>NC_143196.1:34569500-35852500 GCF_051530095.1 Phoenix dactylifera
ACCAAAAAAAAAAAAATCCAGTCTCAAAATATTGACATCCATTCTGATGTCTTTTAACATCAGTTTCAGTAGAGGCTAGAAGATCATGGATTTTATGGTCAGCAATCAATCTACTGTCTTTTTCTAGAAAAAAAAATCAAGACAGCCAACCAAAAAAAAATATTAAGACAGATGGCAAATCCATTGGAATTCATTAAAATGATGATCTCGGACAAGAATCTACATCTTTGGTTGCTTGGATGTTTTGTTATGATTGAAGGATGATCGGGGAGTAGCACCTAACAGAAAGATCATACAACCATAGCAGTTGTTTGAAATCGCAGCTCAGGCTGAGAATCTGACAAGCATTTGAAATGGTAATATACGTATTAATTGTTAATCCTATGTGGACTACTGGAGAGTGGCTTTTGAGCATGGAGTTGCATCCTCTGAATAATGACTCTGCTGGGTCTCTTTTGGTAAAGCAATAGCACTTCCCGGACAAGCTAATTAATTAACAGCAATCTCCGGTCAGGCCGATACAGTTAGGAACGCTTCGAATCAACTCCGATTAAGACCCAATCAGTGACAAAGGATTGGTACAGATCCTACCAAAAAGTCCAAGGTGCAGACGAAATGTATTGCATTCTTGGTGGCTTATCCCAACGCACTGGTACAAATGGCAATAGTTGATAATCTCGCACCAGAGGGAAATCTTCAAGCAAGCCATCAAAAAATGAGCGAAAATGAAACAACACATTAGAGAAAACCATCAATAAGAACGCAAGATTTGCAGCCAAATAGCCGACTGCATCGTGCATAAGAACCTTGCCAACCCGTAAAATTATCAAACCAAAACCATGGTGGTCAATAGCCAAGGTCTTGCTGCAAGAGCATTGCACATCATTCGATAACATGGTTCCAATCAGCACCCTTCCAATAAATAGTGGTTTAAAACAACGGCATGCCCGCCGGACTTAGTCCTAAATCATGACCTTTCCGTCTCCAGGGCCCTCAAATTGCCTGGCAGTGGTTAGGAGGAATCTGGACCCCAGAACTCAATTAAAAATCACACTCCACGTTTCAGATCAATGAGATAGTACAGGTATATTCTCCATGCAATTTAATAAGAAGGGAAGGAGCACAGTGAATCAGCGCCCACAAGCATAGCATTTCATTCACATACAAAATTGGCTGTTGAAGGAAACTTTTAAGAAATTCTTCTAACAGTGAATTCTCCATTTCCTTATTATTTTAAACAGAGAAATAAAACACCATGCCCTTTCCTCCGTTCTAGCTACTCTGGTTTTCCATCTTCGTGCTTCCCATCACCAAGTCCTCCTCCGCGTGTAGATATATTTCAGCAAAATTACTAAAGAAAAGCTCAGAAGATGACGGTAACGCTTGGCTACATAATCTGATAGCATTTGCACATACAGTGGCAATGATAGTAGAGTATAATAGCTGTCGATTGCATCACAGGACCACCATAACAAGTCATTCCTTCTAAACATGCATAATAAGCTATTTCTAACCCCATACCGCTAACAAGTTCAAAGAAAGGCAAGATGAAGTCTCCGTAGTCCACCATGCAACAGTGTACGAAAATACAACAACCCATTCGGGTTAACAGCACCAATGTGCAGGCATCCTAAAGAGAGCAGTAGTCTTTGACCAATTGACATAACCAACATAAAGGATAACAAAGACTCTAAAGCTAAGTAGGTTAGATCCATATATCTATAAAATGGTGGAGCTAAAAAGGGGTACCAGCAGCAGGTCCGTTCAGCATCTTGTTAACCTTCTTGAGGAGGCCCTGCATCTCACCAACTAAGTTATCTCTTGCCTCTGGCTTCAACCCATCAGAGCATCCTGTTTCTTTCACTGAGGTAGAAGAACCGGTCAAAGAAGTAATCATCCTCTCCAGGCTCTTCCTTATGTAAGGAAGTGGAGGTTTTGGAACAGGAACTGGTGATGATGGCGGAGAGCTTACCGCAGGTAGATAGCGGAGGCAGTAAGTAGCATATGGAGCCCCAAAAACTCCAGTCTTGTCTAAACTGCTAAAGGCCTTTTCTGCATCGGTGCTTTTCACAAACACAACCCGAGCACTGCCAGTCTCTTGTAGCAACTCTGTCTCGGTCTCGATCAAGACCCCGTACTTGCTAAAAGTGGAGATAAGGTCATCCCTGGATGGCAGTGTGACGCCCGGAGCAAAATTCATATGAAGAGCTGCCGGATTCCCGTAGTTATTTCCATCCTTCTTCCTCCTCTTCTGCCTGGATTTACCTTCATTCGGACCATTAGCAATGTCACGATCCAAATCAAGAACATGCAAAGTACCAGGTGCATTTTTGCCTTTTCTCCTTCTCTGCCCAGACTTACCTTCATGAGAGCGACCGCTAAGCTCATGACCCAATTCCGCTGGAGATTTTCCATTAGCAACTCCCTTGCTCCTGACCATCTTCTGCCCCAATTTAGCTGCTTCTGAATCCTGAGACAAATTCGCCGTGCTTTCACCATTAGCACCATCCTTGCCTTTCGCGCATCTCCTTGCCAGTTTACCTTCCACTGGAACATCAACAATCCGGGGTTCCAAATTAACCAGAGCTTCAACAGTCGTGTCATCCTTCCTCGCCTTTCTCTTCCTTCCCACCTTACCTTGTTTAGAGTGATTTGCGGAATCAGGACCCAAAACTATCGGAGTTTCTCCACTAGTCCCATCTTTCTTCTGCTTCCTCTTCCCCTCAGATTTCCCAACTTCAGGCCTATCCACTATATATTTACTAGGAGTTTTTCCATTCATGCCACAAGATTCAGTCAAATGCTTTTGGTAAGATACACAGTCAGAGCCACTAGAGTACATAGAGCTTCTATATATTGCAAAGAAGCCCCTGATTGTCTTCGCCAAGCGATTCCATTTCAGGTGAAGCGGATCAACTGCCGTGCAGAGGAACTCCGCAAGAACCTCATGCACCGAAGTGTTATCAACCTGGAATGAAGAAGTCATCCTATCCTCTTCCTTCTGAACTGTGTCACAGTTGCACTTCAAAATTGTCGGGGACTTGGGTGACAAAGGCCCAGAGGAATCGATACTTTTCCTCGGTGTCTTCAATTCTGCACTCCTCGGTAAGGCCATAAACTTTGTATACCCACTCAAATAAGTGTAGGGAGGCGACAAATACTTGCTCTTCTTCCGTTCCCGTCTACCGGAGCCACCCTCTTCTTCAGCCTTGACACCAATATTTTCCATATCTGACCCAGTCTTCTCATTCTCAGTCTTCTTCTTGCGCTTCCCAGACTCCACTTTCTCCTTCACCTTCTCCTCCACCTTGTCGTCCTCACCATCACTAACCTCAACAGCATCCAAATCCATCTCGGCGATGAGCTTTGCCATGCTTCTCTTCTTCCTGTTCCTGAACAACTTCTCCGCTGATATCTTTGGCCCCTTCACAACACTGTTCCCAGTGATCCAATACTCCTCCTCCTCCTTGCTGTCAGCCAAGTCCCCTGGTGGGACATCAAGATCGATCTTGTCCACCAGGTCCATTATCCCCCGGCGACGGTGGTACCCAGCCGAACCATTGCTCCACCCCTTACCAAAGGCCAAGACCCAACTCCTTAGCATCGCGCTTTCCAGCATATCAACCACCGAAACATCACATGCCGCGTCACAGAGATGCTCATGGAACTCCAAAGGCGCGAAATTTACTACCGGAGCCTTCCCGACCTGGCCTCTGGCACTCGCTGGCCGGGCCTCCCGAGGCACGCAGTGGCAAGTGAGCTCGAGCTCGAGGCACCGCCCGATCTCCCCCAGGACGTCCTCCACGGCGCTGACAAAGCTCCTCGAGCTGCTCTGCTTCACCATCTGGTGGAAATCCAGCACGAACGGCCGCAGTTGCGCCGGGTGGCACCAGGCAAAGGAGTCGTCCCCGAAGTAGGCCACGAGCACCGACCGGTCCCTCCGGTGGACCCTCTTGGCGTGATCCGATGCTCGAGAGGGGTCGTACACCTGGCCCGGCCACCATGGATGGCTCTTGATCTTCCCCCACACGAAATCACCGACGGCGAAGGAGTGCCGCTCCTCCCTCTCGCCGGCCTCCGGCGGCAACCCCGACCCTAGGGTTTTAGCTTCCTCCCCCGGGGCCGGAGCTAGGGGTTCTCCCTCCGGCGGAAACCCTGGTTCCGAAACCCTAAGTCCCGCGAGGGCTTCTAGGGTTTGGGTTTCGGAGGGCTTCTTGGAGGAGTCGTCGCGTAGGGTTTCAGTGGTTTCCAGGGTTTCCATTTTGGGATTTCCTTTTGTTTTTTTATGACGGACAAGGACCGAACAAACAAAAGGGCAAAACAAGAAAAAATTAAAGAAGAGAAAGAAGAAGCACTGTACCGGAGAGAAGAGATAGAGCTCTGTGGAGGAGGACTTAGCGTGAAAGAAGAATCGGTGACGACAGGAAAATGTAAAACGGAGAAGGGGAGCAGAGGGCGAAGGGAAAAGAGTACCTGAAGACGACGGCTTATATTTGGAATATTTCTTAGAAGCAGCGGACCGACCGAGCGACCGAGTGAGAGAAGCGAGAAAGGAAAGGAAGGGGATAAAATCAGAGGAGCGAGGGCAGGAGAGGGGCTGTATCTTTCGCGCCAAAGAAGGATTCACCTTCCTTCGCGCGCCTTCACCGTTGGATCGCGCAATATCCGCTTCCAGATCCGCGCAGACGCATGAGTGAAGAGATCAAGTGCATTGTGATCTGTGCACGGTTAGATCCAACGGTCGATGTATCGAAAGAAGATCGATCGTTCCTTCGCGCGAAAGACACAACCCGAACCCCGGAGGGCGGGGGTCGGACTGCGTGTGCGTCGGACAGCGGGCCATTAAGCCGTGGCCTCCACGTTGGCACCGAAGAATTAACTTGGGTTTAGAAATATGGGGTCGAACGGTATTCAGCTTAGTCATCTTCTACCAGGTTCCAAGATGATGGCTGCCCCTGAAATATCCTCGGCATTTGCACTGCATTGCTGTTCGGTGTCTGACAGCTGATCTATCCTTGTTGGTACGGAAATAATAATAGTGAGTTTGAATAATCCCACTAAATAAGCCGCGTGTAACTACAATTATGGATGCAGCCTTGCAGTTTATTAGGCTCTGGCTCTGCTGAGTTAACCTGTCGCTTTCTCGTGCCCACATGGCACGAGGGGATCGACGTGCTCCCGGAGGAGGCCATCAAATCATACCATGCCACGTAGAACAAGGGATTTGGGTGACTTCTCTCAAGGCACCGGAGAATTTATGCGATGTCGCAACGAATTGTTAACCAAGACAAGCCAAGCTAGCACTACGTTTGGATGAGAGTTTGACACGGTTTTTTTTTTTTTTCTGTACGAATGAACGTACGCGTGCTTCAGTGGCGGTTTAGCTGTAGCTATGATTTTCGAACTTGTCATTGATGATTAGAAATACAAATTACGCGTAATTAAAGAAGCTGGATTCGGGTCATCAATTCTCTCAGCTTCAATGTAACTGGAAGAATATTAGCTTGACCACTAATATATCTCTCTTCCACTACAAACACATACCAAATTCCATCATGCTCTTATTGTCCAATTATATTTTTTTTGGTAGGGATCCAGTTACATGTTTAGCTGGTGAAAACTAACTCGCTTCCATTAATACGGCTACGAATCCTGCATTCAATAAAGGAGCGCACGGCAAGGGAGGCACACTTCACCTTGGAATACTGCATAATTAAAAAATAATAATACCATATTTTTTTTTTTATGTAATTAAATAAGATATTACTTATTAAAAATAATAATCTATACACAAGCAATTGTCAAGAATCAAGCAATCCACAAATAGGAGGCAACGTAATTTTTTTAACCTAAAAAATCATTTAATGTGAAGGAAGAAACCACAAAATCTAGTCCAGCCAAAATCTTTTACTATTTAAAATAATGAAATTATAGTTGGTCTTCTCTACTTCAACTAGTGTACAAACATTATCAAGATTGAATTTTAGCTTGTACAAGAAGAACATTTATCGCCAATAGAATTTCAATAACAAACAATAAATTAATAGAGGATAGATTTTATATAGTGTTAGCGCTTTAAATAATCAATGGAGATGACTTTTTAAAGATCCAAATTATTCAATCTGTAGTTTTCAATGCCGAAAATAATATATCGAAATTTTTGCTAAATCTGAATAAAATCAACTATTTGATCATTCAACAAAGTAACACTCTTTTTTTTCAGTTCTTCTTCTCCGTTTTCTTCTTATTTTCTTTTCTGTTTCCGGCAGCCCATGTTACTCGGTTTTTCATGGTTATCATATTACCGGAAGAAGCTATTTTGGAAAACAAAAATACCGCCACATTATTTTTTTATAAAAAAAATTAAATGATACGGGTCCCATGAGAGGGACCACAACAACAGTAGGAGAGTTGACCTGCAACCCAGGCAAATACGCAACTAGTAAACACAAAAAGAGTGTATTTGTCCAAACAAACAGAAAAGGGAAGTTTATGCATGAATTTATACGTAGTCCCTTCATAACAAATTTGTTGTATATAAGAATATATGGTTGAGTGAGGACCTGAATACGTAGTCCCTTCTAAACCGCCAATGCTAGTATTAGACGACGTTAGCATCGATCTACTTAGAATAATTTCTACGTAATGAGTACAAATTGGGAAAACAACTTTTAAGCAAATGTATATACAGTGACGTGTCACTCCCAGATGTTACAGTCGATCCGGCATGTCATTATCGACCCCAGATGAGCATAGAAATACCAGATTAATCTGATTAGATGCACGATGACATGATTTCGATCCAACAAATACTGTTTTGTAAACTTCATTCCGTTGGATCGATGTAGTTTGGGATTTTTGGACCCAAAATCTGAGATGCAAGTTTGGGTTTTTTTTATGTACGACCAAACCCAAATAATGCCATATCCCAAAATCGAATTTTTATTAACAGTGTTTATATTAATCTAATATCTTATTGTCCCGACTGATACAGAACTGTCACAACTTTTTATCCAATTACGCATTTCCAAGGTTCTCCAAACGATGTTCTACTTTGCACAACACGCCCAATTTGGATAAATTCTTTACGGTGGAAAAGCTGCTGTTCGAATCAGTTTGCAAGGGAAGCGACAAAAGAGAGGCTCGATCTTTTGGATGGGCACCCAAACAGCCAACACAAGCCGCTCGCCAGTCTCTTCTCCGACCCACGTTAAGAAAACAAAAACGGCCAATGTTGCTCCAAGATAAGAATCGCTTGCCAAAACAATTCACACGCTTAGAGGAGATCTCATAGCGCTTGGCACCCGTACTACATGCGGGTCGCATCCTCCTCGAAGGAAATTCGACCATAGTGATTGAGTGGATTCGAAGATGAAGATGATCAGTCGAGAACCAACCTTTGCTCCACGATATTCACAGAACACTAGGGAAGGCTGATTCCTACCGGGCCATGCATGTATATCGAAAGATGAACAGTGTTGCAGACTGGATTACTTCCTTCACGGCTCATCACTCGAAAGATTTTTTTTGGTTAGACTATAGGCTGTGCCTATGCCTTTGCGCAGTATTTTGTTTTTTGATTTTGTTGGCTGTTTTCACACTCATCAAGTGTAAGCCGCCGATGTAAAAAAAAAAAAAAAAAGGGTCAATATTTGCTTTGTATTTCATTTAAATGAAAATAATATCCTTGCATTAAAAAATTATCAGGAATATGTTATCAATGGAATTTACAAAAGTTGTCAAATTACTCTGATTAATATATACGATCATCCGTGCAAGTACTATAAGGTGCAGGATATAGACTTGATTTTCCATCCATTTTCTAGGTAGGCTAGATGTGAATTGAGATACCAGATAGAGACAATTAATTATAATTTGCATCAATTTGAGGAAAACACTCATGCCATCTTTAAACATATTTAATATTGGCAATACTAGATTTGTCATGCATATCAAAGAGAATCAATAATAGAACTGCATAGTGAACAAAAAAAAAAGTGGAGTCTGGATTTTTTTTTTTTTTTTGTCATGACATTATATATATAAATGTGAAATGCATGTCTTGAGTATCTTACCACTAAAATCTTTTAGTATAATCTTTAATATGATGGTTAAAAATAAATGACTGCCCAGAATTTTATTTCCATGTCACACAAAAACGCATGGATGCTCGGTTTTATAAATCTTTTCTTTTTCTTGATTTTTAGCTTTAAGAATCCTTCCACCACCGATCGGTAGGTATTCTTTTCTTTTTCTTAACATATATAAAATTCCTTACTTTGGGCACTCATATAGTAGTCCATGCCCAATGAGACCACTGCACTTGAGACCATCTTTTTTAGCCTTTACTGATGTCTTATGATGCTATTATATATTATGCAGGAACTCATCTCATTAATCAAAAGTTAAAATAAAAAAAATCAAGCCATTGGTATAACTCTAATATTTTCAAATATATTTAGCTTGCTATTTCTCCATACAAAGAAATATTGTTCTCTATCTAGCACCACACTGTAGTCAATAAAATTAATAACGATTTTTTTAATAGAAAATTGTAAATAAATGGAAACAAAAATTCCAAAAATAAAACCTTGCAAAAGGCTACTGAAGCAAATTTGCTTCCATTCATGCCTTCCCAGTAAAGCAAAGAATGAGTTTGCCGAAGCAATGGAAGCTATGCTTGGAGTGCAGCAAGATCCGAGCCACAGCAGCCTCCGGGGTCAAAATAAGTACTCCATATCCATTCGCTTATCAGCCGAAGGAAGCGAGCGAGCGAGGGCGAAAGCAAGAGAAAGCCCGCCGAGATGGGGAGAGCCTTCGTCTACGTGATACTCGGCGGAGGAGTCGCCGCCGGCTACGCGGCGCTCGAGTTCGTACGGCGAGGAATCTCCCACGGCGAGCTCTGCATCATCTCCGAGGAATCCGTCAGTCTGCTCTCATTCCTTCTCTTCCCAATTCGGGTCCTTTTCTTATTGCCTCAGCTGTTCGAACCTTGGGTTCCTGTTTGATTTTAATCTATTGAACGGTGATTCTACCAATTGGATTGGAGTTTTCGTCTGTTGTTTGGAATTCGGCAAACTGAATTGCTTGAAAATTCGATGATCGAAAGGTTTTGGTGTGGGATTTTGGATTTATGGAGGACGAGGACTTTTCTTTGCTGCGTTTGGTTAGAATGCGATCTATTTGACAGTTTCTCGAACACCTAATAGCTTATATTTCTGTCTGCTTCTCTTGGATTTGGTGAATGTGGGTTCTTTTGGTAATTCGACATTTTAAGGGTCTTCTTGCGAGATTGTTGATTTAAGGGTCTTCTTGCGAGATTGTTGATTTGGTTAAAAAAAAAAAAAACTAACAGTGAAGAGAATCAACATGTGAAGTGAGAGGATGCTTTAATGTTGTTTGAGCTGATATTTGAAGAACTGTTGGTTCTCTATCACATTTTGGCAGACATCACATGATATTACATGTTTGTATTGCTGAGAGATTCATTTGGTTTAGAACGTTTTGATGAGTAGTGGTGGCCTACTCTGAGCATTCTAGGCATCATAGTGTGCTAAGAAAGAGATGAGGGTTCCCATTCTTGCTTTAGAAAGCTGAGTTGAATCTGTTTAATAAAAATCATTCCAATCTTAAAGATTGGGGGACTATTATAGAGCTATAATACAAATGTTTCAATTATACTGATTCATTTGAAAGTGTAACATGTCTAGATGTTAAGCACCATTAAGGCACACATCTATACTATTTTTGATGTTTCATGTTAAGATACAATGCTTAACCCTTTTTTGTTTTATTGGAGTCTTCTCAACATAGAATTTTGCTTTATAACTAACCACATTTTGTTGAAATGATGATGGAGAATCAGCATGCTAAAGCAAGTTATATATTGTTGTCAAGAAAGAAAAACCTAAATAGTTAGAAGTTAATACTATACTTGATGTAGACCACTTTGGCCATTATGGATAGGGCAGGATAGGGTCTAGAAGCGAGATCTGTCACATTGGGAAGACGAATCATGTGCCAAACTTTTGGAGATCATAACTTGGTCATACAATGTCCGATTGAGATGATTTTCTTTTGAAATCGAATAACTTTTCGAGATCTACAACATGGCGCCTCTCTCTAATAGAAATCACATCCCATGGCGCCTCTCTCTAAGAGGGATTACATTCCTAGCGACCAGGCCTAAATTTCGTTGTTTGGACTGGTCATACCGAATATTTTCTTTTTGGAAAATACATTGACCGGATGCATCTCCTAATCCAAGAAGAATCAGGTGGAGCAATTGAAAGCAAAATTAATGTAGAAGTCAAGATATATCTTCTCTAAAATTTTAGCTTTTTTCTACTAGTCATATCTATTTTAGGAAAGTGAGTCCTATTACAAATAGGAGAAGAATTTGATTTGAATTGTGCAAGAGCAGACATCTCCATTATAAATAGAGGCTATGTACCTCAATTTTGTGATTATCAATTAAATCATCAATTGATTAGCAATGAAAGAAAAGGGGATGTATACCCTACTTTTTCAAAATTTTCATCTTTTTTTAATTTTTTTTTTGAGAAATTTGAGTTGAACGGGTTGAGACAATTCTTTTTTCTCTCCAATCGGATTAGTATAATTAAATGCTATAACTGAATGACTTTATAAAGCTTAAGCTGATAAAGAAATAGTCAAGAATGTATATTGAGCAACACTCCCTGCGCGTGTGGCCTGGACCATGCACGTGGAGGGATAACTAAGTCAAGTCATACCAGAGTCAGGATAACAGATAACCTGGATGATTGAATAACAGAACTGGAGGGGTTTCGAACTCACCTAACTCCAGCAAAATTAAGCTCCAGTACAATGTTAACTAATTAATTGATCCTAAAAGCTTAAGCTGATAGGGAAAGGATCAAAAATATATGTCGGGCTTAACAACAAATATATAAAATGATAAACTCATAAAAGTTACAAACGCTATGTATTTGAAAGAGCTAAATGCCTTTGTTGATACTATCATGTTATCAACGTAGGAGAACCTTAGAAGCACCAAATAATGATGTTAGATTTGTGACTCATATTCTAGGAATTCAATCATAAGAAGCACCAGATACATGTGTTTCGCTTAAACTTCAATCATGGTGACTATATAACTGAATAAAACAAGCTTTAAAATAGTGTAACTTTTTTGCTTATTTGACTGTGCATTCCATTTGCTGTTGACATGGGATTTTCTTGATTAAATTCTGTGTTGCTGGCAGGTTGCACCTTATGAACGGCCTGCACTGAGCAAAGGATTTTTACTTCCAGAAGGTGTCGATTCAGCACTGGTTCACTATTAATGAAATTGATATGCTGATAAAACATATAAAACAGATTTTATTTCCCCCATATCAAATATGCATGCTTCTCATCCACCGTATTGAGCATACTCTCTTCTTTTCCTACACAAGCACATCATCAATGTCTTTGTTTTAAATTTCTATTCACCTTATCTTGTTACACTTTCAGTTTCATCAAGTGATGATCATAGCTTAAAAATCAGTGAGTCACCGACTCAAATTGGAGTCTGCCCCTGAGTTGAAATCTGTGACAATTTATTTGAGACTCAGCTGATTTATGGAGCTCAGAAGCTCAGTCATTTTACAAATCAACTCAAGTGGCTAGCTGAGTCTTGACTCTTTGTTGTCCAGCATTTTGTAATTCTATGTCCTCAATATCTCTGTTCAATTTTCGCATATTGTCCAGTTGTAGAGTATTCTATATCAAGAATTGCCTAGGTCTTCAAGTCAATTTGATGCTCTGAATGAAGACTTGTTTTACCTAGAAATTGACATGCGGTGGTGGCGACATTCTTCTCCTATTTGCCTACCAACGCATAAACTAAAGTTTCAAATGGCACCCAGCATTCTTTAGCATCCAAAAGCCTGTCTTGTTTTACTATTCACTGATAACATGAATTGAACTCCACATTTTTACTTTTCTTATGTAGTAGATTCTATTTTTAGTGCTAATGCTTTATACCACATAATATGATCTTCGTACTTCTTTTTCTGCATACTTGGACTTGATATTACACTATCGTTACCTGCAGATCCTGCACGCCTTCCATCATTTCATACTTGTGTAGGTGCCAATGAGGAGATGTTGACACCGAAATGGTATAGGGAGAATGGTAAAGATTTCTTGATTTCTCCTAGATCTTCAGTTCCAGTTGCTGTTTCTTTCATTTGGCATTGTTTTCAATAGCATTTTTTTTCGTGTGCTTTAATTTCTTAGCATGTAAATCAACTTGGCAAACAGAAAATAACCTGCAGGATATACACGCGACTGAAATAATATTTTTGATAATATATTAGTATGTTTGAGGAATCTCAATAGTGCTGTATCATGTTTATGGTTTGAATGATATATAAATGTAAGCACGTACTGATATAAACGTCCAAATGTTTAAGATATAAAATTTGGGTGTGTAGAACCTGAAGCAGACTCTCTTTGTTGTACTTTATGTTACTGTAATAGGCACGTGATTTAGTGCATTGGCATTCTTGCATGATGATCTTAGAATTCAAAGTTAAAAACCTGAATCGGCATGGTTCGCCACCTTTTGTTTTAGCAGAACTGAATCAGGTACATTTCGGTCCTCCTCTCTATTCTCTAGGTTCAGTAGCAGTTCTTTACCATTAATGGAGTTATTATAGAATTGTAAATTTGGGTGTATTTTTGATGTAGGGTCTGAGGAAGGGATGTCAGTAAGACAAGTTGTTACTGCTCTTGTAATTCTGTACATTTCCTATATATATATATGTGGATTGGGGGTGGGGGATACAGTGCAGTTTGGTTGGGATGCAGTGGCTAGAGCAAGCATTGTCTTTTTAGTTCTATTCAATTTGGAAATCCATGGATAAATGTCTTCCTCATATGACACATAATATATGCAGGAATTAGATTGCCTTTCTTGTCTTCTTATTTCTGATTGTTCACCTATATTGCCTATTTTTGGTCAAAAACTACATTTGTTCAAATTTAAGCTATAAAATGTTCTGTAGTGGGTAGGGGCTTAGGGCCAAAGGTTAGGACCCACCAATCAGTAATTGTAGGGTCAGCAAAGCATCAGATAATTATTATTTACTTTATCCTACACATCAAGCAGAATTTAGTTTGAAGGGTTCCGATAAACCTAAGGTTTCACAATTTGTATCAACTGTGGAATCTTATTCTCCATATACATATTTGAAGGTAAAAAAAGTGTTATTACCAAAATGCCCACAATGTTTATCTATTCCAATTAGAAATTAAAGTAGCGGGTGCCTTACCATGCCAGTCATGGGATGACACGGCATAATACTGTTTCGTGCCTGGTCATGCTCTTCGCATGCCAAGCTGTGGCCAACAAAATGAGTTGATGCCAACCTAGATCAATAGATGCCTGTGGGTGCTGGACCAACACAAAATGGCATGGACTGATGCAGACTGGCAGAGACTGTTAAGCATGGCACGAATGTTCCATTTTACCATTTTCTTACCTGTCTGGCATGCTTCACAGCATTGGCTCTGCACCAGTATGTCGCTATACCTTTGTCCTTGACCCAGATTGAGCTTACACTTGCCGACTCTTACACATCAATGCATCAATTTCCAATATCTTTTGCTTTTTTGCTATGACTCTCCTGATATTGTACCTGCCAACTCATAATGTTTATAAATAATACGATATCTCTTTTTCATTACTAGGAGCTTCTAAATGCAAAGTTGTGGCCTTGCTTTTCTAGGCATCGAACTTGTTCTTGGAACTAAGGTAAAGTCTGCTGATGTGACACGGAAGACATTGCTTACGGCAACTGGGGAGACTATTAGTTACAAGATTCTTATCATTGCAACAGGTGCTCGGGTATTGAATCTAATTTCTTTCTTGTATAATTAAATTCTTATCAGTTATAATTCTATGAGAGACTTTAAAAGAATTTAAAATTTTAAGCAGTATATCCGGAGCCATACTTGCCGATCTATAATGCCAGTGTTACCTTGTAGGCTATAAAGCTCGAAGAATTTGAAGTGAGGGGATCTGATGCTGAAAATGTGTGTTATTTACGCAATTTGGCTGATGCAAGTAGGCTGGTGGATGTAATGCGCTCTTGTACTGGCGGAAATGCTGTTGTCGTTGGTGGTGGCTACATTGGCATGGAATGCACAGCAGCTTTAGTTAAAAATCAAATAAAAGTAACCTGGGTCTTCCCTGGGAAGCATTGCAGTAAGTATTTAGTGTTCTGCCGTACTTTTATTATAAATGCATTTCAGCAGTCGCCCTTTTAGACGTATACCTTTGCAATTCCGAGTACACTGCATAATCTGACTAGAATCCTGGCCGTGTTTACAGTGGGTCGTCTATTTACACCAAAGATCGCTTTGTTTTATGAAGACTATTACAAGTCAATGGGAGTTAATTTCATAAAAGGAACAGTGCTGACATCATTTGAAAATGACTCAGGGAGGAAGGTGACATCTTGTTCTATTAATCATCTCGGCTGCAGTTAGTTAAACTTTATACTTTGAGAATGTTGGTGTATCCGGATCCTGTAGCAAACAGCATGATGAATGCTGCTCGGCATCGAGCACCACACAAGCCACAAAGTCGTAGTGTGATGAACTTTGCTTTGGGCTACTTAGATTTTGAGGAGATGGTCAAACATAGCATATGGAAACCATCATAAAATGCAATTTTGCTGACCGGAACCTGGATCCGAATGTTAGCCTGAGAATCAAGACTTAGGTCACTGTGGGGTTAGTACAAAGTTGAATGCTATGCAGATTTTACAGCATATGGGAAATGATAATAGAAAAAGGTCATTTCCATTTAAATCTTGATAAATATTGGATATATATAGAGATGCGAATATTCTCAACACAATAGGCTTTACAATGTTTATATTGCTGATTCTAGGAAGTCTGAAGCTGCATATTCTTTGCTTATAAATAGGCATGCATATGATCTTATGCAGACAGTTAGCTATTAACTTCCTGGACTTCAGTTCTATGTAATATGCATCATAGTAGCACTGCTTACCACATTATTAAGCAAAATATTATCTTTTTCTTTATGAAGAACAGATGTTTAGTTTTTTTTTTTTTCATGAGAAACTGGAGCTATTATGTTTAAAGCTTTTTAGACCTAGATTACGCCAGTTGATTTTAAATTATCTTATATTTGAGGTTTTATATTTCAAAATTTTCTTTTTAACTGAACTTTCCTTTTTTTTTCCCACTATAAAAGAAGAATAATTTGTCCAGTGTGGGCACTGTCTAGGGATCGATCGACAATTTAGGCACCTGCAAAATTCAACTGCTCTCACTAGCAGTAATTATTTTATCTGATTGGCCCTGCTACAGGTGACAGCAGTGGTTCTTAAAGATGGCAGACGCCTTCCTGCTGACATGGTTGTGGTGGGCATCGGCATCCGTGCAAACACCGGTCTATTTGAAGGTCAGCTGAATATGGATAAAGGTGGCATTAAGGTGAATGGACGAATGCAAACTAGCAACAGCTCCGTGTATGCTGTTGGTGATGTTGCTGCATTCCCGATCAAACTCTTCGGCAACGACGTCCGGCGACTAGAGCATGTCGACTCTGCACGAAAGACCGCAAGGCATGCAGTGGCTGCGATCATGGCACCTCGCAAAACTGGCGACCTCGACTATCTGCCATTCTTCTACTCCAGAGTCTTCACACTATCTTGGCAGTTCTATGGGGATAACGTTGGCGAAGTCGTCCACTTTGGTGATCTTTCCAGTGGGAGGTTTGGTGCATATTGGGTCGACCAAGGCCGGATAATGGGAGCTTTCCTTGAGAGTGGAAGCAGAAAGGAGTACGAGGCAATAGCAAAGGCTGTTAAGCTCAAGGCGACGGTCGAGGACATGGCTAAGCTTGAAAGAGAAGGCCTTGAATTTGCTTTCCAGGTAAGCCAGCGGGCAATGCAGGAGAGTGGGCTTGTTCTGGAAAGGCTGACACCGTGTGCATGGCATGCCTCGGCTGCTGCCGCTGCGGCTCTGTCAATCGCTGCATTTGCTTACTGGTACGACTGGTGGCGCCCGATATGGTGACAATTATAAAAAAGAATTACGGAAAGAATTGGTGCAGCATCTATAGGAATGCATTAGAGCCAACACCAAGTGGTTGAAGGTAGAGGGAGGCTTTGTTGCAGTGCGGTGAGAGCTTCTCAAAAGGGCTGGCATGAGTTCAGACCTTCGTAGTCACGATTCGTCTTGCAATGACCATCTTGTGTACCCCTCTGTGACTCTGTGTGTGAGATCGAATGAGCTGGACCTGGGCTAAGTTATCAAAGTAGTCCATAGGGCTGGCCCAATATACTGTAAAAGTTTGATCATGGTCTAGCCCATTTGCATCCGTAAAGGTCGATCCAGCGTGTAGTTTTCCAATTGGAACTTTCTTTTTCTTTTCTTTTTTTTTTAATAAAAAAAATGAACCTCAGAACACTTGCTTTTCAAGCGTTCGTTTGTTTAATACATTCAAAGATAAATTTTATATTTTAGAAAAAAGAAAAATGTGGCGGCAAATTTTATCTTTTGCATTATAGATCAGGATGGCTACCCGAACTTCAAATAAACAAATTTAAGACGGGAATAATTTATAATTAATACCTCTGACATGTGGTGGCAAACTGTTCACTTTAACATCACAGATTAATTTTTACAAACGCCAAAATTGCAGAAAATTGTGTTTGTTGTGTCCGGTGTCTTTAACAGATTTTGAGTTCTAACGCTTCAAAGTTTTGATTAAGGTTACTCATGTTGGATCTGAGGGAAAAATTCTCTCCATCATGGGCCATGTTTAATATACCCAATGATGCCACCCAAGACCGACCTCCTTGAGATGATTTTTATTTAGTTGGTAATTTCATTGAAAAACTGGTCACCGGATAAGTCTCATGAGCGGTCAATCATCATTTTTATATTAAAATAACGGTATTCTATTTTTTCTATTATTAATTAATAGCTTTCGTAACATAGCATTTAACGTTACCATTTAGCTGTTTCTCGTCCAGACAGCTGCGCTTCAATTCATGACAACGTTCGGACATTTCTTTCAAACTTGGCTTTTCACACCTCTAGTTGTAGGTAGCAATCTTCAAGATTAAACTGGACTCATTCGCTTAAATCTCTCCGACTACACGGTTTTTTTAACGGCAATTTTCCATTTACGGCTCCATATGTGGACAAAAGAGACCTTAAAATATTATTTGATCTCAGCTTATTTAAACCCGAATGAACTGGTTTCTGAACCCAGCTGCATTTATTAACAGCTCGTAAGCCATTACTGTATTTCAAAACTTTAGCTCGCCAGTGGCAAGAGAGTCAAAGCCGTATAACCGCTGCAAAAGCAACTGATTTGGTTACTATAACTGGAAGTTTTTACATAGAAGCAGAATTCTAAATGCTCATGGATCACATACATGACCCCAATATTTCTACAAATACTGTGGTTTTTGAAAAATACAAGCTACATCTCTGTTTTCCTGCAACCTAAATCTGTAAGATCAACTGGCACTTCTGAACCGGATGGCTGTTTTATTTCATATGAACTGCTAACGTCAAAAATCAGAGACGTAAGCAACCTCTGTGATGCAGATTATTTATTTATTCCTAACGGAAGCTGCCAAAAAAAAAAAAGCACTTGAGATATCATATTGACAAATGAAGACATGGTCAGCTTATGATTTGTTCAAGCAAGCAAAAGAATGATGAGCTAAAATATGCCTAAGAAAGAGAATGAGATTATCAGCTCGGAGGTATATGACAAGTATGAAGGTGCAATTACAAGTGTGAGAATAAGTTAAACCAATGCTTTTCTAAGAATTAAAGGCCTTTCAAAATTAAAACCTGCACTCTTACTGATGAAACACGAATGTGCCGGATGATGAGACAAAATCCGGGATGAGGATATGACAAACTTAATATGAGATTGTATGACAAAGATGAAACCATATAGAGGCTACATATGAGACAGACCAAAAAATAAAATAAGAGGCATCATGACGAACTGTGTATACAGAAAAATATATAGTGTAATGAGATTTCGACCATATTATAGTTGGAGCCTATTTACATAGGCCACATGCTTTTGTGCATTTCATCTATAACAATCCACGACCTAATTCTGTGTAAGTACTCAAGATCTACCCAACGAATAACCGATATAGGACTAAACATACGCCTGCACGGATCCTCACATGCTCCCTCTGTTTAAATCCCGATGTCCTTGTCGGGCTAATGGTGCAAATCCATTCAAATCTAATCACAAGCACCACGATCAGCTCGTGGTCAGCCTCAATGGATCCGTGCCGCAGTGTCTCCTAGTTCACATAGGTTATAGGCCTGGTCCGCTCTGATGCCATTTGTAACAACCCAGGACCTCACCTAAAATAGTTAGCTAGAAGATATTATTTGGGTGTTCCTTTGTAAGTACCTAAGATTTATCCATCGAATAAATGATGTGGGACTAAACACATGCCTGCACGGGTCCTCACACCATTAGTTTGCTATATCTGAAGCAAGACATCCTAGCATATAATCCATCATTATCCTACTACATAATTAAGGTTGCATGGAGAATGGATGGACCCGCTTGAATTAATTCGAAATTAATCAACCCAACACGAACAAAAATCATTTGGATTCAAAAACATGACCAATTTCGAATATGGATTAGAGTTGTTTCACTAAATCCCTAATCCAAACCCCACCTAACCTGAGTCAATACAAAACTAGAATACTATATATTTCAAGGACTGCCAAACTGCCCGGTTCGGGCAGTGCCGAACCGACACGGTGTAAAATTGGGTTGGTTCGCCTATTACTTTCGGTTCTGGCCGGTATTAGTTCGCCTATTTCTATCGGTTCCGGCCTCCCCATACCGGTCGAAACCCATACAAAACCGGCCGGAACCGGTCACTGACCGACCGGAACCAGGTCGGTTCGGTGTAGACTCGGTGTGAATCGAAACCGGCCGGTTTGCATCGAGTCAACTCAGTTCTAAATCGGGTTGACACTGTAGCAGCCAATCGAACCGGATTGACACTGCAACAGTCAATAAGCATCAGGTTTGTGTTGGGAAGGACAATGGGCTAAGCGCAATATTCCACACGTTCTTTCAGCTGATCAGCCACAGCCACAGTCACAGGAGAGCCAGTCACCACATGACTCCTTGTCTGAGACATCATCTTAAAGATATGATCGAGAGATGCTTAGACGAAGCCACTATACTACCCGGTTGACTCGGTCAGGAGGGCAACATATCCTTCCAGCATAGCCAGACAGAGAGGAGCACGAAGGATAAAAAGACAGCTACCCAGCACATTATAAAAGAAAAACAAAAAGCACTTGCAGTTCGAATGGAGAGTGTTGAGAAGTCAGTACACTCAGATTCAAAGATCAAAAGCAGCAGCGATGACAGTTCTAATAGTTATGGATCTTTCGGTCAAGAAGAGAGTGGACAAGAGACCACTATTTATGAGACAGTCGCAGGATGATATTCGATTCACTGGTGAGTTCCACTTTACACATACTACACAGAATAGGGACCACGGTACACGATCTGGTAGAGCCCGCAAGGATACGATTGCATATAGGAGACGAACTCCTGTAAGTCATTCAGGAGGACACAATGCCGCTGTAGATGACCTCGCACGTGGAGTAGGATCTATAGACGTATCAGGTTCCAAGTTGTATATTGAATTTTAATATCCGCAGCCACAGGCAACCTATGATACATATAGATACACCACAGACAACCAATGATTCATACGGATACGGATATGGTGCATCTGAGGCATCTTCCAGTAGCTACTATCCTATGCAACTCGGAACATCTTACAGGTCGGATTTTGCTGTCGGCATATTCGGATGGGCCCTTCCATAGCCGTATTATCAGTTAGAGGACACCTTTCAGAGCAAGAGCTTCAGTGAGAGATCCGAGAGTGCTTATTGTTGGGAATTGTATCCTAAATGTCAATCGTCAGCATATTGATGATTGAATATTGTAAATAAATTGACAAATTAATAAAGTATTATTTGGCATGATTCATCATTTCATCTTCAAATGAACTCTTATATGATGAAGTCCTTAGGACTTATGTTATGATAAAGGAGGATTTATCTTTGAGTCCTTAAACTTGTTCGCGACCAAATGATATGTTGTTACTAGGACGACAACATTATCGAGATTAGGTCGTTGTGTGACATATACGTTGGTTGTCCTCTTAACCAAGGAGTGTGGAGACACTGGTATGCCATACAGGTGAAGTGTAGGAGTACATTTCACTGAACGTGACCAATTCCGGAATGCTCTACTGTCGAGAGATATTCCGAGTGGATATGGGTATAAGTTTGGCCCTCTGACCTGAGACCGCAACCTGTGACTAGCAAGCAACTCACTGTACTTTGGTACCGGACTACCTGAATTTCTAATTCAGTGACGGAAGGTCACTGGGTGCAGTCAAGTACTTGCGTAGTCAGTTGTGAGTCAAGATGGAATTGACCCCTCCTGGAAACAGGAATAATATCTTGTGATTAATTTAGCAAAACCTTGGCCAGGGTAATCCCAGTGAGGAGTCACGGGATATCTAAAGTTAATCACATAATGGATGTACTAATTATAGGGTTGACAGTGAGCTCTAAGTCATCCTGGCATTAAGAGTCAAAGGGATTGAATTATACAGTAACCATAGTTCAGGATTCCAGAATATTTGCTTCGCATATATTCGGCCTATTCGGACGTCGGGTACCATTGCTAGATGGTCACATCGATTAGTGTAGGAAGTCGTTCCTATACTACCGGCTTAGGTTCGAACCCTTGAGGTCACACGCATAGAAGATTCCTGATTGATCAAGAAGGCTGATGAATGATTAAGAATCATTCAGGGGTAATTTGGTCAATTCGATTGGCAAATTATCTTATAAAATAATTAAAGTAATTATCGGAGGATTAATTAGTAATTAGATTGCTAATGAACTCAATTGGATTGAGTAATTAGACTAAGGATGAGCCAAATTGAATTAGATTCAATTCTGGGCTCAATCAGGGTTTTTGACCTGATTGGATTAGGTCTGAATCAAGAGGACTTAGGTTGACCAAATTAAATTAGATTAAATTTGTGCTTAATTAGGGATTGACCTAATTGGATTAGGTTCAACCCATGGTAATTGAATCATTCTAATTGTTAGGATTTAATTAAATTAAATGGGTTTGATCTGAAACTATTCGGATCTTGAAATCCACTTGTCACATATCCATGCATGGCGCCATAAATTGATTTTTAATATGATTAAAAATTAATTTAATTTATTTAATGGTGCCATGGGACACTTGGCAACATCAGGGACCTCTTTCATCATTAGATGGGTCGAAATGGAGAGATAAATTCATGAAAAGAATTGGATAAGATCAAATTCTCTCTCTTCATGACATATGCCATCCTTATCTTTATCTCACTTCTAATTAAGGTTGAATTTCGAATTTAATCACCACAAAATCACCACGTGACCCTCTAATCTGATTAGGGGCATGGGAATTTCGAAATTGAAAGAGGGAAGTGGCAACATGATGAATGGTTTAGATTAGATCAAGCTTCATCATGTAATGGCACATGAACTTGAATTTTGAATTCAAAATTCAAAACCCCACAAAATCCTCCACAAATATGGGATGGTTGGCATGAAGTTAGGTAGGAGAGCAACATTAAAAGGACCTCCATCATCTGGTGGTCGAATTCAAGGAAAAAAGAGAGAAAAAGAAGAAGAAAAAAGGGAAAAGAAAAGAGAGGAACCCTAGTTCATGCATGGAAAAATTCTGCATTCAATCTAGCTGACTTCTTCCTCCTCTAAGTCCATCGCGCCATTAGTGTTAGGGGTCCCTGATAAGAGTCTTTAGATCAGATCTAAGTCCTCTTCAATCCCTTTAAACCTTTCCTCCAAGTTCTTCCAAGAAGGCGGATCAAAAGTTGATAGTGTTTGGAAGATCAAATTTCAGCCTCAAGAAATTCTGCGCAAGCTAGCACTTCCGCAGGATTGGATCTCTTCAGGAACTTCGCGTGGACTTCTCGTAGAGGCCATTCGTGTGCGTGGCTGCGAAGTCGAGGATCAGATCCACAAGTTTCATCCATCATAAAAGGTATTAATCCTACATTAATCTTTTATTATGGTGTCAAGATCTAGGTCTGATTCCCCGAGGTTTTACCCTCTTTTGGGGCTCCTCACGGAGATATCTCCAGAATCCATTCAATGGATATTCGGAGATTAATCGGAATAGAGTTCTTAAGTTTCAGATCTGATAGTTAATCATGCATGAAAGTTTTAGCATAATTGTTTAAACGATTCCGGCATAATCCTATGTGTTCTTAAGGTGCTGATTTCTAGATTTGATCTTGTAAGCATGCATGAATTAAATTGTTTGATTCGATTTTTCCGCTGCGTTTTAAAACTTAAAAAGAACTACGTATGGCTTGATCCCCCTTATGAAGGGGTACGTAGGCAACCCGATCAGGTTCAGCCATGGTTTTAAAAAAAAAAAAAAATCCGCATGCTTAACACCGAAGAACCTAGGATTCACTTTCAGTGGTATCAGACCAAAGGTCCAAGAGTTGTGACCGATCTCCGGAAACTCTCACGCGTGATCGTGTGACGAAGCGTGGCTCTCCGTCCGGAGGCGTATAGAGATGCGTGCTCTGATAGGTATACATGGGTGTCACCCTATTTTTAATAGGACCGAACCCATGTAGGAGTGGAGACTACCCCTTTCAGTGGCATCAGAGCCAGGTTCATGTTTAAACTTTTATGTTTTAATTCTTGTAATTAAATCTGAAATCATGAGCATGCTTAGATTAGATCTAAAGTATTTTTTATGATTGATTTAATTGCTGATTATGCATGATTAACTAGATCTGAAATTTTGAATGCATATGATGCATGTTTGTGTTAAGATTTGTAACATAAATAAATCTGAAATCATAATATTATTTAGATTAGATCTAAATAAAATTTATGATTCATATGATCTCTGATTTTAATGAACAAATCAGATCTGAAAATAAAAGTGAAAAAACAAATACATAAGATGTATGTTGTTTGTATTAATTCATGTTGTTATGTATATGTGATGCATGAACATTAAATATAATGACTTAAACATGAATTTAATCTGATTACATGTGATTAATTACAAAAACTCAGATCTGAAAATATGTTTTAAGAACTGAAAGATTGTAATTAATATGTAATTAAAAAGAAATATGCAATGATCAAAACTTTCATAAGTCTAAACTTAATTGAGAATTAAGTGTTATGAAATAGAATTGTAACTCAATTAATTGACATTGCATAATTCTTTGGGCATATGGGTTAGCTTGAATCAAGTTCCTAGGATTGAGTTAGACCTAAGGTTAGAATCATACATGGACAAATAGAATTAATTGATCAAATCTAATTAAGTAGTAACTAGATTAGGTCAAGAAAATTCTAGATCAATTTACAATAGTTGTAGATGGATCAAGTCCATGTCTTTGATTAGACCAAGATGGAACTTGATTTAGGCTCAGAGGTGTAGCCCGAGTCATTTGAGTAATCAAATCGAAATTGATTAACCAGTCGGTGTCTAAGGTAAGTTTGGCAGTTTTGACCGGTGGTTTTTAATTGGGAGCTACTCGCACTGATTCGTCTTTGCCGAGTTAATGGCATATCCCTTCCACCGATCTCACTTACCTGGCCGACATGGTCAATCACATTTTGATTGGATCACTTAATGATTCGAGTTAGCCCATGCCTATAAGGAAAATCAGTTTGACTGATTTAGGTGTCTCCTTAACCGGTTTGAGTCTAATCTGATTTGGTGAAGTCAGTGGGAGAAATTAGACTAACCGGATCTTCTCATCTATCCTAATTATGAAATCCTCTAAAATTATTAGGTCCTTAAAATGAAATGGTTATGGGGATAACTAGGTCATAGCCTCCCATTAAGTTGGGTGATAATGGGTCCAATGTTTTGATAATTATTGGAGGCGCGACACGCCTGGTACTTATCAAGCATTGGAATTGTCATTCAATATATGATGAGTTAAGTGTACCTTCAATAGGCGGTCAGGTGAGCCGAGACACACTCGGGCTTGGTCGTCTATTAGTTGATTAGACTTAACCCTATCATTTAATGGTTGGACCTGACTAGGGTATTCGGTGGAGGCGCCACACGCCTGCCGAAGAACCTAGGGCAAAATTATCACTAGAAGTTGCTTGGTGAAGCAACTGGTTTAGAACCTACCAATAGGTGCATATGGGTTAGCCGAGCCACACTCGGGCCTATATGCGATCTATTGGGTTCTAGTGCCTACTAAAGAATTAGGAGTAATTTTTCGAATTGGAGGTAGAGGCTACCAATTTGTATAAAATAGTGGGAGTATCTTTAGACTAAAGTCCAAGTCTACTGTGTTTAGTCAATTCATATACTAATAGCCAAATTTTCTTTTATGTAGAAATGACCACAAGTTTGTCACTTCGCTCATTATTGGATAATGACAAGTTGACTAGTCCCAACTTCAATAATTGGTATAGAAAGCTGAAAACTCAGCATAGTCAGACCAAAAGGATTAAGGATGACCAAAGTCAGGCAGAATGCTTCTATTGTAAGAAGCAGGGGCATTGGAAGAGGAATTGTCCTCAGTACCTTACCTCACTTGACCCGAACAGGCTAAGCAAGAGAAAAGGGCAATCAGTTGCTGATCAAGGTATTTATATGATAACACCTTGTAATTTCTCTATATGTGATAATTCAACCTGGGTATTAGATACTGGAAGTCCGTTTAATATATGCAATTCATTGCAAGGACTTCAGGTCAATGAGAGATTTGAAAACAGCGAGAGATTCCTGAATGTTGGAGATGGAAGATCTGTTCCAGTTCTAGCTTTAGGAAATCTCAAACTTGTTTTCAATTCTCATGTAGTTGTCTTGAGTGATTGTCACTATTGTCCTGCATTCTTATTGAATGTAATTTCCGTAGGCCTTTTGGTCATGAACGGTTATGAAATTTCAATAAAGAAATATTCTTGTGATATCATTATGAATGGTGTTACTGTAATGAATGGACAATTGAGCAATGGCATCTACTTGTTATCACAACCTGTTAATGTAATGTACACGTCAAGTAAGCGTCCTAGAATAGATAATGTCACGGATGTCTACCTTTGGCATCATAGGCTAGGTCATATTAACAAGAACAGGATGAACAGGTTAAGTAAAGAGGGAATCCTCAATGTTAATGATTGTGAATCATTGACAACCTGTGAGTCATGTCTTCTTGGTAAGATGACCAAATCACCTTTTACCGGAAAAGGTGAACGAGCCAGTGATTTATTGACCCTTGTACATTCTGATGTATGTGGGCCAATAAGCACAGATGCTAGAGGTGGGTATTCATATTTCATTACGTTTACAGACGACCTTTCTAGGTATGGTTATGTCTATTTAATGAGACATAAATCTGAAGCATTTGAAATGTTCAAATTGTATCGTAATGAAGTAGAAAAACAAACTGGAAAGAGTATTAAAACTCTTCGATCAGATCGAGGAGGCGAATACCTTTCCAATGAGTTTTTGACATATTTAGGAGAGAATGGGATTCTCTCCCAATGGACTCCTCCTGGTACACCACAGTATAACGGTGTATCAGAAAGAAGAAATCGAACTCTGTTAGACATGGTTCGATCCATGATGGGGTTTGCAAGTCTGCCCATATCCTTTTGGGGATATGCACTTGAGTCAGCCTGCTACATTCTAAATAAGGTTCCAAGTAAGTCTGTAAATAAAACACCACATGAGATGTGGACTGGACGTAAGCCAATGCTGTCTCACCTTAGGGTTTGGGGGTGTCCAGCATATGTCAAAGTTTGAAGACAGACAAACTTGAACCCAAGTCTGACAAATGTTTCTTTGTTGGTTATCCTAAAGAAACTAAAGGATATTACTTCTACTTTGCTGAAGAACAAAAGTTATTCGTAAGCAATAGAGCTGTTTTCTTAGAGAAAGAATTCCTTAGTGAAGGAACTAAAAGCTCTAATGTTGAGCTTAGGGAAGTTCAACATGTAGAAGATCCGACACCATCTACTGAACTAGTTGAGTCAGATTTGATTAGATCAGATCCAGAACCCATCTTAGATGCACCATTAAGGCGATCAGGTAGAGTACCACGTCAGCCGGACAGATACTACGGTTTCTTGGTCCAGGACGGGGATCCTGTCGAACTTGATGAAAACAATGAGGATCCGATCACCTATATGGATGCTATGCAGAGGCATGACTCTGATGCATGGCTTGGAGCCATGCAATCCGAAATGAAATCCATGAAGGTCAATGATGTATGGACATTAGTTGACCCACCCGAAGGGATTAAACCCATAGGGTGTAAGTGGATTTTCAAAAGAAAACGGGGCGCAGACGAAAAAGTAGAGACCTATAAAGCCCGTCTGGTTGCCAAGGGATATCGTCAACGTTATGGTATTGACTATGACGAGACGTTTTCTCCTGTGGCAATGCTCAAATCCATTCGGATTATGCTTGCGATAGCAGCACACTTAGATTATGAAATCTGGCAGATGGATGTTAAAACCGCTTTTCTAAATGGAGATTTAGAAGAAGAGGTGTATATGATGCAACCTGAAGGTTTTATATCTGCAGATGAGTCTAAGGTATGCAAGCTTCAAAAATCCATTTATGGATTAAAGCAAGCTTCACGGAGTTGGAACATACGATTTGATAAGGTGATCAAATCATATGGCTTCATTAAGAATGAAGAGAAACCTTGCATTTATAAATGGGCAAATGGTTCAGTTATTATATTTCTTGTTTTGTATGTGGATGACATTCTTTTAATCGGGAATGACATTCCTGCATTACAAGGAATAAAGGTTTGGCTATCATCTCAATTTGCCATGAAGGATTTGGGAGAAGCATCTTACATCCTAGGGATGAAGATCTATAGAGATAGATCTAGAAGATTGCTTGGATTATCCCAATCCACATACATTGATACTATACTGAAAAGGTTCAGTATGATTAATTCCAAGAAAGGCTATCTTCCAATGGGCCATGGAATTAACCTCTCTAAAAGGGATTGTCCGACAACCTCTCAAGAAAGAGAGACTATGGATAGAATTCCATATGCTTCGGCAGTGGGATCTATAATGTATGCCATGACATGTACTAGACCAGACGTGGCATACTCACTAGGAGTAGTGAGTAGATACCAGTCTGATCCAGGTAGCAACCACTGGAAGGTTGTCAAAACCATCCTTAAGTATTTGAGAAATACTAAAGATCAGTGGCTTGTCTATGGTGATTCTGACTTAAAACTTGAGGGATATACCGATTCAAGTTTTCAGTCAGATCAAGATGATAGCAAGAGCGTGTCGGGATATATCTTCACTCTTAAGGGTGGGGCCATCTGCTGGAAGAGTTCCAAGCAGCATACAGTGGCAGATTCTACATGTGAAGCAGAATACATTGCAGCATCTGATGCAGCCAAGGAAGCCGTATGGTTGCGCAAGTTCATCACCGAGCTGGGAGTGGCACCTTCCATTGATGGTCCAGTTCCTATATTTTGTGATAACACTGGAGCCATAGCTCAGGCAAAGGAACCTAAAGCACATCAGCAGACCAAGCATATTCTGCGACGTTATCACCTGGTTCGAGAGATTATAGAACGAGGTGATATTGATCTTCAGAAGATTGACACAAAAGAAAATCTGGCTGACCCATTTACCAAAGTCCTCGGCATCAAAGAGTTCAACGAACACAAGTCGAAGATGAGTATTAGATACTGTGCCGATTGGCTTTAGGCTAAGTGGGAGTTGTTGGGAATTGTATCCTAAATGTCAATCGTCAGCATATTGATGATTGAATATTGTAAATAAATTGACAAATTAATAAAGTATTATTTGGCATGATTCATCATTTCATCTTCAAATGAACTCTTATATGATGAAGTCCTTAGGACTTATGTTATGATAAAGGAGGATTTATCTTTGAGTCCTTAAACTTGTTCGCGACCAAATGATATGTTGTTACTAGGACGACAACATTATCGAGATTAGGTCGTTGTGTGACATATACGTTGGTTGTCCTCTTAACCAAGGAGTGTGGAGACACTGGTATGCCATACAGGTGAAGTGTAGGAGTACATTTCACTGAACGTGACCAATTCCGGAATGCTCTACTGTCGAGAGATATTCCGAGTGGATATGGGTATAAGTTTGGCCCTCTGACCTGAGACCGCAACCTGTGACTAGCAAGCAACTCACTGTACTTTGGTACCGGACTACCTGAATTTCTAATTCAGTGACGGAAGGTCACTGGGTGCAGTCAAGTACTTGCGTAGTCAGTTGTGAGTCAAGATGGAATTGACCCCTCCTGGAAACAGGAATAATGTCTTGTGATTAATTTAGCAAAACCTTGGCCAGGGTAATCCCAGTGAGGAGTCACGGGATATCTAAAGTTAATCACATAATGGATGTACTAATTATAGGGTTGACAGTGAGCTCTAAGTCATCCTGGCATTAAGAGTCAAAGGGATTGAATTATACAGTAACCATAGTTCAGGGTTCCAGAATATTTGCTTCGCATATATTCGGCCTATTCGGACGTCGGGTACCATTGCTAGATGGTCACATCGATTAGTGTAGGAAGTCGTTCCTATACTACCGGCTTAGGTTCGAACCTATGAGGTCACACGCATAGAAGATTCCTGATTGATCAAGAAGGCTGATGAATGATTAAGAATCATTCAGGGGTAATTTGGTCAATTCGATTGGCAAATTATCTTATAAAATAATTAAAGTAATTATCGGAGGATTAATTAGTAATTAGATTGCTAATGAACTCAATTGGATTGAGTAATTAGACTAAGGATGAGCCAAATTGAATTAGATTCAATTCTGGGCTCAATCAGGGTTTTTGACCTGATTGGATTAGGTCTGAATCAAGAGGACTTAGGTTGACCAAATTAAATTAGATTAAATTTGTGCTTAATTAGGGATTGACCTAATTGGATTAGGTTCAACCCATGGTAATTGAATCATTCTAATTGTTAGGATTTAATTAAATTAAATGGGTTTGATCTGAAACTATTCGGATCTTGAAATCCACTTGTCACATATCCATGCATGGCGCCATAAATTGATTTTTAATATGATTAAAAATTAATTTAATTTATTTAATGGTGCCATGGGACACTTGGCAACATCAGGGACCTCTTTCATCATTAGATGGGTCGAAATGGAGAGATAAATTCATGAAAAGAATTGGATAAGATCAAATTCTCTCTCTTCATGACATATGCCATCCTTATCTTTATCTCACTTCTAATTAAGGTTGAATTTCGAATTTAATCACCACAAAATCACCACGTGACCCTCTAATCTGATTAGGGGCATGGGAATTTCGAAATTGAAAGAGGGAAGTGGCAACATGATGAATGGTTTAGATTAGATCAAGCTTCATCATGTAATGGCACATGAACTTGAATTTTGAATTCAAAATTCAAAACCCCACAAAATCCTCCACAAATATGGGATGGTTGGCATGAAGTTAGGTAGGAGAGCAACATTAAAAGGACCTCCATCATCTGGTGGTCGAATTCAAGGAAAAAAGAGAGAAAAAGAAGAAGAAAAAAGGGAAAAGAAAAGAGAGGAACCCTAGTTCATGCATGGAAAAATTCTGCATTCAATCTAGCTGACTTCTTCCTCCTCTAAGTCCATCGCGCCATTAGTGTTAGGGGTCCCTGATAAGAGTCTTTAGATCAGATCTAAGTCCTCTTCAATCCCTTTAAACCTTTCCTCCAAGTTCTTCCAAGAAGGCGGATCAAAAGTTGATAGTGTTTGGAAGATCAAATTTCAGCCTCAAGAAATTCTGCGCAAGCTAGCACTTCCGCAGGATTGGATCTCTTCAGGAACTTCGCGTGGACTTCTCGTAGAGGCCATTCGTGTGCGTGGCTGCGAAGTCGAGGATCAGATCCACAAGTTTCATCCATCATAAAAGGTATTAATCCTACATTAATCTTTTATTATGGTGTCAAGATCTAGGTCTGATTCCCCGAGGTTTTACCCTCTTTTGGGGCTCCTCACGGAGATATCTCCAGAATCCATTCAATGGATATTCGGAGATTAATCGGAATAGAGTTCTTAAGTTTCAGATCTGATAGTTAATCATGCATGAAAGTTTTAGCATAATTGTTTAAACGATTCCGGCATAATCCTATGTGTTCTTAAGGTGCTGATTTCTAGATTTGATCTTGTAAGCATGCATGAATTAAATTGTTTGATTCGATTTTTCCGCTGCGTTTTAAAACTTAAAAAGAACTACGTATGGCTTGATCCCCCTTATGAAGGGGTACGTAGGCAACCCGATCAGGTTCAGCCATGGTTTTAAAAAAAAAAAAAAAATCCGCATGCTTAACACCGAAGAACCTAGAATTCACTTTCACTTATAACTCGACGTGCGTTCCTTATGGAATGAACGTACAAAACTACAACGCCGCTTGATTAAAGAGATGGGCTGACGTACCTCCTGATTATGTTGATAATTCGGATATCTACGAGAGGCATCACCACTCAGACCCGATTTTAGATATCGGTATGTATGTTGGACTTTAAATGTATCTAATTGATTGTATTATTTTTTGATTTTTGTCACTACTTGATTTGAGAATATTTTTTGTTGTTCATTTTATAATTTGTGTCATTTTAAAACAATAAGATGCATCATATAGGTTGAATCAGGATCATAGAAACATAAAAAAATATCAAGAAAATATCAAATTAGATTTAAATTCATAGCAAAAGTTCAAAAAAAGTGATTACCAATTAAATTTTTTTGAAAACTCAAAAAAAGTGTCGGTCTGCAAACCGGCACGCCCTACCTGTATCGGTTAGGCACGAAACTGAACCGTACCGGATGTCAACTGGTACGGATCCCGGTACCGGTTCGGCGGACCTTAATATATTTCATAACCCTCCTCGAATATAAAAAATTAGTTTTCGTTTTGCAATGTAGCATAATATAGTTTGTTAATAATTTAAGTTGTTGATTATAATTACATGCGGTTATCAATCAAATCTTATGTGGAATCTTCTGTAGATAATGTCTACATGTTAATTACTAATTTTATTGCATAGTTGTTTATGACAAATTAAATAATCAATTTGCATATTTTTGTTATGGTTTGTGTTTGTATTATTTTTGATCCAATTTGACCCAAAAAAAATTCAATGGATTAATTGAATTAATATTAAATCCGATCCAATCGGACCCAAAGGGAATTGGATTTGTTCTGAGTTCAATTTTTTGACTTGATCCAAATATGGACTGGATTTGGGTTGCACCCATCCCTAAAACCTGGCCCACTTGCCGCCATTATTTTGATATAATCCATCGTCAGTGTAGATCATGTTGGATGGACTATAAAAAAAAGGTCTTAAATTATCATTACAAGTTTATGCACCATAAGTAGTGTAGAATATGAAGACGATGTATATGACAGGTTATGCTTTATATGAAGCATGGCATTTATGCCATTGCCCCACAGTAGTTTTAGAGCATTCTCGCAAGCTACAAGTGCATGTTCCCTGAGTTACTAGGATGCGTATGAAGCTTTTTCCAGATTTTGTCACATGGCATATGTAGTGACTATAAATTTGGGAGCATTTGCAAAAATCTGATACATTTGAAGTTAAAAGAAACAGAAACTGGAAATATAAGCAATATACCGGCATTAAGAGCATAACTAATTTACATATGCTACGATGAGGATGGCAAGACAGTAAGGTTACTAGTCCGTCCTTTCAGATAATACATTCAGGTGCACTGAAAATCCCAAATTCCCAAGTCCTAATAGCAATCACCAGAAAATCTGCAAGACAGTAAGGTTACTAGTCCGTCCTTTCAGATAGTACATTCAGGTGCACTGAAAATCCCAAATGCCCAAGTCCTAATAGCAATCACCAGAAAATCTGGATGGAAGCTGTGAGAAAATCCTTAAAGATGCATGCTCCTATTGATTTCTCCTTTTAAATTGAAGGATAAGTAAAGCTGCTGTTCTTTTTTGTTTTTATTTATGCAATATAATGATCTTACTGGATAATAAGTTATGGTTACAAAATCAGCTGGAGTTGTATCATCGCAGTTCTCCACCAGGCTCGAACCGACAGACACAGTCGTATATGTTTCCATTAAAAAGCTTCTCAGCCAATCTCTGATTCTTTACCATTGCAAGCTGAAAAATAAACCACTTATGTTATTATTGAAAGCAGGTATTGATGAATATTAAAAAAAATACATGAAAGCAAAATCTGCCATTCATGCTAGCCAGCCATGAACCAGATGGATCAAGCCACCATGAGCATGATGCATGAGTTGCATTATCAGATAAGATTATTTGGCTTGCTGTTAATTTTGAACAAGTTTAAGATCAATGGTGAAGGGAAATGTTAGATGCTTGGACAGGACAATATTCCACATGCAACAATTAATTGGGCCACGGTTTGCTATCATAAATGATGTTTTGGCAAGTTAGACTAACACAGCCTTTTCCTGAGGGTTGAAAGATAACAGGATAAAAACAGGCTCTATCTTATTATAGTTTGTGGCAAAGTCATACCTTCAGGACATCACACTTAAAAAAGGCATTGAAGTTCGTATGTAGAGCTCGGCCCATCCCTTCCAAAATTATCTGCATCACAAAAGGCAACAATTTTAACATCAGCAACATATAAACAAGTTACAAGCAATCAAAAAGAAAACATGGAAGTAGAGTCTCTGATACTTGAAAAAAGTGAGCTGCGTACCAAATCTGCATCTTTTGCAGCAGCAGCAAGCTCTGAGCTGACCTGCCGGAAATCTATGCATGGGCTCCCACACCCATTCTCAACAACCATAAGAGGAATTGAAGTTGAGTTACCTACCAGTCCATCGTCAATACTAACCATTGCATCCACTAGAAGTCCTCCAGCTTCAGCAGCTTTTCGAAGGACATCACAATGCTGTTTTTCAGGAGAAAAGTTAATTATTTAAAAAGTATAAGTCAAATGTTGAAGATATGGGGAAAATTTTCAAAATAATTGTAAAGATTCTTAGTTTCATAAGATGACGATAGATGCCATGCAGCATGTCTATAGAGTTTCAACGAATACCTTAGCCGCTTCAGCTACTATTTCAGGAAGCTCATTGGCGGTGACATCATTTAAAGCTGGCAAGGAATTTGCAACCAGAACAACCTGCATATAGGAATATTTTACCACCTGCTCTAAGTTCACAGTTCCAAGTTCCAGCATGGAGCTTACAAAGAGAAGCATCAGTTCAGAGAAGTTAAGAGTTGCTTAAGATGATTGAATTTGGTTAAGATAATGTACTGAAAAACCAATAGATTCGGTCACTCGATCAATGACTAGTTCATACCCCATAAAAAATTTGTCTAAAGCAAAATGTGACTCTTGGTAATCAATATGCAACAGCAACATATTGCATGTAGCAGGGTTGCCTTGTGTTCCAACAAATGAGGAATATTGAAGAAGTATTTCATGGTTGCATTTATCTAAATGGATTCTATTGTTGCAAGGCGGATAAATTTGTCATTTATTGGATTCTTCATAGTTATATATATTAGTTGCTTGCATTTCAGGAGATTATAGTCATTGTATATCCCATTAGAGTTACTTTAAGAATGATTGGAAAGAGTACCACTTTATTCCTATTGATCTATTTCTCATCAATTAGGCATACTAGATACTTTACCTCCATCGACAATTGCAGCATTAAGCCATATGAGAGAGATAACGCACAATATGCCTCAATAATTTAGGAATTCTAAAAGCATCAAGAAATTACTTCTTAATATTCTTGACTACTTTTAACTCACCTCAGTTCCACGCTTAAGGAGTTCTCGAGCTAATGGAAGCATTCCAAGAACAACATCAGCACCTGAGTTATCCACAAAGAGTAATGCTCTTCTATATGGTGCAAGTTTCTTGTCTCCACAACCAAGCATTCTTTTTTTAAACATATCGAAGTCATCCACCTAATACAGTAGGTGCAATTTAGCTGAAGCAATGGCCAAAACATGGTCATCTTAATCAAAGATTAAAACAAATTACGCATGCCATTGCAGGAACTAGCAGAGAAATAAAATATAAACTATCAGTGTAATAGTATAGTTCATTTTTTGACAGGAGATTTGTTACTATAAGAGAACTTGCCCGCCAAGGTCGTTGCATCTTTTTGCGGCTCATTCGGTAAATTTCAATTATAGTTCCTTTGTGGTAAAGGTCAACGCAAGCACGAGATCCCCAATCAAATATGTTTGCAGCAAGAACACCTTCAATGAGAGCAAGTAATCTTTCCTCCTACGAAACAGCAAAATGTATGACTAGTCAGTACAACATATGTCACTTCTGAATGCAACTAGGGAAAATGTTCAGCTATCACCATGTGGCCTCTATTTTACCAACTAGTGGTCTAGGATACATAATTAACAGTATAGGCAAATAACAGTATATGCAAATAAAACTGTGAATAAACGTCATCAATATAATGCATAAGTTTCAAGTAAAACAATTTAACACATAAGGATGTATCGATGAAACAAGAACAATCAATGTGTTTTCATGACAATTATTTGATGTACCCATGCTATTCAGTTAAAGCATGAATTAGATTCAAAATGTTCTGCAGCCATATCTAGGTCTTTTACTAAGTATGCTGATAAATGTCAAATAAATACATAAATACTGCACTTAGTCGCAAATGTAACAATGAAAATAAGCCCACCTTGGAGATTAGTGGTACCTCTAGGGCTCACATATCTAGGGCATTCCTATCCTACATGTTTCTCACATTTGGTGGAGTTGGAAGAAAACACCAGACCCATATCGATCGGATGAGGCATGTCATATAGGTGTACATAACCCAATTGCCAAGCACAATGCTAGCTAAACACAGAAATATCAGGGTGAAAAGGTACCTACCATGGCCAACACTTCCCACACTAATCTAAATAGAATGCAAGATGATAACAGAGACAATTTCACAATAGGTTTTAGAACTACCTCTAAGGTTTGTGATTTTGTTGTGACTTCTGTGAAACTTTTGTAAGATCAATAAAATCAGACTGCCAATCTTCCTAGAAAGTGATTCAAACTAATTAATCAACAAGGTTCACAAAATGAAAATGTAATTTATTTGTTATGTGGAAACAGGTTTGTTTGTTGAATACAGGTCCATTCCAGGTTGGTGTTTTGATCACCATGTGTATGTTGATTGTTGAGTGATATCATTATAATGAGATCAATGCTACTAATAATTAAATGACTCCAGAGAAAACACATCATCCTTAAAAAAAAGTCCAATGGCATATTTAATATGGTGATACCTACAACAAGCAATATCATATGGATCGAGTATTTTCCTCATCCAGAAAAATAAATGATCAAGGTTATGACTTGGAAATCAAAGAATAACCTGTTCAAACATGTTTGCTAAGTTTTTAGGTGTATCTATCCACCTAAACATCCTTCTGGATATTTCCATTGAAAAGCTTGCAAAGTATCTCAATTCTCAAGTCTCCAAAAGTATTCAGCACATGTATGCTTGCATTCTTCCAACCCTTGGCAGTGCAACCAGACTATTAAGTCGAATATCATTCTAGTTTAGCAAATGCATATATTAATAAACCATCAAGCCATGTTTTATGCCTAGAGAAGGAGAAGGTTGGATGGAAATCCTCTTTTCTGATGTTTGGCAATTTGAAGAAAGTTTTAAGGAGAAAAATAAGGAATAATAACAGGCCAACATGTTCTGTCAGGGGCCTAAACATTTTATTTTAGATAGTGATTTTAAGAAAACAACAAAAAGCAAGGGATAAGGACAACCCTCCTATATCATAATCACTTTTTCTATAGTTTTTAATCTAGTTTTCTTAGTTTAGCCAAATAGTAGAAAAAAATAATTTTTTCTTCACTTTCATTACTTTATTTGCTTTCTTTCATTTTATCGGCAACCAAACAAAGCCTTAGTGTGACATTGTAGGCTGTGAGTGTTTGGCTGTAGTACAATGCTTTCTACCAACTTGATACCAAAGGAAATAAGAGCATTATTTCTTCCCTGTATAATTTGCCAATATATCGTGTCCAACCACCAACAGACCAACTCACATTGAAGAGCAAACATTTAAAAAAAAAACCTAACTAGCGCAAAAACATGTTGAGCAACCATAACAAAATTTTATGTACGAGGATTTACATTTGGTGCACACACCTCATTCATACCATCGAGCTCAATAAGAAGGTCTGGTAAAACAGCAAGAGAAGCCTCATTTTCCCTAGACCATGGAAAGAGAGGGTAAGGAGATCAGATCATATGCATGTGTTCAAACTTCAACTCCAATTCCAGAGCATAGAAATGAAGAACATATAATTCAGTTGCATGTGTTACACATGTATAGTTATGTGAGAACAACAGCAAGAGAAGCCTCATTTTCCCTAGGCCAGGGGGGAAAAAAGGGTCAGGAGATCAGATCATATGCATGTCTTCAATCTCCAAATCTGATGCCAGCGCATAGAAATCAAGAGAATACAATTCAGTTGCATGTATTGCATATGTACAGTTATGTGAGAACAACATCGGATAACTTATCTTAATTCATCCCCATGGCTCTATATAATGTGCATATTATCCTTAGGATAGGAAACATATTAAGGTAGGAAACAATATCGTGCGTGTATGTATATATATATATATATATATATATATATGCACAGGCTGATTCTGATAATGGGAATTAACAACTAATCAATTGCCGAGAGATCACCTCTTGTGAATTCCAAGACACCTCAAGCTGAAGTTCTCACACCAGAAAGCTTCTGATGACTAGGAAACATAAAGAGCTCAAAAAGATGATGGTGGAACATATTCCTGTGAATAGGTCTTGCCTTCCACCAACCCAAAAAATTCTCCTATTCTCTCCTTCCATACAGATCACATATGTTATATCACATGTTCCCACCTTATCTTTAGGACTTTGGAACCAAGCTTGCAAAGGCCGCATTAAAGAAATCAGGATAAGCCCTTTTTCTCTACTTCAAATCCCAACGCATCTTTTATGAAATTTAAATGAAAAGGTAATATAAGAGACCAAATTCCCCTCATTTTAATAATGACTGATAAGTATCGAGATTCATGAAATTGTAGCTTTATCATTGAAGGGACTCACTAAATAGAATCAAGAGGCCTAAGAGAACACGTTCTCGGAAATTCTCATACATGACTTATGACTTTATGATCTTGTTTCAAAGAAAAATAATAATTTTTAAAATCCTAAGGTTTGCTAGCAAGAACTCAAATACTGTCCTTGACTACCTGTATCGTACTGTAGCAGCTAGGAACCAGTACTAGGCAATTCCTCAGGACCGAATCATGGGTGAGCTGGCCCGTACTGTCATAAACCACCCCAAAAAAGCCATATCAACCTTGTACCGCTAGGTATTGAACTTACACCCTTCTTTTTTGTTTTGGTACCAGCTGATACCCTATGCCAGCATATTGTGTACATATCAGCCAATGAATGCCACAAGAGTGTACCATGAGATTTAACTCCATGTTTGCTAAAATCTTGACGAATCAACACAAGCGATCCTTTTTCCAGATATATTGCTATTAGTAAGTATCCGTTAAAATGCCGTGGCAATGCATTCTTTGTGATATTTAACAATTATTTCAGTAGAATCGACTCATAATTCAAATGCATCTCTATATATAATACGGACTTTGGAAACCGCGACTCCACCTCGAGTACTACTACACTTTAAGTTATTTCTGAACTGCTAGTTTATATTATGTTTCTCTTGTCAAGCACAATACCATTGAGAGGAACCAGCAATCACTGATTCTGTCTAAGGTCATCTCACATGCATTGCACATGACCATCTCTAGTATAAATTTAACAGGAAAATATTTTATTGAAGTATTTATTCTTCAAATGACAAACATTACTCCATTTAGCATCAGACAGATCTACAGATAGCAATAGCCCAATAAAAATATATATAAAAAAATATAAACACTCCTTTTCTTTATCGTGTCACCTAACTAACCTTTTTTTTATAGTAATATAGGCATCAACAAACTGAAACTCTCGCAAGCATTCTTCCCTTAGCTCCAAAAGATTAGCCAAGCCTAACTTCCCATAAGCAGCAGGCTCTTCCATCAACCTATAACAAGGTGTAGATAACATATCTGGTGAAAATTAGTGGATAGTATTGAGAAGAATAATGTTTTCTGGTTGCTTTCATATTAAACTTACAATTATAAAGAAGGATTCATTTCATAACATTCTCTCCTCCAGAAAAATCAAATCAGTATACGGAAATCTTTTGCAATATTAAATGTTAATTATACAAGTATAAAAGCCAAAGACAATAAAAATACACACATAGCAACTTGATTTAGTGTACTCAAGACTTTTCTGAGTGAGCTATCCAACTTTACCTTACTAGGTAAATCCATAGCAGTTCCAGATACAAAACTATGGCTTAATTCAGTTATCTATTAAACTCATAACAGGATAGCTTCCTGAAATATTTAATTTGGTGAGCATTTTATATTTAAGGGACTATTATCAACAGAAGAGTTTAATAATGCATTGGACTGTGAATTATATGGTGGGCATAATATGCCTATTTCATGAAAGAAATATTTTAAAAAATAAATTAAAGGTGTCATGCAAACTCATGCAGGTACGATTAGCCCATTACTACCTCGACAAGATACATGCTGTTGACCAGCAAGGACTGGAGGGGTCAGCATTTGAAATTAAAGTTGTGTTGATATTAAATTGTAATAAACATGATTTACCTTGCCAAGTGAGCTGAGAAGGCACGTGCAAATGCATCACCCCTTCTTTTAGCATCATCCGTTCCTCCTTCACCTGCTACTGCCTGCAAGACAGTGGACAAACAGTAAATTAGTAAACAAATTTATTATTTAAATAATGTTAGATGAAGAATGACCTGCATCTTTATTGGGAAGAAAAGTGGAAAACTCCACTGGCATTACAGTTCTAATGAAAACTTGAGAAAATATTTGAAGTATTAGAATCCTAAACAGATATATGCTTTGAAGATTCACAAATTATATAGGAGCCAAATGTTACTCAACAAAGTTATATGCATCAAACAAAAATATGTAAATATTGACTTGGATATAGTTTCTTGTGATGTCCACAATCCACCTTCTAGTGACGATTCAGTAATCTAATTGCACTTCAATTTTTAGCTTGAAAACAGAAAGGGGATGTACAAAATTTGTTTTCTTGTCATCTGCAGGTGCTTTTTATTCAAACCAACTGAATAACCATAAGTAATATGCTGTGAACCATACCAAAGGTACTATCAATAATAATGAAACTAATGTGTCAAGCAAAACTATGCAAATTTTCCATTTTGCTCCCGACTATCTCTCAACAGAGTAGTCTTAGGATCATCTATGCCCAGTTTTCACCAATTGCTGTCCACCTAATATTTATTCACTTTCTTTGTTCATTGGTATTTACTCTATATATTACTTCCTCTACATTACAAACTGAAAATGTCAAAGAATTAAATGTAAAGCATATTTCACAATTGAGCTGGTGCAGCCTCCCAATGATGCAAGAAAAAAAAATTCACAACTCAACAACTAAATAACTTCTGACATGTGTAATGAGTCAAACATACAGACAATCTGATATTTTATTGATTTGCTGCTCCAACTGACCAATCAATCCTATCTAGTGAATTCTCAGGTTCCTTTTAGAGTGCAGATTGGAATATGGTCCAAAATCTGATCTCTCTATCAATTGCATATCACTTGTTTTTTAGGCATTTCTTTCCCTCTAAAGATAAAGATTAAGTTCAAAATGCTGATGGACCTCATTCCCATGTACGAAATAAAAATAGAATATAATAAGAAACAGATTTTGCAAAAATACTAATAGAATTTTAATAGCACAGTTCTCACTAGTAGCAATACTAAAAAGAATACACAATTGCGTCATTTAACTACATGTAGCATAATCATGTGAGAAAGATTAAAGGAGGAAATAAGAAAGGTGTAGAAAATCAAGAAAAAGACGTTACTCCAAGAAGAACATTTGTGTGGTGAGCAGCAAATATATATATATATATATATATATATATATATATATATATATATATATATATATATTTCAGTCTTCAGATAAAGAAACACTAGAGATAAAGGACATATAGCCTTCTGGTACATGGTAGGAATACCAAATTCCTCCATGCTAATAACAGCTGGAAAATGCCAGAAAGAAAATAGTGCTAAGCAGATCAATGTGAAGATGATGAGCTTGACATATGCAGGATGCTGGTGAAAAGAATATATCTTATACAAGAATTTTCACAGTGACATCGTAAAATGAGAACTACATTTAAACATGTAAATTTCATTATCGACAATTATCTCAACTCTCAAGAATAATCAAAAGGTATGGTTTTCTAGCACATACCTTATCCACTAGGTCAGGCAAATGCTCTGAAAGCACCATAAACCAATACCTACAGCATGCTATAGCTTGTTAGTATGGATAACATCAACAAAAGTTCCACTTTGACCATCATTTACTAAAAGTAAACAGCATGATTTCAAAATAACTTACTCAAGCTCACTATGATCCGATAGATCAATAGTGTTTGGTTCATACCTGCAAATGAAGATCATCATTATAATTTAAGTTGCTTAACAATTAACAACAGGTTGCTAACTCAAAATCTAGCCCTTGTAATTAGAAGATAAAGCAAAACAACTACCATCACCTGTAAATCCATGAATGGAGGGAATGGATAGCATAAGAGTATATTATGCATGGTCCATCATACCAGTTTGTGGTATGAGGGGCATATTGAGTATCAGTACAACGAACCGACCCCATACCGAGCATATAGACAATATACCATGATGGTACCAATATGGGGTCTGATACCGAGATTGCCAACCTTGATATTATGATTTGACATAAAAGATGAGCACAGTGGATTTTTGATGACAGGGTCAAAGGAGGTGTTGAAGTTGTCTGTGGTGATGACTTCAGGAAGAAAGCTTCCTCTTAGAATATTACATAACACATATCAACTTCATACATAAACAACATTTCTTGCATCAAATGCTCACTGATAATTATAGAACATTAGGAAGTAGAACCACAAGTCAAGTGGCTGCTTACGTCTTAGGATCTGCCAATAAAGGAAACTCCTCCAATGTGGGTACAACATAAAGAACACCAATATTTAATGCAGCACTTGCATCCGATCTCAAGGCAATGCCCCTGGAAGAAGGTCGCTCAAAACCACCCATACCAGTAGTTCCTGGTGGAGCCATTGGGACAGGAGCTGTAATCTCAGTACCCTTCTGCACAAACTTCTCCATCCAAGATATCTGCCAAGAGAATGCAATGATCATACCCCTACTACTGGTCAAAAATCACAAGAAAAGCCATAGAAGAGTTTTCATAAGCACACCCCCGGCAGTAAACATATGTCCAAAGTCCAAACAATGACAACTCTATGTATCGTCTAGAAATTTGAGTGAACTTGGATATAGCTGCGCACACCCACTGCTACAGCTGTAATAGGTACATGAAAAGCAACTTTCTGAAAAACAAATGAAAAACTTTTTTCTTTAAAGTTTTCTGGCCGAAAATCTACATAACCGACTCAGACCAGACATATTATGATATATTCATGACTTTTACAAATGCTGATAATCAGAGGTATAGCCGACAGCAAAGGGAAGGATTAAGATTTGCCCCTTATGATTGACGCAGAAATAACAACTATATGAGGTCCACTTTTATCTAAGACTTAGTAAAAACTATGAATACAGATCAAGTGCAGAAATGATCCTAATGCATATATAAGTAGACAACTTGAAGCTTTATACTAAATAAACTTAAAATGCAGGAGCATATGTAGATATCTGACTCCATGAAAAGTAATATATTCTTGCCTTCTCCCTCAGATCACCCAGAGGAGGACCGTGAATCTTTCCCCCAACATATGGAAATCCCATAGGGAACCGTTCGACCAGTTGATGTGCCCTCAAGACATCAAGACCGTGCTTTTCATAGCTCATGAATGCACCAAGAGCTCCTAAAAAGCCTTCATGGCGCAAAAACATGGCTTGCGCCTGACCCTTGGACCTAGGACAAGGTCAATGTTCAGCAGAAGAATATGAGAAGAAACAGTTGAAGTGAAAAAAATCAAATTATATCTTTATGATTTTAATTAATTTTTAGAATGGATTGTGAAACTGAAATCATTCAAACAAAAGGATAAGTTGGCAAAACACAATAATATACTAAAACAACAGTGATAACACTCATCCCGTGCTGCAAAATTCAAAGAAAAGCAAGTCATAAGAAGCACAAGCAGCACTGTCCCTCTAGTAATTACCAGAAATGCACTGCAAAAGAAATAGTGTCCATCGTATAAGCATGACCGCAGATGAAAAATCCTCCAAAAAAAATTCTTTTGAGCCCATAGCGAAGCGCATTCAAGTAGGAGATCTGTCATACAGGAACTATGCAAGGTTATGCAATATAAACAAGTATATTTGCATTACAGATCTCAGGGAGGGAGGGTGGGGGGAGGACAAATATAATTAATTTAAGACCACCAAAATATGTTGTCTGCACTCTGCACCAAAACCACAATTACAAATCCATAGAAGTAGAAGTAGTGGCAATGCTTAACCTGTTTAACTTGATTCAACCCATTGTAGGTCAGGTCAGGTTGTTTAATAAAATGGTCAGGTTTGGGTCTAGATTTTTTACCTATTTAATAAACAGATCAGATTCAGACTGATAGACTTTGACCTATCCTATATCCGATCCAACCCATATCTGGTCCAACCCAACCTGATTGCCACCCCTACTGTAGCAGGTTACACCCCCATGTAAAATCACATAAATGTGCCAGATTAAGATTAATGTGAGCTATTTACATATAATGAGTCAATTTTTTGTTCATATTTTCACCTTGAACTTTCACATAAAAAATGCATGCATTTAAAAAGCCAATTAATCAATTGTTGTGCAGGAAAGGAAGTGCAGCACTAATCTGTTTCTAGAAAAAATCTCTCCTAGTACCTTTCTTGCTATACAGGCAACTGATTGATGTAATTTCAGTTATGATCAGATACTACTGTTTCCCTCAAATGCTATATTTTTAGTCTAAGACAATATTTGAAGATTCAGCTGTAATCAATCAAGCTAACTGGATCCAAAAACTCGTGGTTTCGGTATTTTCAGGCAGTTTCAGCAATTCCAGAGAAAATATATGGTTTTGGCTGATGCTCCAAAAACTGATGAAACTCTCAAAAATGACCAGCAGAAACTAATCTGCTGGAAGTCCATGCGTTTGAACTGAAAATGAAATAAGACAAGCAGGTTTAGTAAAAACCTTGTGAAGACAATAAATTATAAAATATTAAAGAAATTTCTCTTTTCCAAGAGTTTTTTTCTTTTATTTTTTGGGAGGGTTCTTCTTCAAAAGGGGTGGTTCATTTCAGTATAAAAATGCATATTTTCCTTCATTTGGAAGCAACTGGTGCACTTTAGAGTCTCATAAATAAGATGGATTAATGTCCCAAAATATCAAGAGAACCCCTAGCACTAGTGAAATAATTGGCTTATAATGGAAAGAAAAAAAAAAGACCTAATGTAGCATGTAAAAGCTAGTTTTCTTACATCATGCACAAAACTGGACATAAATCTGATGCTTGGTCCAGACAGCAATCAAAATAAAGCTGACATACTTTAATAGAAAAATGCATTTGATTCGAGCATATTCTAATCCAGCGTGGGAAAAGTTTATGCTCATATATAGCATATATAGTTCCGTCACAACTCACAACATTGTTCACTGTGATAATACAAAAACTCAAGGCACTTTACCTGCCCAATATTATACGAAATCATTCGCAGGAGGGAGAGAGAGATATCTTCTGGTCTGTAGTCCAATAGCTCCTTGGTTTCTGCAATTGTCCTTCCAAAACTAGAGGCAATAGTTGATGCTGAGAGACCAATCTGCCACCATTTACAACAATTAGAGAGACTAACTTATTCGAATTTAAAAGAGGCCTCTGTTTGTGCAATAATATGCAATGAGCTTGAAAATGATCCAAAGTATAAATCTATAACCTAAAATAAGAAGCATCTCACAGATAGCAAGTTTCATATATCTGCAGTAGGAGAAAGTTTGAAGAACAAAGCAACGCATAAAATTCACTATGCACGAAGCACAACATAAACCAAATACATGCTGACAATAGAGCACAGCCTCCCAGAAGCATAGACAAAGTAACACCTGGAATAGATGAACTTGAAATTGTGCTACCAACATTTTACAACTGCATGTAGTTTGTCTTAACAATCTGACTATCTCCTGCCCCAATGAATGCATAGCAAAAAGACAGTAAAAGTTATACACCACAAACTGTGATGCATAAGCCTAGCTAACGAACTTACTTGCGGGATCCATATAACCATGGAAGTTAAATCAACAATAAACAAATCACCTTGGGAGTAGATAAGATGTTCATGCTTTTGGGTAAACAAGTAAAAAGTGAAAAAAGAGAGAAGAATCAGTGGCTGGTCAATTGTTTAGAAAGTGTTTTAAAACTTGTATGATTTGTCAAAAAGGATACGTAGATGATCATGGAATTAAGTCCAAGCCTGGAATTACATGAGAATATCTTAGCATGTGCTCTTGTAAATCCCATACAGATGAAGGGACAAAAAAGCACCAGCACAGCAAAATTAGGAGTCTAATGATGAAGAGAATAAAAGGCAAGATAGTCCTTGCAATACAATGCACCAATAAATGCCCACAATCAACTTCAAAAATATATTGATCACTAGTAAGCTCTTTTGAGGGGAGGGGAGGAAGTGTAAAGAAAAATTGAATTGGGACATATCCAGACGGTCACACCCCTCTGCTTCACAACGAGGTTCTAGGTTCAGAAAAAGTGAATTAGGACATATCCTAATGGTCATACCCTGATGCTTAACAACCAGAGGTTCTAAGTTCAAGTAATCGGTGGTTCATCCCCAAACATTTGGGCCCACGTAGATATGTTGCGGGTGGGTCTCCCTCGCTGTCTCTCTCTCTCAAAAGAAAAAGAAGAAGAAGAAAAGGTATTCATGGAGCTTAGGAGCATTACTTGGGTGATATGTAACCTTTTGAAGCAAATTTAGGAAACATTACTTTGACAAGAGAAAACAAAGAGCCATCATGTGTAATAAGGCAACTATATGCATCGAGAACCGAACAATAAGAAGCTCCAAGATCTAAACCCCACCACCCCACTCCCACCCCTCAATTGTTGCTTCTAGGTTGTTCCACTCTCCATCCTCCTCATATCACAAAACCCTGATTGTAATCCTAACCTAGCAAGAAAACTGGACTCAAATAATAGATCAGATATCCAATTTTGAATAGGTTAAAGCTCGGGTCAAGGTCTCAACTATCTTTGGACTATTGAGATAAGATCAAGTCTAGGTTTTTTCAGTTAACAAATAAAGCTTAAACCTCCCCTGATCTGATCAGAACCCAATTTGCTTATGGGCCTAAAAAACAGAGCAGTAGAAAGAAAAATGGACGAGTAAGATTACAATGCCAGTTGTTCAGTCTAATATCTAGATAAATGGCCTCTTTTTAAAGATAATTAAAAATGCATCATATGTCGAAAAAAAGGGCAGCCTAGTGCACGAGGCTTTTGTAAGGGAGGGTCAGATGTATGCAGCCTTACCTCCGCATGTAGATAGGCCGTTTCAATGTTTCAAATCCATGACATCCAGGACATAATGGATTAACCTTACTGTTGTGCTAAGGCCCGCCCTCACCATAAGCAACATTTTGAAAAATCGAAGAATACCTAAATATTTTATATATTAGATTACAAATAATAAAATAAACGAGTGGCCTAGTGCACAAGGGTTCCATCATTGCAGAGCTTGGGGAGGGTCATATGTATGTAACCTTACCTTATCGTGGAGAGGCAAATTCTATTTTTCGAACCTTTAGGTCACAATCGAACAATCTTACTATCGAGCCAAGTCTTGCCCTCATATTATAAATAATAAACCATAATAATTAAATTTATAAATAATAATCACCATCATGTTTAACAATAATATCAAAACAACAAACAAAATAGAATTTGGTAATAAATTAATCATTTGATAATGCAATTAAGCATAAAAAAGGATAAGATGACAAAGTGCATAAAATACCTTGGAATAGTCCATACCACCATATATATCTCCAACAAGCATGTCAACATTGCTATTGTCACCTTGCTGGCTCAACTCTAACAACTCAACAAAACTAGAGCATAGGATAAATGTGAGCAAAGGATAAAAGGTCCACACATCATAAAAAGACGAAATATGTAAAGAAGAAAAAAAAAGTACCTCTTGCACTTTGTCAACAACCTCCCTAATCCCCAATAAGTACCACCACCAACATTAGTCCCACTAACCCGTTGAAATTTTCCATCCCCCTCCACCTAAATGAAGCAAAAAATGAGAGTAGAAAGAAAAGAAACAACTTCCACATTAAGAGGAAGAAATAAAAGGGCGAGGCACAAGCAATACCTTAATCATACTAACTCCAGAGCCAATATTAACAAGAAGATAGGGAAACAAATCGTTATGATCAATCTGCACAAACTCCTTCTCGCCCTCCATGTGTGTAAAAGCTTCATGGCGGATTGCCTATCTAACATAGCACAATTAGTGTTAAAGTGTACCTCCAAATTATAACATGCCAGAATTCCCTAGGATTATGATTTTCTTTTTTCTTTTTTCTTTTTTTTTGCCCTAGGGGTTGGGGGAAGTGCTTCAAAAAATAAAAGAAATTATGAAGAAAACCATGAGCACTTATAGAAAGTGACAAATAATCATATAGACAAAATTAACAACATTAGAGGTCTCTATAATCCATTAAGTAACATGAAGACTATGCATAGTTGGATGCTTATTTTATATTTTGACATCTCTAAGGCTTTTTGTATGTCACCTAAAATTTTTAGACATCCTCATAGTGTTCATCACCTAGTTGTCCCAAGTACTAACCCAAAGATCATTTGCATACCTCTAGCATTTCCTTAAAATAATTACTGACAATTAGTTCACATGGAGCAATTACAAGCTCAAAAACATGCCCTTGTCACCCAATATTCTACCTACCCATTTATGGCAACACTTTCAATGTAACTTGGAGGGAAAAAGGTTCTTGGAACACCTTTCAATTGTTTCTACATTTCAAGGTTTCGCTCTTTAGGGAACTAGTTTTGCAGTCAAGATAAACTTTTAACATTATCAGTTCGACTATTCCTGACTACATTCATAGTTTCATACTTTTTATATTTGGATTGTGCTCCAGACATGTTCCAATAGTGAGCAAACTGAAGATCCCAGGAGGTAGTATGGATTGTCATTTGTGGGTGGTCTCTTGTCTATGCATGTGGCGTTAACTGATCATTGCTTTTTACCTTATCCATTACACAACTCTCCTCCACATTCTTCAATATCTCTATGGAGTTTTACAACCTGTTTTGCATCTTTGACAGAAAGTCCCTCATGGTGAAAAGGAGTAAGCATTTTAAAATGCCTGGTTGCATGATGATCCATGAAAGACTAGTATGCTTTGCCTCCATTCTCCACTTGCCAACTTGAGCATTTCACTAGTATTGATAACCTTCTTAAATACAGTAAATTATGCTGAATACAGTGTCCAGTCCCATCCTTCCATAAGCAAGGTTCGTTGATCCGGTATTGCATACCTTACTAGTAATGGCATGGTATGCCCAGTACAGTAACAATCAGTTCCACTCAGTATATGCAGGTTCAATCCCTACATTGGTTGAACCTCAGTATCATACAAGTACTTTACTGGTAACGTCTAGTACCAAACGGTATAGGTTGATATAACAAATAGTGTCCACAAGTGCATAAAACACGTGAAATATGGTGTTATATGTCATACTCATAACTAGTCAAAAACTCTCTCAGTTCTCTACCCTCCAAGCCATTAATTAGTGAAAGGACCTTAAAAACTTATATTACTTCAAATTTTCACTATCCACCAAGCAACTTAGGCCTATACCAAAAACGGAAAACTAACATGAGTAGATATCATAAATGCACAACACGTACAATGTATATATATTTTATCACAATAACATTAGTGGCAAAATTTATTGAACAGGTATAATCAACCATAAGTGGATATACTGCAAAGTTACACATATGATGAATTATTGCATTCACTTTAGTGCGTTCTCAAAGTTCAGTTCAACTCCTTAAAAACAAATACAGTGTGCTTCAGGCACAAATATATCATCCATAAATAATTTCTTTCAACCGTAATTCCAAAGAATTGCAGGTTTCACTACAACCATCTTGAAGAGGCTTATATTAGCATTATGTATTTTTGAATCCATCTATTGTCATGTCATAGACATGTTTATGGTATCCAACAATAATAAGCAGTCAAGATGTATAATATGAAAACACACCAGCACCAAGATAAATATACATATGGCATGCCACTGGATTGGTATTATTGAACAAATGGTATACTACAATTTTAAAAATGCAATTCACTGGCTTAAATATTCTGAGACAGTGAAAAGAGAATTATTCAAGCTTTTGTCTACCCTAAGAATCACATAAGAACGATCAAGTATAAAAAGTACAAGTATTACCATTGGTAAAATAGAAGAGTCAAGCACCTAAATCTCCCACTATTATATCATCATTTTTTCAAATTTTCTAAGAATGACGAGACCTTGATATAAACTGATAAGGGAAGAATTTAACAAAAACATACCTTAAGCAAAAAATTAGCACCAGCTACAAGACAAGCCATTTCATCTTCCTTATCAAGGCTAACTCCAAGTCTCTCTTTAAAGACATCTGCAAATTTGTATGCCCCACCACCTGTTGCCTTCTCATGGAATCTAATTAGTAAATAAGCCTCCCTTACTAAGACCAATATAATTCAAATATACATTGAAATAAGCAGTGCATCCATTATGAGTTGCAAGCCAGTAATGGCAGTTCATGCATCAATGAGCATCAGATATGCACTAAAGTACAAAAAAAACTGTTACACTGACATCGCATACAGAATGACAAAAAAATAATAATTCAAACTCAGAAATTAGCTTGTGTATTAATCACTGAAGTCAAAAGCCAGAGAATCTAAATACCCATAGAAGTTTAACATCCTAACACTATATAAAAGCACCTTAATTTCCTAAATTTTAAATTCTCGTAGTAACCCTACCAGATTTCTTCCTTAATTCAATCACACCTAGACTTCTCCAAGAAAAGGATTCTGGCATTGATGGACTCTTAGAAGGAGTCATTTTGGGGAAAAGCTCTCCTTAAATTAGCATTTTCATGATTTTATATATAATAAGAGTTGCATATCTTCTAAATTATTTGTTGGTCATAGCAAAACTTAATTTTATCTACATCGAGGAGTACTAAAGCAAATAAATTTTAAACAATTTCATAAGCAACGTATATTAGTACCTAATACATATTATTTTTTTAAAATTTTTTCCTATATCTAAAATCTTATGGTAGCTACTTGCATTTGCATGTGCATTATAGCTAGTAATATTAAATTGTCGATCATTTAAACTTTTTTCCCAAAAAAAAACAAATTAAGTGTTTCTGATTGTAATTTCAAACTTGACGGGAAGTGATATGCAAAAGGAATACAATGAGTATCTTTTTTTTCTTCTACATGTTGCATCAGATGTGCATGGAATATTACACATTTTTATGCATCTGCCAGGATACGCATTTTGAATGGATAAATCAGTTCTTGTGCATCTTGGAGCACCTTCCACCTGTTTATGGGTTTCATGTTAGAGCATAATTACATGGAAGGTAATATGTTATCTCATCAAATAGTGACTGACCGGATCATGACTTAGACCTTTAGTAAACAATAAATGATAAATTTGTTCCTTCTTCCTAAATTATAAATCTCAATTTCGGAAGTGATAAATCTTCTCTTTGCATTGATTCTAGAAGAAAATCGCTCTGCTCTTAAAACTACATATCGTGTCTCTGTTCTTACTCCAGAGGAGTTCTGAAGATTCTCAAAGCAAAATAACTTGTTTACATAAAACATAACTTCACTGTTGGACCAAGGGTATGACCATGGTCTGCCGTACCGATCCGGGCCGGTACGTATCGGTATCGGACGAAACCGGTACGGTACAGCTATATTTTTCAATTCCGACTATTCGAACCCGTACCGACCTCAAATTTTTTTTGGCTTTTGGCCCGAACCGGTACAGTATCGGTTCGGTTCGGTATGGTACCGGTATCGGTGCCCACCGGTACGTCGGTATGGTCGGTACAGCGGACTTTGGGTATGACTATATTTTCGGTTCACCAACTTGCAGAAGATGCTGACAAAAACAGCTAAGGATATCTTGCTTACGATTCTAATTTTTTTTTCTTACTATACACATCTTCCCTTACAATGTAATTTGCTGTTTGCGTAAAAGAAAACCATCCACCAAACACTCAATAGTCTTTAATTTTGTCAACATATCATTATGAGAGAAATGAACAGAGAGTTGAAACAACTTCTGACTATCAATCCATTAGTTCCTCTATCAATTTTAAACATGCACTTATCATCACTTAACATTATAATACATGAATTTCTGACAGCAGTAACTTTGTTTACATGGTCCTAGGGAACTTCAATTAAAGATGAAAATACATATGCTGATCTGATATACGTATATGCTTGCATGTGTTTATGTATATATGCATAAGCATATGTAGATACATACATGCATATGTACAAACATATGTACATGTATTTATGTTGCAACTTTTCAGCAAACTCCAACCAAAGATGAACAACTCAAGCATACACATGTATATTTGTCTGCTTGAGCATATGTATGTACTTATGTACATGCATATATACACAAACTTACATCCATATGTGGATATGTACATGAAGACATACATATACGTATATATACGTATGAATGCATGTAAAGATATAAAAATAAAATGGAAGCTCAATTAATTATAAGAAATTCAGGCAATGCACATTAGATGTCCTTTCTTCTGTTAGTTACCTTAATTATTATTGGGTTATCATGAGGTCTAGTCCCAGAATGCCATGATGGTGAATCAAGTCCTGTCATGTAAAATAAGTCTAATCAATAAAAAAGGAGTGCACAAAAATTAACAAATTTATAAAAATCATGAAAGTCTTGTGAGATTGAAACATAAATGAGAAGTTAGTGAAGCAGAAAATGCAAATCATATTATTTAGAAACACAGCAAGTGTTGTCAAAAAAGTGGTGGAGTAACACCTATGCAAACCCTCTCCTGATCTAATGCTCATATAAAAGTGAACAAGGTATCAATGAGTCATCGGATGAATGGATGACCATACAGAAATTTGATAATGTCGCATACTGTAAAACAGTCCAAAAACCAGTTCATAGCATCTACTGAAAGATAGTGTTTTGCTTTTTTTCCTTATGGAATTAGATAGTTTTTTTGTCAGTTCTCAGTTGGTCTCTCTTGATAGCTTGAAGAATAAAACAAATCCTCTTGGCAAAATGAAACTAAAAGAGTTTCAAAACTACCGAATTTTGTGTCTTATTCTAAGCATCACTTCAGATTAAATGGCATGGCACTAGATTAGCTTGCCAAATGGGTTATGAATCGTGATGTCCTTTATCCTGGTGATCCTATATCAGCGAGGTGCCGAATAGTTGCTTGGGACAAAAAAAAGAAGAAGAGCATTTTAATTTCAATTCTGATGTTGTTGACAGTACTTTAGCAACCTATTGGTGTTCGGTAAAACTCTAGCCTCTAGGCCTTTCCTGCTATGTTAAATCAAAAGTAATCGTGCATACCTCCAAGATGAAGTTGCTTGGATGAAATGAAATCCAGACACTCGTCCAACTTCCCAGTCTCAAAATTTACAAAATGGAGCCTTCCGCCAAGAATTGGATAGCTCCTCCTGCTTCCATTAGAGATTCCAAACCTCTTTTTTATTGATATTTTCCTCTTATCATCAGGTGAATGTTCCTCATGTCGTGAGAAGTAGACCAACTTAATTAGAGAACCTAGCACCATAAATTAATCATGAGACATAGACATATCACACATCTGAAAGGTGATTAATTGGAATATAAATAATTTTATGAAACCAATCACTTAAAGAAACACTATCCACCACCTAAATTCCAGGTAATCTATGTAATAGTGCTCATGGATATAATAAAAATACATCAAAAGCATCCATCTCTTCTACAGGTAAGGCAAGGGGGAAGGAAAAATTAAAGAAAAAGAAAAGAAAATAATGGTTTTAACCCAATTTAATATACCTGGAGCACATTATCCTGATAAAAAAGTAATGTTCCTTAGCAAAATTAGAGCAACAGAACCAGTAAAGAGTAAATGGAAGAGCAAACCTCCTATATCGACGGCTAAGTGGGAGATGTCATCAGACTGGTTGGGCAACAGGATCGTCGGGTTCCGCTCCTCCCAGTTGCCTTTTATCGCTGCCCTCGTGAGATCGAGCTGCGGCCACAAGCTTGATTGATGCATCGGATTCAATGATGCCAGTGAGATCTCCTTCATCTCTTCCTTCTCCTTGTTATACTCCTCTGAGTTTTCTCCTTTATTGTCATTTTTGTTGTTGCTGATGCTGCTCCCAGCCATTAATCCACCTCCTGTCTAACTCCAACTGACTCAGCAGCCGTCTTTTATGACAAATTAAAACCTTGAAACATACAACACAAAGTAGATTGGTCCAACAAAGATGCACACGCTTTATGTTTGGTTTGCACTTCTTGAAGCATGATCATGCATTAATCCCACCTAAGTTTAGCCATACGCTAAATTATATTTTCTGAAAACAAATCATATAGAAAAACTCAATTTGCCCTAAAAGCCATTATCCAACCAATTCCATCCTAAGATTGCTTGATAAAGGTACAGATATAGGAAGATAACTCCGTATAATATGATCCGCACCAAGAACACGTGCTTCTTCTGTACCCACTGTAAACAAAACACCAAAACAATTTTAAAAAAAGATAGTGAAAAGTCGGGTCCACCTAATCAAGATTAAATCTTCCAAAGGAACCGGAATAGCAAATAGTAGATAAACAAAAAACTTAAATATTTAGAAAAAAATCAAGAACAAGAATCAAACCCATTCTTCAATCCGATAGACGACCGAAAGCACGAATATGGCGACAACCCAATAAATACATAGCTCGTGATCGAAAGAAACAAGAAAAGAACGGAAAATTACCACGTGCGCAGTTCTTGGATCGGAATTAGAGCTCAAAAGAGCAGAAATTTCGCAACGTATAGACGGGGGATTGGGAGATAAAACCCTTTTACTTCGAGAATTTTAGAGTTCCAGAAGGTAAAGATTAAAAAAAAATCAGGAGAGGGGAGAATGCGAGGGATTGGGAGCGGCATGGGACCGCTGCGAAGCTTTAAATAATTGTTGAGAAACGGGACTCTGTCACGCTGCGGAACAGCGTAAGTCAGTGTGCAGCCATCCGTTTAATGATACGTGGTTGACCTGCTCGAAGTGGTTGAAGAAGAAAGTACGGTCACTTAGGACCAGATTAAAAAAAAAGAACTCGTCCGTACCGGCCGGTCCGTACGGTTGGTCTCCGATTAGTCCGGCCGAGTATTAAAAAAATGGTACTGATTTGGACTAATTTGAACCGGTTTGAACCGGGCCGGTACCAACCTCCATATCAGCTGGACCAAATTTTATTGACTTTTTGGAGATCAAACCAATGATACCGATTCGGCACTTATTTAAATCAATCGATATCAAATCAATCTGGTGGTCAACCATTATATCTATCAATACCAGTTCGACGGTCCTTGGACCAGATCCACCGTCCGTATGGTTACTGCAAAGAAAAAGAAGCCCGTGCGTTGGCAGCCTATTTTATTTGGCGTATCTTCTTGCAGGGACCCACAGGTTGCATTTTGACGATGATTTTGTGTATTCCGTGTGAAATTATGGTACTGATTTATTGGGTGTTTAATTACGCGATGCGATTAGTAAAAGCTTTCAAATTATGAAATTATTTTTTTCTATGTTTACTATAATTCTTCAAGTCTATGCCTCCTATCTTTGTCATGTTACCCCTCATAAATTTGTGACTTTTTACAGACTATCGAATGCAGCAAAATAATAAAATAGATAATTTGATCTTCAAATTGGAGGTTTTTTTAATAGATATAAGTTTAAGAAAATAATGGCATTGAAACTGAAAATTTTGCAGCACAATTTTTGCCATTTTTACTATAAAAATATGGAGAAATAAAATGATTGATTGATGTGAAGACCACAATTATTTTCCTTCAAATTATTTGGATAAATAACTAAATTATGAGACAATGAGTGATATATTTTAATTTCATATCTCATTATTTTGATATAAAGAGCATGTGTGGTGTTTCTATGATATGTCATGGTAATATATTGGCAAATATCTCTCTATCTATATTAAATGTTTAAATAAGTATTGAATAAAAATGAATGCAAATAAAATAAAATTTTGTTGGACTAGGATTTTAGTTATTACTCCGCCACATGCTAATCGTGTAAACAGAACAAGTTGTTGAAATATGGGTGAAGATTTATAGGCTTAATAAAAGTAAGAAATAAATATATGTTTGGTAAAAATATTGGCACAACATCAAAATCTATCCCGAGATACTCACCTTTTTCACTTTTTTCATCACTCTTTACCTAATTTTTCCTTGCTACTTCCCCTTTTCCTTCCCTTGCAAATCCATCCTCCCATTATCCATTTTTTTTAGTTCTTATCCAATCAAACATTTTTCTTATTTCAATTTCTACATGATGCTTAGGACGAAAATAAAGAAAAAAATTTGATAGCACCACTAGTCCCCCAAATGTGCTAAAGTTGGACCGAGGTTTTCTACACCATATTTTTCTATTCAGTGTACAAGAGACTACTTGCCCTTTTCTATTTTCTTTTTCTCTTTCTATTTTTATTGTCTCCATGATATATATACTTGATTGAGAGATGTGAGAGGAAAAATATTTAGTTTTGTTCTCTCTCTCTCTCTCTCTCTAGTGGAGGAGGTGTTGAGCAAGCACTTTTAATCAATGGTAATTTATCTTAAAAAATAAAAATGATTAGTTTGTAATTTTATCTTGTTAAGTATCATAGCAAAAGGAGCCACAAATGCTTATGATCCTGTTAATAAAAAAGTATGAGACTTAAGTTTTTCTATTTTCAAGCTTGGATTCTTTTTTTTCTTCCAAGAAAATGGAAGGGGTCCCTTTAGACTTAGCCACCCCCCAAGTGTAAACGGGATCTAAATCCAAGTCGTTGAATACCACATTCTAATGTTTTTTGTAGCTTGACAAGCTAGTACACATTATAATCATGTAAAATCACAGAGGAGGTTTTTTTGGCTCGTAATTTTTTTCGAAGCTTTATAAGATGAATCCTTGCCAATTTCATAATAAGCTTAGCCTTAGAGATTTATAAATAACTTTTATCATGATATGAATTTTCATATAAAATGCTACAACAATTCTTGTTGACATTGGATACAACTTAAACATTAACATTAATAACTAACTTAAAGATCAGGAACCTACAGGAAACTTTAAAATGATGGCTATAACTACCAACTTTGCATGAGTTTCTAATAGAATACTCACGAGTAATTACATATTTAATCAGGTACTTCAAATGAAGTTGGGATGATGCATCAAATTTATATAAATCATAAACTTGGAGAACCCAAGTTAATTTGGGTTCCAAGAAGAGACCTATAAATAATTTTTACCTCAATATTTTTCACCTACTAAGTTGGAGACTTTTAATTAATTTAGGATAAAATCTATACATATTTTTTGCATTGCCATTAACCATGGAATGAAGTCTATAATTTTTGCACACCCTGTGTAAACCTTCTATTTTAGGAACATATAATTTGTGCAAGAGAGGGCGTCTTGATAATTTTTGCCTCACGCTATTCAATGAAGTTAGTGAGATATGCCGACTTCATACGAATATTCAAACATAGGGATCTACAATTGATTTAAGGTATATAAGAGAATTGCAGATAATTTATGATTTTTATCTCCAAATAGAATGAAGTCAACATAGCTGGCAATCTTATATAAAATTTTAATACAAAGACCGCTAATTGATATATAATTAGCATCTATTCCTCCCCCTTCTCCTCCACCCTTTCTCTTTAATCTTCTATTTCTCCTCTTCCTTGCATCACTGGCACCCACTGTCGCTCTCTTCAAATCAAAGTTGGCTTCCAATTGCCACTACACTATGTCCACTTTAACTTGACCTTCATCATTTTCATCATCTCTACAAACACTTGTCACCATATCTAGAATGAGTGGATTTATCCTTGCTAAATCCACTCATTCAAGCTAAAATCCAGCTTCCTTCCCCTCTTGGTTTGCACTGTGACAAGTGCGACTAGGATTACTAATGGTGTGCTTTCTCATCTTGGAACATGAGTTCTAGAAATGGCAATTATGCGGTGATGATCATTGCTCGCTTTTTTTCCTTTTCTAATGATCATCTCTACAAACACTTGTAAAGTGGTAGTTGAAGTGTGGAATTTCATGGACATTTGTGATGCTTTTGGTCCTTTTTGGAGATTGATGCCTATGTTGCAATTGTCTCATTTTTGTGGCAGCTTCAATTTTAGAGCTGTCCTTTTTTTCTTGACTAATAATTGAGATTTATATAGAGTTAGATGTACTCAACTTGGAGTTGATTGAACCACCTAGATGGTCAAAATGAGTTGAGGATCTGGTGATAATGCAATGCTCATATCATAATGCAAACTCAAGCTTTCGATCATTTGTGCCACAAATGTTCATTAATTGACCATTGAATTTTCTTAGAATAATAGTGTTTAGGAGAGAGATCTGTTTAGCTTGGTTGAGGACAATTGTGACTGCCTTCATTGCCTTGAAAGAGGTAGTTTGGTTAATCTTAGTCCCTACTAAATATTCAAATTAAATCCCATATCTCCAATGGCTGACAATAATGTGTTTGACATTTTGTTTACTTTGTAGTCTTAGTTGATCTCTGATTATTATGTATTGTATTAAATAGTATCACTGCTTTACTTCGTCAAAAGAGGTATGTAACTCGAAATTCATTTCAAAACTAGGGGCTTGATGCTATGTGCACAAGCCCATCTCTTAGAATAGATACATTATAGGGATCGTACATGCTACAAAATGCCATTGTGTATAAGATAAACCGCACTTCTATGATTATTATATTACCTTTTTACTTTATTTTTTTTGGTACAATGGCTTCTCATCCTAATCTGCTATAAGTACAACTAGCAGAATCTATAATCTAGCATAATTGTGGAGAAGGAACCTCTCGTGTGTCTAGAAAACCTCACCGAAGTGGTGTGCTGCATAAGAGACGACCCAATCAGTGATCCTGTTCAGTAGATACATTTCCTTTTTTTTATTGTGGTGCCTTTATGTATATTCATTTCTTCAATTGATATCTTCTTTATATATATATAAAAAAAAATTATTCACCCTAAAACTTGTAACCACTAATGCACGATGTCAGAAGGAGTTTGAACTAATCGCATCAGGCAAAATTGACACGTGCAGAAGTTGTAGTATAAATAGAGCTCTCCATGGCGGTCTCCTCTCCTTCCGCTCGTATTCGAATCGGACGAAGCACAGCAAATCTCGATGTCTTCTCCTTCTGCTCGAAAACTATGCCAAATCGTAAAATGATATTACATTCCCTTTCTATATTTCGTCTTCTTGCGACCCCATCCACCAGTGATTTCACTTTTTTTCTTGAATTTTTTTTAAGGATTTCCACCTTTTCTTCTCTCAGCTGATCGCTTTGGCGATTCAGAGATGCCGCCTCTCCGGGAGCCTTTGCAGATTGTCGGTATCTCTCAAATGCTTTCACAATTCCAACCCTCCCTCCGTTCAAATCTCAAGTAAGATGGATAGAAGAAAAAAAATAAAGAAAGATTCTGTGTTATTGTGTTATTATTTTTAATTAGGTTTTTTTTTTTTTTCAATGGCTTATTAAGCTTCCTATCGATCCTTTATTGAGATCGTTAACACCAAGGAGCTTTAACAGATTTTTATTTTGTATTTTTTCGCACGTTGTTTGCCATGTAAGCTGAATCTTGCTTAATATTCTCTAACTTTTATGATAAATCTACTATAATAAAGAGTATATTAATAAAATAAGGTTCAACTATGACTTATTTTCAGTAGCTGATGAAAATGTTCGAACTAAATTAGGTTTGAACGAGTTGTTGGCTTCACATCCGTTCTTTCTTGTTTAATTAAAAATTTTACTTCACCAATCTAATTGATATATGAAATCAGTAAGACTTAACTATTTTACCCTTTTTCATTTGAGATTTGCTTGCATAAACTGTAGATTTAGAAAAAAAAGAAATCCAGATTCTTTTTCGGGAATCTGATGGAAACACAATCATGGTAAACCCCTGTACAGGTTAATTTTGGTAGCATGGCATGGTGGTTGATTTAAAGCTAGCATTATTTGGTCAAATTTTAGTAATATGGTGGTCCAAACTTCCAGTGAAGTAACTGAAGTATCGTTATATTTGGACAGTTTCAGACACTGGGGTTGGGAGCAGCTTGGTAGAGTTCCAGGACTTGGACCTCCCATCGCTTTCCCTTTCTACCGACAAATGGGGTAATGTTTAATGTTATTTTTATGAATTGGGGATGTAGAAGGAAACAAATAAATATTGTAAATTTTGCTAGACTTGTGGGAATGATGATGATGCCATTGAACCTGGAAAAGAGGTGTTAACTTTTTTGGAAAGGCCTCAATCTGATGCATAAGTATTGAAGCACTCCTAGCTAAATCTAGGAGCCTTGACATACTTATTTTGGAAAATGTTTTGCTTGAAAAGTTGACCTTTGTTTACCATGCAGACATGCTATAAAATCTCTTCATTAAGTTAGCTTCTCATGTGAGAATATGCTTTGTTCATGGCATCATTGGAAGCATGGGTTAAATAATTCACTGGTGGATAGGTGTTATTGAGAAGGAGAGAGCAAGGTTGAATTTTGACTTATGAGCATATGAGCCTAAGTTATAGTAAAACAAACACAAAACATACAAATTGCAATTAAAATGCAAATGGAAAAAAAAAATGATATGCTGCAAACAAAACATGGCTGATCTATACTCCGGTGTGATAAAAAGGAGAAGCGTTGTATGTCGGAGGCTGCAGATTGCATCCACAAACTTTTGAGGGTTTTGGAATTCTATGGGCCTTACCTTGTAAAACTAAGTTGTGATGCTTATTTTTGGGCACAGCATAGAAAGTTCCTACTTCTCTTTTTTCTTTTTGTGGCTGATTGACTCCATCACTGAAGAGATCCTTTTTCCTCCTGCTATCAACTTATTTCTTTTCCTGAAAACTGGCTCGGTCTCAAGGTTGGTGTGCCAGTCCTTTTTAGAGATGGAAATTCCTGAGTTACGGCTGTATCTTATCGATCACGAAAAACTAATTCACTGTATTACATCAACAGATTGCAGTGTGTTAGAATAAAATTCAGTTTTTTTTTTTGTATTTATGTGGGTTTGAATTATATTCTCTATATTCAAGTATTGTTAGATGTCAAATACTATTCCAATTGACAAGTTGCAAACTAGGTTTCCAAACAATTCACTTCTTACTGTTAAAACAGTTGTATAACAATATGTACATGCAAGGGCAGATTTGTAGTTATACCCAAAAACCCTTATAATAGAAACAGATTGACTCATATTTGTAGCAACAAGAACAAGACAACAAAATTCAGAAATGTGCTCATCATTTTACTCTCCCCTATTCTTGTTATCCTTGCTTTCTATACTGCTATTATCGCTATCCATTTATGCACCTGTTCGCTGTTTTAATACTGCAGATGGGGTGCTTTCCATTACAACTACCGGTGAGTTTGTTTCTTCACCAGGTTTCTTTGCCAGAACTCTTCCAATACAAATATTTTAGTCTGAAATAACTTGTTTATGTTAAGTCTTTCATTTTCTTATCACAATTGTAACCATTGTAATAAAAATAATTCTTCTATATACAGACATGTCCAATAAACCTTGTATTTTTGCTCCTTAGATTTTCAATGAACATAACCATTTTATCCTTTCATATCTTTTCTGTCTAATAAGGTTTCTGTTAAATTGGAATTTATTGAAATGATAGCTGCACGTATGATTGGGCCACATGGTGTGGTTTAGGTTCCACTGTGCATATTAGAGCTTCAAGTGCTAAGTGCTAACCTGGGTCATGTGTCACTTACCGTGCGAGATCAGTACAGATATCTAACATAGGTTGGCACAACTCCTATTTATTTTTAAAATATATTGGTTAAAAAGAATATTAAGTCCTTCTTTAACCCTCTTTTTATTTAGTCATGGTGCAGCACACACATGCTGTGCTGCCAGTGGCCAGCATGCCCCAGTACTGGGACTTAAATTCTTGACATATATGATGAATAAGGTTTTAATTGCTGCATGCTAGTGCCAAGCGGGCCTACCACCTGAGCCGATAGAAAAGAAGTCATAGACTCAAGTATTTTCACATCTTTATGATATCCCATCCACCTTTGTGGTGCATGCTTTGTCTTCAGTCATATTCAAGTGCCACATCTTTTCTTTCCGCTCATAGTTTACTGTTGTTTCCTGATCAGATATTATATTGTTAGGCATTTTGCCATTCATCCTGGCAAGTGCAATTGGGTCTTTCTGCATAAACGTTGCTTGTTTAAAGCTCATACTTAGATACTCTTGAATTGTAATTCATATCATAATGTAGAAACTTTTGGAGTTTTTGATGATTATTAGCCTTAAGTACTTGTGCAGTAGATTGATCCAATGCTACACTTCTGTCAGTTGTCCATGACATTAATGAGATGATTCTCTAATTGTTAGGATGGTACTCACATATCTTTTAGGTATATGCTATTGACTTTGCTGTTATTGCCATCTCATAGTTATGTATGGTAATAGATGTTGCATGTTGCATTGTTGCTGACATTTATTACTTTCCTCAATATACATATCAACTAATGTGCAAAACATGCTCCATTATGCCATCTATTCTTTTGACAAGAATATATTGCAAACATACACAAAAAATCCATGCAAATAGTTTATTCCAAATTTGCCCCAGGCATCCATGATAAAGATATCCGTCATTACCGTTTGAATCTTAGAGAGGCAATTTCTTCCAGAACAAGGTTGAAAAACTTACCTTCCAGACATAAAACTGTGGGGCCATTCAGGCAAGCAAGCTACTGCATTCTCTTTGTCTATTTTTATTTTAACTTTTAGTAGATTGATATTGACACTTCAGGAGATTTAGTTAAATTTTTTATATTATCATTCCATTTTTAGTGGGACTGAAATATGTCTTTCCACCTTGGAGGAAGAGAATGTTATTGACTTCATAGCATGGATGGTTCACTTCATTCAAAAGGTCTGTCTCATAACTTATATAGTAGTTTTGAATCTTTGATACAACTCAGTGAAGTTAGAGGGAAAATAAGGCAAAGCTAATTTTCTCATGGGAAAGGTCTTTGCGCTATATTTTAAAAGAGAAAGCATCAGGACTGTAAGATGCTTCTTCAAGAGAGGTTAAAACTTAAAAGGAACTCATAACTTTCAAAACTACTCATATTCACACACAAATTATATTCCTGTATAATTAACATGAGAAATAAGGTTGAGCCAATGTTATTTTGGGAAAGGTCCTTGCTATTATTCTCCAAAAGGGAGATTCATTAGATATTAATGGTTCTCTTCAGGAGAGTTGCAAAGATCAGGTCCACGTGCATTGGAATTAGGGATTATCCTGTTTTAGTGGTTATCTGTAAAAAGATATGATGGGCCTTCTTGACTTTGATATCTTAGTGCTGGCAATCTGTGATGTTCCAACTTAGGCAAGACAAATTGTGAGCACACTTGATGCAAACTCAATATTTCAAGCATTTAAAATTCACTCCATATTTTTCATTTCTGTTCCCTCATTTACATTCTTGTTTCCTTTATCTTTTTGCAGATACTTGTATTGAAAAGTCCTGTAAGTTTCATTTGCCTTACTTGTTATGTTGTTCTTGTTATAAAAGAACCATTTATGGTTTTCTAGGTGTTAATTGCTGTGATTTCCAGTTGTATTTCAATGAAGGCCTCCTTGGATTTTCATATTATGTTCTTTTTTCATGATAACATTACATGATTGCTGAGCTCAAGGGATAGATACAAACTGCACGCTTGGAATCAACAATTTCCAGTGGTCCCTTTTGATAATTTAATTTTTTCAGTCCAGTTTTGTAATATATGATTATGCCTGTTTATTTCTTTCTTAAGTGTTGCACTTGATGTGATCTCATAAAAAACTAGATGAAGCAGTACTAAGATTTGGGCAGTTGTGATGCCTATCAACTAATGAGTACTGATATCAACTGGAGTTGACTATGTAAGCCATACGAACCAATATAGCATTCAATATTGCTTGTTCTGGCTTCATTATTTTATCAAACCACATGTTATGTCATGAAAAAATGATGCTGTGTAACTTATATCAAATTTTCTGGTAGATATACATTATCCTTGTTAAAATTGATCTCATTCAGTGGAGTTTTTGCTCAAAATAGGTAAATGGAACATAAATCCATTTTCGGTAAATTAACTTTGCTGCATATTATACATTATTGGTTTGTGATTTTAAGGTAAAACAATAAACTTTATAATGGATAAAAAGTGTAACTTCTTGTACTTGGTTATTCTAATTCTATGGTATAGAAGATTAGTGAATCTTAGCATATTGGGCTGCACATACTACTTCCTGTTCTAATTTGTGATTTATGTCCTTCAGGACAGAAACTGCATGATATTAGAATCATAGCTTGGAAAACATTGTACATTCTATAAGGCTTTTGCTGGAAATTGGTGCTATACATTCTATAAGGCTTTTGCTTGAAATTGGTGCTAAACATTTTATAAGGCTTTTGCTTGAAATTGGTGCTAGAGATGAGATGCATTTATTTTTATCTGGTATGTCCATTTCTGTCATGCTTCTTAGTTCTTGAGTTTATTACATGCAAATTAATTGAAAAGGAAATTGTTTCATGGAATTTTTTTCTTTTTTTTCAAAATAAAGGTAGACAAATATTAGATACAAAGGTATGGATAATGAAATTGTTCCCTGTTTTAATGTGCATGGCATAAACCATACAGTCTCTGATACTGATATTTATAGTGCTGGGTGAATCTGGTATTGACTCTATGGAAAGACTTCGGGGTAAATCTGACTTGCTAAGTGGTTGCAACATGTTATTTCATGTGGCATTCTCCCCGTAAGTGTTTTGCTTCAATTTATTTTTTTAAAAATATTTATGTACATGTAGGATCATAGGTTAAAAATTTCTCATAAAAGGATCTACGAAACACAGAAAGGTTCAATAATATTTTTTTAGAACCATACTTTCAACTTCAAATCTAACATCTTTGTGAGACACTGAAAGTTGGATAATTAAACAGTTTTTTCTGAATATCCGTTCTATATGGAGGTTCATAGAGAATTAGAGATCATTTCTGGATGCTTGCTCGTCTAATAATATCCTGTTTCCTTTTCTTTCCCCTTTTTTTGTTTTCGGCTTGTAAAATTTTGGGAGTTTATTTTCTCCCCTCTCTTTTGATATTTATATTGTAGCACTTAGCGTGTTTCCATTCTAATGGAAATTCTTGATATCTCTTTCTATACTGGGATTTCTTGACCTATTTTTTTGGAGGGAACACTTTGCGCATGCATACATAAATAAAGAGACTTTGATACTGTATTAGATTTGTTCTCGAAAACAGATGGGTTTTTCTTAGCAATTTCCTTTTTCTTTTTAGCGAAGCATTCTCAAATATGGCTTCTGGATTTTATACATGTTTTATTTTATTTTATTTTATTTTATTTTATTTTGATGACATAGATAGGCTTGGTTCACTGCCTATCACCCCAAGGTTGCAGATAAGCTTGTCTATGACACAAGGCCTTGAACCCCTGAGGTTTCATGATGTATAGCACAGAGCATCCCCCATAACAAGTAACCAATTTCTTAACTGGTTGAGATTTGCAAGATATCATTGAAACTAAGGATGCTCTGCATGCAGTGCTTTGTAGAGCCTTAATGACCATGTCAAAGGATCTGGAGACTGTCTAATTCATTAATCTCATCATTGTTTTGGTTTGTTGAGGTTGTATTCCGCCTTTGTCTGTTAGTGTTTCTAGTAGATTGCCGCTAAATTTTATGGAATATTCTAACTTCTGCCCAACTTTCTTTTTCTTCTGTATATTTATGCCAATTATTGGAAACTGAATCTGTTGATTCACATAATTTCCTTATGCTATCTCAGAATATAGCAATTGATCTCCTAGTTGAGCATGTAGACAACCTTGGATCAAGATGTGATCGTATTCTTCAAGCAATTGATGATTTTGACCTAACTTTGACGATGCCAACTATCAAGTGCCTAGTTTCTGGCCTTGAAGATCATGCTCTCAAGCATGGAAATGTTGTACATAAGAAGTGTCAATCTTGCTTCACGAATAGGTAATTTTGCAAAATTGTGTTGCGGTTGTATATACTGGATGGCTGGTTGATCATTTTGTGATTTGAGCTTCATATGGCTCCATTTTGGTCTGAATGTAGGTGCTTTGCATTCTTACATTACCCGCTCCTTTTTTCATATTAAATCAATTTTCTAATGCCGATTCTATAATTTTTCATATTCTCAGAGCCCATAATGGACATCATCTACCTTTTAGTTTAACTTTTGGAAACTTTTAGATGCAATATTGGCTCATCTGGAAGAGTATCCATAGTTGGATTGAATCATTAAGCATCTTTCATCAAAGCAGTTTTACCTGTTTTGTCTCTCTCCCTCTCAACAGGAAAGAAGGGTCATGTTCAGTCTTTTATTAATAAAGCCTAAGTAAGAATTTTTTATCTGGAAGAAGTTTAAAGTCAACTAGGTTTTATGTTTCTCTTTGTATGGCGACAGCAAAGGCAAGATGCTCTGATCGTGAATCCTTATATTGGTGACACTTTATCCCGTGTTAAATACTGATCATCAACTATATGATGGCATCCCATAATATATGCAGATTGCCAACTGGAAAGAAAAATCATTTCACATTATCCACTAACTGTATTCTGCATTATCTGTAGTTGATAAATATGGTGTCCTCCTTTCTCTTTGCAGAGATCATTTATATATTGGAAGTGGACTTGCAAGCAACACTGACAATATCAGAGGTGCCGGGCAGACGGTGGAAGCAGCGATTGTAATAGCACCTGTTTCTTCACAACCCTGTTGTTGGAGCATGAACTGTTTGACGTCGCAGGTTTTCTTCATAGGAGAGATCCTTTAGTTGCTTTTAAACTTTTTTTATGTCATATATGCAGATAGAGCTCAAAGTTGATGCCTTTCTAGTATCTCATAACAAGTTGAATTTCGTGTTAGTCATTTCAGAGGCTGTCTTTCAGGCGACTACTCTGATTGGTTTGTTCAAGGAGATAGTTGTTGTATGAACTAATTCATGTACTTTTGTATTATACATCATTCACCATTCTGTATGTGTGAATTATGTTCCTTCTTTTCCTTCACATTGATGCTCCGTAATATTGACACCATGGTCTGCCGTACCGGTCCGTACCGGCCGGTACGTACCGGTCCGGCCTGGGACCGGTACCGGATCAGCGTGGAATCCGGTACCGGTAGTTTATTGTTGGAGAACCAGTACGAAACCGGTACCGATTTGTACCGATCCGGGCCGCCACCGGTACGCCGACCGGTACCGGTACAACGGAACTTGATTGACACTGTTAGTTTTTTTGTGCAACAGTGAGCATACTACTTTTTTATTACGTGATAGTTCCTCTTTATAGTGGACACTATGGGACCGATACCTAACTTAACAAAATTTGTTCACCCCATAGAAAGTTCAAATATGAGTTAGTGAAGACTAGCTGGGTCATTTACAAGGACAAGGATTGTGTATGTGGTAGAAAAAAATGCATGAAGGCTGTGGGCTTGGTTTCATGATTGTTAATCAAGATTAATTAGGCAGTCGAACAGTAATGAAGGAAGTTTAGCAGAAGTTCAACATAAAGCAGGTATATTTTTCCTCCTTTTTCAATTAGTTCACAACATTTTGTTATATGCATATTAGTCAAGGGATAGAGCACCTAAACCAGATTCACGGATAAGTAAAAGTGGCTGGCCGCAAGATACCGGCCCTACCTGAGAAGTGAGAAAAGGAAAGCATCATATGATAATTGTTGATTGGCTGTCTTATTGAGCATTGAGTTACTCGAGGATATTAGCAAGTACATTGAGTTATCAGCCTTTCATGAAGCATGTCGTATTATCAAAACCTCCCAAGCTTCAATATTTCCCAAGCTTCAATAATTTTGATGTAACAATCCTAATTACTATAAGCAAACCAATAATCCATCTGAAAACTTCCCCATTCTCAAAATACCTCTCTCAGAATGCCTCTAGAATAATAAAAATATATCTTTTCTCCAAAAATACCCCTATAATATTTTATTAATTTTATCAGTTAAAACATTCAATGGGTAAGATCAGGTCAATGAGAGGGCAGCAAGTTTTAGAATTCATATGGAAAGGGAACTATTGTATTAGCTAAATAAATGTGCATGAGTTCAATCCTTTGATGGGAGCACACGAAGGATGGGAGCTCCCATGACCATCATGAGATAATGTCGGAGAGTTAGACGAGTAAGGACTGACAGAGAGGTCAATCGAATGGGTGTCCCCTGATTCTTGGCTTCTTAAGATGGCCATTACTTGAGCCTCTTCTAAGCTCATCAATCCATTGGATAACACACTAGATTTCTTATATTAATCAGTTGGCTATCAATGACTGCAGGATCTAGGATGCAGTAGAAATCAATTAAACTTTATAGATAGATTTCCGTAAATAATTAAAGATCAATGACCAAGCAACTCTAGAATCTGTGTGTCCTGCTTCCTCACTGATAATAGTATCCTAACCATTTTTTGTAATTTTAAAATACTTCCTACATTCCAAATACTCTTAAAACAATTAAAATTGTTTAAAGTTTTTTCTTTACTTGTGACGTGTTTAAGCACATGCATTATAACTAGTATGAGAAAAATGTAATGGTTAAAATCATAAAATAGAAACATCTAAAATAATTTATGATCTATTTGCATCTTTTCAGCACTTGATTGTAGGAATATCCATATATCTTTAAAAGGAAACTCGAGAGCCATGCATGAGGCTCTACTCGGGAGGGTCATTGTCTCCACTGCACATGCATTGCATGTGTCAAACTCTAGTTTTAATAAAAAGAGAACTTCACGTCAATAATTTTAAGAAATAATTTCACATATAATCTTAAAAATTGTGCTGACTAAGGGTTACTAGTTTAATAATTCTGAAAATTTCAGTTATTATGCAAAAGAAATTATACTTGGTAAATTGGAGTTGCTGATCAGGAAGAGTAGAATGGCATTGGTTCTTGATATTGGAGCATGTGCCAAATTGTCTTTTCTACTTATAATAGGAATTGAATCTTGACCTTATTTAATTTTAAGCTACTTGAATTAGGTATTCGATCATGGTTATGTACTTATGTTGGTTGGTTTTTCCAAAAGGGGATATTCACTATTGACAAAGTATAATCTTATTGTTTGTGCAACTTATGCTTATATTTCAATTCACTAGTACTGTTATACTGCAGAGAAAAGTTCATTTCATGTACTTGGTCTAACAACAAATGTTCTTTTAGGTCATGTATTTCCAAGACTTCATGCCTTGCTCAATTTCACAGCCAGCTCTCCATGCCTTGACAAGTATTGATTGGCAGAATTACGGTTTAAGGTTAAGGGGCAATTTTGTAGATGGAGATGACATTGCAGTGCTTGAATGGGAGGACAATCTGTTTGCTCGCATGGATATTGCGCTCCACGTTTACCACAAAATATATCCAACAACATAAAGAATTTGCATCATATGTCATAAATATCTCCGAACTGTGTGAGTTCGACTTAACATGTTAGCTTCTTCATGTCAGCAAATTTATCCTTAACATCTTGACTACTGTCACCCTAGTACCTTCACGACAAAGGATTGCAGCTGACAGAAACCTTGTCAAGAAAGCTGTAAAGATCGCACTGGATGACTTAAAGGCCAAGTATAGTGGTCTTTTTCTAAGTACCCATGCTCTCAAGGTTATATTAAGCCCTCCCTTCATCTCCATTTTTAATTCTGTCAGGGATCATAGATAGTATTATCAGATGTGCAACCTCTTTTTTCTTTTTTCTTTTTCCTTTTTCTAAGTGAAGATACCATACAATAGCATAACTTAGGCATAATGAAAAGGGAACTACTGAAAATTAACTATCTGTTTCCAAATTTACTGACAATTGGATTGAGAAGTTGATACTGGTTATAAAAGGTAAAAAATTCATACCTTTGCAAATGCATATAAGCAGGCATATCGTTAGTTTACAACTTAAACCAAAAAAAGAAAAGAAAATGAAATTATACATGCCTGCAATTATTCAAAGAGTGCAGTCAGTTTATTTAAAAGAATTATGTATGAGCAAAAGTTACAAAGGTGTATAAGTTACTGATGATGTAAATTAAATGTCTATCTTATTATTTACAGAGGTGTACAAGTTCTGATATCATGGAAGAACTTGCCAAATAACTAAGTAATTTGTCATATAGTTAAGGTCGTATTGTCGTAAAGGAATGCCTGTGGAAGTCGGGGGATGATTTTTTTTGTGGGGATGGGGGAGCATTCAGCAATGAGCAAAAGGAACAGCAAACACTTCAAAATACTTCAGAATACTTGCTACAGGGCAAAAATATAGACATGCATGCATTGTTACTTAATCTTTCACCTCATAACCCATTATAAAATCCATCTTCTCATTAACATTATCTCTTACTTATTTATTTACTTTATATATATATATATATATTTGGTCTAATCTGCTGAATATGTGATCACTGGTTAGTGGCTGTTTCATCACTTTTGCATTCTCAGATTCGGAAACACGCTCCTGAGCTTTCAAGAACAATCGCCAAACTGATCATGTCATCCAACGATTTGGACTTCCAAAGTGAATGTGCTACTCTTCTTGGGTTGCACCCATTTGATGCGGGCTCAGAAGGGGTGGTTGAAGCCTGCATCCGGGGAAAGATTATTAAGATTGTAGAGATGAATGATATAAAGCCAAAGGCAGAAAGGGATGCTGCACCTTGCCTCTTTAAATCCGAGTGCCAATCTGAGGAAGATTGTGGAGATGAAGAGAACGAAGGTGCTGAAGAAGATGTCAGTGTTTTGGATTTCTAGTGTTCCACCTAATCTTTCAATTTGTTGATTAATGATGCATTATGTGTCTCATTGTCATGTCATTTTGTATTAATGTGAGTATAACTAGTAGTGACATTAATTTCCAGCACCAGGGAATTGACTTTGCCGTATGTTAGCCCTCTAGATTTTAAGGACTAGGTATTATCTAGTAGTGAAAATTATTATATCGAGAAAAAATAGGTACGAAATATATCTTCAAGTCGATATAAATTTTGTGTTGTCTTGTACTGAGGCGTCCCGAGATAAAAATTGAAAAAAAATGATTAGAGAACTATTTCGGCATAAAAGTATACTGTAATATATCAAATTGATAAGGTACCGATATTATACCCAATACTATGTCTGCGGATTTAAGTGAAAGCATTGTTGGTCACTGAAGCATTACAATGAAAGCATCAGATTGTTGTGACAGAAGCAAATTGAGCCAGATTTAATTGCTTTCTAAGAATTTAGTTTTGCTGTTTTTTTTTTTTTGCTTCTCAGCAGAATGAGAATCTTTTGAACTAATATTCGCTATATGCCGTCATTCAGTCTCTGTTTATTCCTCTTAGTACGAGCAGCATTTAAATATCAACCATACTTGATTTTGTGGTGGATATAAATTTCATATCTTTGGAGGTAGCGTACACCTATTTAGCTAATTCAATGTATTTTTTTTATGGAATACTTACCGAGTTACTTATCTGAATTATGGGTTGTTAGTGCAGGATAATCGATCTATTAAGCAAAGCGTTAGGTGTTCTTAGGCTGTTACGGGATGCCCGATCACTACCTGCTCATAGTCTTCGCTGATTCATGTAGTTCATGGCAGAATTTTATTAAAGATTTTTTTCCCCCTCCTGGTTGGAGCAAAGCATCCAAGTAAAACTCGATTGGGTTTTTGGAGACCAACTCAAAGATGGTGCATAGCCATGATATTCCTCAGCAGCTGGAATCTTCTTGGGCAGGTTTTCTCTATTAATATACAATAGTAAAATACATGACCTGATATTTGTGGAAAAGAATGCACTGCATCATTTCTTCGCCGCACCATACGTGGGTTCAAAAGAACATGTTTCATTCGGAAACTTTGTGCTCCTAGCTGAAGCAGTGTTTTAGTGCAATAAAGGCCCCAGCTACTTTTCCGTGCTGGCATTGAAGGCTACAACCGCGATATCATGGTGTTTGCGTGCAATAAAACAAAATGGGGATTACGGGCACAGCTCAACCAGTCAAAATGGGTAATAAACGACTCTATTTAAAATCAAAACTTTTGATCCTGTCGACAACAACAATGTACAACAACGATCCTGATGAATCTCTCCCTTTCTTGATTTCCATCGCCGAATCCGGAGCTTTTGAAGCTCCTTGCCTCCCCCTCCTTTCTCCCTCCCCCTCTCTGTTTATTAGGTATGCTCCGGCTAGCGCACAGTACAAGCCTAGGTACTAGTCCAGTAAACCTTGGTACATTGTATATGGATATAAGTGAAAAAGAAAGTGAGATTTAGAGGGACATTTTCTGTTTAACAGAATATGAGGAAGATAGGGGAAGCTCCCCCATCTCCATGAAAATTGTTGCCCCCCAGTTCACAAGTTCACATGGGTCAAATAGACCCTTGAGAACAACAAGAACCCATGGCTTTCATAAACCCCCAACATAACAATGTGTTGAAAAGATAAATGGCAGAGCTCCTAAACAAAATCAAACATTTTTAAGGCACAAAAAGCCATGGACTAGCATAAAATGGGATGTGTAAACCAGATTAATGCACTAAGATACTACACAAAAGAATTGATATAATATTAATACAATGGACCCTTCCTACCTACCAATTCTAGGAAGCATGTACAATATATACATAACCGAGCAAAAGTTGCCGGAAAAGCTCCAGGAGACTCCAGATCTGATAAAGCAATGGAAAAGCCAAAGTTAAGAGAAAGCTTTGCCTGGGAAACAGTAATAGAAATGTATCCAACATAACAAAGAAATTAGCATACTACTAAATGACCTAGCACGATCCAGGTTAAAAGAAAAATATGGCAAAAATATGACACATTAAAGACTTGTTTGGGAGAACAAGCAGACATATTACATACTCAGATTAAAGTAGAATGAACTGGTTGATATGTTCCTCCATCAGTACATAAAAGAGGGGGGGGGGGGGGGGAAGGGAACTGGATAAACAAGTGAACTTACTTTGCTTCAGGATATCTGTAAAAGTTGGTACTCCACCCAAAGAAAAAACTGAAGTCAACGCCAGTACTGAGCCCATCGATGAATGGTCTCAACCATTTGGGGAAACAATGCACTAACACTGTCATTGATGAGATCTTGGAAGAAATGTATGGAATCTTCGTCGTCCAAATCCAACCGGAATTTCTCTTGAAGCTAGTCACAAACAAGTTCCATTGTCACCTGATACATCCCTAGCATTAACTGTTCTACTATCTTAAGTGGAAACATAGACAGAAGAAATACCTTGAGAATGCCTTTCTCAGGGTCAGAAGCGATGTCAGGAATATTAGAACCGGCCATTAAATGAAAGAGGTTCAGTATAAGATTGCTGGACTTCCGCAAAATGTTGTATGCTTCACAACAATAAGATTTGAACCGGGTATAATATTGACTGCAGTGGAAACACCAGACTGAGCTATGATGCAGTCAACTTATATCATAAATTGTAGAAGTCATATCATATGGTCATATGTACTTCAGCAAGCATGCTAGGCCCTTCAACGCACACTAGCAATCAAAATCATAATAATACACAAAATGATTATAACACACTATATGATAGATAACCCCAAAAATATTGCCAAAGGTTACAAGAATCTTGCAAAAAATACTCAGAAACACACTTAAGGTGCAAATAAACGCAAGCGTTGTTACTGAAATTTCACAAACATTTTTAAAATAATTTGCCAATTTGTAAGAAAAAGAAATTGTAGGTTTCAGAAATAGCTACACCACTCCCTTACCACCATATACAAAGAGGTAAACTAAATCTAGTTCAACAGCATTCTGAAGTTAAACCTGCTGTTCTCAACCACAATATTGCAAATTATATTAATTGTCTTCTGCTCATGTCTTCTTGATCAATATAGCTGTGGATCTCCATCTTTTGAGAATCTCTTTGTTACTTGTTATATTCCAATATCATGGAGCTCATGCCTTTACACTCTCCATATCATCAGAATCTCCAAACAAGATATCGCTCTCCCAATGAAGATCTCTTTGATCCACCTTTCCAGCTATTATTTCTGATGGTCTGGCAGTTCTTATGTTTCCTCCAATCAACAATCGTTCACCATAATATATTCAACTAAAGGAAAGTGTGGATGCCAATTTCCTAGATAGCATCATCCCTATTAGTCAGAATAGTTATTTATTTACAACTAGTCTTGTTAGGCCCTCCTGGCATGCCAAAATGTACTGGTTGCCTAGATATATAGATCAATCTCTAAATATAGTACAGAACTCTTAGGTGTTAGTCAAAGTGTTTATAATATTAACACGATGGATCCAACTTGCAAATGATATCGGTGAAGCCTGCCCTATAGACAACAAGGATGGGAACAGCTGAAAGAAGCATATCTTGATTGTGGAAGATATGAATGCATAATTATCATCAAAGTCACCTAGTAAATGATGTACCTTTCTGCTCCACCCATGGCCTCAACCATTTCTTTGCATAGTTTCATAGGAGGAGGAAATGGCTTGGGATCACGACCCAAGATGAATCCAAAATCAACATGGAAGAGGCGCCCATCATCTCTAAGAAGAAGGTTATCCAGATGCCTGTAAACCAAGATTAATAGTTTACTTCAATATCTTCCAGAAATTCAATAAATATTGCCTTGCTTACAGTAATGTATCTACAAAGAAAGATGCAGAGTGCAGCATCAGGATAATAAATTTATTCGAAGGTTCCAAGCTAAAAAAGGATATAGTTAGAAATAAGATGTCAACCAGAAGGTCATTAATCATGAGAAACTGGGTTAACATGATTAACAAGCTTTAAGAGATCTTTGAAGTAAACGAAGATGTCAAATGATTGCAGGTATACGTAAGAAAAGCCAAACTATCAAGTATGGAGCCATGACAAGATGGTATATTGATTCCAAAAAAATATTTAACTATGACAATAAAATTTCCCCTCTTGCTTAGTCAAACAATGAAAATTTGCACGGATTAGAAGAATCTAGTCTTTTTTTTAAAAATTAAGATGGAGAAGCATATGATAGTGCAGCAAGGCCATGTGTTCAATTTCGCAAAGAGTTACAAGCAGTTGTGATGGCAAAAAAAAAATGCATATAAAATCACCTACACCCAGGGGAGACTACTAAGCCTGTTTCTTTGAACTTGTCATAGGTAAAGGTCATGCAAGATGAGCATGGCAAAGATGAAAATGTCAAAGTAAACACATGGTAAAATTGAGATTGTTTATGCTAAAGAAAAAGCTTAAGAATCAAACTAATTGATCATAAAGTGGTGATGAACCAACTAGGATTGGTGTGGAATGTGCACAAAATCTAAGAGGGGTCCCATAAGGAGAGTTTTGTATTTTTTGTAAAAAGGCCGAGAAGATATAGCGAACGCCAAATAAAACATAAATGGTAGTTGAGGAAGAATTTGGAAAATATGCAATTGACAGCAAATGCAACCCCTTAAAGGAGTCCTTAGCAAAGAAGGATTCACAAAGACAACTCCAAGGTAGTTGATGTCAATGCCTATGTTACTATAAGTAGGCATCTTTTGCATTCAAAATTCATAAAATGCAATAAAATAAAATTAGTTTTACTGTAGTGCCTATAGTGGCACATTCTATCATGTTCTTTATTTATTATCATGAATAACATATGAAGATGCAAGTCCTTCAGTATAAGTGGCAAATTACTCACAATACGATTAATGGAAAATGAATGTTAACTAGAACATAGAACACTGCAAAGAAAAAATAGAAGACCTACCTGTCTCCTATTCCCAATATGTATGTGATAACAGAGTAGCCAGCACAGCTCTTTATAAATGTTTCAAGACATTGAGCAGTAATACCAAATGGTCCATCTTCATCAGGATGGAACTTCTGCAGATAGTTCACAATGCTACGGTGCTCTGATAGGATCTGAAACAATAATTTACCAGTCAATGCCAGGAGTAACATCATAGATGCAGGACAGCGATCTTCTTATTGAAGGTTGAAAAAATTGTTTTGTTGGTAAAGAGGCAAATAATAAGGTTAAGCATAAATCTATACGAAAAATTACCCTAGAAATCTGCTAGCTAGTATAGCCCTAGACTGAGTGCTGCACCATAATAAGAATTATGCAGAAGGTACAGCTGTTAAAGTCACAAAATTTTCTGTCCATACAATCGACAAGTTGCCATGCATAAACTCAAAGAGCATAGACTCCAATAATTGTTATTCACAATCTACAACTCTTAGTCATGGAATTTTCCAAGACAATATAGATGACAATTTGCCATGGCAATCAGCTATCATCCTGCAAGGATTTCACAGTACCTGTGCTAGAGAGCTGGATGGAATGAACTCCACCATCCCTTCATCTTGCCCAGTAGCAAGCACTCTATATGGAGTTAAATGTAAGTCAAGATTCTCCAGCTTAAGCAACCGATCCATTAGAGTAACCATTTGAATCACCTAGAGAAACAGAGCTTAATCAGAGTTGCATAATAAATATAATTTCTCCCACAGCAGAAGCAACATGACATGAATATGGATGTGTTAATTATTTAACTAATGCACAAGGAAAATAAATAAAGGAGCAGCATTGTTGCAACCACAGCTTACGAATACATGTCATTTAGAATGTATGATGCTTACAAAGCGCATGCAACAATGCAAGGTGTTCATTATCGTAGCAATTTAGTATGCCCATCAAAATATTGCTATTGGCAATAAAGATCCAGGCAGATCAGCTTGAGCATAAAAAATTCCTAGAGCATAGAGTGGAAACTCTACTGCCAGATATCATTAAAACAATAAAAAAATATTAAAATATCATGTATAAGTTCTACAAAAATAAACCCTACCATCCTACAGGAGTACATCCAAGATTCGCCGTCTTAGCACCGGACCTTGTACCGGTGCCATACTAGCACAATATCGGAAGGGTACCATACGGATTTTTTTTTGGCATACCAAGTGTAGGTACGCTACTCGTACCGATACCGGTACCGAACCGGTACAGTACGGTATCCTCCATTCCGTTCGGTTCGGGCCGGTACGGAATAACATGAGTACATCTGCCAACCTCAGACCTCATCAATATATAGACCAAAAAAGAGCAGCATGATAGTTAGAACAATCAAAATGTATGTAAATCCGAAGAGCAACAACTTCAGTTTAACCATTTCATAACAGTAATACTTCAGCACTTACCAACTGATCCTGTCGGAGGTCATCTCCCTTCTTAAAAATCAATTTACAAGTCCCACCATTTGCTGTTCGAAATGTTAGACGAAGAGGATGTAATGCACTTTTGAAGATTGATGACTCTGATGGCACAATCCCGGTTATGAGTACACCAGGTGCTAGAGGTAATCGAATTGGCTGAGAAAGATTAGCAATAAACAGAGAAGATTCAGGTTAAAAAAATGGGGAAAAAACATAAACAACTGAAGAGGAGATACAGAATCATATTGAAATGGCCAGCCACATAGCCATCAACTTGGAAACAATGCGATGATGGATACGAGACAAAACAAATACCTCTTCAAAATAGGTAAGCTCACTAAGAAGTCCAGAAAGAAGCTGCCTTAATTTTTCAATTTTCTTCTGTGTTCCACCACGCACATTTCTTACATCTCTCATAATAGAACACAATTGGGCTGTCAGTTCTGTCTGACGCACTAAACTGTGCCACAACTTAAACCCATCTTCATCTCCATCCTCACCAGCCTCCATCTATTCAAAAGAAAAATTGTAAAAACATTCAGATTCAAGAATTGAAAGTACAAAGAAGCAGACTTGTTTTTAGAAAAACTTTTGTGGTCTATTAAACTGCATTACTCTTGAGAGGAAATAGTTCTGATCAATTGATCTAAAAGAAAGTACAAATACAAAGATTTAGACAGCTAAACTGCTATAAAAATTAACCTCTTTTAGGCAAGTAAAACCATCAAGACTATTTTCCCACACAGTAAACCAAAAGAACAACTCAGAGAGCGTGTAAACATGACAGCTAACAAATTGTTAAAAGAATATCCTATTCCCAACCATCAAATTTCACCTCAAAAGTTGCAATACATTTGTTACTCTTACCACAGTGTCTCCATTTTGAATACCGAAAGGTAGGCCACACGTGCCAATAATTTGATATTTGCTTAATGTGATCACCATATTAAAAAAGTGAACAGCGGGCATGTAGCAGCCCGGGAGTTTCATGGCAGACAGCGGATAGCAGGCACAACGAACCCAAAGTGGGCCATTAAAATATATATCAATATCTTTTCTTACTAAATATCAAAAAGTAATACTTTGCATCAACTTCATGCAAAAAATGGAGAAAAAAAGCAAGGACATATAAAACATCACCATCTAACATCATAAGTTATTTACGCAAGTTATACATTCATATATTTCATTCGGTGATTAAAACATCCATTATTCTCAATAGGCTATTCATATCACATGAACCCAAAGATATATCACTAACAATAAACACATTAGTAAGCTGAGGCCAAGACCTTGTCTAGTGCTCATCTCCCTTCCAAATGATCTAGTAGCACTTGTATATAAGGGAATCTCCCTTGAAATTCATCATGCAAAATTTGATCATTATGATGGAATTTCAAAATGCAATCAACCAGGTAATCCATAATTGCCCATCGTTTTCAATTTTATATTTATTGGCATAGAAGAAGTAAGGGTTAAAGAACTAGTCTACCCTATGCAATGGGCCTTTAAGTTTTACATCCCATCTTGAATCAATAATTTCTCAAATTGGAAGGTACTTCTTTTCATCTTCATTCAAATGTAAGGCTATCTTCTTAGCATTCAACGAATCACCCCATATATAGGCCATCTCCTTTTTAGCATTCATCGAATCGCCCCATACATAACCCATGGCCACGCCTTAAGCACATGCCAAGGGCTCCTGGAACTTCAAAGCAAATGCCATATTATTCCAAAATTTGGAGCTCAAAGCTACGTCTTGGATCTTCCTTCTTAATTTTTGTTCTACCATTTACAATTCTCCCCATCACTAGCTTCTTCATCTTGCTCATCATACTTTGCAAGATCAAAAAAGTAGCAAACCAAGCCTTTCCTAGTCACACCAAATCCCTTTTATTGGTAAACTTTCTCATAACGCCAATAGTTAATGTATGCCCATATAAACCTGTTCTGGCACACAGTACCCGCTGAAATAAAAAATAACAATGTAGTGGTTCTATAGGCCCAAACACTACGAGAGGCCACTACAACACATTGCATAGTAGTTTAGGTCCAAAACCGCTATACCAGTGGCTACGGCCGATTTCTAAAACAGTGATTGTGGTAGAGATCGTAGACATGTAGACATACCAGCATGATATTCCAACTCATGCACTTGTGATGCAATCAATCCATAGCTGCACAAAGTTCCATATATTCTAACTCCTAGTGGTTTATACTACCAAGCACCAAGTACTACAGACAAGCCAAGGCTCGTTTATAGGTAACAGTGATGTAATCTATGAATACATAAATGGAATCAGGTAACCAGAATGTCATATGTTCGGAAAATCAAGATACCATCAAGTATGTAGGACATCTATGAAAAAAACCCTGATGAAATGATGGCAAAATCAAACCACCATCACCATGCATGATCAAGCTCCCCATCCATCAGTTCCTAACTTCCACAGTTGCAATAAGCTTCATGCTTTGAGCATATTTCTTGGAGTACTCGGAGCAATAGAGTGTTTGCATTTGCTGCATAGATTTTCCCCTATGCCTTTTGCTAACCTTCCCACAGAAACTCCCGGCTGAATTTAGAGATAAGGAATATTGCATTTGCATTTATTCTAAATGGATAACCCTATGAGTTTTCTAGTCTATTCGCACATACCACCAGCTGATTTTAGAGATAAGGTCCAAAAGCATTTCATTGGGCTCTATGACCACCATCTCAGGTGTAATAGTCAGAAGAAATTCTAGCAAAATGAGGCCTATAAGGATCAAAAATCAAAATAAATTCTAGCAAAATGAGGCCGATAAGGATCAAAAACTACATCTTCCACTTAACGACTGGGATCTCCGTAGCATCAACCTAATGCATGATAATTTTCAAAAGGACATGCATGAACTTCCTTATCTACAATGATAGGAAGGTAATAGTCCATATGCTGCAAATGCATCATAAGTCCAAGGCTGCATAAATATTCTCATAATTCAGAGAACAACCAAAATGCTGTGGCTGATGGAACAAAGTGCAATTACATAATTTTCAAGACAGCAAGTGTGAGAAATTCAAGTTATTTTTACAAAGCAATTGCAGCATCACCATTAACCAGAACACTGAATAATTTATGCAAGAAAGCATAAAGAGTCAATATAGGTTAAGAACACAACAATCCCCATATATATATCAAAGTTACATCAAATCTAGTTCAACAAAGTGATAAAAGCACTTAATTTAAAGTTGACATCGTAAGTAAAAACTGACATACTTTTACCATACTATCTTCTAGCATGTCATAGGTGCAGTAAAAACGCTTTGCATATGTAGGATCATGAAGCTCCACAGCTACATACCAGCGAAGGAAGCTAGCTATCTCAATATTTGATAATGCTGCAAAATTTGAAAAATGATAGATCAAAATAAATTAATGCAAGTTTCTTTATCCATAGTTTTGCATTCACGAGAAAAATGAAGGAAGCTTAACTTACTCATGAACATCAAGCTCCTTTTAGCCTTAGTGTTATTCATAATAAAAAACAAAATCTGTATATCAAAATGTCAAAGACAGAAGAACAAAATTGTAGAAGCGCAAAAATGTTTTTAGCCAACAAAAAAAGTGCATGAAAGAAGAAAATTGGAGATTGATGATATTTGAGCAAAATCAACAACTCAGCTTCTGAGGGGGAAATTGAAACCCATATTGGTAATAAGGTCCCCCCCCCCCTCCTAAAATGAGGAGGTACCATTTCTTACAAAAAATGGATGACACACTATAATGAACGTAAGTGCAACCACTAGAAACAAAAGAAAGTCAGAAGTCTCACCAGTGACAAAACATAAAAAGCAGCCCGAATGCAAAATGTACATACAGTGATTCAAAAAATAATTTAAACAACACCTTATCCAATCAATATGGAGCAGTCTTTGTTGGATTGAAGAATAACCCATCAAAATTTAAGAATATTTGCAACTGCCATGTTGATGTGAGGTGCCAACCTCATACCAAAGGCAACCCTGGGCAATATATGGGACCTTCCAATACACGTAGAAGGCCCAATGGCAAAATAAGAAAACTACCTTATGAAGTACAAGATTAGACCTCATACAGATACACAAGCCTCCAAGATTACCCAAGTTCAATACTTGGGACGAGTACAAATAAAAGGGAGAATGCACGTTTCATACAAAAAACTGTGCAACTTCTGCACGTTTCATGTAAAAAACTGTGCAACTTCTAGCAAGTATACTAAGGTAAGGTCAGTCAAGACAAAAAGCCCAGAACACACTACAATTGCAAAAAAGTATGGATGCTGAGTTCAGCAGTAATGAAACCACAAGGAACAGAGTTAAAAAGTAATTTTAAAGTTTGCCATCAACAGAAAATTTAGTGAGAAGAAACTGTTTTTTGATGGTTAAGATGCAAGGCAATGTGGAGCATGGTACGCTGTAACAGTCAGTACCAGTGTATACCGGGCGTGCCATACCAAATGCAAACAAAGTTAAATGGATTAACAATAGGTCATTTTCAGGCTCGGGTTGTAATTTTGTCAACCAACCCAATTATTAAATGGGTCAACTTGGTTAAAGTGTCTCAAGCCTTTGAACCAAAGCTCAACCCACTTAATGATTAGCTGTGTCGGCCCATTTATGACCCAAACCCGATTATGTCCAACCAAAACCCATTAATGTTCCGTTCATTTTGCAGGAACTAATCTCTGAAAAGCAACTTATCTTGGTTGAAAATTCAATAGCAATACTAAGATCGCAGCATTAATGACGGTAAGGAAAATATGCTCATATCAAATTACAGACAGGAAATTAGTCTTAGCATCAAGTGGGATTTATTTAATTATTTTCAATAGGAAGGACAACATACATCGTTGAACAAGAAAAAGTGACAAGCGAGATTTATCCGATCTCTCAAACCGAAGAGCTTGTACCAGCTGAAGTAAATAACACTGAAGTTCTTCATCACCAGCCCTTTCGAGAACACTTACAGCATATGCACGAACCTGTTTGGAGTAAATTGCAACAGGAGACAATTATTGAATGATAAATTTTTAAAACAAATTTTGTATAAGCAAATGAAACATGACAATTCAGGATGAATTGCAAAGGTATCATACCAAACTTTATCTTGCACTTGTCTTTCAAGAATAGGCACTGCCAGGGTGTCAATATGTCTTTATCACCCTTTCATTACGGTATTTCCAAACAAGAAGAATTGGTTTTTTTCGATCGGTCAATCTACGACATAATTCTAATCATGGAAAAATCTCCAGACTCGTTTACCCAAAGAGATGACAGACAAGTCTTCACATAGCCATGTTGAGCAAAGGTTTTTTTTTAAGGAAAGAAAAACACTTGGTGGATGAATAAGATGAACAAGCCCATATTAAAACTTAGCAGGTCAAACCAACATACGTCCCGGTCTTCCAACAAGAAGTCCAAAGAAACTTGACTGTTGATCAAACCACTTTCAACATAAAAAATAGTTAATCATTAGAAGATCAGGTCATATTAAATTCTAAACTTATGGTCATAATTTGTAGTATTTATCCTTTAACCGTAGACAAGAAGAATCAACTCTGTTACAGAATCTGCTATGATGGTTCACTAAAACCTGCCTGGGATGCCAATTCAGAGAAAAATAGGCCAATTTGATTGGCTTAAAGAAGGTTTTAAGCCCGTGTGGTCCAATTTGCCAACCAGCCCAACAAGTGGTCAGTTTACTGATTGAATCAGCAAGACCTGTCCATGTCTGATAAAACTGACACAACCCAGAAGACATTAAGTTAGCAAAGTTTAAATATCATCTTTACCATTGGCACCACAACACTCCAGGTTTCCTTACAGTTTATATGATGTCATTCTGATAGTAGCATATGCCATCCATGTAAAAAACATATAAGCACGTACAGTATGTAAAAGTTCTTATACTCACTTCTTCGCTCTCGAAAACTGGGGACAAAAGTTCCAATGCATCAGCTACATCAATGGTTTCCCACCGCCCCATCAAATCAATCGCTTGTTTTGCTTCCTATACAAAATTTTAACATGAATCAAACTAGCAAAGAAATATTGCAAGAATAAATATATTACAAATATAAAGCAAGTCATGGTGTTTGAGTCTGCAAGCATGTGAAAACCAGCCTTTAGAAATTACTATCAAATCTTATCCTAAAATACCAAACAGGATTGTTACCCACAGAACGTGGGAAGCCTCATAAATTCCAAACAATGACCAAAAAAAGTGTCGGGAAGACTTGTCAATAAGAAGAAATGGATGTGTCCAATTATAAGGCTTTACAGAAGTTGTAGACGTTAACTCAAAAGCACATTAAATAAGCAAGGAATCAAACTAAGACAAATTTGAGGGCCCATTCAATAAACTGCAACTGGGAGTGTTTGTGCAGATTAAGCTACTTTGAAATTATAAACATAATACAAAATAATATACTATTACTTTACATCATTATTAGAGCATGCATTTAAAATATATTACAGGATGTCCAAAGGATGAAGCTTTTGAGATCGCACATGCAAGAGAGAGAGCGAGAGAGATTTTAGGATGTCCAAAGGATAAAGCTTTTGATAATATACAGTGCTTAAGGAAAACTTTAACATAGTAGAATTTTAACTAGAATGAGAAAATCGGATACAGGAAATTATCACAAGTGGCAAGACAATCAGTCCCCGCTCTTTATTTAACATTGTATTATCCAATTGTTCCCTTTTGTTTTGATAAATGCCAGAGTAATATTACCGACAGAGATACAAACTAACCATCTCCCAAAACTTAGAAGAAAATGAGATCTAACTGTATATCTTCAGTTAACCTAAATGACTGACTACAGGATGATAATGTCAAGATAACATACTAGAATAACATAAAAGGATCATGTGTATATACATGCAAAGGCTTCTTGCAAGTGCCATTTGCGATTAATGTTCCCAATCAACTAACCTCCCTCGTGGTGGACAAAACATAACAAAATCAAGTAGTGGAACCAGACAATGGCAAGACAGTAAAGAAAAGGAACTACAGTAGTGATGTAAAAGAGAAGAAGAAGAAAGAAAGGAAGCAATGAAGACTTCTCAATACAAGTTATGAGTAGAATATAATGATACTAACCTGAACATCAGTCCACTCAACACAACGGAGAAACTTAGTCAGGGCCCTCTTCTCTGACATCAAAGAGAAACGGAATTTCCATAACAATTGCCTCTCCTCACCACTCAGAGTGCGCGTTGGAGGGTACTTAAGGATTCTCTGTATTGACCTGAAATTATAAGATTTAAAAATAAACAATTACATAGCTTTCTAATCAGAGAAAAATAAATTAGCTAAACATATAAACAAGGCTATGCATACATACATACATACAAAATGCGTAGGGATGGATGCAATGTTCTTATTTCCTCTGGCAGAGTTATTGACTTACTGAGGTAATGTCATCGTGGAAAATGCAAGAAAACGCATGGGTCATTTGCATCAATGACAAATCATTCACTGCTATGCAAGTCATGTAGAAACTAGAATGCCTAGTAAATCAAATTATTTTGGAACTTCTTATCCATGAACCAAGTGGTCACAAGATGAATGGTGTTTAAATAACAGGATAAACGTTTTGTTCTGTAGAACAGTCAGAAAGCGTCTAAGTTTCAAGATATAGCAATGCAATTGACAATGTGGACTATGATTTATGATGTGCACAATGCAAATTTGCATGAACAAGCATGCACAAACAATTTTGTCAAATTGTTGTCGTGGAGATAGCTTAATAGCCACCGATGAGCATCCAGATTGGTGCCCACAAGTTAGTGGCTTTTCAGAGTGATAGGGCTTGGAATATGCAAAGATCTAAAAGGTAACTACAGTCCAAAACTGATAACTCCACCAAAGGACTCATTGTGCAAGCACCCATGCATGTTCATGCACATATCATGCAATCAACTTTTTCCCTAAACTTCAAAACAACAGGAAAAGGATTGTGGCATCCGAAACATCATTCCTATTCACCATCTCAAACTATCTGTATTAGCAGCAACAATATTATGAAATTTATTCCCATGACAACTCATAGAACTCACTTTGCCCCATCATTGACCATACATATTTGCCATCTCGAACAAACTTTTAAGCCTCTCTCAAAAAAAAAAAAAAAAAAAAAAAGAATCCTAAAAAGGATTTTAACAGCCCTCCTCAAGTAACATAAAAAAAGCATGAGGTATACAATAATCAAATCAAGAAGAAGGTTAATGTCATCAAGACAAGGGAGATACTAACATGAATGCATGTGCACGTGTTCGTGTTTATGTCAATAAACCATCGTCATACATATTATATCATATCATCCCTAGCCTAGAAACACTTTTGGAAATTGCTATCTTCCATACATCATGACAATCTAAACTTTTAGATATTTAGTATTTATTTACTTTTAAATAACTTTCCTATTAGTTATTTACAAAAAAAAAGTGTGAGTCATAATCCTGCCAACAAGAAGGTGAATACAAATGGGGGGAAGGATTAAGCCATCACACACAAACTTGCATATACTCCCTAACCAAGAACATTTTTTTTGTAAATTGCTCACTTCCGTATACCATAAAGCATTTACTTAATTATTTATTTACTTTCAAAGTTTCTCCTGTTTGTTTGCACTACTCATGGTTCTCCAGACAGTTTTGCCTTAAAACTAAAGTGGAAAAATTAACAAAGGCCCAACCACTACGGGATAATTAAGATGCCCCTCAGAAACTGCAAGCCTAATTTACTGGTAAATCATATTGTTAGAAATAATCTACAGTTTCGCCCTCCAAGGCATGGATTTTTAAACTTGATCAACATAAATACCCTTATAGCATCCAAGAAATAGCTGTATTAAATTTTAGGATTCAGGTTTGCTGCATCTTTAACTTTATGTTAGAAACAACAGGAAGCAAGGATTTTATCAATGCATACCAGTTGCACTGTATCTAACAGTACTATTATGCCCCGATTAAAGTACCATATTGATACATGGTATGCATCCCATTTTTGTTGTGCTGGTGCCAATAGATGTACAATTGAGTCAGTACAATATGGTATTATACCAGTATGAATAGCACCGGTGACCCTCAGAAGATAAACAAAAAGAAAAGAAAAGACATCTTAATTAGTAGTTACATAATACTTAGCTATAGATACATGGACACTGCAAGATACAACAGAAGGAAGGATTGCACTTTGAACTCACTTCCTTTCATTAGAACTTGGTTTTAGATCCCTATCAATTATCCCACGAGTCAAGCTCCTTGCAAGCTTCAGTTGTTTGTGTTCTGAAGGATTTTTTCTTCCGACTTCTGGATCCCATATGGTAACAAGCTCATTTGTTGATGATACAGGAGATGGTGCATAAAAATTTGCTCCAGACTCCTACATACCAAACAGAAAAATTAAATTACATCCAAATGTTAGCAGTAAGACTGAAGTTTTCTGCATATATCAACCTAGCAGCTTGAACTAGGCAATGGTAATCTCTTGCTCATAGATGGAGTCAGCATGAAATAAATCAAAGGCTTCACCATAATAGAGAAGAATGAATGATTCTAAACATTCCCTAGTCATTAGATGTCAATAAATAATGAACGGCAAAGTCATTTCAAAAGCAGTTGGTGCTGCTAGTTCAGATGGTGCAGCTTTCCACAATCTTATGAAGCCAAAAATGACACATATAACTGAGAGTAGTCATAGCAGAGTTGTTTAAAGTAGGCAAGTCTTTCTCACCGCATAGTCACTAATTTAAACACCAATTATCCAATGAAAATATTGAAAAAATTAAGTTGCAATTAAAATTAAAAAACATGTAAATTTGCAGAATATCATCAAATATATCAACTTCATTCAGGAAGCAAGTACGCACTGCAACAAAAAACCAATTTAGGAATGAACTGATCGATTTTCAAATTTTTTTTAAACAATATTCAATGCAGCAAGCATGGCAACTTCCTTGGAACTCATGGGTACAAATCAAGAGGAAAGATCTACCCATCTTTCTACATTTTCCATTTCTTGCTTATCTCCTTACCAACCATCAACATACATTAAACTGAATGTGACATATTCTCATTCAGAAGTTATACAATGTTGCTCTGGAAACATATAGAATTGGCATCAATCACTAATAAGGAAAGACTTTATGTTTGATGATATCAAATTTTCTTTATGTAATGCTTAAACTAGTCTTGGCATACCAAGGCCCAATCTCAATCCAACATTGTCAGTTCATTTGAAACTAAATTATGAAGCCAAATTCAATGTATATAGAGGTTCTTCATGCTAAATATTTAGTAAACTTTTAAATATAGGTTTCTGAACATTACATGTGTGATTTTCCAAGCAAAGTTATTAATACAATAGATTTAGATATTCTAACCAATATAACGTACTTTGAATTGATATCAATTCTTTTTGACTGATTTTATTTTTCTTCATTGTTTTTATTTTTCTTGATTTTACGTGACAATTTAGAATTTCTTGATAGCTTTTCTTCAACTGAAATTATCGAAAACTAGATCAAAACAACTGAAACTGCTGAAAATGTAACTTATTTTGGTCCAACCAAACCAAGAGCAATTTCTCAGACTTGGAAGCAAACAATAGTCCAGATTACACCTTTAATGCAGAGCAAAAACTAATCTATTAAAATATAAGAACTGAATTATTTTTTTACGAAAATCTATATAGCAAATACAACTCAAACAGAGTTCTTGATAGAGGTAATTTAACCTGGAAAACAACTCTGTGCTCAAAACTGCAAAAGTCAACAACCAGGCTGAGGCAAGAACTGTCACTTCTACTGCTTTCTTTTTCCTTAATTTTCTCCACAGATTTAAATGTGAGAGAGTCCAACCAATCAATACGCTGTATCTGCCCCCTCTCGTATTTGTTTACAAGCCTCTCTACACGCTCTATTTCCCCTCGTTCATGCTTAGGAACCTGTCGATTAACACATTTAAAAAAAAATTCAATTCTGCAAGCAATTGTGCAAAATAAATAGGCCCATAAGGAAAGATATGGTCGCAATTAGAAATTAGTCATCACTGCCATGACTAAATGAATCAAAGGATTCATATAAGGGTCTCTCATAAACCTTTCCAGGTGTAGTGGTTGGGATCGTTCCATCTGCTTCTTTCCCAGGCCAAAGTCGAAGCTTTTGCCTTCCTGCTTTTAGTTGCTTTTTGCTATTAAAAAGAAAAACAGTTGCTCCACCAACTAAACCAACACCATTACCACATGAGACATCCCACACCTACAATGCCCAAAGAGAAATATTAAATGTAGGCTTAAAATAAAGCTACATTTCAGACAAGGTAGCCAATCATAAAAGTGGACTGTTTAAGTAAAACAATGCATTCATAGTCTATAGGCAGGATCTTTTATTTTCTTTACATTGAACAAATGTCTGTGCAATTTATAAGAGACAAAACAGTAATGATTTTTACAGTCAAGGTTGATGCAGAACAATGCAATGGATTGCAGAGATGTCTTAGCAGCAAGCGTCATTGAGCTGTTGATAAGGATTTTCAATCACAAGATCATGAAGTTTGTACATATAAATATCATGCTAACCAAGCATGCTTTGATGTATCTTACATGCTGCCACCCCCTCAACCTTAGTATTAAATGATATTTCAAACCCAACACGCCCCACTCCTCAGCATGAGAATGAAGAACCTTGATGGCATCAAGCCATCAACACGACATAAATTTTAAGAGTTTCAAATACATCATATGGTTTAAATCTGCTATGCTGAAAAACAATAAACAATGCTTAAGAGGTAATTCTTATTGCAAATGTTGTTCCCACTTCCCACAGACAATAATTGTTTTTCCACACAAAGCTTCAATTAATCTTTACTATAAATGCACAGATCTGATTATTAACTTTCCAAAGACAAACTTGAACAATAAAGCAGGTAAGCAAATGGAATAATATCAACTTTTAATCATTGAATAACCTGAAATAGAAAATGCTTTCTCAGCATACAGCATTAAGCTTTATGAGAAGGTTTTGCATGATAATTTCTTCTAGTAAACACAACAGGAAATGCTTTAATCAAGTATAAAAAGGGTATAGCTATTGCAGCCGTTCTTCCAACAGTGATTTTTTTTTCTTTCTAATTCAGACAAGGTCTCCAATAGAATATATATCATAAATGCAAAGGATTGATAACGTGCTTTCACATCACATATTTTAGCGAATGTAGCACATGATGAAAAAAGAAAGAACAACAATGGTTGCTGGACCAGACTAATGAGAACTGCTTATCAGTCTTCAGCATTAAAATTTACGGGCAGAAGTTTTATATGATAAAATTTTCTACAGATGTACCAACTTCCAGTTATAGATATATGGATCCTTCAGAAGAATTCTAGGTTTCTCACAACTAAACACCGAACTGCAGCATTAAAATATCAAAGCTACCCAATTCTAAAGTACCAGTAGAAGCATCCACAGAGGATCCCGATAACTTACAGTGAATGCCAGTTGTGCCTGAGAAGTTAAGTCTCGATACTTGGAACTCAATGTTATAAGCTCATTCCAGCAATATGGGTATCCCGAAGATTCCAGCCTGGCAAGAGTACAACCAAGAAGTGTTAGATCACGTGAATCTATAAGATCTCAAAAAGGTCAGAAAATAGCTAAGTCCTATATCAAGTCCCAGTGATTGTAAAGACCAAATAATATATCCAAGGAAGCCTTGCTTGTATGTTATCAGGAATAAGCAAACCTTGTTTTCGTGGACAACCCAAAAAGGGCCCCATCAATGTATAGGGTGCATTCAACATATAGCTCTGCATTTCTGTTCCCAGTGGCCATGCCAAGTTCTGTGGACCATCACAAAGCAAGAAAACTTATACACTCAAGAATAGATTCAATAAAACTGAAAATTAGATTCTGTTACCCTAATGATATATATAATCTGTGTAGAACTGTTGCAATTTGCATGGACTCTACTGCTACTGCAGCTCCCAGATATAATTATTTTCCTAAACTATCCAATAATTCAAGTCAAAGAATGTCGACCAACAAAATACTTCATCAATAGGGAATTCATCTCAACTTGAAATTCTCCAAGAGCATGAAAGAGTCACCCGTCATCATTACTGTTATAAATCAAACGGAAGATTTTGACTTGATGGTGGAATGAAATCCCCGTCATCCTCACAAGACTAAAGACGTGAGTAGGGTTCTCTTATCCATCGCTATAACAAACGATTAAAGATTACAATGCAAGCGAACAGCAAATCAAACAAAAGATTACAATTTCGCAATCAAACAAGATTGCATCCATACTAGAAATATCAAAGATCTCAAAAATATTGAACTAGGCATAACTGTAACGAGTGAGTAAGAATTAAAACACATCAAAGAGGCACAAATAGCGCTAATAATGGAAATTCAAGATTCCAACTTGACAATAAACCAAGTCCCGCTCATCCTAAGAAGATTAAACACTTCAATAACGAGTTAATACCAAATCAATGCGTCAAAGAAGCACCCATCACGTGAACTCCAGCGAATCAAACAAAAGATTTCAACTAGGCAGTGAAACAAAATCCCTTTCATCCTAATCAGACCAAAAAACGCCTAAAGCGCCCAAGGAGGATCACTATAACGAGTGAATTAGAATCAAAACCTAAAACCCGGGTACAGCAACGACCAAACCCTAATCGCTGAAAACAAGAAACACTGTGAACAAGATATTTCAATAAACCCTAATCGCTGAAAACAAGAAACAGTGTGAGAAAGATATTTCAATAACCATAATTTCAGGTGAGAGGAGGAGGAGGAGGAGGAGGAGGATAAAAAGAAGGTGGAAACCCTATATATGGAAAGAGGAGAGAGGAACCGTTGCCAAATTACCGGATGAAGCTGGAGATTGCGGCAGGTTCCCTTCCAATCTCTCGATCCGGAAGGTAACTGGAAGATTTATATCGCAAGATAGGAAGAATCGGAACTCGTTTCCAGTCATCGCGATCGCATTAGGATTTAGGAACGGTCGAGTCACGGAGAGAGAAGAAGGGAGAAGAGCGAAGGGGAAGAAGAGAGAGAAGACCATCTCTTTAAATACTTCGAGGAAAAGCCCACCTTCGCGTGCCGTTGAGAAATAATCATCACGTGCATTGCACATGTAATGTTCGAAGTAATATTTATCTTGGTAAAGGGGTATGATGTAAAAGTGCTTACGTTGGGCCTGTGCTAGTTGAAACTTAGAATGAATAATTTTCACGTAAGTTCCTATCGAATAGGAATATTTCACATAAGTTTACATATGGAGGGCTGCAAAATCATCACGTGCATTGCACATGAAAACCTTTCAATAGTACTAAATTGTTAAGGGCCCACTGTAAAAGTGCCACCAATCTCGGCACGCATGGTGCCGAGACTAGTTTGATGCTTTAACATGAGTAATTTGCACATAAGGCCCTATCAAAAGGAATATTGCACATAAGTATAGATCATTACTTAATTTCAACTAGTCCCTGCACCCGAATGCCGGCACCAGTTGAAAATATAACGTTAGCATATTCATATATATAACTTCCTATCAAGATAAATATTTCATTTAAGTTCACTAGTGTAACTACCTTGGTACCTCCACTTCTGTGTGTGTGTTTGCTAAAATAGTCGCTCATGTTAATCTGATGTGAGTGTAACTAACTAAGTCAAGATACAATAGGTAGCAAAAAAAATGAAAGTATAATTTCAAACCATATCCATGAGATCTTTCCGGAGTGATGGGCAGCAAAGGAAGCAACCCAATCAGCCGTCCTATTCGCCTCTTCTCTTTTTTGTTTGTGCTAATATAACAAACCTCTTAGCCTAGGTGATCAAAGGTGTCAACAATGCTGATGTGCATCGGTAATAGACACCCTATAATTTCTCTTGTAATAAAAGTATAACTATAGTTGTTGTCAAATTAATAGGAGGCATTTGGCAAGGTACAGTTGAAAGTCCAAAATAATAAATGACAGTGCTATATTAGTTGTGTGGATTCTTGAAAAGAGACTTTGACCACCGAGGTGGTAGCACTCACATGCGGGTTCGCCCGTGCTGGTGGGGAGGGCATGAGAAACTTTCTACCTGCATCGAATATTTTTTAGTTGGGGGGGGGGAGGCGGTTACGCAGGTGGGGTTAATTCCCCTCACCCCTCCTTTTGTGCACAAAAAAAAAAAAAAAAGACTTTGTTGTTTATGTTAGCGTACCGAACACAATAACACTAATCCAATTTGGTGCGCTATAGATAGTGAATCAACCGAACCATAAAATGATCATGTGTTCGATTGTCTTTGAATCGATACGTATATAGAGATGCCTACAACACCACATAGACGCCGCATGCATCCAACATACTAAACTATATTCTTCCATAAATCACTGCAATGAGGATGAACCATTACAACCTGAAGGATCACTGTAGTCCCTAAAGAGGGGAGCTCATTGCATACACTATTAACCCTGGTAATCCAGTATGACTTGCATATGTCTCTTGAAATTAAGCAATGTTGCGAAGGGGGCCGGAAGAATCACAAGGACCACACATCTATACATATATAGCTGGGAATGAGGTCCTATCAGTTTGAACCCTGATCAGAATGCATCTGGTTGATCTTTGTCTTTTCACTCTGCAAGCAGTTGATCGGAGGTTCGGTCGGGCCTTGCAGCTCCCCGTAGGCTTGCCAGCAGAAGGGTTCATAAGCGTGCTCATCTTCGTTTAGCAGTTTGAGTTCTATATCATTTAAGTGAATGTTTGAACATGGTACGCTATCGCTGCATGCGAGGTGCACTGGTTGGTATGTGTAAGTCCCTTTGATGCCCTCATACGTGATCTCTGACAATGCCACTGCTGATGATTGATTCTTGCATCGGCTGCGATCGCAGTAGAATTGATCGATGATTATGGGTGTCTGTACCCCGGAGACTATCACGTTTTCAAATCTTATGTTCTTAGCATAGCCTGAACCACCCTGCAGCAATGTATTAGAATGGCAAAGAAAGATGTAGTGGTTAGTAAATGCAGAAATGGATTAGAAAGTATGGATATCATATGAATTCATGATTCCTTTTTATTTTCTTTTTTTTTTTTTTGTAGAAAATCATGAGTTATTATTGAAGTTGCCAGAAATTCATATATTACTCAATTAAACTGGCACAAAATTAAGGAGATAACTTTGTTTTTTTTTCTATAGAATTCAAGAATATTCAGAGAAATTTTGGACATATCAGAGAATTTCTTTACCTGCCAGGTTTTGATTCTAACACCGGTCATTGTGTTCTTTATATTGGCATCCTGGACTGTGATGTTGGAGACAGTAGCTTCAGTGTCATCCTTACCAAGCCCTCCAATGCTGATTCCATGGCCTGGACCGCAATTTATGTTGTGCAGGAAGACATTGGTGCATCCTGTTTGGATGGAGATGCAGTCATCACCTGCAAAATTTATGGCATTTGAGAATTCATAAGGTGTTCCCAAGAAGCTTGTTTTATCCAAGAAGAAGATTAAACAAATTGGTATTGCATATTTTTCTTACTTTTTGCCATACCTTTCGCATGTCTGTTTGTCTGTTACAGTATACTATTAGGAAAACTAGAAGTACTCATTTTTGTGGTTCTTGAAAATATCTTTTCTTATTCTTAGGTATTTAAGATTTATGTTAGGCAACCCAGTGTTCCGGTATCCAGCTAACGCAATGGCCTTAGAGAGATGAAATTGAGCAAACTCGGAGCATAAAGAAGCTACTGAATTCAGTGGATAAAAGAAATATAGTTCATGAGATAAAATTTGGAAGGATGCCAATGGAATGCTTTTCAGACTTTTTTGCAAATTCTGATGCTAATGGAATAGCTTCATGTGACTCGAGTAGTCTTTCCACTTGGCATCACCAATTCACCGCCAGATGCATTGCAAATGTTTATTCTACTAAGTACGTACTTACGAAGGTTGAACAAAATTAGATTCAACTAATTGGAAGCATAAAGATTCAACTAATGTAATGAAGGAATGAGGATTACCGCAGCCCAGGTCGACATCATGAATGGAAACATCCACAGAGTTTTGGAGATGTATGCCATCGGTGTTGGGGCTGTCACCTGGGGAAGAGACGACGATATCAGAAACCTCGACTGCTTCACAGCTATCAAACTTGAGGTGGAACTGTGGACTGTTCTGAATTGTGATGCCCGTGACTGTTACATTGTTGCTTCCATAGAACCTCAAAGCCTGTCATGAGTCGCAAGAACAATTTTTAGCTGTGTTTAAACGAGTTCTGATGCTTTGGAAACGAGCTTCAGCAGATTATTACCGTGGGTCTGACATTCGGCATCTTTCCACTGAGCTCGTTGCTCGGTTGCTGTATTCATAACGGAGAGACGTTGTGATTAAAGATTAAATCATGCAGTTCTAAACTACGTGGAATTTAGAAACAGGGGGTGGGAGAGATGCTTAACTGCGTCATCGTCGAACTGAGATTTGTTACTCCACCAGGCGTTGCCGTGGCCTTCAATGATGCCTTTCCCTCGGATTGTGAGTCCTCTCAGCTTTTTGAACTCGAGCCACTGCAAGAGGCCTGAGCCCCACGGCTTGGGGTCTGTTGGAGCAATGATTTCGCCATCCAACTGCAAGAGATTGGATGAGTCTCGGTTCCATAAAGGGTTTGAGCCACAGACCATGGTTTTAGCTCAGAAGGACTCGAACACAGTTGAAGCATATAAGTTTATTGACTTAAATAATATATAATAGTTATTATTATTAATAAAGCAGTTATTTAGAGGGAGTTATGGTATTTCTTTAATTAGTTAAAAAACAATCCTTTTTTCTTCTATTAGGAAATGGAAGAAAAGGAAATACAGTTCGTTTTATCATTGTATTTTGAAACTTTACTATTTAAAATAACTAAAAGTATCAGTAAATTATACATACCTTTCTTTAGTCATGATATTTCTTACATAATTTCTTTTAGAAAATAGATGATTCTTAATTTTGTTTGTTCTACGACTAAATAATAGAATGTAGATCTACATGATTTAGTAGTTATAAAAACTAAAAATTCATTAATCTAAAGTATATTTTTCTTGTGCTATAATTAACTTTTTTAGTTTTATTTAAAAGATTTCTTCTTCCCCCATTTTTTATTTCTTATAACACAAGAGGAAGTTAGTGATCTAATTTGAAATCCTTTCTCTCCAAGAGACGGGATCTATCGAAAGCACGATCATTGGTGGTTTTGTTTTCAATTGACATGTAGCAATGATTCAACTTCTTGGTTGAGGCGGTCTGCATTCCGCCTTCAAAAAGTATGGCAATTGGAGCAACAATACAAGACAAATCTTTTTCGTTGATAATTTTTGTCTAGTTTTGTCAAATTAATGATGAGTTTCTTAAAACAAAAAATTGGGATAGATCAATTATTAATATGTCTATTTTCATGATTTTTTTTTTCTATTGTTCCACCATGTCAAGTAAATTTATTTATGCATCTCTTTCAATTCTTGTATTAAATTGATACTAATATAAATCTATTTTTGCATTCCTCTCAATTGTTCCTTATCTTATTAGATTTGATAAACGAAGAATTGAAAGGGATGAATAAATAACTTTTCTCGATAAAGATCCATCTTGAAGTAAATTAAGAAATATTGGGGAACCTATAAGCATTTTTTTAACTTACCACCATGGAGCTATAGAAAAAAAAAATCATCAAAGAACAGGTATGCAATTGATCTCTTGTAATTTTTCTTGTTTAAAGAAGTCACCTCATAAGTCTGATTACCATCATGGAGTGACATAAAAAGTGTTAGCAGAAAAATAACTTGTAGTTAATTGCTATACTAATTATCTCCTAATAAAGTTATCAAATTTAAACTAATTATCAACCTGGCCGTAGGTCACTAGGGCAACCATTAAGTTGGTTAAACCAAGTTAAGAAAACTTAAATATATATTAAATTATATGGATTCGTATACTCCTCTACAATTGCTTACCTTACAACGGCGGCATTGACCAAGCAATAGGGCACTTCCTACCCCACCTCTCTCTCTCCCAATATTTTATCTATGAATTGACTTCGAATCAATAAATGCATGAAACTTCAAACGACGTTCTGATCAATATATAACAAGGTAGCTAGGCTTCCTTAAAGAGATCTTATATACCAAAGTATTCTCCCATTTGGTAGAAAGCTAATTGGACCCAAGGGCTTGCTAATGTAGAGACGCTTCCATGATAAAATTAAAATATTTTCCATATGTTTTTATCCTAAAAAAAATCCAATATGTTAGCTGATTGGATCCTAGGGCCTTTAATCTCAAGATAATCTTTTTATGACGAGATTCCTTAAGTTTTTTTTTATTTGAAAGGTAAAATTCCATGTACAATACTTTTTAAACAAAATAATATTCACCTCAAACACAATATTGTCTCCACAATTAGGGCCATCGAACGAGATTGGCCCCACAAGAAACTCATATTTAGAAGGAACAATAATCTTTGATGCCTCCACCTTACAAGCAGCTGCCCATGCAGCCTGAAAAGCCTGCATCAAACAAAATCATATTGCTAAGCTACCAAGATCCTGATAGAAGGAGATCGATTTAATAATTCTAATTTTAAAAAAATTATTTTATGACTACTTCTCAATTATATTTACATATCCTCTATCAATTATCTTAAAACAACGAAAGGTGGAAATAGAAATAATGATTTTGCGACAACCTTAGTGTCATCGGTGATGCCATCACCCTTAGCTCCAAAATCTAGCACGTCAAATGTCGTCCCATGCAGGGCTGGTGGACCCGGGCTCGGGCTTGGTTGTGGTTTTGGTTTAGGTGTTGAACTCAGAATTAGCCTCGATTTTGGTTCTCTTGATTGGCTTGGGCTTGTGGGGCTCAACCCTCCGCCGGACTGCCCTTTATCGCCTGCCCTCCAATCCCATCCTCTTCCTGCATCACAGATATCAAAGGTGGGACACATAACTAGGAACACAAGGAAGAAGAGGACCATGAGGCCTTTTGAAGTGAAGCCACTCATCTTTATGTACTCGTATCTTGTGTTATTGTATGGAGTTGCCAGGGAAGGAGGGGAGGCTGGGTTTAAATAGCCACAGCCTGCACACCCTCCCTCCCTCATAACCACTCCAGAAGTTCAACAATTGCAAGGAATTCTTTGTACTTTTCCTTTTGCTCCCCTCCTACCTCTTGCTTCTGTGATCCCATTTTTCAAGTACTTGGGATGTAAACCTTTCGTTTCTTTTGTTGCAACTGGTGACAATTGTTTTAGTTGTCCCACCTACGAGTGCGAGTATTTTATAGTAAGCTAATTAAATATCTCATTTTATAAGACTCACTTGTTGGCAATAGTATCTTCTCAGAATTATTTCTTGCTTGTAAAAGAAATCACAAGAAACGATAATTACACTTTCATCAAAAAGAAACAAAGACTAGTATTGGATCTACTTACCATTCTTTAATCATAGTAGTCCTAAAAATTCCTTGTTTATACTATTGTACTATTTTTTTTGGAAGTTGTCAAATATTTTCCTCGTAATTAGGGGTTTTCTTGCGTTCCATGAAGTTTTATTAGCATAGGTTATATATTTCTCAAGTTTGTAAGGCAAACAAAGACGAGTGAGTCAGTCTTTGGGGCCCTTTGGTGGTCCAACAATGCCCTGATTATAACCGATCTTCTCGCCACATGCAACGGTCACGGGTGAGAGTTTTAGTCGTGTTGGTTTCTTCTCCATCAGCTATCACAGGACTCAAAAACACAAAAAAACTTCTTCTACCAAAAACAAAAAAAACAAAAAAAAACAAAGAGTTGGGGTTACTTCTAAATCCTCCTGCCAAGCTTTCACTCAAACTAGAACGCAAGTGAAGGAATGGGAAAGAAGGCTCTCCTAGAAACAAATGCCGAACTCGAATGATTCCTCGACAAGGATTGGAAATGGTTAATGCTTGTTAGTTTCGTATAATAAAATCATGAGAAAGATATGGCTTGTTTAGACAACAAAAATGATGAACAATTTTGTAACCTCTCCCATAAGTAAAAAGATACAAAGGGTAGCTTATTGGAGTCGAAGGTTTTAATTAATTCTGAGTGATTGAAGTTGCTTGCATTGGAGATGGAGTTATAGACTGCATCTAAAAGAAAATTATTTATAAAGACTGCACTATAATTATTCAGATTTAAATTTTTGGAGATGCATCATCCAAGAAGGGAACCCAAAACCTCTAGTTAAACTTTGACAAATTCATCGACTGCCCTTAATTGCTATAGATCAAGCTAATTATAGTTTTTGGCATAGCTCAAGTTGCTGCATTTGAGCTGCCATTTGAGGATAAATATTTTACTTATAACGAACCAAGTTTGGAAAAGGCACTTATTACCTACAGTAGATAAGCCATGAATAAGGCTACTCTCAATTGAGAGAGAACGTGACCTTGTTGATCTAAAATAATAATGAACCTTTTCAACAATCTAGAAATAATAGTCATCAATATATCTTCACAAGCCATTATCGTTGATTGTGGCAGGCAGTAGGTGCACTGGAGATATGACCGCTATTGGAGCAGAGCTCAGAACAGTGTGGAAGGGAGTGGCAGGCGATAGGCGCACCAAAGACATGACCGCTATTGGAGCAGAGATCAGAGCAACGTGGGAGGGAGTCACCTATGCAAGAAGAATCCTAGGGTCAGACTATATCATCCTGGAGGAGGACTGATCGATTACGGTGACTGAATGGATTCGCGATGCCAGACAACATGACAATGGTCACCCCCTACTCAAGGATATCCAGAGCTTAGTGGCTGGCTGTAAATCGTTTCAGGTGGCCCATGTGTATCGGAAGGCGAACTCGGCAGCAGACTCGGTCGTCTCTTTTGCTGCTCACCACTCGTAAGAGGTTTTATGAACAAGGACTGACTCTGATCCCCCACTCTTATGTACTCTTATTTCTTTTGACTCTAATGGTAGAACTCACATCAGGTTGACGTGAGTTACCGAAATCCCCAAAAAAAAAAAAAAAAGTCCACAGACATTTGAGAAAAAAATAATACCATTTAATCTATGGGGCTCACTTAATTCCTTTATGCATGTTACTTTACCTCCTTGGGTAGTACCCAACCATTGTACTTGAATGTATCCTACTCCACATTTCCCTTTGTCCACTCAATAATTAATGAACCTAACAAAGAATAATGCTATAGGAAATTATCTTGATTAAAGGCCAGGTCAATGATAACTTTTGTACTGATGGACTAATGGGTTTAAGATGACAGCCGCATCAAGGCCAGGGAGCAAGTTAATGTACTTTCGGCATTTCAAATTTTGCTGCTTTCTGATGATAACTGCACGTCATAAACATGAAATGGGACCACAAAATTGCATGTGGAATCCAAATTCCCTCCATCTCTCATCTTGGTGAGATCATTAACCAAGGACCCCTCTCTTTGTCAACCCTCATTGTCATAAAGTTTTTCTTCCCCCCCATATACTTTTGCTAATTTGACTTTAAGAATTAGGTACTGTAACATACAGCGATTGACAATTATGTCCTAATTATTCCTTGGAGTATAACTATGTTTCTTTGATCTAATCGAGGAGAGGAAGATTTTCTTCAGCCCGCTCAACTCGAATCTCTCGAAAGAAAACTAGAAGAAGATGGAAAAATATTAAAAGTAGGGCTTAAGTCCCTTTTTTTTATTAATTCTTTAAAAAAAAAGGTACATAGCCTTATTTATAATGTGTGGTCTGTCCTATTACAATTTGGGTTAAATTTCTTTTCCTAAATTTAGTAGGACTCTTTTTTCTAAAATAGACATTACTAGTAGACTAGAAAAAGCTAAAAATCTTGAGGAGGTAGATCTCAACTTTTACATCAACTCTTTCTTTTGTCGCTATGTCAGATTCTTATCGGATAGAGAGCTACGCCTGATCAAAGTTTGGAGTATAAACGGTGGAATTTTATCCCAATTCAACCAACTATAGATCTCGAAAAGATACCTATTTTTTTTAAAAAAAAGGTAATCTCAATCGAGTATTGTATGACTAAGTTATGGCCTCCAAAAATTTGGTCTGCAACTCGACTTCCCGATATGGTAGATCTCGCTCCTAAATCCTGTCCAGCCTTGCTTGTAGTGGCCAAAGTGTTTCATATCAAGTCTAGTGATCCTTCTGAATACTCATAGTAGCCAAAATGGTTTACATTGAGTTTGGTGATCCTTCTGGATATCTGTAGTGGCCAAAGTAGTCTATATCGAGTCTGGTGATCCTTCTGAATATTCGTAATGGGCAAAGTATTTCACATCAAGTTTGGTGATCCTCTTGGATAATTGTAGTGGCCAAAATAATTCACATCAAATTTGGTGATCCCTTGGATACTCGTAAAGGCTAAAATTGTCCATATGGTGTCTGGTGATTCTTCTGGAGAAGGATCATCTTTCTATTATTTTGCTATTTAAGAGAAACATATCATGGACAGCTGTAATTGCAGTAATTCGTACATCCTCTCACATGCATATTGCATGTGCTTATATCTAGAAGTAATAGATTTCTTCTCAAAAGGGGGATGTAAGACGCAACAAATGTAGTATTACTTGCGGTAAGATTTACAGACATACATACATAAATATAAATATAAATATATATATATATATATATATATATATATATATATATATATATATATATATATATATATATATATATATATATATATATATATATATATATATATATATATATATATATATATATATGCCTGTTTATGGCAAAAAAATGTACACTTGGTTTAAAAATATCCAAGTGGGTAGACACGAACATTGAAAAAGAAAAATATGACACCAATATATGCGTAAAGTATTAATTCATCGACAACTACATTAAGTGAAAAATATACCATGGGGGACATTACCATATCTTCGAGCAATTTTTTTTGAGCAAATCTCTAGAATAACGAGGCATCACAGTTATATTGCCCTGCGTCCAAAACATAGATATAGGTTTCACTGCTGCAAATATTTGTCTATGCTTTCACTTCCCCTCAGCGAAGGGTAAGCTTTCATTGTGGCTTGCACGACATGAACTGATCAAGACAAGCTGGGTGCAACCCTTGACGTGCAGTTCAAAAACTTCCTCTTAGTTAAGAAACAACATGATCACGAGCATCACTAGAACTTTAAAAGAACTAAAATAGCTATCTGGTTATTATAATCAGAATTTTATTATTATGTTCCACCTCGTTCTTTGTTTTTTTCTATTCACCAAGTAAGTCATCGAGCCAAATTTGTCGTTTAATCCTAATCCATCTGTAGCAAGAGTACAAACGGCGAGATCTGGGTTTGATGTTGGAATCCAGAAGAAGCTAGGTAGTTGCTTCTCACGCTTGCAATATTTTAACAGGATGGCGTTAAGATAATGTCAAGATACGGATGCAAGAGTGCAAAATGTTAGCCTCCAAATCCAACGGAATCTAGATATGGAGTTTCCTGTCTCTCTTCGATTCTTCGTCCGCCTCACCTTTTGCATGATGCATCTTATCATTTCGAGAAATTTAGCTGGCTAAATGCATTTGGATTTGATAGTTGGAATGGAACCTTTTTTCTTGATGGATGAACCTAGTTATAAGACCCCACATCTCAAGTTGCTAACATCCTTGTCAATCCTCTGAGCCTCTGCTGAAATCATTGTTTGCCAAACTATTTGGTTGAATGCTGACGTGAAACTCAGGCAACGTTCGCAGGCCACTAACATTTTGTCAAACCTTTTTTTTTCACAAAAGAATTCAATAAAGTTCCCCATTAATTTATCATTAGCATTTAACAAAGAATTTTGGAACAACGAACCTGCTCCAAGAGCACATTAGCTGCACGCATAATACTATCAGCATGACTTGAAGGAGTGATAAGCTGCAACCCTGACCATTTCAAGCCTTGATACAATGCTGAACCTTTCTCAAAATGCTTTGCACCATGCAGAACCACATTAATTTGCACGTATTGAAACGAATCATATTGCTTCATGCTCTCAAGAGAACCAAACCACGTCTAAGCCGCCCTGAATTTTATTGCTAAAGCAAGGCAAACTCAAATGCATATCCTCCCTCCAATGCTAGAGCTGCCAACAGTAGATTTGTAACAAATTTAGTGAATAACCGATGTGAGACTAAACACACGCATGCATGAGTTCTCACAGGATTAATATTGCTACTTTCTCATTGGCAACAAAGAGCAGATAATTTGATAACCAAGATCTAATAAATGGTCGCTAAGGGCCTTGATCTACAAGGATGTTTGCAGGTTTAAAGCTTATCATTTACATTTTATGAACAACAATTTTCCTTGTTCTAGAGTAGGTCCTAAACTGTATTCTGGTTGCAATCAGAATAGTCAATTCTCATTAGCTAGTTGCATGCCACCCTTTGATGCAGTGCCTCGAGATGCATGCCAAATACTTTTCAAAGGTAACCTTGCATCTCAGAATATGACCTTATATGCATTCTAAAGCAGGTTAGATGGCATCCACAACTAGGGAGAATCTATATTATTCTTGCTAATCAAACGAATTAGCTAAATTGCTTCCACCGAAGAGTGCCTAGCTTGCGTGCTGATAAGGAGATGTATGGTTGGCAACACATGTAGGAAGTTTTTGCCTGCAAAACTAGTCAGACTTGAATTTCCTTGCGACTTTGCACCAAGTCACTCCCCTTTCTATTAAATGAAACAGAAAAGTTAAAGATGATACTATTTGGATGTTTGCATAGGGCATCATACCATCATCAAGGCACTCATTATAGGCATAAGATGTTTCAAAAACCACTACCCCAAAGTGAACAGTTACATTTTTTTTTTCTTTTGAAAAGGAAGAAGAAAATGATGAGAGTTCAGATGCCTAGGCAGCTAATTGATGGGCAATGCTAGTTGCAAAGAGGATATGAATCGGTTTGTGATGCTGACGCGGCAAGCAAGTTAAGATGTCTATGATTAGCACCATTTGTGTCCTGCTCGCTTGCGTCTCAATTCTTCTAATAAGATTGGTTTGATAAAGATGGATGGATATCAGCAAACCATTATGTTTTGAAAATTAATAAATTATTTTGACCAGAGAAGGCCAAAGGAAGAGGAACAACTTCTAAACAAACTGTTCGATGTGAAACATGCTAAGTTTTGCTTGCCTAACAAGGTGATGATAAATTGTGTGTGTGTGTTAAATGCTCGACTGTCTCATAAAATCTAATTTAGTATTAATTGAATCTCTCCGGGTGCCTCATTTCATGTGTGTAATCTTTTAGCAGTTGCTGGGATCCATGCTTCAAAATATATTACTTTAAATGAAACTTTGTCGATAATATTTAACTAAATCTTTGTTTAAAATTTCTAAATATATGAGGCTCAGTTTGCATAATGCAGCGTAGCAACACATATAATATGCAACACATCACCCTTAAAACGGTGCTGCAGACTGAGTTGCCTCCTATGCAGCCCACCACTCTAGAGATTTTAGTTGGGCGAGCCACAGGTCAGTGCCTGTGTCCTTATGTAGTCTTCTATTTTCTGATTTTGTTGGCCGTATTCATACCCGTCGAGTGTGAGCCACTGTTGTACCAAAAAAAAAAAAATTTACTTCCATGAATCTTGAATGAATTTGTCTTGTTGAATGAATTTGTGCCCTGTCTCACGTGCAGCAGCTTTGTCATCCCACCTTATGAAAGTCATTTTTCTGTTCCTTTTTTTCCTCCTCCTCTTCCTCCTCGTCCTTGGCCTCCATTAGGAAGAGGACTGAACTCAGGCTCCAGAGGCTGTGGCCCAGTACAAAGCCCAGCATATGGACACTTCAGCCTGGTTACACCAAGCCCACAACCTTACAATCTCGGTTTCTTAGTCTCCCAATTCTGTTTCTCAGAGGCAATCCTCCTCCATTGACTGAAAGTGAAGTTGGCTTCATCTCTCCTTTGTTCGATTTTTCGGTCAACTGAGAGATTATATGTACTGTTGAACGAAAGACAGGTTTGTAGTTGGGTATGAAATTCTAATAATTTTTTGGGCATTGCAACATTTAGGAGCTGAGATTTGAGTTCCTTGGTAGTCTGGATGTAGGGTTCCTTCAAATAAATAATTGGTATGATTATGGTTACCAAGAAGGTGGCAGTCGTAATTATATTTTATTTTTATTTTTTTTTACTTGCAAGTTTGGAGCTAACACATATTAAAAATAGGTTTTGCCGCACGATACCAAACCAAATTTATCAATATAAATCTCGCGATGTATCGCGATGTAAATCCAATGGTGTATGTATGTAACTTAGAGAGGAGAACTATTTTGAGTGATTTCTTGTCTAATCTTTTATGGATCTTAAAGGAGGAGGATGAGGGGTCTTAAATAGGTGAGATCCGGTCTTTGGATCACCTTGAAACTCCCTATTTTCTAGGCGATTTTAATTGGAATCGGGGGGAGGGGGAGGAAGACTCCCAGCCATAGTCTTCCTCCCCGAGTCCCCTCACATGCCCATGCGCAGGTCGGGCTGGGCCTGGCCACTTCTGGCCGGCCCACGAGCCGAAAAAGAAAAAGTCTGGGTTATTACATTAGTTGCAGAGGATATTATTACTTTGGGGTCAGAATTACAACATATTCAACATAGAGCAATGCAAAGAATATGAAATAGTAAGTTCTCAATATATAAATAACATGTCTTTTTTTTTTCTCTCTCCTAATCCAAGTCATCGTTTATATAACAGACATCCTTTACTCAATCCGAACGAGGTTCGGGACTCGGATTTCCCTCAGGCCTTGTTGGACCTGAATTTTACTAACTTAGCCCTGTTTTCACCTCTCATATCATCTATATATGCAACATCCAATTTCCAGGAAGATACAAAGCACTCAGCACGTTGGTTAAAACGATACTTAACTGCTTCATTCCTATTTGAAAACCTTCATCCTCGTCCAATGCTTCAATATATTTTCAGGAATCCAATAGAGCGAGGCCAGTGGGCAAATGAGATCTCTATTGCTTTTGCCACAAAATTGCAACCAAATGTAACTTGCAGCATCAGAACCAGCATCCTCGTCCTTGCCATCAGCTTGGGCCTCAGCTTTGCTTTTCAATAATTCCGGCCCTGCCTTTTTCTTCTCATAGTTTCAATACAAATAATTAGGCTTGATCCGGAGACCTAAAATATGGACTGAAGTGGTTTCCTCAAGAAATTCTGTACTTCTATCCACAGTGTCCGTGTCCAATAGCAATCCGATTCACTTATAAATCTGTTAGTTCTATCAAATTACAAGACAAATTGACAAGAAGACTTTATTATGGGGCTTTAAAAATCAACTGCAAATCTGCAATGTATATATAAGAAATAAAACAATAATGAAGGTACATGAGTTGGAAAATTTGGTGAACCTGCTTGGTGTGAGATTTGTTTAGGTACGTAGTACGGTGGCATGTATACCGGGCGTAGATTTTTTGGTAAAATTGTACCCTTGGCCAAAGTTGGTAGTTCAAATTTGAAACAACTGCAGTCACAAGCGGCAAATTATGCTAGCCTAGCAAATTACGCTTTGACGCGTCACATCTCCGTAATTTAATCCCCCAATCTTTAAGAGAGAAGTAGCCTAGGATACCCTGACTCGGAAGACAAGCATTAGATGCAAGCCCATACAAACAGAATGGACCGTGGTACTTGAGCTACCTTTGGTGCATGCATGTAAGGCCCTCCTTGCATGGGCCAAAGCTAATCGTGGGGCATTCTTCGTTGAGCATACGGCCAATGTGAGGAGTGGGAGAACTTCCTCCTCCTAGTTTACTAGGTCAGTCCAATGCATATATTAATTTTCACTATTTTAACATGATACTCTTCTACTTCTTCTTCTTCTTCTTTTACTAAAACGAGTATTTCATATATTATGAATACAGATACACCTAATAGAGTCAGCAAGCAATAAGTCACACAGTGCCCTAAGCAAATCCTTCTCCTTTGCCCACAGAGTGTTTTCTGAGTGGCTCGCCACATACGCCACCATCCAGTCCGCTGCTTCGTTGACCTTTCGGTACACATGCTTAGCCTGAAAGGCCATTCAGAATACTTTTTTTTAATATGATACTTTAGGTTCTCAAATGCCTCAATAACTCTAATTTCGATTCACATATTGTAGGATTTAATGAGGTCGCAAAGGGTGGGGATGAGGGCAGGTGGTCGACTCCGAGGATGGTGGTGAATAGAGCTATGCTACATGTGGGGGAGGTCACCGGTGTTGCCGCATTGTTCTCTTTCAGAATGGCCAGGGACATCTGGGGTGCTCTTTTCGATGTTGTAGCGCCCAGGTTTGCCCTAGTTTCTTGGTGCCCTCACTCCTTGGTCATCTCAAAGTGAACTTTGACGGCAGCATATTGGTGGACGGTGTGTCTGGAGGTGTCGGGTTTGTGATCAGAGATTTCTTTGGCACACTGGTAGCAGCTGGCGGTCGCCGTACACCAGGATTTACCATTGTTGGGGCAGAGCTCCGGGCAGCGTAGGAGAGCTTATCTTATGCGAAGCAGGTACTTGGTGCTGAGCGGGTGCATCTAGAGGGGGATTCATCAATAGTGATCGACAGGATCCGGGGAGCGGATAGGTATGGCGATAGTCATCCCCTCATCCGTGAGACCCGCAGACTGGCTCAAGAGATGGACGATTTTCAGGCAGCACATGTGTTTAGGGAGGCGAACCGACCTGCAGACTGGGTCGCCTCCTTTGTTGCCTGGCATGCCGGAAAGGTCCCTTGGACTTCAGTAGTAGACGCTCCTTTCTCTCAATGTTCTTTACTTTCTCGTGATTTGGCAGGATGTACTCACGTTAGAGCTCCATAAATTGCTGTTTTTACCCCACAAAAAAAAAAAAAAGGGTGGGGATGAGATGTAGATGGATCACAAGGAGATTTTGATGGATCCAAAAGAGATTCCAATCGCGATTTGGATAATCTTGCCAATACAAATAGCAGCTATTGATTCAAAGGGTATGGGGTGTATGCGGGTTGGCTTTCGGTTTCAACCTTAGCCATTAGATTCAAGGTCCTGTCCCAAGGCATATGAAATTCCAACCACCTTAAAAAATTGTTAAGTTCTTATATCAGGTGACTGAAGTGATTTGGCACGATGCCTTGTCACTTTTAGAGGCGATCAATCCTCATAATGTTGATCCTAGAACTTGATATCCGTTTGAATAAAAAGAACGAGCCGATGGTGCGAAGTACATGTATGCATGCATGAATTAGTCGCGTGGAGCCCGAACCTTTTTTAGGAACATGATGACATGATGCACCATGTCAACTGTTCATCCCTTTCTCTGAGGGCAAGAGATGTGAGACCAAATTCACCAAGCAGTCCAGTACTTGCTTAGCATCATAGTAGACATGGCTGACAGAAAAGTCCAGCAAATTAGCAACAACAGCTCTAATGCATGAAGAGCAGGAATGCTGGTCCTTGCTATCCATTTATCCAAATTATGCTACATTCTTTTGGTTGATGGAGGAGGTTAATGACCTGTACATGGTATGCTCGTTAATGCAGATTAAACGTGCCGGTTCAGAATCTAGAATAAACACCAATTAAATTAATGGCAATAGTGAACAAAAAAAAATAAAATTTAAAAATAAATTTATTCAAAATAAAATAAGTTTGGCTCCTAGTTTTAAAGATGTCTTCTTTTAACCAAAAAGTATCTCTCCCTACCACAAACATGTCTCACCAAAACTTTTCTGACTCTCAAACATGCCTTTCGAAGATCTCTCTCGGCCATTAAATCCTAGACTAATAGGACCAAAAGCTTAAATTGCTGATCAACCTTGACTGTTGAATACTTAAATAAACTCCTACTTGGACACCTTATTATCACGGTATTCTACTCAGTCTGAGATATCGCTAATCATAGTTAAATTAGGAGGACTATAGCGGCGACTATCAATAAGACCTTTCATACAGAACTCTAATTATAAATCCTTACTCCCACTATACTAAAATGAGTAGAGGCGTCGAGATTTATCTTAACATAATTTGAGTGAGAAAACTACATTAATTATAGCTACTTGCTTGAACTCAATTTTTCGAGAGGTCATACCGTCTATTCTTATGCATTATCCTACATTCTAGCAGCCAATTCATGTTCCCGTCACAGACCTTCCACCTACATGGCTCTATCAATCAACATCCACCACTCGTCTTTAAATCATCTTACCCTTCCAAGATACCTAATTTTTGAACTAAGATCAGCGATACCCAATAATCCATTTTGATAGTGTATCATGATTTGTGTAATTACATTGGTTCAATTCAATGGAATTATTGAAACAATACCAATTGAGCGATAACTTTTATTAGCTACTGTGCTAATAGCAAAATAAGTGTTATTCAAAGAAACCGCTTTCCATAGCATACAAAAACTTTGCTTTTTTTTTTTGTTTCTATATATACAATGTATGCAAGAATAATATTTTTGAGAAAAGATATAATAAAATATTTGTTATAAATATTGTGGATTTGATGAGTAGCTACAAGGCTGTTATAACGATAACAAGGTATTTGTAGCCTTTTACAAATAATCTGAAAAAGTAAATAAACATAATGGACGTGACCTAAATTTACAATGCTCTTAATTGCGTTGGAGCAATTGCAGATTAAAATCTTGAGTCCCCCAAAAGAAGCAAGAGAGGAAGTGCTGCGAGTAGCGACGTCTCATGGCACGTACTTTGAGGGACGGAATCAATGCACGGTAAATGATGCGTCACGTGTCAGTAAATGTCGTGTAGCGCCCTGCCGTTAAAAGTCCAAGACTAAACTTTATTATCTAATAATTGATGCATCTTATGGTCAGTTTAGTGTCATTATTCGTCAATTAAGGTACTGCCATTAATTAATGTCATCTGATATCATTGCAGGCGAATTGTAGCACTCGGAAACCGCTTACTTTGCTCCAATAAAATGACAGTTGCTATGGTTAAAAAAACTCATACACACACCGGCATCCACCGTTACAACCTTTCATTGCCTTGGGGTCCCACATCCATGTGGTCCTCAGAGGGTGCAAGGTTTGGTGGTCATTGAAATGGGGGAGAAACGGGTGAACGAAATTTTTGTCTTCCAGGTGATCGCTGGCACGCTCGTTGGGCCAGGCGAGCTTCGGTAAGTTAATGAAGAAATGGTCAAATTCAACAGTGATTTCCGTATTGCAAACAGCAAAACCACTGCATCTTTTGTTTGAATCATTTTATTCTAAATGACATGGTTTGCCTATGCACATACATTCATATATATATATATATATATATATATATATATATATATATATATATATATATATATATATATATATATATTATATTCAATTAGTAGTTGATAGTAACTTACTCGATGTTGGTGGAAATCCAATTGCAAATTAGTGGTCAATTGAGCAAAGCCAACCACAAGAATGTATCATTTTTTGGTCTAGGAGAGCTTAGAAAAGAGAAAATGGAAGGGAAAGAGCGGGAATTGGTAACAAGCGAGGTAAAAGTTGGTAATGAATTTATTTACAAGTTGAATGAAGAAAAGAAAAATAATGAAATAGTTGTTGATTTCTACTATTAATGTTAATATTAAATATTGTACCAAAAAGTCAATATTAGAATCCAGCATTTAGACTAGAGGACCATAATCAGTAATATATATTTTTCTCCACAATTGATATCGGTGCACAATTTATTATTCCAAAAGAAAACTTTACCAACAAACTTAAAATTTATAAGATTTGTTTATAAATTTTTTTACTACAATAGAATTATTAAAATTGAAGAATTAACTCAGAAGAAATTGTAAACAAGCGAGTCTCTCGGCATAGCAACAAGAGATTTTGTGTCCAAATGTTGTATAATACATCTCTCAATACGAAAATTTTGTCAAATTATAATACAAGTTGGTCTTCCATACTACCTTTCTTCAATAATAAGAATGACAGGATAAAAAGAGAAAAAATGAAGAACTAGCCAACAAAGCCAAAGAAAGGGACGAGGAGTGCGCTAACATGGTGGACCCTCGTTTCTAAGTGGGAGAGCCTGACGTACCAACAAGAGTGGTGCATGTGGTATGGAGGCCCCATCATTTCAACACCAGCCCCTCGCAAACCAATGAACTCTTTCCTGGCCTTGCCTTGTGCCGACGGAGGAGCACAAATGGGAGCACCTTTAATTGGAGAGGATTTGGAATTTGATGCAATGGCGAGGAGAGGGTAGAGAAGCCCCACACATAATAATATAATAAAACAAGTAAAACTGAGAAATAAGCAGCAACGATGAGTAATAGTGGGCCTGCTTGCACGGCAGTGGAGGGGTGAAACATGACCTTGTCGGTTGGTTTGGGGTAGAAGAACCTCCCAACAAAACAAAAAAAAGAAAAGAAAAGAAAAGAAATCTCCTCCCTTCTCCTCCTCCCATTATTCTCCTTCTTTGGATCACCATTCGCTAGGAAAACCTCTTACCTCTTGCCCTTGTGGTGTTGAACTTGCGTATTAACTCCCTCTCACTGTCTTGCCATTCCCCACCTCTCTCTCTCTCTCACTCCATTCAGCATACTTCGAAGCCATGTTGGCCTCTTGGAATCAGATCTCCCTTAGCTCTATATATTAAGGCTATGTCCAACTTCCAACTCTAATGATCTCTACCCTTGGCTCTAATGGTTCGGAAATCAGATACATGTGGTCGGTGAATTACTCGCTCAGGTTCTGTTCTCTGGTGTTTCCGGCCTTACTTGTCCTTTTTTTATATTTTATGGGTGTTTAGGGTTTGGATTTGATGATGGTCGCGTAGAAAGTGAAGGGCAGGAGGATCAAAAAAAGATAAAAAGAGTCAGGTTCCATGGATTTCAGAAGGCAGGATGTGGAGGAGGAGGAGGATTGCGACAACCCTCCTCCTCCTCCTCCTCCTCCTCCTCCTCCTCCTCCTCCTATCAGAGAATCGGCCTTCGGCAGGCCGATGCTCTCCCCCTCCTCCTCCCTCCTTTCTCCGAGAGGAGGAGGAGGAGGAGGAGGAGGGGCAAGAAATGGTCCCAACCCTTCTTCCTCCACCACCCGTACCACGGTCGGGATCTCCTCAGGAACGGGTGGTGGGGCTGATCCCCCCACCAGCGAGGCTGACACCACAATTCGGTACCGGGAGTGCCTCCGGAACCATGCCGCCAGCCTCGGTGGTCATGTCCTCGACGGTTGCTGTGAATTCATGCCTAGCAGCAGCGACGAGGCCTTCAAATGCGCCGCTTGCGGCTGCCACCGCAGCTTCCACCGCATCGATGGCGATTCCTCTCCCTCCCGTTCCACCTCTAACTCTCTTTATCGCGTCCACGACACCAGAGTCCCCCTCTTGCTTCCACCACTCCATCCCCATCATCCTCCTCCTCCTGCTTCTTATCATCACCACCAGAAGCAATTCTTCTTTCGCAGCAGCAACGCTGCCAGCGGGGGCACGACCACGGAGTCCTCGAGCGAGGAGCTGAATGCGGGGGCCGGGCCACCGCAGCGGCCATATATGGTGTCCAGGAAGAGGTTCAGGACCAAGTTCTCGGCGGAGCAGAAGGAGAGGATGTTGGATTTTGCGGAGCGGGTGGGATGGAGGATCCAGAAGCAGGATGAGGCATTGGTGGAGGAGTTCTGCGCCGAGGTCGGGGTCAGCAGGCAGGTCCTCAAGGTGTGGATGCACAACAATAAGCACTCCATCAGGAAGCAACAGCAGCAAGGAGAAGAGCATCAAGATATGTGAGAGGATTGTCAAGCAGCGTATGACAAGAACAGCTTTGTAATCGACCGGACACTGGTTTGAGCTAATCACTAGTTGCTTCTCGAGATTGACTTAGATTAGAAATTAGATGCATGCATATTTATATATATATATATATATATATATATATATATATATATATATATATTTATCTACTTGTTTATGATGTGTGACCTTTGTTCTACTTATTCTTCCTGTAGCTTGATGACAGACAAAGCAAGACCCGTCATCTGCTTGTCCTCCTCTTGCTAAACCACCTATTAATTTGTCCCTACTCTAATGGTACCACCTCCCTTTATTTGTCCATGGTGTTACTGTGTGGATGGATCGGTGTACCTACTGCTTCCTTTCATCTCCAACTTCTGCAACTAAAAGATTTGCAGTTGAGTATGGAAACGGAAAACTCATATCTTATAATCAGTTAAACATGGCTGTGCTGTGCACTTGTTACTGATAAAGTTCGAACTTCTGGATTCTATGGTCTGCTACGGTATACGTAGTATTAGCGTCTGACCAGCATTTGATGTTTGTTTGCCCCTCACTTGCTTTTCCAATGGTTCTAGGCATTGCCTTGAATTGGGTGATATGCTTTCTTTGTACTTAAGGGAAGTAACTCACACTAAGTACAGTAAGTAGCTCGTTGATTGGATCAAACCCTTTCGTCCTAATTCTTCTTCTTGCTTTACCAGTCCCGCAGTGTCCCGCTCTTCTGACCTAGAAGCCTTTTATAACAGGTCATGGTGTCGGATATTAGAGAGGAGAGGTGTGGATGGGGCATTGTCACGAGAGTTAAGTCGCTCCTCTACTGTCAGAAACTTCCAGACTTTGGGGTAGCTCTTTTGTGACAAGAAGAAAGGAAAGTTACGAAAGATGTGATTGCGAAACGTTAGAAATAACAAATAACAAAAGATAGGAAAATGTTTATATAATAACAGCACTCTGTTGGAATAAATTCATAATATCTGGATATCATTGTAAAATTCGTGCTAAGGTGCACTTTTATTATTTTTATATAAAAAATAAAAAAATTAACCATCCATTAAATAAGAATAATTTGCTGCTATTTTTTATTATTTTTATTTATTTTTATTTTTTATGAAACTTTTTCTTCCCCGGAGCCCGGAGGTCTAGGTGTGGGTAGAGGCGGCGCAGCGGCGTCCGAGAGGAAGGAGGGAGTGGAGGTGGTAGAGGAGGAGGCAGGTGGTTGGGTGGGAGAGGAGGGCGCTGCAGATTTTGTTGGTCGAGCTTGTGGTGGAGAGAGAAGGAAGCGGTGGTGGTAGGAGAATTGGCGGAGGGGACTTGCCGAAGGGGGCTTTAGATTGGCGGGGGTGGTGGAGCCGGGGGCTAGAGCCGAGATCATGACTCGAAGATGATCCAGTGGTTGGGATCGGGGGAAGCGACGGCGATGGAGGAGGAGGAGGAGGAGGAGGAGGAGGGAGGGAGGACTTGGAAGCCGCCGTCGACACCGCCGGCGTCGGCATCATGGGTGTGTCAGAGGCCGGCCATGCATCGAGTGTGAGGCTAGGGCCGGGAATGGTGGAGTCGCGCGTAGGTGCGGAAGATCTTGTCTAGGATGGTGTGAGCTGCTTGTCGGTGAACTTGACGGCGACTACGAGGTCGGCCAGCTCCTCTCGGTCGAGCTCGCCGCCGTCACTCTCTCTCTCTCTCTCTCTCTCTGTGTGATACCGGGGCAAGCATTCAGGCCGAGGTAGGGGAATGGGACTTCGAAAAAGCCCTTGACATTCAAAATAATTACCGAACTTGCTATCCTTTTCATTTCCAAAACATTATTTACCGCACCAGCCATAGGTAAAAGGACTTAAAGGCCTTTGGAAAGTACCGTGGTTAAAAGCCTCTTGTCATATTATGCTGCATTTTCTTTTTGTGGTTGACTAGCCTAAATTTTGTTTTTCTCCATCACTTGCTCCTAATTGAGGTGGGCGGGATACCTCAAGGCCTTCCTCATGTTGCTTCATTCAATACCTCACCCCCTTTTTTTTTTGAGTAAACATTCGATGCCCAATTTAATCCATTACTTACATCACTTGCTCAGTATGGTGTATTTTTTATGTTTGATACCTATTTATCTAGCATTCCATACATTCCAGTCTAATTAATATCAACTTAATCTTTAATTTAAAAATGCATATGACTTGTTTTGTTCCTATAGTTCTTATGACATGATATCCTTTTTACTCCTTTAATGTAAGCAAGCAGAACTTTTTCTGGAATTTTGTTTTAACCATGATCATGAGGCTTGTGGATGTTGTAGGGATCCATAGCTGGAGCTTACTGAACGCTTTTGGTAAATGGTTTCAACCCAAGTTGTGCATGGCCTTTTAACATAATGAAGGAAATTTAGTTCCACAAGCGATCGCAGTTTCGTGTGTCAGGATCGCAAGAGGTTAAAATGGTCTTACCATTCGAACAACATAGCTCAGCCAGAAGATTTTTTTTAAAAAAAACAAAATGCTTTAATTTTGTTTTTTTTAAAAAAAAGCTGGAATCTAGATTTTAACAGGATTGCTTCTTCCATTTTCACCTCCTTAGACATCATATATCTCTACAATAGGCCTTTGTGTGGAGAAAATAAGTAAACTGGTGACCTTTATTTTCCTGATAAAAAGTCAATTTTATATGCTTCAATTTGTCATCATCTAACTTGTTAACTGAATTACGTAAAACCAAGAAAAAAGAAAAAACAAATTAAAGAAAGAACGCCGGTGTAGATATTGATGAAACTAACGAAATGGTTGATAGACTTTCCCATGCACCTTCAGCATCCAACGAAAAGAAAAGAAAAGAAAAAGGATGAAACTAGCAAGTTTGCCCGTTGCTTTGGTGGGCAAAATCATTGGCGGAAGAGGTGTTATGGTTTGGAAGCCTCTTTATTCATAGGAAGGAAACTAGAAAGAGGAAGCACATTGTTTTGGTGCTATGATAAAATTTAGGAAGGTACTAACCAAAATCCAAGTTAGCGTCATATAAACTCGTAACAAAGCAATATATATATACTCCATGATCATGAGATTGTTATATTGCACAGAGCGACTTCATGTACTCGAAATATCCTGGAGTGACATGAGATGCTGCATGACAAGAAAACACAAACCAAGTTGCCTGCCTACTGTAAATACCACCTACCTCTAAGCAAGCTGTAGTGCAGAGTCGATGTCATAGTATGTCCGAAGGATGTTCCATATCCTGGAGTTGAGATGCAAGAAGAGACTACTGAAAAGACACCCTCTAATTAAGCTCAACGTGCTATGCTAGGTGACTGAGTGCAAGCCGAAAGTTACCATCAAAAAAGACTGGAAGGCGACAGTAAAACCCTTCCGTTTGAACCAGAGTTGTGTCTTTTTCACGGGGTTTACACACTCATGATGTCACAAGGAAGAAAGAGCACCCAGGTAGGTCATTCTCTTCTTTCCCTCAAACAACTTTCATGGGGCTTGCACCACGCATCATTTCCAAGGGCCTCCGCTTTACGTGGCTCGCAGGCGGTTCATCATACTAGCCAATTAATGTAAGTTCTGCATGTTGGCCGGGGTGGTGGCCCGTGAATTTGGGTCGCCGTCGTGCCCAGCACACGGCTCTCAAAGCACTCCAAAGTTCATCAACCATCCTTTGCACGGCTCTCAAAGCAACCATTGTGTGATCCTACAGCGAATTCTTTTGCATGCTTGGTGAATGCAAAGTTGCCGACCCAGAAGCATGTGTCGACTGAGTCGGACCCGGTTCGGTGCACATCTCCGGGGTTCAGTGCACGTGGCAAGATCCTAGCTGCCTTGGATATCCGCAGCTTGGGAAACACCGTCAACTTTAATTAATAAATAAGGAAAGCCAGAAGTCATAAAACAGCTATTCCTCACTTAATTCCTCGCTTAAATTAGACAAGGAAAAAAATGTATATAAAACGTACGGCGGAGATGTTTCCGAAATCGTACATCAAAACTGAAACCATGTATCAGAGCATATAATTATGTCCCCTCCAGTCTTATCCCGCGGTCCCATCTTTTAAATTTTGTAGGGTCCACCTTATTCATATTACATTGTTAAAAACTGTTTGCCAGAAAGGATGTGTGCTGTGATGCTTTTTTATCGAATCCTTTGAACCCTTCCATTTAAACCCCAGACCGGCGCCCTTCGAAAAGAGTCAGAGAGGGTGACGATGGCTGCCCCCGTCAACAACATCGCCGCCACCTTTGCTGCCGGCAGCGACTTCCCTCCGTCGACGTCCTCCTCGGCACCGCTGCGCCGTCGTCGTCGTCGTCGCCGGCATCGACGTCCACTGTGGCGTTCTCCGCCTCCCTCTCAACCACTCCCGCCCGCCCCATCTTCGGCTTCCGGAACCCCCAATCCTCCCTTCCCCGCTCCCACCGCTCCTCTCTCCTCAGCCTCTACGGCCTCCCCGGGCCCCGACCCTGCCCCCCCGCGCGCTGCCGTCGTCGCCCCTTCTTCGGCCACCGTCTCCCTCGGCGACCGCCTCCCCGACGCCGCCCTCTCCTACCTCGACCGCGGCGGCGCCGTCCGCACGGTCTCCCTTGCGGAGCTCACCCGCGCCGGTAAGGCCGTCATCATGGCCGTACCCGGGGCCTTCGCCCCTCCGCCGCGCCCTCGGTGGTGGCGCCGCGGCGGCGGCATCGTGGCCTCTATCCATCTGTCGCCGGAGAGGTTGGTGAAGAAGGCGGCGGATATGAGGGCGAAGGGGGGCGGTGCCGCCGGGACAGTGCTGGTGGCGTGCGTGGCGGCGAACGACGTGTACGTGATGCGAGCGTGGGGAGAGCAGCTGGGGGCGGCGGAGGGCGGCGTGATGATGCTGTCGGACCCGGACGCCCAGATGGCGACGGCGCTCGGAATGGCGCTCGACCTCAGGGGAGGGGACGAGGGCTTCGGTATCCGCTCCGAGGGGTACGTCATTGTGGCGGTGAATGGGATGGTGAGAGCGCTCTTCCTCAACCACTACGACGGCGGCGCCGGAGAGTCTGCGACCGAGTTAGATGACGTTCTCCGTAGGCTATAAGAACTGGGGATCTGTCTCTGTTTTGGTTCTTTATGTTCTCTGTTTCTTGTAAAGGTGATGGGCGATGAGATGAAACCTTCGAAACTTTTTGGAAGAAAAAAGGAAGGACTTTTGAATAGTGTTCTTCTATCAATGGATGGAGAAAGGGGACAGAGGTGCTGTTTTTATAGCTATTGAAGAAACACTGCTGCCAAGCATTAGCTAAATTTCATGTATGATCTCTTGTTCTATATATAACTTCTTTTGGCATGTCATTAATGACATGAAAACACGCGTATAACATGGTTCTGTGATGCTACCGTCATAGTATAACCAATGGTAAACGTACAAGAAGACCAAAATTTTTTGAAGCAATCTTCTCTCTTTTGTGTGTGTGTGTGTGTGTGTTTGTAGCTGACATTGCTTCTCACCTCCGCCTAAATGATTTTATGAGGGAGATGTATGATAAGACTAATATAAATAGGGCTAAAGAGGGCAATGATCTCTGTCTTTAGTCCAAGCTATTTAGCAGCTTTTGCATAATGATATCACTGGAATATGTTCTGTAACTGGAGAGATGGAATAAGCTTTCATCTGTAGTTTTTCAAGTTGCTTTTTGTTGCAATCTGCCCCTTCCGTCCATCTCCCTTATGATGCCGTTGGCAGTTATTCGCAAATAATGAAAATACACTCTCATTGTTATTCTTTTATTAGCCCCACCATGCATGTCTACTCTCAAAATCGTTGACGATGCAACGAGCAAACACCCAGTCTAGCCCCTCCAAATAGCATCGCTGGTAACACTGCCCTTCAATTATCCGTCCAAATATGTAGTGCCTCTATTCATACAATATGAAGTAGCCTTCCTCGTTGTTACTCCCACCGTAGATTTTAAGTTTCATGCAATGGCCGCATGAGTCTTTTACTGAAACCATGTTGATGGAGATGGACGAAAGTGGCAGATTGCAAATAAAAAGTAACTTGAATGATCTAAATAATGCTTTTTGAAGTGCAGGATGGTGTATGTGCAATAATAGCAAAGTTGGCCAAAGGTAATTTTTTTCTTATTTATTTGCTTATTTTACTGCATTGTGCATGAGATTTGTTAAATTATAATGCTTGAGGTTCTCAATTGATATAGGAGAGATGTGGAAAAACATAAAGACACATGAACCTATATCTGATTACGAACTGTTTCTCATCTCTGCGTGTATTTTGTTAGAGTCGAGTTGTATCGATGATTAACAAATTCAAATCAGCATTGTACGAGTGTTTGTACTTTGTAGCTTACACTGGTTTGCAACTTTGCCCAATGAGTTTGTGTTGCTGACTTGGTGAATGTTGATGGACCACCTTCCAGTGTTTGATCTCTTCTAGCACATGAAGAAATTAATTTTTCTCTAGATCTGCCATCGTAACCTGATTTTTGTGTCCTCCTACCTTTAACTAACTGAGCAATGAATTAAGCCCATAGAATGAAGGAAAATGAGTTTTTCAGGCTGAAGTCAATTTTTCATGCCCTTGAAAAAAAAAAGGAACCAATCTCACCACCTTGAATTGTTCTCTTTGCCCTCTTCTGGTAATAAAGCTTTTTTAGCTTTACCAACCCTAATACAGGCACAGCCATCCGATCCATGAACGGTGTAGTAGAAAGTAGGCAGGAATCCTTCTATAATGCCACATACTGGAAATATGGTACCTGTACATCCTCCCTTGGAAATTGATAATTGTGATCCATAAAAATTTTGCCCATTAATTTGTTTCTCAATTTCTGCTGGTATATTACAAACCTCTCATCTCATTTATTGTCTTGGAGGGGAAGCGAATTATCTGACCATTTAACCTCTTGAAATACTGATTAATGTGTTTGTTCCCTCTAATTAGGGGTTCTTAGAAATCATGGTAGTATGATATACCTAATCCTTAATTCATTTAGAGGAAGCACATTGTTTTGGTGCTATGATAAAATTTTGGAAACTACTGACCAAAAGTCAAATTAGCGGGACATAAACTCGTAACAAAGCAATGTATATATACTCCATGATCATGAGGTTGTTATATTGCATAGAGCGACTTCAAGTGCTCGAAATATCCTGGAGTAACATGAGATGCTGCATGACAAGAAAACACAAACCAAGTTGCCTGCCTACTGTAAATACCACCTACCTCTAAGAAAGCTGTAGTGCAGAGTTGATGTCATAGTATGTCCGAAGGATGTTCCATATCCTGGAGTTGAGATGCAAGAAGAGACTACTGAAAAGGCACTCTCTAATTAAGCTCAACGTGCTATGCTAGGTGACTGAGTGCAAGCCGAAAGTTACCATCAAAAAAGACTGCAAGGCGACAGTAAAACCCATCCGTTTGAACCAGAGTTGTCTTCTTCCCTTCAAACAACTTTCATGGGGCTTGCACCACGCATCATTTCCAAGTGCTTCCGCTTTACGTGGCTCGCAGGCAGTACATCATACTGGCCAATGTAAGTTCTGCGTGTTGGCCGGGGTGGTGGCCCGTGAATTTGGGTCGCCGTCGTGCCTTTCGCCCAGCACACACCTCTCAAAGCACTCCAAAGTTCATCAATCATCCATTTGCACGGCTCTCAAAGCAACTGGTGTATGATCCCACCGCGAATTCTTTTGCCCGCTCGCTGAGTGCAAAGTTGCCAACCCAGAAGCATGTGTCGACTGAGTCGGACCCGGTTCGGTGCACATCTCCGGGGTTCAGTGCACGTGGCAAGATCCTAGCCGCCTTGGATATCCGCAAGCGTCAACTTTAATTAATAAATAAGGAAAGCCAGAAGTCACAAAACAGCTGTTCTTCACTTAATTCCTCTCTTAAATTAAACAAGAAAAAAAAATATAAAAACGTACGGCGGAGATGTTTCTGGAACCGTACATCAAAATTATGTAATCCAGCGGTCCGATCATTTAAATTTTGTAGGGTCCACCTTATTCATATTACGTTGTTAAAAACTGTTTGCCAGAAAGGATGTGTGCTGTGATGTTCCTTTATCGAATCCTTTGAACCCTTCCATTTAAACCCCAGACCGGCGCCCGGCGAAAGAGTCGAGGGTGACGATGGCTGCCTCCGTCAACAACATCGCCGCCACCTTTGCTGCTGCCCGCGACTTCCCTCCGTCGTCCTCCTCCTCGCCACCGCCGCCGTCGTCGTCATCGTCGCCGGCAGCGACGTCCACTGCGGCGTTCTCCGCCTCCCTCTCTACCACTCCCGCCCGCCCCATCTTCGCCTCCTGGAACCCCCAATCCTCCCTTCCCCGCTCCCACCGCTCCTCTCTCCTCAGCCTCTACGGCCTCCCCGGCCCCCGACCCCACCCCCTCCTCCGCCCCCCGCGCGCTGCCGTCGTCGCCCCTTCTTCGGCCACCGTTTCCGTCGGCGACCGCCTCCCCGACGCCGCCCTCTCCTACCTCGACCGCGGCGGCGCCGTCCGCACGGTCTCCCTTGCGGAGCTCACCCGCGCCGGGAAGGCCGTCATCATGGCCGTACCCGGGGCTTTCGCCCTTCCGCCGCGCCCTCGGTGGGGGCGCCGCGGCGGCGGCAGCGGGGCCGCCATCCGTCTGTCGCCGGAGAGGCTGGTGAAGAAGGCGGTGGATATGAGAGCGAAGGGGCGCTGTGCCGCCGGGACAGTGCTGGTGGCGTGCGTGGCGGCGAACGACGTGTACGTGATGCGGGCGTGGGGAGAGCAGCTGGGGGCGGCGGAGGGCGGCGTGATGATGCTGTCGGACCCAGACGCCCAGATGGCGACGGCGCTCGGCATGGCGCTCGACCTCAGGGGAGGGGTCGAGGGCTTCGGTGTCCGCTCCGAGGGGTACGTCATTGTGGCGGTGAATGGGATGGTGAGAGCGCTCTTCCTCAACCACTACGACGGCGGCGCCGGCGACTCTGCGACCGGGTTAGATGACGTTCTCCGTAGGCTATAAGAACTGGGGATCTGTCGCTGTTTTGGTTCTCTATGTTCTCTGTTTCTTGTAAAGGTGATGGGCGATGAGATGAAACCTTTGAAACTTTTTGGAAGAAAAAAGGAAGGACTTTTGAATAGTGTTCTTCGATCGATGGATGGAGAAGGGGGACAGAGGTGCTGTTTTTTCTCCTCCTTCCGTTCACAGGTGTGTCATATCTATTGAAGAAACATTGCTGCCAAGCATTAGCTCAATTTCATTTATGATCTCTTGTTCTATATATAACTTCTTTTGGTATGTCATTTTTCATGGTTCTGTGATGCTACCGTCATAGTATAACTAATGGTAATGTACAAGAAGACCAAAATTTTTTAATGCAATCCTCTCTCTCTTTTGTGTGTGTTTGTGCGTTTGTCGCTGGCATTGCTTCTCACCTCTACCTAAATGATTTTATTAGATTATTGCATGAGGGAGATGCATGATAAGGCTAATATAAATAGGACTAAAGAGGGCAATGATCTCTGTCTTTAGTCCAAGCTATTTAGCAGCTTTTGCATAGTGATATCACTGGAATATGTTCAATTGTAGCTGGAGAGATGGAATAAGCTTTCATCTGTAGTTTTTCAAGTTACATTTTGTTGCAATCTGCCCCTTCCGTCCATATCCCTTGTGATGCTGTTGGCCGTTATTCGCAAATAATAAAAATACCCTCTCATTGGTATTCTTTTATTAGCCCCATCATGCAGGTGCCTCTCGCACCTTCCCTCTTCTCTGCTCTCTATCCATGTCATTCTCATCATTGTTGCTTCCGAGACCAACGGCTAATATACATATACCCTCTTATTGATATTCTCTTGCACCCTCGACCAACTTCTAATGTATCATTGCCAACACTTCCCTCCAGTCACCGAATTTGCTGCTAACACTTCCCAACCATTGTCATCTTTTTGCTAAAGTTGCTCAAGTCCCTTTGTTCACCATTACTGCTACTGGCTGTCTACTCTCAAAATCGTTGATGATGCAACGAGCAAACACCCATTCTAGCCCCTCTTACGTCGCCACCATCGCCATTGATTGGGAGCTTGGTGTGCCTCGCCTATTCGTCCTTCAAAATCCTCCTCCTTTCTCTTTGTCTCCTGTTGCTATAACCTTCCCACATAGTCCATGAAAACTTCCACCAATTTTTCCTCAACCACACTCTGCTCTCCAATTAATGCATCCTCCCGGCTTGTGTATACCCCAAATAGCATTGCTGGTAACACTGCCCTTCAATTATCCGTCCAAATATTTAGTGCCGCTATTCATACAATTTGAAGTAGCCTTCCTCATTGTTACTCCCACAGTAGATTTTAAGTTTCATGCAATGGCCACATGAGTCTTTTACTGAAACCTTGTTGACGGAGATGGACGAAATTGGCAGATTGCAAATAAAAAGTAACTTGAATGATCTAAATAATGTTTTTTGAAGTGTAGGATGGTGTATGTGCAATAATATTCAAGTTGAGGGGGTCCAAAGGTTATTCTTGGCTTCCACAATTATGTCTGTGGATCAAATATGTAAACTAACCATCATCAATCGTACTTAACTCAGTCTGCAGTGAAGCCTCTTTATGTGTTTCTGTGTTTCATCCTTTTCTCCTGAAATCCTCTAATTCTTAAGAGATGGTATGAAAGTTCAGGTTTGTGTAGGATGAACAGAGAAAGCAGTCATCTGATTTGGATGCAGAATAGGATAGACAAAGAATTCATTCATCGCATTTGGATGCAGAATTTTTTCTGAATGGGTTTTTAGGTGCGGCAACAAAATTGAGAATTATTAGCTTAACAAGCCCGTACAGGTCGTGGATTTTCAAATGTCAGTGAAATGCGCAACATGTGAGTCACTAAAGGGTAAAAGATTGATTCTTTCATTGGTTGTTCAGACAGATTGAATCTCCAACAGGCGATTTCTGTGATAAAGGTTTTGATGAATGACCAACTCACAATTTGCTACTTATGATGAGAAGAGGTGAAGCTTTAAGGTTTTCATGAGGTTCCATAAGAAACTGTAGCATGTTAGCAGTGTAAAAGAGATGAAACTTGAGGGAAATTTTGGACCATAATTTACTTGCCTAATGCAAATTAGGTGAATTAGTGTGAATGGAGTTCTGTAACACAGGAGTGTTTTTATCATAAATTTTAAGAGCAAACGCTCTATGGAAGTTAAACAAAAAAAATGAGTCAGCTGCATGATTGTTGGAAAAGTCTTCTTATGTTTGTCTTACTGTCCTATCTTGTGATCTGCATGCAACTAGATCTTTTGACTTATATGAAATAATGAAAAGGAGAGCGAGAGCACTTGCCAAATTCCCTGCAGCTCTTTCCCATTTGCTAACATTCATAGGAACAGGGGCAGTTGGAATAGCTCTGAAATTAAGGAAGGGAGAAAGCCAAGCAGGGAAGGAGTAGGCTCAATTGCAAATCTTCTGTTTTGTGGTTTTTTAGGAGCTTCCCTCCTTTACACATTTTAATATGTGTCTTGGAAATTACTAATATGGGTAAAGGTAATATATCTTTTTGTAAAATATGAACAGTTGTAGGATATCAGATTAAGCGCTCGATGAAAGTTAATGAAGTAATATTTTGGATTTAGCTATGAAGGGGCATAAGATGGTGTAGATTACAGTGGTTAGCGTATACTGTGAAATAGGTTGATGTCTCTCTGTCTGTCTGTCCAAGGAGATTTTTTAGGGATTGCCTTTGTCCACAAATGCAGCTTATTTTCAGTTAGCCTTTTTGCAGATGCTAGTGTTTGTTTGGCGGCGTGTCTTTATCTTTCTATCATCGATGTAGTTAATCTTTTTAAGTTTTGAGGCTGGTGGTTGATATGAAAACATTGAATATCTCGACGTAAATTTAGTATATAAATCATCTTTGTTTTCAGAGGATTTGAATTTCTCATGTCTCAAGTGTCATTCACTCTTGTTGCTATGCTATGTAGCCTCTAATTCCCAGTTGACTTGCTGAGCTATTGGTGGCTCTCAATTCTTGTTTATCAGAATTCTTTCTGGCCCAACCAGCAATACAGCAGTTCTTTATTCTATCACTTTATTACCATTTCCTGATGGTTACCTTGTTTTCATGTATGAAAGGCCTCTAATACAAAGAAGAACAAAATGCTCAGCATTTCCTTGCTATAGCTTTCAGTCTAAGCCAGAATTTTCTTGTATAATGATTGTGAGATACGTGATTGTTGCGCATGTTGATAATCCATACTATATTATTAAATGCGAAAAATAGAATATTACTGATTAAGATTTTTTCTGTCAAATGGACTAAGAATATTTTTAGTTTCTCTTTTTTACTTCGAAAAAAGAAGAAGTTAAATATATAATCCATGTGTCTTTGTTTGCTTGTTCGGCTCATCTATACATGACTTCTTCTGGACTTATCAAACTAATTGGACTTTATTTTTTCAAAAAGAAAATATCTATCCATTTATTGTCCTTGTATTTTTCTTTTCTTTTTCTCTTATTTTTTTAATTTATTTACTTATTTTTTTAATATGCCTTGTATGCTCCCATTACTAGTAAAAATATAAATATAAATCGAGTTGATCTTTTCTTCGCTCCAAGCTGTTTTAAGCTCAAAATCAAGGCCTTGACAACCTTTCACTGCTCTTTTTGTTGAAAGAAAGGAAAAAATAGCACCATTCACAACATATTTTCTTTTATGTCTTTCTTATGAAGCCATATCAAGATGATGGCACAAATCTTTTTTGAGATTGCTGATCCAGTGGTGCATGCAAAAGTTGGTTACAGGGCGAATTTTGGAGGTTTCTAAACTTAATATGGAAACTCCTTGCGAGGCTCATCTCGTGGGGTGCAGCCTAAGTAGAAAGCACCTAGATACAAGCATGAGCACGTTTATTAAGTAAGATTGGAGATATAAAATTTTGACATATATTTTGTCACAAGATGCTGGAAAACAATTGTAAGTAAATCTGATTTTTCAATATTATACATGGACTTTTTTCTTTTTCCTTTTTAAAAACCAGGACGGGAAGGTGTAAATCTGCTGTGAAATGGGTATAAATCGGATTTTTCGTGGGACGGAAAAGAGCGTAAAACCAAACTGATTTTTTTTCAGAATTATGCATGGAGTTTGTTTTCTTTTCTTAGAACCATGACAGGGAAACTTCGTCAAAAAATGGAGGTGACGAGTGGATTTGAACTCAGTTCCTTGGCACCAGTCTTAAGATTCATCAAGGGCACTAGTTAATATGAGCCAAAGTACGGACTGTCTTTTGGGATTTAGTGAAAAAAATGAATTCACATAAACTTTCTGAGAGAATTTGAGCAAAGTAGTTTTCAATTGCAAATTCTAGCCATCCTTAGAGCATTTTCTACATTGCAATCCGAGCTTCACATTGCACGCTCTCTATACGTTGGGCTAATTTTATCTGATTATAGTGTCCAGGTGCAATTTTATCTTTTCATGTTTGCAATAGAACTACATAAAAGCTAATCCAGTAACATATCAAATTTAGCATTTGTCATTGTTGTGGGAGAAGAAAGTTTAGGCGCTGTAGTACTGTGCTACTTGCGAAGGGGGAGGCCAGGTCAACAGACTTTCAGTCCTTTTCTCTATTTTTTTTTGATGAAAATCTTTGATTGGTGCGAATCGTACATGGCTCTTTAAACTAAAAGCATATTCTTTCTTTTTTTTCGTTTTTGTCGATGGCCTGCTTGTTCTAGTCTTAAATTGTAGGTGGTAGCTTCAACGAGGACATCTAGAAAGCTGCAGAACACTAATTTTTCTATGTTCTAAACTTTTATAGATCAAGGAGTTGTTGCTGTTATATGCAAAAATCCACATGATACTCCCTTCTGATCAACTGAGGAGTCTTAGTCGTGCAAGATATATATTTTTCTCTGAAAAAAAATAGTCATGGAATGAGATATAAGAGAAAATAAAGATAATCTATGTGGTGGCTCTTGTAGCCCTCCCTCCCCTTCAAAAGAAAAAGGGAAAAAAAAAGGATAATCCATGCAGGTTTTTCATGCCATAGGAGGGTAGATAGAATTACATTTAAACAAACTTCCATTAAGAAACGAGGACATCTAATAAGAAGACCAGCCCACCTATTCATCACAGCCTTTGCATAAGCATACGCATAAGGATGGATATCTTGAAGAGAAGAAACATATAGATTGAAACAAGACTAAAGGAGTTGCTTGCTATCAGTTATATGCGTCATGGTTCTTGGCTCAAACCTGTTTTCAAACGGCCCTGTTACTTGATACGCTTGGATGCTTCCTTCTAGTCTCTGTTTCAGTTAAGCTTGAGGTAGCTTAGCCTGCAAAAGAGTGCGAAAAATACCATTCAACAATCATAGCAAACGGTCAAACTATACACAGTTTTGGCACTGTTGGGAAGCAAAAAAGAGAGTAATATAATACAAAACCTTTCCAGCAAGACAGCAAGAGAACATGGGTAGAAAAAAATTAAAGGGCTACAAGCCCCTGTAAATCAGCGTGAAAGGGAAGAGAATATTCAAAAAGCTTGGGTCAGTCAGTCATAAGCTTGGGTCTCACACAAAAAAAAAAAACAAGAATCTCAACTTGGGACTTGTGGTTGGCCTTCTGCCCAACTGAAAACTACTGTTCATACTCAAGTTTAATTCATTTAAAACGAAAGAAAAGGAGTTGAATCTTTTTCCCCGCGACAACTATTCCATCTAAAAGCATCATTCTTCAGTGCTGAAGAAGAAGAAAATAAATAAATAAAGGCGGCCAACATGCTGCAAGAAGAAGAATACATGGAAGAAAGTGGGAACAGAGAGTCCGTTTTAGAATTTATAAACAAAACAGAACCTTCAAGTTGGGTCATTGAGTTGTTTGAAAGCTACTCCTTTATCCAAAGTCTCCAAATCTTTTTATGACGCAAATAAAAAGGTTGAAGGGAATTAAGTATAGGAAGGAATATAATGGCGAGAGAAACGGTGATAGAAGGAGCGAGGAATGCAGTGCTGCTTGGCTACCTCTGCTCCTCATCGCTGCCGGAGGACGTAATAGTGTAGTAGTTGGGGAATGGCACCTGGCCTGACTCGATGTGCTTGAGGTCCTCAACGAGCAGCTCGTAGTGTCGCTTCACCTCCTCGGCGGACTTCCCCCCGACCGCTCGCGCAACGTTCTGCCAGCGGTCCGGCGTGTCCTTGTCGTACACCGCCAGGGCTCGCTCGAAGAGCTTGTTCTGCTTTGGGGTCCATGACGAGCCCGAGCTGCAAGGGAGCGATCCTGATGCCATCTTCGATACCAACCAGGGGGGTCGCAAAAAAAGGGAGAGAAGCAGAGTAGTCCTTAAAACTTGGAAAGGGCGACGGAGGCTTTTTTTTTTTATGGGCCGAAGAGAGGGGGAAGAAGGAGAGGGAGTTGTGGAGGCTTAATTAATATGAGCGGAAAAGCAGCAGCCGAGGGTGCTTCTTATAAGCAAGAGGTTTGTGGGGGTGATGGGATGGAGCCAAGGTGGCGAATAATACTTGGAAAAGGAAGTTAGAATAAGGTGTCGCTAGTTCGATCGAGAGCCACAAGATGAAGTATACGAGTTTGATGTGTGCGAGGGGGTGGGGAAGAATCAAAATAGCTGAGAGGAATCATCTCAGCTTGTAGTCTTAGGGAGGGATTGGGGGAACGAACCATCCATCTCTTTTTGTCTCCCATCCAGTGGAATCATCTCTTTTTTCTTCGCTTTAATAAACTTTATCCCATCAATTCGGAATTCGGAATGCCTGCATGGATGCTAATTCGTAATGAGTTCTTATGATGCGAGCTCCACGGAATATTATCACTTGGAACTCATTAGATAGCTTCATTTCATCCGAAAAAAACTTCGGTACGGATGTTTTGATCTTGAGCTGTGCTCCACACACATCTAAGCCACTTCAAATGATTTTTCTTCCTCTTGGTAATTATCTTGTCATATATTTGCTTTTTGATACGAGATGCCAACTAGCTTACACGCCCTGCTACCTGGAAGCTGCTTATCCCGGTATAGAAGTCATTCTAAGCAGCGAGTTGGATGGATGGTTGGATGGATGCTTTCCGAGTGCTCATTAGCTCAGAAAGCTCGCCTCGTTTTTCATGCAAGGACAGTCTTACTAATTGTCTCTATCTGTTAACATATTTCCAAAAAAAATAGAAAAAACAAAAAAAGAAAAAAAAATAATTTTATTTCTCCGCCCCACAATATTTAGTACATTACGTGGGTTATATATACTCGCAAATAAGCTCCATAAAAGAAAAATAATGTAGTCCAATATAAAATAACACTGACAATCAAAAATATTATTGGCTCATATAAGTTATTATTTGATCCTTAAAATCACTTTAATAAGATTATGTTTATACAAATAAAATTAATATTGATTGATATAGAATCACACTAATAAATAAAAATATTATGGACGATGTCATTACCTGGCAATAAGATCTTGTCAGGAAATTTAGCTCACAACAAAAATGTTAGGAGGGGAACTTTTTCTTATTGATCCTTTAGCCTGGAGACAGGTAATCTCTATATATTTCTGGGATAAAGTAAATTATTTTAAGAAGGAAATGTATGCTTGCCTTAAAATTTAGAATGAGGAAGAACAAGCCGGTCGATGGCTTCTCTTGGATTTCTCGTTTTCTCTGCCTCCTTGAAACGTAAAATTTCAGGCAATTGTACCTTGTTGCAGGGATAAGCTTTTACAAAGATAAAGCATGATAAACTTCGTTCTGTATTAAGCATAAAGATGCCGCTTAACCCAGATAAACCTAAATTCCCCTTACAAAGGGAATATTACTGGCTCAGCTTTTTTGTACGCCATCTCTTTCTCTTTTCCAGCAAACAGGAATAGGGATTCGGATTGAGAACAAGATTTGGATTGCTCCCCTCTTTCCTTCTGAGAGTCATATGACATGAAATGGACATGACCCATAAGGTTAAGTTAATCTTTTTGCCGTAGGACTAAAAGATAGTCCTTTTTCAGCCTTCTAGTGAAGTACTGACACCCCAAGGGCTGACACAACGTACCTATACTATGTTTCAAATCGTTCATCGCTGGCCTCAGTACTTTGGATTGGATCTCATGACCACATGTTACCAGTGTGATCCAACCAGTCATTGAGTTTTTTGTTTTTTTTCATGCGCAAGGAACTCGTTGTTGTCTTGTTTTGCACTTGATGCGGAATATGATTTCATCGGATTGTAGTGTTGATGTGGTTATTTGTTGTATTAGTTAAGATGGGACTTCCTGTCATGGTCGCAAGTTTATAAACCTAGATGATTTAACAAGAGAACAAAAATTTGAAATTCAGAAAAAAAAAAAGTGCAGAAAAGTCTATCAGAAGTTTGAAAAGATTTACCACCTAATCTCGATTTGGATGCTCAGCACCTGCCATTCTTAAAAGAAGGGATGCATCTGCCCTTGTCTCAATAAATGATTATACTAAGCCCTGATCTTCTGAGTAGTGGCTCAGACAAAAAAAAAAAAAAAAGAGGCTTGAATAGATTTCAAACATTTTGAATTTAGAAAAGTTTACAGAAATAAAATTGTAAAGTTATTAGTATACCCATGCAAAGAGCCAAGGATGATAAAATGATTGCGAACAATGAGTATCTTTTGTAGAGCTCATGAACAATTTATGATTCACCACCATCGCCAATTTGTAACTTATGATTGTTTCTTTTATAAGTTATGAACAACTCATGAACCATCTAATAGTTCTGATCATTCATTTTTGTATTTAGAGAATCATCTAGTCGAGGAAAAAGTCATGATTAAATGTTTGGAGCTTTTTTATTTCAGTAATTTAAAGTATGTTGTGACTATGTTTACGAGATGTGTCGTTGAGGTTAGTAGAAAGTTGGTGATGGTGCTTAATTCTCCATCTTATTTATTGACTAATCAGGACAACATATTGTGTAAAAAGTTGGTGTTGGTGCTTAATTCTCCATCTTTTTGACTAATCAAGACAACATATTGTGCTACTGCTTAAGAAAATAAGCCATATTCTTCGACAACCGTCCTACCCAACGACCAATTACAATGCATCCCATGGCATCAACTAGGTGTTTGGATCTATGTAATTATTAGAGGGGAGGACTTCAGGATAATATGCCATTATGTTGAGGGATATTAGAACCATGCTGTTTCCAGACACGTGACAATAATCGAAAATAATGTATGCTAAGGATTGGCGGTGCAATTTTTGATTATGAAAGTGGCTTTCGATGCCTTGCAAATAAAGCACGTATATCGTAAGGCTAATAGGGCAGCAGACTAGATAGTCTCATATGTGGCTAACCATTATGGGGAGATTTTGTGGCTAGGGAAAATGGGATTATCCGGTGCACTATAGGACTTGTTATCTTTTGACATTTTTGGGTGTATTCGTATACGACATGTATAAGACAAATGCCTCAGCAAAAAAGAAAGAAAAAAGTTTTCGAATATTATCCGTATCTATCCATCCATCCAAATATAAGAATCAAATCTAGAAGAAGAAATCAACTCTTGACACTAACGATGGTGGATCAGAAAAATCGAGACCTGAAGTCTCTCTTGGCAGCTGGCGTGCCGCACATGGAACAAAGAAATTTGGCACTTCATATCACATCCCAAACGTGTGACGCACTAATGTGCTTGTGCCACGTGGTGGACAGCTATGAGGAGGAGGAGATTTCGGTTTCTGATCATATCGGCTCAGAATCTTACATGAAATCTTTCTAGAATGAGACATCAGCTTCGGCCATGAACCTCGGTCCCCGGGACCATGCTGGTTCTTCAAGTTGCTGAACCTTTATAATATTCCCACTCCAAAAGATCCATCAAAGTATCTCCTCTGAAGTTGGAGGCAAAAGGGCCGACCAGAGGGATCGCGGCAAAGTAATCTAGAACTGCTCTACTGCATTTCTTAGAAATTAGGACAGCTGCAAACAAACCGCTATACGAGCGTTCTTTGCAATGTAGTTGATTTTAGCTACATATTACTGCACAAATCCAACAGCAAGCTATTGATGCATGCCGTCCTAAAAATGGGATTTATAATGTCTGAAGTCAGATAATTGTCATAATAAACTGAAACCACTGCATCTCTTTCGCTTTCTCGAGGTTAGCATTCGAGGGAAAAAAAAGCAGGCACCGCTTTTACAGATAAATAGTATTATTGTTATAGAGTAGTGCAGATAACTGGCATTAGAAGAGGAAAAAGAAACAGCACACTGCGTGGACAAGCTATGATCCTTCATTGACAACCTCAGAAGCTCATCATAATGGGTATCTTCTGAAGACTCGAGTGCATGAGGTTCTCCCCTTTCCAAAGGTGTGGCAGGTTTGGACCCATGAAAAGAGCTGATCCTGTCAAACAAGTTGATGAGGTGGTTATTGGCTGGGAATACAGCCCCACCAATGAAAAGGACTCGAAGTGCAACAGTGGTAGGATCCACATTACTGCTGACATGGAGAATCCTTATCATCTCATGCCCATCTCCATCAAAGCAATGACTGTGGATTCCCCTCCTATCTATCTCCAGAGGTTGATATCTTTTTTCTCAGTTAGGCGGTCCTCCCCTCCGAGTTGGAGCTACCCGAAGACTGTCTTCGTATCAATTTATCTGAACGGAATTTCCCTAAGACCATCAATTTGGAAATATCCACCATATATTCTATCTATAAGGACTTCAAAAACCGTGGAAGGAAAAGGAGATATCCAATATACTCTATGGTGACAACTATCTGAACCCCTCACTGGGAAAGACCTATTAACTTGTTTCTGGAGGCTGTTCAACAGAGCCATGCATAGTTCATATAGCAGTAGAGTTGAATCCTTGGTGTCTGGTCTGCCAAAACTAGCGGTGCATGCGAACCACGTTTTAGGGAATCTTGGAACAAAGGGCAAGATGGCCGATCTTCTAATCCTTTGATCCTCTAAAGGGAGGGGGTAGGAAGATCTTTTTATGGCTATGCGTCCTCAGGAATAAGCTGAGAGACGTATGAAGCCAGAAGACCAAACAACAAGAATTCTTCAACCTTTCCATTAAAGTGATAGAATTCTGTTGGCGTTGCTGTGCTGAAAAGGGTCGAGAATCAGACACAAAATCTATGCTTAGTTGATAACATATCCGTGGTTTGAATCAGTTGGATAAGATATGATGCAATTATTGTGTATAAAGAAGAGGATGGGAATAATTCTACTACAGATGAACGGCATATAACCCTTCTGAAAGACCTAGTATTCCACTTTGGTCTGTGCTGATGAACTTAGCTTTCGGAGAGTCAAAGGATATTTTATCTTGACTGGTCTAAAGATCAGACTACAGATGTGGAAAAATCTTTAGATTCCATACTGAATTTTTCATAATCACCAGCATGCATTTTGATGCACTTGCTACATCGGTTTCCAATCCGTGCAGAAGCGACACGAGTCGTCCTATGTTGTTCTAGTGATGCGTTTCTCCGAAAAACGCATAGAAATATTAAGCATCACTTATAGAAGATAACAATTAGCTAGTTCCTAAATGGTTTCCCATATCAGTTTCAGTCATCATTAGATGAGTTAAAAATTAGCATTGAAAGGTTTAAAGCTCTAGAAGCAAGGAGTTGATGGACTGCAACAATCCACTGAATGTTCTTGCGAGAAATCAGGCACGTAGCTGCTGAGAAACTAAATTAAAAACTAACAGTTGGTAGTCTTCCTCAACTAGTTTGTTGACTCTAAGGGATGTATTCGACCTGAAGCATCCAAACCTTCCGCTCAATCTACAAATTTACATCTAGCAACCTCTTTCATCACCTTGACAAGCTCAGCTGTCATGGAGGACAACTAAAATCTAACACTAGCAATGACATCATGATGTGGTACGTGGATCTCATGCCTTCTAATGACTTCGATTTGCAAATATAGAAAATTAAGCAATAAACTCAATTCAAATAAGGAGAAAACAATATTAAAGTCTGCAATTCGTAATCATAGAGGGCCTGTATATAACTTCCATGCATAAGCATCCACAAAAACTAATGCTATGTAGATCTCAATATATCCCGACAGCTTACAATCAAGGTGGAATCAAAATTCAATATTCCAACATGGTTTTCCAAATTCACAGACATAACAAAAATGACAGACAGATATTGACATAGTTGATATAGATCCCTTTTTTTTCTTAATGTATACATAGAACCCAAAATGCTTCTGAAATGTCCATATGCCACACTAAAAGCTAATCAAGTCTTTGTTGAAGGAGCACCGAACACTCTTAAAACGTTTTAGATCCATTTATTCATGCTGGCTGCCCAACCTTTGAGAAATTAAAGGGAGCAACCCATGGTCTAACCATTAGTCGCAGTTGAAATGATCGAGTCCTCGTTGAAAGAGCAGCGAACACACTTAAAATGTATATCAAGGGGTTCCGGTCGCCCTGGCAACGAATACCTGTTAGATTTATAAGCAATTTCAAGAACAGTGGTCTCCTAGGTCAGCACCTGCAGTATTTTCAGTCTTGGCGATACTTTTAAGGGGAAGCACACGTTTGGGATGATCTGGCTATAGCAGACCACAAGCTTCTGTTGCACTGACAGCCAAACACTAAATCTAGGTTAATTTATGCTCACCAATAGAAGAAAAGGCATCCTCCCAAACAATAACAATTAGTAAGAAAATGCCATGCAGTGCGCACCATTCTTGATAATCAACAAAGGTGAAACTGGTAAATATATCCTCCACAATGAATAACATCTTTATATTGTCAGAGAAATGCAATGATTACAACCGAACCTTTTGAGGCTCTGCTTGCTTACATATGTTACAATAATGTCAAAAACAAAATCCATACCCAGTAAGATTGATACATACAAGCTTATGTACAAAGTTTACAAAACTGCAGCAGATCACCAGAAGGGACACCACCTGAAAAAACACAGAGAAAGGCATAAAACACTGGAGAGCAAACAGGTAAAACTTTTTTTTGGATGAACTAAAGAGCATGCATAGACATCTGATCTAAGATTTTCACCCGCTAACGAATTACTATTCCTTCTTGTGAATCACTCAAAGCATCTTAGGGATGATATGGGAAACAGAGCTTTACCTAATGCACAGCTCTTACATTGACTAACACCCTCAATACACTATTTCCCACAGGTTCAGAAACAATTTTAGAGATTTGTGAATAAGACTTTCAAGTAGACTAATTCCTTTTTTTTTTTCAAAATTTAAGTACCCTTAGCATCTACATGTCATCTGGCCTTATAACTATAGTAAACCGATCATTTCTATTAAGAATTATGTCAGGTTGACAACTACTTCTGAAAAGCATGTCAAAATATTAAATATATTAACCAATAAAAAAGACAGATGCTTACTTATAGATGTTGAATTTAATGGTCAAAACTTCCCATAGAGATGCAAAGTGGTAAGTCCCTTCGCAAAGATTTCTGAATGATCCTCACTCAATGGACATATATCATATGGATAACCCAATTCAAAATACTGTGATGCAAGCTTCTTTTTTGTGAAGCTACTAGCAAGTTCCTAAAAAGAATATAGGGGAATATATGGAAGTCAGGAATCCTCATCCAAAGGATCAAAATCACTTTCTCCCTTTTTAATGCATGCTTACAAAAAAATAGTTGGATCGGAATTGCATGCTTACTTGTGGGAGGACAAACTGTGAAAAATGAAACTACCAAGGTTCCCTTCAAAGCCAGCTATATGCAAATCCCAACAAAGAGAGAGAGAGAGAGAGAGAGAGAGATTCTTCAGTAAACCTAATTGCCATCCTATTTTATTAAGAATTTACATTTTATGTCTACATTATCTAACAATCACTTCTTCAATTTTCACTTAAATTTCCTTTTGCTTTTGCAGCTTATGAAATTAGTACTCATAACATGCTACCATGAAACGACCAGAAAATTTTAAAAATTAGGGACACAGACACACACAGGGATTCAACATCATAGACTGACTGTTGATATCAGTAAATTCTACTGAATGCATACCCAACATAGTTCTGACACAAATTCTCGTGTGATGTTGCTTGTATGATGAGCTTTTGAACCTGAAGTTTCACAGATAGACCATGTTCAACTTCACGTGTATCTCCAGACATGAGGGTACCATGATCTGCTGCATGCGGGATAGAGCTGGCAGTGCCCGACACAGATGACCCAGAAGAAAAGTCTCGGCCTGTTAGTTTATTACTCATCCGAGCCATAACCACTAAAGCACGCTCATTTAGAACCTCATTAGCATCACCAAGTTGGTTGACTGCCTGTAGACATCCAATTAAACAAAGAAGGGCACTATAAGAAATTCAGAATTTAACCATAAAACATTTTAATGAGGGAAACTAAAAGCCACCTGAAGTAGCTCCCTTTCACGAGCCCCACGAAGAGGTTGAGCAAGCTCTCTATTAGGTGCAGATTCCTCACTATTTACAACTGGGTGGACATGGGTGCTCACAACATTCGACATTTGAGGAACTTCGTTAAAATTGAAGAGACGCCAGTTTATAAGAGGGTCGTGCACAAAGGCCTGAAATCAAGCAAGCATGAGACTAATAGCACCTGGTAGAAGATTTGCATATTAATCAATTTTGTTAACTGCATATCTGGATGCAACGTTCAATGGCAAAAAATAAGAGTACAATTCCTCAACTTGTTTACATATTAATCAATCCATGAAAAAACAGTACACTGAAAAACGTTTTCCACTTCTTATTGATCAGTTCTCCAAGACAACTAACATAAATACACAAGCGTACCACAAGCAAACACATGCATGTACGTATTTTGACAAACAATTATGACAGTTCGATTAGAGATTCTGCATTTGAACAATGTACTTAAGAAAGCCAGTCAGAATAAAATAGCATATTTTGTTACCTCCATCATAGCCATGACACTGTCCTTGTTTGTTCGGAGAACTTGCATGACATTTTCACATGTTGATCTGAAATTGCCTTCAATACCACTAACTTCCATAGCCTTCACAAGCATTCTAGTCAAACGAAATGGAACCTGCCCATACAATTTTTAAAATTATATAGTTGCCATATCTCAAAACTGCGATAGCAGGTAATAGGATTCAGCCAAGGTTACCAATGAAAAGAACTTAAACATGAAATATAAGGATGGCACTAATTAGCATATTTAGTCACTAACCTTTTCAGGGAACTTTTCCCGATTCATCGAGGCCTCAAAACAGTCTCCAAAATCAATATGCAATATTTTACCACTGAAAAAAGAAATGTTAGTTTCACTTGCACTAGAGTTCCAAGCAATGTACTCACTGCTGGTTCCATTTGAAAAGCAGGAGAAAAGATTTTTATGGTACCTGTAGCGATGCAACATAAGATTACTGGGATGTCGGTCCCCTAATCCAAGAAGGTAACCAACCTGGAAAACATTAAGTACCTCAATAAGAAACATTCCATGGCATAAGAAAAGCGCTGAGAGAACCCCATCCAACGTCTGTAATTATGAAAAGAAAAAATGCATACCATACTCATGACAGCCAAACTTCTTGTATAATTTGTCCGGCGATCCAGCCAAACTTCAGAAGTTCGGCTTTTTAGCCACAAAACCTACAGAATCATCACAATCACCATAGGCGCAAGAGGGAATTTCATATGACAATAAACTACATGCAAGTTCAATGTGTGCCTCCAACGATTTCTGGCAAGATCATAGTTTTAATAAAAGAACATATTTAGTAAGTCGAAAAAAACCTTTGCCAGATCATTTCCTTCAGTGTTCTGCAATGCATTCTCAAACACTTCCACCTTCGCTATCAGCGGCAAGTGATCATAGTCCGGTGCAAAAGCTAGCATAAGTCTATTTTCTTGATTCAAGAAGATCTGCAATCAAATGAAGTCCAGTAAGTAAACTGAATTGGTGAAAACTAATCAGTGAATGTAACAAACCTTTCTGGCATCTCTGTATTCACGAATCAGGTGGTGTAGTGTGTCACAGTTTGGAACCCAGCCAATTAAGCCACTGTTTGGAGACAAGGGAATGACGGCATAACGTTGAATGGAAAGATCTTTTTCTGCTGTTTTTCTTGAGTTCTCCAGGAGAGTATTTACCAACCCAAAAAGCTATGATGACATCATAAAATTAGCTTCTGCTGATTATTTCACTATTAACATTGTAATAATGATGGTAAATTGACAATAAAAACATAAAATGATTCTGAAGTATTGATCAATGGCACAAACCAGAAAGCTACACTTCTTCAACTACTGCATCCAAAATAAGTTTTGATATTTAACATTGATCACATCAAAGTTTGGAAAGAATTATATGCACAGACACACATACATAGGCATGCATCCCGAGGGATGGGCATAGGCGCAGGCGGTGTGTCCCATCCCATTAGTCAATGCTTCTCTCTCTCTCTCCTGAAGCAACGAACCTGTTAACGGTTGCTTAGATGCCTCAAGATATGCGCTGATCAAACAGCGGCAGACATGACCAGATTCAGACTTGGCTACACTCAATGTAGACTAATCCATCTCTCTCTCTCTCTCTCTCTCTCTCTCTCTCTATCTATCTATATATATATATATATATATATATATATATATATATATATATATTAAGAAATATCCTAACCAAAAACAGTACTAAATTACCCCAGAAATGATAATAATCAATACAAATCAGACAACAATTGCAGTTTATACAGTTCAACATATATAGCCTCACGATGTAAAAGTGCAAGCAAACATAAACAACGAGTTAGAGCCATGGAAAGGATTCATAGTTTGATCATATGTCATTTCTACTCAAAATCTATTAGCTAAATCTATGATACTACTATCAACTGGAGCACTGCAAGTTCTAAATTATCAACCCCAACTTGGTAGGATAAGGCTTCTTGTTGAAACTATGACAAACTCCTCATTTTCTTTTACACAAACATATATTAATGTCTAAAGTTACAGGGAGTAGAACTTCCATATTCAAGTCAATCCAATATCTAAATCACAAAAGCATCAACAAAAATTCACATAGTGAATTCAATAAGCAACAACATTTACCTGCATGACACGTTCATCTTGCCGTAAATCCTCATGACCCTTCAGCAGGAAGGCATGATCCTCCCCATCACTTCCATGAATTGTCAGCTTTCTAGGTCTCTGTTTAGACGTAATCACCACAAGTTGGGGTGCAAATGAAGCAATTGTCACCACCGGTGCATCTGAAATTACAAAACACAATTACTAGGAACATGATAACAGCCAGAAAACATGCATACTTGTTTCCAACATGTGCATTACAAAGAGTGAAAACTTCTGCACTTCTTGAATACATGCATGCAACAATCATATGATTGTGAAAATTCACACACAGATCATAGCTTAGATATCATGGTATGTCTCTGATTGAGAGTACCACATTAGGTATGAGCTGCTGACTTTGAAAGTTGAGGTTGACAAGAGAAGAAAGAGTAGAATGGGATGTCATGCTTTTCTTTCAATACCCAATCATTTTAAACTTAGGTATCAACTAACTAGAGGCAAAAAGAACCAAAATGTTTGTAGCATGTGACTGGTACAAGCCACTATTGATGACTGAAATAGTTAGCTCCCAAATAAGCCCCGGTCAGCTAGCAAAGCTTATTTCGTGCATCTGCTAGTATCAACGAACTAATAGTTAACAATTACTTGATATCATAATACAATTAATCCAAGTCTGTTGCAGCCCCAGCTTAGGTACACAGTGAAAATAATTGCCAAGTTTCTGAAAAAGAATTACCTGCACGGTATGTTCCAGGCACAGCAAGCTCCAAATTATGACATTTCAGCAACTCAGGCGAAACAGACTGACAATTCAGTAAAATAAGAAAATAGTTAGAGGTACTAAAAATAAGTGCAGCAAAAACTTCACTGGAACTACCAGACAACATATGCAATTCTTGCCTGCAAGTCCAGAGTAGTAAGACTGGGAAGCTGTTTATCTATTCGTCTAAAAACATGATAATACAAATCCCATGCCTGGAGAAAAAAGAAAGAAAGAGACAGGCAGCAACATAAATATAAGTAGGGAAAAAATTATATTACTGATGCCTCTTACAGACGGGCAATACTTACCTGATTAAGCTCAGCATCCTTTCCAGTTCTCCTATATTTCAAGCACCATTCACGAGCTTCCAATAATTCACGACCATATGCCTGAGAAGATACATTTATATAGGTCAAGAAACAGACATTTCAACCAAGACACAAGATTCTTTTTGCAGATCCCAGATTCAAGTATTTACAAGAGAGGCCTTTCCCATAGTCCGGAGAGCACAAAAGGTATATGCAATGTTAATCGCATTCAAAAACCATGCAAGTTCGAAGGCTAACAATCACTAAGTACTAAATGCTGCCCAAATAATTAAGCAGAGGAACCTGAATTAGAAAAAAAATGGAATAAGAACAAGATAGGATTTCTGCGGAGTCTACCACAATAAACTCAACCAAGCAAAATCAAGCCATGACGAACCAACCTCAAGTAACCAAGACTTAATTTGAATTAGTGCAATGAGCAAACCAATCCTCACACCTCATGAGAAAACATTGCACTCTGAGCCCTCCATTGCATTTCCATGTCTCAAAAACACAAATTGCAATAGCTGTCTAGTGTTCCTTGCCCACCTAAGATGTCCACTCCAATGAATCAAAAAATCATATATTAACAGAAAAGCTGAAATGGATGGTAGGTATCAAGTGATGCTCTTGCACTGTAGAGAGAAACAAAATCAACTTCTAAATCTAACCAAATTCTAAATCTACAAATGTGCTGTAACATAATTAGAAACAAAGTCTGGTTTTAATTTCTAACCAAACCCTAGAAGTATAAATGTGCTGTAACATAATTATGGACAATGGTCACATTCTAATTTCTAACCAAATTCTAAAAATATAAATGTGTTAAGACATAATTATAGACAAAGTCTGGTTCAGATTCGCCCAAATTATACAAACTCGCCTAAATCACATACTACACACACAAAGTCTGGTTCTATCTTTTAACCACATCATAAAACTATAAAAGTGCCGTGACATAATTATGGACAAGGTCTGGTTCTAAATTCACCTAAATCAAACACATGCACCCCCCCTCCCCCAATTTACACGCACACACATGCTGGCACATTACTGCTGCTAATTGGGAACCACTTGCACTCAAATTAAAATAAGCAGCTCTATTGGACAAATTAACCCCATTTCCAATGCACGCATGCATGCGTGCACGCTCACCTAATTTAAACACATGCATGCTGGTATATTACTGCTGCCTATTGAGAACTGCTTGCTTACACTTCAAATTAAAATAAGCAGCTCCACTAGACAAATTAACCCCTATTTCTGTGGACGCGCGCGCGCACTCATCCAAATTACACACATGCTGGTATATTACTGCTGCTAATTCTGAACTACTTGTCTGCACTGAAATTAGATTGAGCAGCTCAATTGGACAAATTAACCCCCATTTCCACGTGTGCACATGCAGACACATGCTGGTATATTACTGCTGTTAATGATTACATGAAAGCACATTAAAACCCTGATAAGTTTTTCTACTAGAACTCTAATCCGAACATCACTGAACTTCTGAAGAAAATATAGTGAAGTCAAAACATAGCTCACCATGGGAGAACTGTTCACAACAAAACCTTGAATAACCTTATTCTTGGTATAACCAGGTTATTCTGATTCTAACTCAAGTAATTTTAGAGAAGACCCCTCTGACATTATCATGTTAGAGAGCTCCCAAACAGTAAAATAGTGGTCCAAACTGTTAAAAAACATAAAAAAGTTAAGAGCTAACAAATAAATCAGGCTTAAGGGCACCAAAACAAAGGATAGTGCAGTTGCTCAATTATGCTGTCTGGAAATTAACTTCTAATATTTAATATAATAAACCAAGCTTACAATTTCATAATAGTGACTAGCAAATGCTAGAAAAATACCTGAATGAAAGCGGTCTCTTTTATTGTCTCAGGCCCCTCTTCAAGCGTTGCATGCAATGGTTCTAGAACAGCAAGCATCCCCTCAATATTGTGCTCACCAAAATATAAACGACTAGCTTCCTCCAAAGCCTCATGCCACATCTCGTGCCATAGTATGGCAACCCTGATCAGTTCTTTTGAAACAAGTTGAGCCTGGAAGAAAATTTTACCACCCATTACAAGATCTGTCCGTGGAAGTTTAGGAGAACTTACACTGTTACATAATACTCACCTGATCAACAAGAACTCCACTATGCTGGCGAATTTTTTCAACAACTTTCAGAGCTGCCTCTCTGCGTAGCTGGCTTATTGATTTGCACGCCACCAACAGAGGGTACATAAGAGCCTACAATAGAGGTAGGAAGAGAGAGACAGAGAATGACAAATGTGACTCTCAGTCGGGAAACAATTTAGAACAGAAGATCAAACGAAAACAGACTGTATTTCAGGATAGCATCAATGAAAGATCCCAATGTATCCTAACTGAATAGGCATTGCATATTAATAATGACTGATACAGGAGCAAACCTAGAATCATATCAGGAGCTTAAGCTCAAGCTGATCTGAAAATTAAAAAATATACAATCAAAGAGCAATGAGTAGGTTTAATCAGTCCATTGCTTCATTAATCATTCATTCTGTCCAAAGGACAGGAAAATAGTATTTGCCTGCCTTGATTAAACTAACTCCACTTTTGTTTTGTCCCAGCAAGAAATCATTCTCAGATCTTCCAACACGTTGAGTCACAAATTCAAGTAATAACTGATGTGCCAGAAAAGAGGGATGCTTGGAGCATATTCAGTGAATACTATTCAAATCAAAACACGAGGATGTGAGTTAAGAAGATATGTCAGATGTCTCTAGTTTTGCTAACAGTTTAGTTAGTCGATTAATGTACTCTCCTGGAGACCCATACTTGGATGCAGCGCTTCATGCTCTGCAATATCTGAAGGGTGGCCATGGTGAAATGAAACTACAGATGAGGGAGCACACTTTTCCATAAGTTAATTGGATAACTGTCATGCAAGAAATCTGCAATGGCAGTTGCACATTCACTAGAGGAATCTGATTAGATGTAAAAGTGAAAAATACAAGGGGATTGCCAAATTGGGTGCTGAAGTTTTAAGGGAGCTTGTACAACATTTGAACTCATAGGTTGAAAACATCAGTACAAGCAACAATATTTGTCATCAATTATCCCATGATGATCTATAATGACATTATTTTACAATTTATAACAAAGTAATCCCATGCCTCATAGGCAAACAAATTACATTGAGGCAGGTTTTCATGTTGCCAAGGTTCAAAATATGCATGTAATTACTTCTCATATGAACACTAAGAACTAACTGATCAAAATCTTAAAAAGTCACTTGAGTGATGTCATAATGGCTCGCCACCGGTGTAACCTACAGACTCCAAAGTTTGGATTTTTTGATGTGTAAGAACTTGAGACACTTGGAACACTTCATAACACTCTTTGTCCTAGACACTTCATACCGTCAAACTGTGATGCGATTATCATTAAACTACTTGCAAGAATTCTATATAAGAAGTTCCAACATAATAATTAGCAACCATTTTGTCAAATTATATGAACTTAAGGAGGATAAATCTAGTTAATATTTCATTATATGCATACATTAGTACATATCTAGGGGCGCGCGCGCGCACACACACATATATATATATATAATACAAACATGTCCTAGTGTCCAATTTTTAGGAGATTCCCATGAATTCTTCTTGACAATTGGACACTGTGTCATGTGTCCAGGAAACATTGTTTGCCACCCTAAAAATAGGAGAATATTCTCCATCTTGATGGCAAGTGTTTAAGATTTTCCTAATTATGCAAGGTAATGGATGATTGAATTTACTCTCATTCTATTGCATCTCTTAACCGTCTGGGCATGCTCTTTTTGGGTCATTAATTTTAACCAACCAGAGAATAGAGTCCCCTTATTGGTGGATCACCATTAGAAGCAACTTTATATTCCATCAAAGAAGTGTACACCACCAAATATGTCATAGAATGGGGGCTGCACCTTCTGTTTTAGCAACCTGTAAGACTCCTCCTTTCCCCTTTTCTTTTATCTTCTGCTCCTGTTCTTTCTTTTGTCTTCTCCTGTTATGCTCTTCTCTATTTCCTTTTCCTTTTTCCAATTTTTGGACACTTTATCTCTTTGTGCCTCATACTGCTAGAGCTAGAGCCTCAATTTGGGACTGGATATGCTGAAAGTCTGGAACTTCATGCCACTACTTTTAAGTCTTAAATATTAAGAATCATGGTATTCCTTGTTGACAAGATAAAATACTAGATTACAAAGTCTCACACAACATAAACCATTTATTAATTATAAAATAACATCACAGAAATATTGGCATATATGCCTACATTTGAATATATAACACAGATAGACATAACCCCTTAGTCAGAAATAATTATGATAGCACATATAACAGGGCTAGTCAAGGTGGTGGGCCTAGTCGAGCCACCAAGCAGAGGTAGACATGCAGAGGCAACAAGGGAATGAAAGTGATTTCTCGTAGCAGCAAGAAAAGGAAAGAAAGTTTGCCAATCTGTTGGAGAGGGATGATGAGCCCACTTACTCAGGTTCTGAGGCCTCAGACAACCAGTTTATCCAGATTATCTTGCGATACAAGGGATGATGCTAACGACAATTTGAGAATGATGCATCTGATGGCCAAGAAGGTAGCAGTGGACATGGCAGGGGTCCATATGACTCGCATCCACCTAGTCTGAGTCAATTCACCAACAAGTTGCGTTTAACTCATGCCACAAAAGGTACAAACCACGATGCATGTCATAAGGTTTGCGAGGATACGATAGCATATAGAAGATAGGCCCCTCATGGTGGTTTAGGATATGCCACTATTGTAGCTGATGATATAGCACTCAGAGCTTAGCCTACAAAAATATCTAGATCCTCATCGTATACTGGATCCTATTCAGCACATCCAAGATATGACCTGTATGCATATTCTTCCACCACATAAGTTAGATTATGGGTCAAATTTCACTACCCCATCTTCTCTCAAAAAGGAGTGGGATGGCCAGCCCAAGTATTAAAGGAATGGTATTAGGGTGGCTGTCAACGAGGCCCAGACTATTGGATGCAGGGATGGGAAATAGTATATAGGTTGAAGCATGGTTGGCTGTACAGCCCCGAACTGCCCGGTACGAGACATACCAAACCGAATTGACGGGGAACAAGGATGCTTCACCCTGTTGACTCGGTACAAATGCCAACCATTTGATTAAACCACCCTCTCTATCTTCCTCTCCTTTTCTCCCTCCCCCTCCCTCTATTTTTTGTATGCCCCGGAATGGCTACATATCCATACCGTCCCAAACCGGTCGCCGGCCGATACGCCCTCTGGTACCGATTTGACAAACCTTGAATTGAAATCATATCCAAGGTCCTGATGAACAAGATCCCAATATCTACAAGCAATATAAATCAAGGTACACCGTCTTAATACCGGGCTCCATACCGGTGCCATTTTGTTATTGTGTCGGTACGCTCGGTACGAGAGCCAGTTCGACGTACTGAGTGTCAGTGCGCCCCCCATACCATGTACTAGTGCGCCCCCCATACCAGTTCGGCGTACCGAGTGTCAGTGCGCCCCCCATATCAAGATTGTGGACCAATTGGGAACCTATTTCTTCGGTTATCATTTCCAAATTCAAAATCATTTTTACGACCATAACTCCTTGGGTATGAATGACGCTGCCAAAGACATGATATGGCAAGGGCATCTCCACACAAGCATGCAAACCCAGATGCATAGATGCTTTAACTAGAAGCATCAAACATATAACCTCACTAAGATGCATATATATATATATATATATATATATATATATATATATATATATATATATATATATTACAATACAAGTTTGAGTATTATTCTTAAAGTGAGGACAATTAGTGAAGTGAGGCAAAATAACTTCTGTTGGTGATTAGTGCAAGTTTGAAATTCTCTACTTAAGGGTTAGAAATAAAAGAAAGAAAAAAGCAACAAACCTGCGGATGCCCCTTTCCAATTTGCACAAGTAATGCTTGTATTAGTTCCCTTACAGCTTGATTATTTGAATGTATTCTAGCAATTATTTGAGGTAGTACCACCAGCCACATTTCAATCTTTACATGTGAAAATCCATTCTGCAATGCCATTTGAACCTCAGAGGTAGCCCCATGGTTGAACCACAATGTAAGAAGACGAAGAATATCCTGGAAACAGAAAAATGAAAAGTTCATAAATTATATATACATATATATTTTGTATTCTGGAGATAATAATGGTAAATTATAGCTCATAAAAAATAACAGTGTACATAAATCACTGGAAGGGAAGATCATTGTTGTAGTTCCAGAAAACTAAATCCATGAGATTTGCAAGGACTGCTTTTATTATAAGTAGAAAGTGCAACAATCTTGTTTTTATACAACTTATAGGAAATAAGAAAATCAAAATCTGGCCATGAATAAAATGCAGGTTGTCTCCAGAGCTTCTAATTGCCTAATATGCAATCACCATATGTAGGGTCGGGAGACAAGAAATCAACTTGTCATGTAAGTGAACCCCGAGTAATTCTTTGAAATAATGAAAATATATAGTGATAGCATTAGCTCGAACAGCACAGCACAAAAATCTACAGTGACATCTAAAGCCTAGTATATCAACAGACAAAAACAATGGAGGACATTGAGCAATGCTATGCTTCAACAATGACACCATAATAGGAGACTATTATACAAGGTTGGCGAAACCGTCCCGAACCACTCAGTTCGGGGCATCTCGAGCCGTACTGGCAGCTTACCGGGATGGTTCTCGCAAAAAATCCGAAGCGCCGCGCCGAAGGATGAGAAGAAGAAGAAAAGAGAGCGAGCAGGGAAGGGAGGGAGAGGGAGGCCGGCGCTGGTGCAGGTGGCGGAGGCCGCGGTCGAACTCCCTCTCTCCGCCTTCTCTCTCTTTTCCTCTCTTGTTCTCCCTCTCCCCTGTCTCTTCTACTGTGTCAGTACAGGCCCGACACGGCCCAGCGCGGGCCCATACCGACTCGTCCCGCCGGACAACCGGTACAATGTCTGGTACCAATTCCGCCGACCTTGCTATTACATATTTGATGCATACAATACATATATAAACCATATGTCCTAAAGTATATATAGCTTACAATACAAAGTCAGCAATACTCGACAAGATATAAGGTAAATGAGGTCAGGTCAAAATAACTGTAATCCCCTACATGGGCAAAGAAGCTTTTTTCCCAAATTTTCTTTTTTTAAACTCTACAAAAGAGCCGCCCGACCATGTCGATTGAATGTTCAAGCCTCTCGTGAATTTGGATACAAAATATTGCCAGTTCCTTCCACATGGAGGATCCAAATGAAAATCCTCATCTTTAAACATATGATCTGCAATGTCTAAAATGCCTACAAAATAAAGCGTGTTCTAGAGGCTCTATGCCTATGCATCAAGTAGTCCTAAAATCGATATTATAATGGCAACATACAAGATTTTATTGATTGGTTGGAAGCATCCTGATCAGTTAAGTTACATCTTCTATGTGTTTAAAGATACAGAGATCAAGATCATAGATTCAGATTCTGGCAAGACCTATCAATAACATCCATATCGGGACAGCTTAATGCACATGCAAGGGACCTTCAAAACATACTTTTTTGTATTTTTTGAAGTTTTAGATGTTATAGATGAAGCTTAACAATGCTGATTTTTCTACTTTCATATTTGTCCCCTGTGCTGATTGAACATAGCCAACTCTATATATATATATATATGGAATGGATTAAACTCCTCTCAAGAGGAGTGGATATCTACCCCTCTCAAGTCCAAAATCAATAATGGGGCATCAACAAAGATTCACATCATTGATCATAATTTATACCACCAAAAATGCAAGAAACCAAGAATCACATATTTTGGTGGTCACTAACCTATGCATCAGTTGGATACAAAAATATACTGTTAAAATGCATGAGACCATGTTTTGTTTATAATCAGAGCATTAAAATCTATTAATTTTCAATTTACACGTTATGTATAGATCATGATCAATGAGATGGATTCTCGATTTAAATGCTTTAGCATGTATTTTAGCATATTGACACAATGAAATCATCCATTTTTTTATCCACGCGACAGTGTCAATTTCGATTTGAATGCTCCATTATTAACAATAGAATTAAGACGAGTAGATCAAGGTTCGCAATCTTGATATTGGGTACCGTATTGGTACCTTATCGATTCGGTAAGGTAAGGTACGCATCTTGTACCGAAATAGTCCTTTAACTATTTTTCTCAATTTTATCTTGGTGCGCTTCAGTATGGGCCAATACACACCACAGTACACCTTGGTACAGGTCGGTACACCTTGATACAGGGTGGTAGGGGGCTCGTACCAACTCGAGGTTGAATTTCGTACCGGTTTTCTCTTGGTTCGGTACGCCACGTATCGAGCGGTACAACAGACCATGGAGCGGATAGTAGATGCCCTCCTCTTGAGAGGAGCAAAGTCCATCTCTTTCCTCTTTCTATATGTATGTATATCGTGTGCTCATAGCAAGTCTAATAATTCTCAACCTAATCTAGCTAAGACACCAATCTACTAGAAAAAGGGATTCCGATCAAACTTTTTTTACCCTCCAAAATTCTAGTCAACCTGAACCCAATCCGATCTTTTACAAGTTGCATTTAGGTTGTGCATCTATGCACTAGTTGGATTGTTGGAACTTTCAGGCAACTAAAGGCACCCCTTTTCAACTCTCAAACAGCACCATCAGCCCTCCCTCATAAATCAGAAGTGTTACCATCCTTCACTAGCAAGCACATTGACATTAAGGTGGAGCTATAGAAGGCCCCTGGCGCCACCAAGGTGGTAGCCTGGTGGTAAGGGGGCTTGGACTCCACCCGAGTTGTCCGGATTCAAAACGCGCGGGCGTCGATTAAATCAGGGGACCACATGCCCCATGCCCGGATGGTTCTGTGTGGATATGCTTTCCTTCCATCAGTACTGAGGTCGCGCTAGGGTGACGTACTCACATGGATGACCCAATGGGGTTTCCCACAGGTTGGGGAGGGCACGCGGAAACTTGCAACCCACATCGAACATTTCCTAGTGGAAGGGGGGCCCAGTGGGGACTGCTACGCGGGTGGGGTTCTTCCCCTCCCCCTCCCCTCCTATTTTCTACCAAAAAAAAAAAAGAAGGCCCCTGGCTGCACATGCTTTATTGCAGCAAGAAGACAGACTAAGTTGACGCTGAGGTCTCCATTGAGAAAGAACATGCTAGTGCCATGAGGCGGAGTTAGGCTAGCAGCGTAAGGGGATGGCAAAAAGGGCGAGTGCAACCTGCCAAAGGGGGAGGTGGAAACAAGATCATCTCCAGGTTCATGGGTGTTCATGTTGTCCCCAATTGTATAACTTTCTATCCAACTCTCCCTTGGTAACTCTGTCCCTCTTGATCAATCTCTCAATCACTACTTTATCTTGATGACTCCAAAGTGCACTCCATATTCCAATTTGACGAAGCCAAGCAACGGATTCAAGATTACAAGCAGAAAAAGGTAGAAGTCCGGTGTATGAGCTTATAAAGTACATTAACCAAAAAGCAAAGCCTACTTGCGCATAAAACAACAAATTAAAAGGTGGAAGGAAGAAAAGAGAATAATTGAAGTCCAGATAACAAAATATGAAACTTCCTCTTAAGACCACTTATCTATTCTGAAATCCAACCCTCACCTTTTTTATGACTTCCTTGATTACCTCATAAACAAATTAGAAATTATTAATCAACCATGCTTAGAAAACAATATTCCAGAAATTCTGATCACTATCAAACACTGAAATGCTAAGGTCTTTCAATTTCTGTTGTTTGTATTGTAGAACATAAAAATAAATTCCTACCAATAAAAATGAATATAAAATGTAATGAGTATAAAATGTAATGAGTAGGGAAAAAATTCTAAACTTTCATTCTTTGCACCATTTCTTATAATATTGTGCTTTTATGAAACTTCCTAAACACACGACAGCTAAAAATTAAGACATCTACAGTCAGATTTATTAGTAAATTGTTTTAAATCCTGTACATTTTTACAAGTATAAGGTCTACAAAAGTAAAACATATGAATACAAGGTCAGCCGTCAAGAGTCAAGACACCGCTAATCTTTAATGAAGCAAGAGGTTTACCTGTAAGTTGTCATCAACTCCCTTGGCAGTTGAGGCACAAGCTATTGAATAGAAATATCCAGTGACTGCAGCAACAACATATTTCTCCGTGATAGCAGGGCAGCCTCGTAGAGTATAATGAGACAACACTGCTGTATTAAACAAAGCCCATCTATGCCAAGCTTTGGCCCAATCCTTAGCACAATGAGTGGCATTTTTGAATGATATAAGGATCTCTGGGAAGTAGAAAAACTCATCAATAAAAGGCACCATATAACCAAGGAAATGAAAGACAAGGGACCATCGATTACCTTGTATGGAATCATCATCTAATCCAGGTGAAAGTGCCCTCTTCCATGTCCCAAGTTTCAGATAGATACGAGCAAGAAGAGGAACACCAGCATTGGAAGCATTAGCATGGCTTAATTGTGTGCTTGAATAACTATTTGTTGTAGCAGGGGCCAGCTGTGCAGCTAAATCCTAGAGAAAAAAGTTAATGATAAAAAGAATATATCTCAACAGAGGCTATAGAAAGCAAAATTTTTTAGTACTCAATCTAACAGATGTGATTAATGCATACTTGCAGCCTAGAAAACGCTTCTTTCCGTTTGAGATCATCACCAAGAGACCACTGGTATTTCAGGTAAGCCAACTTAACTTGAGGATGTCCACGGCATAATGAATTTTCAGGAGATGATTCGGGATCATACTGCACAGAGTTAGATACAGGTATTGTATTATCATAAAGCAACAAAAATAACCAGTAAAAGATTTTATTTCCAGGAAACTTGAAACACTGACTTGTAAGAGTTTGATTAAAGTAGATCTGGCCTGACTGATACGGCCACTTGTCCGGCAAAGTGATGCAAATTTAAGCCAAGTTTCTATGTCATCGGTAGGGGGAAGCACCAGTTCTCGCACTGTAAGAAGAGCTTGCCAAACCTACATGTTTATGATCGAAAGTAAATACGAAAAGAAAATTATGATAAACACTAGTAAAAAGTTCTTCAGAAAGATAAAAACAGTTGCAATACTACAGTAGAGAAAACAGCAACAATTAATTAGTGCAAACTACATCGATAAAAGTAACCTAGAGTATATACAAAGAAACTTAGTTGGATAATAAACATGAAAAATTACTAAAGACATATCAGAGGGAAAAACCAAAGAAGACAAGTGAAACAGAGCCAACTGTATTATAAGAAGACATGAGGTAGATGCAATTTAAAATCTAAGTCTGCATATATCTGGAAATAACAATGCATAAAAAATATGGAAAAATTCCACAAGCAAATATTATAATCTTAATGAATCAAGAAAGATCAGTAGGAAGTCATCTCCACCTGCAACTCATTAATACCATTAAGCTCTTAGGTTATTATTTTACCACCAATCAGAAAATGAATTATTTTAACACAGCCCGTAGTGGAAAATGCTAAATATGTCCACCTCAACATTTCGTTTTGCCCCTGTTATGCGCTCATTCCACATATTACGGATCAGTTCCCTTCGACCATCTGCAACTGAGTTCCCCACAGGAAGAGTGCAGTAGTCAATTACCTGTATGGATCAAAAGGCAGTTTCCAGTCAACTACTGTTACTATTGAATGCAAAATGACATAAATTTAGGCAAAAGCTCAATCAACACAGAAGTGACATTAGAAGAAAATTCAAACCATTGAGTAAAGGACAGACCTCCTCTAATTCTGACAGCTGTTGAACACGGACCATATTGCTGTAAGCACGTTCATAGCTTTCAAGAACCTGCAAAAGGCACCCAAAAAGGCATATGAACCATAGAACATTTAAAAAGAGAATTATGAAACACAATAAAAAAGGAAACAAAAGTGCTATAGAAAGGAAACATTGAGCTTCTAAAATGAGGTGGAAATGATCATTATTTCACAATCATGAGCATCAATCCAGCCCTACCAAACAAACCCCTTACCCCCCAACCATAAAAAATAAAATAAAATAAATAAAGAAAAAGAAAAAACAAAATCTATTTTCAATTTTACAAGGCTATTTAAAATTGGAAATGGAAACAAAACTTCCATTTTAGTAGTTCTGCTAATTTTTTAATGAGCATGACTTGCATTGCATTTGAACCCGTTGTCCTATTGATAACCTATAATAACTAAATGTTTGTAAACCTATAATAACTAACTGTTCGTAACTTTAGCTTCTACTGGAGAAGAAGAGAAATACAATAGGAAGTACCAGCTCAGACCCGCAGCAGATTGCACAATTAACTAATGAAGAACTCAAAATAAAAATCTGGCATGATTTCTTTGGCCCACTAAATGAATGCCTTCTAATTTACTTGATAAGATTTTAAAGACCAAGAAGATGCCTCATGAATAAATAAAGAGCACTATAGTATCGATTTATAAGAATAAAGATGATATCCAAAATTATTCTGACTATCGTAGTTTTAAATTCATAAGCCATACTATAAAACGTTGGGAGAGAATAATTGAGCATAGATTGAGATGTGACATAAATTATCGGAGAACTAATTTAGTTTTATGCGAGGAAGGTCGATGATGGAAGCTATATTTCTCCTTCAGAGGTTAAACGAAAAGTATAGAGAAAAGAAACAAAATCTTCATATAATTTTTATTGATTTAGAGAAAGCATGATAGAGTCTCTAAACATCTTATGGTGTGTGTTAGAAAAGAAAGAAGTTTTCCTTATATATAATAATGTGATTAAGGACATGTATGATGGAGCGGCTAATAGTGTCAAAACTACTGGTGGTGATACTAGTGAATTTCAAATCATAATAAATTTACACTAAGAATCTTCTTTAAGTCTTACGTTCTTGTGCTAGTTATGGAGCTTACTAGGGACATTCCAGAATGATATTTCTTGGTACAAACTAAAGTCGATGTTAATCATAAGTTGGAATTTTGGAGGAGCGCATTAGAATCTAAAGTTTTTAGGTTAAGATTAAATTGGAAGACATCGAATGTAGTTTTACTATAATTAGAAAGAGATGAAAGTTACGTGAAAATTAAAGATCATGAAGTTCCTCAGAGTGATCACTTTCGATATTTAGGATCAATTATTCATAAGGAAAGATTGAAGAGGATGTTATCCGCGGGACTAAGCAAGCTGGATAAAATAAAGAAGTGCAATTGGGATATTATATGATGGTAGGATACTTGCTAAGTTGAAGAAGAAAATTCGAAAGACAGGCATACAACCAGCCATACTTTACGATATAGAATGTTGGATGGTTAGAAAACATGTGCATAGGATGAATGAGAGCAAAATGAAAATGTTAGATGTGTACTAATACAAAAAAGGATAGATTAAGAAATAAAACCATTCATAAAAATATGGAGGTAGCACCAACTGAGGACAAATTGAGAGACGGACATCATAGATAGTTTGGATCTACAACATAGTTTGCCGAGAGATACACTCGTACGAAAGAGTGACTTCAAGCAAAAGTACAAAGAATAGCATTTGTCGTAACGCCCCGAATCGTCCGATTCGGGGCGTACCGAGCCAAACCAAGAGGGAAACAGAACAGTTAGCCCTTTCCATTCGGTATAGAGGGGCTGGCTCAATTATGCACCCCCCCCCCCCAACCACCTCACGATTGCAAGAGACCCCCTCTCTCCCGCTCACGATTAACACCTCATGACCACTCTGAGCGCTTGATCTACCCCATTTCCCCCAACATCACCAATAATACCCCCCCTAGTCTCCCTCCCTCCCTCCCTTACTCAAGGTTAGGGATTCCCTTGCCCTCCCCTTTCCTCTCTCTCCCTTATCCCTCTCTCTTCCTATGTCTCCTCCCTCTCTCCCGCCATCTTCAATTCGAAATTGGGAAGAGAGGAACGAAGAAGGCAAGGTCCGCCGAACCGGTACTAGGACCTGTACGGGTCGGCGGATGGGTCGGTACCGTATCGACACACGGTACCCTTGGATGTGCCGGTATGGAACCGGCACGCCCAAATTTTTTTGGAGTTTTTCGAGTTGATTTAATTGGTAATCAATCTTTTTGAACTTTTTCAATGATTTTAAGTCTAATTTGATTGTTTTTTTTTATATTTTTATGATCTCGGTTTAACCTAAATGATGCATCTTATTGTTTTAAAACGATACAAATCAAAAAAAATGATCAGTGAGATGTTGCATGCTAAAAGAAGCAACATGAAATATCCCCAAATCAAATAGTGAAGTAAAAAATAAAAAATAATACAATCAATTACATATATTTAAAGTACTATATACCGATATCTAAAATCTCGTCGAGTGGCAACGCCTCTTATAGATATCAGGATTATTAGCATAGTCAGGACTCAGGAGGCACATCAGCCCACCCCCCTAACCAAGCGGCGTTGTAGTCTTATATATTCATCCCACAATGAACGCGCTCCGGATTATAAGCACTCTCAGATCTCTCGTTGAAGCTCTGACTCTGAGATGTGTTCTTTGGCTGATAAACTTGCCGATAAAATGGTTGTGAAGTGGCCCATCCGAATAAGCCGGCAATAAAATCCGACCCATAAGATACTCCAGACTACATACGATAGTAGCCACAGGAAGATTTCTCAAACACACAATATCCATATCTACATCCGTATGGGTCATAGGTTATCTGTGGCTGCGGATAACAGAATTCGGTATACGACTTGGAACCTGATACATCCATGAATCCTACTCCACGTGCGAGATCATCTGCAGTGGCATCTATCCTATTGAATGACATCGAGGAGCCCGTCTCCTATATGCAATTGGATCCTTGCGCGCTCCATCAGATCGCGTACAGTAGTCCCTATCTTGTGTAGCATACGTAAACTAAAACTCATCGGTGAATCGAAGACCACCTTTTAGTTCTCATAAATGGTGATCTCATGTTCACTCTTTTTCTGGCCGGCAGATCCATGACCACCAGAACTGCTGCTCCTGCTCTTTGAATTTAAATAAATTGATTCCTCGACACTCTCCATTAGGGCTGCAGGTGCCTTTTGTTTTTCTTTTTTGGTACGCTAGGTAACTACCTTCTTATCCTTCGTACCACTCGCTGCCTGCTTACCTTTCGTGCCCCTCTCTGTCTGGTTATGTAGAAGCACGTATGTCGCCCTCCTGACCAAGTCGATCGGTTAGTGTAGTGGCCTCGTCTAAACATCTCTCGATCATATTAAGGAGTCATGGTGACCGGCTTTCCTGCGGCTGTGGTTGATCAGCTAGAAAGGTGTGGAATATTGCTCTCTACCCATTACCCTACATTGACTCTAGCCTAGCAAGCTACGAAACTTACCGGTCATGGAGATGATCCTCGCTCATCAAGCTCCGACTCCTAGTTGCCGGCCCACAAACCATCTAATTATAAATCATCCACATCATCAAGAAAGCAAAATTAATCAAATGTGTACTTGAGCTTCACTTTCTCCTGAATGCACTTCAGGTTCAACCTCAGATTGTAGTGAACATATACAAGATCGTTGAAAAGCTATTGTGTCAAATGATTCCTCTACTTGCTGTCAATAAGAGCGAAGGTGGACCAATTGCGCACACTTCCACTCGAGGAGACCATCTGAAAGAAGATCCTAATAGCTAGCCACTTAAGAGTTTTCGCGAACAAACCAAAATAAATCCATCATTCAGATGCAAAAATATTAAAAAAATTACATATAAAATAGTATAGTATTAGTAACCATCTAACGCCCAGTAAATTTTCTCCCGATGTGGAATATACCTAGATTCATATTTATCTTACGACAGTTGTCGAGACTCCAAAGCTACCGATGTCCTCTCTAAATATTTTGGTCTGTAAAAAAAACTGTATTGTAATATCTTAATTATTAAATATACCAATTAACCTACAAATGACTCTTAGGTTAACTTATCTCTTCTAGATATAGGGCCACGATTTTTGGGTCGAGCTTTATCTTGTAAATCACATTATGCAGAGCAGCCAGAAGTTCGTCATCTATATCGATTCCAGCTACGGTGTATTGAAACCAAGGGTTTAGGTAGTATAGGTAGAGTTTATTATTGTCAGTAAAATTGTACAAGTACAGGATCAGTCTAATTTTTAATATTCTTGCTTACCTGCTAGATGTAAATTTCTACCGATTAGGTAGTCCCACCGCCGCTCAATGATATCGATGTACTCCTAGGCATACGTCGAATCTGCCTCCATGATCTAAATCTTTGCCCTCTCCATCATATGATACAAGAAGCCCATCTGAAAATACCTCTCACTATCCACAGCCTGAAGCACTTTGTACAATGATCTAATAGCCTTCACTATCGTAGTAGCCCGCTGCCAGAATGTCTGCCTTGTCACCAAATCCTCGACAATGCTCCCTTCAGTGTCGACCCTCGCATATCTACTTTTCTGTCACTCGAGACTAACAAACATCCGACGTAGGACTTCTTTCTTCTTAAAAAGGCTATCAAGTGCAACGTAGTTGGTCGCAAACCGTATAACTCCTGATCTCAAGATCTCTCCCTTTGCATACCTCCTCATCAGTGAAAAGATCCATGTATGGTTATAAATATATCTGGTGATAGTTTTGGGTGTCTCCATTATCTGCTGCACCCTACGAATCTTCACAATGTCCATCAACATGAGGTCAATGCAATATGTAGCACATGAAGTCCAGAAAATATGTAGCTACTGCTCCAAGATCTCTCCGGCGGCCTTATTGTGATCCATTGCTAATGATGACCTACACAATATTCTTCTCTCCTATGTTATCAATCACCTTCATCAATTTGAGAATGTGCGTGGCATCATGCATATGATCATCAGCATCAACCAACTTATGGAAGAAAATATTTATATCACAATATATCAGAAAATTGATAATGCTCCGTCTAATAGGACCAGTCCAACCATCACACATCACTGTCAGTCTATATAAGGGCCCCTTGCTCCTATATGAGATAATCCATTTCTCTAGCTCATTATTGTCAAAAAGCTCACTGTAGATGGCCTTCGGACCTGAAGGATCTATACCAGAACCAATAGCCTGCAAAATGAAAATGACAGACCTATAGTACATATTGTCTGCCACATTCGCTGGAATGTGGCTGAAGTGAAACCAAGATCTAATAGCTCGCCACATATCCTTATCCTTATTTAGCATTGTGTCAATCCTCAACTGCTTCGAATCTCTGCTGGAGAAGGCATATAAATCTAAATTATGGATAGCTGCTCCTTGTGAAATCTCTAGATGACTTCTTTTGCTACCAAAAGCCTCCAGCATAAATGCAATACGACCACCACCTCTACTAACAGCCTCCCTAACTAAGGTTTGCTTAAAATATGGATTTGCCGTGCTGCTCACAGAACTGAAACCGTATTCATAGTATGAGGGCCCAAATCGAGCCCTATGCCTGGCCACCTCATCCTGCTGCCACTGATCATTCAAGCTCGCCTGCATGGCAACCTGAAATTATGCCTTCTCGTCATCTGGTGCGGATGCCTCCTCTGACTCCCTCGAGTGATAGGAAGGTGGCTCTACTGCTCAGCGGTCCACCTCCACCTCATTGAAAACTATTCTTTGCTGCTCTGAAATCAGCGAAGTGCTTCTTCATCAGCTGCAGAACCTACTATGAATATTTGCAACACAGATACGTCGAGGTAACCACTAGCTAAGTGTTGCTTCAACCTAGTTATCCCTCTTTTCTTAAACTCTGTGCTACACCAGTTGCACTTCCAATGGTGCCGACCCGATAGCATTTGCCCATGATCCAACCAATATCACACCCTCGCTCTTTTTTTCTTAATGACTCCTTCCTGTAGGTTTATCAACCACGTCAATTTATCAATTATTTAAAAAAAGCAAAATTTCGTTACGATGAAGATAATTTTTTACGTCAGAAAATATATCTGATTTATCTAATACATAATACTAAATTTTCATATTTATTTATTTATTTATCTTTAATAATTTTAAATTTAAAAAAAAAATTTAAATATCATAGATTCATATATATATATATATTCTACTTTAGAAATTATTTCTGAATTATGTAATACGTACTACTAATTTTTCTTTTTTATATTATTTATATATTTTTAAATATTTTTCAAATTTAAAGATGATTTTTTTTAAATATCAATATTTCAAAAAATTAATTTCAGCTCAGATTCGTAGAACCCAATAATAGATGCTACATACATTATTTCTCAAAATTTAAACAAATGGACACCAAATTTTGCTAGAGTAGCTTACATGCCCCTAAATACGCTTTTAATTTTACAGTTTTTTAAAAATTTATTTATATATATCCTATTTTTTAATCCAAAATATCTTTTAATTTTAAAATTTATATATAATACCAAAATTAAAAAATTTCACATCGTCATGTAGATCATCCATAAATCTACAATATAATAAAATCAAGCCCAAATCAAAAACTTTGGCATGATCTTTTCTTATTTTGCAAATTTCGAGCTATTTTTTCAAGCCCAAAAAAACATTGAGAGAATGAAACACAGAAGAGAAAGCACACCTTATTTAGGCTTGAGTCTTCCTTTAATCGTGCTAAATCAATATAATTTTCGCCGTGAGAAAAAAGGAAAAAGCCGGAGAGATTGAAAACGATGTTAGGAAGGCCTCCTCGGGCCTTCCTAACATCTTTTAATCAGCAAACAAAGAAAATTAGAGGATTGATTCAGAACCGGGTTGACTCGGTGCAAACCGAACGGTTTGCACAAAGTTCGAACGGAACCAGCCAGTTCCAAATGGTTCCAGCCAGTTCCATCCAGTTCGGATTTTTTTCGGGCCGATTTGGGGTTAAAACCGACTCCAATAGACGAACCGACCTAGTTTCCCATCGGGTTGGTTCGGTATGGGCCGAACCAGGCGGTTCGATCCGACGGCCTTGGGAGAAGGTTTCAAATTGTTTTTAAATTTTTAAATTTTGAACTAAAGTAGGCAAAATTCAAAAATAAAAGAAAGTGGTCCAAAACAAACTAGAATGGCATAGTACTGGTACCATATTATATCGTATTGCTGGAAAACTAGTACGGCTCCCGATCTTGATACTAGTACAGCCAACCTTGGTAGAGATAGACCGAAAATTGTGAGAGATTAGTAGTAAGGAAAGACTTGATATCTCGATAGCTCTCAAAAAGTATGGCCCTAAACCGAAAGAATAGAGAAAAAAGATTTATGTAGCTCACCCAACTAGTTTGGAATTAAGGCTTGGTTAAGTATTAAATGGATGGTTTGGCATAAGAGTACATTCGATACAATAATAATCTCCGTGCTAATGATCTCTGTGCAAGAAATACAGAAATGTAGCACAATCCAAGTCTCTTAAAGCTAATGGCATTTACAAGCATCCACCATAGGCCTCTAGGATACCAAAACAAGAAAGGGCATCATAGTGCCTGAGGCTCCCACCACCACAAAATCTAGGTATGGTCAGATCTATACAGCCTTACCACCATGCACAAAAATAGCCTCTACACATGCGGGGATAGGTTATGTACAACTGCCCCTCCCAAGACCTTGCAGTGGCAAGAGCCCCATTAACTAGCCACTCTTTAGAGGAAAGAACTTGGCGCAACAGTAAGCTGCTTCATTATTACCTGGGTGTCACGGGTTCAAAAAAGAAAAAAAATATATTTTATGTTTCGTTTTGGAAGGAGATTGATGAGGTGCCAAAGATTTCTAGTAGTGGTGAGACCAGATCATTAAAAATTAACGAGATGCCAACTTCAAAACAACCAGGCGAAAAGGTGTCTCGTGGTGTTGAACTTCTAAAGAATTTGGCGCAACAGTAACTGTCCATTATCACCTGGGTGTCACAGGTTCAAAAAAGGAGAAAAGATATTTTATGTTTCGTTTTGGAAGGAGATTGATGAGGTGCCAAAGATTTCTAGTAGTGGTAAGACCAGATCATTAAAAATTAACGAGAAGCCAACTTCAAAACACCCAGGCATTTTCCTGTCACAGTGAAAAGGTGTCTCGTGGTGTTGAACTTCTAAAGAATTTCCACCGCTACTTGCTTGTCTTCCATATGACTATGAAAGTGCTATTGTAACAGTACTCTACAATACATGTCCTTAAGAATTCGAAAGTTCCAACCATTAACAAACTTCAGCCTCTCTACGTTCTTTTGTTCAGATGCATTATTTTTGCATTATTTTCCTATAAAGTGAGTGGGGATATATTGGAGTTGTAACTGTACATCTATATTATCTTTTCTTGACATTGTCATTCATAAACATGTGTGATTTATCAGTAGAAAAAGATGACGGCATCTATTGACTCCTAAGATCTAAGTAAAAGCTATCTTTCAATGTCAAGGTCCAGAGTTTTTTATTATTTATCTAAAAGATGAAGACATATCAGTTTATTATGTAGTTCTCCAATCTCAAAACACATATAATACAACTCCATATCTGCTAAAAGTTTGTGATACAAGGAACAAGAAAAGTTGGAGACAACTCCATAAATAACATTCTATTAATCAATCAAAAGTCTAGCTAAAACTAAAGCCTTACAAGTCTTACTAAAAATAGGAAAACATACCCAAATATAAAAGGAGAACATACTAGGACTTTTTAACCAAAAAAAATGAATATTAGGCAAAAACTAATGCCAACTCTAATAGAAAATAAATAGGATTTTTGACCTTAGGCAAAAACTAATGCCAACTCTAATGGAAAATAAATAGGACTTTTGAGCAACTGATCATGATACTTGCCAACAGCAAATCCATTGGCTCCTATAAGGTTTATCACAATCCGACTTATCATAATAATTGCCAGCTGTATCCTGCATTGCATTAGTTTGCAATGTAGATGCCCTCTTTTATAAACATACCTAGATTGTCTATCTTAATGCGGGCCTTATCGCAATAATAAAGTTGCTCCATTATGACCTGGGGATTATGAGTTTAAAATACGAAAACATGATCCCTACATACAGGGATAAGGCTGCATACATGTTTGACTAGGATAAGGTTCCATACATCTAACCCTCCCGAGACCCTGCAATGGTGAGAGCCTCATACACTGTGATGCCTTTTATCTAGATTGTCAACCTAGATCCAGTAAAGCGATTTGCAACAAAAGGAGAATGGTTAAATCAAGGTTCGTTTTCTCGGTCATCTTGATACGGTATCTGTATGCCCGGTATAGGAGTTAGTTCAGCATACCAAGACTCAGTATGCCTTTCGTACCGCACACTTATTCTCAAGGCTACAAATGGGTCGGGTTAACCCAAGACCCGACCCGACCTACTTAAACCCAATCCGAATCCGATTTAAGGATCCACGGGACTAGGTTGGATTTCAAATTTGGATCCATTCCACATTTTGGGTCGGTTTTGGATTTATTGAGTTTTGACCCGACACGACCCGAGTGTTATATAGGTCTAATTTGGATCTTCTAACCTATTACCCGACCCGAACACAATATACCCATTAACCCGAGGTAAGTGGGGGTAGTGTTAAGCTGGTCTACTATCTACAATCTCCTCTCTTGAAATCCCGATTAGAGATAAGTCCTATATAATAAAGGCATCTATCATCAATTAATTGGTTTGAAATAAATGGTGCCATCATCGCACCAACCCAAGCATTTTGATCTAATTTTATTCACATGACATAGGGGATGTTGTGGCAAACTAGATAGCTAAGTGATCCTTGGATCGAAAGTTCGACTTTTAGATTATAAATTGATACACTGTGATTGACTTGGCATTCTATCCATGCTCTATTTCAATCCATTAGATATCTTTTACCATAATACTTTGTATAACCCATAGGGAATGCTCAACTTTTGAAACTCTTTTCAATAATTTTCTGTGCTTTGTTGAAAAAATTATCATGCTAAATATGTCATAACATGCTTCCAAAGAGATTCATGTCTTATGATGAAGCTAGGATTTCCTTTTAACCAAATTTAACCCTTTCAATTTAGAACTCTATATGTGTGACCTAGATCCGACTTGGACCCAAATTTTTCAAGTTGGGACCGGGTTATGCATGGATCCAACCGAATCCAAATGATCCATTGGATCAAAAATTTTAGCTGTGGATCAAACTCGATCCAACCCTATCTTCTATTGGGTTGGATATGGATCCAACATTAGGACCCGAACAAGGAATTGGGTTGAGTCGGAATCATTCATAACTTGGTCCAACCCGACCCATTTGCACCCCCACCTATTTGGTACCGATACGGTACGTACAATCGGTATGCACCAGTACCGATCGGTACGACATACCATGGCTTGAACAAAATAGAAATTGCCACGCATAAGTTAAAAAAAAATGAAAATGGAGTAGACATGCAAGTTGGTTAGATGCCAAGAGGCTTACCAATGCAGCCAATTCCGTTGCCAAACACTTCCTTGCTCTCTCAACGTACTCACGAGCTTCATCATACTAGAAAAAAATAGAGCATCTTTAGAAATGTTATGCAGTGAAAATTAGAAAAAGAAGAAAGGAAACCATGAAAATTAGAAAAAGAAGAAACGAAACCATGGGGCACCTTTTCACGACGAACTGCAAGAACAGCCCTAAAGAAAGCACCATTGCTGCTTCCATCACCACTGGCAGCGGTGTTACCTAAGATCCGAAGCTTGCTTTCATCCCCATCATCCAACCGAGAAACATATTCAGCCATCTGATCCCATTCTCCCATATTCCAAGCAGCATTAGCAGCCTAAGACAACAGCATCAAATTTTAAAAAGGGGAGGAAGGGTTGAATAAAAACATGAGAGAAATGTATAATAGCTTAAACAGCTAAGATTTATTAAATCCGATAACAAACCATTGGAGCCATTTCCAATCGAGCCGAGGGTTCTGCAGCAGTCCACTGCTCTCTGCATAAGGCATTAAGCTCTTCCCACCGAGCTAAGGCAGCAAGGCAACGCATTCGTCCTAGAACCATGTGAACAGTAAACGTCAGCAGCACATTCAAGTACTCATCCTCTAAAAAATTTCCAAGGTGTTTGCCGAAGATGCTAGAAAAATTCTTTAAATATCATATAGCTGCAACTTAGTGAGAATTTTTCCAACTTTTTAAAAGGCATAACTTTTCACAGAAATATCGCATTTCCATGACCGTGGATTCATTTAAAAAGAACATTCAGGATCTCTGATTGATATTTCACAGCCTTAGTGAAATTCCAATATTTTCTAGGTCAAAAAGTAGTCAAAACCTAGACTTGTGCCACAAAAAGGAAAAAAAGAAATCTAACCCACCTGATTTGTGCTAAAAAATCTAGTTCCTTCCCCTGCAACAATCACTAGCAGCCGCTAGCCAAAACACCTCCCCCCCCCCCCTCTCTCTCTCTCTCTCTCTCTCTCTCCCCTAGACGACCTGGAGTCGCCGCCTCTCTCTCCTCCCTAACCAACTAGAACCCTCCTCACTCTATTGGCAAGCCAAGAACCAACCAAGCCCCCAGGCAGCAAGCCAGAATCCCCTCCTCTCTCCCTCCACCCCCCTTTCTCCTTGTTAGCCCAGAGTTCACCCCCTGCAGAAACTCCCTCATGCCACTCTTTCTCTCACACACTCACATGCCCCCCCTAACTGATTGAGTCAGGTCTAGTCAGACCAAGCCTGACCAGCCCAACATACCCAGGTCAGATAGGGTAGGGCCCAGGCGCTATCTTTTTTCTATCAGACGGGGGACGAGCCTGGGTTTTCAGCCCCAAGGAAGACCAGCCTGGTTTTGGTCCTGGTCACTTGGTCTTGCTTCGAGACTTCGGTCCAGCCCCAACCAGACCATGCCCAGCAGATGCTCAGGTCTAGTAAAAGCTGTAGTTATAATTTTGTAACAAATTTTTACCGATTTTTGAAATTTTAGCCATATTAGGAGTCCTTTAGAGAGTAGTTTAGATGACCAAGATTTATTTGCAATGATTGCTTCTAGATAGAAAGTTTATTCACTAATCTATGTATAGTTTAGATATATAATTGAATCATGATTAGTTCATTTACTTTTGCAAAATGAATCAACAATTAGCAAACAATCCTGCTGATTAGAATACAAATATCCATCTATTAATTACTTTCTCCATCGAATGCATCATAATAGTACAAAAATGTATCAACCAAATATGCCAAATAATAATGACCATTCATTATCCAATACTGACCTAATGTGGCATCTAAGTTATGAAGTGGACTTGATGCCTGAGATGATTTTAAAGTGTATGCTTTCAGTGCATCATCCCATCGCTGCAACTTTTCATACCTTAAATAAACCCATTGTAAACCACAATGTCAGTAGAGAAACAAAAATTGCTCTTATTTGTAAAAAGTTGCTATTACTTGAAGAGGGAAAGGGAGGAGGGAGAAGAGAGGGAGAGGAAGGGAGGAGGTGAGGGGGGAGAGATAGAGATAGATAGAGAGAGAGAGAGAGCAAATCAACAATAAAATTTTAGAAAATAATATTTTTGAAACTATTATTATAATATCTAAAGTATACCAAGACTCCTTTAGTTGAACATCCAGATGTTGCTGGGCATATGTTAGTATTCCAACAGCAGCCTGCCAAAGTAAATTTTCATAAAAGACATAAGTAGACAAAAGGACATAGAGGAAACTATGACCATACTACTATTAGAAGAGCATATATGGGAGCTTAAGACCATACTGCTAACAATAAGAGATGAAAATGAAATGATACAGCGCGTTCAACCCAAAAACACAAAGACAAACCTCATGTTGGTGTAACTGATTATTAATATGAATAAGAGACTCAACCACAGTAACAGGATTGGCACCCATCTTCTTGGAACGTGCAGCTTCAAACTCCATTTCTTTGTAGTGAAGGGCTTTTGCAAATGCTCGGCACTGGGGCAAAAATACGTCCACAAAATATGACATGCAAGATGAAATGTTTCACAGCAATTTCAATGTAATTATATAAATATAAAATGCAAACCTTCTCAGCAAGAGCACCAAGCAATCTGGTGTCAATTGGAAGAGGTTTCTCATCATGTTCCATAAACTCTGCCTGGTCAGCAATAACAAAAGTCAGTTCCAGTACCAGACTTGATGGCATGCTGGGTTGATCCATAAAGGAGAAAAAATTACCAAGTTTAGTAGCGTAGCAAGAATTTCAGGAGGAATATTTTGGGATGAGAAGGCTGTCTTAAGATTCCTGACTAACTGCTCCTGGGAAGTTTCATTCATATGCGCCCAGCAGCTTGCGAAACCAGCAGCAAATAATTCTCTCCCAACAGAAGGCTGTATATTCTCTGTCAGAACAATAAATGCTAAATAGAATAAATCAGGCCAAATGATTGCCACACCTGCAACTGTGCAAGTCGTGCACAGGTACGTAAAGCCGGGGATGGAGATTCTTTGAGCAGTTCAATGCTAAAATGCCTCATCCACTCAGCCCAGTCTTCCTTGGTACTCCTTTGAGAAGCCTCACCAGCGGTTCTTAATCGAACATCATTAACCTATAACAAGTCAACTACTAGTCATGCAACTTTCTCTGCTGATCAATGAGAAAATATATTTCAATCAACTGCCCTCATAAGAAAAGCAAATTTAAAAGGATGGTTGATTCGTTACTCTAGGCGTGTTATATAGTTATAGAAGTCCAAAGAAATTTGTCCCGCTCAACATATAAAAGTGCATATTAGAGTTCTTTTTCAGAGAAAAAGCAATGACAATCTATAGAGAGTTTTACAAATTTAGTTCCAACCCCAAATATCAGAGTAGATGCAAATCAATAAATACATGCATATGTATCTACATAGACCGATTGGTCGAGAAGGTATATATGGATGTGTATCGGTAAATATATAGATAGATAATTAAATATAGACATTATAAATGAATTAACAGTTGTTCCAATAAAGAACAATGTGGAAAATGAACCAGGAGCACTAAAAGGAATTGGCAAGCACAAAGCCAGGCAAATTGGACTCAGAGGAAGGACATTCCTTTACAAAATTGGACCCCTGTAGTAGTTAATAATGTGCTTATGCTTTGATGCCAGCACAAAAAGAACTTAAGTATCAAAGATGAAACAGTCAAACACGATAAACAGCCTAATAATAATTCATTTGAGATTATCACAGTAGATAGCAGTGTCAAACATCCCTCAACATTTAGATATTACAATCTTACTAAATGCTTAACAAAGAAAGCTCTGTCATACATGCACACATACATACACACACATGCATGCATATTACATGTACATATATATACTATATGCATAAGAATTTTCAATAATGCTACATCCAAACATTCATTTGATGTATATAATCAAGTAAAGACATCAAAACTCGTTTATCTTATTAATACAAATCCAAAGCCTCTTTAACTGCATCTAGATATTTCCAAACAAAGAGTTTGAATGGAAGTTTGAGTATATTAAAGAACAAAATAACTTATGATAGCAGATTTCATTTTTGCACATCATATACCAATTATATGAGTTGAGAGAGCAACACATAGAAATGCCTAGGAAAAGGTATTCAATATATATCAAACAATTTAGCAGATCCAATTCATATTTTCCATTACAGAAGTCTATTAAGAGACTAGCAAACAATAAGTAGCCAGGCAGTAGTCGGTATCTAAGACAAATAAACTCGTTCAGATGTCAAACAAGAAATGCATAAGAAGATATTACCAGACTAATGTCTAAGAATATAAGAGAGGAAACAAGAAAATATTACTTGATGGCTTCTCAATTGCCTGTGCATCTCAGTCTCCTCCTCGTATGGGTCAGTATCCATGTCGTCAACTGGGTCACTGATGACCTCAACAGGAAGACGCCGAGTAAACTTTTGCACAGACAAACTCTCTAAAATAAGTGGCTCACGCCTTCTTAGGCGGCTTTCAATCTCATCGAACTCTCTATGCTGAGATATGAGAAAAATCATTACCAATTGTCAAAAGCTCAACGGCTTCATGAAATCAAATCAAGAAACGAAGAGGTCACCTGCAAATGGTGTTTCAAAAGCAATTTGTGGATTGATGGTATAAAGATAGTGAAATCTTCCCCTAGGGCATGTGCGAGGCAGCACAGAGCATCAGCAGCATCCCTTCTTAGATCATCATTGTTCCTAAGCAATATAATAATCCAAGTTAAAATGGAAGATAGGTTGCACATAGATAAAAAGGATGTCTAGTTCGTTCTAAGTGAAATAAATTACTAAAATTGAGCCATACTTTTCATGGTCGACAAAACAAATTCAACTAATCTGACTACTTCCTAGATTTTGAAATTATTTTTGAACTTAATGACATCACAAGGAATTCCTTGGCAACTGCTAGAGCATGCTGATGCAGAAACTTGCTACTGTATGTATTCTTATGATTATTATATTTAGAATTTGAGGTGTATATTTGATTAAGTTTTTTTTTTTCTCTGCCTTTAAATAATAGGGCCATAGGGCAGAGATTACATGGCATCTTCCAAAAGATCGATAAGCATAGGATGACTCCAAATGCAATAACCATACACAATGATATCTCGCTAGTACTCAGGCATGGGATGCCTATGTTTACAAAGCCAAATCCATTCTTCAGCATGTTACTTCCCAACTGAATGCAATAGAAAACATCGTGCACATCTTTGCTGACACGGTGATTATTTTGCAAAAATGAGTTATTTACTGCAGTAAGAAAATGGTAAATGGAATGACACAAAACCAAGAAAAATTAAAAGCAACACTGGTGCATGTTACAGTTTAAGATTGTAATGTTTAAGGATAGAAACATAATTTAACTCATTCAACATGTAACTGAACTCTCTTAGGCCTCTCTATTAAAACCTAAATCAACTCCCACAATCCAATGGTTGCAAAATATGAGTTTCCCTCCCTTAGCAGTGTGTTGACTAATAAAATTTTGAAATTGAAGGGTTTAACTGGGATGAATATTATTTTTTAAAAACAATCATTTCATACTCCTATTGGAATTATGGACAACCATATATGGGAACCAATTCTCTCACAAGAAAGCAATAACAGTTTTTGCGGGTACATGCAAAATTACTCTACCATGTCTTCTTCAAATGCCATAATTGATGGGAAAGGTTTGGATGATCATAATGACTCTTCCATTTTTCCTTACTAAAATATTGTTGATTCATAATTTTTACAATACTTTTCTGAAGATATACTACTGTTATCATGCACATTGTGTCTTGCACGAGTTCAATCTAATCCTTGCATAGAACAAGTCAACCATCTCTCAGACGGTAGAACATGAGAATTACCTTCTTTAAGCAAGGGTTTTCCAAGTTATTAACATATTATTGTGATAAAGTTTAGCTCTGTTATCCCTTTTTCCCCATTGCAAGCTAATTTCTTCCCTTTCAAATTTATCCTCTCTTTTTTCGACAGATTATCCTCTTTTAAACAACATAAATTTGAAGCTCTCATCATCTCGCACCCTGCGTTGCCCTCACTATAGTGTGTATGAAGAAAAATTCAATGTAAAATATAACAAAGAAATATCACATAAACCAGGCAAAAAGGAAATAGGGCTGATTTAATTTTCAGTAATATAGACAAAAAATATTTTACCAAAATGTAATTTAACCTGATTTATCATACATAAAAACCAAAATTAGGTTTAGGATATTATATATGTGAGTACAACATCAAATTACAAAAAGCAGTACAAAATTGTGATATCTTACCCATCTAAGACAAGAATCAAATGATGCACTAGAGCTGAAACATGACCGGTGACCTGAATCCAAGATTAAAAAAAAATGTGGTCATGATCAGATCAACAGATAAGGAGAGAAAAATGAATTTGAAAATTTCTACATAAAGTAAAAATACCTGATTTCATTGTTTTAGAGCTTTTAAAAATTTCCATTGCAAAACCACATTCTCAGAATCTCAGTTATATAAAATCACAAATTTGAATTTCAAAATCCATATGAAATTGTGAAATATCGTTATTTTGCTGTAAATTTCTACAAGACTCAACAAAAATCAAGATTTCAATAAGTCGAAACCAAATCACTAAACTAAAAAGAGGTTGATTATAACCTGTACTCGAGGTATGAGCTTGGTCAGAGTATTAATAGCACGATGCTTTATATCAACCGAGGCATCAACCTTAAATAAACGAATAAGTGCAGGAAGAAGTAAGTGCATGTGTTCGTCCAAGGTTCCTACAAAACATTTACCATACATCAGAGGGATTTCGAGCGGCCAGATACTCATAAATAGTATTTTTAACAGGTAAATAAGAAAGAGCAAGCAATATATGGAGAGTGAATCAAGAATACCAACCACCAAACACTTCAAGAGTGTGTAAAATATCAGGAACATGGCTACAATCATTGCAACGTTCAGCATCAGTTAGAATTTGTATACAGCATGGAAGAATGTCTGGTAGATATGTTCTGAATTCATCATTTAAAGCTAGGCAAAGTTGCTCCACAAGGTGAAGTATCTGTACAAGAAGAGGAACCATTTTTCAAGAGCATAGAAAATACAACAGAAAACTTCAAGCATACTTCAAAAATGGAAGGAAAGAGGGAAACGGATCTAACAAGTGAGCAAGACAAAATTTCGCTTAGCCGACACATGGTGCCTCCCAAGGGTTCCTGACCTAACCTTCTAAGCCATGCACATTGCTCAAGTCCATATGCATCCAATGTCGTGCAGTATATAGAGTATATGCAGCAATACTAGCAGTGGTCAATCAATTCATGGGTTTCCCTCAACAAAGGCACTACTTACATAATACCTAGAAATTTAATCTGGCAGCCAATGAAAACATGTATGAGCCTACTTAACATTCAGTCTAGGGTAGAGGATTTTCTACATCAGCATATTGTAATTACTTCTTTAGGTGTAATACTACTAGTATGGTATACCCATAGCACCAATAATTAAGGATTACTTGTTTAATTTGTGGTATGTTTCATTGTGGTAATACTTGTTTAATAGTGTACAAAATATCGTACGCATCTTTAGCTTTTTCCTATTTTGAGTTGCTAATGACTTAGTATGGTGGTGTTGCATATCATATCACTTTTAAATTATACATTGCATAACACATAGTATTTAACAGCATATATGTAATGGTTAATGACAATAAAAATACTATATGTTACTTTGATTTCTATTTTTTTATAAGACAACAATCCAGTCATTTAGAAAAAGGTTTGAATTGGTTTAAAGAAAGAAAAAAACATGGAACACCCCTTTTATAGCTTATCTAAAGCATCCCAGTACAATGGACCGTGCATTTGTGTGCCAGCCTATACCGCCAAGTACAGCAAGAGACATACTGTGCCAGCAAGAGACATACTGTGCCAGCACTTGGTCAGCACTCACATCGCGGGCAGTACTTAAATCTTGGTTTTATCTAAGGTTTTATGCCAAGCACCCTCATGTTCACTCCCCACCTAGATAAAAGTCCCCACTAACTGACCATATAATGCCTAGACCGTGTTCATGTGGCTAGCATGACATTCAAACTTGTTGAACTTTTTCATTTCAGCCCACCGTGCAGCATACATCAATGCCTTCAAACAAACTTCACTTTGTTTCCTTGTTTCCTAATTTGCTAGTTGTTAGAGTAATGGATCCAATAATGTTGTAGCAATTCTATTATCAATATCCCATCACTGCTTTTTTTTCTTCATGGATGATTCATGTTTCTAAAAGATTAAGAAGAATATTGGCTCCATCTAACAATATGGAAATCAGCAATAGCTTATATTGTTATGAAGGCTATCTAGCTAGGGCTCATTTCCAAAATGGGTGTCACAATCACATACACAAGTGAACAGCAAAATATTGCGCCATAACCAACAATCCAGATTTATCTCAACTATTTGGGGTTATTTGCAGTTGCCTTTATATATCCTCATTTGCTAAGTGTTCCTATTGAGGGCCCCTTCTAATGTTATTTTATCTTTCAAGCATTTCCATATCTTTTCTCACAACCTCCATCCATGTTACCTTAGGTCTTCCCCTCCTGTTCTTGGATCCTTCAACATAAATTAAAGTACCTCTACTTATTAGAGCCCCCTCAAATTTCTGTTCCATATGCCTATACCATCTCAATCAATTTTCCACCACTTTTGTCCTCAATTTGTGCAACTCCTACAGCCCTATAGTACATTACAATATAACTTTGTTGACCAAACTACTCAAAACTTCAGAAAAACCAATACCATTGAATGCTTTTCTATATTCATCCTGCAAATTCCAGCCTTTATCCACATATATACTTCCATATGGAACCAACAGGGCATGTACTATTCTAATCATCCTAACAATAGTTCTTCTAACTCAGGAAGGAACATATTCTATTCTAATTTTGCATATCAAGATATTGCACTATTAGCTACAAAATAAATGCCACCGTATAACTTTTACCGAAATAAGGATTGTCATAATATCTAATAATAAAGAAGGATGCCTAACCAAATTATTGGATTGAAGAATCAGGAAGCAAGTGAAAGAGCAAGAGAAAGATTTTAAAAATGGGTATGCCTTATTCTTGCAAGTCAAAAGAGGACATGCTGAACCAAGATTCGTCGTCTCAGTACCGGACCCATATCGGTGCCACTAGCATAGTGTTGGTACGAAATTTTTTTAGCGTATCGAGTGCCGATACGCCACCCGCACAGGATACCGGTACCGAACCAGTACGGTACGCTCTGTATCGTCCGGTTCGGGCCAGTATGCCATACCATGTACTGAACCACTTAGAAATTTGGATCTATATGTCACCTTACAAAACCAGATTGTTAATGTAGGTGTCAATATCAGGAGATATTAGGGTCCAATTTGTGTAACAACATGCATAGCATTTGCTTGATGGAAATGGTAAGCCTACACGCACAAATATTTTTTTATATTTACGTAGCTCGGAGAGTTCAAAATTATCCAAACCCAGGGTAGTTCAGGATCATATTCAATAATTTAGCAGCAAAGTTAAGTCCTGTTAAGCTGCACTATAAGGGAACACAACTCAAACTGTATGAATTTCCTTGAAACAAGCCAAGCGTACAAGCATATAAAACCAAAGGTTCTCATGCATGTAGATGACACTTAACATTAATTCGGTTAAAATGAGTACAAAAATGCAGGCAGAAAGAAATTATCTTTACCGGGGAACCAAGCACAGAACGGTTGGTTGCAGGCAAACTAAAAGATGAAGACCAAAGTTCAGAAATGAGGGAAAGCAACTCCGGTAAATACTTCCGTATATGCTGCACAAGTTAAATCTTTGCATCAAACCGTCTTGAAAACCTCAAAAAAAGTACACTCATGGAATGAGAACAAGCCACTCAAAAACCACCACCCATACCTGGCGCACAATAGATACCAATGTTCCAAGCTTCCAAGTTATGTACTCTTTCAAACCATCTTCACATGTGCGAACAGCATGGAAAAGGTCAGGTAGAACCTACAGAGATAAAGAGTAAACCAAATGTACAATTTTAAGCATGATGCCATAACTTCAGACCACTACAAAAATATCAGATGATGAGAAACAATATTGCAATCATAAAGGAATTGGAAGTATTTTTGCAGAATGTTCTTAATCCATTGGTAAGTTTGGTCCAGTAAGGAGTATCTTAAACATGCTGGCTGGAACCTAATATTTCTTTTTATTTTTTGTCTTATAGACAATATTAAAATGAAAAACTCCCAGAGGAGGCTTTCTTGGGGCTCCAGAAAAAGGTCGTCTTGTTTAATTAGAAAGTCCTGATAAGATTCAAATACTAGGGAGAACAAAAGAGATGGCTGCAGGAATCTTTAGAGGAATATATTTTCCATCTTTAATAAACATATAGGGGAAATTGACTGCCAGCCCTTTGGCTTTCATTAAACAATTAGGGCTTGTTGACGAAAAAAACTATTCATGGCCCTCACTTCTGATGAACATTTAATTTGTCTACTCCCTGGCCTGTGTATAGGCGCGTATAAAACAACGAAAAAGTGCATACACAAAGTAACAAGGCACAACTAGCCAGACCGTGGTCATTATATGCCAGTTAAACAAGGAGATGCAAATAAATTACCCATTCATAAAAGGACCCTGCATTAAAATGCATACAGAAGACTTGCTACCAAGGCTTCACATTTGCCTATAGCCATTCAAAATAAAGAGAATAAGCTAGATTTGAATGAGAAAATAAAAGGAAGGGCCTAAGCCAAGGTTCAACCCTCTCCTTCCCCTCCCTCGTCCCTCTCTTTCCATCTCATTTCCCTTCTATACAATCCTACCTATGCTGTCTTGTCCACCCATTTCTTCAGTATTTCACTTTTCATTGTTTTCTGTAAATATGTTTATTGAGATATGTTTTACAACATATTTATTTCTTCATATTCCAGTTGATTCTTTGTTAATTTTTAAAACCTCAAATTAATCTCAGACCATAACATTTGTAGCTGCTTCTTTCTCCATTTTTCCCTTGAAGATCCAGTGTCGTTTTCACAGATTTGCACGCAGCAGGCCATAAAACCATGAGATTCAATTACAGAACAACAATGAATCATATCCTTACCCCAAACATATCCTTCCTAACAGGCATCCCTGTACTCTAAACTCTAGGATAGATTTTTTTCACTTCTCATTTATCATAATATCTAGCATTCCCTGCTTCTGTCCCATTTACGGAAACTAGAAAGCAAGCCAAAACAAATAATTTAACATTAGACCAGAACTTTCTTGGGTCCAGCAAGACATACACAGGCCATCTCTCACTGGTCTTGCAGCAACAACATCATAATTTACCTGTTCTTTTCTTTTCTTGCCAAAAGTCCTGTTTCTTAATATTATATGCAATTCTTAATTATTTCTAATGAAGTAAATATTGCAAGCTAATACATATCGTCTGGATGATTGCTAAATGGACACATTAGGGCAGACTCCAGTTGTTTAACCAAGTATGATTTCTTAATTTAGCCCTATTGTTAATTTAGAATTTACCTAGCAAAAAGAAAATAGAGGGGAAAAGAGGATTCATAATTGATTTATGAAAGGGAAGAACAACTTGTGCATGGGAGTAAAATATAGATAATCTCACCTTTGGTAGGTATGGAACACAGCCTAGGCCCATTGACTAGTTTCAGAACAAGAAACAAACACAAGTTAGATAGCCAAAAGAATGTGATAAAGTAAATGACTTCAAACAATATCCACTTCTAGAAAGCATACCTTAAATATGAACATAAGAGAACCCACCACCTTTTGGTGATAACTTGAAAGAGAGGGATCTCGAAGAATTCTCATAAGAGAACTAATAGCAACCTATTCATTGCAAATCCAATTTTAGATAGCTAAGGAAAAAAGCAATGCCATTCTCACAAAGCAAATCTTCTTTTCTTTTTTTTTTAAGTGTGTGGAATGCATCGAATGGGACCACAATTGAATTTCCTCAACAAGATACATGCACAAAGCAAACATTACCGTGGAATAATAATCTTCCGAAGCTGCGAAAGATGGCCAAAGTTCTGTAGGTAGCTCTTCCATGGAAACAATATGCTGACCAGTATCACTTGCAGCACGAGAAACTTCTCCATGTGAACCAGGCAATTTCTGCTGATTGCGCTTATGTATATGAGGATCTAAAGCACCCATAATCCCTAAAACCTGCAAGATGACAATCAAAACCCAAACGCACAAACCATTCCATGATTCTCAAAGAGTAACATAAATCATAATGGTATACCTTTAAAACTTCTCGTCTGGTTGACCATGCCAACTCCCCATTCAACAATTTTAAGAGTAAACCAAGCAACAGCGGGTACTCATTGTATGGGGAAATAACATAGCTGAATGTATAGAACATTGGTTATTCAAAGTTTCAATATAAACAGATTACCTAAACCTCAGTTGGCATAAATAACAGATAAAGTTGGATTTTGCTTTAAAATAACTTGCATTCCTAGTCTAATGCAAAAAAAATAATCATCGATTGAAGGATCCATCGTGATTTTTAAGTTTTAACCTTACAAAGTACCTGAAAATACAACATTATGAAATATTTTCAACAAATGGATGATCTGAGACTTTCAGATTTATTAAATTGTGTGTCTCAACTTTCAACCATGCCACGTATATATTATTACTCTTAATGCTTTTCACCTTCCTCATCTTTCTTCCCCTTAGTCCCTCATTGTCTTCTCTTTTTATCCTTTCATCAAGCAACTGTAGGTACTCCTTGTATGAAGAAATAACATTGCTGAACATAAAGATCGTTGGTTATTCAAAGGTCCAGTATAAATAGATTACCTAAAGCACAGTTGGCATAAATAACATATGAAGTTGGATTTTGCTTTTAAAGAACTTGCATTCCTAGTCTGAAAAAAAAAAATCATCAATTGAAGGATCCATTGTAATTTTTAAAGTTTTAACCTTACAAAACATCTGAAAATACAACATTATGATATACTTTCAACAAACGCAGGATATGAGACTTCTAGATTTACTAAATTGTGTGCCTTAACCATGCCAAGTATATATTATTAGTATTAAATCTTAATGCTTTTCACCTTCCTCATCTTTGTTTCCCTTAGTCTCTCATTGTCTTCTCTTTTTATTTTTTCATCCTATCTAGCATGTCAGTTACAATCTAATCGACAAATGCACCAGTTACAGATTCAGGTACCAGTTGATTACCAATTGACTATTTGACCACCTTGAGAATCTTGGCACCAGAATAGGTGAAAGTGGAACGGTCAAAACACCTAGGAGAAGACCAAAAAAAAAAGGTCAGAAGTATGGCAGAGGGATCTAAAGAAATTGTTCCAATTGGATGTCAGATTTTTCTGGTAGGAACTAATGCAGAAGGACCCTTGAAGCACCACAATAAATCAGCTAAGTTTTGTTGCAACGTCTCTTCTGGGCAAACAAATGATATGTTCTTTGATTCTCTCTTAATGATGAATTAACTTCGATGCCCTGAATAAGATGGCATTCCATTTTTATTTGTTATCAATCTTTTATATCAAATGAAGTTCAAAAAATTTTACAAGTAACTGTAGAACACAAAGCCATCTCAGAATAAATAAATAAATAAATAAATAAATGTGCAAAATAAATAGTTATAAAAGAAAAGGCAAACATAACTAACACCAAATGGCCAAATGGATATATAAAAAAATAAGAAGAGCCCTTAAAACAAGAAGAAGTGGAGCAGAAGGATGAGTAATAACACACCCTGTGCTTTGTACAACTTGACCAAGAGTTGCCACAGCTACCTCCCGCTTATTAGCAGCAGCCCCATCCAAGAGTGCTTCAACAATTAAAGGCATTAACTCGCGTAGATACTGCCTCATTGCAAAGCCACCCTATGCCAAAATCAACACGTGTGAATTCAGAAACTCTTTTCCCTTCATTGTGTTTTTTAAAAACATTTAGGTCTGCAAGATTCAGTTAAAAATTAAAAAAAGCAAGCAAAATTAGGTTTCCAGAATTAATTGATGAGAGAGCAAGGAAAAAATCAGCAGCATAGAAGAAAAACCGCAAATGTTGGTTCAGTAATCCATGGCACTAAGTTTTATAAAAATATGATTGGCAGCTTAGGTGCAAACTAAATATCTCGTTAATATATCAGCATTTAAAAGGCAGTACACGCTACATTTTGGTTCAAAAGATGAAAGATGATAGCACAAAATTTACTGGTGAACGAAAAAGATATAAGCAGTATCCCATATTAAAACTTTCTTGTCAGAACAATTTTTTTTGATTTTTTCATCAAAATTCATTATTTAGCATGGACAAAAAGTAAGTCACAAGATTGAATAGAAAACATATGTGGTTGCTTCACATACTCAAAATTTACCAGAGACGTAGAGCATGATATTGCCCAGGAAAAGTAACTAAAACAAAGGATGGCTTCACCTACCACTTTGAAAAGCTCCCCAACAGTAGCAAGAACTCCAGTAAGAATACCATTAAAAGCATTGACTCCATTGCCTTCAGACAGCCTTGCAACCAGGGCCTGAAATTTTGGATCACAAGCATAGCACTCAACTAATCCATGCTAGACCAGCAATAAAATATTAAACAGCAAGTTTTGAATACCCACTAAAACAGGACCACTGCATGAACCCTCACCGACAGACTAAGATCATAAGAAAGGATCAATAAATATCCAAAATATTGTACATTACAAATAATAGGTCAACCTTATGAACTGGAGCAATATATGGAAGTATCAATCGTCCACAATTACGAATTAAGCAACCCAATAATCTGGCACTTTCTTCTTTGCACTTGCTATCCACACTGTATGGACAAGAAATATAGAATTTCCAATAGATTGAAATTACTCTTAATTATCAGAATAATAGAAAGTAATTATAGACATAAGCATAAGCAACCAAAATCATTTGTCTAACCTTTGCTCCAGATACATCAGCAATTGTATGAGATGGCGACGAAGTGCTGGAAGAACATAAGCAGGATTCTTTTCAGATAATCTGCCAGCCACTGATATAGCAAGCTCTCGGACATCAAAGTCCTATAGGAAAAAAGAGAGAAACATAATGAGCATGTCACTGGAAGAATACGGCATATTTTACCCCAATGCAGGGTCAATAACAAGTGAAGCATTTAATAAACTGGATGATAAGAAAATTCAAGAGGGTGAGCTTTGGCGCAAATGGTAAGATTGCTCCATTGTGACTTGAGTGTCATGGGTTCGAATCATAGAAACAGCCTCTCTGCAGCTGCATATATCTGACCTTTCTTAGACCCCGCAATGGCGGGAGCCTTATGCGCTGGGCTGCCCTTTATGATAAGGAAACTCAAGCAAGTAATCCTTTCCTTACCAAGGATGCTTTCTTCAATTTAAATTCACTCTTGAGATAACTCATCAAATCTAAAAGGGATGTCTTTTAAACCGTAGTGGCAGCAATAACTTTTCTTTTCAATATCCTTCAAGGGTTTATAGACCAGCATCCTTTTCTATATTTGTTCTCCCAAAAGAGTGACGGATGTTTGAAGCTAACAAAAGTATAAGTCAATTCTCTAACATAAGGGATCAAGGTAACATTTCTTTGCCAATGATAACCATTAGATCCAAGAAATCAGTAATCATCTAATCATCAAACACAATCAGTTATAACTGTCATAAAATGCACGAGTTTGCTGCAAAATCATAACCAGCTCGCTTATCCTACCGCTCCATTTGGATTCTTAAGGCATAAAATGCAGGTTGTTAAGAAATCAACCTCACACCTGCCCTTTCTGGTTACTCTCTCAGTAGAAAAGCCCTATTTACCAAAAAACATCTATTAAGCTTGGCTTCAAGGCCCTTATAAAGTGCTGATAATTACTAGCATAAAGTGCTTTCCCTAAATCAGTAGTTTAATCAAGTTTTAATACACCACAGAGAGTTAACATATTGGAGGAAGCTGATTTGTAACAACAAATATTTCACCATCTTATAAAAATTGCTGATAAAAGCACTTCTTCACCAACACCGTCAATTCTTCCATTACAAGCACACAAACAATTCCATTTTCAAATAGGCATTGCTCTTCAAAAAACTCTAGCATTCCCTTCCATGCACTTGCAACATATCATACAAGTATAATTCTATCACAAAACTTCAAATTAATCATGCCTTCGACTATTTGACACCTCTGTCATATCAAAAAGTGCATTAGTGTGTCTTCTCATCTCAAAATATTCAAGACGGTTAGGAAATACTTCCAAATACACATTGCTCTTCAAAAAACTCCAGCATTCTCTTCGACTCTCTTGCAACATAGGATACAAGTAGAACCCTATCATAACTACTCCAAATTAACCACATCTTCAATTATTTAACACATCCACCATATCAAAAATATATATTAATGTGTTTTCTCATCTCAAACTAATCAAAAAAAATAGAAAATCATACATTTTGTTGTGCAAGGGACAAATAACTAGGCAGGGAGCATTTAGCGCATTTCTCTGTAGGCAGTCATTGTTCTAGCTATAATCATCAATATGTACCACCTATTTGGGTAATAGTTGTGTGTACTTTTCTGCACCACCTTTCCTAGCAAAAGTTGCATCTTTGTTAACTCAAACCTCCGATTGGCAGCATCCAAGGAAGCCAATTAAAAGCCTCCACCATTGTAACTGTCAGTGTCACACTCTCCTAGTAAATTTTTTTCTAGCCATGAATGCATCAAAGTTCTTCATAGTAAAATAATATTTATCTACTTTCTTTAAGAAAACTGGATGTATCCCATATCTCCAAGCCTCACCCCATTTAAGTTGATAGACTTCTTTTCCTAATCGTAATTCCTTTTTTCAATGGCGCATCATTACTCTTCTATCTAGATTATATCATACATTTTGGATCATTTCCATTAAATCAGATGTAAGCAAGCCCCGATGCTCCTCATATAACATTATTCGACTGCCCCTATTTGTGTGTGTCAACATTTTCAGAAAAGATATAGCAAAGCAGTGCGGCACTAAAGGGATAAATAACTGCTGATCTGTGGTATCATCTCACAGTAATCCCAGTCGGATCTTAGTGACCTTCTGCGTAAAATCAAAATGACGACTTTATTTAAGAATGAAACAAGTTTGAACAAACTTTCTTTTTTACACTTGTCTGACAAGAAAACCTAATTCTCAATCGTTAAGCAATTTGATCATACCACTTTAAGAGAGTAATAGATAGACCTCAGCTAACTTTTAATGAGTTTTTTATCAAGCCTTTGGACTTCATGAGTGATAGAGACCTTTTTTTGATCTGCCTACAAACACATCACAAAGGTCTACAACAACTAAAGAAAAAAATGATGCACATTCAAGTGTTAATTCAGCAGCTTCTGTGTATATAAACAAGGGTGTGGCAAAAGCAGCAAATCTCCTTCCACATATGGCACATGACAAATGCAAGCGATGTAATAGATAAACACAAGAACTGGAAAAGAGAATACTTGCCACACTACATGCTGGTCTTTTGGGAAGAAAATGCAATAACAAGATAGGAAGGGAGTCCTAAAGAATCTCAATCTATCTTTTTGAAAATAGAGTCCTTATCTAAATCCTTTGGTGATTGGCAGTCGTAACTTTTGAGCTTTTGCAAAGTCATCCATGCAGGGAGTCATTGCTTTCTTTCCATTTTTCTCTTACTATTTTATTACATTCAATAAGATGGTGTTTGTGGTATACCGCATTTCCAAAAGGCACTAACTCATCTACATTTATCATCTCAACCATTTAAATTTATTACAAGAAGTAATTTAGCGTGGAACTGTCCACTCTCCAACAAAAGAACAACTCAAGAAAATAAACAAGAGGACTTGTACCATATTAAAACTCTGACCATTTAACTATGCAATCACTAATGTCCATAGCTACATTTGAGCATATTTTATCGATGCAAAGAAATATCACAACACATAGTGGGAGCAGGTTGCTAGAAATAGCAGCATAACAGTCCTCATTTTCATAGACCAAAGTAACAGTATGTAATGATAAGAAAGGACATTACCTCATCATTCAGAGCAACAAAAATGGAACTCAAGCTATCAGCCTGGGCCAAAAATTCATCAAAAGTACCATTATCATCCAGAGACAAAAAGATAGACCGTCTAACACTAACATCAGCATCTGCAACTGCTGCAATTAGAAGTTTTCCCATAATCTGCAAAGGTGGTGAAAATACAATCACAGTGTAACTTGCATATTCATATCTGACATAAAAAATTCCAGATTAACATCCAACCTAAGTTTAATTATGCAAGGAAAACAACCATTTGAAACAGTCATTCATCAAAGAAGGATAGTAAACAAAGTTGTCTCATACAATACAAAGCCTGAGGGACACCCAATTGCCACCAAATGCAAAGAAGTTATCATTCCTTACAGTATAGTAAGTTGTCACCAAAGACAGAGAAGTTATCACTTCACACAGCATAAATAAGTTGGGTCTCTCAAACAAATATAAAGCTGCAAGTTGAGCACATATCCATTATATCTGCAATTTGATTGAGGCAATGAAAAGACAATAAGTTTCATGAGTGTATCCTGATTATTATGTACCTGAATGTACGTATACAAAGGTCTCAGAGTGGCTCTTTATCTTCTTATATTTTTTTATGAAAAAAAATGAAACAGTCATAAACATGAAAAACTATAACAATTTCAATGCATCAGCTGAACCAAAAAGATATAGTCTGTGCATGCGGCTGCCCCGGGGAGGAAGGGGGGGATGTTATCGATTGCCTCCAGAGATCCAATGCAAATATGGTTTCAAATATAACAGACCTGTATCTTTCATGGGTCCCTAAGCAGTAAATGCTATTTCTGCTTCTCGCAACAGCATAGCTTGTCAAGTAATACAGGTAGAAAACTGTGACAACAGGAGGGCATGTATATACAGACATACATACTGAGAAATAAAAGATCATTATATGTGCATATATACATCTATCTGTGTCCATGAACATCTTAGAGGACCATATCAGTATGGAAGGCAAAGATGTTGCAAGTTTTAAACAATTTAAAAAAACAAACTTCTGTTATGAAATTCCAGATAACTTGCCTTCCACTTAAATAAACCACAGATTTTTGAATGGCCTACAAGTACCAAGTAGACAAGCTGTTAGTCAAAAATTTCTAAGTAGCATGAATACCAATTAACCCCTCTGGTGGTGTCCATTCCCCAGATTGTCGAATAATAAGGGAATAAAGCAGCAACAGGATAAAGAACAAGCATTAGAGCACGTATTAATGTTGTTCGCAAGGGATTGGTTTGTCATTAGTTCCTATGCAAACCTATGAAATGGCAGCTTCATTTATCTTCATGCAAGATACTTCCACCCAGTGTTCCTCTATTCCCCTTCCTTTTCACCTCCACGTGAATATGTTTCTATATAAAGTTGTATAGATCCAGACAGCCACACCATCTCAAGTATTTCTCCCTTATTTCATGATTGGTGAGAGCCTTAGGTTATCTTCGTACCAGCATCCATTTTATTTTTTTCCTTGTTTAACAGGTTTTGAATCCTCCACAGAAAAAGCCATAAAGTGAGTACCAGATTACAGCTTCCATGTAACAATTACAAATTGTAATCAAGCAATTTGAAAGAGGTCTATATTTTTGCTACAGCAATACAAATTAATGTCATATAAAGGGTTTCTGTACGAAGTTTAAGGTTGATTAGGAAGCAAGCTTGATTAGGCTATTGTTTTTTATTTTGAACTTCATGAGGTTTGTGATACCAACATTAGGGTTCAATTCAATTCATATGAATTTTTCACGATGTATAAGAGTCCTTTTATTATCAACATAATCTTTTGCTTCAAGGACTAAAGCATCATCACTTTCCATCCTCAGTTTTTTAAAACAATAAATCAATCCCAATAAAGTTTATGTTTTTTTTGTTGTTTCTGTGTTTTCCATCCAAAGCCATGTTTAGGCTTGAATTTTCAGTCGAGTCATGTACTAGTACTGCCAAGTAAAAAAGATCCACCTAGGTATGATAGAAAGCCTAACCCAACTTCAAACCACCATACTTAATTACTAGAGCCTTAGTCTTTCTTCAATGCCCACGGTCATTACTCATCTCTAGGAACGGAGGAGGATGGATGATAGTCTTGAAAATAGAATTGTGCATGTATGGAAGGAGGAAAGTTAGAAAAGAGGAAAAAATTATGCAGAAATCTGCAGAAAACAACACAGAACAGTAACCCGACTCGGTTACTATTCACGAAACAGTAACTCGGCCTATAAAAAGAGAGGACAACAGCCAAAAAAAAAAAGAGAAGAAACCCTAGAAAAGTGAGTGCAACCGTAGGCGAAGTCCTGAGAGACCCTTTTCCTTCCACTTTCATCTTGCTTCTTGACCTATTTCTTCTTGGAGCCACCTTCTTGACCCCGTCATCATTCATCTCGATACCTTAGTGGAGCACGGCCTGAAGATTCTCATTGGATTGGAGGGACCAAACTTGCATAGGTAACTATCCGACTAGTTTTACCACCATCTTTTATCCAACCCTCGTTTCTTCGTCCATCAATCATCTCCACCCATCATCATTATCATTGTCGTCATCTATCATATCCTTGGAACCCAAGTTTACTAGCAGTATTTTTTTATTTCATCTGTTGTGGTTATTTCAATTTGCTGCACTAGTTATATTTCATTGATTAGGCTTCATTAATAAGATATCTATCATGTTCTGTTTTGCGTTCACATACCTCTATGATATTCTTTTGGGTGATGAGTATTTGCTGGTGTCTAATCAATCGCACCATAATTGATTATTATGAAATCAATCTACACCTGTAGTAATCGATTATAGGTTGCACCACTTTCTTCCCATAATAAGTTTTAGTCAGCTAATGACATATATGAATTTTAACAATAAAAAGAAAAAGGGTCACAATAAACCATGTTCTGCTATGACTAGGCCTCTACATAAAATTCCTGGACATGAATAGTTCCCAAAACTCTATAATAGTGCACAGATTTATAAGCGGTCACATGTGACCCACACAAATAGGAAATCACAAACACATAGTTCACACCTCTCAATGTGCTATCTAGGGCTCACCTTGCATCTGTCCAAAGTGTGTCTTAACCTACCCTTCTCCTACTCAGAAAGACTATGTTCACCTAGCCAATTAGTGCAACTAAATGCAAATGATTTTGGATAGATGAGATAAGATGTAAGAACTAAGTTCATCGAAGTTGAAGGATTAATGTGAATAGATGGACTAGAAGGTGGACTAGAGGGCAAGTTCATGTGGACAAATCCAAGCAAGTCCTTCAGTTTTGCAGGATTAGAGAGTGAAAATCAGCACAACTTTGCAATGCTGCATGAACATGGATATGAGAGTCGGATTCAGATGCATTTTCAAGTGTCTAACTCAGCAAAAGGGAGAAAGGTAGATACAAAGATACATTAGATACAATATGATTTCAACTAAACTATATATTTACACCTTTGAACAAGGTAAGCTAAACCCGTACCGGAACCCATACTGGTCAGCTACTGATATGGTACGGCACCGTACCGACACTCAGTACGACTACGCAGCCCAATTCAAACCGGCATGCAGTTGTTTTTATTCTTTATTTTTTATTTTTTTATGTTAAATAATGTTTTATGAAGATTTTGGATGATTTAAACATTAATTTGATGTTTTTTGAGGTGTTTTGATGTTCTTTAATGTGTTGTTTCTTTTTTCATGCTTTTTGTTCATAAAATAACTATACTTTCTATGATAAATATAATTAAAGTACATAAATCATTATATTTATAAAGAAAATCAATAAAATATAGAATATAAAGTCAATTTAAATGCATACCTACATCTAAAATCTCATGGAATGCTGATATCTCTTGTAGATGTCGGAGTCAACTTCGTATGGAGGAGACTCAACCCAATTCTCTATCCACCATAAAGGTACGTAAACTAGATAGTCCCTATACATGCTATGGGTGACGGTGTCGCTATGGAAGGAGTCACTGTATCACCACAGCCACAGTATCGAGTAGATGACTCCTCTCGGAGCAACATCGTCACCCATAATACGTACTGAAACTATCTAGGCTACATACCTTATGGCAGCCCGACGAGCTTATAGGAGCGAGGGGCCATATGGATTAAGAATTGGGTTGAGCCTCCTGTATATGAAGACGACCTCGACATCTATGAAAAATATTGCCACTCCATGAGATTTTCTATGTCAGTATGTATTTAAATTGACTTTTTATTCAATATTTTATTGATATTCTTTATGAATATAATGATTGACGTACTTTAATTACATTTATCATTGAAATTATACTCATTTTAGAAACAAAAAGCATGAAAAAAAGATGCAACATCTTAAAGAAAATCAAAACACCTCAAAAAACATCAAAATAATGTTTAAATCACTAAAAATCTTCATAAACATCATTAAACAACAAAAAAACTTGAAAAAACAAAAACAAATGTGCGCCAAATCGAAATCAGCATACCCAGCCATACCGAGTGTCGGTACGGTACCGAACTAATACCATACCAGTAGCTGACCAGTACGGGTATCGGCTCAACCTACCTTGCTTGTATCCTTAACTCATCTCTAAAAAGAACAAATACTCACTCCTAACATCAAAATAGGGTATTAAGGTTATTGGTAAAAGAGTTCAATGTTTTTGCAATCTCTCATAGTGGCTAGTGGCTACCAAGGAACTTCATAAGTATACCAGTATCTAATACATACCCAAGTCGGATACGTACGTGACATGGATTTTTAGAGCAAGACGCGAGTATCCAGGTCACACATTAATCATGGGATGTGAACAACTTAGGTACCCACCCAGATTGGAAAAGCTGAGCGCATGAGGGTTGGTGTCTTTTCTCTGCCTAATGTTTGGAGGGAATTGGGAGAGGGAGAGGGAGAGGGGTAGGATTGATTCATGTGCATATCAGGAAGAATCCAAGGACTAAAAGGATTTAGGATAGTAAGAGAATTCTAAGATCAAAGAAAGGAGTAGGGCCTTAAAGAGTGTTCTGATATTGAAGGGATAAATTTGGAATAAAATTGGGAAATATCCCCATTCCATATAATACTAAAATTTATAATTTTCTGATTCTGTTATTATTTTTCAGCTGAAACTCCAAAATTCAAACCAAAACTTATTTGACCTGGTCAAAACTTTAAAAAAAAAAGAAGCTTTAAGACCTAAACTGAGTATAAATGGTTTTTCACATTTTACCAATAAAATAAAATGAAATGTCATATTATATGCCAATTAAAGAAAAGGGGGCATTTAACTATTTATTAACTATAAAGAGAAGTTGCTTCAAGGCTGCAGAATATGTAAATGGTTGTCTAGCATAAGGTTCGAATGGTAGTTATTAAAACACTCTTTTTCCATACTTTTTTTATTTTTTGCATTACAGTCTCAAAGCGGTGAGGCACCACTTAAACAGAAAAAGATTAATAACATGGATCGTTGAACCGTGCCGGACCAGCCAGTTCAAGGCGTACCTAACCGGACTGGCCGGTTACCGGCACGGTTCAAGCATTACCTTTGGTTCGGCATATAAAAAGGCCTGAATCGCCCGATCGCCCTCTTTGCTCACCCTCTCCACCTTCGCTCGCCCTCTTCGCCATGTCGAAACCCTAACCGAAGCCCTTCGCCCTTGCTGGTCCACGACAACACCGTACGACCCAGGTAAGTCGCTCTCTCTTCCCTCTCTCCCCCTCTCTCTCACCGGATCCGAGCCCCTCTCTCCCTCCCTCCCTCTCCCTCTCTCTCTCTCTCTTTCTCCCTCCCTCTCTCCATCTTTTCCTCTTTCTCCTTCTCCCTCTCCCCCTCTCTCTCCAGCTCTCCCTATTTTGGTAAGCCCCGGAACGGCACGTACCATGCCAAACCGGTCACCAACCGGTATGCCCTCTGATACCAGTCAGCAAACCTTGAGTTAATTACTAGTATCTGGATAGATCAATTATCTATAGTATCTGGGGAAAACAATTATTCAACTCACATAGCTGCCTAAAGAAGGATAAGACAAATGTAGAATCGCATAAAACTTCTAAATAAGAATAAGCATGTAAATGTGCAGCAAGACAAACCTCCTCCACAAGGCGACGTCGCTTTGTTGCACCAATTCTATTCGATCTACTTGACGTAAACTGTGGACCAGGTATTCCAGCAAAGGAGTTTGCTACTAATCTGCAACAGCATATGGCAGCATCTCTTCGAGTGGTACCATCCTCATCCTCTAGATAAACAACAACAGATTCTCTAGCAAATTGCAGAAGCTCATGGCCCTGAAGTACAAGTAAATTTCAGCTTTCACTGAAAAGTATGCGTGTTTTACTTTATGGACGAGCTACAAGTCACGGAAGCCAACCTTAAAATTGAAATGGGCTAGGGTTTGCAAAGCAAGTTGCACGAGAGCTGAACCACTAATGTCTTGAAATTGCTGAGCATTGTTAGTCAAATTTGTGCGAACGGCTGCAGCACCTAGCTTTGCCTGTTGGTATGGGGTTTTGGAGAGTGCTATGGAAATACAACCCAGCAAGCGTTCTTGAATGCTAAGTAGTAGAGATGGAATGCTGCAACAGATGCAAAAATATTAGATGAATATATTACATGAATTCAGAACTACAAAACAGAAATCAGGTATAGAAGTAGAGAATATACCAGACAAACATACCTAACAGTTATTTGCTCAAGGGCTTCTACCAGGGTACGAGAGAGACCACCAGAAAACATTGAATCCAATAGACCACGGACATGAGGTTCCATAGCGGGACCCATGGCTTTTGCAAAACTTCCCACACAAGCCAAGGCCTCAACTGATGGTCTCCCTCTACGAGGAGCAATCTGTGAAATTATGAATTATACAAATACTTGAGCAGTTGCAACACCTACAATCATTGCAAATATGTTGAAACATATGTTGATAACTTACTGCATCGCGCAAGTGTACAGTTACTGTGGGCAAATAAGGGATAAGTTCACCATCCAAAGCTCCAGCCATTTCCCCCAGTGCAATAAACCCACTAGCACGTTCAGCTGGATTGCGCAAAACTGCTAGGATATGATCCATGCAAATCTGTGCAAGTAAATTCAGGAAAAGAACTCAATACAAATTGCAAAATCAACACTTTTCTGTCAACAAACTATCAAACTCAAAAGCAGTCAGTATATATCAAATAAAAGACTATTCATGCAAGAAAAATGCTAGCCCAGCAACTCCAGCAATTGTCAACACAAGGCTAAAAGAAGATATATGAACCTTTAAATAGTTTGTCACAAAACGATCACGCAAAAAGTGAGCAATACGTGGAAGCAATGATGTTATGCTGAGACGAACAAGCCGATCACGGTGCTCAAGGTATTTGAGAACAATATCGGCCACCTCCCTATACCTAGACATCATAAACTCACCTGTGTTCCTGAAGGGGAAACAAAAGGTCAGTAAGCTTCATATAATTTGAATAAGGAATATATATTTTCTTAAAACAAAGTGGAAAATAGTCATCAAAGAAAAAATGAGAAATTTTTGCAAAGATTTCACCACCTAAACAAAAAGAGGAAGAAGAAAAGCACAAAAGAAGCACCAGCAAAATGATATCCTGTGCCTAGGTGCCTCAAACAAGATAGCTCAGATTCTAAACCAAGTGTCCTCATGGAACCATACACCAGTACTCCATTCCAGCGTAGAAACACTTGTAGAAAACATTTTTCCTTCATTTCCTTGTTTTGCACCAATTTGCATGTTGCAGAGCCTTCCAAAACTTTTGATGCTTGAGGTTGCAAAGGCAAAGAGCCAGCTAAGAATCCATGCTAATGTGTGCCAAATTGAGAACACAGACACATGAGACATCTCCGAAGGGCAAATCCAGACTGACCCGGTACTGACATCATGAAGTAATGGATGGTCAATCGTCATACTATTGATCAGACAGTATACTTTTTATTAGCATATATAGTCATCCTGGCAAAATTCAGTAACAAGAATCTTGAAGAATAACTGTGTAATTAAGGCCTGCATATTTTGAGGGACTCGTGGATTGAAAAATTCTTTTTCCTCATCACCGAATCTGCCATCAAAGGCAGAAAACAGCAAGAGGACCTCATACGAAGAACATTTTAGCTTTGCACCACTGAAATCCAGAATTCTCTCTTTCTATGAAAGTACTAAGTTTTGCTTGCATGGCCAACAACATGCCAAAGTTGTTTTGCTGAAATAATTAATCAAATATCGCAATCCAAATAATCCACTTATCCATAATGTAATTTAATAAATGTGTATGTCGCAACATATGAAGCTACTTCAACAATGTGTTTTAGGTTAAAAATACAGGCTAAAAAACCATAATGCAATAGATAGGAATGGCCACAACTCTCACATACTGCATCGCCCAATCTACAATATTCAAAGCTATCATCGTCATTACAAATGCTCCAAAGCAAACAACAAGGTTTCAATATAGGTCAGAAGGCAATAAGCAAAAACTAGCCCAGTGAACATAAATATAGTAAGCTTGACGAAAACCCAAGGTACCTCAATAGTTCTCCAACCGCTAGTAATGAGCCATGTATACTATGTACAGAAGCATTTTTACCAAGTCCCACTTGTGCAGCTTCACACATACGGTAATACCTGATGATAGTTAGAGAATATAAGTAAACACATCAAAGAGAAGCATAAGTTTGATAAAAATATATAAAAATCAGTAAAGTGAGAAAAAGTTCTGACCTTAAACATTACAATGAACAATAAATGGTAGGAAAGGAAAGCAAGGGAAAAAACCTCAGGGGTCCATACTGTATCAACAAATGGCTTGGCATTGTACTTTTAGTTTGGTTTCTATTAATTGGTTCCTAAAAAGAAATGCCATTCCCATAATTGAACCTAGGCTTTTCTTCCTCCAGACTCTTAGCTCTAATCTTGGAGGATTTCCTTGGTTGCATGAGCTCAAACTACTTATTTAAGTAGTATTTCTACCCATCAACTGCTTATTTGTCAATGACATAAAGCAAATCCAAAAAGATATAGAAAAAACTTGTCAGTGGGGAGTAAAACAAATACAAGAGACCGGAATAGCAATACCAACTTAACCATCAAGCCAACTCATTAAATTTTTCTACCTGCCAGCTGGCCTTCTAGGTTCCTTCATCGGAATTGGACACAGCTCAAGCAGGTTGGCCTCAGGTTGAAAACAAAACAATAAGAAGAGTTAAGCTTGAAAAATGATTAATCCATGGCATGAACCTATAAAGATGTGGAAAAGGCTTGTTGGCTGAGTGTGAAATAGCAAGCATGAGAAGACAGTTGTACAGAGACATAAAATAGTTTCAGATCTTGACCATATCATACCATATCGACCCCATATCTTCTACCAAATCGAAATAGGGGTACTTTCCTGTTTGGTGAACCATGAGCAGATACAAGGGGCATAATGCATCTCACACTGTACTGGTAGATGATCAGTATGGGAGTGTACTATGAGATTTGAAATATTGCATAGAAATCAACCTTGCACATTCATATGCAATCATATGTGCCGGGGCACAGAACTGAAACATAATCATATCAGCAAGCTCATAGGGTTGTGCCCTCATCACAAATATACCATATGCAAGGAGAAGCAACAAATTCATGCCTATGACTGAGTTTTAGACGCTACTTCAAGGAGACACAACATGTATTAAAGGGTTTCATGCCAATGGACCGACGGTATGACGACTTCGCCATGCAGATCAAATATGCCTTCATAAGGACAGTTGTGATAATGGCCTATGCACCATCTTCGCATCTAGCTTGCAGATAACTAAAGTCTAACATTACGCATATCTGTCACAGCAACCAACCATAGAAAGTGAAATTACAGGAAAGACAAAGCAGCACATATAATACACATTGCACTATGCACCATCGTCCCATCTAGCTTGCAGATTACTAACAGTCTAACATTACGCATATCTGTCACGGCAACCAACCATAGAAAGTGAAATTACAGGAAAGACAAAGCAGCACATATAATACACATTGCACTATCTTCCCTCCATTGCAGTGAGAAGAATCATCAATAACAATGAAATAACAGAATTTTAAGTACAATGTCATGTTGATAGAGTGCTAAATAAAGCCATAACCTTACATGGTAAAACGTAGTAAGCTTACCATTGCACCCGCCAACGTGTCTCGCGCTTCTCAATGACACAAAGGCAAGCCCGCAGAGCTTCCACAGCCCGCTCCCTAACATCCAATGTGGGGTCCCTCAATGCAACCCATATGGCATCCACAAATTCGGGTACATGAACATTGAAAACAGTAGATGCATTTTCAGCCATTTCCTATAAGAAAGAAGAGAAGGTGTTCAATATCACATTAAGCACATCATATGTCTCAAAACCAGATAATATGTGGGGTATTGACTTCATTTTAATCCTACAAACTTAAAATTTCAGATGGATAGGATGAACATCAAAAAGTATTTTGTGAGTGAAGAAGAAAACTGAAACTTTGGTGAGAATCCCTGCAATAAATTTATCAGGGATAAACTTTTTGACTAGAAATGGGTGATCATTAACAATTGATGCTTTGCCAAAGAACGGTATTCCCTTTTCCCTAAATTTGCAATTGCAAAGCCAATTTCAGATATCAAATTGAACAATTATACATTTTAAGCATAATAAACAGAATGTTGGCACACAAAGACAATGAACTCCATGAGGCAGAAATTTCATATAAGAAAATGTATACACTAAATTCCACAAACCCAAGAAAACAATAGAAGAAAAAAATCAGATAAAATATCAATACAACAAAAAACTGTTCAGCAACCTGGCAAAACGACAATTCCAGAAATAAATAATATTAGTGGGGAAAAATTTGGACTTACTTTCAGAATAAGGACAGCTGCAAAAAGACGGTACTCTATTCTTTCCCTAAGGAGCCATTCCAAAGCAGTTTTTATCTGAAAAGGATGAGAAAATCTCATAAAGCTCAGCTAAGGTGACACTCAGGAATCTGAAGAAAGAAGAAACTGACCTGCCGCTCTACTTCGTCAGCCGTCATTGCACCTCCAGCTCTGGCCAGATGACCTAGTACCCTACTCGCAAGAATTAAGATCTCACGATCACGCTTTACCTCAAAAGTAGTCCGCAAATAGCTTGAAAATTTTGAAACCTTGAATGCACTTTCCCCCAAGGGTATATCAATTAATTCATCTATGGCTCGTAGGGCCCCCAGATTTTCTGAAACATCATTGCTTTCTAGAAGAGCAGATATTCGATCATACAGCTGATCCATGAAACGAGAAAAAGCTTCACCAGTAAGCTCACGAGCTTCCTCTTCAACATGCTTCTTTAAAGCAGAGACACTACCATCCTGCACAGAATTGGAGAAATTAGAAGTGAAAAATAAAAACTCTAAAGTGAAATCAAGTGATAGATATGTCAAATTAATTGAGTGAAGATAGTGAGTTTTACACCATCATAGATATTAGCTATTTTATGCCATCACTAGATCAACATTTTTAAAACATGGTTCTAAGAAACACTGGAAATGTCAACACATTTGAATATTCTGAAAAAAAAGTATTCCAAAAAATACATTACACCTATCAGCAAGATCAATGAACAATCTAGAGTTTGAAAGCAGAATACATCACTAGTACTCAGAATAATGAAGCTACGTGCAAATTAAACTCCAGTGATGCTTGAACTATAGCACAATCAAACCTAATTGGTTATTTTGTCCACACTTAAAATTAGCTTTATGATTTTACTGCCATTTAGTCATGTCAAATGCTGCATCTACTCCCTACGACAAAAATATGTTCCATTAAAAGACTAGAAATACTAGCATATATTAAGAATTCAAGTTCAGATCAGCGATGATTCTCAGTTTGGTATCTGTAACCCAGATGCTTTGATTAATCTGGTGCTTACCATAGAAGTTTTGGCTAGTTCTGACCAAATAACAAGAAACTGATGCAAGATTTTAGGATTTAGATAATCTGATAAGATCGTGACAATAGTTAAAAAAACAAAGCATATATGAAGAAAAATAAGATATTACAACAATGAGAGATACTCAAGTATGAGACAGAGTAAATGGCAAGTAAAAACAGTAGAATAGTTCCCAATTAAGAATACCCTGAATCAGTAAAGAAGCATTTACATGGTCTTATATGGATGTCATATCCAGTTGATATTTCTAAGAGTCCTCCAGTTTTGATTCATCAATTGCTGACTTATTATCATATCTCTCCTATGAAGGATTCCTTTTCTGGGTTTTATGGGTTCTTATTTCTCAACTTCTATAAAGATCAGGTTCATTTCCCTTCCTGGATATATGAATTGGCTTACATCCTAGGCTTTCTTCGAGCAATATGGAAAACCTTCAAAATTATGTCATTAGTAATACAGACACTCCATTCAACTCAAAATGTTAGTCAGAGTATAACCAAAATTAATAACTAAATATCTGTTTTGCCCCTTCATTTTGTTTCATTCGGATACAATATCTGGATAAAAGATTTTTTTTGATGAGATATCAAATCTTCAGAAAAGGATTGCTCGCTTTTCATGTATACCACTTCATGCATATGACTTAGAGTTAACTTATTTCCAGATCATAGTCTTGACGGAAACCAAATTTAGAATTTAAATCTCATGCCGCATACCATTAATAAAACCGACAATTAGCAAAACCAGCAGCATTTAATGCCAGCTGTCAATTCGCCTGAAAGAACTGGTGCTTTTCAACACATAGTAGGTTCCTCTCCTTAAGCTCTAGTATCTCAACAGTAGAACCTAACTTCAGCAATAAATTATCCAAAAGAAGCTATCCAAAGGCATTGTTATCATGCCTTCTACACCCAAAGAACGCTAGCATCTGTAACATAAAGATAAGCAGCCTAACTAACTTAGACATGCGGAGATCAGAGCTCTGTTTTTTTTTCTTTTATTTTTCCACTCGCATGCAGACATGGTGGCATAGCCTATAATGCAGAAAGAAAGGATCGATAATCCCAGCTACTCCGAGAACTGCAAATCCCGACACAACAAAAAAAGTGTGCCTCCTCCATAAACAAGAAGTTTAGGTCTGAAATTTGAGCTCGGGTCATTACACTATAAACCCTAACAATCATCTCAAATGCTAAACCACAAGTATACGAGCAATCAGCGCTCACAAGCAATCATCAATGATTCGCAAACACCATGGCCACATTGGAATTAGTCACGAAATCCAAAAAAGAAGCTGTTTCTACAGCAAAAACCGAGTGATAACAGGTACCGAGTCCTGTTAGATTCAAAGAAATATCAGATAGTATAGAGGTGAGGGAAAGAGAGGGTAGCTCGGCTGACATTGAAAACTCTACGAATTTTTTCCAAAAAAAAAAAATCTCTCTGTTTCCTTTTTTTTCCCTTTCCCTCGAACGCGGAGATGATGGTGCGACCTATACATCACAGAAAGAAAAGATCAAGAACCACGGCTTCTCCAAGAACTGAAAACGAAAAAGTTAGGAACCCCGGCTTCTCCAAGAACTGAAAACGAGAAAGTTAGAAAGGATGAATTTCGAGCTCCAATCATCGAACCGTAAACCCTAAAGACCGTCCTACAGACCAAACCCCAGACTACGCGAGCCATCTACACTCCCAAGAAATCAAAGATTCACAACCCCACCGCCGCCCGCATTGAAATTGATCAAAACGCATCAAGAAATCCAAATCCACGGAAAGAAACGAGACAACGTGTACAAACTCCTACTGTGCATTCCCAGAACGATCAAAGGAGAGCGAACCACCTTGGCGATTCGGGAGAGGAGATCTCCGCTCTCCCCGACGGAGATGCTGAGCGCCAGCTTCTGCGCCTTCATCGGGTCCGGAAGCTTCTAGTCCGATGCATGGAAGAGAGAGGAGAGGAGTGTCGGCCCGGAGATCACGAGGCGTGGAGCGACATGGAGAGAGCGTTTAGAGGAGGAGGAGGAGGAGGAGAGGATGGATACCATCGCGGCGAGAGCAGCGTTTCTCCCCCCTTTGAAGAAGAGCGGAGCGTCTCCTCCCGAAGGAGAACGAAAGAGGGGTGGGGGGCGATGGGGGCTCCAAAGGAGGCCGATGGGCATCTTAATGTACCTGCTGGGGATCCAGTGCTTGGCGAACGATGTGGAGACGGGATGGTAGCCGTAGGATTAATATCTTACGGTTATGAGGTGTATTGATTTGGGCGTTCGTCGGTTTGCCGACATTGGGTCAGGCGGTGCGGTGCACGCTCCCCCCGGACAACGGAATATCGGCTTGGTCTGCCGAGCCCATGGCACGAGTAATGATAGGGAGTTCTGCGCCTTGCTTCGGGGGATTCCTTCCACGGCAAGAGAACTCGGCAGATATTTGGCGGGCAAAGCATCACGTTTTATCATCAAGGAGGAAGAAATGCAATGAAGAGCCTGAATCGTCTACTAGCTCTTCTATGATATTGCTTTTATCTTGTGCAAAATAAAAAAAAAATATCACAGAGAAAAATCCATGAATCCTGATAAATTGCACCAGCCTCTTCAAGCCACATCAGCAGGAACCAACAACTAATCTAGTTATCGTTTCAAGCATTAAGACCTTTGATGTGAATCGAGTTAGCCTGAGATGCGTGATGGCTTTGTTGAATAACTGACATATTTTTTAAAAATACTGTACATGAATCTTGGTGTGGTTTGTTCATCGTTTACCTCTAATAGGGCCTTGAAATTTTCGTTTGCTAGTAAAGCCAATCCACTTTATTGTTAGAAGAAAAATGTAATGAAGAGTGTATTATATTTAGCAAACTCATTTTTGATGAAACAATCCCCACATGCCACATTGCTTGAGAAACAAATGAGCAAACTAATTCAATATATTCTTGCATTTTTTCAATTATTCATCAACAATAAACTCGAAGGGAATGACTCTAGTGCACAAATATGATCAAGAGAAACTATTAAATTTGTAGGCTCTTCTCTCACAGTCTCTCTCCCCCTCTCTCTGGATGTCTATCTTTCCAAGAAGAAAATTTGTGGTTAGAAAGAAAAACCAATCAACAATGTGATTAGAAAGAAAAAAAAAAAAAAGAAGCAAATCTAGATTCAATGAAAAGTTAGCTGTACATGCATAATTTTTCAAGTATGAAAATAAGGCATGTTTTCCTCGCATTTTAAGCAATTATGACTCCAGAAATGCTACCATATAAACTCTCCCCACCCGCCCACCCCCGGCATAAAAATAAAAAAGAAAAGAAAAAGAAGAAAAAAGAAAAGATATTTCATTTCACTCGAGAATCTCTATCCATTGGAATTTAATTTTGATGGCTCTATACTTTAAAAAGACGTCTAGTGGATTCTCATTATTTGCAATAATTCTAATAAAGTTCTCATTGGTTGAGCTTTGAGCAGCTTGGGGAGGGATGGTCTTCACTGACACCATCTTCAAGCCTATGAAATATAGCTTTAGGGAGACTCATCTACCATCATTGTTGGATCTCTAAGTACCCCTCGTAACATTGTAATGCCCGCCCACTGTCTCTTGATATTTGCAAAATATCCACACCACTTGAATAATTCCTGGCTATATTTGTGCATCCTTAGATCAATGTAGCTACGAATTGAATTGATGCTCATGTTGCTCAGTGGTCGATACTCCATAGATTGCTTCTGTGATGCTAACTCCCCAATACCTTGGGAGCTCAAAGAAATTGTACCATGACAAATTTGGCCATCCATTCTAAAAATAAAAAAGAAAAAGGGGGGGAAAATCACAACAGGCATGCAAATGGCATGAGAAAGGTGCTAATTGGGGCACTCAACAAGGAAGCAAGCCATGTCTAAAACTCTGGAAAGAGATACAAGAAATGTGCACTCATTGGGCGGACGTAGAATATCTAATATCAAGTTGTCAAGAAGGCCAGAGAGGGAAACAAGCTTGAGCTCGTCCACAACTCTAATCTCCGTCAAATAGTGACATATTGGAAGCAAAATCTAGGAGACCATATGATATATCTAAAACATTAGCTGCATCAATTTTTGTACTTTCAAAGGTGTTATCCACGCATCTGAACCACCATGGATCACTAGAATGGTCATAGCATACTAGAAATTATATAGGATTGGAGGAAAAAAGAATTGCGATGCATAAAATTAAGACATCATGCTATGCGAATGGCCCGTCGAAGCTCAAATTGGGCCTAAATCATCTTTAGCTAAATATTAACTCAAACTCACCTAATTCATTTGGGAGCTACCTAATTCATTGGTTTGGGTGGGGTTCGGCCTTATAATTTTCAATTAAGCCTAACCTGGTGAATTGTTATGGTATAAGATAGGACAAAAATATCTCATGTGATAAATTAATGATACCTTAAATTAATATTTATGAAGATTCACAATGATAACATGGTTGGAGCCTATCAAGAAGTATGAGATAGATGACATATAAAAAAATTTACAAGAGAAAATGGAACAGGAATGTTTAGGAGACCTAGCATATCTAAAATAATCTATGAATTGTTTGATTGATCAAAACAAGAACCTTTGAATGAATCTTCATATATATATATAATTTTATCCATGTTCTTGATATTAGAATAAACTACACTGGAAACATGTTTCTGATAAACCAACTCATACCTTGCTTAGTTTTAGCAAATCAGGTAACTTTGGTTTTTTTGAGCCAATGACTCAAAATTAACCCACTAATGTGGATATTTTAGCTACCCATAAATAATAATTGCGATAACTTTTGTGTTTGGAGTAAGAGATTGTATTGCTTCTCCGGGATTGGTTTCGTCCAATTTTGTACTCTACCCAGAAAAATAAATATTCCCCCTTCCTCGGTTGTTCTTTACGGCGGAGGTAGTTGCTGGTGTTAATCATATAAGTCAAATAGCTACTCTTTGAAAGTTCTAACACCTGTTGTTCCATTGCAATGGACTCCAAAACCTAGTGGAGATTGGATTTAAGCTGAGGTCACTGGTTATAATAATGAAAGATTTTACTTTACTAGCATGGTCAATTGGCATCTTTAGGGCTCGTTTGGTTCGCGGGAAAAGAAGGGGGGAAAGTGTGGTCAACGGGAAAGTAATGAGATGCCTCTTGTTTGGTTGGAGTTTTCAAAGGAGAGAGAAGGGAAAGTTATATTCCCATGGGAATGTGATTCCCACATTTCATGGGAAAGTCTTTCCCATGAGAAACATGGGAAAGTTACTTTCCCATGAGGCGGGAATCACTCCATTTTTACTTTTTCCCAAAAAGTCCCTTCAGCATTAAAGAAGCATTAAAGAGGCATTAAAAACCTAATTTTTATTAAGGGCATAATAGGAATTATATATAACTTTCCTAGGAAAGTGGATGGCCAACCAAACATAAGCACCTTGGAAATTTGTCACTTTCCCATGGTCAACCAAACATGCCAAAAATACTTTCCTAGGCATTCTCTTCCTAGGAATTTGTTTCCCAGGAATCATATTTCTAGGAAGAAAAATGCTTCCCGCGAACCAAACGAGCCCTTAGTGGAAGCTTCACTTTCTAGCCTATGGTACTCAAAATACCCAAAGGAGCAAAGTAGGGTGGATAGGACCATTTGATAGTTTGACGCAGCGTCGAAAATAGAATTATGAATAAGATATGATAAGTTTTCATTTATCTTTCAGCATAATCAAATAATGAATACCGCATCAAACCATCAAATGGTCCAATGGCAAGATAACCAAGACTATACTTGGCCATATTGCACCAATTAAATACTACCACATGGAAGCGAGTTGCTGAGTGAGGAGTAAAAGCATTGCTACTATTGTCAATATCTATCACATAAACAATACCTTTTATTAGTTAAAAATAAAAATTAATAATAATGTACAGAAAGGTAGCCCAGTTTTCCAACAACTTGATTATTCATAAACTATAGGGCTCGTTTGGTTCGCGGGAAAAGAAGGGGGGAAAGTGTGGTCAACGGAAAAGTAATGAGATGCCTCTTGTTTGGTTGGAGTTTTCAAAGGAGAGAGAAGGGAAAGTTATATTCCCATGGGAATGTGATTCCCACATTTCATGGGAAAGTCTTTCCCATGAGAAACATGGGAAAGTTACTTTCCCATGAGGCGGGAATCACTCCATTTTTACTTTTTCCCAAAAAGTCCCTTCAGCATTAAAGAAGCATTAAAGAGGCATTAAAAACCTAATTTTTATTAAGGGCATAATAGGAATTATATATAACTTTCCTAGGAAAGTGGATGGCCAACCAAACATAAGCACCTTGGAAATTTGTCACTTTCCCATGGTCAACCAAACATGCCAAAAATACTTTCCTAGGCATTCTCTTCCTAGGAATTTGTTTCCCAGGAATCATATTTCTAGGAAGAAAAATGCTTCCCGCGAACCAAACGAGCCCTAAGGGCATGCTTCACTTTCTAGCCTATGGTACTCAAAATACCCAAAGGAGCAAAGTAGGGTGGATAGGACCATTTGATAGTTTGACGCAGCGTCGAAAATAGAATTATGAATAAGATATGATAAGTTTTCATTTATCTTTCAGCATAATCAAATAATGAATACCGCATCAAACCATCAAATGGTCCAATGGCAAGATAACCAAGACTATACTTGGCCATATTGCACCAATTAAATACTACCACATGGAAGCGAGTTGCTGAGTGAGGAGTAAAAGCATTGCTACTATTGTCAATATCTATCACATAAACAATACCTTTTATTAGTTAAAAATAAAAATTAATAATAATGTACAGAAAGGTAGCCCAGTTTTCCAACAACTTGATTATTCATAAACTATTAATGTTAATTTAAAGGCCACCGTTATAAAATATAAGAGGAAATATTTGTAATTTATTATATGAGTACATAGAAGGGCACAACATGACTCCATGCATGCATTGTTCTTACTATGGTGGGAGGCCTCTAAAACCATCATGACTACCCTACTGCAATTTTACCTAAGCCCATCCTACCCGATCCACCGCTTATGGAATTGAACATTTATTAATTAGTTTTTTTTTAAAGTGGGTGTATCATACAGTACATATATGGATACATCGGAAAAAAAAAAAAAAAGTTGAAAAATAACAAGTTCTTAAGTAAATCAGGTAACTCCGTTTTTTCCACCCAAAAAATATCTACGGAGTGGTTGGCTGCATGAAAGGCTATCGAATCCACAGCTTTGTTAGCCTCTCTAACTATATGCTTTGCCTACAAAACTAACCCACCACCGACTATAATTCGGACGTCTCTAAGCAATGGATGGTAGTCACCCAATTTTTTTCGTGCTCCATTGGACAAATTGGGATTTCAAATGGAGGTACTGTCGCGCGGATTCAAACCTCCGACTTCTTGCTTGGAAGGCAAAAAGAGGCACCATCCGAACTAAAGTATGGCGATCACTGTCATAATAACAGTAATATGGAACTCTGCTCCCTCATCCTTATTGGTTTGTCTTGCTCGACGGTATGTTTTTTGCTAGAGCCTGACCATATGTTTACGAGAGAGAGAGAGATAGAGAGGCGTGGGTTAAACGGAAGGAGAACAAAAGAGGAGATAGCAGATCTTCTAGACGTTGGGTCTTATGGGGGGGGGGCAAAATAGATCATCCAGCCCACAACAAAAGGGCAATTCAATTTCGGCCCACTAGACACCAACGCTGACCAAACGTGTCCTCGGTCCGGCTCAAAATCTGCCCGACCTCGGACTCCGCCGAAAGCTCCTTCAACCTCAAATATTCGCTGACTTGCCGACCAAGTTCGGGGCGCCTCCTGTATACGCCAACTCGCCCCGATCGAGTTCGGGGCGCCTTCTCCAGTAATACACCATGACCCTTGAGCTCGGAGCGCCTTCTCCAGTAATACATCTTGACCCTTGAGCTCGGAGCCCTCCACTGAGCACATTTCGGAATTCGGGATACTAGGCTGGCCTTAGCACCCGTCTAGCCGACCTCGCCAAATGCCTGATGTGATCTCTTGACAAGCTCGGCCTTGCCAACAGCCACAAGCATGTGCGTGCCTACACCCTCTTATGTGGCGTACATTGCGACGCCACTACGCTATGCTTCGCTTGCCAGCCCACGACAGCCAAGGACAGCGCCATGCTACTCCGGCCATATCTTGCTATGGCTGTCAACGCCTTACCATTCTCAAGAACGGACTCTACTATGCGCCACAAGTAAGTTCTGACTGTGTGCCACTCCCACTCATAACGGAAACCAGCCATACCCTACTACGACTGTCAATGCCTTACCATTCCCAAGAACGGACTCCACCGCACGCCACAAGCGAGCTTTGGCTGCGCACCACTTCCACTCATGATGGGAACGGACCATACCTCCGCCACCTAAGCGCTCTTACTGGGACTATAAAGAATCCTAACAGGTAAATCCTAAGGAACTTTTTGGCTGGACCAACTAGACTCTATTCTAACTTAATCGTCGGAGAGCTCTCCTCGAAAATAATGATGAGGCTTTATGCAGATATATTGTTGATCGCGGGCTTCTTTCGACGACTTTTTCGACTCTTCCGGCGTGGTCACCATCGGGCTAGGTTTGAACCACAACAGGGTCCTAGGAGTGTGAGGCCGATGGGATACCCGATTTTTTTGGGTACGTGTCTGTGTGTGGTAAAGGGCACTTATTTATTGAAACTAAAGGATATTATTGGACCATTCAATTCTCTTTGGGGAGAAATCACCCTCTTGAGTTTTGTCGTTAACTGAAGACTTTGACATATGTGTACTTTGTTTTTATATAATATAAATAGACTAGTGGCAAGGAGAGATACGTTTTCCAGTTCATACTAAAGGATATTATTGAATCATTCAATTGTCTCTTTGGTGACAAATCTTCCCCTTGGGTTTTGTCGTTAACTGAAGTCTTTGACATATATGCATTTTGTTTTTATATAATATAAATAGACTAGTAATAAGGAGAAATACCTTTTCCAGTTCGGGCAAAAAACGCTTTAACCTTAAATTTTTATAAATATCCCGATAAGATATGATGGCTTATTTTTTGATGTAGCTCGGTAAAAAATAGAAAATAACTAAAAGGCCCTCCACCTTTCATAGAAGTTATCGATGGAAGAAACCATTTTAGCTATGATTTTGAGAATGGAAGCTCTCCTACATCTGTAAACATCGGTGCACGAGAATCGAAAAAAATAGCATAAGATTAAAGCATTTTCAGCTACTAATATAGTGGAAGCTAATGTACACTAATAAAAAAATACTAAATAATAGACTCTAAAGCGCTAAATTGATGAGAACTACTATTCGAACTTGTTGCCTCCAAACCCTCTGAATCATTTTCGTTTTTGAATCGATGTTTGCTATTGATATCCCTATCCTTCAACCTTGGACTCTTGTGAAGCAATTTTGCTAATGCTATCCTTCTCAATGGCTACTTGCTTTTCTTCTTTTCTTTTCTTTTCTTTTCTTTTTTGCATCGCTTTCTTGCTCTTCAATCTGCTAGCTACTAGGGGAAAGAAATTAGCTGGCGGCAACGATGGTGACAATGGAGACTTGTAATAATGATATCAGAGAAAACTCGGCCCATAGCCTAAGTGGATTAGGAAACATTGTAGCATGAATTCACGGAGGCTGATCATGAGCCGATCGTGGTGCTTGTGATTAAATTTGAATGGATTTGAATTCTTAATCCGATGAATACGTTAGAGTTTGAACGAAAAAAATATGCGAGAATCTAGTACGGACGTATATTTAGTCCCATATTGATTAATCTCTGAAAAGATTTTGGATAGAGAATTAAGGTATCTAAATAATATCCCAATGCAACAATGCATTCGCGAGTAATCGCGTCCGATCGCGCGTTATCACGCCCCTTAAAGCATGATTGGTTGCTCGTCCGCGCACGAAAGACCGAGATGGCCTTTGGCGCGAGAATCTTTTGACTGCGATACGGCAACAACGTGGTCTTCTTGTCGCCCTGTCAACTTTCACATCGCATTTCAATTGGCAGACAGAGTGGGACCACCACGCCACACGGGGCAGGGGCGTCAAGCAGTAGCAGAAAGATACGGTGATGACGTTTGATTCGTCCTGTAGACTAACTGTTTGTACAAAGGACTATTTATTATCCACCACAATTATGCGACGAAGGAGTCGATGCACTTGGTCAAGCATTGTCTTCTTAGTTGACCTGGCCTTGGCTTGGTCGCCCTCCTCTCTTGAACATTTTACGATCACTAAATTCCACAAGTTTATAACTATAGCTATTTATTTATAAATAATAATATCCACGTATATGTGTTTTTTTTTTGTCGGGCGTGGAAGGCCAGAACGGGGCGCATTAATAAGATTCCCCCCTTTATTGTTCTTCTCAAGATTATTCATTGGTCTACTTGTTGCCACACGTTCCGCTGACCTGTCCGTTCGCCCGCCGGCGAACATTCCATAACCGTTGCCGGCCAAAACCTCGACTTCTATGGAATATTGTTTGCGTGGCGGGTTGTGAGCGGAGGGAAATGGGTGTGGGGCGTGGGGCTACCTGAAGCTCTGGTTTCCGGGTTGTCTCCGCCGTCCCTTCCAGTGTTCTGCCTCGCTCCCCAACGCTTCCCCTCTTGCGTCTCTCTTTCTCGTCCTCTTTTGCTTTGAACCCTTACCTTAACCAGCTAACCCTAATGCTCTCTCTCCACGAGGGTTTGGAATTCAGCGTCGAGGGATCATCGCTGCTCCCCTTTCTTATCGGATCATCTCTCTTTTTCTGTTTGTCTTTCTTCTATCGGTTCGGGAGTTCTAATCCGATCGCCCGGATGCTCTGTTTGACATTTGGAGCGGTTCTTTTTATGGAGAAACTAGCGGAAATCTAGCTCACAAGAAAGGGCTTCGAAGGTTCCGTTCTGATTTTACTGCTTTAATGCTACTGTTCTTATTCAAACGTCGATTTTTGATGTCGTTTGGCATACAATTCGTTTTCATCCATATGTGGGTTTGAGTTTGTTTCCGGGGTTTTGAAGAGGTTAGTGCCGTTACTGTGCCAAGACTGTCCAGTTTCATAAAGATTTTATAGAGAGCGCTCTGTTTTTTTTTTCTAACTGTTATTGAAGGTATATATCTTTTGGAATTCTAATTTTGTAAGTTTTGACGCTTTTTTTTTCAGATTTTAGCTTTCTTGATGAGGGATTTTTTTTGGGGGGTACTTTTTCCACTGTTTTGCACTCTCTCAGTCTCTCTATGTGTGTTCTGTCTTTAAAAAAAGGCTCGTATGTTTTTAACAGTCAGCACATATGGCGTTGTTTAATATCTTGGCTATAATCTTGTTTGCTATGCTGTAACTAATAATTATCTGATGAAAGATCTAAATAAAGAAAAAGGCAACTTCATTTGATGGAGTCTTTATGAACAGTTTGCCCAATAGCGCGACCAGGAAAAGGATTTTAAATTTTCTCTTTGTACATGTGTTTACTAGTAATATATTTTATTTTAGAAAATGTGGAGTGGCCATCAATTATAATATAGAAGAATGAGAAATAAGTGATAACATGTCCATAGGACTGATGGGTGCTGTAAATCAAATTTGCCCTTTTTTATTGCATAATTAATACATTCTAGTGGTGATCGTTTTTAGAAATTTGAAGGTTAGCAGGGTCAAATTCTTCAAATGGTGGGTGATTAAGAAACTTTGGGATGATAAGATGAAGATAGCATGGATGAGACTGATAAGGTCCATGCTCATGGATGATTACATGTCCAATAGGATTTAAGGGTTGGTGGACTCTTTTACGTGATTGATGCATGCTACTAATCCTTAAGGTAAATTATATTAAATCAATCAAGGCTCAGCAGCTTGTACTGGGAGCAAGGGGGTTGATAGATGAAGGTTTAAAAAAAAAAACATATATAGACTAGTACAAGAGGGATCTTGGATGGGTTTAGGTTGGTAAGTTGAAGACTTGAAGTTGCATGGATGAGAGTGATAAGGTGAACACAAGGACATTGAGGATATAACACACTTACAAAAAATTAGAAGTTGCAACACAGAAGATGAGCTGATAGAAAAGTGATTGAGATAGCACGAGCATGTAAAACAGAGATAACAGGAGGTCCTGGTAAATAACGTCACTCGGATTTAGTGGTGCCCGCATCCCTGCTATACAAGAAAACTCAGGGGGGTTTCTTTATTCTTGTCGATTTCAGTTTAGGTGGTTGCTTTTGGATTTGGAAGATTGGAGCTCAAAAGAAGTGTAATTGAACACGAAGAATTATAAAGTACCGTAGAAGTATGAAATCCATACCATATTCAACATAGAAGCTGCAATTTTCATCTCAGCTAAGATCTTGGTTTGGCTATTAGTGAATTGGGCTTGTTTACTTCAGCCATATAAACTGATGCTTTCAAGATATATGTTGATTTGATATATTCTATTGGCTGACATTATGTAGTTTCTACTTTATCACCACATTTTAAACAATGAGTAAAGCGGCACTTATTCTGTTATTTACTGTTCTGGTTGATATTCTGCTACATCAATCGTTATATATGGCCAAGATATCTAGATATATTGCTTAACAGTTTATATAAAGTAATAGCCAGTTTCAGCCTTTTTCCTTCTTGATGAAGATAAAAGGATATCTGGGTTTTGCTTCTCATCCATTGAGATTGCCAGGATCTTCCAACTTAAAAATGTTGATGGGAAAACGTTTTTGTACATATGCCTCTTAAATAAAATTTCCAGAACACCAGTACAATTTCTTTAGAATTTAAGGCCTCTCCCAATTTTGCTGAGCTCTAATTCTATTCTCTTCTTGATGATGATTGTTCTGTGTCGACTATTTGGTGATATATAGGCCATTAAATTTTGTGCGCTGGTAACCGCTAACTGTTGTTCAGGTGGGTGATTAATGGCTTTGAGATTTTGATCTCAGAGTTATACTTGAAATTTTCTTTAACTTTGTGACTCTTCATTTTTTCTGTTTTGTCACATGATTTTATGTTTATTGTGTGATGAATTAAGAATCCTTTTTTCAATTGTTGATATGTAGATAAAGATCAGATTTTTATTGGATGGGGAATGATGTGAATGAAGTTGTGCAAGTGCAGAAAAATTCTTTTAATGCAAAGGTAAATATTAATCTTTTGACATAAACATGAATGTTAAGCTGCAATAAACTCGTGTCATGACTCTACCTGCTATACCTTTTACACTGTCCTGGATCGAAGTTCTTAAGCTGCAGGAGTTCAGTGTATAGTTTCCTCTTAATAAAGTTCAATATATGTTGAAGTCAAGTCATTTATTTGTTTGAGACTCTAATTAGTGTAAATATATTTGGAGTTTCTATTGGAGAAGTATGAATTAATTGGATTTGGTAGAACAGTGCAGTGATCAATGCATCATTTATTTGTCAAGAATTTTGAACTACTTTGAAGTGATTTATGCTGATTTTGTATCAACCATCAACATGTTATTAGTATACTGGAGTTTGTGCAAGGTTTCTGAGTTATCTATAGAGTTGGCTGTTCTCATGCTGCTGTTCTTGTCAATTTGCTAAAGTTGAAAGAGGGAAAAAAAATCAGAGAACTCAAGTCATGTGAAATATAATGTAGCTAGTACAAAAGATACTACTTGCTCATTGACGTCTGGTCCAGTGATCTGTACTTTTCTAGCTCGCTGCTGTTTATTTTTCACATTGCTGTAGTTACTGTACCTTTCATTTTACTGATTGCTTGTTTTGATTTGCCCCCCTATAGTTTAATATTACTGTTATGTAGGTCCACGTTTCAGTGTCTTTGGAGCTTACAAAAATAGTGGATAGTGTCGTTACAATTCTTCCTGCAATAGAATCAGCTCGGCCAGGACACTCATCTGGTATACAGGAGTTATGTTGTTTACACAATTCGATTGAGAAAGCCAAGCTACTTCTTCATCACTGTGCAGAATCTAGCAAGCTCTACTTGGTATGATATAGTTTTTTCTAACCTGAACATGGATATGTTTCTTTTTTAGTTTTTGATGATTGTTGTGGAAGTAGTGATTTTATTTTTCTTCTGTCACATGATATACTGCAGAGGAATTTATATTAGCATACAAACAAGCATTAATCCTTTCTTATTTTAATTTAGCAAATATATGTCCTTACCAAGTAGTTTGGTAGGTAGGGGTCAGATTATATATCTGACTTTGCCACTGGCTCTTATCCAAGTCGCATTGTCTTAGTAAAAAGTGTCTTTGAATTGTTCTTTGATACATACGAAAAATCTAAAAGTATTAAAAAGAAAAATCTAAGAAAAAGTATTAAATTTAAGAAAAAAAAATCTAGTCCGGATTTACATGAATGCATATTATTATGCTGAAATGGTGAACTTCTCGACACATACGAGTTGATCTTGTCTTTTTATGTCATCTAAACAGATGCCATATCACCTCTGTCTGCAAAAACTAGATATTTATTATTCTCCTTAGTTTGTACAATCTTGTGGTCTTCAGCTAGCGAATGTATCTTCCAGAATTCAGTGCCATGCATGTGTCTATATGCATATACATGACTGAACCTTGTTCAGAGAAGGGTGTTGATAAGGAACATCGATAACAACTTGAATGATCGGTGAAGTTCTTTAGTTAGGGTGAGGCAGAGAATATATGCCTTGGCGAAGTTGCACTGTTACAGTATGCTTATCTATGTTGAAGATGAAATATGACAAATTTTAATATAAATTTCATCTTCAAGTTCTACTAGTAAGAACCTTCTATTTTAGGTCTTTGCTCTTTCTCTTGAATCTCTGTCTGAAATATTCTTCGTAAACACAGCCGTTTGCTAATCCTTTTCCCACTTGCTCCCACTGCACTTCTATTTTGTGCATCTATCAAGGTAACAACATCCATTGTATAGTGTTACTGTAGCTTGGTGAAGTGATCAGCTAGTAGTCTCAACTCTCAAGTAAAGTTTGTAGTAGAAATAGATTCCGATGTTCCCATTTATACACCACATCAACAGTCATGCTGTCTCATCTAGAGGGTAATTATTACTAAGAAACATTTTGGATTGATTGCTTCACATAAAATGGGTGGCAATGCTCAACACATAAATTAGCACATCATCATGAAGATTATCGAGACATACACATGTTCAACATTCTAGTCTTGAATGAGATACTTAAGAAGCACCATGCACCAATTTACATGCCTCGTCATTGAGGAGTTATGTTTGAGTCCCCTCCCACAACAAGAAAAGGAATCACAAAGGAAGGAAAAGGAAATATTGTAGGACTTCTATCTTGGCTAACTTAGTGTCAAAGCTGTCCTAAATTCTTAATTTGTTTAAATAATTCAAGTACAAATTTACACTGCCTTAAAATTTTATTCTGACTTTTTGTTATTTTCAATTTTTTCAGGCAATAACAGGGGAAAAAACTTTATTAAGATGTGAAAGGATCAGAAGTGACTTGAATCAAAGCTTCTGTCGGATTCAAAATATGGTTCCGCCATTGTTAGCTTCTCAGGTTAGTAAAGAAATATCTAGATTTTACATTGTCTCAATCAGAGTTTATGTGTTCCCATATGTTCTTCCTATCTTTGTTGATTAATATGGAGGGATGTATCAGCATTTTGTAGAGGAGATATACTTGAAGCAGATTCCTATGGTTGGTGTCTTTATTTTGATTGGGAGACATTATTTTTTATTTTCAAGCACTGGTTATGGTGAAACACTGCTAGAGTCCCCCAGGTTTGTTTGATCAGGTCAATGTGGATCACGGATCTTACTTTGTGTCTTTATTGTGCTGTCAGTTGTCTGATCAACAGGCATTGTTGGTCTGTTCGTGTGTCAAATTCTAACCAACATTTCACTAGTGTAGAACTGTTTTCTTTTTGTCCATCCATCTAGTTTCCAACAGCATGAATTATTGGCCACCCTCGGAAGATAATGCCAGACTTTCAGGCCTCTGATTTCGTTTTGCATTAGATCCTTCTCTGTTGGAGTCTTTTTAGTGATAAGAATTCTTTTTTTGCATTTGGCTTATTGGCGTAATAAAGAATTAGAACATTAGTTCTCAGGAAAGATTTGTTTTTCAGTTGGCTAATAATTATATTTTTATCTACAGATTTCTGAAGTTCTTGATTATATTAGAAATGCAAATTTTATCATTGATTCTGTGGAAGAAGAGGCTCGCAGAGCTTTGCTAGGACTGCTTAAGAAGACTAAAGCAAGTGATGATTTAGAACTTGAGGCCTTTCAAATTGCATGTTCAAGGTTGAACATCACATCTCCAAAAGCTCTTTTGATAGAAAGAAGAGCCATTAAAAAGCTACGAGATAAGATCCGTGATACTGAGTCTGAAAAAGAGAGGTGGTTGGTTTACCTTCTGCATCTCCTACATAAGCATGGAAAGAACATGAGGCCTGATATTAGTGAGCACAAAGAGAATGCCAATGAACAGAGTAAGTCCCTGACTCTAGGGACAAATGCTGCATGTGATTATGGTAACTCTGAAAAAAATGATGAGTCCAGTGATCATGGTGAGGCTCAAACTGATCTATCAAGAACTACTGCACCTCCTGAGGAATTTTATTGCCCTATTTCATCAGAATTGATGTTCGATCCTGTGGTTATAGCCTCTGGGCAAACATATGAAAGGATATGGATAGAAAAGTGGTTTGATGAAGGACATGATATATGTCCTAAGACGCAAAAGAAGTTAGCAGACCTTTCTATGATTCCAAATTCTTTAATGAAAGATCTCATATCCAATTGGTGCGGTAAGCATGGTATTAACATAGTGGACCCATGCTCGCAGCCTACCCCTGCGACTTTTCGCTCCTGGGAGCCTTCACATTGCAATTCCATATCAGGTTTGAAGAATATTTCTGCACCCTTATTAGATGGCAAAACTGGAGAGTACATAGTCCAAAATGTCCACAGCAACGTGTCATGTATCTCCTCTGATGCTAGCTACTGTTCAGATTCATCCCATGTTAGGGGCATTGAGAACCCAAAGGGTAAATGTGCTCCATTGTTCCCTTGGAGTGATGATTATCAAAAATATCGGTCATTTTCCAACTTCAACCGTGACATGTTTCTGAGATTCTTTTATGGGCTCTCTAAACTTTCATTGGACCTCCAAGGCAAAGCGGTGGAAGATGTGAAAAACCTTTTGGAAGGGGATGAACAGACCTGTTATGCTATGCTTTTCAATGGTTTTGCAGAAGCACTGCTGCGGTTTTTGAAGAATGCACATGAGCTGTCTGATGTGCAGGCACAGAGAACTGGAGCTCAATTTTTTCTTGCTTTTCTGAGTAATAGCAGGTGATTTTCCCTCTGTTATTCTTTTCCTTTGTTAGATATAAATACTTCCAGTAAGTTAATTGGGTAACACAACTTGAAATTTAATTAAATATATGAATGAGGGACAGCAAGTTGCAGATATCCGTAAATAGTCAATTGCATTTGCACTTTCTAATCCCTCTACTTTCCATTTGTATGATGCTGAAGTTTCTTGTTTGGATGCTTTTCAGGGTCGAAATTCCATCCCTGGGTGACGATGTGTTTCAGTTGTTGACATCCTTTCTTGATTCTGAAGTAACAACAGAAGCTTTGATGATACTCCAGAAGTTGTCTCATTTTCCGAAGTGTAGATCTGGCATTGCGACATCTGGCATTGCTTCTTCAGTTATAAAATTCCTAGATTCTGAAGACACCGAATTTCTAGAGCTTTCCATGAAAATCCTTTGTGATTTGTCACTTCAAAATGAGATAAAATGTCTTATTTTATCCTCTGGATGCATATCACAACTGGTATCGCTTTTGAGTGACAGAAGACTAGCAGAATTTTGCTTTAAAATTATGCAAAACTTAAGTGATGATGAAGAGGCTGCAGCATTGATTGCCAATACCGATGGATGCCTTGCTGCAATTGTAGAACTGCTCAATGGTGGCACTCGTGAAGAACAACAATATGCTGTGACTATCCTACATTCCTTATGTACTCACAGTACTGCAAATTGTTTACTGGTCCTGAAAGAGGGCGTGATTCCAGCTCTGGTTGAGATATCCGTAAATGGGAATGCCAATGGGAAGGCGACCTCTTTGAAGCTGCTTCACCTTTTAAGCGATATCATGCATAATGAGTATCTTGACGGTTCATACAGTCCGTCTGGAACTATATCTGAACCAGCAAAGGATTCCATTGAATGCTCTGCTAGCAAAAAGCAGAGATCAAAATCCTCTGTTTTTTTAGGAAAGAAAATTAAATTATTCTCAAAGCTTAGATCCTCGGCAGCTCTATTTTAAGCAGTTGGCAAGATTTCCAGGTATGACCGACTTGGACAATATTTCTTACTCTGACCAGTTAAGAAAATGTTTTTATTAGGCCAAAGCTGAAATCCTGTTAGGTTAAGGCAAGTTTTGTTGGAATACTTCGTGGGATGCTCGTCCACATGTATTTGCTTTAGTTTGCCGCTTTATGCTGCATGTGAATGTATAGTCATGGCAGTGTTGTTTTATTGTACAAAGGCTCCGTTGTCCTTCTAGTCCCTTTTTGACATTTGCTGAATACAATTGAGTGATAGGATATGGGAATGGATTCTTATAAGCAATGTCTTGCTCAGCGACAACTCCTGTAAGTTGTATAAAACATAAGCTTCATAAGAAAGCCGGGTTATGTTATTCATTGTGTTGCAATTTTTTGTCAACACTACCTTTTTTAAATTTTATTAGAGGCCTCAATGCCTAATCTCACAGAGAGAGAGAGAGAGAGAGACCTAAGGGTGGTCCAAAATCTTGGGAATATTCCTTGAGATTTGTTTATGTTTCCCAGCGCTGCCCTTAAGTTTTGCATGAATTATCGCATGTCCTTCCATTGTTTGTTGCCAGGCAGGATGGGAAGTCTTGATGGAACTTTGCTGTCTTCCAGTTTTCCCTAGTATCTTTGTGAAATGGCTGGTTTTGTTGGCTTCATGGTGCACCTATCGTGGGTTTTCCATAGGCATGGAACGGACTGGTGTTGTTGAGGAGGGTTTTGGAAGTATCGTGATTTGAGTTCCTGTGGAGGGTAACACCAGGTTCGCTTGGCCTCTTGGTGGTATTCTGGCCGTTGCTTGGTGAGTTTGGTGTAGAAGGGAGGAGTTGCAAGAGAGTTGGTCAGGATCAATCTTGATGTGTCAGCATCTTCGTGGCGTTCTGGCTGGTACTGTGTTTCTGTTAAGGTGTTCTTGTAGGTATTTGATGAAACGTGACTGAATGGTTGAGTGGCTAGCTCATTGCTAGGCTGCTCCTATTATAGTTGCCATTGCTCCGACGCTCCTAAGGTGCTTGGATTGGTTTTTTGCTTGATCATTGGTGGTCTCATTGAGGTGTTCTCAAGGTGTTTGTTAAAATCTTGCTGAATGGTTGAGCACCGGTACATTGCTGCTCCTGTTATGGTTGCCATTGCTCCCAACTCCTATTAAATGTTTCAATTGGCTGTCTACTTGACCATTGGTATTTTCTTGATCTCGACTCGTCCAGCACTATTTTTCCGACAGGAGTTTGATACCTTGACTCCTCCTGCAGGTAAGCTTGTTCTTCTGCGACATTTCCTTCTTCGTTTGCATGGATAACTGATTGATGCTATGTGGATGTAGGTCACCTAGATACCTTTTGGAGATAGGCCTAAAGCTGCTAGGCCAGCTGTAGCTATATTTGATCCATACTTCCTTGACCGAGTGGAGCTGACTGTGTTGGTTGATTTTGATGGCGGAGATTGTTGGGGCTTTCTGCTATGTTTGTGACTGAAGGTGCTTGGACCTGTTCGTCTTTGATTTTTACATCTGTCATGATTGTTCTGAGGGTCTAGATGCGGCTTTCTTGTAGGTGTTTGGGGAAATTTGTAGGAATGTTGGGTGGCTGGTGCATTGCTCAGCCTGCTCCCATTCTGGTGAATTTGCTTAATTTGCTTAATTGTTCAATAGCAGTTTGATGATTAAGTGACCGATTTGCTACTCCCATATTTTTTATGACTTGCTGTGATTGATGGTCTGAGGGTCTTTGTACAATTTGTGGTTTGGCTGCTTTGTAAATTTTGGATGGTTGAGCTGCTGATTTGTCACTCTGATTAGTTGAGTGGCTACTATGTTGCCTCCCTTGCATTTGTATGTTCGAATAAATTATACTTGTATTGATTGGGCATTAGTGTTAAGTTGTATCTCTGAACTCTAGCAATTGCTTGGTCTGATTTTTTTTTTAAAGTGTAATGATGAATAATTCAAAGGTTTTAATAGTCTTTCTTATTGGATTTTATTGTTGTGATTCTTGAATCAGTTTGGGGTGAGGCTTAATTGAGTTGAGGTTCTTGGATCAGTCGTAAGTTTCAATTTGATAATTTCTTGCAAGTTGGGCCTCTTTATTTTCAAGTTACTTAGTTGTGGTGGGCACATGGGTATTGTCCTTACTCATGTTGTCGAGTGAGTTACCTTGTGAGCCTGTCGTTAGTGGACTTCTAATGCAAGCTAGCAGGATTTGATTTGCTACAGGGAACTGGGCAATCTTTGATGGTGATGTTAAATTATTTTTATGTTTTTAAGCAATGCTTTTGGGGCTCCGCTTGTCCTCTGCTGAAGTGATGAGTGCTCAGCATTTAATTCTTTGTGCCTTTTTACCCTGGTTTCTTGCTTTTTGATTATTTTTTTTTTAGACAGGAGATTAAAGGAGATGGCATTGGTCTTTAGTATATGTTTACGGACCATTCACAATAACTGGCAAGTCTTTTTTACGGACTAAATAAAGCTGAAGGCACTTGATATTTATGCTTGGAAAAAGGACTACTTGATAGGTATGTATATATCCATTTTGAAAGCAGTTTAGTATTTGCTGGTTGCTATGTGCTCCTAAGATTTTTAAAATGTGTGCTAGATACTATTTGTTATGTTGTCGATATAGCACCACCTGTGGCCACCAAGTTAAGAGATGCAACATATGCAAAGTTAATTATGGTTGCAATCATCAATGATTCAACATTCACAAATCCAGTTACCCTGATATTTGGCATGACTATGAAAAGCTTGATAATATGCTGAGTGAGCAAGTATAATACAAATTGCCTGAGGATTAAGTATTTTAAATGTATGTAAAGTGAAATCAGTTACTGCATTTTTACATCCATTGTCTTGTCTGATGATTAAACTCTTATCAATATGATTTCTTATAGGAAAAAATATGATAGAAACAACAGCTTTTACTAATCTGCACTTTGCTCCTCTGACGTTGACGAGGAAAAATATTTGATAAACCGGTATTCTGTTTTTTGTTTAACATTATTTGAACTCCACATTGCTCCCAGAGCGCAACTGTGCTGAAGTAATTATATTTATTATCTCCAGGATGGAAAACCAAGTTCCTGCAAAGTACGAACCAGTTGCACAGCTTGCACTCATCAACATCATCAACTTTTCCACCTGCTAAGAAAGTTACTGTGGAAGATCTTAAATGGAAAAGTCAAGTTATGCCTGAAAAAGATAACGTTAAGAATCAAACATATCAGCTATAAATATAAAAATACTGCCAAGGAAATATTTGCAAATTGTTTATCAGTCAATTGATTTATATAATTTTCCACAATGATTTTGTTTTCATTATGAGTTGTTTCAGGGTGTCTATTTTGAGATTGATGCACAGATGATTTACTGTCCAGTTGATCAGTTGCTGTAGTATGATGGTTGCACAACTGCTTCAAAAAAGCAGGTGTCCCACCATCTGGTAATTTTGTATCCTTGTGGAACCAAAACAACGGTAACAAGGTATAATTTGTCGGATTTGTTTTGCATAATTTTTCTTTTACAACAACAACAACAACAAACAAAAACATTGCTTCAAAGTTTAGTACATTAGCAAGCCATCTTTTACGCATTCAATCTATAAACATCTTTTAAGGTACAAGCTCAGACTCACTGTATGAGATCACACTGATTAAGCACATCTTGTCTTATTTGGACAACCAGCACCGGTGGTGCTTGGATGTCCGCTTGAACTTGTCCAACAAATGACAGCGGAGGTATGATCTTTCCTTTGCATATTATTTGAATTGATAGATATGAATTTTTTAGTTATGGCGACCTTGATTAGTTTAACTCATCTTTTTTTGAGCTTTACAATCATGTTCAAACATGTGAAGGACAGCAGTACATATTCCGGATTCATATTAGGAAACAATTTTAGCTTTTCAGAGTATGGAGCGTATACTGCCATTACACCCGAAAGAATTATCTGAATTATCTGAGATTATGTACCAGCACAAGTTATTGCACCACCTGCACTTGAGGCACTCCCCAATGAAGAAGAAGACTCAACCGACTCTCAGACTGAACAAGGATCAACATCTAAGGAAACTGAATTTAGGCTATCAGAGTAGATAACAGAAAAAACTTATCTCAGGCTAATTTTTGTTCTTTGGCACGTTTTTGGTTATCCCTGAACTAGTTTTGAAGACACCAGCTTTTTGTTTATATACAAATTATAGTTGCTTTTTTGATTCCTGTAACTACTATGCACGTATACTATTGTCAATGTAGCTTGGATATTATAGAGTCAAGCAGTGTTTTGCTTGCATTTGATAAACAAATAGATTCTACATGCTAATTCAAAATCTCGCGTTGGTTCCGTGAAGGTATGGCTGGAGCAGGTTATGTTAACAGGAATTATAAGGGTCTGTTGCTGGTGGCTTTGCAGGCAAGGTTGGTTCCCAATGCTGATTCAACTGCTGCCTTGAAGGGATTATACTTGCACTGGAGCAGTTGAAAGCTGATAGAATATGGATAGAAGGTGAATTGAATATTGTTATTTCTTGGATTAGTGGAGTATCATCCTCGTTCCTTCCTTTTCTCCCAAATGTAAAAGCCATTCATAAATCATAACCAACCTGCTGATTGTATATCTGGTCATGCATGTGCATTGATGCATGTTTTCTTGCAGACTTTATAGCTCAGTACAGAATGCTTAAGTTATTGCCTTGGTCTTCATCCACTGCTTCATATGCCTTCTACCTTGTTTTGGTTTCAGGATACGTCCAGCCAAACCAGTGACGGGTGCCAACCGTCTGCGTGCTCGTTGGCAGCTCCAAACTACATGAAGCTGGAGGTAGATTGATTCAATTTCGAAAGTTACATTACAAGTACATTGCATCCTATGATTTTGATTGCTAGAGTAATCACATTCTATTATTACCGATGTACCTTCTTCTTGATAAAATTGCAACCTCAATCAAGCCAACTTTTTATCACTTCTCTGCTTCCTTTTCCATAATCTAATTTTAGGGTTTGATTGGGGGACTTGTGGGCTAACATTAGGGATCCTGTGGGCTAACTTCCATCAAAGGATCATCAGAGGGGTGATAAAACTGAACACCAGAATGAAAGCATCTAAATCCAGTCCCAGCTGGCTCTCTTCATGACCTTCTTGACTTCTTTCTGAAAAGCCTTTCCCCACCAAACCCAATCAGACACATTGAAGGAACCTTTTTGTCCCCACCATCGTTACAGTTGTGGAAGGCTTTGGGCAGGGCCCAACATCATCCCCTTCAGAAAGATTGATGAGGACAAGGGTACTTGGAAGCCAACAGACCAACCCAAAAAGAATCATAAAGGTGGGCATCTCATGACCAGCAAAATTGTGGATCCTTATGATCATAGTTATCCAAGGTCACTCAGTCTCATTTCTGCAATGGGCCATGGGATGATAGTACTGGAAGGTGGTATCTTTGAAGTTTATTATGTGGCCAGAAGGATGCAAGCATTGTAGAACTGAATTAATATTTGGGTGTTCTTGGGGGTTGAAACAAATATAGTAGCATTCCTCATCAATGATAGATATTTATAAATTAGTTCTTTGCATACTCCTAGTCCTACTGCCAGGACTCGCATAAATATGTCGGTTCATTTCAATTAACTGACGAGTTCTTGTTCTTATATATCTAAATATTATGTCTCCTCTAACTAGTTGATACATCTCTTAATTTCTAAAAATGAGTCACCATAACCTTAACTGTAATTATCCAGCCTATTTCCAATTATTTGAGGTTTGCTTTGTAGATCGTCATAGGCCATGTAGATTCATTTCATAGTTATTAAATATTTTATTTAGCGGGTCGGTCTATTTGATGTCCTATTTTCCTTATCCAAGTTTGTGACTGACCGTAGCAGTTTTTTCTAAAGATTAATTATCAATTAAATAAAAACTTTGTGGCAGTATATTTCATGTGCAATCGCAGAAATTTTCATGTGTAGTGGCTTGTCCGACAAATCCATTACTTGCTTTCTAAGTGATAAATATGGTCCAAATTTATCATGTCGCAAAAGTGGCTGTTGACTAAGTGACTTCTGATCCTTTAGGCCATTTCTGGCTGGGGGGCAATGAATAGCGATGCTAAAACTGTTGCACGACTATTCAAAGGGATGGGGAAAGAGATAAAATAGAATAAATACTCACATTGAAGTGGACTGAAGAAGGGCAAGGGTACAGAGGCCAGGAGGGGGAGATGAGGATGGAGAGAAGTTGTTAGAACGGTGGGAAGCAGAGTGGCCACCATGGCCAGAAGAAAATGGGGACAATCCCACATGTACAAGGTGGGTGGGAGAGGGTCTCATCCAGAAATCTCCAATCCTGTGCCCTGTCGCTTTGGCCCATATGTTCCCAGTTCTAAGGATGTGATGCCTCAATCAAGCTGTGCCATTTATCACACTTAGTCTTTTTTTTTTTCCTTTTCTTGAAGAACACACACTCAGTCTTCAATTGTCGGGTTTGATTTATGCACCATATCAAGATAGGTTTTATGGGAATTTTTGGAGATCGATCATCCGGTTACTTTTCAGATTTTTTTTTTCAAAAGGAAAACATGTCATAAAACTTGAAATAGAAGCTTTTTATTTTTTTTGAATGGACTTGAAACACAAGTTATGTTGGAAAAATGGTTTTCCTTGTTATTCATTAATCCTGTTTTACAAAAGTATTATGATCATTTGCATAAATACAAATCATGGATATCCGAACAGTCTTGAGCATTTTAATTAGTTTTCTGATTTTCTATTTCGAAGCTGCTTGAGGGAATACAAAATAGACCAACATCAACATGTGTAAGTTCTGATTTCCTCCGAAGCAAAAAAAAAAAAAAAGTACTGGCTTCGAGGTTCCTCTTATCTTGCTTTGCATGTCGTATTAAATTAACTTGTTATTTATACTTAATTTTATTCTCATAGTGGATTCGATGAACCAAAAGGTGAGCTAGGCATGATCGTTGCTTCATCTTTTTCATTCTCTATCTTGGACTATTGATTTGAAGGTTTCAGTTGGAAATAAAACAACATACCACACTGAGCGAGCAAGTGAGTATGTCCAAAGTTTCATACGGTTATGCATCATCCATTCATTTTACATTCATATACATGGAGCTGATCTCAACCCTTTCAAAGTCATGTGATGCCATTTCTTAGTAGCGGTTTTTTATTCTCATACATTCTCTTTTGGTCACCTCCTCTATGGAAAGGACAAGTACAAGACAAAGGGACCCAAACTGATAAGCAGCACTACCAAAGGTGAACCTGTTGGGGTGGGAAAGGATCAAATCAAATCCAAAAGGAGAGGCCTGAGGACCTGTGGATGAGATAGCAGGCACTGTTCCCAAGGCAGAGCCTTTCTTGGTGGGGCTGGGGAGTTGGGGTACCTAACTTTTAAATACTTGTCCTCGACCTGGCTCTGATCTCCAACAAAAAGAGAGAGATGCATGCACCCTTCCCAATTACATAGCAAGTCAGAGAACAACTCAACCTCCACTGGTACCTAGTCGCTTTTATCCCTGTGGGAAAGCTCAGATGTTATCAAGCACTCCTTTGCTTCGAGTCTGCCAATGCATGTTATCCACACAGGAGGGGAGGGACCCAAGACAGCAAAAGCTAGGAAGAAGGAAAGTATGAACCAATAACAAGGAAAGAAATGCTAAGAGGCTTGAGTTTATGGCCTTTGCAATCTCTTAACACAAGAATCCATGGTGCTTGACATGGTGTCGAATTTGGTGAAGTGTTGTTACTGCACCGGCCCTTGAATATCTAACGCATGGAGCAATAGTAGTGGTTGTTCAATTTCTAGGATTTCATTATTAGCGTTCTTTCCCCCCTTGAATCAACCTTTATAATTAATTCTTTGGTTAATGTGGAACTCTTGCTAATTCCTTCATAATTTGGATGCTCTCACTTTATATGAAAAGGTCCATGTTATCAGAGTTGAATTTTTTGAGTGAATGAGGGTTGGACAGGATCCAACTTCTATATTAGCATCACTGGAACTTCTCTGACAGTTCATGAGGGGTCTTACCCCAGTACCATGTGCCAATGAGAAGAGGCAAGATACTTTGCGCAAGTTATAGCATCCATGATTGAAAGAGACAGGCCAGCTTATATTTCTGGACCATTTGTAAGGGGGTTTGGACATGATTTAAGTAGGCATGTGAATGGTTTTAAACTCCATGCACATATAGATTTTAATCTCATCTGGTTTTGGTCCTAAATCTATGGGCCATAGTACAAATTTTTAGCAGTAAGCCATTGTTCAAGGGACTGATTGATAGAGAATTGCAAGCTCATAAAATTCTTGGATAATATAGTACCTGAATTGCAAGGTTCCTTCTTGAACCTTTTCAATCTCATGTCCTGAGATAGTACCGGAATGCCATCATACATATCTTTGACAGTAATATCATTCTCTCTGGTCCAACATCTTATATTTGTGCACCCTTTTTTTCCCTTTAACATATAGCGCAGACGATCCTAATTAACTTCTTCATCGTCGTCGTCTTTTTTTTTTACATGGAATGGTCCTAATTAACTTCGCTAGATTATGTATGGGGTAATGGGAGTAAGGTGTGACCAGGGTAGTTTTAAAGCTTGTAAAAAGACATTGGCCATGGTTCGAGGTTGCAAACTTCATGTTACACTGATTCAGCCAAAGTTAACAGCATGATAGTGCTACCTGAGTCATCTTGCCACTAGGAAGTGCATCCATATCCTACGAATGACATCTTGCATCCAAAATAAGGTCTCAAGGACTTAATGTATCTCATCAACCAAATGTACCTTAAAGTTGACTTGGTCTTCAAAGATTTCTCAAACTAGCCATCCCTTACCCGAAAGATAAGTATAAGAAGTTTGCCGAGGTATAAAGTCATCACATGAGAACATGATGTATACGTACCTTAAATTGACTCGGTCCTCAAATCTCATGGCTACCATCCCTGATCAATTACCATGGATAGAGTTATAGAAAGCAAGAAGAATAAGAAACATTTCTTGGTACAGTCCAAGGGACAGGAAGAGCCGAACAACGTATCGCCCAAATATATGGTCCTTCACAAGCATTGTGTAAGAGGAAAAAAAAAAGCTAGGAGAGAGATCGATAAGCGATAGATTCTCTTTCCTCGGATTGCGTGCTATCTTCCCTTCGCCAAGAAGCTAGGAGAGAGATCCATAAATTCCAACAATTCGGACCAGAAAATGATAAGATGAGAAAGAGAGAGAGAGAGAGAGAGAGAGAGAGTAATAAATGAAGGAAGATATGGAAAGGCTCGCATGGATGTAGCTGGGCAGATAAACAGGATCCACTTTTGATCGAATCTCACTACCTTGTCAAAGGCTATGCATGAAGCAATAGAGCCAGATGCTAGCTCCTTTTCGTGTATGTCAAGTATAAATTATCGCCACCATGGGAGACAACCATGTATGGGACGTCACGACCTTGCATGGGAAGCTACATGTGAAACAAAAGCAGGCCAGTGGTGACCGAGGGGCTGTCGAATGGAAGACTCGTGTAATGGAGATGGCACCCAACTCTTCTTTGAAGATATCCTAAACTGGACTCTGAATTGTAATACCCTCGTTGTTGTATGTGAGAGAGAGGGTTGTAATTCTGGATCTCTTCCAAACATAAGCCTTGAGAAAAAGGAGAGCCAACCAACTGTACTATGATAAATATTGTTTTCTCATCAAGTAGATAGCAAAGTAAATGCATGCTTAAAATTTCCTTGTAATTCATTTGGAGCAAAGTTTTTTCCTTGCTTCCCATACTCTCAATTCCCAATATCTCAATCTCCCAATGTGTATCCAAGCACACACACACCCCAACTTGGTTCGTGCTACTTTGGTGCAATCAAGTTGTCCTTCATTATAAAGTTTATGAGAAGTTTTCATATTTAAAATAGACTTCTCACTTTTTAATAAAATATTTGCAAAAAAGGGATATATACATGCGTATATGATAAAGAATTGGATAGAGAAACAAGTATGAGATGTTGAATTGGAAGGACGAGAAAGGATAACCATGCAAGAAAAGAGGGGCATGGTGGATGTTGCCTTCATCCCACCAGATTTTTTTTCCTGCCAAAAATACAAAATCTATCTTCCCTTTTCTCCTATCTTCGCCCCGTGGATAGTCATGTAAATGTTGACATATCCTAACTATGATATTTTCGTCATGTTATTGAGAAGCATTGAAACAAAGAAAATTTAATTTCTCATTCCCTCTATAATATATTAATTGTAGTCTATGCATGATGAAGTATTTTAGGTACCAAAAAATTTATATTGTTGCATGTTAAAAATAAAAATTATGAACAAGTTGAGTACTTTGCTATGTTGTTGTACTTAATAAATCTTGGTTTTTGGACTTTGCAATGGTTCCTTAACGTTCGTAATAATGCTCCAAAGAATGATGTTCATAATTTTCTCAAATTAACAAAAAAATATGTAAAGAATTTTCTGCAAAAGTTCTTTTTACTGTTTTTAAGTTTTTTTTATAATAAAGTTTCACGATGAAAGCCATCCAATGCTCCTTAAAACTTTCCCCTTTTTTTCCCCAATTCAATATATTTTCGACTTGAATTTTTCGTGGTCCCCACTTTTCTTAGTTCCACGTCAGTACGACACGTCGCAAGAGGATAGGCCTCCTAATGCCAGGTTTGACGAGAATGCAAGCGTCCGCCACGTCAGCCAAAGTAGGTTGTGCGGTGACCTGCGGTAACTGTACCTCTGTCTCTGGTTAGGATCTCCTAGACACGCCCACGTGTCGGTCATGTCACGGTGGACCCCGATTATGGATGCCGGATAGGAGGCTCTCTGATCTATGCTCCCCGGATCCAGCCTGTCACCCTCCCATCTCCTTCATGCTCATCCTCCCTGTGATCCGATCCCTCCTCCTCTATGCATATATATTTCTCTTCTCTCCACGAAACCTCTCCAAGAAAATAGAAAGAGAGTAGCAATAGAGTCAGGGAACTAGCTCCATTCCTTCTTCCGTGGCCTACGTATATGTATTTGGGAAGAAGATTAAGGATTCAATAATTATTTTTTATTCAATTCACTGGCTCCAAGATGGTGCAATGGCTCGAAGCTCCTCCTTCCGATTTCACTCCATGTCTCCATGGGCAGCAGCAGCATCTTCCCAACTCAATGCAATCGCTCAACGACGCTGATGATCACGAAACAAGCAGCAATCTCAGTCGCATTCATGACCAAATTGGCAGTCATGGCAATGGGTCGCCAAATCCTGCTGCCACTAAATATTTAACTATTGGTGCTGCCACCATTGGGGAGGTGGAAACAAGCATCAAGGAACAGAGCAACTATTCGAGGAAGAGAAAGGTCGAGAATATCTCTAACCAAAAGGTAACCTTGAGTATTCCTCTCCCTCTAATTCTTTTTGTTTTTGAAGATCTTGCAGAATGTTTCAAACTCAAGAATAATAAGACAGTATTTTTCTATATCTTAGACATGAAATAATGATGAAATAATTATGATATAATGATATTGTAATTTAAATCATGAAGGTATTGCCAACTTCAAAATATTTCTCAACTCTCTGCACGATTATATCTACTTATTTTGTCAAAGTTCTTATTAATTGTTTTTTTGACAGCTCAACGTTCTAGTGTTTTATTAATAATTCAAAATAAAACTTTCTAACATGAACTTGCAAACCGACTACGTTAAAGTTCCAAAGGAATCCTTCTCTGAGAATTAAAGAAAACTCAAAAACAAGATTTGCTGGCAAGCATAAATGCAAATCAAAGCGTAAAACTCATCTCCCTGGCGAACAGGTGGGGTGCGGCAGCCCCGCAGAGGATGGCATGAAAGATAAGCGAGTGAAAGAAGACATAGGAGGAGGACGAGGAGCAGCACAAGCCGGCAACAAAAAGGAAGCCTCGGGAGACGCCTCCAAGGAGAACGCAGAGCCACCAAAGACCGACTACATCCACGTTAGAGCGCGTCGAGGCCAGGCCACAGATAGCCATAGCTTGGCGGAGAGGGTAAGCGCATGCTTCTCATTTCCAGCCTTCATTCCTCCCTGCTCTGCTCTTGTCCGTATCTCTCTGTTTCCAAACTGATGACTCATTTTGTGGTGCAGGTGAGGAGGGAGAGGATCAGTGAGAGGATGAAGTATTTGCAGGAGTTGGTGCCCGGGTGCAGCAACATCACAGGGAAAGCCGGCATACTTGATCAGATCATAAACTATGTTCGATCTCTCCAAAGGCAAGTCGAGGTAGTTGTCAAACTTCCTCTGTTCTCCATAGGCCCATTTCTTTTTAATAAGACATGGAGGTTCGAAAAGGTTTTGATTTTTTTTTTAAAAAAAATCCCGCTTATTATGTCGTCTCTGGTTTTGTAACAGTTCTTGTCCATGAAGCTCACTGCTCTGAACCCGAGGCTGGACTTTAACATTGATAATTTCTTCAACACAGAGGTGAATTTTACATCATTTTTTTTAGCAGTAAAATTTTGATCTCAAAACTGTAGCATTTCTTCCTCCTTCTTTAAGATGAAAGAGAGAGGAAAATAGTCTTTGATAGAAAGAGAACTTACCATTTGATGGTCTCAATTGATGCTATATGGGAAAAAAAGAGAAAAAATTGTTGGCTTAGCCCTTAGTGTGGTCATTGTTAGCGAGGGGCTCTGAGAAAAAGCTAATGCACTCGCATTTGGAGCACCCAAAATGTACAACCTTCTACCACCGAATCTTTCTTTGCATGGATCATCATAAAAAGAAAAAAAGAATCTTACTTGGATAGTACCATCATCTCTTGCTGCTTGGTAAAAGGAAGTGGCACCAGTCGTTGTCTATTTCAAAAAAAAAAAAAAAAAAAAAACAAAAAAAAAACTGTACCCTTCTTAGTTTGATCGTCAGATAAGTTGTTGCAAGAGATGGTTTTAAAATTCAGCATTTATTTGGTTGCCGAACTCTATTTGCCGTGTCATATTAGCTAAAATTATTAGATTCTTTATGGTTATTTATTAATCTGAAATCTTTTTGATATTGTATAGATAAACCTAGCTTGCAATTCTGGAGTCATGCCAATGATTGATATGCCATTTGAGCAATTGGACCCCTCTTATATTCAGTTCAACTGCTTGCATCCAACAGCTGCTTGTTGTGGACTTGACATGGCTGTGGGTTCCTCAGATACAGTTCCCCATAGAACCATGAGCTTGCCTGCATCAGATCCTGAGACAATCTTGGATTCGAGTCTCAGTGTAATTACTTCAGTACTTCTAAAACCACGTTCATGAAATTTATTAAGATGAGAGAATGGTGTAAGACTAGTGGTGGCCACCAACCCTCGGTAACATTTTAAGGACATTTTCAGGTCCATGGATGTTCTCCTTCTTGGAACACTGGCTTGCAGAACCTCTATGGTGTGGAATTCCATCAAGGAAGGGGACCTGCCTTTCCCTTTCAATCATTGCAAGGTAAAGATACGACTATCCTATTTGAAGGACATGGAATTAAATATGTAGCAAAGGGCAGCATTAGATAATTCAAAGCTCAACTTCATTCTCTTCCTCACCATAGATGTTTTCCACCAAGGGAACCCATCTCTATGCATGGTCATAGGATGGTTGATCATTTTCATATGAGACCATACTTTACAAAATTAATTGTTTAATAATAGGTCAAGATAATATCATGCTAGCAGAATTCAGAACTATTCAAAATGACATTAATTTTTCTTGATTTTTTTCTTCTTCTTTTTTTTGCAGGCGATATCTTACCTCACAATCTCGAAATGGAGATGTAAGCATATATTAAAACTTATTGGAGGTTAAATATCCAATTCGAAGATCGAAGATTTTTTACTAAGTACATATGTATCATCCACCTCCAAAAAGAAAGTAGGTATACATTGAGATGCCGTGGCAGTAAAAAGAACAATGTGTACCATATTTACAGTACATGGTGTTACAAATATGGCTAATTGATCTAATCAAGCATGAAACAACTTTGAGTTTTCATTGGAATGAACTCTTGAAGTGATGTTAATGTTCTCCCATTATTTTCATATTGAAGGACTGAAAAAAAAATCATAAATTCTATCCACGATCTATAACAAGCTGTTTAAAATAATATAAACTTTCAAAAATCAAAATTTGCAGCTTGTCTTGGTTTATGCCTTCAAAGAAGACAATATCAAGGTATAAAGGAGATGGAAGTACCCTAGTGTTTTCCATTTTGCAATCTCCTGAAACCCAATTTCCTATGCAAAAATTCTGTTCCTTTCAAGAATATGATTTTTTAATAATATTATTTAAAATGATCATATAGACAAAAATTACTCGATAACATGCATTTACCAATTTATTACTACTTGATTCGATGAAGTCTTGACAAGCATGAACATCAGTCAATTTGCAAACTTTTTTTTTTTGGAATAAAACTGTTATCGTAACTTTGAAGACATAGCTGCCACAGATGCCCGACCTTTCATTTTAAATTTTTTAGGTGGACCATTATATCTAGATATTGTTCCAATATCCTGAATTGGCCCCAAATATCTTGCCTAGCTTTCAACTGCACCTTCAAGCCACCTTCCCCATGGGTTTATGTGGTTTGGTTTTATCTTCCATTCCTTTTTCTTGTTTAAAAGTGGGTTCCTAGTCCATGCGTATTAATGGTCACAAAGATCCTCCTTACTTCCTGAGATAGCAAAGTGTTCTGCCTTTTCTTAGGCCCATTTAGACGCCGAAAGAAGTTAAGGACTACCATCTTCTCTTAGACATTTTTTGTTGGATCAGATCCACTAGCTCAACAGTTGACACCAGTTTAGCGGTGAATCAGTCCAACCATGGAGCAATATGCGCAAACATGAAGAAAAAAAGAAAGAAGAAGGAAAAACAAAGTAACTAAGGCATGTTTGCACTGTTGCTCCATGGTTGGATTGATTCACCGCTGAGTGGATTTGGTTCAACTAATAATTTTTCATTCTTTTCTGTTATTTCAATAGGAGAGATGAAGGTCTGCTTTTCTTACTCTATTTTGGATGGGAATGCTCGTAATCTTCCAAGACAAATAGGAGATATTTGTGCACAACAAGTCGAGAAATGCCGCATTACGTTTGTGAGTCATTATTTTGAATCTCGCTAGCAATGGCTTCAATCAGAAAAAAATGGACTACTGCAGCTAAGGGTTCATACCTGTTTACATTTTTGAATGGTATTTTTGCGCACAGAGGCATGAATTGCAATGCACTTCTAGTGCTAATAGAAGGAAGCATGTTGTCATGATTTAAATGTAGAGACAAAAAATTTGAGAATCCATGACTGCACGATATTTTGTTGTTTGATAAAGTGGACGACCATTAGATGACGTGTGGGCGATGACTAGATAAGCCATTAAAAGGTGGAGAGTCCACTTAATATCATATCCATTCAACATACGATATCATATTTTTGAATGAAACTGATTAGCTTTTAAACATAGCATTGTCTGAAAAAAACTATAGCAGCACACAAATAACAAAATGTAAATGCCAATCTCAAAAAAATAAATGCATTATTTGGATCTGCGATATCAATTATTATGTTGAGCTAATTAAATTGGGTCAAAAAAATCTATTCAACCTTTCATGTCCACCGCGTATGTGTCATCGTCGAGGGTTAGAATCAACTTATACCCAGTGTAATTCTTACATTATATTCTTTTATAAATTAGATGATGGAGGTCCTACATCAATGATTCAAGCTATTAATTATGATTTGCTACATCTGATATGCTCGCATACAAAAACTCATGTGATCTAAAGACCTCTAGCCTAAGCATTAAGTAATCCATTGTTCCATATTATTTAAATTGTTCAATTTTTGATCAGTCGATAGACAATATAGGAGTCTTCTATTCATATGGTTTCTGATGTAGTGAATAGTTTAGAGGTAACATATTATATCCAATCGCTCGGATTATCAATATGGAACCTTATCATGCAATTCTAAACATATGTAGGTATATAAATGTTACCCTAGGTATAATGCGTACCTTACCCTATTGTTGATGTTGCTGTTGTTGTTATAAATCTTTAATCAAGAAGCATGGTAGTAAATTTGCATGCTAAAGATTTAGGATTTAAATGAAACAAGCAATCTTGAGAGAAAAGCTCAACTTTAGCATTTATGCATGTGTTTTTTTTTAAAAAATATATATATATTAAATTTAGTTTGTATTTGCATGTCTTGTTGTTTAGGATAAGCAAAGCCGGTCAATTTAATCCAACAAAATTTTTATACCAGGACTGAACTGAGGTTATGTGGGCTTACAAGAGGTCAAGGGATGTGCCTGAAAAATGATAAGTTTTTGGGATAAAATTCTAATTGGCCAAGCTCTACCGATCTTTGATGGACCCATTACCTCTCCTGCCAAAGGGACTAATGAAGTCCTAGCCAGTTCCGCAGCCATGATTGATGTAAATTTATCCTCGTGATAGGCTAGATGATCATGTGCTTACAGAAAACTCATTGCCATTTTGCTTGACATGCGCATATGCTGCTTTTTAATTAATTATTAATTGATAAATACATAACAATGCTACTAATATTTTTTTTTTCTAAAGTGAATGATTTATACAGTTCGAGTGCGGATATATGTAATAAATAGGCAACTCCCTTTTTCTAACCCATAAGATACTTTCAGAATGACTGACCATATATGAAGCTATACAGTCTGCGGCTCCGTTTGCCTTTCTGAATACATGTTTAGCTTAAAAAATCACACCTTAAGTTATCATTCTTGTAATTATCTACTAAATTTTGTGTTAAATCTGAATTTAGTATTCAATGCATCAAAATATAAAATGCTTTCAGTTTCTGTTAGGTGACTGAAAATACTTCAAGTCCGTTTTATCAAAAAAAAAAAGAAAAAAAGAAAAGGGAAAAAAAATTCAAGTCTACAAATCTCAAGAGAATGTTTTGGTTATATAAATAATTAATCTCTCCAATATTGCAGTGCAAAGGAATCCAATGGGCTTGCGGGTTTTTGGGTGCGGATCTTTCAGGATCCGACCCGAACCCGACGCGTTGCCATTCCTCCTTTCTTCGTTCCCGATCGCCAGCCGCTTCTTTCTCCTCCCGCTTCCTCCTCTCGATAATTAGGGTTAGGGTTTAAGGTTCTAGGGTTAGCGTTAGGGTTTTGGGTTTCTCTCCACCATGAGAGCTCTCCTCGTCTCTCACCTCCGACGAAACCCTCGCCTCCTCCTCGTTCGATTCCCCTCCCTCTCCCCTCCCCCGTCCTCTCCTCCTCTCACTCCTCCCCCGATTCGATCCCTCCATGGCCTTCCTTCGCCACCCCAATCCGATTCCTTCTCCTCTCCCCCCTCTCGGATCCTCCAATCGACCACCCCAGTTGCTTCCGAACTGGAGGAGGAGGACGCTGCCATGAACGAGTTCCTCTCTCGATTCGTCTGGGCGATCCGCGGCAAGCTCGTCGAGGCCTATCCGACCCTCGCCAAAGAAACTCTAGACGCCATGCTGCTCGTCATCTGTCAGAAAGTCGTCGCCGAGATGGAGAAGGCCGGTGACGGCGCCGCCGCTGCCGACTCGCCGATCGACCTCAGCGAGGATTTGTGGAAGACCATATGGGAGGTGAGCAACTCGGTCCACGAGGCCATTAGGAGGGACCGGATGAGGGAGGAGCTCAAGAAGTATCTTCATTCCGATGAGGTCAAGGATATGTGCCACTTCGCCGCGGAGATCGGCATCCGGGGACCCATGCTTCGGGAGCTCCGCTTCAAGTGGGCGCGCGAGAAATTGGAGGAGGTCGAGTTCTACCGGAGCTTGGATCAGATGAGGGAGCAAGCCAAGAAACAAGAAGAGGAAGAAGAAGCATCGAGTTCGGGCTCTGGGGTTGATCCGGAAAGTAGCCGGGTAGAAGCAGAGAAGGGTGGGAGGACAAAGGTGTTAGCTTTACCCCTGAGAAAGGGGAAGATCAAGTACAAGATCTATGGGTTGGATTTGTCCGATCCGAAGTGGGCAGAGGTGGCCGAGAGGGTGGAGGAGGCTGAGAAGCACATTGTGCCTGAGGAGCCGCAGCCTGTTGAGGGAAAATGTAAGAAGGTTGAGGAGAAGCTCCTTGCCTTGAAAGCAAAGAGGGATGACCCCACGCCAGTACTGGCTGAATGGGCGGAACTCCTCCAGCCAAAGAAGGTCGATTGGCTTGCCTTGCTTGATAGGATCAAAGAACGCAATGTGGATTTGTACTTTAAGGTCGGTTCTACCAATTTTTTTCCCTTCGGATTTTTATCTCTGAAAGTTAGTTAATTGTATATTAGAAACCTATCATTCTTCTATATTTGAGATAAGTTCTGCTATTGGGCATTCGTCTGCTGATGATTTACATTTTTTAGTCAATGTTATTAATATCTAGTAAATCCACAAATCACCCATCAAAGTTATCGGATTGTAGACTGTCACCATGATCACTCTGAGACATAAACCCTTTCGAATCAACTACACAAATCATGAGGTTCCATCATGTATAGGATATCGAATTATTTAGTCTGCTTGTACACGTTCAAATTTCAGAAATACTTTGATCCAAATGTAGCTTGACAAGTAGTAATTCAAACTTTTATGTTTAATATTCTGTGATTTGATGAATTTCTTGAGATGATTGGGACATTTGGATGACTGTAAGATTGCATCACGTTCGAATAGTTCATTCTATAATCCATTTGATTTTTAGGTTTTGGTGGCTTATACTTAGAAATCAATGATAAGTTCAGTGAGGATTTGTTTTTGAAACAGAAATCGTGTGGGTGACATGCAAAAGACAAAAAGAAGCATCACCAACTCCTTTGAATCATGTATCAATGCATCATATCTGTGGGTAACCAAATCAAAATACTCGGCTAGGATTTAAGGTCAAACTAGTTAGGAACTCAAACATGAGAGAAATGTCATACATGGAATTTGTCAAAACCTCTGTGATAATCGTTGCTTTGTGAATTCAGGCTTTACGACAAAGCTAAAGATTCCATCCGTGCGTTAAACTTGTTTGTGGATATCATGGAGGTGAACTTTTGTTCAAAGCTGCGGAATGGATAAGAGAGGCAGAGTACGTATTGGTTGTAACAAGTGTTTACTGGTGATCCTCACATCACCATATTCTCATTTGAAAGAATGGAAGATGTGAATTGGGCTTCCAAAAAAGGTGTTACTGTATCATGGATAAGTTTATTAATCTTTATCTCATTGGCAAGAAGGTTTTCTGGATTGTAGAATTGGATCTGCCCCAACTTAGTCTTGGTTGGCATTTGCGAGTCTCCTTTATGAATCTTTGGTATATATCTTTATAGGCTTGTATCTAGTTATAGCCCTTCTAGTCAAGACTGAATAATGTATCGGCGAGATTTGTGGTTGGGAAATTAGCTCTATGCTTGAGACAGATATATAGCAGGGGTTATACTTCGGTAGCCATATGGGGCTGTGGATATATCAAATCGTAGTAGTAGATGTTTGAAGGGTGGAGTAACAAATTTTTAAAGCCACGGGTATCATATGCTAGTGCTAGATGGGGCTATGGAGTAGCACCAGCATAGGAAAAAAATTAGGGACAGCTGTCATTGGTGTTGTAGTCATGTGCAGAATGGGTCTGAAACATCTCACAGGAAGGAGGATGCCTTTCAAATTGAGACACAACAGGCGACAAGGAGGCCACTGGAGACTTAGATGAAGTTGGATGATGAACTGATGCAAATAGATTGCATAAATTTTCTTGTTTGTGTTTACAGTTTGATTTGAAGGTTTAATATGTGAAAACATTAATTAGTTAGTACAAAGAAGGCAGAACCCTTATGTTGTTGCATTTGTATGCTATATTGTTAGGCTTAGCATATCTTGACTGGCCACTGAATATGGAACATATTTCCAAATTTTCGTTTGACGGGAACAGAGAGCATGGTGCCCTCAGTTTTGTTTGTTTAATGAAACTGTTAAATTCAATGACCTAATCATCTTTTTGCTGCTTGTAGAATAAAAGAGGACAGAGAAAAAAAACCTGATTGTGGATTTATGTCATGTTAACTCTGATCTTTCTTGTCTTCAAACATCATTTACGTCTGCATGATCATTTCCCAACCTGTCAATCCGATGGCATTTGTTTGATTTAGATTATTCTGTGTGATGCTTGTCTTACTGTAATTTGCAGGTTGCTGAACACCTCTTGACTGAGGAGTCTTTTGACGCAAACATCCGTGATTACTCGAAACTAATCGATGCCCATGCTAAGGCAGACCGCATAGAAGATGCTGAGAAGATTCTGCAGAAAATGACTGAAAGGGGTATCAAGCCTGATGTTCTCACATCCATCATCTTAGTTCATATGTACAGCAGGGCAGGCAACCTTGATCGTGCAAAGGAGGCATTCGAAAGCTTAAGGAAAGAGGGTTTTCAACCAGATTTGAAGGTTTACAGTTCAATGATCACAGCTTATGTGAAGGCCGGCATTCCAAAGCAAGGCGAGGCACTGGTAAGAGAAATGGAGTCGAGAGATATCAAACCCACCAAGGAGATCTACATGGAGCTGCTGCAAGCATTCGGGGAGCGTGGCCAAGTTGACGGAGCGCAGAGGATAATGAACACAATGCAATTTGCTGGAATCCAACCGACTCTGGAGTCCTTTACATTGCTCATCGAGTCCTATGGCCAGGCAGGCGATCCTGATCAGGCTCGGGGCCACTTTGATCACATGATGAAAGCCGGCCACAAGCCGGATGATCGATGCACCGCCAGCATGATGGCTGCATATGTCAAGAAGAATCTCCTGGACAAAGCCTTGGACCTGCTCCTTACTCTTGAGAGGGATGGATTCCGACCAGGTATTGCAACATACGCCGTTCTGGTGGACTGGTTAGGCAGGTTGCAGCTAGTGGAAGAGGCAGAGAGGTTGCTGAACAAGATAACTCAAATGGGAGAAGCTCCCTTTGAGATCCATGTTAGCCTGTGTGACATGTATGCTAGGGCGCAGCAAGGGGAGAAGGCTCGCAAGTCTCTCAAGATTTTGGAGGCAAGGAAAAAGTTACTGAGAGCCGATCAGTTTGAGAGGATTGTAAGTGGTCTTTTGGCAGGTGGGTTTGTGGAAGATGCGAAGAGGATAAACAATGCGATGGAAGCACGGGGCTTTACCCCATCGGAGCCGACTAGGGTAGCGCTCATGGCAGCCCAATCCATCCCTCGCCAGAAATCACCAAGGAGAGGTGGTAAAGTATGAGAGGGAGTCTCTTACCTAAGTTCAGGTCTAAGCACAAAGATTTTGATAGATTTATGCTGCAAGTTTTATGTTTGCAAGCTTCTTGTGTAGCTCTTTTACAGTTGCATGTGTATCATGCCTTTCGGATGCTATCAGCGGAATGCTGAATATTTAAGTAGAAATTCTCCTCGTGCTTTACGTGCTGCAATCAACTGCTCCGGTTTGCTGTTATGTATTCTTTTGTGAACAATTTGTTGGTCCCCTAAATAAATACGGAGAAGCAGGCAGTGCTGGCTAACACAAATTATATGTCTAATTTTTCTTTGTTTGCTTTGCCTGTTTCCGCTTCATTTTTTCTGGGCAGTTTATGTTGGGAAGCTGTTCTTGAGAGAGCATTCTCGTTGCTAAAACAAAGCTTTAGTTGCATGCAAGTCGTAATAATGGCACCCAAATGAAAACGCAAACCACCAAACAAACTCTTACATGTTCATACATACGATGAAATCCAGACGCATGAATACAACACACTGGTAAAAACTAACAAAGGGGGCTGGAATAATAGCTTGCCGGATGTCATGGGCAATTAGATCACAGACTGTTCGCCAGCATCTGCCAAACAGAAACCGGAAAAAAAAAGAAGATGATCAGCGTTAACTAGAAGTGAAGATTAAATATTAGTTGGAGAAGATTTACCAATCAATGAATACCTTTGCCGGGGACGATGATGACAGGTGCTGCTTTGCAATTGTGGAAGCAATATTCGCTGACGCTGCCTTGCAGCACGCTGCAATATAGGAAATGTTAAATACGACAACAACGGTCGATCTTTGATAATATAATTAGATATTTATCATTACCTCTGGAGGATGCTGCGGCCACGGGTGCCCATGATGACGGCCGCCGGCTTCAGCTTCTCCGCCTCTCCGCATATCGCCTTCCCGGCGTGACCTTCCACGATTCTGGCCTTCGTCCTCACCTAATAAAAAATTCAAAATACCCAAATTACCCTTGCCCGCCTTCCGCTCTCTTTTCCCGGGGCCTCCTCGAAGGAAAAAGGGAAGAAAAAGGAGAATGGGGAAAACAGTACCATGGCCACCTGGAAGGCCTCGACCGCCAGCTTCTCCATCAGCTCCCGGCTTGTCTCGTACACCAGATCGTTATGCACACCTATGGATTTATAAATCATTAGAAATATTTATATATACGAGGGGAAGAAAAAGAGAATTCGGTGAGGAGAAGAGGGGGTATTCTGGTCCATTTGCGCATACTACTTACTGGAGACGGCGTGGATGAGGTGAAGGGTATCGGCGAGGCGGCAGAGGTGGACGAGGGCCCAGTCGAAGGCGTGCTTGCTGTTGGGCCCGTGGTCGACCGCGATGAGGATGTCCCTCCCCCGCCGCCGCTCGCCGGTCTCCCTCTCCAGCTCCGGTTCCGGCACCACCGGAATCAGCGATGGCAGCACCACCTCCCTCCAGCTGTACTCCTCCACCGCCTCCTCCAACGGCTCCATCGATGGATGATGATTATGAGTATTACTGCTATTAATCGAGTGGATGGAGAAGAGAGAATAGAGGAGAAGGGACGAAAGAGATGAAAAGAACAGGACAAAGCTAAAGAGGAGGACAACAACTATAACTAGGTTTGGGGATTTCGCGTACGCGCCCTCGGCTTTTTCTAGAAGGTGGATTGGGTGGATGAGCTACGAAAGCCATTCTGAGGAATCTTGGTCAAATTATTTTACAAGACGGGGAAACTAAATCGACATCCCGGATTTAGGAAAAGATGTTTCAAGAAAAAATATTAATTATCTGATAAGAAACTGTGATGAGTTAATTTTCTGATTCAAGCATTGGGCTAATTGGGCAGCTAAAATGGAGATCGGTTCCAACTAGATGACTTGCTAATTTAAGAAAGGACTATGTTGTTTATTTTTTTTAAAAAAATGATTAAATGATTTAATCATGATCTTGTCATAAATATATAGTTATCTGCCGTTATATTAGGACTTGAGAAGGGAAGACTTTATGTCCAACATGATTTGCTGCATAGACGGTTAAATCTATAACCCTATATTTATAGTGTTTGTTTTTTTTTTAGATAAAACAGATGGTTTAGGATATTGTAAAAAACAATTAGAATGCTCTAGAATGCTCTATCACAAAAGCACCACTCTCATGATCGAGACATCAAAAATCAATGACCCACCTGCTGCAATCAACTTCGAGTAGGGGCATTGGATCATGAACCAAGCTCCATCTTTATAGCCTTTGCCAATCATACAACCATTGAAACTGATTTTGAAAATATAAATCAACCAAAACGATGTAGGAGCAGAAAGCGAGTCCCACCAGCGCATGCTAGGGCTTTAATAATTGAAACGTGCATGTGCTATCACACACGGAAATTTTTGATATCCAACTAAAATGGTCGATTTGTAGTACCGAATTTTGCATAATATTGGGAAGAGTGGAACTTCGTGCATCGACCCAAATAAAAATAAATGCATGTATTCCTTCAAGGATAAGATCGCATTAAGTTCGAAAATATATATTTTTAATGAAAAGGATAGTATATCTTTTCTATAAATGTAAATAGGAATTTGTTTTATCTGCACCCTAAACCCAAGGCCACGCGGCAGGGTATCAACCTCCGTACGACAAAGTGAAAGCGAGCTGGTCACCGTTGATTTGGCGCGGCTGCGACCTGTCGGTGCGGAAAAGTCATAGCGTGTCGGAATGGAACTCGTGGTTGCAAGTTTCCTGCAAGGCGGACAGCACCCTGCCACGTAATGCTCCCACCATATCTGACTCGAATCTAGTATACGTGTCAGGATGCTAGACCCTAGCACGCCTGTGTATGTTGGCTGACATCACGAGCGGGATCGGCTTCCTGCGATGAATAGTAGCAGTGGCACATGCGTGCGCGCTTCTACAGCTTGGACCGAAGAAAGGTCCATCCTGGTTGGAAATGGATCGCAGACCTGAAGAAAGCACGGTGGCGTAGCAGCTGACCGAATCTAAGCGCCATGACAAAGATATATTTGATGCAGAAAGTAAATTTAAATGGTAAAAGAAGTTAAATAAATACACATACTAGACAAGCCTCAACAAAAGTAGATTCAGATTAAAATTCTGGTCGTGTCAAAGATACATCTGCTGCAAAAACTAGACTATACTTGACGTGAAGTGAAAATTAATACACAAGTTTATATGGACCGTTCCCTTTTGCCTGGCTACACCAGCCACAGCAAAAATAGTCGCACAGGCTTATGTAAATGATAGCAACTGCGTTCTGTTGCCAGCAGGGATTAACCTAGCAATTTGGTGCCCTCCTGATGAAGGAGGCGGGAGTTTCAAGTCTCATGATGTGCATCAAGGATTCTGAATTAATATGGCTGTAGGAACTTTGTGAAAACGAGGTAAAATTGGAGCTTGAGAGACGGTGTTATGTAAAAAACCAATTAATTTCGTCCCAAGTTAACACAGACAAATATTAAACTTTAGAAGGGAATGGAGTAGAAGATTTCTGAACCTAGACAGTTTCATGTACAGCTGAAGAATGGTTGGCCGATCATCAAGATTCAAAATAATGTGCGAGGTCAATGCACAGCCATATTTTTTTTCTAAGAATTAGTCTAATCCTCTATTCTGGACTCTGCTAACAAAGGTTCAACCAATTCAGGTAATGGCTGTTGTAGGCTAAGACTTGAAATTCCTCGAGCAGTTTCTTGGGTAAACCAATCCTGAAAAACTACCACGAGTCCCTGAAGAATCGGATGCAAACTTATTAGAACAAGTTTGCCACACAAACAAATACCGATCCCCATCAGCCACTCCAACAGAAATACCGATCAGGAGGATTCGAGCTCCACCACCATCGCCCTCACCGTCGCTGTCACAGAAATCATCTCAGAAGCAGCCAGCAGAACAAACATAGCTGCAGCAACCATCACCATCTTCTAGAAGATCTTCAGAGCCATCTCCAACTCCAACAAGGTCAAGATCTCCCTCACCACCCCAAGAAACCTCCGAGCCACAACAAGAAGCAACAACTCAGGAAGTGTCTCAGCCCCCGTTGAGCCATTCTCTCAGACCACCGCGCAACCCCAACCCGAGCCTTCAAATAGACCTCAAGCACAAGAACAAAGCCCATCCAAACTAGTTCCAGCTGCTCCAGGAGAACCGAGGCTGGAAACCAGCCCACGGAGCACTTGGAGCCTAAAACATATCCGTTGATACTGCTCTTAGCACAACTCGTAGCCAAAATCATATATCTGAAAGAGAACCTGAGGAAATCACGGAAGAAAATTCTACAACAAACCTAGCCAAGAAACAGGAACCGCCCCTAGTAGAAGAAGGACGCCGAATAGGTACGGAATCAGAGGAAGATAGCGAACCATCCGAGCTCCCACAAGTAGAGGAAAAGCCTCAGAAGGATGAAGAATTAAAACAAGACATGTAAACCTCATATCAGCTACAAGTAGAAGGAAAACCTGAAAAAAATATGGAACCTTGAAGCCCTGAGTCAGAAACTGTATCTGAAGGAAATAAAAATGATGAGCCTAAAACAAAACCAGAAGTACAGCTAGCCAAGAAATCAACTTTGTCTAGTGGTGAGTCAAAGAACGGAATGGAAATCATGTCATCTAGTGCTGAACCTGACTCCCAGACATCCAGATTACATCCAGCCACAAGAGAGCTCGTAACACAACTTAGAAGCTCAGGGCAACAGGCAAATCTGAAAGGTTCCAAAGGAAGGGAGAAAACTATGGGGCCTAGGCCTAGAAGTATCCCATGGACTCCACCATCCCCTGGAGAACGAGCAAGCTTTCATAAAGAGATCAAGGAGGGCCTGCCCAAATTGGTCCAAAAGCTGAATCTTGGGCAGTTGCAGCAGCTGGGGAAGCGAGGGCACAACAAGAATCATAACCTTAGCAGGTGAGAACAAAGGGGCTACCATGTTTATAGGACATGAGACCGCAAACATGCAAGGCATCCTCCACACTCGCAGAGGCCGCAGGCTTAACAACAACAAAGCCGAGGCAAGCAGCAGTAATAAAGAGATCCAGAAACAGTTGTTGAATCATACAGGTAATAAAAATCCAGCAATCACTGCAAGCATCAATAGCAATGTGCAGAGCATCAACAACTCATTGCTACATGAGAGTCCTTGCAGCGGAGGAGATCCAGGCATTCACCTGGTTCTCCCTATCAAACCAGGTAAGCCTCTCAAATGAAGGAAAATGCCGAATCAATTGAAACTTTGAGGAGTGCTGTGAGCAGCTCAGAAACTCTCAAACATCAGGAAGCATCCTAGAGGACTTCTCATGGAATCTAGTGACGGCGACTAGGAGAACCTTCAGAAGTCTCAGTATAGCTGTGAAGAGAAAAGCGAAGGGAAAGGCTGAACAAGATGGCACTTCCACAATCAACAGCCATGCAAAATATTCTGAAGAATGTACCAGCGGAGCATGAAAAAGATACTAGAAATTGTTGATGCTGGCAATCTCATTGTAGCTATCAGAGTGCAACAACTATCACAGCAACTACCTGGACTCACATATACAAATTATTTATACTATGTATTGTAATAATGCTATAAATTATGTTTCCATGCATTATAAATGCAACTCAGATAACTCAATCAGACCAGACAGGTTTACATTTGATAGCATGAGTTATGCCCTTCATGCAATTGAGAATACAGTTCAAATCTCCATATAGTTAATATAAAAAATGCATAAGAAAGGAGTTACAGATATGTAAGTGACAACAAGGTTACCTCACTTTCAAGGTAATTTAGACATGCAAAGACACCAACCTCACATGATCCTTGAACCCAAATATAACCTCCATTTGCTCCAATAAGCTGTCAACAATGACAGAGGATGACAAGCAAAGAAGTTCACATGAAGAATATTTACAGCTTCAACTTCGAGGAAGCAAATATTCGGGAAAGCTAATGAAGAAACAGTTCTGTATCTTCACGGTTCATTCGCATGCAGGCTTTGTGTCGAAGCTGGTCAAGCAGATTGCAAAAGCCTGGAAAGCAGAGAGTGGATAGAGATAGTCCATTGTGAAGATGTCCTTGCCTATTTTCCCAAACTGGAGAATTACTTTCTCTTGCTCTGCTAGAGAGACCTGGTGGGAAGGATCCACAGCTGCCACGAGCTGGAAGTTCTTGACAGAAGCTACAGTCACCCGCCCTCTAAAATTCAAGCACCAGCACTGCAATTGCTCATGCCACCTAGGGGCTTTGTTCTTTAGTACCAGTGGCTCTTCGTTGCTTGGAACAGGTGCAGATGGCCCAGTAAGGCTTGTAGAGGAGAACACTGTAAGTGGTTCCTTGCCCTTCCCAACTGATAAACTGGAGAACTGTTCATCAACGGAATGAATAAGGCCTGTGGGAGTTGGGGCAGTGCCACCTTCTTTAATTGCCAATACTGGAATTGAGTTCATGATGCACTGCATCCTCCTTGGTCCTCGGGTTCGGAGGACATTGAATTCGTAAGAAATAGTGGCGATGCTGTAATTGCCTGCAGGTACTCTTGGGGAGACCTGCTTGGAATGGATCCTTCGGCTTGAACGATTGCTTGATGAAACTGCAGCATCACTAGGAGGCTGGCTATCGTAAACAGTGAACTTGGTACCTAGAAAGTTTGACCTGTTCAATTTCCCCAAAAGACTACTCAGAGACTAGGAAAGATAAAACAGTGACACTAACTGCAATGCACAAGATTACTTGCCTCAATTTCCCAATATATGAGCTGCTGGCTCGAGAGAAATCATCTGAGGCCAATGATATCACAAACTCTGTGCTGGTAGCATGCCTATTTTTGCGGGCTGCCAGCAAAAGTTTGTCATTCTCCCCCTGTTGAGCTGCAGTTGCAATAACAGTATCAATATTAGCAAACCTGTGCCGGAGCCTAGGCATATCTCAATTCCTTACTGTATCTTAAAATTAAAGCATTCCTGACTTCGCTTTGAACTAGCCTTTTTTTGATGTATAATCCTGATATGATCTTGTATGAATGATCTCTGGTCGCGAAAATCCATCTGACATATGCATTAAGCAGATAAATGTTGTCGATGATAACAGTTATCAAGCATAAAGAATGAAATGCCAAATGTATGCAACTCTCTGAGGTACTATTGCCACTACCATTCTCATATTATGTCCCTCTTAAGGAAAAGAGCATACTATTTACACAGATGCAACAGATATTGCTAGTGTTTTTTAAACGTGACATCAATCAACCCAATCAAAGGATTCACCAAATGATGAACAAGAAATTCCGGTAGAGTTTGTGAAGTTCATTTTCAAGTTTCAAATTATCTACCAACTCATTGCATAACAAAACTTGGGCAGCCCGATCCATTTCACCCTCTTTCTTTCGACAAGGAAAATGCTTCGCGATGCCCTTGATATGCACACGAAATGTTCACCAGGTCCGCAACTGCTGATTTGGCAACTCTGTAATCAACCAAACCCTTGCAATTGGCAACAAATCCCATAAGTTACACCCTACCCCTCTTGCCACATCTCAAGATAATTATTTGTGTGCACATATTGGGAGGCCTGTAGCATTAATTAATCAAACAAAGCATAAATCATGGCAGAACTTAAGATGATATCATGTTAGGCAATATATAATCTTCCTTCAAATCATGCAGTGGGATAGATTTCCTTACAGACAATAGAAAGAAAAATAAAAATAAAGGAAGGAACTAGAACCTGCGCTACAAGGATGAAATCGAAGAATAGTGGCTTACATGGGCTCAGTCCAAGATACAGTCTATAAGTTGACGTTGCCTGTTCCCTCCTAATGAAGCACTGAATTGGATAATGGCGCGGCCCCGGCTATTTTCAACAGACAACCAGTGTAAGAATCCAATTTTCAATAGAATGAAAGCAAAAACAAATTCCCCTTCGCCATTGTAAACTCATCCAACAAAAAGTTGAGCTCAAATTCATAAGGGAATGGGATGACAAAGGCAACCTGCTTGAGGGAAATAGGGAAGGTGATCCTGCCGGATTGCTCGGGGGTCTTGACAACCTCTTTGGTGATGTCCCTCCAGGTTCGGCACACCGCTGCGCAGGCCACCACATGCCTCCTTGCTGGCCAGGAGACCTCGCATGCCTCCACCCTCTGGATCACGTCGAGCAGCAGCTCTGGGGGCAGGTTTGCCCACCTTCTCTGCTGCTGTTCCTGCTGGGGATACTCGAGCTGGTGCCATGATTGCCGGGGCCCTCCATGCCTATGCCTGGCCCTTGCTTCCGCCAATCCTCCTCTCCTCCTCGACATGCTTTCAAACTTATCTCTCATCTCCTTCAGCTCCCGGACTATACTCTTAAAAGACATCTTTCCAGCACCCCGGATCTAAAAATGGTGGATTTTGTAGGATATGGGGAGATGGGTGGGAAACTGGATGGCCCAAATTAGATGAAAGTTGGGATTTTCGGCATTCAAACGACTCTGTACATGCGAGGATTGGGGGGGATCTGATGAGCATCCGAATATGAGTTAGGGCTTCAGATTTTAAAGGAAAAGCCTCTTTCTTTTCCTTTCTTCATTAGAATGCAACTCGTCTAGAGAGCAAACGGCTCCGATTTACCTAAAAATCGCATAAGGAAAAATCTATGCTTTTATTCTAAAAAAAAAATCCTCTTTTTTCCCAAATTATGCCGGTTTTCACCTCCGATATGATAGAATAGGAGCAATGCACAAGAGGGAGAATACGAGAGAGAGAGAGAGAGAGAGAGAGAGAGAGATCGACAGATTGAAGTGATTGGATGTGAAAGAGCCAGTCTCTCTAAGGAGCTCTATTCGGCCTCTTCCTTCTTCAGAATGGAACTAGGAGAGAAGTAGAGATTTCTCCATTGAAGCCCCAGAGCCCAAATTTCAAAAAAAAGAAAGGAAAATCGGGATTTTTAAGGATAAAGATGGAATCTTTTTTGCCTAAAAACCTTTTGTGCCTCCAGCTCCAATCCAAATCAGAAGAGATCCAAAAACAGCAAACATATCAATTTTCTCCCAAAAAAATCTAAAAAAAATATCCCAGAAAAGAGAATATAGGTTCCTTTCGAAGAAAAATACAATCTCCTTTCCTGAAATCCGCCCAACTTCCAGCTCTGACAGGATGGCGACGAAGCCACGTCGAGGATGGGATCCTCGAGGGAGATCGGGCCAAGAGAAGGGCTCAAATCCCCCCAAAAAATGATCTTTCCAACAGGCGGATTCGAGAAAGGCTCAAATCTCTCTCTCTCTCTCTCTAATCGAAGGACTCATCTGTTCCCCACAAATCTCCCATCTCCGGCGCCAACAGAAGACCCCCCTTCTCCTTCTCCCAACGATCTCAATGCCGGCCCTCTCTCTCTCTCTCTAAATTTACGGTCTTTTCGTTTTATTTACATTTTTCTCTCTGGCGTTTTCTAATGCTAGAATTGGCCAGCACTGCGATTTTATCGTTATAAGTCGAGGTTCCCCTTACCCAACGTTTTTATCTCTCTCTATCTTTATAGAGGCAGAAAAAAAATTGAATGTTAAAAATAGAAAAAATAGTTAAGGAGGGGAGAGCGAGGGGTGGACGGTGGACCAAGGCCATGCATCGACTTACAATATCACAGTTGTGGCACCCTGAATTAACATTGCCATACTATTGATCATAACAACACGAAGCTGACTATTATACCTTAGCTTCTATATTCATTACAAACAAAATATAAATAAATAAAAATATAATTTTATAATCTATTAAATAATAAAATAAATATTGGTCCAGAAGATTTAAATCCAACTATAAATACTAAGCCATAATCCTCAATATTCATATCCACTGAAGAATTAAAGTTATGCTACATAGATCGTCAAGCTTGCTAGCATGAACTCTAAGCCCAGACCATTCTTCATTCCTGCCAACCCTATTTGTCCAAAAAGAGAAAAATAAAGATATGTGAGCAACATAGTTTAGTAAGTAAATTTTACGCTACCTTAGTAGATTAAGTACAATAAACCATTTAATGTCAATGCATTATTTAATGAAAATAACGGTTATTGCAAAAATAAACCATTTCATACTACAATATATTAAGGCAAGCCATAACGTCAATTGTGCACGCAACAACCATCGATATTTTATAAACATAATTTCAAGTTTATTTTGTAAATAAATTCATAAATCATTCTTCTACCATTTAGCATATCATAGTTCAAAATATTGCTCACAAATATTTTTGCTACGGTCACTCTACAAGGTGACATGGCCATATTTCGTAATCAATAAAGATTCATTTTTCGTATGCCAACTTTGTATCCCTCGGTAGGGTCGTGTTTCATATGGATGCTAGCTCCATGTGTGATCTTCCCTAATTATAGAGGTCATTCATAACTATTTGAGAGCTTTTGAAATATTTATATCTTTTTCTTAAAATAAACACATGAATAAATTAAAAATACTAAATGACACGATCATATTCATATTTAATAACAAAGCTATTTTTATTAAAATATTCACAAATTTATTTTTATTAAAATATTTATAAAACTGTTTTTCATAATAAAGCGTGATTTTTATAACACATATGTCAATTTATTATTTTAAGAAAAATATGATATCTTCACATGCAAATCTTATGCATAGAAAATATAATAATTTGAAAAATAATCAGAAGCGCAAAATCTACTTATCTCTTTCGTCTTAGACTGTCAAACTTTGCTATGTGACTTCGCTAAATCTATTTAAAATATTAAAGGTGAAATTAATTTTTATTCGATGACTTTAATAAAATTACAAATAATAAGAGAAGACATGACTGAAAGTACAATAGTTTCGGATGGGTTGGGTCTAAACGATTCGCTCAATAAATTATAGGGCACCGATTCAATCAAGGTCAAGATCATTCAAAAAGGTTCATTAATTGTGGTTTCAGAAACATTCAACGGGGCTGGGGTGATCGATTTGGTAGACAGTCCGGGCACCAGAACGGTTCAGACCCTCTTTACAAAAGTCAACCTAAGTCCATGGAATAAGAAGATGAGGCCTTCACCGGGGTCCATAGGTCTTTAGAGAGAGAAAGAGGGAGATGAGAGAGAGGGAGAAGAGCAAAAAATAAGAGAGAGAGTGATGGGTTCTCTCTCTCCTCCTCCCCTTCTTATTGTTTTCTTTCTTGGTAAATAGGAAAAGGTAGAGGGTGGACCAGTGGCTGTCGTGATTGTGGTCCAGCGAGGTGGCAGCCAGAAGGGGTGGCAGGTGATGGAGAGCGGCCAACGACGGCCGGTGGGAACGTCTATGCTTGGCCAAAACAGAGTAAGGGAAGGAGATGGGCAGCATCCCTAGCTGCCTTGGTGGCGGCCTTCTTGGCCTAAGGAAGCATCAACATAGAGGGGGAACTCACCGGCGAGTGGTGTGGATGGCGACTCTCAATTGGCAGTGGCAATTTTTGGTAGAAGAAGAGCGATTATGTTCGGTCCATGAAAATAGGGAACAAGATCTTAAGTGGAGGAAGAAGTAGTTTTAGACGGTGGTGCTCGGCCGGGGTGGCAAGCCACCGAAGAAGGAGGAAGGAGGTGTACGGTGATGGATCAATCGAAGGGAAGAAGGGGTTTGAGTAGAAGTTTTAGGGGAGGGGATAACCTCGACTCATCGGCAGCTTCGGCCGGCCGTTCGCCAGTTGTAACAATCCTCAATGGTCACCGGCTATTTGCATCGGCCCCAGAGAGTTCGCGCTGGCTGCACCTCCCTCAGCCTCATCCCAACAGCGGTCGTTCGAGCAGGGGATCGCAATCTCCTATTCAGATTTTTTTTTTTTTATGAGAGCTTGGGCTGTGCAATGTTCGGGTTAAGCCAGTCAAGTAGACCAGACCCGAACGAGCCATCGCAATGGTTATTTAACAAGACTTTTAAGAAAATTTATATGCTACATTTGTTGTTTGGTTGCATTCGGCTTGCTTTGTATTTAGACTCGGACATTCAAAACTCATTTAAAATCAACGCTAGTTAGCCTCCGCCATGTAACATTATATACATATGCATGCATGCACCTAATAATTAGTATGTGTTATGTATATTTTTGTTTAAGTTTCGATTTTTTTGATAGATACTCCAAAGTCTCCCTACAAAAAAAAAAGAAAGATAGATATACTCCAAAGCCCTAGGTTAGCCTCTGCTTGACATGATTTTTGTTTTCAAGATTCCAGTTTGGCCGCTTGAATAGGAGAATTATGTGGTGAATTTGGTTGGATTGATGTTTAACTAAGATGCCAAGATTATAGATTGATGTTTCTTGACTTGACCAACATGCTTTACTCGTACATCTACTAACACTTTTCTCTTGCTACAAAAAGACTTGAAAAATGAAAATGGCATTCTTCGTCATTATCATTGCTTTTCACCTATGGTCCTTAATGTCCTCGTAGTGTTTCGAGCCTCCAACACTCAGATCACTTCTTTTGTGAATGCTGTTACATTGTAGAATACAAAATTTAAAAAATAGAATAAGAGTTGGGGCGTTACACTGTGAGGATATGTGCGGGCGTGTATTTAGTTCCACATCGGTTATTCGTTGAATAGATCTTTGGTACTTATATAGGATCAAGAAATCTAAATAATACCTTATGTCTAGTATTTTTGGATGGAGTTTTGGATTGTGACATACGCATAATTAAGTTGCAACTCAATTATAATTTGTTAAAAGAAAAAGTGTGCTGCATTCTCGATGAAAGTTTTTTTTTTTTTTTTCCTTAGATAAGGAAAGAATCTCTCTCTGTCGCTAGCCCTCTCAACTTTGTTGTTGTTTTGTATCCATAATTGCAATCAAAGCTTCCCAGCCTCATCTTCTACTTGGTGTTTCCAATGGCAGAAACATGGTGGCTTTTCTTATTACAAAAAAAAAGGATAAAAAAACAACAAGAAGCAGCTAAAGGTTGAGTTGGAATTTGGTCAATGCAAACCTGTTATGGATTCATATTTGAATTGTCAATAGGACCACTGATATTAAGAGAAGCTAGCACAATTGCATCCGCTTGCTTCAACTAGCTGTCCTACCATCGCATGTACTCAATCCGAACCCCATCAACCGTCGCGTCCAGCCCGGTTCCCCCTCTCGGCACCAACGTCACCCAAATGTACTCATCCCCGTCCGCCTCAAGATCTTACAATAGCTCAGATATCCCCAACTTAAGATTGCTTTTGGACTTCGTCACCGCGTCACCTTTGTCCCTCACCAGCCTCTTGCCATGGCGGACTCCGGTGCTGAAGCTCCCTGCAAATTCCCTTGATCTGGGGCTAACCATCGTCTCATCAATGATGTTAACAAAGACATCGAATTTGACGTACGTATCTCTCTTTACGCCTATTCCGTAGACCACCAAGACCTCCTCCTCTTCCTCTATTTCTTTCTTGGTCCTCTGCCTCCTTGGCCGGTGGATCCTCGCCGTTACGGACTTGTCTAACGTCCAGCTAGTTTGCCCGACGTCCACGAGCTCACCGGCGGAACCCGGCATTCTTAGTACGTTGCCAGCTTCTCTCATCTTCAGCATATCATGCGCAATCCTCGGCGGAGTGGAAGGTTCGGGGCGCGCAGCAAGCCAAGGCAGGTCCACATCCTCGTACCTGTACCCGAGCTTGGTTGTGTCGAGGCAATCTCGCACCTTGATCCTGACCAGGCGGGAATTCTCATCATAGAAGCAGAACTCCGAATCGAGCCACTCGGTGTCCGCAAACTCCAGCTCGTTTCCATTCATCTTCTTCCACACCGTCCACAGCCGATCTATGTTTGCATGGTGTGCATAGAGCAATGTGTCATGGCCAGCTGAGAAGAATCTCCTCCACAACCATCTAGTCAACGTGTTGTGGGGTGCCGACTCGATGCTTCCAGGCCCATCGCAGTCCCCCTCCTCACCAGACCTTAGCCTGCAACCCATGAATAGCTCGGGCTTCTTCGCACTGGAGATCATCTGAAGGTACATGATTCCGAGGTTGGTAGATATCTGCTCCTCTGGTTCCAGGCCGCTATCCGCTTCGTTGAAATCGATGTCTACAATTCTGGTGTCGCTTGGAGAGCCCTTTGTGTAGATATCTGGTATCATCATCCCATCAGGGGAGTCCCAGTTCCAGAAGGGAAGTGCGAATGCGTCGTCTCCAATAAGTTTTCCAATGATGCGCTCGTGGAAGTAGATGAAGATCCGGTACCACGGGAAGAAGAACCATGATCTCTGGATCTTAAGAATGTTAGAGGAGTTGACGTGGTTGTCGGCTCCATTCCAGTAGATCCAATGCATCTCAGCTTGGCCCTTTAAGCTATGGGGGTGATCGGGGGGGAGCTGCTTCATTATAGCGATCGCCTTCGAGTAATTCGCGAAGTAGTCCTCGCTGACAAGATGGGCCGGCGGACGGACTCGCATGGGCGAGGAAGGATCAGGGAATTCAAAGTCCGTGGGTGCAGGAGCAGAGCCGAAGCTCGGTCCATTGGCTGGGCAATGGCATGTTGTTGGGTTGGGGCTGAAGGGAATATTGTGGTACTTGTTGCTCTTGCTTCTAACTGTGGTATCACCAATGGACTCTGCTTCTTCTACCATTCCCATTATCATTCCTCCGAACCATTCAAGCGCTGTGGAGGGGAAGGGAATTAGGTTTCTTTTGACTCCAAAGTCCACTGCTTCGCCACTGCACATTGCAGGAGATAAGTGTTAATGATCTCTACCATGATCAAATTTAGTTAGCATTGTTTTCCGAACATGGAATTTAGTTGAACCTTATTAGTTAAGGACTTAAGGTTAATTCTGTAGAAATTAACACTTCTGATGAAATAAGTCATGAAGATTGTATAGCGCTTTGATGATAAAATGATAGCGATGATAAATGAGGTATTGTAGAAATTATTGAGCTTCTTCCTCTAACATCATGCATCTGCTTGTCCAGTTGATGGATCATCTCCTGCGCCGCATCGGTCTGGATTGAGGATGGATGCATTTCAAGGTTGTAGTGATCAGATGATTCAACCACACTGCAATGGGTATTTTCATGGAAGATGACTATAAATTCAGTTACGAGATGAGAAAGATAGGCTTTGCCACTTCGGTTTTCTTATGCGTTGCTTTTAAGTACTTCATAATTCGTAACTAGAAGAAATTTTTACACTGGCATTTCTTTTTGTGATCTTTTTACAGGACACAATGTTCGCTTTTTCAACAGAAAGTGGCTGTTTTTTTCTCTCTTTTTTCTTAGTTTAACCTGGGATCCTGGTCTTCAACCAATTAAAATCTCGAAGTACTTACTCATAGCAATTCTTTTGGAACAAATTCGAAGTGTTTTCTACCATACTAAAGACGACAACTATTTTACTTATAAGTTTTTCTAAGGATGCGATTTAATTGATCCTGCCTAGCTTGCGATTTATATAGTAAATAAATTCTATAATTATTTTTGCTATTAATGTTCAATGCCCAAAGTTATTTGAACAGGGGATTAATCTTTGACAGGGTAATCTGAGGTTGCAGAATTCTAAAACCTTGAAAAAGAACATTTGTGCTATCTACTCAAGGATCAGAATATTTTTCTAAATGTTATCCTTACTTTTTTGGAAAAAAAAATTATTTTCCATCTCCGAACTAATTGAACTGATGGCTCTGCTTAGTATTTTTTTTCCTTTTTTTTTTGTTCATAAATTTAAATTTATTTGTTTTAAATAATCAAAATAATAGTCTGATTACTGATTAGGAAGTCGATGGCTGATCTGCAGAACATTGCTCAACATTTAAGAGGACTTTCCCCCCTTGGTTTCGGTTACTTTTGTCAGCCAACAGCCCTTAGTAGACCCAATTAGTTGCGTATAAAAAGCGTATTGCAACTATAAGTTTTAGTAGAAACTACTTAGATGGGGTTATTAATATAAAAAGCATTCCTGCTTTTTGGTATGTTTAGCTACTGTTCGCAAATATAGTCTTCAGAGGTGAAGATAAAAAAGGCTAAAACATGAACCGATTCTTTCCCTCTTTCTTTGCAGCTTATCTCAAAGCACTCGCATTCACAAGGCATTTTTTCTGGCCCAAAACTAGAGACTCGGGCAAAATGTAGAAAACTTAAGAGAAAGCATCATACCTGTCACGCGAATTCCCTACGACGTCTGCAACTGGAGCTTCTTTGGTGTCGATGAGAAATAGATTCACGACGAGGCCAGCAGAAGCAAATGTGAGAAGGATGGGGACCAGCCATAGTTTGGCTTCCATCTATAAAGTTATCAGGTATGCAGGTGGGGAGCCCTGAGAACTTCACCACGTTAGCCTGCAATGTTCTGAGAGAGAGAGAGAGAGGAGAGGGAGCACCCAAGGATGAAACAAGCAAAAGCTCAAACAAAATGGCACTTATGGTTGCCTGCATTTGCTCAGCAGCAAAAGTTCCACTCTTCGAGGAAGAGGGAATTTGGTACTCGCCTTCTTCGTCTTTACTAGCAGAACTACGAGAAATTTCTAGGAAAGAGGGGAAGCTGAAGTAAAAAAGTTTTATGGAGAGATGAGGAAGTCGAGCATCAGAGCAGCATGACCAGTACCACGTTCATTATGAGACCAAGACAAAAGAGTATGGCCATGGCCTGAACCGCATCTTGTCACGTTGCATATTTTATAGTGTATATTTATAAAAATAATAGTGTTCATTGGTCATTTTGTATACCAAAAATATCCTCCCATTAATCTTTGATATGGTGTACCAAGAAAAGAGAAAAAAAGAAATGGTTTTGCATTGTTTTTGAACAGCCACCTAATAAAAATGTAGAAAGATTGTTTCTTAATTGGTTCATATTTGTGAAAAATTGCTTTCTAAAACTTATTTGAGATAAAAAGATGATATAAATGTTTTCCAGGTCAAGCCATATTTATGAAGAAATACTTTTTAAATATAATATTTTCATCGAAATAATACTTCATAGTAACATAATTTAAATTTATTTCTATTTTTTTAGATATTTAATTTCATTATATCTATTTTTGATGTAAAGGAAGGCAAAAAGGAGACACCCGATTTTTATTGAAGATTAACCATATTTATAATAGAGATGAGGGACGAAGATGAATTATATTGTCAAAGGAGGAGAGGAACAGATGGAAAAAAAAGAAGCAAAATGACTCCAAACTAAGTATCTGATAATTAGAATAGAAAATATTGATCATTATAAAAAGTAATGGAGGAAAGAATCTCATCCAGATCTACAAGTAGAAGCATTCATCATCTGAAAGTTCCAAGTAATTTCACAAAAATTTTTAGACCAATATTTTTTTGTTGTACTATCATCTTTTGAATATGAAGAACTCTATTTTGTTGATCTTAGAAGACTAAACTGTTGTACCCCTTAATCTATTAGTATATGAGAATGGAAACATGAGGGCCAAAGATTCCATTAATTAATTTTTCCATAGGAAAAGCGCCTTAAAGATCCAGTTATTTGCACCTTAGCTAATACAATATAATTACCACCAGATTTTACAACTCTACAAACGCGAGTACAGGCTTCCGTTTTCTAATCTACTTGGTATTAAGTACTTGGGTGCTACTTCACCCTTCGTTCCTAACTTTCCCCAACAGCGTTGACTGTTCAACCATGAGAGAGACCTTGGATCGGGGATCCAGCGTAGGTTTTTTATTTCCTCCCTCTCCATCGGGGGACCAACAAATATATTTATCGAATGCCAAGGGGCCCATTGATGATGAACGCTTTAGCCTGCCGACAAGCCTCGTTATCATTGTACTGGAGGCGCGTGGAAACTTTAAAAGCGATTTTTTATGAGAAAAACTTACAGATTTGTTTTTCTGATCTCTATCCAGAATTTGTGTGGAGGAGTTGGTATAGATTTTTTTTTTTGTTGAAAAAAAAAACAAAGAAGATTTTTGCCCTCTACTGTCTGTTTGTGTTACATTTAAAAATGTCCCTTTCTTGCTTTGTTCTTATCCGTTTGATCACGTGCCCACCTCAACATCTTTTTGATGAAACACACCCACTTCAACGTCATTTGAAAACACCCATCCTATGGTAGGATATCCTCTTGATATCCCTATGTACTCATTCATAAACTGTTACTGCGTTGTAGGATCTTTTTATACAATATGAATATATATGAAGACTACCATACACTACAAGGATTTCACATGCATCCAACTTGTCCAAATGGGAAAATGACCCTCATGTATCTAGACCTGACATATAACCATTTATTACAGGTAAAGAAATTATATAATGGTCATCAAGAAAAAGAGTTCACATTGTAAATTGCCAATATTTTTTTTATTAGCTTAATTTTAGAAATCACGTAACAACCTGCATCGTTCATAATATTTTCATTTATTAGCGTGATTCTGTATCAACCTATATTATTTTTTTTATTAGCATGAATAAGCATGATCTTATTAAGAGTGATTTTAGAGATTATATAATAACTTGATCAGCCAATAATATTTTCTATTGTTAGTGTGATCCTATATCAATGCATATTATTTTTCTCGTATAAAGTCTGTATACAAGTATATATAACTCTTGAGATGTACCGAATATGATGAAACAGAAAAATAAAATTACTTTTCTCTCTCTTTCATCCTTTTCTTTTGTTTTTTCTTTTTTTTCTGCAAATATTTCAACAAAGAGATCTCTCTCTCTCTCAACTAAGACCGGTGAAAGCTTGGTAAGGGCACAATTAACCCGAGGTCTTTTGTGTCCATACCAAGAGACTACCAGCTCACAGACCTCCCATTGAGCTTGGCAGGTTAGACGCATCTCTAGTTTGAGCGAGTTCATCTAGAAAGTTGTGGCTAATAAAACTTGAATTTTTGGTAACGATTGAGACACCAGTTTAGCCTACCCTGTCACTAACTGTTTGCTTGGTTGGTATCCCTTCCCTATGGACCTGAAGCAAGACAATTTTATTTTGATTTGATTACTTCGTGCATGTCTCTATTCCAACAGCATCAATTACTTAGAGCAACATTGCATATGCATTGGAGCGACGTCCGTCTCTTATGAATTTAGCAACTTAACTAGCTGGAAACTAATGCGCTCAGATTAATTTTCTCAGAAGCTCAAGGTCATACAACGAGATATTTTCATAGAATGGCGTTCTATCAACGTTATTCATCCAATTATAAACTCATGCCAACTCCTTGCCGAAATATGGCACGGAAGGTACATCTTAATTTTCTTCTTCTTCTTTTTTGGGTAAAAGAATCTACTTATCTTCCTCTGATGCAAGAACACCATCTCCCGTGTCAGGCAAACAGTATTTCAGAATTTTGTGTCATCACAATGCATATCCTTAACAACCAAGCAAGGATAACTTAGATATTCTGCAGATCCTATGTCTCTATTGGCCAAGCTTTCGCCATCATTTGGAAAAGAAGCACGCACCGAAAATATGGGAACCCACCACTTCCCTAAGCAATTAATTGAAAGGGCTCCAGCAACAGGTCATTATCATTCACTCCCTGTAGGCATGCTTAATGGTATAGCTGGGAATCACCATTCTAGAGAGTGGTTATCATGTCCACTTTCACACACACGCACACACACAGAGGAAAGCCACAATATTATTCTCCTGGACAGTTCCAGATTAATATTGGCAGACAGGATAAGGAACAAGAACTCTATTCTCACCTTTACTCATTCATTCAATAAATTCCACTTTTCCTGCAAGGAATATGACATCGTTTCTAGCTTCTAGAGAGGGGTAATAAAGGAGACGTGTCCAAAGTGGGAGGAGCCAGGCTATCAACCAGGAGGGGAAACAGCAAAAGAAACAGCGGCGTCGTCCCCCTACTGTTCCGCCATCTCGGTGAAATTAGAGCTAGATTCAAGTCCCAGTAGAAAAGTGCTGAGTTTTTGTCAGCTACCCACTTTGTTTATTGCCCAAAAATAAAGCCATCGACTTTTTGGATTCATATATACATGGTCCGGGGATAAGACTCACTCACGAGTGCCGCTTGGAATCAGCGATCCGTGCTCTCTCTTCTTCAGGAGGAGTCATGGGTTCTCTAATGGCAGGATGGAACACGCCAGTTCAAGATCCTAAGGCTGGTAATGTGAATGATCTCACCATCTTTCAATGGTAATCTTTAGACTAACAACTGATGCTGAAAGCTTTGGTTTTTCGGACTTGTTCAGCAAGATATCAGAGAAACAGATCACTTACTAGAGGAGAGATTGATGCATACTGGAAATCCAAGAAGAAGACTGAGGAAGAACATCTTAGGGAACTTTCTGGTTTCGTAGAGAATAATCAGGTAAGTTATCTACTAAAGCTTGCCAAACTTCAAATTTTTTTTTGCTTTTTAGTGGTCTGCTCTCTGTGGGGAGAAGCTAGAAACAGCAACGAGCTGTGCTACTGACAGGGTCAAGGCTCTGGGGAAAAGCTACAGAGGTCAAGCTCGCTGCCTCTGACCGACAGAAGGGAGGGCTCACTGAACAATATCTTTAAATCACATGATGAGAGGAACAACAAGACAAATTGCTGGTATTACTATGAACTATGTCTTAACAAATTTGTTCATGCTTTCATCACTTCATAGACTTGATAAAATTGTCCACCAAGTTACTATTTTCCCAGTTTTGTGGTAAGATTGGACTGATGTGCCAATTAATTCCACCAATTTTATCTAGACTTCAGTAATCTTTAGCTTCAGGTCTCAAATCATAGTATGCGTTTTGAATAACCATATTTACCTAATACATGTAAACCAAAGAAGATAAGCAAACACGTTCGCCATGTAGACTGGATCTTCCTTCTTGTTTGAAAGTAATCCAAGATTTTCTTTTTATCTTCAACGAACTCTAGAACATAACTGACAAGGTGCTAAGGAAGGATTGGCCTTCATACTTCCATCTAGAGTTATTATCTGGAATCTGGATAGGTGCTAAAGTAATCTTCCAGGGTTTCTTATGGCCAAGATTTAAAGTGGGGAACAACAAAAGATACCACATTATCTGGATCCCTTACGCACCTCCAGATACTTTGTTTGATTTTTTTTTTTTTGATACCCTCAATCCTTGAAACAAACATCAAAGAAATAATGATAAAACACCCCTTATTCTTTGACCACCTGCTGTTTACTAGAATCCTTTATGATTGTTTTCAACTGGGTTTGCATATAATAATAATCTGTTGCTGTATGATCCAGTTCTTTCAAGTTAAATTTTCAGTTTTCTGGCTTCCTGTAATTTTAATACAGTATTTGGATCTCAGAATCTGCTCATTGTGGCCCTGCAGGTGGACCTGGAGCAATTGGGCATTTCTGAATGAACCTCCTGTGACAGCCATGGAGGGCCCTTCCTACAAGTATGCTTCACAGTACCATGTCGCAAATTTCGGCAGCTCGAGTGCAGCAAACAACTCAGAGATCAGTGTGTAAACAGTAGTCTATTGCTCATCGGAATCAGTGTCATGGTGATCAAATAATATGGATAGGGTTGATAACCAATGGAACTACGATAGTCACTGGAGGTCTGGTCACTTCAGTCACTGTATATAGGTCTGCCTTGGCTGTGTAGAAAAGTTTGTTAAAATGTGCATTTCGTCATGGAACTTTTGTGAATCCGAATATATAGAGTTCTGCTGTATTTAGGTGGTGCCATCTAGATGGATTAGTTGTTGCTTCTTCATGGCCTCTTCAGCCTCAAGTCTTATTAATATAGTAAAAGTTACCATCAAAAGAATGAAGCTACTTGTACCAAAAAACAGAATGAAGTTACTCCTAATATATGGTTTTGTATAAATTATGCTGTATTTATGTGGTGCCATCTAGATGGATTAGTTGTTGCTTCTTCATGGCCTCTTCAGCCTCAAGTCTTATTAATGTAGTAAAAGTTACCATCAAAAGAATGAAGCTACCTGTACCAAAAAACAGAATGAAGTTACTCCTAATATATGGTTTTGTATAAATTATGCTGTATTTATGTGGTACAATCTAGATGGATTAGTTGTTGCTTCTTCACGGCCTCTTCAGCCTCAAGTCTTATTAATGTAGTAAAACTTACCATCAAAAGAATGAAAGGTCTTATATATATAAGATCTTTCTTGCCGCCAAGTTCGGACCTTTAACTGAGATATAACTCTCTCAGCTCTCTTTCTGTTGACTTCAATTCCTCCCGGCAATGTCTTGAATAACCAAAAAAGAATTTTATACCTGGTTTCTCCCAAACTGAACTTAGTTGATTCTGAGTGCTAAAGCAATAGTTCGATTAGTCTCCACAGACGTTTTTTTTCTCTTCCCTTTTGTGTGTGTGTGTGTGTGTGTGTGTGTGTGTGTGTGTGTGTTAGAGAGAGCGAGAGTGACACCTATATTATAATCCCCATATGAGTTGGAAAGAAGTATCAAGAGAGACAGAGGGAGACCTGTCAACAATCGCCTCTGAACCTTCTCAACAATCCCCAGGGAACTTGGAGTTGAGCTAGCAACTCGAGTACGTTAGAAATCAAAGACAAATTTGAATCTGTTATCAAGAAAAAAAAAAGAGACAAATTTGAACCGTGCTTACACCATGCATTTTATCATGCCCCAAATGTAATTTCTAAAAAGCCTGCTAAACTTTTGGTTCCTAAAACCTGGACACGATGCCAGTCCTCTTCTTGGATCTTAATGAAATACACATTTCTCTCAATGTTTAGAACTATGGTTGATGGCTTATGGATGTTGGTTGATCATTTCTAGTTAGCTAAAATCCAAATTTAGCATTGACAGTACCAAAATATTAGAATGGTTAACACTCGGGATTAAAGCAGCATAGGGTGAGCAACCCAGTTTATTCTGATCGTTCTGCCAAACAATGTTTTGCAGCACCATTTTTATCTGAGGACAAGAACAGACTCTTAGAAGCAAAACTTCCCATAATGGTGTTGTTTACAAATAACAATTATAAAATGCTGCTATGAAATTGCATAAAAACAATAGTGTAATTATATTTTATTGCATTCATAACTTGCTATAACAGCTGTAATTATTTAACTTCTGACAAATGGAACACATTAGCAATTCTGCAATCAATTATTTTCGAAGAGTTACATTAGATTTCTTATGGAAAATAATTTTTACAAACTTCCAAGACAAGTTTTTAGCTCAAGTAATTGTCAGAAATGGTGGAAGCCGAGATACTTCACAAGTAAATTTTCTTCAGCGTTTTAACTGAAATAAATTTTGGTCATGGTTTTTTCTGCTTATAATAGGATTGGACCTTTGGAAGGTGCTCATAAAATGGAATTGGATATATATGTAATAAGCATGAAGGTTTATCAAACAGGATTCTCTAATAAGACCAAATACGGGTTGATGCAAATCAACTAGATATATTCGAATCCAACCCAAACCTACATCTGGAGCTGTGTACAGAATTTGGCCCTGAACCTAAATCAGATTTGCCAACCATAGCCAGCATGAAATTGGGAGATCTTAATCAGAACAGACATGACAGAGACAGACCTGATCAAGAAAAAAGTCACAAAGAGAGGTTTTAGTCCTATAATTCTAAACCATCTACTGAGTAAGTTGGTTGAATTAGGATAAGTCAATAATTAAAACCAATTTGACTTGGGTTGAACGCTATTAACTTGCTGCCGAACAGTAAATGTGATCACACGTATCCTACAAGGTCACTTCCATTTTCAGAACTCCACCCATTGAGTCTTGGACGAAAAATTGACCATGCGAGGACAAATCCAGCCAATTTGACAATAATGTGCTCCCAAATGCTAAAAATCCAATGTGTCACTCAAATTCCAGTGCAACACCACCTGAATATGGATACAGTAGATTAAATACAAAGAGGATATCCATCTGACCGTATCCACAAGAAATCAAAGTCACATTGGTAGTTTTTTAAGGGAAAGAGAGGGGCGAACCCCCTCCAAGGACAAAAGCAAGTACGAAATCATTTCAGAAGCTAATCCATGAATTCCCAGCTTTGATCCCTGTGAACCCTTGTTGGCCTCCAATCCCCCAGCATGGGAACATTGTTGATGTTTGAAATGAGGAATGTTCACCTGATCAAACTAAGAAAGTTACTGTCAGAACAAAAGTAACAAATTTACCTTGGAATTTACTATGGTCTCCCTAGTTTTCTCTGTTTCTCCATCACAATGTAGAACTGATGTAACCGATAATACTGAAGTAACAACATTGTAACAGTTACATTTTTTTCTCAAAAACAGAAGTGAAAATAACTTAATGGTTTTCACTTGCTTCATTATATCCAAAATCGCTGAAAATTCATGTCACGACCTATTTATCGAAGGGGAGAAATATGAACAAGGCTATGTAAAGAATTTTGAAGAACATCTCACAATTAAGATCCAAGCCAAGAATCTCAATGAACTAAGTGACAATGAATCAAATTTTCATAAAATAAAGAAATGCTCACTGAATTTTGAGAATAAAATGCATGGATCTGAAAAAATGCTGGACTTTTAGCTTTCACCATTTACCAAAGGTGCACAACAAAGGTAAATACAAGGAGAAAAGACCTCATATTTAGGATCTAGACTGAGAAGTCATATAAAAATGAAGCAGAAGTGGTTTGGAGATTACCTGTCACATTAACTCAGAAGACAGAAGAAGATAGTGTTCGTTACTCTCTAAGGTCTTCAACAAATCAATAGCATACTGGGAAATGAGACCCAACCAAAATTAAAGTTGGATCTGTAATCTAGAGCCAGGTCAAACCGTTGCAGAACAGCACTCTTTAATAAATTCATAAACTTTAGCAGAATATATATGAGGATAACTCCTGAAATGGTCAACATGTGGCGATGAACCAAAATCATGGGTATAAACATTTCTTCCCAGTGCCTTCTGCCCCATGACGAAGTTTTCAACCAAGTGAACTGGAATTACCATATCAGCTGAGCTGTAAAGATAGAGCTGAGGACACAGAGGCTGGTCCTTTGATAGAATGGAGATGATCTTGCTCAACCTCCTGAACGACACCCAAGAATAATTTAGTACTCCAAAAGGAAAAGTTTCGGTTGTTATCTGGAAATACAATGAAATAGCAACCTAATCTTTATCCTCATAGAAATTTCATATAATTCCAGCACCATTTTGGACAGAAATTTTGCATGATAAAAGCATTCTAGTCATTTGCTAACATGTTGAAGAAAATCTGTCATTTCTACCACATGGATAAACAAAGATAACCACCAGCTACTTATACGTACAACCAGATGAGGATATTGAAGAGGACTCTACTAAGAATAGACATGCAGGTCCAGGAAATACAGTTTATAAAAAATAATAAATGACTTACTGATTTACATCTGGAAGCATCAAAAGTATGGAGAAGAATTTTTCTAAAATTGACAAAAGAATCATTTCAATCAATCGTGGTCTGATGTCTTTTGTATTTAATCTATTGACATCGCCATTCAGTTTTCCTTCTTCCATAGATTTCACTGAAGAATATGTCAATAAGCTACCTTTTTTCAGCAAGGCGGCACAAAATCCTGCAGCCCAGACCTGCTAACATAAATGAAATTAAAAAGAATTTAAATACATAATATGGAACATCAAATGGCAAATTGAACAACGAACCACTCTTTGGAACTGTTTACATTGTGAAGTAATTAGAATTACTGACTTTTAAAGGTTACTGAGCATAAGTTTCTAATACATAGATCATATAGGATTTTTAAAAAGGAAAATAAAACTAGAAACTGATAAAATATTCTGCAGCAAAATGTACTAGTAGTTAAAGTAAATCTTATGGTGAGTTCATCCACCATATAAGAGCATCATCATCATCAACAACAACAAGAAGAAGAATATGTCAGACCATTGCTAGTCCCCACTCATAGTTGCTTTGATTTGAATAGGATTGATCATAATATAATTTTCTTGTGCCAAAATGTTGAATTGCTCCTGCTTTGCAAACCATCCATTGAGATTGTTTATCCAGTTAGCAGCAAAAAAAGAGAGTTTTTATCCCTTTATACTGAAGTGACAGGAAACATAACTCTGGTAACCTACAATAATGTGCAGTTTAGTCCTTTTTAATTACAAAACCCTCTCTGTTTGAAATAGTGCTGCTAGCTTGTATATCTGGTCCAATAATCCAGCACAGTCCACTGCCTTACAAATCACAGGGAGGGGAAATCATGATTCAAACCTGAGGACTTATCTCCGGGGCAGGTCCAGAGTCAATAATACAACCTCTGATCTTCTCAATAATATCAGTCCTTGATCGCAAATTCTCAAGTATCAGACCATAACTGCAAATCCAGTGAAAAAAAATGCCGCTTCTTATTAAAGATGAAGTGGCACTCGAATGTCAAGGAAAAGATAACCTAAAGATTTATTAAAAACGAAAAAAAAGAAAAATCATTTGAGGACTGGAACATGCAATTACTTCAGTGGATTGTTGAAATATTGATAAATCTGAATCCAGATGTGCCCCAATTAAAAATCAGAAAAAATTGTGCTGCTGTAGTGAGCCACCCAGCAAGTCCCAAGCCAACCCACCGAGGCTTAGGTGGATTGAGTTCGGACCACTCTTTAAGGGAGGTTGAGCATTAGATGGGGCAAATAAGGTATCATGCATGCCAGGTTGGCAAAATTGCAAAAACCCACTTTTTAAATCATTGGTAACAAAAATTCATACTTAGTTACACCCAACAAACTTCATTTGTCCTAAGATCCTCACTTAAATGTTTATATACAAGATATTCATTTATTACTCAGCATTGATAAATCTGCTAATTGCCTTAACTTGTCACAGTTGAGCATTCCTTTTTTTTTTTTTTTGAATGATCAAATTTATTATATGGTATAGTAATATTATTTAACATGTCATGTTGCATTAAAAGCAGTCCATATATAAATGTAAAATTTTTCCCACAATTTAACTTTATTTCCTTTACTTTCTTGATATTTATTTCTTATTTTCTAGTTTTGCAGTTATAAGTTTGTGCTTGGTACAACTATCTAAGCATCCACTTTTTGGTAGTCTCCTAACCACCAATGAAAGATAATTGCATTTCTAAAATCGATGGTTTAAGTCTCAATATTAGACCCCATACCAGTAACTCAATGTTACTGGTAATAAAATATCCTTACCCCCCATATCGACACATGGAATGCTGGAGTCAGTACAACAACCATGTTGTGTGTCACTAGGGTGTGCATCAAGCCCCCATGCCGTATGGTACTGTACTAGATAGGATACACCTCAATCTAGCTGGTACAAGTCGGTACTTAAAAATCTTGTGTAAAACATTGGTAAAAACAAGGGTTTAGGCTTCTAGATTGGCCTCTGGAAATTTGAAACAACAACAAAATCTAAGATAATATGGGCATGCACATGAAACTTACATCACTTAGAATAAAATGATGGAATTAAAGGTGGCATGAGCATGTATAATAAAAACATGAGGCTCTGATAGGGAGAGATAATTGAATCTTTGTCAATGGATTTAGGATACGGATGGAGACATCCAAAGTAACATAGCTAGAAGCTATAAACAAAGATTCAGAAAGCTTGCAATAATACCAAAGCAAGCCATAATAGAAATAGTTGGTGAGCGGGATTCATAAACAATTGAGCGAAGGCTCGATGGTAATGACTCTAGTTTTATTTTAGTCATAGATACGAGCATTAGGCATGTATACTGGACATGGCTGCTAGAGTAAAGTTGTGTTTAATCAAGGTTTTCATGTCGGTCAAGATCTCGTTTGTACTAGTATCGGGCATCCCCCGACATATACATCAAAATCTTGGCCCCATTATCTTGGCTGTTTTAAACCAATAAAATCCAAGATATCAACTGATAATACATTCATATTGGCTGATATTTTTCTATATTTTTTACTTTCTTAGATATAGTTCTAGCTTAGATTTTCAATATTTGCAAGATTTTGATATCTTGGCCTGAAATATTGGCTTAGATATCAGAAATCTCAATTTCCTCCAAGTTTTCCCACACATCATATTGGCCAAGATATCAAAAAAGTTCATCTCAGTCTCCACCTACTAACCAAGACAACTGATATATTGAGATCTAAAAACCTCGCGTTTAATAGACAGTCATGATCCCACTGAGTGATGAAACATCTGAAATTAAGATTTTCCGGCATTGGTTTTTTCATACAAATATATGAAGGCTCTCATATTACACAGACTAGATTTGGCATATCCAGTGCATGTGCAAGCATTAAGTACTACTATAACACTTCCTATGCAGAGTATCAGGACAATAAATCGTGAAGGCTTTTCCTTTTTTTTTTCTTTTTCTCTTCTGATTGTATTGGGACTCTAATTAAAGCATGACCACACCCTCCCAAACCAAAAAAGGACAGACATGAAAGGGGAGATTGACTTCAAAAAAGACGTTGGCTACAAAAGACTTGGTATTATATAAGGTACGCCATACCTTATCAAACCAGATGGTATGAGGCATATCGTATTGTACCATAATGGTACCAAACCGGTATGTGGTACGAAAAGATTACTGACGCTCGGCACACCGAAGCAGCCTCCATACCGAGCGTACCGACACAATAATAGGATGACACTAGTAGGGGGCCCAGTACCGAAATGATGTACCTTGCATTATATATTATATAGCTAGGGGAGTCCAAGACCATGAAATTATCAAATTCCCCTCCCCCCCCCAAAAAAAAAATAAAAAAAATAATCAGTGGTGAATCCATCTCAAACTTAAATTTGTGCCTCATAGGTCATTGATCCAATGATTGGAATTTTGGACATGGATAACTATGACTGAGTATGGAGTGTCTCAATTTAAACAATTTTATAAAAAGTGATAGAATTACATTTAAATTCTAGAGTTCCCTCATGTGATGATGCCTATCTTACAATATTAAATGTGTAAAGTCTTTATTCAACGGCTTCAATTTCACACGGCTCCTATGCCAAGTCATGCGCCATTGCTCTTTCCTATTCAAGAGAAAATAGAGTTTCATCTGAATCTCTAAACCAATTCCAACCCAAATAAAACTCTAAAGCATCCATTTCCTCATGCATCAAAGCCCTCTGTTCTTCTTCCGTCCTAGATTCTATGCAAGATTTCTTCTCCCGTTCGAAACCACAACCACTCCAATGCAACTACTTGACTCCATAGGTTCAGATTATTACTGGGGTTTACCATGAGGAACCCATGGCCCATGGCCACTCAATTCTCAGCCATGGAACCAATTGCTGCCATGGCATATTCAGACCCACCCCAGAATTATATAATTTAAAGTTCAGCTCTCTTTGAAAGCTATGATCTGTGCAGTAACTTTGTTTCATTATGCACCAAGGTATAGATTTTTTTTATTTTTTCTAATATGTTTTCTCTCTTTGTTACTTCTCATTAAATTCACCAAAAGTTTTTGTGTTGCGTATGCATTATGAGCTATAAGGTCTAGGCGCGCAAGATCATATGCAAGCACTCATGTATGCATGTATAGGTGCAAGGATAATCACTCTAAATGTTTGTACTTTCTTTGTCAAGTTATATGCCCCATTTTTCTTTTCTAAGAAAGGGTTTATATGCAACGTGCTACACAATAATTGGTAGGCCTCTCCAAGTATCCCTAACCCTGAAACCCTAGTGAAGAGGGGATTTGATCCTAGGTCATCTGGTTCAACTACCAAAGACTTAACTAGCTAAGTAAGCTGGCACCTATTAGGTGAAAATGTATAAGCCTCAAATTTTAGTAACAACATCAATGTCATAATGGCATTAACTGACATCACAATTGCTTTAAGAACTTTATTTTATTATTTTGTAAATTAGAAAAATGTCAAACATACAGATTTTAATCTTTATAATGTTGTTATTCCTCTGCTGAAAAGATATAATGCTATTTTTCCATTTTAATCTGCCACTATATGTTATTGTAATAGTAACAAAGATTAATTAAATAAATAGTAACTGATTGAAAAGCATGTCGTTAACTTTTTTTGTGGGTAAATAATGCCTTATAATGTTAAAACCATGCAAAATGGTTTTGATAATGGAAGTTCTATAGACACAAAGGGTATTACTAATGCCATGCATTACATGTATGTAGCTAAAGGTTAGTTAATCTTCGTTCAATTCAAAACAACAATATTTCATGAGATTATTTTGTTGGTAAAGTATTGTGCTTTTTACTGTACAGCATTCAAATCAATAAGCTTTTGATCCAATACTTTTTGCGCAAACAACTGTCATCTTAAAGTGTCATTTTGACTCAATATAAATTTATGCTTTGCCCTTGCTGAATACTATCACTATGCATCGCTAAACGGTAGAGATAGGGATTACACATAAGAAACTCTGCAGAATTCCAAGATTTGTAATTCATAAGATAAGATTTAACTTATTGAAGGAAATGTTGATTAAAATTCTACCCTTTGTCTCATCTCATCGTCTTCAGAATTAAAGAAAAAAAAAAAAGGCAGCGAACACTTACGCCAGCCACCCAGTATTGCTGAAGGTGTGGAAGAGCAAATACCGCTCCCTCCCATCCTCCTCCCTCTCCGAGCACCAGGAAACCAGCTCCCGAGCCAATCCAGCAATCCTCCCCTCAACCTTCCTCCCCAAATCAAGCCCCACTACGTCCTTCACCGGCACAACGAACCGCACCGACCTAATCCCTTTAGAATTATACATCTCCGCGTACTTCTTCAAGTACCTCTGCTCCGCCCCCAGCCAACCCAGCAGCACCACCGTCCAGGACGCCCCCTTTCCCCCGCAGAACCCTGGATTCCCTCCATCCAAGCCCTCCCAACTCCGATCCCACTGTAAAAATCCCTCCTTTGAGGCGGAGTTAAAGCAGTCGAGGCGTTCCTGGGGAGGAACAGAGGGGAAGATGGGGGAAAAGGAGAGTGAGAGGAGGGAGTCGAAGGGAGGGAGCGGCGAAGTGGGGAACCAGGCGGATCGGAGGGCGGTGCGAGGGCGAGAAGGGGCTTGGGAGGAGGGGAAGGGGAGGAGGGGAGGGATAGGAGAGAGGTCGCCATATCTAGTGAGGATTCTAGGGTTAGGGTTTCGGAGGGAGAGAGGGAAGAGAGGGAGGCGGCAGCGGTGGAGGGCAGCGGTGGAACCGACGAGCCTAACGGTAACGGAAGCTTCCATAGGCGAGAAGATTGGAGGCGGTGACGAGATGCCAACGCATATATTTTGATAACGGGGCCGTTCTCCGCAAACGGGCAGATATTGGACCGGGCCACTAGTAGCCAGTAAAGCAAACCCGGTCCATAGAGCCAAACCGGGCCCATGTGCCCGCACTGGATTTAAAATAAATTATTTGGGCTGGGTCCGGATGCAGCCGTAACCACGGACATGGTTATGGTATTTTTAAATTTTGATTACCCACATTTTTCATCGCGGCCTATAAGAAGAATAAAAGTAGATCGGATAATATGCCTTTAGAACTATTTTCAAATCCAAATCTATTCAAATATAGATAAAAATTTGAGCATTCAACTATCCGTATCCATATACGTCAAAAATAAATAAATATAAATATGGATAGACAACTATGTATCTGAATATTCGATTCCATTTATAATCCTAGTTAATTTTATATGGTACTCATAAATATTTAAGAAAAATAGATGACCGTATTAACATGCTATCAACTTCATTTATCATCCACTTATTAAATATTTGATTTTGTGGACAAAATTTAATTATCCGATTTATATCTATATTGGTATCCAATTTGTATCTGTGTCTGTTTAAAACAAATATGGATATGAATTTTTATATCCGACTAACATTGGTATCCATATTTGTACTCGTCAAGTAAAACAAATATGAATATGGATATGCTAGTATCCAATTCGTATTCGATTCAATTTCAGCCTTAGTCTACAATGTGTTACATGCTTAAAATATTTTTTTGAAAGATTGGTTTGGTAGGGGCTGGTGAACTTAAATGTTTGCTTTCTAAAAACATACCAAGAGATCTGTTTTGAGTTGTATACTTGCTCTCAAAGAGATGTAAAATATGATGAATGACTTCATGTTGTCCATCATCCATCCTCTTCTGCATATATTTTTGTGCTTGAAAGAAAAAGCCAGGATGCATCGACAAATATTTCACAAAATTCAAGAGAAATAATGAGTCTATTACCTCTATGAAACATCGATTTTTTTTTGAGTTTCGGAGAGTGCCGTTACCATCTCTCCTCTGGCCTTCTCTTCTGCTTGCTCACCTCCATCAGTGCGGCTTGTTTGGAGGTTGGAGATTATAAGCAACACCAAGACGACTTCTCCATGCTCAGGGTTTGGTATCCTTCGTCTTTATCTTATTCTACTGTTAGCCAAAGTCATCAGAACTGAACCGAGTAAAGGGCCAAACCCCCGGTCTGACCGAGATGACCAGGGAAGGAAAAAAAAAAAGCTAAAAAAAAATCACCTCGAAAGGATGGATGGCGTCGTGGGAGCTCGCGATTGGAAGGCCCCTGTTCCCATATTCAATATATATATATATATATATATTTCTTGAAATTGGTATTGCTATTTTCTTTATCTGCTCTCCCTTGGCTCCACATATTTAATATTTTCTTTTGTTTTCAAATTCAGAAAAAAGAAGCCCTTTCCCATAACTCTAACGGCTCCTCCAAGTTCCTTGTTTGCCATTACAGAAACAACCACGAGCTTAAGAGGAGCACACATTTGTTTAATAACAAGAACCAACCGAGTTGAGTTCCTAAGTTGCATTTTGTCATCCCTTTTTTGTGCATAGGTTTGGATCATGCCATATATGGGTTGTGAAGACTCGTGCGGGCGTATGTTTAGCTCATATCGGTTATTTACCGAATAGATCTTAGATACTTATACAAGATCAAGAAACCCAAATAATACGTTCCAGCTAGCTATTTTAGATGAGATCTTGAGTTGTTACGAAATGATATCAGAGCAAAGTCGACCCCTAACTTATGTGGATTAGGAGATATCGAAGTAATCTCCACTTCGGTGCAATTTATCATCCAGTTCGCAGAGTACTTTGTGCTTATCCAAACCTTATTGGCTTTTAAAAGAAGTATCATGATGGGACGAAGATGTGATGCTAGTGACATAAGTTGTTTGATGTTAATGAGTTGGTATATATATATGGGCAAATAAATCTTATTTCTGAACCAAATGTTTGATATCGTCAAAAATACCATCACAAAATTCTAGTCCAAATCCAAGGATAGACAAGAAACCAATTTAGGGGTTAGAACTAGTCATTTGGTTTTCAAAAAGAAGATTCAAATAAAATAATATTTTAGAAGAGTAGACCATTTGACCGAATGAAGAGGTAAATTAATATATATATATATATATACACACATACGTACGCGAGTAGAGAGGCCTACCCACAAAGCCAACCAGTAAAAAATAATACTAAATTTTTTCAACATGTTTATAGGACAGCAACGGGGCATGATAGGAAAAAAAAAAAAAGAAATAAGTAAATTCTTTCTTATTAGGGCCGACTCAATTTTTAGGTGACTGAGGCCGTCGTCTAAGGTCCTCACCCAAGCTCGTGTCCCTTAATTGCTAATTTACGAGAGGATTAGCACATCCACCCAAAAAATAAAACAGGTACATTAGACGGGCACATGCGGATTCACTTATAATTTGCCAGCCCGCTTCTCTCGTCAACTCAATTCCACAATTCTGGTTGGCTTAAAAAGTGCCACAGATCCAAACGCCCGCCAACCAAACGAGCGGCGAGAGAGCCCGTGTCTCGTGTCTTCAGTCTTCACTGCTCGTCCAAGCTCGCAGCTTTTTATGGTTTTGTTTTCCTAAATATTGTTACTCTAGGGTTTCGATGTCTGCTTCCTTCGCTCCATCACCCTCCGTTGTCAAAGATTTCTTCAAATCCGGCAACCGGCGTCTCAATGGTCAGCCTTAAATCCCCAGTCGGTTCAAATCTTCGTTCAATTCTTTACTATTTGGACTGGATTTTTTTTTTTTTTTGTCTTTTTTTTGTGGAAAGGAAGTAAATGCGGTATTCTGAGAAGAAATCTGGTGTCGAAAGGGATCGCCTTCTCGGTCTTCGGTTCTTTATTGAGCACCCATCCGGTTCAAGGTCCGATTTTGAGTAGCTTTACGTTCATTTTGAGTGTTTATATGTTGTAATGTTCTAATAATATGGATTATTTATGTGGGGAATTTCATCAAGAATGTCCGCTGGAAGGAGAAAGATTATTGAACAATCCTTTTGTATATTTATATTTTTTGTCCCCCCCCCCCCCCCCCCCCCCCCACACACACACACAATGTTGGATTTGTTCACAAGGAATAACATATTTGCTGCGGTTAGTTTTGTCACACCCAGTAAAGGATAGAGGTGAAGAAAGCCTCCGATTCTATGTGTGTATCCAAAAGTCGCCAATCACCATGATGTAGAACATACGCACTTGTCCACTATGATTATGCATTGCTAAGGGTTAGTTGGCTAAAAAATTGACTATAAACTGATAATTATTGATTATTTAGCTCCTACTTTAATTTTGATGACTATGAAAAATAATTCGACATTGTGATATATCATGATAATTTTTGCCAGGAACTTTATCTACGTCTTTTCATGAGTTTTTTAGTTGAAACCTTTTTAAGATTCTAGTAAACTCAGAATGCATTAATCTAGAGTGACCGTTGTAATTTTGGGGAAGATCTGATAGTCCGGTTTGTACCCTAGTGTCATTCTTGTGCATGTCTTTCATTATCTAGAATTACTTTTAGGTTATTCAATCAATTTCAGATTCTTTTTGGAAGATGTTTGAATATTGAATGACAAAGAGAAGCAGTTTTATGTGGCAAATCTCAACTTGTACGCATAAAAAGGTTTTATCTCAGAGTCGATCTTTATTATACGCATGAAATTTTTTTATTTCTATATTCAATCACTAAAACTTATTCGGTGATGGAATTCTACCATAGAGTTTATCTTTATATTCGTTTTTGTATTTCTAGGAATGGATCAGTTAGCTTTCAAGCCAGAAGGCTATAATTTTTGGACATGGAAAGGTCGCAAGATACACTATATAGAACAAGGACATGGGCACCCGGTTGTACTTATACATGGATTTGGTGCTTCAGCATTTCATTGGAGGTTAGCTAATTCTTATCCTCTTTTTACTTGGAACAACTGGCATGTATGAACCTGCAATAAGAATTTGATTTCAAATTTTCAAAAGCACAATTTTCTTGTTGATCAAAGAATTTGAATACAGTGTTCTGTGAGCAGTGGATCATGATTTGTCACTTTAAATTCAAAATTTATTGCTCAGAATGGGAGCATAGTACTTGCACTTGATAGAGTTTCTCCAAATTCTGGTTTTTGGTGCCTATATATCAGGGTGCAATCGTTTGCATTCTGTTGTTTGGACCATTAATAATTAAATTCATGCATGTGGTAATATGAATTGATCTATATCTATACTTGAAAGGTTATGAATTACGATTTTACTTTCTAATTGGCAATTTCTTCTATATTTTCTCTTTTCTATTTTCATGTTCTTGAGTATTGCGAACAACATTCTACTATTAAAATATACAAAATCTAAGGATATTAGACTTTGCTTTTGGTAATAAATACTGTATCTCCACATAATTTCCTACGTGAACGTTATAACAAATGTTGAATTGGTCTACTTCAACACATCATACTGTCAGTTATAGATTGTTGTTTGGACCAATATGGTGAAATTCTTTCATTACTCCTTTTGCAGATATAATATACCGGAGTTGGCAAAGAAGTATAAGGTCTATGCCATAGATTTGCTAGGGTTTGGATGGAGTGAGAAGGCTATCATTGAGTATGATGCAATAATATGGAGGGACCAGGTATCTGATTTCATGAAAGAGATTGTAAAAGAACCAGCAGTCTTAGTGGGAAACAGGTAATGTAATATTAAGATGGCACTTTTCTTTTAGTTTTGATGTGACCATATATACAGCTTGCTTTCTAAGCATCATCGGATAAGTGGTCTTCAGATCAATTGTAACTCCTTGCTTCATCTTATTAAGTAGCAAATGTGGTTCATATTGCTATCTAGTCTGGTAAGTAGTCCATGTGCACCCAACAAAAAGGTCCATTACCTATGACTGCCTAACATTTTTAAATGCATAATCCTTTGGCTTCCAATTCAGTGTATATCGATATGGCCAAGTGTACCTTATGTATCAACAGAAGCTTATATAGAGATCTAGCATTGGTTAATAGCTCATGCGAGGCTGATTTGGATGTCTATATTAACAAATCTTTCCTCACCTTCATATATGCAGTGTTTCCCATGTATCTTTCTTTCATCATGCTTGAGAGATCTTGATATGTGAAGATATCCACATTCCACGGCCACTCTTTGTTTAGTAGTTAATTTCCACTTCCCTGGCAATAAGCACTAACTGATCCTCCTCTGTTTGGTCCCTGTTTGGTTTGGTCATACTTATCCAAGACCCTCCCTGCTTTAGTACATTCAGCTCTTAGTTGCTTACTCAGTGTTCCTTTAACTTATATAACTTTTAGATACATCTAATTTCCCATTAGTAGACTATAAGATTATTTCAGTGGTTTATCTCTTTGCTTCTTTTATAGTTAGGGGGTATTAGGAATTATGATCATGTAGCCCATGAAGAAATCAGTAAATGGAAGGATTTTAGTATTTGGTCTTCTATGTACAACCCAAGTTGCACAACCACATTAGCCCCCCTTCCCCCACCTCTCGATCGTCCTTCAATCTGAGCTTTCCATCAATGTATATGCTATATTGTTTAGGTTAGTTTTCCTATTTTTGCCAATCCATGAAAAGCAACTATAGTAAAATTTTCTCAGTAATATCTTCCTTTTCCTCAACCAATTTGTGGTCTTATTCAATTGGATCACAATATCCAAGGATATAATCGTGATCCAGACTGCTATGCATTGAAGAGCACACTTAACACTGAAGCTGGTTTTAAAGGCTTTAGCTATGATCAGTTGGAAAACCATTGTGAGGCGCAGACAAAAGAAGAAAAAAAAAGAATGAAACATCCTCGCAGCTTGCAAGGACAGTTTATTTACTTGAACAGCACCAACATTTTTCTACTTCTGTTACTTTAAATATCATGGCCCTGCAAACAATCTTCTAATACGAGGCAAATAGCAATTTTTTATGACTATATTTGTTATATCAACATGAAAAGAGATTTCATTTTTTTTTCTTCCCATGGAATCCCTAATCTTGACTTTCTGTTTATTCATTGATGACCATTATGAGAGTAGTTTTGGGAAGAGCTGACTTTTAACCTGCACTTGCTTCTCAGTCTTGGAGGATTTACAGCTTTGATAACTGCAGCATATTTACCTCAGCAAGTTCTTGGAGTTGCACTATTAAATTCTGCTGGACAATTCGGGAACCCGAATGGACAATCTAATAGCAGCGATGAAGAAACAGTCATAAAGAAGTTCATCGTCAACCCACTGAAGGAAGTTTTCCAGCGTATCGTTCTTGGGTTTCTATTCTGGCAAGCAAAGCAACCTGCTCGTGTTGAAAAAGTCTTGAAAAGTGTACGTTGATTTTTTAACTAAATTTGTGGATCATTCTTTTCGTTCTAATTGACATGCAAAAATTACTAGAATATCTAATTTAAGAAGCAGTGCTGTTTGGACTCTGGAGTCACTTCCAATGTAGGATGCAATGCTTTCTACTGGTCGGTGCCTGACAGGGCCCAGGCCTTGACAAGTAGGGTTCTGTCAGGAGAAGACCAATGGAAAAGTGCCTAATCCTAGAGGTTATGTGGCTAGTCGAGTCCGGCAATTTTTATCACTGCAAGAAGCTGGTTATAAATTCCTACTGAAATGTCTGGAAGGATATGTTTCCTTCTGAAACAAGTATTTTCTGAAGGGATCTTTCTTCACCTCTATGGTCATGTTGTCATGCTTGTTTATCATCCATAGTTTCGAATCAAATTGTTCTTCAACAACTCTTTATAACCTTCTTGGTCCATGGCCAATGGAATATGGGCTTCCTAAAATGGTTATGAATATTTAGTTGTTGTCTATGACTACAGTATTCTGTTTCTATCTGTTGTTTATTGCACTTTTTGGCATTTCCTAGATGAGCATGTTATCCAATAATTCAGGTATATATAAATGCATCTAATGTGGATGATTATCTCGTGGAATCGATAATCAGACCAGCAGGAGATCCCAATGCAGGCGAAGTTTATTACAGGTGATGACATTAAACATATAGTAGTCCAATTTTCAAGTTCATAGCTGGTAGAATAGCAGATGTTGATGTTCAAAACTTCCAATGGAAGCATGAATTTTTGGTGTCGATTACTTAATTTGTAGAAAAGGAAAAACTAAAAAAAATAGTTACCCAGTTTTATTCTTGTTGTAGATTGATGACGAAATTTATGACGAATCAGAGCAAGTACACTCTGGACAGCATCCTCAGCAAGCTGTCATGCCCGTTGTTACTATTATGGGGTGATTTGGATCCCTGGGTCGGGCCTGCCAAAGCAGTCCGAATTAAGGAGTTCTATCCAAATACAGTTATTGTCAATTTGCAGGCAGGGCATTGTCCACATGATGAGGTCCCAGAGCTTGTCAATAGTGCTTTACTGGATTGGTTATCTTCATTGCAGCTTGAAGCCAGCCTCCAGGCATTGTAGTTATTCCATTTTTAATCTCATCCGCTATACTACCTGATTTATGCCATGCAGAGGATTGTCCGTTACAGTATTCTTCAAATGCTCTGAAAATGATTTGAAACATTAGCAGTTGCACTCAAATCAACTTTTGTAAATAAACAAGCTTTTGTAAAATTGGAGTCTACTTTGCGATGGGAGTTCTGTTCCTGGCATTTCCCTTGTGCTAGCAAAAATCGATTTTACCTGATGCTATGCTTTCGTGGCCCTATCAACATTATTACCATGAGTTGGGTGTGGTCCAACTGTCCAAGATATTATATTCTGGCTTGAACTATTGACATGGCATGTTTTATGAAATTGCCTGGCAATTTGTTATAGATATAGACTATAGATAGGTGTTCATAACATGGTTATCTAATAATATTCTTTATACATACATGCCATATACTTGAGCTTGACGGTCATGCATTCAGTATGGAGTCATGTGCTCGCTGTGTAGATGCAGTCCTCTTTTTATGATAGGAACTAATATAAAACCAACTTTCTTACAAACATCAAAAATGATCAAAAAAAATATTTCTATCACAATAAAATAAATCAATATATTATAATATTATAATATTTAAGATATTGGAGGATTTTGAAAAAAAGAAATGATACAGACTTTGAGTTCACCAATTTCTGTTTTTTTTTTATTATTTTGTTGCTCAGATTTTTTTTTTTCGTTCCCTTGGGTCCTTCGGTACCTCTACAATGTTAGTAGGATGATGCTCTTGTTTACATACCTTTACCCCAAATTTCCTCCCAAATAATATAATTGATCCTTTTTGATTGTTTATACTTTCGTTTGGTGTTATATTTAATTTGTTTTAATTTGATAGAAATTTTGGTGGTTTGATGTTAATGAACAATGACAACTATTCTTTCAAGTTGGACAAGACGATGCTACTATTATAAATAAATAAATACCATCTTTAAGAGACACGGCACATTGACTTCTGACTGTTAATTGTGTATTTTTGATACTCCTTGAAGTCAATTAAATTTGATGCTTTGTTAATATTGGAGCATGCGCTGCTACCCTTAAATACCACTCTACCACTACTAAATACAATTATCTTTTTTCTTGTTAATCCAGAGAATATCAATGCAATAATAAAATATTTTTAATCTGCATCTTGAAGAGTCGAGTCTAGAGCCAAAAGAAGCGATCTTTTGTCTGAACAAAGTTATTCATAAGTCATGTTTCTGTAATTTGTTTGCACAAACTAACAATACAAGAGGATTCAAAAATTTTGATTATTCATAAAGGGAAAAAAATTGTATTCACCTCTTTTCAATAGGTATAGACAAAAGAGGAAAGGAATATATAGACGATGTGAAGATTAACATCATTAGAAGCATCATGTGTCGTGCAAAGTTAGGCAAACATTCTCAAAGATTAAAACCAATGAAATGACATGACACAATTACCAAGATTTTGGGAGAAATCTACAGGTAGCAATCAATGCAAGTTGAATGAAGTTGAAGAATCAAAGTCACTGAAAAAGTGACCTATAACATGCATTTGTTGCTACCGAAACAAACACACACACACACACATTTATTCAGACTATAAGCTGGAGTCACTCGAGCTCACTTCTGGGGGACAATTCAGAAGATCAGCTTGTTGGCATTTCCAGATCTGTCTATATTTGTTCTTTTTTTTTCCTCAGTCATTAGCAAGTACATGTTTAGAAAACATGTCTTCTTTAGAATGCTTATGGGCTCGTTTGGTTCGCGGGAAAAGAAGGGGGGAAAGTGTGGTCAACGGGAAAGTAATGAGATGCCTCTTGTTTGGTTGGAGTTTTCAAAGGAGAGAGAAGGAAAAGTTGTATTCCCATGGGAATGTGATTCCCACATTTCATGGGAAAGTCTTTCCCATGAGAAACATGGGAAAGTTACTTTCCCATGAGGCGGGAATCACTCCATTTTTACTTTTTCCCAAAAAGTAACTTCAGCATTAAAGAAGCATTAAAGAGGCATTAAAAATCTAATTTTTATTAAGGGCATAATAGGAATTATATATAACTTTCCTAGGAAAGTGGATGGCCAACCAAACATAATCACCTTGGAAATTTGTCACTTTCCCATGGTCAACCAAACATGCCAAAAGTATTTTCCTAGGCATTCTCTTCCTAGGAATTTGTTTCCCAGGAATCATATTCTTAGAAAGGAAAATGCTTCCTGCGAACCAAACGAGCCCTATATGATTTTGTTGAATTAAGTGGTGTAGTTCTTAGTATCTTCATATAAATAATATCTGAGGTAGCAAATTGGATAAAAGGTTTCTTTTTTAGCAGGATTTCTCAACTTGCAAAACCTATAAACAGGCTGATAGCTATTAGACCTCTTCTTTCTTGTCTCTTTTATTTTCTCTTCTATTTTTTCGATCCAATCAAATGTAGAATTACGTCAATCACCTCCATAATAAATGTACTAAAATTCCTTGTGCATTATGAATTAAGTTTTTGTTGATATTAATGCTTACAGAAATATCATGCTAAATCTAAATTCTCCTTTGTCTCTTTATCCCTCTCTATCAAAATTATTATTCCCAACCAAAATCCATCTCTCATTTTAATTTTCTGTGTTTCTTTATATATTTAATATTACTTATTATTTTAAATAATTTGTTCTCATTCACTAAACATGCATTGTATGTATCTATATGCTGGTTTTTAAAAACTAAATATCTCTAGAGAGGTTGTATGATTTGTTACATGTTAAATGGCCAGCTTATTGCCTTGATAAACTACTAAAAGTTGATTCCGGTTGTAATTTGCCAAATTTGAAGTACACAAATTAAGAAAAATCAAGATGCTTATCTTGAAATACAACTATATAGTTGCACCTATTAATTCTCATTATCCCATAAGGCAGCTTGGCATGGACTCAAGCAAACCTGATCAGCTCGATCCCCTGTTGAGTCGAATACATAGAGATTTTGCGAACTTGGGCAGAGAAAGCACTAAAGAATCTCAGTCCAGCTACAAATAGGGTTGAATGAGATTTGAGCTTGTACTCAACAACCAACTCTAACTTCAGTCCAATCTGAACCCTGTTCAACACTGCTAAATATGATAAATAAATAAATAAATGTATACTTATGTTCATGTAAAAATTTATAAAAATTAAAATTTATTTTAGGTGTTATAATTGTGTAAGTGAATTCAAATGAAATCTCAACCACCTCACTAACTAATCTAAGACAAAATATCCAAACTTTTTAACAATGTTAAATTGCCTGTACGGCTATACAACTTGATCTATCCTATTTAACCCTGACGAGCCCAGCCCAACACCACTCTAACCCATATTGGGTTGGGTTGGGTTGGGTCGGCGTTAGCCCACAAGCCGACACGACGCGATATATCTATTTATGATGCCCAAATGGATGGAGGTGAAAGAGAGCGAGACGCTGGCCTTGACATTTTCTCGAGCGATATCTGGGACTTGAGAGCTTTTTGGACGACGGCCATGGCGATGGAGAGAGGGAGCAAGAGCCGGATCCTGGTGATCGGGGCGACGGGGACTCTAGGGCGGGAGCTGGTGAGGGCCAGCCTTGCGGCGGGCCACCCCACCTTCGCCCTCGTTCGGGAGCCTGCCTTCTCCGACCCACAAAAGTCTCTCCTCCTCCGCTCCTTCGCCGCCGACGGCGTCACTCTCCTCAAGGTATTCTCTCTCTCTCTCTCTCTCTCTCTCTGTCCCTCTGTATTCCATCTAAGAAAATGTGCTCATGTTGATGGCTAAAATGTCTCGCTGGATCAAAGGACTTAACTGCTCTGTTCGCTTGATGAAATCCTTCTTAGCCCGTCAAAATAATATGTATGTCATAATTCGAAGGGAAAAGAAATGCTGATTTTGGTAGTTGGTCTCTAAAAATTAGCCTTTTTCCTACATACACGGTTGATTTCGTGTTAGTTATGACTTAGGATCCTTTGCTTTGCTTATTCGTTAATATGTTTAATTGATTTAGGGTTCTTTACAAGACTTTCCAAGTCTTCTTGAAGCTGTCAAGCAAGTAGATGTTGTAATATGTGCGGTGCCATCAAAGCAAACGCTGGATCAAAAGCTTCTTATTCGAGCTATAAAAGAGGCAGGGTGCATCAAGGTGAAAAATTTTGCAATTTGTTTAATACCTATGAGAAAATTTATCTTCATCTTGCTCTAGCAACTCTTTGTTCGGTCCTTGAGGCCTTTCTGACTGAGTATGTTTCTACGTCAACGAACTTCTAAAGTAAAACTTATGATGGAAGTACCCCAGCACAGAGCATGAATTTGGTTGAACACAATTAACTGTTCACTTACAGATGATCGACAAAACTCATTCATTGTGTCAATGGAAATCTCCAAATATGAATCGATTGCTTCTATACAACGTCTTTAGGAACAAGAAATGAAATGGAGTTTTTTTTTTTTGGGTGGGGGAGGGGGGTAGGGGTATGGAATTTGCAATAACTCAATAAAAATATAAAACAGGCAGGTGTATGAACATGCTTCCTTGGAATAGTATGAAAGTAGTTGGGGGCTTCTGTGGCTGAATGCAGTTATTTCTCACAAGGCTTTTCTGGTATAACTATGGCTTCGTTGATGAACGTATAAGTTCCTTATGCTGACAAGCATAAATTACTTTCTCCTTTTTGTTTATATAAATTCCTTGATGGAAGGAGGGGCAGAGTAACACAATTATGTTCTTGCCGAAACAATAAACATGAGCTTACACGACTAATTTGTTGGTAATGTTTATTGCATTGTGATATTAATTGTTTAAAAGGTTTTTTCTGCATTAAGACTTTGGATCATCAGTCTGACTGTAATTACCCACACCTTTTTACCTCCTATAATTGGTTAATGAAACAGCTTCATTATCTTCCATTTTTTGTCAAGAGAAATGGCGTGCAAACATTGTCCTGCAACTTATTGTGTCTTTATTACTGAATTCACTCCAAATGGCTGCAGAGGTTTGTTCCATCTGAATTTGGAGCCGATCCTAATAAAGTTCAAATCCTTGGCATGGACCATGGCCATTATAAGGAGAAAATTGAAATTCGACGTTGTATAGAGAATGAAGGCATTCCTTACACCTACATTTCTTGCAATTTCCTGATGAGGTACTTGCTTCCTTCGCTTGTGCAACCAGGTCTAAACACTCCTCCAAGAGACGAAATAAAGATCTTTGGCGACGGGAATGTTAAAGGTCACTTGACAAATCTTAATGCTTAATATTACCTTTAATAGCCGTGAAACATAGTTTCTCTATTTTACATATACTCTTCTAGTTGTATTTGGCTTTCTTGGAGTATTACTGGCTTCCGTTTGTATTTCTTTCCATGAATTGGGTTATGGTGATTGGATGCTCTATCTTATATTAATACTTTTAGTGGCAATGTTCTCTGCAGCTGTCTCTTTAATGGATGTTGATGTTGCCACCTTCACAATCTGTACCATAGATGATCCAAGGACATTAAATATGGTATTATATTTGAGACCCCCAGGTAACGTCTATTCAATGAATGAATTGGTTGAGATGTGGGAGATGAAAAGCGGAAAGATTCTTGAGAAGGTTTATATACCAGAGGAGCAACTCCTTAGAATCATTCATGGTATGTTAAAAACATTGTTACTTGCTGCATATGGCCAATGGTTTTGATGAGTATGTAACATCTTCTTATTGACATCCATAACAGAAAAATAGAAGCAAAAGTTTTAGTCTATTACTTGTTTTTGTTCATCTCATAAAAGAAAGCGCTGAGGATTCTTAAATCTAAAATTAGCCACAAGAGCATTATATATTTATATAAAACAGATCATAAATGATACATTGATGTGCAAGAATACTTACAATATAGCTTCTCTGCAAGCTTGCAGCATGCCGACCTATCTTTATAAATGATTTCACTATTTCTTTTGCTCCTACTTATAAAATAGATCATGCATCAGGTGTTAATCTTCAAGAAACTTCGAATAGCAGTAGACTGCAATATGTCAACTCATCTTTATAAATGATTCGGTTGTTCTTTTTTCTCCTGCCAAGACATGTTTTACTGTTTTGTTGTATGGTGATACGACTGTTTTAAATTGCAGAGACACCATTTCCAGGCAACAGGGATTTCATTTTTATATATTCTGCTTTCATAAAGGGTGATCACACATACTTTAGCATCGACTCATCTGGCTTGGATGGAAGCAAACTATATCCACACGTGAAATACACCACTGTGAGTGAGTATTTGGATTCTCTCTTGTAAGAAAACTCTAATCAAAATTGGAATTATTCTGGTGATCTCACTCTTTCTTATCTCTTAGTGTACTGTACTTTACCATGAATGCACCATTTTTCATAATTTTATAGGTTACATTCTTGTTTTTGGGAACTCTAAATGTATAATTATTTCTGTCGCTAAGATAAGATTTTGTTTCCGAGAACCCTGTCTCTAAGATAGGATTAACCATAAGTATCCCTTCCCCAACAAATACTGGAACTGGATATAAGGCTGTCTGCTGGTAGCATGTTCTTGGCCGCCTGCAGTAGTGCTTGATTGCAATTTATCTGAAGACTCTTCAGGGATATCTGCAACATTGTTCCAATTAGAGCTGTCACCATCTCGACACTTTCCTTCTTTGCTTAGATAAGCTCCCTCCCATTGTGATTCAATTGAGTGAGGTTTGCAGGTTTAGGCCGAGACAGGATATCGGCAGTCACCAAGGACACCAGGGAGGGGAGTCCCTTCAGGTAGTGACTTGATGTTGCAATAACATTGGTAGGTATATTTTATCAACTTTTCTGTTGCAAAAGACGATAAATAATTATTACACTCATTTGTTGAACAACTGTTTCTCTCAACAGACCAAAAGGTACCATGCCTTCAAAGTTTGCATTGCCCAAAATGCTGATCTCAGATCCTAAAGAAGTTAAGGAAAACCCAAAACTGAAAATGATCCTTAGTAGCTACAATAATGAAACTGGTTTGTTTGTCATGATTATTTAAATTATTTTAGTAGGAAAGAAGCCAAAATAAACAAAAGCTAATCATCCAGATAATGTTTCCAATACCGAAGTAGGTTTTGCCTTATCGACAGAAGGGACTCCCCTCCAACATTTTTGGCCAACTGGTTGAAAAAGTTGCACATCCGGATAATGCTTTGGAAGTCAGCACAGCCCTTAGGTCATCCAAAGAAACAACTTGCCACCAGCAGAATTTCATTCAAACCGATACTGATACTACCACAACTTAAAAGACTTGCCAAATTGTACAATTAAGACACTTATGCACATGAAATTGTAATCTCCATCTTCACAAAACCAAAACAATTGTATGGATGATTCAGGCACCCGAGCAGCAATAACCTGAAAGAATTTAGTGCTAATATTTAGTTTGCCTTGCAGTTTCAATAAAGGATATAAGATGAACAGCAGGAATCTGAGAAGCTGAAGCGAGAAAAGAGAAGAGTCGAAAGTAATTAGGATACTGTGAGAATGAAAACGATTTATCTTGACAACTTTAAAAAGAAACCATGCAGTAAAATGTAGTGGAATGAGCAGTGAATTTCTGGGTCACCATGCATTGGTGGCAGAATCTCTCTCTCTCTTTTGAGGTGGTGGTAGAATCTATCCATCATCTCCCTTGTTAGTTTGAATACGTCAAAATTACGAGACACGGGAGGAAGCAACATTATCGCTCACGATTATAGCTTGACTGAGAACTCTCGGTAGTTGCAGACGCCATTGGATGGACGGGAGCACTGTAAGAGGGGCGCCGAGCTTGATTGATGGAGAACGCTCGTTAGTTGATCGAATTGGAGAGCTGCCGTCTCTCTTCCTTTCTGTCCGTCCCTCCGAGTCCCGACCTAAGCTCCAGGTCCAATTCTCTCCTCTCCAAAGGAGCTTCATTTGGAGACATTTCAAGGCACCGGCGCTGGTGTGAGAGTGTGAACAGTTTTTGCTACCAAGCTGGAGGCCGGAAAGAATCAAATGTAACGTCAAGCTGTTTGCTAATTCCATAATATACTGATTTTGTCCTGCAAAATCCTGGAAATAATCGAAGTGATAAACTTGACCTATTTTCCTGAAAAATCTTCATAAAAATGATCTGATGAGGGGAAAAATAATAAGAATAAAGTGTGAATAGAGACAGGACAACCCATTCGGCCAACCTCCCTTCTCCAGCCAATGCCATTCCAAAATAGAAGCTAGAAGGCAAACCTTAATATCAGAACCCCCATCTCTATCCTCCAAACCCTACTCTTGTTGAAACCTAGGTGCATTAGCAATCACAATGGTTGGCCATCAACATGTGTACCTTCTTAGAGTGGTCGTATCTTCGATGGCCTAAGGGCTCATTGCTTTCCTACAACTCCTATGCTGACTTGGAAGTTTTGTGATATGTCTGCATGACCATGTCATGAAAATGGATGCAAGTGGGTGAAGTCTACTGTCAAGTTTCAATCTAGTTATCAAGTTTGCCTAACTTTTCTCAATCTCCATCCATAGTCTATAGAAAATTTACGGATCGACAGTTATTCCATCTATTGATTGACGTAAAACTGATAGTAGAGTTATCACAAAAATGTCTGTCCCCAAATTGTTCGAGCATAGCAATTTTGAGTTTCTCAATCTTTTACTTTTGGATCATCCAAAATTAAATTTTATTTCTATCTTCCTATACACAACCGAAAAATAGAAAACATTCTTCAAGAGTCTCATATCCAAGAAGTGCATGATAAATACCGTGAAAGCTTACGATTGCAAAAAAGATCAAGTGAAGTACTTTAGATATAAAATATGGAGACCCTTTACTTTAAAAAGCCTGCTTTAGCAAACTCCATAAAGACTTGAAACAATGATCGACTAGAAAAGAATGTAAGCTCCACATAGGATTAACTCGTAGTGATATGAAGAGTCTTCTGGTTGTTGTATGAATGTAGGATGGCTCATTCTATCAATCATCCGCGCCATAAATCTTTCCTGTTATTTTAACTAATGGTCAGATTGTTTAGCAGTTTATTCCCCTACCGAATTTCGAAGATAATTTTATATCCATAAGCTGTATTAAACGCATTCACTTTAATTTATCTTTCTTTTCTTTTTTTCACTTCACTTTGTAGTCTTTGTCAAATAGAGCAGCGGCTAAAAACAATATTAAACAGAGAAAATCTTAATCATGATCATAAACCACCTTTAAAACTGTATTTTGATCCTCGACCCTCAACCGTACCCTTTCTTTTTTAGTTTTCAATAGCACGCGCTTGTCAGCAGTTGGATGCGGCAACTTAAGAGTGCGGTAGGTGCGCCAGTACCGTCCTTTTATATAAGTGTATACCTGACCTGAGATTCCATCACACCGCACAGATAACTGCCCCAAACTAGAAGCCGACACGTAACCTCATTAGATAATCATAGAGAAAGAAACAGCATAAGGAGCTACATGCCAAAATATCATCTGCTAGCTATGGCGTTCCATCTTCAACCTGATACGCTGAATCCCACCTTCTAGTAGGTAAGCCAACTAACCCGGGTCCCGAGCTGAGCTGCTGTCCCAAATCTCGCACCCTCCAACGCGAAAAAAAGCTAATCGTAAAGTTTACGCGACGGTGACCGCACACCGACTCCGCCGATATAAAAGCGGAGCGATCGGACGCCGCCGATCGCGGCCGTCTCGAAGGGTTCCCTCGTCCCGCTTGCACCGGCGGAGCAACGTAATAGCTTTTGCCCTCGATCATCCGACGGTCCAGATGGCAGGGGAGAAGAGCAGGATTCTGATCATCGGAGGGACTGGGTACCTCGGTAAGTTCGTCGTCGGAGCTAGCGCGCGGTCCGGTCACCCCACCTTCGCCCTGGTGAGAAATACCGCCCCCTCCGACCCAGCCAAGGCCCAACTCTTGGAGACTTTCAAGAACTCCGGCGTCACCATCCTCAAAGTAATTAACTACATATTTTCTTTATTTTGTACCTTGAACACTAATAATTCCGGAAGATTGGACTCAGAACAAAACTTTTGTTAAGATTTTGCTTGCTTCTCGCCATCACATTGATGCGGTAACAATGTTTTAGGGGGATTTAAATGACCACGGGAGCTTGGTGGAGGCCATTAAACAAGTGGACGTCGTAATCTCAACGGTCGGCCCACCGCAGGCGATTGAGCAGCTTAAGATCATTGCTGCCATTAAAGAAGTCGGAACGATTAAGGTCTCTCTCTCTCTGTGTGTGTGTGTCTCGGATCTGGTAGAGAATTATTATTTATTCTGTATCAAATCGATGGCCCTATCCATCATTATCTGACGTGTGCGGGACCGTTCGTTTACTTTTTAAACTTTGGAAAATGGTTGGTAGGGTCGAGCAAAGGATAAATTATAATTCAATTGTCCCAAAAAGTAGAATGAGGTAGGTTTATTTACATATTTTATATTTTTTTACAGTTAAGTTTGACATTTAGGACGTAAACGGTCTTTGTTAAATAAGATTAATTACCTGGCTAATTCATGTTCGTGAATCATGAAATAATGGTGTTTTGCAGAGGTTCTTGCCCTCCGAGTTTGGTTTAGACGTCGACCGCATACACAAAGTGGAGCCGGCGACGTCGGTGTTCCAACTCAAGGCTCAGATTCGGCGGGTCATTGAGGCGGAAGGGATCCCTTACACCATCGTGTGCAGCAACTGCTTCGCCGGATACTTTCTTCCAACACTAGCTCAGCCAGAGCCTCCAAAAGACAAAGTTGTAATATTAGGCGACGGAAATCCGAAAGGTAATCTATCTTCCTAATTTGTTAGATCGGACGCGATTTATGTCGAACAATGCATGTCACATCGGTACATAGATCGATCTAGTGTTCCATCTGAATTTATCAACTCTAATCTAGCATGCGGTGAGGGAGTTACCATGATCATTGGATCCATCTGAACCGTGGAACAGATCCAGTTGCCCTATGATTCGTGCAACCTCATGAGGTTCATCAACGCACTAGGTGCATAAATATGGAATTCTGTGCAAGAACAAGGATGCGATCATGCAAACCCATGCACAAAACTAATGGTAGTTTCATGACCTATAATCAACTAGTTTTAGACTCAATTCACCTCATGGGCTCGTTTGATTCTCGGAAAGCATTTTCTCTCATAGAAATATAATTTCTGAGAAGCAGATTCCTAGGAAGAGAATGCCTGAAAAAATACTTTTGCTATGTTTGGTTGATTATGAAAAAGTGACAGATTTTCAGAGTGCTTATGTTTGGTTAATCTTCCACTTTTCTGGAAAAGTTATGTGTAATTCCCATTATACTCTTAATAAAAATTAGGTCTTTAATACCTTTTAATGCTGAAGGGCTTTTTTGAAAAAAAAAAAAAAATATTTTGATTCTCGGCTCATGGAAAAGTAACTTTTTCATATTTCTCATGAAAAAGACTTTTCCATGAAATATGGGAATCATATTTCCACGAAAATACAACTTTTCCGTCTCTATCTTTTGAAAACTTCAACCAAACAAGAGGCATCTCTTTATTTTTCCATTGACCATACTTTTCCTCCTTTTTCCGCGAACCAAACGAGCCCTAGAAGTTTGGAGTAGATCAGACCCATGTGTCCGTTATAGATATTGGTCTAAGACCCGCACTCAGCCGACAAAATCAGGTCAGGATCTGGCATATAGGGACAGAATCTAATTCGGCCACGAAAAATTATCTAAAAAATCTAGACATATTCTCTTAAACCTAGACCCAATTTAGGCTTTTCTAGAAAGAGAAATTATACCCTACACCATGTGCACCATACCAATCAAAGAAGCTCGAGATCTGGAGAAAAATTTAAAAAAAAAGAAGAAGAAAGATGCTCATATTTTAAAGGCAATGCTCTCTAACGTTCTTCTCGTCATATCTGGGTTTATGTTCAGCTATTTTCGTTTGTGAAGAAGATATCGCCGCATATACCATCAAAGCTGTAGATGACCCAAGGACTTTGAACAAGATTTTGTACGTGCAACCTCCTGCCAACATCTACTCCTTTAACGAGCTTGTCTCCCTCTGGGAAAGGAAGACCGGCAAGACATTGGAGAAGATTTACCTTCCGGAAGAAGAGGTCTTGAAGAAGATCCAGGGTGAGTCGAAACTTTCGATAGTTTCAAATGCCAGCTTCCTTCAGAATTTTGCATGCATAAAGCATCGTTATTTAAACCAATAATTTATATAATACCATTATAAATCATGGACTCAATAAGTCGGCCTATGTTCTTCTGCTTTCAATTTACATGTCACCCACCATTGCTGGTCATTACAATTACATGATTATTATCTTCTAGAAATGCTAGTTCACAATGATTGATGCATAAGATATTTTAAATTTCCATAATAAAAGGATATGACATTTAACTTAGCATGTATTAGCTACATCGAGCACAAATTCACTCTTCTAGCATGTACATAGAACCTTCCATCTGATAGACAAGCTTTTAGATATATGCTGAAGATGAGACGTGTTTGTTATAAAAGCTGAATGGCAGATGCAGCACAGGCAACAAGATTCTATGAGCAAATATAAAAAATAGCATTGTGCCCATATATATGGAAAACTAGGCAGAAAATAATGTGCTAAAGGAATGCACACACATGGACACAAACAATTTAGGATTTGACGCTGCTAGGTTCGCCTAAGATATTACTTAATAGTCTGTATCTCTCAAAAAGACATGCATCTTGATGGGTGTTTAAGACCCATATATTTTGTTAACTTGTTCTTAAGTGCTTACGCTTTTGAGATTTAATGCTCAGTAGCCAAAGTAGCCTTGTAGAGAACCAGTTTATGTAACCAAAGAAATGCAATAACCGATAGAACGCTGCCCTTTTTCATCATCAATATTACCGAACAAGAGTCAAGTGATCTCCACCAAGAAAACGGTAGTCAAAAAATGATTTTTGTGTATATATTCTTGCAAACATGATCTTTTAAATAAAATTCTAAAAGGAGATGATTATTATTATTATTATTTTAATTTTTAGTTATTTTTTTTTTGCCACATGAACTGATTTTACAATCATTTTTCCTTTTTTAACTATCTTTGCTTTATTTTTCATTGCAGAGTCTCCATTCCCATTCAACATTCTGCTGGCAGTCAACTACTTGGTGTTTGTGAAAGGAGACACTGCTAACATTGAAATTGAACCATCAATTGGTGTGGATGCTTCTGAGCTCTATCCTGATGTCAAATACACCAGCGTTCAAGAGTATCTTAACCGTGTTATCCAGTGAACCCCCAAAACATGCAAGTTGCTTTTGAGTTGAGGAATTGGCCTGTTTGCATCTTTCAATTTAAGTAATGTAATATCTTTCATATATGTAAGTGACATCTATGTGTTTGTAAATTCAGTAAGAGGTTTGTTGGGCTTAAATAATTGACCTCAAAGTTGCAAATTTTCAAGCTAAACATCTAATCTATTTGCCCAAGTTATCTACCTTGATGCATGCCGAAAACTAGTGCCACACTTGCTCTCTCTTGTCATGCTGTTTTGTTCATGTAGTGGGTAATATGGCTATATGAATGTATTTGGGGCCTCATATAGGTGCATCATGGGAATAGCAAGTAATTTTGTCTTGTCTTGTTGGTTGGCACTAATTAGTTATGTTGTGCCAGGAGTCTGTCTACCTTAATGCAAATAGCTTGAGTCGTATCTTAAATCATAGGAGCCAAATAACAGAGTGTAGTGTTCGTATATGGGATTTGAAGAAAGTTCTACTTTGAACCTTGGATACTAGTTTTGAACTAGAGGTACTTATACTTTGTTTTCTGGATGCTTCATCAGGAAACTAGGAAATATAGATTGTTTTATATACCTTATTTGTAATTTGTGCACTTATTTTCTGCTCAAGAAAATGGATTTAAAAAGATTTGTAAAATTATTTTATTTTCTTAAATTTCTGAAATTAAATTATAGATCATTAGTTATTACTATTGCTCCTCTTAGCTGAAATTCTGGCTCTGCCTCTGCTTCACAAATAAATAGCAGTGAATAATTTAAGCTGTTAAATTATGAAAAAAAATTGAGTAAGTTTTGGGATTTATTTTAACCTTCTTGTCACTAATTTCATCAATAAAGTTAGGAGTTACGGTGTTTATTATAGGATTAGGTTGCTAGACAAACCCTTCTACATGGCTTTCAACTCCCGTAACAAAAATCCGATGGCAATTTATATTTCATCATTATAGATTTAGTAAACTAGGTTTTGTCAACAACATATCTTTTTATAACGGTCACTACAACAATCTTATGTAGTTTTTGCTGTGAAAGCCAACAATATGGCAATCTAAATACACGGCATGACTCATCATGCTTCAATGGCATCATGCAACTCTTACAAAATCTAGTGTTCGCATAAATGCCTTTCTATGTCTATATCCAAGCCTATGGGTGCAAAGACCTTGTGGTTAGAGAGAGGCTAGGAGTCTTGATCTCGGATTCCTTATTAGCTCAAGTTACTTTACTTTTTCCTCTTTTTCAGAAAGGTAGTTCAAATCACTGTTCACTGCATTAAAATTAATTTTATATTAATATCAGCATAGATATCTTAATATCATATCTATACTGTTATAAATTGATTAATGAGGTGAGCTTCTCAGCATCGGATTAGAATGTGCACGGCGAAGCAAATAGTGTGGCCAACAGACCAATGAATTTCAAATGCAACCTTGAGGAAGTGCTAAATAAAGCGGTAGTTGATAGATATCCCTAACACAAGCTGCAATTGTGCAAGAGCAAAGCAGAAATGAAGCTTGGATTAAGAATCTTGCTTCTACCAGACATATTCGAAGCAACATAGGAGAGGAATAGTTTATTCCGGTGTTTTCTTTAGGAAAAAATGGAGGAAATAAAGAACTTCCCCGAACTTTTATTGAGAGAAGAGAGTGAAAGCAGGACAGTATTGACAAGGGGAGATATTTACAGGAGATAGGGGTTTTAATGCTCTTACTGGGACGAATAGTTATTATTCCCATCAAATCTGTTTATTTCTAGATCAAGAATTTCAAGAAGGAACTGGAATAACTTTATCCAGGCTCTATCATTTTTTTATCTTTTTCCTGCCCTACCGGAAAAGAATAAACTTTTCTTTTCTATTCTATTTTTCAATCCATGAACCAAACGCAGCCTGGAAAAAGGTGAGAACCATATGTGCAGCTCGTTGGATTCTGCTTAGAGGGATTGAAGAGGGCTCTCCTCTATGAGTACATGCCTAATGGATCACTTGATGAGTACATCTTCTCCTCAAATGAAACAAGTCATCGTCCCTTCACTCGGGATAAACTCACTGATATAGCCTTGGGAGTAGCTTGAGGCATCAATCATCAGGGATGGGATATGCAAATTCTACACTTTGACATCAAGCCCCACAGCATCCTCCTAGACCATAATTTCATGCCAATGATACCAGATTTTGGGCCTGCAAAGTTGTATCGAAAGGATGATGCCTAGTGTCCGTAAGTGCTGCCAGGGGGACAATAGGAACGTTGGGGTCGTATCTGAGAAATCTGATGTTCGTTGTTGTGGAACGTTACTAATGGAGATGGCAGGGAGGAGAAGGGATGTGGATCCAAGAGCGGAGAATTCGAGCCCAGATATACTATCCCCCCTTGGATACATGATCAACTCGCTCGACAAGGGTTTATGGTGCATTCAGATGAAGTCGCCCGATCGCCCATCCATGGGCAAAGTCATTGAGATGCTGCAAGGGGATCTGGATAGCTTGCAAATGCCACCCAAGCCTTGTCCAAAGACAAACTCTGCAAGACAGTCTTTCATCAGCTCACTTTCCACAGGATTATCAGTCATTTCAGAGCATGATGACCTTCCCTTGCTAAAGTAAAGGTCTATCATATTGTATTTTAGTTTGCAATAAATCCATGGCCTTGTGTATCCTATTTTATGCATGCGAAGCTGAGGAATCTTGCTTGACCTTTTTTCTCTGATTTTTTAACATTTGCTGCACAATATTGGATTAGAATCAAAAGTATCAGATCAGAGCTCGCAGTTGTTTGATGGTGAACATGTTCTCTAAATTTTGCTAAATGTGAGAGAAATTTCTATCCACCTATGTATCTATTGTCTTCAAATCTCAGACTTTTGATTTTGAAATTTGAAACTCTGTTTGTAACAGTCCAGGACCTTATCCAAAATGGCTAGCTAGAAAGTATTATTTATAAGTACGCAAGATATATTCGGCAAATAACTAATATATGACTAAATACACGCCCGCACGGTCCTCATATAGACCGCACGGATTCTCATACTGTTTAAAGCCTCTTCAGTAGTTGTATAGTTAATATAATAATGTTATATAAATATAGGATGTTGGATGAACTTTTTGAGAATTATTTTTTTTGAGGAAAAAAAAAAAGAAGGGAACAAAGGATATCATGGTGAATTACGATATGAGAGAAAATAAAGCCGCAGTCTATAAGCTGGAAGATGAGAAGTTCAAGGCATGAACAAGATGCATCACTGCGAGTCTCACACCCTTGCATCCAATTTGAAAATCATTACTCAAAGCCAAGCACCAAGCATCACCATCAATGAACAATCAACCATTCACCACGTATCAGTTAATGCCCTGCTACCGACGATGCTAAAGCTCTTCTTTCTATTATTTATGTGCATATAACCTCTATTGTTTATGGGTAGAAGGACTTCAACTGTTCCCGGAGTCGGAGGCAAACACTCCGGGACATGGCTACGGTATAGTATGCATACACATATGCCATACACCTAACAAATGCGACTCCAACTTAACACATATTGCATTGGCTCTCAAATCCACAAATCAAACGGCAAGAAGGTTTATATCTGAGAGTATGCCATGATACCAGTACTTATTTTGAAGACTTGTTCTCCATGCCATTACGAGCAAGCCATGCTAGTGAGGGAGTGGATGGTATGATCACGGTGAAGGGAGTGGATCGTACCCGTGATGTATGAAAAGCCCGCTTAAGCAAAAAAAAAAAAAAAAAAAAAGGCAGGCACGGTGGCTTAGGCGGGCCACGTCGGTAGTTTGGGCGGTGGTTACGGTCTAGGTGAAGGCACCGATTTAGGCGGTGGAGGCAATTTGGGCTTGGGCGGGGCGACAATTGTGGCCTCAGAAAGGGTGAAATTCTCGGCTAGGCCTGTCGGCAATGGTCTCAGAGGTTTTCACCGGCGTGGTGGAAGAACTTTCAAAAAATATGATTTTTTTTTTTAACATGCTCTCAAATTTTTAGAAAAAACAAGCTAATTTTTTTATTAAGTACATAATAATTATTTTATATATTAAAAAAACATAGATGTTCAACTAAATATAAATTATTTTGTTTATATTTTTTTGAATCAATTAAATATATAAAAATTATTTTTTCAGATATTATATATATTCCGATATAACTTTTATAAAAACTTATGAATCAAACGAGCCCTTGCAGTCCTCGCCCAAAAATCGAAGAAGAAAAGCCTCTTCGGGTAGCTCAACGTCAGTGGGACGGTTCCTTTGACATTGGAACGCCACTTTTTTTTTTTTTTTAGTGAATCCGAAAATTGATTAGAGTCCAACCCTATTATTCATGAAAACAAAACAGAAAAAGCTCTTGTCACCACTTCTGCTTTTACTCTGCCCAAAAACACAGAAAAAGAAAAATTTGATACCGTACCCAAAGATTTTTACCCAGACCTCTCTCTCCTCATCTCGTCCATAGATTTGAAGGAGGACAAAACCGAAAAAGAAAAAAAATCAACAGGCTATCCCGTTGGTTATTTAAAAATTTAAAAATCAGTCACCCATCCCATCAGTTGTGTTGATTGTTTAAAAATTTAAAAAATTCAATCATCCATCCCATCGATTCCGAACTAAAAAATAACAAAAACTGAATCCCTCAAGGAGTGTTACCAGCCAATTAAACGCCGTGGCGGAACTCAGCTCTGATAAATTTTTACGTGTTAATATATGCATTTGTTTAGCCTATTAAGGGTGTGGCCATTTCAAATATCTCGTGGTATTTAATATTTTGATAATTAATTATTTCATTGAAAATTCAGTGCCTTTCCTTTTCACAAAATCAGAAATAAATAATTTGTTTATTCTTTATAATATTCAAAAAATAAAGTATTTAAAAGTATTGATAATTTCAGCACATTCCGATAATATCAATGTTGCAAAATAAGAAGCCTAGTGCTTAATATTATATATAATTTGGTTGAATTAGTGATTCAAAATTTTGGTCAAATCGGAAATCTAATCCGATCATAATGCATCTTTTAGTAGATTTTGTCCTATCTTTTTATAATTATATCATTTAGCTAGCATCCATCATTAAATTTCACTGAACAACCGATCTACGTTGGAATGATATCCGGCTTATATATGTATTCCAGCAAGAGAAAATATGAATATAATTAACATTCCACTTGTGCATTCTACAATTAAAGAGAGAGAATATGTGAATTAAATTAAAATTGTATCAGTCAATTCTATGGAAAGTTTACAGGGAAAAACAAATCCCTCTCCCCCTCTAAACTTGGGGGGGGGGGGGAGGAATGATCCACCCACCCCTCTCAAAAATAAGAAATCCAATTGATCATAACACCCATTTGCTACCAACCTCTCCTCTTCTATCCTCCCCTTCCTCCTAAGAAAATAAAAAAAAAACTTAAATACATTAAAAATCTATATTACCTCCGTGTTTCATTCCCTGTCATGGGTGCCGGCCCCGGTGCCTGTGCGGGTGCTTGTGTTGTTGTTGCTGTAGTAGTAGTAGTAGTAGTAGTATTCTTTTTGTAGCCGTTCTCTATAGAACCCATCATTCTCCTGGTCCTCACTTCATTCCTAAACTCTCCTAACATATAAAACGAGGAAAATTTAGATCATATAAAGGAATCTAAAAGAAAAGAAAAATCCAGTGCTAAAAAAGCCTCTTACCTTGAGAATCCAGATTGGGCTTGGCTGATGCTGACCAAAAGATGAGAGTTGGGGTGATGACGGTGAGCAGAGCCCAGAAGAAAAAGACCAAAACATAGCCTCTGGGAGGCATCTCCTTGTGATATTAGAAGAGAGGAAGGAGCTTTTGGAGAGCCCTCAATGGAGGAAGAGGACAGACGAAGACGGAATAACAAGGAGAAGACCAACAGATGAAATTAGCTGGCAATAGAGCAGAGGAGAAGAAACAAGAGGAAAAGAATAGGAACGAGAAGTCGAGAACTGCTCTCATTTTTTTATAGCTTTTTTTAAGGAGCCAGAAATTTTAATAGTTTGGTTAGGAGCTGTTTGCTAATTAGTAGGTGAAGGGTTGCTGAGGGCGAGGGACCGTGATTCAGGGGGACCCCACGTTCCTGTTGGCCTTTTCCTCTTTGTTCCTCATGCGGTGGGTTGAATCTGCGCCTAAAGCTATTCACCATCTGTTTGGTGGAACTTTGAATGAAACCAAGGCATGTGCTCGGCTGCCTAGCCCAATTCAGCACAAGCATGCACAACTAAAATGAATCAAATAAAAGAAAGAAAAAAAAGAGATGGTGAATTATGGCCAATTACGGTCGAGTTACTTGATTAAAAAAAAAAATGTCATCAACTTAGCACAATTTTAGATAATTGCATTATGTATAGTAATTGTTAGAACATTGAAGCTTAGGAGGAGGAAATTTACCATGCATCTTTAGTGAAGGTCCTTCAAGTACTAACTATATCGGAATATAAAACATCAACAGATTCCCCCTCCCTATATAAAAATGTTTAAATATGTATCCTGAGGCTTCTTGAGGCCACACATATGCCGGAAAGCACCTATATTGTCTTCATATGCTTTGCACGTTACAATAAGTTCATGGATTCAACATTACAATAAGGAAATGCACCTGGACTTGTCCTGATTCAGTATTAAAATTTATTTCTGAGTGAATTCAATATTAAAATCTAAGAACATTGGCTACGCATGTAACTTGTAAGAGTAATCACTGTTTATTTCAATTTCTTTTTGCATTATATAACCTAGCTACTCTTTCTTCTTTCTTTTCTTGTTCTTCTAGGAAAATCCACACTCATCAAAGGAAGGAATGAAAGGTACTTCGAGGCTCAACCCCTCGAGTAAAGAAATTTGCACCATGTACAAATAATTAGGGCCTTTAAGGAAAAGTTACTTTATGTTAACCTAGAAGCAGTACACTGTACACACAGGCCTTCCACGACAAGTTCTACTGGTCACTTTCCAAGACTTTATAGGGGGTACTGGTTGATCCAAATAACATAGGCTAGCGTTAGCTACAAGGAACGAGCTGGTAGCTGTCTGGAGATAAACAGAGCAAGGAAACGAACCTTTAGAGCAGCAGCTATTGATTCTTGTTTAAAAGGTGCAAATAGGAATATCTAGAGAAGATCCATCCATTGGATGGTCATGGAACTCGGGCCCTTAGGACTTTCCTATCTACCAATATCTTTTCTCAAATAAAAAAAAAAGGGGGGGAACTTACCGTTTAGAAAAGTGCAGTCGCACGCTTTGGTAGCAATTAGCTGTCTTGGCAATTGGGTGGAAGCAAGCAAAGAATAAAATATCACAACTTGCGCTTGGCTTTTGGGCTCAGGGTCCCGTATTCTTCTGCATGGAATTGTATCCCTCCACAGTAAAACCACTCGTCTAAACAAGACGAAACTAGATCACCTGCAACCATAGTTGTATTGATTTTCCTACACAACTGGCAAGTTTTTATGATGCGAATGGCTTGCGTCCAAGCCTCAAGAATCGCTTATTTGATCCAAAAGAAAGGACAAAAAAAAAAGTCTTAAAAATTTGTCGGTCTTAGGGAATAAAGAAAAAAGGGAGATCCTAGGGTGCATTTTTTAAAGACTAACCTTAGTCATCCGTTTTGGACGGTTATAATAGAAAATTTAAGAAAAACTAGCATCATCCTGTTACCCTCGCGACTCTGAACCCCTCTGTGACTCGTGCACGTACGTCCGGTAATACTATCTATGGTTGATCGTGGACCCCTCCCATCCCCTACTCCCGTCTGTCATAGATTCTTCTTTCTCTCTTCTCGGTCGTGGGATTGAGCACCGGAGGTAGAGCACGGTTTCATGCATGGAATTTGTCGACGGGGGACTGGAGGAGATTGAGAACGAAAGGCAGCAGTTGCTGGTAGATAGAGGCGATCTCATGACCGTCGTCGATGATGAAGGAGGAGCCGAAGTCATGAGGTAGTCTTGGTCACCGGAGCGGACACTGAGGGGCCGCGATAGGTTGGCCGGCCGCTGGAGGTTAGAGCAGGACTGTAGCGGGAACAGTGACACTGACAACCGAGGCTAGCCGAAAGACTCAACGGTGCTTGGGGGTAAGGAGGGGCAGAGTGGAGAGCTGAGACTGAGGGGGAGATTGGTCCTAGCCTTGGGGCCATGAAGGGCGTGGGTGGCTTGCTTGGCAGAGTTGAAGGTGCCGAGACAAACATCAGGTCTTCTTCGAGGGATCTCGAATCGCCACCATGAACCGCGCGCCCCCACGACCGCTTCCGCATTGTCGATCGAGATTCCGACGATGGAAGCCAGGATAGATGAGGGGAGGGATAGAGATGGAGGGGAGAAAGAAGAGAGAGAGGCTGCAGGTAACGGTGGCGTGACAGAGGGGGTGCCGGGAGATGGAGGCGGAGCTGGGAGGCAACGGTGGAGTTGCCAACATGAGAGGTAAAATGACGTAAAAGATAGGAGAGTTGAATCTGAAAAGGACATGTTGGATTTAAGTACAATAGAACCAACTATGGTGACCTGTACAATACTGGTCATCCAGTCATTCATTTAAAGCTATTCAATTTAAATATAAAGGGTTAGGATTACGTACTTACGTCGAAAGAAAAATGCACAGTTGCAAAACCTGGGAAAGAAACGGCAGAATAGCAGTAACAACATCAACAGCACTAAATTTAATCAACTACCATCCAAAAACTACTCCGAAGCAGCATATAAACCACTAGAATTTGAATCATTTACCACGCTTATCTTTTAGTGACAATGCATGCCAAAATGCATTTTGTAGCCAGATATATTCCCTTTTTAATAGGATAAAATCCCATTATGTTTATCTCTCTCTAGAGAAAGTTCTTAAGCTTTACCAAATAAATAAATAAATAGAATGGTATTAAGAATCAGATGTATAAGGCGAGCAAGTGCCACAAGGTAGTAGCGTATATTTAAACCTAAATATTAGTGACTGCCCCATTGGCATTGATCATTATTGGTGGTCTTGTTTAGTTTCATTGCAAGGCAACTAAGTCGATCTGCAACTAATTAATTGTTACCATGAAATCTCGGTCACCACCCTTAACTTCTACAGAGAAAACAACAAAAAAGAAAAAGGCAGCACAAATAACCCGAGACAAAGTGGAATGGCACATGGAGAAGTTACCATGAAGTGGTTCTGATTGTTGTTTCAAAATAAACAAATCCTAAACTTGAGCTCCACCATGCCATGAAGTGGTTCTGATTGTAACAAATCCTGCATATATTATAATGGAAACTTCAAACACCTTTTTTCTCTTATAATACACAACCCCTTCGATCTTCGATAAAAGAAACCAAACATGGAAGACATTAATTGCAAGACAACAATTTGAACATTTTTTGGCTCCTTGAATGGCTTACAATGGCCTTGGCCAATTGGCATGTGCTCATATTATTAAGATACTTGTCAACGGGTCGAGTTGTTATTTTTGTTTTGGTTGATCACATGATTAGATCAAATTACGAGCTACAAAGTTATAATTAAGCCAACGAGCATTAATATCCCACATGTTTGTGGCGTGGGGCTAGTAGTCAAATTATTTATAAAACCTTCATCACATCATGGATTTCATAAATTAAAACATACCATCTGTTAGACTTTTTACCTAAAGTGATCCTAGAATCAGAAATGGTTTCAATGGCGCTTAGGGTGATGGATACACTTATCTCGATGGGCAAAAGCTTGAGAATAGAAAATGTCGAAAAAGGAAGCCTAGCCATCCACCTGAATTGTAGCATTATTAGGCATATAACTTGCTGAACCAATCTCAAAGAAAATGGTATTTATTTCCACATCATACCAAAAATCCTGCAAAATTATGGTTTCCAAATTTTCCATCTTTTATTTATTTTTCTTTAACTTTTTTCATTGATATAAACTTAAAAGTGTAATATACTTGTATGCATTCATAAGTTTATCTTTTAATGTCGGATAAATAAACATCATGATATATGAATGCGCGCATGTAGAGTAATATTTGACAAATAATTAACAAGATGTGGACACTATGATGCCCATAAGACTAAGGTGTGTATGGTGCTAAATTAATGTGGGCCTGCACCCCTTGGAAATCCAAAGTTTGCTCATGTGAGCTTTTGCTAAAGGATGGATTGCCATCTAGGCAAACCCCTCAACAATGCTGACCTATGGCTTTATATTAGCTCAGCATTTCTCTATAACACATTACACTAAGTCCCTTTGAGAATGCATTGCAACATATGAACATTAGTTTTGTTATAATTTAAATTTTCGCATCATCTAGGCATTAGGCCCTACATCCTAAATTCTAACCCCTCCCTCAACGTACTATAATTAAAATATTAGTCTTCATGTTTTAAATTGTTTTTCATTATAAAAGAAAAAGGCATGAATGATCCTTCTAGGTCCTCCTTAGCCGCTCATGGCAGTTCATCTTCATTACTTCTCTTCATATAGTCCAAAACATCAAGCATTAAAAGGAGCAAGTAACATGTGTAGATTTTCAGATGTAGGAGTCCATGCATTGGCCATCTAAGCATAATTCAAATATATCTACATTCAACCACCACCGCCACCGCCACCTAAGAAACAATAAAGCATTACATGCATATGATCCATCATGCCTAAAAAAATTTGCATGAGTTGCTCCTTGTTCTAAGAGAGCTAGGTTTTTGCCACCTCATCAAGATCTTGGCTGAATGCAACATTAAGCCATTGGCATAAAAAATATTCGAGCAAAACAGTCAACATCAAGACAAAGGTAAGCGAATAGAACCCCAAGTATGCCACATGATGTAAGCATCAAGCCTAGCCTCGTATAGGGACCTTGTAGACCTAACATGCTAGTTTGGTCGGTAACCTTTTTTTATGATTAAAATAAAATAGAGCGATGCAACCATCGCCGATGAACAAAAATTATATAGGGTGAGATTTTTTTTTTGCCACGTTTTCTCTTACGCCCATCTTAAAAAAAAATTTAATAATTAAATAAAAATACAACTTTTCCTATTAACGGAGTCCGTCAATTTTATAACTTAAAAAAAATAAAAAAAATCATATGTCAATAGAGACGGCGCGCGAGGAAAAACCATCGTATCCTATTTCTTTATCATCAAATGATATATACTCATCGGCTTACTGATATATACTGTAAGCTTTTTTGATACACACCTAATAGCAATCTAATGCATATTTTCAGAAAAATCAATACATAGTTTTCAGAATTAGATGTTTGCTAATATATAGTATATGATTAGTTGATACACACCTAGCAATATAGTCGTTTAATATCCCAACACATACATTTAGATAATCGATACATAATTTTCATAATATAATGTTCACCAATATATATTACATGGCCAAGTGATACATACTCATCGGCTTTCTAATGTATACTGTAAGTTTTTCTGATATAAAATCGACAGCAATCCAATGTATACATTTAGGTAAATTGATACATAGTTTCCAAAATATGGTATTCACTAGTAAGGTCAAGTGATACACACATAGCAAAATAGTTATCTAATGTTCAATTACATATCTTTAGATAAATCGATATACAATTTTTAAAAGGAAGAGAAAAAGAGAATCAAGAGGAGAAGGAAGATGCCACCGATGGTTGAGATGGCTTAACGAGGAAGATGACAGAAAAAAAAGCTTGATGAAGAAAAAAAGAGGTTTGAGGTTTTTTTTTTTTTTTTTTGGCAAATGGCCTCTTTTGGTATGTTTTTTTTTTTCTAAGTTAGGAGACCGGTGGATTCGGTAAATAGAAATTCTTTTATTTCTATTTGAATTTTAGATTTTTTTTTTAACATAGGTACAAGGAGAAACATATCAAAAAAAAAAAAAAACCCGCCCCATAGTGACTCGCTTTGCACCATGCAAGGTTGGATATTAATTTGTAAACATCGAACAGAAACCCACGCCGACACACATAAGCCACATCATACAGTTCCCTCAGGTAAGGGTGTGGGTGTATAGGGTCTAGTTTAAGTTTGAGTGTAAATTAATTATCAAATGCTGCCGCCCTTAATGTTGAGCCCGGGAGAGAGAGGAAACGAGAGAAAAGGTCACCCTAAATTCTCGAAGAGGAGAGCAATCCTTGTTCGTTGGGCGTGGCATCGCTGGAGGGCGAGAAAGGCGACAGAGAGACGGAGTCGCCCTCTCTCGTCTCTTCCGATGCCGATGCTCCCATTATTTGTCTCGTTTAAATCTTTCCTGCGCATCTGAGGTCGTACATGCTCCAAGAACCCTTGTTATCGGGCTCTCTTCGGGGTTCTTGGCTTCGATCCGATCGGACTCTGGGTGTTCCTGGCGTATTGCAGGCGGATTGCTGGAGGCTCGTTCTTGAGGGATTTCTTGGAGGAATTGATTCCATTTGGAGGCATTTTGTGGTTCTTTAGGTATGATTCTTTCACGAACCTGGTTGGTATTTCTATGAAGAGATCTTTTGATGAATATTGACAAGTTCGAGCTCCCTTTTTAATATTTCTTATGTTTACTGGGTATGCTCTAGGAACCATAGTTTTTCGGTTCTTGTTTGGTTGCTTGGTTCCGATCCCCTGATATCTTGAATGCCTTGTTGTTTTCATTGCATAAGGCTCAGGTTCGGAACGTTTCTTGGTGTTTCGGATGGTAGATTCGCTGGAGCTGAGTTCTAGCTGCAGAAACCCTAGGAATTGAGACGTTTAGTGGAGGAAACACGAGCGTGTTGTAGTTATTGAAGTACGGTTCTTTGACAAACCCTTCTTTGAGCTCTTGCTTGGGTATATCTGTGAAATTGGAGCGTCTGGTGTGTGCTAGTTGCCGAGACACTAGATTTCTTACCATGCCTGGGGTTCGTGGTTTCTATAAATCAAACTTCTTCTGGTGCAATAAGAAGCATAATCATTGGGGTTGCCAAGAATATAGAGATGATATTAATGCTTTTTTCCTTTTCTTGCATGCTCGCCTGTGTGATTTCCTTGATCAATACTTGAATTGAGAAACTTCTATAACCACTTTACGATTCATATTCTTGGCGTTGAGAATGAATGAAGTTTATAAAGATTAGTCTAACCAAGTTGTCCAAGGATACTCTAAATTGATTGTTCCTAGTTGAGTAGAAATTTCTTCTGTTCTTTTTTTTTCTTTTTATATAGCATACATTAGGATGGGGACCAAATTGATGTTGTTCTGAGATCAAAGGAGTTGAGGCAGAAAGGAGGGCCAGAAATCCATGCCTAAAAGAAAGAAAATGACATTTCATATACAAATTGATGCCTCTTATAGTTGTCAAATGTCACATCACAGGAAATAAGAAAAACCTATAAATAGAGTTTGTTAATTTCAGATTGACAAAGCAGCTATCGTTTAATGAATATATAGAAGTGTGGAATAACAGGAGAAAGGGGGAAGCAGCGATCTGAACAAAAGCATAGCTGATGAAAACATCCTATTCTCTTTTTTATGGTTGAATAGGTTTTTCTTTCTTCTATCGCGAAGTAGGTGTTAGTGTTGAGAGTAGAGGAACATTAAAGATTAACAAAAGAAGTAGTTGTTCAAAATCTTCTTAGTTGTTTACTTTGATTGTATGACTAGGATTTTTTTTATAAAAAACGAGTAGATTTTATCAATATTTGAACACACAGGTGGTTCATTGTAAATTCCCAAGTTGTTTGTGGAATTTAAAACAAGTCAAGTTTACAGATACAAAAATAAGTGAAGTTTTTTCAAAAATTGAAAATAGTTGATTTAAATCTTTTTATAAAATATTTATGGAGTGGGATCTGCATTAAATTATAAGATAGTGACTGTTAGTGTTGCGAGTCAAGAAACTTTAAAAATGAGAGGTGTTTGTAATTTCAGACGTGAAAACGAGTGAATCCTTGTCAGTTTAAGTGGAACTTTTTTCCTTAAATATCTCTTTGATTCCTTTCATCTTCTAATGGTTGAGTAGGAATTTTGTTCTTTTTGAAAGTAGTGATGCTTTGTCAAGTTTTGAAGAGAAACTTGGTTAAATTCTTCTGAATTACACTCTTATTTAAAATTAATTGATTGATTATCATCATTTGAAGTGATAAATTGTTTGTTAAAGTCTCCCTTTTCCTATTAGTTGATTAGGAATTTCATTATTTTATTAGGAAATGAGTGCTAGTGTCCAGAGTCACGGAACATTTAAAAGAAGGGAGTCTAAGAATGATTGTTTTTGTTGTTGAGTTGGTCAAAAATGTCCGTCATTGATTTTTTTCTTCTTTTAAGAATGATTGAAGTTAGCTAATTTAAAAAGCCTGAAGTTTTATTTTGATTGGGGAGAAATATAATTTATTAAAATCTTTGATTTATTTTTCACCATTCAATAGAAATTTTGTTCTTTTTTTTGGTAAAGAGAAATTTCATTCTTTAATAACAAATCAAGTAACAGTAGTGTAGTCTAAATTTGGTGTACTTATGTTTACTTTATTAATTTGCATTTTAACTTACCAGTCAGCAAAAAGAAAATTATAGTGAAAAAATAGTTGTGTCCACTCGTTGTCCAATTCATATTGCATCTACTAACTCAAAATGTTGCTCAAGATCGAGCTGTTAGTCCGTCGACGAATACACAAATGGATTAATAACTGCGTGGGTCCATAAGGCTGCTTCTAACAAAAAGGCATGTTATGTTGCACTTAAGTTATGTACCCATCCGGTGATAATTTTGCTTTCAACCTTAATATTCAGGCCTCTCCAGCTTGTTCAATTGCAGAGACCCCCCCACTTCTCGAGGATGCTAGCAATGGGGAATGGCTCAAGTTACACTAAATTTTCTCACCATCAAACTTCTTTGAGGCACAGATGAAGTGGCTATGAGCCCTCTTATACAGAAACAGAATGGCAGGAAAGCCCTTGTCACGAGGGACCTTCACTTCAAACAAGCCTAGAACACCTGTCCTGCTAGAGCCATCTGTCTCTTAAAACACAGTTGGAGGAACACTTTGAGGAGGAAAGCAGTGATACCTCAGTGAAAGCTTTGAGAACTAGTCCAGCTGCCAGAAGGCATGGTAGATCTCCTTAGAAACCAATTCTTTAGCATACTATGATTTAAGAAGAAATACCTGTCCTTAAAATGTTTTAGAGCATCTCCGGTATGTTTCTGCTTATAAGGACAAACAGAGGAGTCAGATCATGAAAATTAATGAGCTAAACAGCTCATCCTGGAATAGGAGTCAGAGAACTCCGCCAAAATTTTATAATTCTGCAGAAAATAATGCTCATTCACAACTTCAAGAAATTTCAAGGGTGAGTGAGAGTTCAAACTACAGTAATAACATGCCATGGTCTGCTCCAAAGCCAAGAGCAAGGGAACAAGAGCAGCAAATTAATTCTAATTCTGCAGTTCATGGCATAGCCTGGATCCTCTCACCACTAGTGAAAACCAAGGACCATAATAGGGAGGATGGCACATATGCTAGAAGTCCTTACCCAAAGGAAATAAATGAGGTGATTGTTTGTAGGAAGCTATCTAGGTCTCCCTCTTATGATGTTCATTTAACAAAGAGCCCACACTCAGTTTTAATTGGCGATATCTTCTTTTTCCATGATTGCACAGTTCTGCGGAAAAATTCTGCCATATACAAGCAACAATAGAAAAAAACTTTGCTCCAAACTTAAGAGTGGTTTTAGAGAGAAATACTCCTCTTCTTCATCAGGGAAGTAGTGGGATCGAGAGTTCTGATCGGAATTCTCAAGTCATATCAGCTAGTACTATTCTTTAATGAACAAATGCAACCTCACATTCTGCTGTTTGTCAGTTGAGTGGTGATCAAACAAACACAAGCTCAAATTCTGCTGTTGGTTGACTGAGCAGTAGTAGGTTTCGTGATGGCGGTGGAAAAGCAGAAGTTTCAGAAAATTCACTCCCAAGATACAAAGAAGCCAAGCAGATGCCTGGCTGTCGTGTCAGAAGAGGCTTATTCAGAAAGGGAGTAACCAGAATATAGGGCAATTAATGAAGCTTCTTTTGTCGAGAAGGCATTCGTGGTGGAAGAACTGAGAATATTCTGGCTGGTTAGCATGGGCCCCGTTCATCGAATGAATTCATTTGTCACAAACAACAGATGTAGCATCTTAGACAATTGGTAAGGTTTACAAGTTCTGCATGTTACTTCTTTCTTGTATTTCTTTTAATTGTGATTTTAGGTCATGTTAGATTTGTAGAGATTTCAAGGACTATTAGAATGTAGTTTTCTTTTGATAGATTGTGGTAGTCTTAGTTACTGAATACTCAAGATTGTTGAAAAGCAGCAACTTGCATGTGATCCTTCCCACCCCTTCCTCTATCCCCATACCAGCAGGGGCCTCCGCTAGATCAATTTGTCTTGCTTTGTTAGCGTTAACTAATCCAGATATTGATAATCAGTAACTTCTGAATTTCCTGATGTTCAATTATTGTTCATGAAACAGTTTTTCTTCGTAAATTTAGATTTAATTGTTTGAACTGGTAAATTTTATGAAGAAATCTGGGTAGCCAAGTGTAGCTTTCCCATGCCAATGCTTCCTCAATCCTCTTATCCATATGTCAATAAAGTAGAAGTTTCTCAAAAAAAAAAAAAATCAATAAAATTGAAGTTGTTTAAGGATCATTCTAGATGGATTAGGCCTGTTGAGATTAGTGTAGGTGTTGATATACTCAAGAGAGAGTCAATAAGGGAAATCTTCCCAATGAGGACATTTTAAGGACCTGCTACATTTGCTAGCGGGGGAAGTTAGAGGGATGGGTCATAACAAGTCCCTATTTTTTAGCGATAACATAAACTACCTCTCATATGGATTTCGTTATCTGTCAAAAATAGGGATTAATTGAGGGATTGTGGGAGCACTCCTTGAGTGGTCATTGTGGTAGGGTGCTTTAATCTTCGTGTGGTGTCTATGGGCTTTCGTCAAAGAGCAAGTGGGCATTGAACAATGGGTGATCACAAGGTGAGTTCAATGAAGGGGTCCTCCGGTGGTGAGGATCGGCAGACTGTGAGGCAAGAGGAGAGTAATATGACGTGGATTGGTGTTGTGTAGGGGCTTCCCCAGCTACCCGGCTGGACGAGCCACCCGATCTCAAAGATTGAGAAACTCCAACGCTACTTCACCGAGGTCTTGGAGCTATAGGAGGAGCGCGTGGAAGCATCTCGGCAAGCTTGGGAGAAGACGGTGCTTGTATCCTGGAGTTTGGGTCGGAGAGTCCCTGCCGAGTGGGTCACCCGCGACCTCAAAACTCGGAAGAAGCTCGATTACGATGTGGAGGTGTTTCCATTGGCGGAGGACCAATGTGTATTCCGATTTAGGAATGAGGGTGATCGGGATGCGGCCCCGGTCGATAGTCCGTGGCTGGTGGCCGGACAGCTGCTGCTGATGAAACCGTGGGTTCCAGACTTCATCTCCGGAGTGGATAGGGTGAAGACGATGATGGTTTGGGTCCGGTTCCCCTGCCTACTGCTGGAATACTGGGAGAGGGCGTCAATCTTAGAGATCACGGCAGCGGCCGGCTGGCCGCGGGCTCTTGATAACTTCATCGAGCAACTACGAAAGCTGGGATACGCTCGGGTGAAGCTGGAAATCAATGCCCTTGATCCGCTCAAATCGGGGATTCTAATATGGGGGTGATCTAGGGTGTTCTGGTAGAACTTTGTCTATAAAAATATGCCGTCGTTTTGCTACTAATGTGGTAGAATCGGTCATAAGGAGGAGTGTCGGTTCCCCTTGCCGGCGCCGATGGTGGACCATGGACGAGGTAGGGTGTCCCCGATTCTCATGGTGGTGGAGACGGACCCAAGGACAGCGGCCTCGGCGAAGGAGGAGGGGCTGAATCCAACAAGGGGTCTGGTGTTCGGGCCGTGGCTTGCGACGGCCAAGATCTGACAACCTAAAGGTCCTAGAAGTGGTGCTTGGCCGAGGAAGACAACCTAGTCAACCCTGTAGTCAACCTTTAGACCGAGCTCGTCCTACGTCGGGCCGAGCTCACCGCGCATTAGGCTGAGTTCTCCAGGCTCGCCGTCGGACTTGGCTGGCAGAAGCCGACGAAGGTGGCTCATCGGTGGTATCCAAAGAAGGGGTATTTCATCCCGGACTTGGCTCAGAATGGCGAAGAAACGAGGCAACTAGATTTCGAGCCGAAGTTAGGGGTCGAGTCACGGAGCGAGGCGGATCGAGCCCAAGGCAAGGGAGTGGTGGACCGGGCTAGTGGGCTTGAGTGCGTGGATGAGGTGATGCTGGAGGCCGGTTTTGGCTCGAGCCTCAAAGGGACAGGAGCCCACCCACGGAGCGAAGGCCTGCGGGATGATAGGTTGTGGATCCGGGACAACCGACCCATCTTAGGCCCAATCTGAGGTGCCCCAAAAGCTCGAGCGGTCGTCCTCTTCCTTGATGGATCGCACCGAACTACTCTAGCACTACTGATCACCCTTAGCAATGGCGGCCATGGTAGGAGCACGACCTCCAATGGAGGTCGGTACAGAGGCGGAGCATGACGGAGGGGCCAAGGGAGATACTGGATCGGACTGGATGGAAGGTATTGCCACCAATTGCCCACAACAACCACTGATGCCGGCGGTGGATGACGAGTTTGCTGCGGGACCGGGAGAGGCAGCAACGCTGGCAGAGGACGCCAACCATGGTCAGGATTTCTAGAAAATCAAGGCTACCTTGGGAGGGGAGCAACAAGACTCTGGTAACCATGGGTTGCCCGAGTGATGTGTTACAGGTGATGGGCGCCCGGTGGGGGCCAGCGCGGGGATGGGGAGTGCTGGTCAGGGGGTGGGCTCATATCCAATGACATGAAACTGGTGATTTGGAATTGCAGAGGGGCTAGGAAGCATTCCTTCTCGGCCACCTGTAGGAGGTTAGTGTATATGAATGGACCAAATGTTTGTGTTTTATTGGAGACAAGGTTGTTAGGAAGGAGTCTTCAACAGGCTAGGCGTCGATTCCCTTCTTTGTGGGGCTTCTTTGTTATTGAATTCCAAATTACCCATGTATATTGCGAGGCGAATGGGGTTACTGATTGGGTTGTATCGTTTGTTACACAACACTCTAGTGTATGAAGTTGTAATAGCTATGAGTCTTCACCACCCCCTCTTCGCTCCCTTCTTCTTTCTGACTTTCTTGGATGTATCTATACTAGGACGGAACGATGTATCCGGTTTTCCCAAAAAAAAGAAGAAAGGGATTAACGACTTTCACCGATGGCCTAAGAAGTGAGATTATATGAAGTTTCCTATCTGCTCCCTTCTATAGTGGTGTAAACGAGCCAAACATGAGCCCGGGCCAGGGCTACCTCTAGCTCCGGCTTGTTTAATATTTAATCTTATAGTTGAAATACATTCTATTCTACATAATCTGTATTATATTATAATAAATAATTATAAAATAATTATTTATATAACTAATAATTATTAAAATAATATATACTATAGAATTGGACTTGTCTATACTCAAGTGTATCCCTATTCATATTCGGTTAGATCTAAATTAGACAATAGAGGTCCTACATCAATAAGTCGAGCTATTAGATTTGATCTACTACTTTTAAACTGCGTATACACCAAAAATCATATGATTTGGAGATCTTAGCCTATGCATCAAGTGGTCAAAAAATTGGACAGTCTAAATAGCATGAAAATTTTTTTTGATCACTTGATGCATAGTCTAGGGAACTTAAAATCATATGATTTTTGATGTGTTTAATTTAGAGATAATAGATCACATCCAATAGCTTGGATCATCAATGCGAGGCCCTCATCGTGTCATATAAACTTGATCAGAATTGAGTGGAGATCTACTTGTGTGTAGTCAAATCTAGTTCACATAATATACATGTAAATTATTTTTGTATGAGTAGTTCAAGCTAAGTTAAGCCATGTCAGTTAAGTGTAGCACTAGCTTGGCCTGTTTCTTTACCGAATGAGTCAAACTCAAGCTACTTCGCAAACAGCTTGCTTGTTTGCCGGCCCTATGCTTCTAGCTTCTAGTAAACAGTAAGTTAACTGGTGAAGCATCGAAACTTGCCTCCATTTTACAGCTCCCTGTGTGGTATGAAGTCTCTCTCCTATCCCATCATGAGTAAGAATCAAATAAAAATTCATTCAGTAAACTTGCCTCCATTTTACAGCCCCCTGTCAACAAGACATGATCCTACTTCCCCTGTGCCTGGAGGTCGCACTGGTACTGTTTGGAGCAGTCAATTGGAAGCTGATTAATGACATTGAGATTAATATTCTATTGTAGGTTATTTTTGATACGTGGGAGGTTTCAAAAGTTGCTAGTGAATTTATGCATCCTAAAATGATTATCCAGGAAACACTGTTGCCCTTTCAAAATTAAAAGAATTTGTTTGAACTTTTTGTGGAATGACCTTTTGTTGATTTAACATCCTACGATGTAACAATTAAGCAATAAGTTTAAACCCATTATATATTATAGTAGACTTATTTTTTTCCCCAAGCAGAAGCTTGTTGAGCATTTTCTTAGGGGAGTTGAAGCTGATCTGAGAAGAGAGCTTTATTATTGGAATGCACACTGTGTGAGGCGAAAAAGATCTTGGTATTGGAAAATGAAAGGTTTAAAGTGATGTAAAATTTTGCTTTTTAAAGAAAGAGGATGAAAGATCAGCCCCTTGATTTGATCAAGTTGAAGAGTTGTGTACAATTTGAGAACTAAAATTTGCAGGATAAGAGATTGCCAACTAGAACCAGTAAGTTGCAGAAACTGAACATAATTGATGGTGCTCGTAAATTAGTATGCTAATTCATTTGTGCTTTTTACATAAATATTTTGAAATTCTTATTTATTACGTGAACGAGGCCTTGCTTGAAATACTAGTGCAAGGAACAAACTGGCACCCATGAGGTGATGAGGTGTGCCCTGCCATTTTGCGTGCGCCAATGCATGACAAGCACTGTTCTGGTATGGCTTATATTGTGCTAGCGCCGATATTAAATTTTCAGACATGGTTTGCTTCATGGCGAAGAATGAGACGTGATGGCATGACAGTAAATTGGGAGACAAGTGCTAGCATGTGAGAATGATTTGGCTATTGATCGTCTTTATCCTGCTGCGGAATTTGTCGCGGAGGTCATGAGCATCCAACAGGAAGAGGTTTTCAGGGCTGCTGCGTGCGTTGAGTCAAGCTTCAGAGGGTTGTATATGTTTCTCTAAAATTTTGTTTTGATGCCCTTATAACGAATTTATGGAGTTGACAATTTACAGCAGGCACTGAAAACATGTTAATGGTAGTGGAAACCTTTTCTTTTATTTAGAAAAATTTCCGATGCAATCCTACCAAAATATGGATACTGTAGATCACGTTTTAAGTGGAATGCATAACCTCTCACCTGTACCAGCAAACCAAAACAGTCGCAATCGTCTAGAACACCAGCTTCAGCTTCATTCGCCGAGGGCTGGTAATCACCTGTATCAATTCATTGATTGTCATTTACCAAACTACCTAAAATTACACGGAAGGCCCCGCAGATACCACCGGGAAAGCCACTAGGTTTTCGACATTATGCTTTCTCATCGACATGAGCAGAGTACACCAATTAATGATGGCAGCTTATCACTTATCGAAAAAAATTGATGGTAGTCAATCGCCTGGGCAATTAATGAATGCGCAAGTCCAATAAATTACTGTAAAAAACTGAAGTTGGGTAATGTTAGTATGGTCTCTCTACCTCTCAACAATAAATAAATAAAAGAAACCTTCAGCCTATTTATACAATAGGTAACATCAGATTCCATTGAAGAGCAGAGAATCACAACATATGGGCATGAAAAGATGTAATCCATGACAGACAAACAAGGGACGCCCACAGGCAAGCAAAATGAATATGCAACTAAAAGTAATTGCTCTCCAAATTACAGAACATAATATATGTATATCCAACTTCAGCAATTAACACATCAAATATGTGAATGCCCATTCTGCCATTTCTGCCTCTATTGCTGGAGTATCGTGGAGATCAGTCCTTTGACAAACTGCTGCTTGCAGAAGTCTTCTTGCCACCATATCTCTGACCCAAACAAAACAGGTGAGAACATTGAAATAGATAAACAGGTAACTATATACATTCTAACGATATGTAAGCTAAAAAATAATAAACTCATGTGCTTAACCACATTAAATTGCTCAAATCATTTAGGTATGCTAAAACATATATTAGGCAGTAACACAAGGGCTAAACAGAACTCAATTTGGAAAATAGCACATTCAACAAACAGAGAAAAACGATTAGTTGACTACTATGAACAACATAGATCACTGCAGTATTGATATCAACAATCAAGTCAATCAAGCAGAAGTGCACAGAAGCAATGTTGCCATCTCTCCCTATGGACAACAGTTGACATCAGGTGCATGTCCAACCTACTTGCAGAACCGGCTGTCTAATGATTCAACAGTGCAGCTGACATGCTTTCATACTGTTGAAAGAAATTTGCTTTGCAACCTTATACATCCTCATTCAAAGCTTCATAATACTAGTATTGCATAATATTTTTACTTGTAGAAACTGGGACAGCAATAATAAATTTTTCATGTATTAAAGCTAGTTCATACCTGCTTCCCCATGCTAAATGGCACATATTTGTATTTGATCATGTGCAGAATTTGCCGCTTCATTGTCAGGACGAAAAGAACAATCCAATAGCACAGAAGAATGGGCCAAAATACAGGAACATCAAATACAGAGAAGAAAGTCATCACAAATGCCACACAGAAGGCTTTTGTTATGGAATACCTGAAGAAAACAAGAAGAGATTAGCTGCCATTAAAGTATTCACTGCCCATGGTTGACATATCTGCTGAATTTATAACTGAAACAAGGACGGCACACATACTTAATCATTCTAAAAGAATTGATGAATGTTAAACTAGGTTTATGGAATAAGAGCAAATTAGTAAACAAGCATGTGTAATGCACTTTCAACAAAAAGAAACCAAAACAAGTCCATAATCAGGTCCAATAAACAATCAATTTTACAGTATGATTGGTTTCTTAATCTGAATTTGTTATCCAAAAGAAATAGAAAAATGGTTCTATTATATTTATTTAAAGAACACATTCCTCAGCAACTTAAGAAAAAAAAACCTTATATAATGGCAGAAAGGCCCTAATTTTTTTATATGGTTCCAAACGTTGAGGAATCAATAGGCTCAAACGTATAAGTGGCAGATATGAGAAACTTCCAGATGAAGGGGTAGTAAAAATACAGGAATGGAATGAGGCATGAGTACAATACCAGTACTAAAGTTGCACCATTTGACAATAAAGTGAAAGAACTGATTAAGGTGCTATAGTCATGCAATGAAGATACAAGACCCCTTAACCAAATTTATTATCAGGTTGGCACAGGATTGGGTACCAACCAACCCAGAAACTGAAACTATTTAGCTGTTCTAGTCTAAATTGACTAAAACCCCACCCATCCAAAAAAAGAATTGGGTTTGCATCGGGCGACGACCGGGCGGCGGCGCTCGCTGCTGGGCCGTGGGTGGTGGCGGGGCAGCTCTTGGCAATGGAAAAATGGGTTCCCGATTTCATTCCGGGCACCCATTCGGTGAATCGATCGGTTGTCTGGGTCCGGCTGCCCGGGCTCCCTGTTGAGTACTGGGACATGGAGGCCATCAGGGTGATTGTGGCGGAGGTGGGGAACCCCCTGGAGCTCGACCGATTCTCCCATGAGAGGCGGCGCATCGGGTATGCTAGGGTTAAAGTTGAGATCAACGTCCGGCAACCGCTGGTCCCGGGGACCATTGTCCAGGGCGTGCAGGCGAGATTCTGGCAGACCTTCGCCTATGAAGATCTGCCGGGGCTATGCTATCGATGCGCCCGTCTGGACCACTTTGCCGGTGAATGCTGTTACCAGGCCCCGGGAATGCATTCGAGGACGGAGGCGGAGGTCCAAGGCACGGAGACGGAGGGGCAGGGCGAGCCTGCTAGTGGATCGGACGGAGGCGGAGGTCCAAGGCACGGATCGGAAGCTCCCCCGCAGGTAATGAAGGTTCGGATGACCTTTGGTCCGTGGATGACGGTGCCCCGGCAGAGGTACTGGAGGAACACTGGCGCTCCGGTCGGTGTGAAGAAGACGACGGAGGCGGCCGAGACGGCTCGGCGAGCAAGCTTGGTGAAGCCGACCCCGGAGACGGCTGAGGTTGAGGCTGACTCATCGCCGGACACTGAGGGGTGGCGTAAGCCAAAGAAGGTCGCCCGGCGAGGGTCGCCGGGGAAGGGGTCGGGGCAACCGGAACCCGGTGTGGCGGCGGGAGTTCAGATGACTGAGTTGACTCGGCACCAGGACCGAGTGCCGGAATCGCCAACCAGACCCCAAGACCCAGGCCCAAGTCAGATTCGCGGGCCGAACATATCTGCAGGCCCACTGGACGTGGATCGGGCCATTCATCGGGCCGAGGCGGGGCCTGTTGTGCTGAAACGGGCTCGTAGCCCAACCAAGAAGTCGACTGGCACGGCCCGTTTGGCACGGTACCCTTCCGTGCCAAACGTGCCGCGGCCGGCGATGGCAGGCCGGGGAGCTGACCGGCGGAGCTTCCGCAGCCGGAGTTTGTCGCCGGCGGTTGTGGGAGGAGTCCGGTCAACTGATGGGAAGCCCTTCGTTGCCGCGTCCGGTGGTACGGTGAAGGGGGGCCGCGACGTCAAGGCGGTGGATCGGCCGGGGGACTCAAGTTCGGCCTCTACATCGGCGGCCGGCGGCGGGATCCCGGCGGAGGCTCCAGTGGATGGTTCGTCCTGTTCTGGAGGAGGGGAGATCATGGATACGGGAGACCCCAGATGCTTGCCGGCCGACGGTGTGCAGATGAAATCGGTCAGTCCGGATGATGGGGGAGGTGGCAACGCTGGCGGCTCGGCTCTTGCAGTGATTGCCAAACAAATGAGGGAGGCTTTGTCAAAGAAGGTGGCGGATGGGTCGTCCACAGAGGAGAAGGGGTCACGGGTGGTGGATGGGTCACAGGAATCTGAGACTCCACCAAGCACTGTTCAGCCGTTTTTATGAAGGTTCTATTGTGGAATTGCAGGGGGGCGGGGAAGCCGTCCTTCAAACCGGCTTTCCAGAGATTGGTTAGTCTTCATGATCCCGAGATTTGTATATTATTTGAGACAAGATTGTCGGGAGGTAGTTTGGAGCGGGTCAGGCATGTTATCCCGAGATCTTGGGGTACCTATGCAGTGGAGGCGCAGGGGCTATCTGGAGGGATTATTGTACTGTGGAGGATGGGGTCGTGCAACATTGATGTTTTCCACCAGTGCAGGCAGCAGGTGAATATAGTGATATCAGAGGGCAATGCTCCCCCATGGGTTTTACTTGCAGTATATGCAAGTACGGACTATAGGGAGAGGAGAGTGTTGTGGGAGGAGGCCACAAGCCTCATACAGCTGGGGCACCCGGTGTTGGTAGCAGGGGACTTTAATTGCATTGACAGTCCAGTGGAGAAGAGGGGCGGTAGGGCATTCACCAATAAAATTGAGGTCAGGGAATTTCAGAACTTCTTGATGTCTAATGGGCTAGCTGATCTTGGATTCACTGGCCCAAGATTTACATGGTGCAACAACCAGCAGGGTCAGGCCAGAGTATGGGAGCGGCTCGATCGAGTATTTGCCTCGACTGGATGGATCCAGAGATTCTCAGATTACTGGGTGCGCCATTTGCCTAGAATTGCCTCTGACCATAGCCCCATATTGGTGAGTACTTCACATTTTATTCAGTCTCATTCTCCATTTCGATTTGAGAAGGTATGGTTATCCTACCCGAGGTCGTGGGAGGTAGTGAGGGAGGCCTGGAGAACGCCTGTTCGTGGGAGTGCAATGTACAGGGTGTCTCGGAAGCTTGAGCTGACTAGACGCCGGTTGATTCGGTGGAATAAGGAGGAAGTGGGGAATCTTTTCAGAAGGGTGGAGGAAGTTGAAGCATCTATTACTAGGGCGCAGGCCCAAGAGGATAGTGGTGGAGGATTGTCGGAGGAGGACCAGGGGGAGCTTAGGGGACTCTTGGCCATGCATCACTCTCTACTCAGGCAGCAGGAGGTATTCTGGAGACAGAAATCGAGGGTTCAGTGGATCCGCGAGGGAGATCGCAACACGAGATTTTTTCATCAGTCGACTATCATGCGGAGGCAGCAGAACAGGATTCGCAGGATCAGGGATAGTAGTGGGCAGGAGTCAGAGGATATGGAGGTTGTCAGGAGGACACTATTGCAGTTTTTTCATGCCAGATGGACTGACACAGAGCGACTGGATGTTGATGGCTATGAGTGGGGATTGGTTCCAGAGGTGCAGATCACCGAGGGAGAGAATGCAGCATTGAGCAGACCAGTATCAGATATGGAGATTCAGGAGGCCCTATGGTCTCTAGGGGAGGATAAGGCCCCAGGTCCGGATGGCTTTCCCCCACTCTTCTTCAGGAGGTATTGGCAGATCATTAGACAGGAGATTCTACAGGCTGTTCAGCAGTTTTTTGCATCGGCTTCGATGCCTACGGAGTGGAGGCGGACTTTTATCACTTTGATCCCGAAGAGACATGACCCAGTAGAGCCGGGCCACTTCCGGCCTATCAGTTTGTGCACGACTTTGCACAAAGTAGTGGCTAAGGTACTGGTACAGAGGCTGAGAGGTGTTTTGCCCAGGATTATTTGTCAGGAGCAGGGAGCTTTTGTAGGGGGACGTTCGATTTCTGATAACGTCCTCTGTGCCCATGAGTTTATGACTGATCTGCAGAGTGCTCCCCGCTGCAGGAGTTTGATGGGGATCAAACTGGATATGGAGCGGGCGTATGACAGGATGAGGTGGGATTTTGTTAGGCGGTCCTTGGAGATGTTTGGATTCCACCCACAGTGGATTAGATGGATTCAGGGGTGCATTCTGGCACCATCTTTTGCATTATTGATAAATGGCTCCCCATCGCGGTATTTTGAGTCATCAGTGGGTCTGAGGCAGGGTTGTCCATTGTCACCACTTTTGTTTATCATCTACTCGGACTTTTTGTCACGAGCACTCCGCCATGCAGCAGTGTCACAGGAGATTGAGGCATACAGGCCGGCGAGGGGCGCGACAGGTATCTCACATTTACTTTTTGCGGATGATTGTTTACTACTGACCCGCGCAACTCGGAGGTCAGCTCTGACTGTTAGTGGAATCCTGGAGGGATATTGTGGAGCTTCAGGTCAGATGGTTAACTTATCTAAGTAAGCCATCAGCTTTAGCCCGAGGACTGATCCTAGGGTGAAGGCATCCATCATGAGCAGATTGGGGATCGCCGAGCAGGAGGGGACCCTTAGATACCTCGGGGTCCCGATTACTGGTCGACGTCTACGGCAGGGGGAGTGCTCGTCCATGGAGGCGTGTATCAGACGGAGACTGGAGAGCTGGCAGGTGAGCACTCTTTCGATGATGGGCAGAGTTACCCTACTGAGGTCAGTTTTGAGCTCTATTCCTGTTTACCTACTGTCTAATACACTGGTACCGGTGTCTGTGCTCCGGAACCTGGAGAGGTTGTTCAGGAGTTTCTTATGGGGGCACCGTGGGGACAGAGGGGGCATCCACCTACTGGCTTGGGAGGTCATCTGTCAGCCAACCAGTCGGGGTGGGCTGGGAGTCCACTCTCTTTTGGAGCGTAGGGAGATACTGGCCACTAGGCTGGCAGTCAGATTTATTCTGGAGCCGGGAGGTATTTGGGCTTCCTTGCTGAGAGCGAAGTATGGTGACCCCATTACTTCGGATACATTCAGAGCCGGACGTGGATCTTCCTTTATTTGGAGAGAGATATGTACTCGTGCCCCGGGGGTGCTGCCTATGATCCGATGGGAGATTGGGGACGGTCGGACTATCAGTATCCTAGAGGATAGATGGCTATCGGAGGGCAGATTGCAGGATTGGCCCACACTGATGGATCACGGGTGGCTGGAGGGGCGCACACTGAGTGCTTTGTTTGTCCAGGGGGAGCAGAGATGGGATGCAGACCTCGTTAGGCGGGATTTTGATGATCAGCTGGCAGATAGAGTGTTGGCCTTACCGATCCCGATGGGGATGGCAGTGGATAGGAGGATATGGAGTTTGTCCGGGAGGACGATAGTGAGCTCCCGCGATATTGCGCAGTGGAGAGGAGGAGTGGGGACCCGACACTTTGATGGTGCCTGGATCTGGAGACTACGTGTTCATCCACGCATCGCACTATTCCTGTGGAAGGTAGCATGGGGTTGTCTACCCACTAGGAGTGTTCTGATGCGACGGGGAGTACGGATAGCTGCAGATTGTGTTGTCTGTCCGGAGGTGGAGGAGTCTATCTATCATGTGCTAGTCGAGTGCCCGCGGGCTGTTCAGATTTGGAGGTCTGCAGGGATCGCCTATGACCCGGGACAGAGATGGTCGTCCATAGCCGAGCTCATCCGTTTTCTGGAGTTCCCAGGGGCAGGACCCGGGGTGGAGGAGAGAGGGACTCGTATTGCATATCTGGCTTACCACTCCTGGTTAGACAGGAATGTACGAGTCTTTGAGAGTCGCAGCTCATCCCCGAGGGCGGTGGTGGCCAGGGCCTTTTTGCATGCAGAGGAATTTTTTAGCACTACTGTTAGGTCACCTTTCAGGTTGGCCAGGGACATCTGGGGTACCCCGACCGCTCTTGTAGCGCCCATCTGTTTCGTATCCTGGGTACCCCCACCCCCTGGCTTCCTGAAGGTGAATTTTGATGGTAGTTTGGCAGCTGACGGAAGTGGTGGAGGTGCAGGCTTCGTCATCCGTGATCATGATGCCAGGTTAGTGGCACTGGGGGGGGCAGCGGATCTTCGATGCATCGGTGGTATGTGCGGAGCTCCGAGCCGCATGGGAGGGCATATCTTATGCGAGACGGATATTGCATGCCGACCAGGTCATTCTTGAGGGCGACTCAGCCACTGTGATTGATTGGATTAGGGGTCGTGGTCGTGCAGGTGAGGGTAGACCGTTACTCATGGATATTCGCGGACTTTTGCAGGCGTGTGGAACCCATCAGGCTACACACGTCTACAGGAAAGCGAATTGTGCAGCCGATTGGGTCGCTTCCTATGCGGCTCACCACTCTGGTGGCTTTACTGTGCGGGAGCCCGACACTGTGCCGGAGTCTCTTTTAGATTTACTTGCTTCTGATTTTGTAGGCCGTATTCATACCCGTAGGGTATGAGCCGCCGTTGCACCAAAAAAAAAAAAAAAAAAAAAAAAAGAATTGGGTTAGGCCCACATCTTCAGATACCAGCAGGTGAGATTTCATAAGACCCATTGGGTCTATGGGCTGAGTATAAGCATGTCAAGACCTACCAGACACTCATTGAATTTGATCATAACTTCAGCTTGAATAGATCCATTGTTAGATTTTTGAGTTTTTTAAAAAAAATGCTTATGGCCCAAATTTATTGCACAAATTGGCCAGTCATGCCGATCTTTCACCATTTCATAGTTTCTTCAATACTAAGAAGCACTTTGCCTAGGTTAAGCTGCAAAATTTGTGAATATTTAAAAGCATTGCAATATTTGACTGGTATCAACTATCCCACATCTTAAATCTTAAACCTGATAATCATATAGTTAAATTGTCAGACAATGAAAAGTATATTGTAATCTAAAATGAAGCAAAACATAATTATAAACTCATCAAATTATATACACACATGAATGCATTCCACTGATACAAATATTGTCTTGACATTAAACTGCCAGAATGATATACTCAATCATCCAAAAAAATATATTATACTTTTAAATGATATCTTGTTTGCTTATTTGACTAACTTATTTTCTTTTTCTAGCATATTCTCTTTTTGAATTTTTAATATTTTTTGTCTGACACTAGAGCCAAAACCACTAAGATTGAAAATCATATTTCCAATACCAAAATTAAAATGGAATTTCTAAACGTGCAAAATCTCCTTACCTTGTGACTTCACAAGGCTACATCGTAAAGGCTCAAGCAACTTTAATAATAGACTCACCATTTGATCAAACAATCTGATCCTCTTGAAATGACCTGTATTGCTACCATTCAGCATTCAAATGTCTTCATATGCCTCTTTTACCCCACTTAGGCCAGATTCCCAATCACCACAAAATATACTTTCCTATATTCCAGGACTGACACAGATAAAACCTCCCCAACCAACTTTAAGGAAAGACATTAGAAGTTTCCAAGCTCCAGGTTCCTGACCATCATGTCCTCAAAAATACTTTCATATTAAATTTCCAGACATCTCAACTCAAGTCCAAACACCTAACTATCTTACACATGCTTATCGGTAAAACTCTCCTACCATTAAAAAATTCATTTTATGATCGTCAAGGTTAAAATTTCCAAAGAAGGATCTCTGCTCATACTTTATATGTTTTAAAAACAAAGTAATATAATTATTTTTCTTCTTTAAAGAAAACAATATTTGACATTGGAATCAATGATTTTTTTTTCAGGGAAAAGTATGGAATATAATCATGTCACATATGTACTGTTTTACATATCCAAAACATATAAATATAAGATGCTTCATTTTACTTTCAGTCATATCTGTTTTTCATACCAAGGCAAGGATATCTCTACACTCTTGAAATGCATTTTCCAAACTCATAGTGCCTACTTACCACTTGTCTACAGCTCCAATTTCTTTTGAATTTTGCACTATAGCTTTCCAACCTCAAGATTAAATACTACAGCAAGGGGACTGAAGCTATATCTGGCTTTCACCACCCTTACTTGCACGTTCCAAAGCTCGAATAACTTGCCAATCATTGACAACATAAGCCGGAACCTTAGCTTCCTAAATCTCTGTTGATAGCACACGCAGTTCGAATTGATTACCTAGAGTCCCTAGGAGACCAACTCTAAGCTCAAGGAAAATGTCGAAATAAGCTTTTACGCTGGTCCATGATTTTTTCTTACCCAATAGTTTAATTCAAGGAGAACCAGAGTAGCATCAAATATGTTGACGCCAGAGAAAGCAAGATATATTGCTTTCAGCTTGCTGTTTTACCAGCCTTTGGTAATCACATGTAGCAGCCCTTTGCTGCTGACAGGAATTCTTAGGGCCTGTTTTCGTATTTTTGTTGTTTTTGTGCTTTTATTTCCCTACAAGTGAAATAGTCCATGGAGTTTGATGTTGGAGATTGCATTTGCATGGAGCTTCTGCCAGTCCTTGCTTTTATTTTCACTCTTTCCCTGAAAGGAACAAATCTTTTGCTGCCAATAGCTCTAATGGTTTTACAAACAATTTAAACAACAAAGGGTTTCATCAACTTTCTTCTTACACAACTGTTCAGCCTTGTTTGGTTTTTTTCTTGGACTTTTGAAAAACAGAAGCAATACCTAATGGGCCCTTAAAAAATTCCAAAATGAGGGGCTTCATTTGCTGTGAAGAACCTTGATATCTGTCATCACAATCTATGCTAGCACATAGTTTTCTGTTTTCGAAAAAAAATGGTGGAATATCTACAAGTAACCTATAAGCCAGTCCAGCTATCATATGCATCATGCTATTTCACTCAGAAAATTAGCACTAAAGTCACCAGCTAATCATTACCAAGCACTAAGTCAAAGTACCTCTTTGCAAGTGATACCCTATAAATGATGGCATCAATTACAAACAAACAAGCAGGCTCCACAGTGATACCAAGTAGCAAAAAGAAAGTTTTCTATATTCCAGTAGGTAAGCAAAAGTGAAAGCCAAAATAAAACCAACCCAACACACTACTACTCCTCCCAACTAACCTTAATGGATATGCCTCCTTTCTCTGAATCTAGACAAATCCATAACAAAAGACTATTCAGCTCATCAAAATTCATCCCAAGGGTTCTTTTACTGATTTACATGCTTGCCAAGTTGATGGCCTGCAAACCTACATCTCCATAATGTTTCTCGTCCCTGAAAGACTAACATGGAAGTCAAAGCCCTAAAAATCAACATATAAGAAATAATGACTTTCCTATCAAGAACAAATCTCACTCCTCAACCAGGAAAATTTTGATCTTCGTTTACACCATCAAGACCAAATATTTCATGTTGATCCTAACAGATGACCAAATAGCACAAAGGGATTCATCAAAGAATTATAGCCCCCAAGGGAAATCATCATTCATATCCTAAAATAAGAATGTTATCGCAAGCTGGGAACTTATATCACCACTAAAGTTTATAATGTATATAATCTATATTAATCAACTAGCCAGCTTGTAATTGCAACATATCTACCATCATCATCATATTGCAAGAGAGTGTATATCATCACCATATTGCAATTGAGCGTATATTACATGATACAACTGATATTCCCGCATCAGTCCCTCTTTGTTGCTTGGCATGTCTCACTATACTCCTTGAACCAAGATAAAACAAAGTGGTGGAATTGGATCTCCTTATTTCATACTTAAGAACCCTTATGAAGTAGTGATAAACAATACATCCACCCTACTTCAGTTGACTTAAATCACCAAAAGCATTTGAATCTAATTTACAAAGAACAGATGGTTCCTTCTTATAGATAAGCTTCTAATGTGAATCTAATTCATATGCACTATGTTAATTCAGATGAAAAATATGATGACATCAGACCCGTCAGTGACATCATCATGATTAAAAGAAATCTAAAACAACCTTCAAACATCTATTTTTCTTTAAAAAAAATTACAAGTTATCACAAAACCTCAAATAACCAAAGAGCACAGGCACTTCTCTGCTACATTAGACTCAGAACAATAATCATTACTCCCAAAGAATCTCTAGCAAGTTTAGTCTGGTGACCTAATTTTGAAATATTTATAGCTAACTCCATCCGATGTTTATCTCTATATCCAATCTCTCTCTGAGTAATGACGTATAAATTTAACTAATATTTCAGGGTTAACCAAAAGTATAATAAGACCCATATAAACAGATTGGGAACTAAAAATACCAATAGCAGAGCCCCAGAAAATATAAAATATAAATGATATAGAACCTGTATATCTTCCTTGATAGAAACAATAATTAAAACACAATGCAAATAAGTCTTTTTTATGAAATAACAATTTTCAATATGATCAGACTAAATCAAACAAGTTCATAAAACACATGAACAAACAAAACAAAATTATCACTATTAAATGAACCTATGACAGCATATACATACATATATACAGGTATAAGTGCACAATCATATTGTATTTATATATTAATTCTTAGAGAAAAGTTTTTCACATATAGAGTCTAAGTAGAGGTTTTTCAGGATACAAAGCTCAAAAATTGTCAAATACTAGAGATAGCAGCTTGCTCCCAAATCCTTGATTTACACTTATTGACAACACGAAAAAGAAAAGGATCCATCGCATTGACAAATTACCAGAACGTAAAGAGAGAAAATAAAGCAAAAACCTTAACAAAAGAACGAATTTTAAATCAACGAAAATATTAAGTGTTTTGTCAGAAAAGACAACTATTTAAAAAAAGATAGACTTCAAATTCAAAACATATTGTTTGAAAAACTATTCAAACTTTACCAAACCTTCTCATGGTCCCAATAAATTCATAGAGATATCAATTTCCATGCTTAAAATGCAATATGTGTGCAGCAATGCTTCAATTGAATATAAAAATTTTGCACCTAAAGTGTGCACGGATGGTCTTCTTCATTACTTCCATATGAAGATCTACATTAGAATAATGTTGGCGATACTTGCATCCCACTTGAAGAATCCATGATAACACATATCAAAAAATCAGAAAAGAGGCAAGCACTATACCATTGAAATTTGTTGATTGTAGATTTAAAAGTTAGGTGGAGATGCAACTTATAAAATACTTGTGACCATGTTTTACAATCTATGGGAGAATCATTAATTTACTAGTATACTCCCATGTCATCTTCTTAAGATACATGGGAGTATACACCTCCCCTTGTACACTTAAAAGAAGTCACAACCATTGAAATCTAGAAATTAGAATGACATTATGAATAAACCCATCACTAGTAAGTTGGCAGTTAAAAAAAGAAGCATTCATGAAAAAACATAAAAACAGTACATCCTTAAAATAATTTTGAAAAATATTATCATATATATAACCTAATTAACATCATTTCATTCGTCTATTTCCTCTTATTCTTTTTTTTATCCTCTTTTCAATCAGACATTTGGATATGAATCGGCATCTGAATCTGAAGACCATGTCCATGCAGCACTGTATCAGGCAATCACTATTTCCCATGGACATTCCTTATCTATTTAGTAACTAGCGCCTTTGAAGCTTGCTCTCATAAAATATTATTTAACCACGTCGTGACCTTAAAACTATTAAGTTGAGATCTTCTGCAGACAAGAAGAATGACAAGAAGAATGCAATGCATAATTTGCACTCAGAAATTCACCAAAAAAGGATGGAACAAGGTTGAGACTGGTTTTATTTTTCAATCTTTAAATAAATTATCAATCCTTGCACAGTTCCAAAGTGCTCCAATAATAAATTACTTTTATACCAAAGTTTCTGCAGTACTAATAGGCGAGGACAAAAATTTTTATCATTCATCTATATAAACAAGTAAAAATATTAGCAACATGCAGCAATGAAAAGTTTGCACATTGAGTTAACTTGGAGAAAGTGAAAATTGTGAAGAACTGACAGATATTCCCCATTCCCCAGGGCTAAACATGATAAATTGATTTATTTTGAACAAAGCAACAATACCTCCACTTGACTTTGAAGCCTGTGAGCAAACGATAATAAGGGCCCATTCTTTGGTGGGTAAATAACAGGGAAAAGTTGGTCAACTTTCCCATTGACCAACTTATCCATATTCTTGTGAAACCCAGCCTATATAGTAAAGAACTATGCCTAGTCCACTTGACCGGCCCAGATGTTAAAGTTAGAGTAGGAGACGGAAAAAAAAGAATAGAGCCATGTTCGACTTGGAATAGAAAACAGACTCCTCCATTCTAATTTTCTATGAGAGCTAGAAAACCTAACTTCCAACGGCTATTTAAAGACCCTCATACCCCCTTCGCACTCACCACCAACAGATTTTGCTAATTACCACTTCTAGACCACCGCCAGTTCCTTTCTCCTCCTTTTGACTTCCAACGATCTTAGCCCGCAATGCTCACTGAAGATTTCAGTTGAGTGTTCGTTAGAATCTTAGGTTCCGAGAGAGATTTTTGAAATTAATTGAATCTATAGTTTGGTTTCGCTCACAAGATAAGTAACCTAACACTTCAAAATGTGTTTTCTAATGACCTTTGAAAAATTATAATTAGTTTATTAAATTTGATTATAATCTTCTGTTTTATATTTGATTAAACAGATCAAGCATGCTGTTATTATTGTTCTAATTGTTCTAAAATATGTATTTTAATACTTTTGTAATTGAAAAATTATGGCTGGGTAATTTATGAAATTTGTTATATATATATATATATATATATATATATATATTCTTAGCATGGCTATGATCAGGCTCCACCAATGAAGATTATTCGTTGACCCTATCGACTAGTAATATGAGAAACTAATTTCGACATCGAGCCACCGGTGATTAGAATAGAGGTATTTGTTATGTGGCACCTTGTGCACCCAGTATCTAGGGTTGGAACCGAATTGAATATAGATCGAATATTGGTACATCCATATCCATATTTGTTTTGTCTGATGAATACGAATACGAATATTAGTCGGATGCAAAAATTCATATGCATATCTGTTTTCAACAGATATGGTTACAAATCGGATACTAGAAGTATAGATATAAATACAAATATAAGTTGGATGATTAAACTTTATGACCACAAAATCAAAAATATTACTAAGTGGATGGAAAATCAAATAAATTGCATGTTAATGTGGTTATATATTTTTCTTAAAAGTTGATGAGTTCTATATAAAATTAAATAGGGTTACAAATAGAATCGAATATTCGGATACAAATCGGATAGTTGTCTATTCATGTCCATATCCAGTTTTCTTTGATGGATATGAATACGAATGCAAATATTAGTCGAATGCTCAAATTTATATCCATATCCGGATAGATTCAGTTACGAAAACGGATTCAAACGGATATTATCCAAACCACTTTCACCCCTGCCCGTACCTGCTATCTGACCCATGTCATTGAATTACGTGGCCGTAGCCTGATGTTGAGTCTAGTATCAGTTTATAAAAAATAATTTTCGAAAAAAATGTGTATTATTCGAGATTTAATTTATTCCGAGACAATATCATGTTATTTGATTATTTATTTGTTTGGTATGCTTAGACCCCACTTTGGTGCATTATATTGCTCACTGGATTGATGTAGCTCATTATTCTTTTTTTTCATTTTTCAGATCCTGAATCATGATTGCTCGAAATTTGGAAGTGTGCTAGATCTTCTAGAGATATTTATGATTATTTGGATTTCTAACTTAGTTTAATTTAGATTAGTTCAGTTTAGTTTGAACGTTTTATTTGATTTGAATAATAATAATTAGTTAGAATATTTTGACTTATATTACTTTAGGATAATTGATTACGAGAATGATTTGATTAGATCCTGATTAAATTAATTTTCGAGGATTGAAGAATTATTATTGCTCTGAGATTATTTTGATTTGATCAGTAGCCTTGCATGCTTGTATAATCTGCCCTGCAAGTATGTGTCGTCTATTATGCTTTATATTCGGGGTGTGGTAGTTTTCATGCTTTTCCAAGTGGGTAAGTTATTTTCTCATGGGTAGCATTTATCCATGAGGAAAAAGTCCCACCTAGGAGGTGGGTAAGTCATTTTTCCATTGTAAAATAACCATTTTATAATAGAATATAATATTATATATACATAATATTTTTTACATAATAAATATATAAATTATATATATATAGACAAAGAGTATAATGAAAAATATGGATAAATCTTGGCAACTTACCTGGGAAAGTAGTAATGCAAAATTTCAGAGTCACTTTCTAATGTATAAAAAAATATGGGTAAATTATTTTTCAGTCTAAATGTTCTCTAAAAAACACTTACCTAAAAAAATACAAATTTCCAAGTAAGTTTTTACGCCCCCGGCCCTAAACGTTGAACCACAAAGTTGCTAGAGAAGAATGATGCTGAATGATGCTGAACTTAAAAAAACATTCAAATAATGATATTGCCAATGAGGGTCAACATCAGGTTGAGAGCATGTCATAGAACTTTTCTAAACTATGATGGATCCCACAAGACACAAAGTTTCCCAGTTACTACGATCAACGTATGGTGTAGAATTTAAAAAGTCGCTAATAATGCTTTCGTATAAAGGAATATAAAATAAGATAATTATTTTGACAACTAGAAAATGACAGAAAGAAGATTCATAAAAGTAGAAAATGACATGAAAAGGTAATTCGAGAATTGCTACAGATAAAGAATGAAACTAGGCAGCATGTCAGTGACACTAAACGTCAGAGCCCAAGTAAATAGAAATTTCATATTACTTTTTTCTGATAAATATCTTTCTGAATGATAATTTCTACTCGAGAAATTAAAAGCAATTACTAAATCCGATTATGAATGGAAAGAAAAGGAACAATAAAGATCCTGAATTACAGTAAAAGACCCCCGGAGTTTACCAGAATTTGAACTCAGGTAGGCGGCGAATGAAGGGTTTGAACTCATCCGAACCCCTCGTAGGAAGCGCAGGCTCATCAGAAACTTCCAGCTCCGGATCCACCATAGGGGACAGAAACCCAATCAGGAGATTCAGCAAGTAGATCCCAAGACCGTACGTCACAATGTAAAACCCCTGCACATAATAAACACGGAGCCAATAGATCATAGCAACTCCCAGCGTTCCCAGCCATCTCCCGAGCGTATGGGGAGTAGATCTGTCCAAATAATACTGAAACGCCCTGGAAAAATCGTTTCTCCATTTCGCCAGCGGTACGGAAGCGGCGGCGCCATCGCCTGAAGATCCCTCCATGAAAACTAGAGCCTAACTGTACGCCTAAAAACACCGCCGTGCAAAGATTTCAGTACACATCTGGGAATTTGGATTCCAATAAGGCATCCCGAAAAAACTCGAGGAAATCAAGAAAGAAGGCGAGATCGTGTGATAATTAGCGTTCTTGATCAGAAAAAAGAGAGAGTGATTAGCGGAAGATTACCACGAATGTTAGGGTTTTCAGGAAGAATTGGCTACGAAGCGAATCAACCAGCAGCAGCTCAAATGGAGAGACCTACCAGCTCCTTCCACGTATCAAGAATCCGAGGAGGCAGATCTGGCAAACAAGCCCTAGAATCCCGCAAGAAGCGCCGGGCTTCGAGCAGAGAAGGAGATCAGGGTTCGATCCGCAAGCAAAACCTGGGAACGCGAAGGACAGGCGGTAGAGGGGCGAAGGGATCCGTCGGCAGCCGGCGAGATTAGGGTTCCAGGGGAGCCGGAAATAGGCCCCGGGAGAGGCGAACTGGGGTTAGGGATAGGCTTAGGCTTTCGCCATGATGGGATCGGATGAGGAGAGGAAGCCGGGGAGAAGAGAATGGAAAAGGCTTGAAGGGCCCCTGCGACTATTTCTACCTATATATCGTTAGAAGAAGACGGACGGAACGAGGGCCAGAGAAACGAGAAGCCAAATAACATCCTCCATACTGGTGAGTCCGCCGATCCGAATCTGGGCGAGATACGGGATTCATAGAGAGTCCAATTCGCTGACTCGGTCCCGATGGGTGAGTTGAGCGAGTCGGGCTGTTTTCTCTGTCGGTTGCGACCCGCGGATCTGGAGAGCCCACTAGGCTTGTAGACTAGATATCACATTTATGTGTTATTTTACTGAGGATGGAAGAGCAGACGCTAATACTTATATTATTTGTTTTGGTTTATCCGGTTTCTTGTCTTTGTTGGTTGATGGAAAGCAAATCTATCCAAATAATTAGTATATGAGAGGCATGAGAGTGTAATATAGCAGAAGCTATGATGCTAGATAGATCCAAATTTTATTGAACTGATAAATGCAGGGAGCTCATTTTTTGATTAAATAATATATCTGTAGTGATGTTTCAACTATTTGCTGGTGAAATATATATCCTGGATTTGAACTGATGATCAAATATGTTTATGTGTTATATCAGCTAAAATATTTTTATCTTTTACCCAATGAACACGAACAACTATGTATCTATTCATGGAGGATAGAGTGCAAATGTAAAGTATTGAGATAAAAATACATGCACTTTTGCATTCCAAGTAAAAAAAAAAGACTAGTTAATGAATGAATGGACTTGCCTTTCCTTCGAATCATAATGAGCTAATCTATTTATTATACAAGAAGGCACTCTTTTAGTAGAATAAACAATGGTGGTGCATATATTAAGGATCATAGACATGAATTATTATGGGTTTGTCTCTAGAAATTTGGAGGTTTTTCATTACAAAAGATATGTCGGTTAAATATGAAACTAGTTATGTAGATACATAAGATGAACAATCTTAAAATAACAAGATTGGTAATTAAAATATTAATTGAAGATGCAGCCTAAGCAAATAAATAGTACTTGATACACACACATATATTTTTATATATGCAAGTATGAACTAAAAAGTATAATGCCTTGTGAGGGTTCATTTGGTTGGGCAGGTCAGATTATGGAATAATTTGACAATTTCTAAGAATCATTAATTTAAAAAAAATCATTACAGGAAAAATAATTTACAATATTTGATTAGTACAAAAATTACTCCGAAAAATAGCATCAGAAAAAATATTGCCAAATTTCTAGCAATATTCTTAAATAAATAATTCAAATAATAACATCTTTTTCTCAGTCCATCTATTAGCTATCTATGGTCCACTTGCATATATGTTGTTAATATTGGCTATTTTAAATATTAAATTATATTTACATGAATTATACAGATAGCTACGTAACACTGTTTAATTTGAATATTTTAAAAATAATTATACATATATTAGAAAATGCATTTCTTATTATAAATAAATATTAGTATGCCTTGATATATAAAATCAATATATAAGCTATCAATAAATCCTATATTAGATTTATTCATTATTAATAAATATTAATAATTATTTTATTATTATTAAATATGTTAATATTAACTATATAATATAATTAACATAATGTAAGTGAGGGTATTTTTTTTGTTAAGAAATAATATTTTTATATTATTTTTATTTAATATGGAAAAATAAATATCATCATGATATTTATTTTTTTCTTCAAAAAATAGAGGCAGAATGCATCATTTATTTAATATTTTTTATCTTTTTTTAAAATATAACATTTATTGTTTTTGGTACCAGACGGCCCTATGAGATTTCTTGAAAGCAGTCCGCAGTTGACCAGTTGGTGGGAGGGGGGGTGTCAGCCGCGCATCCAAGAAAAGCATATTCTCTAGCCAAAGGGCAAAAAAGAAATGATGCATCGCCGTCATCCTCGAGCTCGGGCGTCCGTTGGACGGCCTCATGACACGCGTCGTTATCATATCCCTACGGCGGTCCAGGACCCGAATCGAACGGACGGGAGAAGCCAGCGCTCGAGTAGACCTTTCCCAATTGCCGCTTCTTAAGGAGCTCTGGCCGAAGTCGGTCCTCGTTGCCTTCTCACGTCTCTCTCCGTTCTTTCTTCTGGTTTTCATCTCTCTGTAAGTTCCCTCTGTCTCTCTGCATATATTTCCACTCTGAAGCCTTTTGTAACCTTCTTCCACTCGTCCACTTCTGTTCCAAGTCCAAATTCCACTAACAAATTTGAGTATTTTTCAGTTCAACAAACAATTGAACTCTAATATCCTGGAAGTTGCAGCTAAACGTAGTGCTTTGAAATTCATTCTTCCTTTCGTTTACACTAATTTGTCATTTATATTGCTCCATTGATGGGCTTGGGAAAAAGACCCCTTGTCTTTCCAGAAATTCATTCTTCTTTTATTATACCGCTTTTATTTAGTTATTTTTTGTACGTTCCTGGATATTTTGAAGACTGACCTCCCATAATGCTATGGTATATATGCATCTCTTAATTCTTATCTGTATCCCATAGGGCAACAAGGGGGGATTTGGTTTATACTTCATATGCGGTAGTTCAAAGGGGCTTATTTGCAACAATCCCCTCTTCTAATGGATCTTTTTAGTTTATCGGTAGTTTGGTAGCCTCTTTTCCTCACGGTATGAAAGGCGTCTTGATGCTCATGCACACGAGTTATTACCTGACCAACGGTGGTCAATATCACTGTGTTAGGTGCACATTGCAAGCGATCTTAATGGCGATTATTGTTATTTCAGAATTAAAACGAGGTTTAGTGATAGTCCTGCCTATTATCTTTAAGAAGCTATTCTACGCATATGAATTCTGGGCTGGTATAACTTATGTGTCAATATTCTAGATCTACAGCTTACCGGGGTATGATGATGAATTGTTTTTTTTTTACATATATACTTTTTTTCATGACATCAGGTACTGGGAATATGTTAGAATTCGATTAATTCTGCTACTCACCAACTTTCTATCGGTGAAACGGGAGGACATAGGAGTGGTCTGCCACCTTCTTCTAATAATTGGAAAGAAAGAAGAAGAAGAGGAAGAGTGGAGTATAATTAGTAGGGGTATCATCAATGTGCAGGATCATTATCAACATATAGAACCTTGCAAACTCTCAAGGTGACGTGTGTATAAACATTGCAGACCGTAGGTGCTATGAGAATTTTTTTTTTAATGGGGTTATAACAACATGAGCTTTGCTTTGTCCTTCGAACTTTTGAACCTATACGGATCAATAGAGTTTCCAAATCTGACATGGATAGTGAGGTACAACATTCGGGGTTTCTTGTTGATTCTTCACATTGGACATGATATATTGTGCCTTGTAGAGGCTATCTTCTGCCACCAGAAAGTTTCTTGCAGCAACATGAGCAACAGAAGCAAATTTTTTTTCGTTTTATTAAGTGAATCCTGATACAAATTTTAGATAGTAGAAATGAAAAGGAGAACAAATATGAGTATTGAGCATAGGAATATCTATCTTCTTACTTGTAATGGTATGAATTAATCTAGGAAATAATTTAGCATGCAGCCAGGTAGTTTGCAGATGGTTACAAATCCAAATCTTTAAATTCTTGCTTTTAAATTGCTGATCATCTACAAGCAACAAGCTCCCAAGTGAATATATTAAAGCAATGAGACTTGAGAGCTTTCTCAGCTTGTTGTTTAAGTGGATTAAATTAAATCTTATAATAGTAATTCCTTCTCCAACTCCTAGTTTCTTTGATTTCTGAAAAAAAAATTTCTCTCTCTCTCTCTCTCTCTATTTTTATAACTCCTCTCTGTTATATCACAATGTTTAATGCTACTATGGATCCGTTCTTCTTCTTTTCCCTGTTGGTGTGATGGGGTAGGAATGGGTGGTATATGGAATGGGTGGTCTCAAATTTTATGCTTCACACATCTCTCTCTTCCATTGTGTCAGTTGTCAAGACAGCATAATGAATGAAAGATGCCGTAATATTTTTTTTTAATGTTAAGCCAGACATGGCTGGAACAGCTGATGGTAGTGGCAATTCAAGTTTCCCTCGTGTTGTCCTCAATGAACGCATACTTTCTTCCATGTCGCGGAAGTCTATTGCTGCTCATCCATGGCATGATTTAGAAATAGGTATTATTAGATCGCTCATATATTTTTTCTTTCCCCCCCTTCATTTGGTATAAGCATTCTTTGTTATATCTGATTTGACTGTATAATATCAACTTGGCATTGTTTTGTCTTTTTGGTTTTCATCCTTCATCTTTCTAGCTGTCATAGGTTCGAATCCTCCATGTTTCTAGCTCTACTTAGCATGTGCAAATTGTCTCACGGATTTCTGAATTCACTAATCCTTTTTTTATTTTAATTTATACTTTTCTGTTTAACTTATTGACTGCATTATTTTGTGCAGGACCTGGAGCTCCTGCAGTTTTCAACTGTGTAAGTTTATATGGTAACCAAGAGTGTAGCACAATTATGTAAGAATTCAATGATATATGTGTTCTCTGCTACTTATCATCAGGTTTTGCTTCACTGAGCCTCCTTCATCTTGTATTCTTTATCTCCATGAACTGTATATAACATCGGTTCATATGATTGTAGTAGACTCTACTAATATTACTTTTTATGTGTAACTTGGATTGGGCTTTGCGTATTTCTTTGTCCGTCCCTTTACTGTCTCCTCTATTTTTTTTCCCTTGGTTGGGGGCCGGGGGAGGGGTCTCCTTTGGGAAACATGGTGGGTATGCCACATACCAGGGTTGAACCTGGAGCCCAGTGTTTGCTGGAATTGCTGTTTGTCCTTGTTGTCTGAAGTTATCTCACTTTTTGTACCTTATATGAAAACAAGAAGAATCCTCTACACAGTTTTCTTTCTTCACAACTGGGAATGTTATATTTTTTGTTTGAAGTTCCTAATCTTCGCATTAGTTATTACTCATGACTGGTAATGTGATGCATCACATATTAAGGATGCATGTTAACAATTGTACTTGACTCTGTAATGTGCATAGGCACCCATAGAAACCTGTAATTAAACAAGACGACGCATGAGAAAAGATTGAGTATTGAATCGATTTCATGCGAAGGCAGTGCCATACATCTTGGAGCTCCTGTGATCTTGAACATGGCCTGAGCCACACATATTTATCTTCTTGATTGCTGTAAAGTGGCTGATAAAATTTCATCTGCCTTGTTTCAATGGATGGAAGCAAGGATTGCAAGAACCATGTTAGCTTGATGGGAAGGATATTTAGTTTCAGTATTAAAACATTATTGAGCCCCTAAAGATACCTAACCTGAATAATGAAGATATATAGTTTCAGTGATTTCAAGCGAGCAAATTCAAATGGCACTGCTCCTTTTGAGTTGGTCAATCGTCCTCATCATGGAATGCCGTACCGGTCCGTACCGGCCGGTACGTACCGGTCCGGCCGTGGACCGGTACCGGAACGGATAAAAAACCGGTATTTTCCGGTTTTTTATCCGAACCGGCCGGTATGGGTGCGTACCGGCCGGTTCGGAGCCCGTACCGGCCGGTTCGCACCTGTACGATTTTTTTTTTTTTTTTAGAACCACAGCGCCGCGCGCTGTGGTTTTTGAAACCACCGCGTACCGGCCGGTACGGGACCGGTACCAGCCGGTACGTACCGGACCGGACCGGTACCGTACCGGTCCGGCCGGCCACCGGTACGCCGACCGGTACCGGTACGGCGGACCTTGGTCCTCATCCTAGTTAACTTATATCAAGCACAGACTTTTAGAACACTTGCTGAAATATGATCTATAGTTTTAGCTACTTTTCATGATACGAACACTATTGTGTTGACTTCTGATCCACTAACCAAATTAGAAGATGGTTCCTTACTCGACCTTTATTCCAAATTGCTGCAGGTGGTTGAAATTGGTAGAGGTAGCAAGGTTAAGTATGAGCTAGACAAGCATAGTGGTCTTATCAAGGTGAAGAACTTTCTTATAAGCTGTATTTTGCAGTTTGTTATGAGGTTATTGCTTTAATGATCATCCCTTCCTTTTTTTTTTGGGTGTGTGTGTATGTGTGTTCTTCTGATTAGAAAAAAACACATATGTCATGCCTTTTGTACTCTCTGATAGTTTTGTATTTAGCATAGCAAAATTTTGTTTTAAAGCAGAAGTTCACTTTCTGATTTCTGAAGTGTCATGTGATCGCTTCATAACAGAATGACGGGGCAAAATGATGATAGAAGGGGTTTGTTATTGTATGTAAATGTGGTACCATAAGATGGATGATGGGGAAAGATCTACTGAGACATGCTTTGGACGATATGGCTTATTGTACCATATACAAATATATGGTAAAGCTGTATGTGTATGTCTGGCGCCAAATTAGATGGATTAAGCCTTAACGGTAATGGTTTTGAACGTAGCTCTCTGTGTCCTGAGAGAAGCAATGCATGCCAAGGCATCTTGGATGAAAATAATGTCGAATTCAATGTCTAATGAGAGATATAATACCGAATACAGTAAATAGATAATAATACTGAGTTTGATTTAGATACATCCATGTTCTCCAAAAGGTTTATAATCATACAAAAAAATGACATGCAACAATAATGACCACTATATCAGGTTGATCGTGTTCTTTACTCTTCAGTTGTGTACCCACACAACTATGGCTTCATCCCTCGGACTATCTGTGAGGATAGTGACCCCATGGATGTGCTCATATTGATGCAGGTATTTTATTTGTCCGACCTGTTCATTTCAAGACAGTAACAGACTCAATAAATTTTTAGCATTTGACGTCACTAAAATCTCTCTTCCTGTACAGGAGCCAGTGCTGTCTGGTTCTTTTCTGCGTGCCCGTGCTATTGGGTTGATGCCAATGATTGATCAGGTCAGATTTTTTTGGGTTCCATCCCTTACATTACAGTTACAGATTAACCTGCGAAAACTATGACCTGGTTATCCTTTTTCATCATTATTTTGATAATATTCTCAGGCTGCATGCAAGTATAGCAATAAACAAGATGGTATGACGTTTTACATCATTTTTAAGAAAGTTATAATTTCACATAGTTATGTGTTTGGATAAATACAATAGATGTTGATGCCAATGATTGATCAGGTGAGGTTTTTATTTTCATCCCTTATATTACAGTTACAATAATATTCTCAAGCTGCTCACGAATATAGCAATAGACAAGATGGTATGTGGTCTTACATGGTTTTTAAGAAAGTTATAATTTTACAAAGTTACATGTTTGGATAAGTATAATAGATTTTTCTAAAAAAAATAAAAATAATGAAATCGGAAATTTCTAATTAAAATAGAGTATTGGGCATTCATTCATGATTCACACTTTACCTCTTTGCCTATCTGACACCAAAGTAACATTCATTCATGATTCTTCTTTTTCAAGGAAAATCCCAACTTTCAAAAGTCACAATTTTTCATGTTGAGCGAAACAAGAAAACTTGGATGTCAGAATTCTTATGTTGTTCGGTGTCTTTTTAGGGTGAGAAGGATGATAAGATAATAGCTGTCTGTGCTGATGATCCCGAGTTTCGTCACTACAAGGACATCAAAGAGCTTCCTCCTCATCGCCTTGCTGAAATCCGCCGCTTCTTTGAAGATTGTATCCACTCAAGCAGATTCATATTTTTATATATAGGAACTCAACTAATGTACATAACAATGTGTTGTTTATGATCATTGCAAAAAAAAAAAAGATTTAACTCCTTGGGACTACAGACAAGAAGAATGAGAACAAAGAAGTTGCAGTCAATGACTTCCTTCCAGCTGAAGATGCCATCAAAGCAATCCAATATTCAATGTGAGTTTGATGTATTCATACTGTAAACATAGGAGCACCAGATCTGATTTTCTTTAATTTAATCTACTTAAATCATTCAATGTGGGTCATTCTCTTTTTTTTTTAAATCTGGTATGCAGGGATCTGTATGCTTCCTACATCGTTGAATGCTTGAGGCAGTGAATTTTTCCACCAAATCACTCTGCAACACCCGATTACGCATCGATATATCATTAGCAAACATATGCAGTCCATGCAATATATAATGTTTCTAACTCTGCTCGTTTCTGAGAGTATCTTGGAACTCATGTACTTATTCTATTCTGAGACATAACTTTTGCTCCTTTTTCTGCTCATGGTTGTCCAAATAATTACCGTCGCTTTGCTTGCGGTTATTAGAAGGTTTGCCTTTGCATATGATCATCTGGTAAAGCCCATAACTGCCCCCATTTCTCGTTGCATTCAAGATTGCATTCAGGTACCCATCTTTCTTCATGGCTTCATTTCTGTCGCTGCAAGGTATAGCGTGATCATTCAAGAGTTCCACCCCACCCCCCCTTCTTCTTGGCAGTTTCAGTGGATGACCATTATTGAGATGATCGTTAATGTTAGTCTAACTTGTTAAAGTGAACAGAGAAGATTAATTTTTATTTTTTTAATTAAATTCTCTAATTGATAAATACACCTGGGTGCCCCAAGTGATTATTTATAATAGCTTATATCAGTACAAATATAAAGAGAGAGAAGTTGTTGAATGAGGATCCGTACCGGCATCTATTTAGTTCTATTAGGATAGATTTTTGCTACTTGAATCCAAATAATATCTTCCGACTAGCTATTTTGGATGAGGTTCAGGGTTATTATAAATGGTATCAGAGTGGATGTGGTTCATGGCCTACGTGGACTAGAGAATGCTGCAGTATGAGCTTATTACGGCTGACCATGGGCAATTGCAGAGTTTTTTATTGGATTTGAATGAATTTGGATTCTTAGCTTGACGAGGATGATAAGGTTTAAACAAAGAAGAGTATTTGAGGATCTATGTGATTGTATGTTTAGTCTCATACCGGATATTTGATAAATAAATTTTAGGTATTTATATATCTTTCGGCTAAGTCATTTTGAGTGAGATTTTAAATTGTTAGATGTTGTTTAACTTATTGATTTTAATATATATATAAAACAATTATGATGGTAAAATGAGACTGATGCAATTATCAGAAATCTCTATGTATTTATTTCTTTGTTAATATTAATAAGTTTGAATTGGGCTCTGCCCAATTCTTATCTAATAGAAATCTTTGTTGATAGTATGTGACAAACATATTGATGAGCGCCTCGTACGGTTTCCGTTGTGTAAGTCATTCATCATTTACTGATGGTTCCTCCAGTCAACCACGCTCCAGATAGGAGAAATAAATATATTCCCATGCTTGTAAGATATTGAAACATGGATGCATGAAATGCCCCGTTTCCTCTGTCTTGGCCATCGCGATCCCCTGATGGTAGGTCGATGCTCGCCTTTGTCAGCTAGAGAGAGACTAATTATGAAACATGTGCTTCTTTGTGATCAGGAAGGAGACTCCAAGCATCGTTTCTCTTCTCCTGGTTCATTGCTTCCGGGGTGCTCTTGTTCTCCCAACTTTCTCCATGTAATGAGTGCGTTTTGACTTCTTGTCTTAGGGGAAAGGTATTTCCGACTTACGGAACCATTCCTCGAAAAAAGCACGGGAAGTCAAAATAGATACAAGTTCAAAGGATAAGAGAATGCTGTCGAGGCAAACAGAGTGGTGAAAAATAGAGGATGAAAATTGTTTAGAAGAGAACTGAGAGGGCTTATGTTGCGAGATGGCTGATGAGGTAGGTCTCAGTATAAATAAAAGCCAACCTGAAAAATTGCTTATGATATTAAGTGCAGCAGTAGATTCTCAAACTGACTTGATTTATCCAAGCTCAACGAGGAAATGGTTCGGATTCTATCTAGAAATTTGGGATTGGACCTGAGTTGATTTAGGTTTCGTTTGGCAGAGCTCTTGGCAGTAGAATTTTTAGAAATAGAGCTTTTTGAAATAAATTTTTTATAAAAAACTATTTGTTGTTTAGTAATTAAATTTTTATAGTGTTGTAGAACTTTAATATATATTTGGCAAACAAACTGAAAAAGTACTTTTGATATGACAAAATTGCCATAAAAAATATTGCATAGTATTATACAACAAAGCATAATAAAATATAATATATATTAATACATAAATATATGATATAGTATGATATTACAGTTATGTAATGTAACATTATTCTAATATAGCTAATATAATGTTATATATTATAAGATAATAATATAATATAATTTGATATTATATAATATAACATATCAATGTATTATGATATAATGTAATATAAAGGGACACTTTTTGTAATTATATGATTTTATCATGTATAAAAAAATTTTATAAATCTAAAATAGCTTTTTGTACTTTTCCGAAGAAATTCTATTTTGAAGCTTCTCCCAAGCAGACGTTTTCAACTTTTTGGCAAAGTTAAAACAACTTTTTAATTTTTATGAAATATATTTTTATTCCACCCCACCCCCCCTTCTTCTTGGCAGTTTCAGTGGATGACCATTATTGAGATGATCGTTAATGTTAGTCTAACTTGTTAAAGTGAACAGAGAAGATTAATTTTTATTTTTTTAATTAAATTCTCTAATTGATAAATACACCTGGGTGCCCCAAGTGATTATTTATAATAGCTTATATCAGTACAAATATAAAGAGAGAGAAGTTGTTGAATGAGGATCCGTACCGGCATCTATTTAGTTCTATTAGGATAGATTTTTGCTACTTGAATCCAAATAATATCTTCCGACTAGCTATTTTGGATGAGGTTCAGGGTTATTATAAATGGTATCAGAGTGGATGTGGTTCATGGCCTACGTGGACTAGAGAATGCTGCAGTATGAGCTTATTACGGCTGACCATGGGCAATTGCAGAGTTTTTTATTGGATTTGAATGAATTTGGATTCTTAGCTTGACGAGGATGATAAGGTTTAAACAAAGAAGAGTATTTGAGGATCTATGTGATTGTATGTTTAGTCTCATACCGGATATTTGATAAATAAATTTTAGGTATTTATATATCTTTCGGCTAAGTCATTTTGAGTGAGATTTTAAATTGTTAGATGTTGTTTAACTTATTGATTTTAATATATATATAAAACAATTATGATGGTAAAATGAGACTGATGCAATTATCAGAAATCTCTATGTATTTATTTCTTTGTTAATATTAATAAGTTTGAATTGGGCTCTGCCCAATTCTTATCTAATAGAAATCTTTGTTGATAGTATGTGACAAACATATTGATGAGCGCCTCGTACGGTTTCCGTTGTGTAAGTCATTCATCATTTACTGATGGTTCCTCCAGTCAACCACGCTCCAGATAGGAGAAATAAATATATTCCCATGCTTGTAAGATATTGAAACATGGATGCATGAAATGCCCCGTTTCCTCTGTCTTGGCCATCGCGATCCCCTGATGGTAGGTCGATGCTCGCCTTTGTCAGCTAGAGAGAGACTAATTATGAAACATGTGCTTCTTTGTGATCAGGAAGGAGACTCCAAGCATCGTTTCTCTTCTCCTGGTTCATTGCTTCCGGGGTGCTCTTGTTCTCCCAACTTTCTCCATGTAATGAGTGCGTTTTGACTTCTTGTCTTAGGGGAAAGGTATTTCCGACTTACGGAACCATTCCTCGAAAAAAGCACGGGAAGTCAAAATAGATACAAGTTCAAAGGATAAGAGAATGCTGTCGAGGCAAACAGAGTGGTGAAAAATAGAGGATGAAAATTGTTTAGAAGAGAACTGAGAGGGCTTATGTTGCGAGATGGCTGATGAGGTAGGTCTCAGTATAAATAAAAGCCAACCTGAAAAATTGCTTATGATATTAAGTGCAGCAGTAGATTCTCAAACTGACTTGATTTATCCAAGCTCAACGAGGAAATGGTTCGGATTCTATCTAGAAATTTGGGATTGGACCTGAGTTGATTTAGGTTTCGTTTGGCAGAGCTCTTGGCAGTAGAATTTTTAGAAATAGAGCTTTTTGAAATAAATTTTTTATAAAAAACTATTTGTTGTTTAGTAATTAAATTTTTATAGTGTTGTAGAACTTTAATATATATTTGGCAAACAAACTGAAAAAGTACTTTTGATATGACAAAATTGCCATAAAAAATATTGCATAGTATTATACAACAAAGCATAATAAAATATAATATATATTAATACATAAATATATGATATAGTATGATATTACAGTTATGTAATGTAACATTATTCTAATATAGCTAATATAATGTTATATATTATAAGATAATAATATAATATAATTTGATATTATATAATATAACATATCAATGTATTATGATATAATGTAATATAAAGGGACACTTTTTGTAATTATATGATTTTATCATGTATATAAAAATTTTATAAATCTAAAATAGCTTTTTGTACTTTTCCGAAGAAATTCTATTTTGAAGCTTCTCCCAAGCAGACGTTTTCAACTTTTTGGCAAAGTTAAAACAACTTTTTAATTTTTATGAAATATTTTTATTCCATCAAAAAATATTTTTAGAGGATCAGAAAGTACTTTCTGGCCTACCAAAAGCTCTGCCAAAAGGGCCTTGGTAGTAGCTGTTGTAGTCCATTTTCTTCCAACTAAAGAAATAAAAGGAAAAAAGTGAGGCCAGTTCATGTAAAGTTAGATTTGAATAACTTCTACTTGACCTTACTAGACTCATTTTTGGCAGCGCATTATTTGTTGTCCAAATGAAAATCGGACACGACCCTCCCATAGATACTGACCTTGAAACCTAGCTATGGGCTATAAAATAAAGCTGCAGATTGGAATTTGGAATCTGTGTTGTTGGTGGGCTCTGTTCGCGAGCCATGTTACCTTCTTGCAGGGTAGTGCTAGGTTCAGAAGGCAGATATAAAAAAAGAATCTCATGTTGCATCCACTGTTAGTCTGTTATCCACCAGAGACAGGAGAAGGATAAATAGCCCCTGCTTTCGGCTGGTGGGAAGAACAAAAAAGCCTGCAAATAGGGGCATTTTTGTGCTTTTCTGTGGTTCCTTTTGGCTTTTCCACCGTCTCCATCCTTTTTCTTTTTCCTTTTTTTTTTTATGTTGAATGACTGATCCCCAGGCGGCCTAACTTCAGTGAACTTTTACTATTCTTACATGATTGCCTATATGATTAAATGTAATAAGTTTTTGGCGCATGATAGGCAGCCTGAGTGCAGGCAAGCGACCCCATATCTGTCCATAAAAACTTGACACCTTTTTTGATTATAAAACTTATTAAACCCATAACTCACTCTTCCCTGTAATTGGTTGGGGGGGGGGATTCTTTGACATGTTTGTGTTTTACAATGATTTTAACTGCGAGCAGTGTGAAATTTTTTGATGACTAGCATAACAATTCTACGTAAAACACAGACATATACACATATATTTACAGGCATGCTGTTTTGACTGTTATATTGATTCTTGAAGTATATTACGGCTGAGCGCTATGCATGGTTTGTGTTTCACCTTTGAAAATGTTATGGGATATAGAACCCATGATGATATCATTTTATTATTGTTTTTCATTACAAAAGCTAATAATGACTGTCATAACATAATAATAGTATTATGATGGAAAGAATATGTTGGGATTTTACTTTTAGCCTAAATGCACCATCATAGCATTCTGATGGCCGACAACTGTTTGAATCTAATGATCATATAGAGCACCGGCGTTATTAAAGTAACAAATCTTTCTGGTAATCTTTTTTTCTCTCTTTAAATCCTTTCTGGTAATCTTAATGGATTGGTAATGAGTATGGTTATATCCTATAACTATTACTGTGATGCATTATTTGATGCTCCCTGCTCCCTGGCGTCTTTACTAGAGAAGAGAACGAACTTGGAAATGTCCCCACCCACCTCTCTGCTCACATGCTTCACCTATGAAAAAAAAATAAGAATCATCGGTGCTCTCCCATTGTCTACTCACTCTACTACCTAGATATGTCTTTTTTTTCTTCTGTTTTTCATTTCTTCTCCATTTAAACAACCGAGATATAGATTTTTATATAGCTTAAAGAGAGTCGAACGTAAGGAGGAAATGTTTTGGCAACAGAGAAATCCCACAACTTAATAGAGCAGGACCACAACTTGAGTGAGATTCCCCAGAGATCACTTACTTCCAAGTTGTCGCCAAATGGTAGCTCGGGTCATGGGATCACCAGACATGAAGGACCACAATAAGCAATAATGCAAAAAAGAAAAAAAGAAAAACTCATTGTAGCTAGGAAAGGGTTACGGTGGGAGGCGTGCAGTTAGTAAATAATTTAAGGCATTGTGCCCAACAAATGCAGATAATATATATCAGGCCTTAAGACCTCATCTAAAAAAACTAGCTAGACAGCCTTCATAAACTCGTACTGCAGTGTTTTTCAGTTCACATAAGCTATAGATCGAGTTCGCTTTGATATCATTTGTTCCAGCCAAAGATCTCGCCCAAAATAATTAGTTGGAAGGTATTTTTTGGGTTCCTTGGTCCTATAAGTACCCAATAATTCATCGGCGAATAATCGATGTGAAACTAAACATACGTTTGTACGGGTTCTCATAATATAATATCAGATTCAAAATTTTTTCTATAAACAATAATAATTATAAGTTAACGGTGTTAATGAATAATCAAGAATTTCTAGCAATACTAGGTAATAGAGTTGACGGTGACAAAAAAATAATTGCCAGGATGATTCAACTTTTTTTTTTGCATTATTTTAAACATTTCATCCAACAATTGAAAGCTATGGTTATCCTTAGGGAATTGACTATAGGAGGGCTGCACTTGTGCTAGCTTTCTGTGTGAGGACTGAGTTTCATCTTGTTCGACCAAACTTAGTTTGACATGACGTGATCCTGGAAAACTGAGTTACAACCCAGACGACTTTATGTTCGGACCATGGGAGGTGCTTCCCAAGTATATGATTCAGATACTTATAAACAGTAATGCTCCTGACGTTATCAAAAAAATAAAAAAATGAAGTCTTGGTCACTGCACGGTGTCTTCTCCAATATTGGTGATGTAGCCTGATTTCATGAAAGGCATGCAGTTATTTGATATAGAAGCCACTTCTTCAAACCCATTGACTAACATCCGATTAGGGGGAGGCAAGTGTCTAAAAGAAAATACTTTGAATATGTCCTTTAGAAAATTCCAGTGGCCTGGATTCCACATAATCCGCTGCCGGCACTTGGAGACCAGCTCTGCTTCTCTTTCGACTCTAAGAAGACATTTCCGAGATGTATAGTTTTCTCTCTAAAAAATATAGAAAGTCTCTCACGCGGATTTAGCAAGACTGGGGGAGATTTGTAAGAAAGTCATCTGGCTTTTCCGACAAATGATAGAAACGCGTAATGCGTGGATGTGAACTTGCTGGACTCGATAACAAAATTATTTGGCTTTAGCATCAGTTCTTTCTTGGCACCCACAAGTGAAACAGGAAGTAATATACATCAAAGACTCATTGACTAAGGTGTTTATGGAATATGCTTAATTTTTTTGTAAGCCAACCCTTGGCGGGTTGTAAGCTGGATGAGAATGAGATGGCTCACAAAAAAGATGAGATGGCAACATCAGCTGTCTTCCTCTCTTGTATCTTTTTATTTGTTTTCTCTGATTTTCTCTATTGTGGAATATAATATTTTGTTTCCAGTTTCATTGTTCACCTGCTCTAACACAAGAAAAAAAAGGGCTGCAACACCACCATCACCAAGAAAAAATATCTAAGTTAAAATTTATGTACGTATTTTATTTATGATAGAGATATACCTTTGCTAGTGATGTAGCTGGCTGTGCTCATATGAGAGCAGCCGATGTACCAAAAAAAAGAAAAAAGAAGAAGAGAAAAAGAAAAAATATTACAAACATTTGATTAACGGGCCGATTTATTTTTTTTTATTCGAAGAATTAATTCAGTTGAGGGGGAACCCTATCAAAAATTTATTTAGTTAGAAAAAGAGGAAGCGAATACTGCACCCATCGCAGGATAAATCTAAATTTATAGAAGATTCTAAGCCATTTTCTCTAATAAGAGGCATACAAAAGAGGATGATTTGGATAATCTCAATTGTGGAGGTAGATAATTGAAAGGGGACTTGATTCTTTACCTCTTTTCAAGTACTCCAGCATGTGCGCAAATGAAGATACCCAGTCTTTCATTATAGCTAGAGACAAATTTGTCCAATCTAACTTACTCTTAAGCTTTGAACCAGTCTCCATAATAGCTGGATACAACGTAGAAACAATTTGGAACACGTGGTATTTTCTATTTGAATATAGGGCTAATAATGGATAACCAGAAGGATCCTTAAACTCTATATATGCCATACTTTGGCCACTATAAGTAGAGCTGAATATGATTCAGAAGCGAGATCTGTCATAATAAGAAACCGAATTATGGGCCAAACTTGATCATATAACGTTCAATTGAGGGTTTTTTTCTTTGATCAGATAGCTTTTCGAGATGTACAACGTGACGTCGCACCCTCTAGGGGCGTGCTTCTAATGATCGAGCCTAAATTTTATCATTTCAGGTTTGAAACGAATGGTAAAATTGAAAGTTTTCTTTTTAGATAAGATTTTGACCATATATATCTCTCTGTTTAAGAAAAACCAGGCAGAGAAATAGAAGGCAAAGTTAATGTACAAATCGAGATCTACCTCGTTAAAAATTTTAGCTTTTTGAGTTTATTTTTATTAGTGATGTCTAGTTTAGAAAAATAATCTCGTTAGAATTAAAAATATTAATCCGACTCAAATTGTGCAAGAACAAATCTCATCATTATAGATAGAGATCATGTACCTTATTTTTTTGAACATTAATAAAAAAAATTAAAACTTAGGCATACTTTTACAATTCTTTCGTCTTCCTCTCTTTTTTGAAAGAGAGATTCGAATTGAGAAGGTTGAGAAAAATCTTCCTTTTCTTCAATCAAATCAATATTAGGCTTAGAGCACATATAAATAGGCCGAAGTAATATACCACAATACTTTATCTAATATTGCTTGCAAACCATGCTTTTTGCTCCTTATATATATATATATATATATATATATATATATATATATATATTCGCATGAATGGTCTTAACATTCTTCATTTGGACACGATAGTTTTGTAAAATGATTCACTCAATTACCACTACCGAATACATTGAGACTTGTAGGGCAAGTCAGGTAGGTATTGCTCTCTCAGCTGCTCATTCAGTCTCCGTCTCAGTCGAAGGAGAAGTCTAAGTCACCTTTCTTTGACATTCTTTCTGGAACCCCAAAAAAAGACCTAGTTCACTCGCCCATGGCTGAATGGTTAAAGCGCCCAACTCATAATTGGCAAATTCGTAGGTTCAATTCCTACTGAATGCACGCCAATGGGAACGTTTATGGACCGGATATCCCCCCGAGGGGGCAGGGGGGTAACGTCCATCTAATCTGAAAGTAGGTGTTTGAGCGAGGTGTCCGAGCGAGTCAGGGAAGAAAATTATTGCCCTTCTCTTAGATCTTAATACAGCTTCCGTAACATGACAAGATATAAAAACCCTAGCTAACATGCCGGCAGTTTATCTTCTCACATGAATCACAGAAATATATGCTATCTACAATGAGACAATCAAAATTACTTTCGTCCATCAAAATTATTAGAATCTGGAAGACATGATCTTCTGCGAGGAACAACTCCCCTAGCTTGGTTCGCATATTAAAAAAACTAAATATTCACATGAGAATCATTTTTTCTTGGAAGAAAAAAAATCATTGGTAAATACTATATATGGAACCTGTAAGCCGCATCACTCGGCATACTTAAGCAACAAAAGGTAATAAAATATAGTGCTACAGTGACATATAAATCTTATATACAGAAAAAAGTAACGTAGTACATATAACTTATTGGCTGGTTTATGACTGTTCCGTACAAATCTGTAACTTTTTTTTTTATAACGAGATTACCGGTGCGCATTAGCTTTCCTTTTTAATTATACGCGCAGCTTATCTGACATGGCATATGGGATCCACCATCGCCCTTACCACGAAGGGTCCCTTCAATAAATTTTGCACGTACTTCATTTACGAAATCAATCCCCACACGCTGCGTTATTTGGGATCGGGTTGTACCTTTATTGATGTCCTTTCGCGACGTTAACCGTTGGATCGCATCCCGCACATCTATCAAAGCATTCCAAACTCCATTCATCTGCCTGCACGGATCACGAAGTGGACATAGCGAGATCCAACGGGCGTTTGGCTCGAAGGAAGGTGAATCCTTCTCTCGTGCGAAAGATACAACCCTAGTCCTCGTTCTTTATAACGGCAACGGGACGAAGCCTAAGAGCCCTGACTCTGAGAGAGAGAGAGAGAGAGGGAGGTCGATGGGGGCCGAAGGAGAGATGCCCTGCCCCCTCCTCCGCAAGAAGGACGGGCAATCTCCTCCCCCCCATTCCCCTCCTCCTCCGCCGCCGCCGGCCATCCTCGGCCTCCAGCCCAACGCCCTCGTCGACCACGTCGCCAGGGTAGATTGGTCGCTCCTCGATCGGATCCCCGGCGACCGCGGCGGCTCTCAGCAGGTCTATAAACACCAAAACCTCCATTTGCCTTATCGCCACGATCGTTTTACTGTTCCGGTTCTCGTTTCGGGGATCAATCGTGTCTCCTGCTCGCTTGCTGTTGGATTCTGTTCCTAGTTTTAATAATTCTCCGTTCCGTAGCTTTGTTTCTGCGTCCTCTATTAGGGAGGGATTGCTGTTCTTTTGGTTTCTTTCCAGATTTTAGGGTATTTGTGTGAAATCTCCATGGGACGACGTGAATTTGCTCACGGTTTAATCCGTTATGGTGTCCTGTATGGTATTTTGGGTGCAAAATCGAATTTTTATGTGTTTTTGTTGTTATGCTACTTCCTTATGAGATTTTCTGGTCCTTGCATAGTTGCATGAGATGTCACAGGGCATAATTTGAATTTGCTCTCAGTTTAATCGGTCATGGTGCTTTATGTGGTTTTCTGGGTGCAAAAAAAAATAATCTATAAATAAAACTCTGTGTTCATTTAATTGAAATGTTTGTATTTTCCTTGATGCAATATCACTCTTTTTCTGATTTGCATAGTTTGAGTTTGTGACCTTTTGTGATGTTGACTCTCTTTTTATTTTGGAGCAGTCAATTTTCGTTCCTCTCTCTTTCTCTCTCTCCGTATATGTGTGTGTGTTTCTTTGTAGCTATTTGCTGAAATCAGCTTCTTGTTCTCCATTTCCCACTGAATTTTTATCACTGTTAGGTTTTATTTGATCATACTTATATCATCATACCTCGTAAGAATTAAATCAAAGCTTATATCAGGGCTTGAGGGCATAGACTCATTCTATGGATAAAAGAATTACATTGACCAGCTCCCAACCTGCCAACCATTCATGAACCAGAGATGAGAGAGGAAAACACTTTACAAATCACAAGGTAGGTGGCATATTGGAACCCACCTTAATAGTTAGACAGTTCAAGCACTCATTGTACTAGGAGGCAATCCTCAAGATCCTCTATAAACATAAAGGCTTTAGGCAAACAGCGAAGAAGGCTGGGTTTGACACAGTAAACAGCATCCAATCTTTTCACACAAGCCATCCCATAAAGTGACAATTCAAAGAACAACCTCATTTCTGATGTTAAGTATCTTGTTTTAAGCACAATGATGGATGATGTATATAAACTTCTACAGCACAATAAATATATCTCCTTAATGTTCTCCCCTTTATCTTTCATGTACTGATGTGATGTAATTGGTAACTCCAAACAGGTCAATATTGAGGATTTGAATCATATTTTAAGTGAAGTCAATACCCACATTTTCCCATTCCTTAATGACCTTTCTCCTATAAGGACAATAGCTGGGGGTAGTGTTGCCAATACCATCAGGGGACTGACCGCAGGCTTTGGAGTCCCAAGTGGAATAATTGGTGCTTTTGGTGATGATGAGCAAGGTAGTATGTTCATTCATAATATGAGCTTTAGTGGTGTGGATGTTTCAAGATTGAGACTGAAAAAGGGACCTACAGGGCAGGTGAGTAGGATGCAAATTTGTCTCCTTTTCTGGGATTCGGCTGACTAAAAGAAATATTTAACTTAAATTTGCCTGTTATAGTGTGCATGTTTGGTTGATGCCGATGGCAACCGTACCATGAGGCCCTGTCTGTCAAATGCTGTTAAGCTCCAGGTATGCAGGCTTCCATATGCTTCTCCTGTTTAAATATTATGCAACTTTAAAAAATGATATGGATGTGCTCATTTTTTTCTTGTCCTTATGTTATATCTACCAGGCCAATGAGTTAAAAAGAGAGGATTTTAGAGGTTCAAAGGTATTTTTTCATGTTTGGGCCAAAAGTATCTTTATAGCCCAATGCTGATTGCTATTTTGCTAATATATCATGTTCTATGCAGTGGTTGGTATTAAGATATGCACATTTCAACTTGGAAATAATCAATACTGCTATTAAACTTGCTAAACAAGAGGGGGTTTCTGTTTCAATGGACTTAGCCAGTTTTGAGGTATGGCCATAAAATTATTGGCTTAATTCTTCGAGTATGAAAATTTTTGGTCTTAGTTGTATTGGCTTGGAAATAATTGGTCATGTGCAGATGGTCAGAGACTCCAGGATGCACCTCATAAGCTTACTGGAGACTGGGAACATTGATCTTTGTTTTGCCAACGAGGATGAAGCTAGAGAGCTTATAAGGTGACTCTTGCTCTCTTGCATTGCAACTAAGATAAATGTTAAGCATATTAAGCATTATTAGTGAAGTGTAAAATCTCATTTTGCTATTGGAAGAAGGTTTTTGGACCACTAAACTTTATATAAAATGGAATAATTGCCTAAAATTTTGTGGGGATGTTTGAACACAAATTTTGATGCATATTCTGGGATGCAATATCGACCCTTGCTTGAGGGTGAGTCTTAGCGCAATGTTAAAGATGCTTCATTATGACCGAGGTATCACAAACATGGGAACAACCTCTCTGCATGTAGGGGTAAGATTGCATATATCCGACTCTTCTCAGACCTCACAGTGGCGCAAGTCTCGTGCTTTGGACCTTCCTTTTTAACAATATTGACCTTCGCTGACTATTTATAGATCAAACTTAGAAAGTTTTGCTGGAAAAAAACAAAGAATTTATTGCTTAATAAAAGCTCTTAAGCTTATCTAGTTTTCATTCGTGATTTATTTTCAAGTCAAATAGCCATCCAAAACTTAGATGAGAGTCACTCTCATAGTAAACAGTTTGGAGGGAGCACTCAAAGATTGATAAAACGAAGTGAATACTGTGAGAGAGAAAACTAATGTCTAAAATTTATCAATACATTTTCATGATTGGATATGCTTCTGCACTGTTTCAGGGGAGAACCAAAAGCAGATCAAGAGGCTGCACTAAGTTTTCTGGCCAAACACTGCAAATGGGCTGTTGTGACCCTTGGCTCTAAGGGATGCATCGCAAAGCATGGTAAAGAGGTCAGTGGTTTTTTCTCTCTTTGTTCTTTTGATGTTTTTTTTTTTTTGGGGGGGGGGGGGGGGGGGGGGGGACAAGTTAAAATGACTGAAAAAGTTATAAATGATGTACGATATATGACTGAAAAAATATTGTGGCAGATGTAACACTGATAAACAGTAACCTTGACAGTGACTGTGACAACAATAACATATACCATATCCAATGAATTAAACTGATATATTCCATGTTTTCACGAAAAATAACAAAAATTGGTGGATATCAAGAATAGTGTGAGTCGTGTGATTATTTTCATCTTAGACAAGTCCTAGTTAATATGATCAACTAATGCGAAAATACATTGTTCTTTTGATGTTCATGCATTTATGAGAAAATAGAACATGCTTCAAGTTGTATCTACTTGCAATCAATAAGCTCAAGAAACAAAACAAAGATAAAGATAGCAAATAAAGCACGGTGCTGCAGCAGGACCAGGCAAATAAAAATCTTTATAAAGGAAAAGTAAATCATTAAGTTAAAGCATTTGGTAACCTGAAACAATTGGTATGTTTCAGGTTGTCCGAGTTCCAGCGATCGGGGAGGCACTTGCTATCGATGCCACAGGAGCCGGTGATCTCTTTGCGAGCGGCTTTCTGTATGGCTTGATTAAAGGGCTTCCACTTGAAGACTGCTGCAAGGTGGGCTCCTGTGGTGGTGGCTCTGTGATACGATCTCTTGGTGGTGAAGTGAGACCTGAGAACTGGCAGTGGATGTATAAGCAGATGCAGGCCAAGGGTCTGTTGCTTCCGGATCGTAAAAATTAGTTCTCTACTTGTTTGGGCTACCAAGACCCCTCTTCGGCTATAGCCACGTTTTTTAGAAAAGGCAGCATAATGTTGGATTTTGGGGGGCTGGTTCTGGTGGTTGCGATTTGTAGTTGATTAGTTTTGTGTCCAATAGCAGCACAGTGTGTATGGGACTAGGGTGGAAGTTAGACTTTGCTAGTAAAAGATGCTAGAATTGGACCAATTGGTTGAGGGAAGTGTTCCAAAACGGTTGGATTCTATTTACTTTGCTGCTTATATTGTTTTGTTTCCTCTGTTTCATGTCTAAAGAATTCGGCATTCCTTGTTTAGTTGCTGGTTGAAATTGTTCCGGGGGAAACTTTTCACCATCCCCTGGGCCTGTTGGCTTCTAGTTACTAAATTATCAAAAACTCCTTGGAAGGCAATATTTAGCGGGAAATTGCTTGAGAAGCGGCATCATCTTTCCATATCATGAAAAGGGTCAAGACTATCCAAAAAAGATCGTTTCTTTTCATGAAAAGATTGCATTGCAACAAGCTGGAGAAGCGAAGACCTGAGACTTCTGTCGTCAGGACTTAAAGTCCGTTCTTCAGGCTTCGTGGGTGAATACATTGATGTTTGAGAGGAAAAAAAAATCCGGCACCAACCCTTTGTTTTTGTGAGTTATATTTGGGACGTTATCACGAGAAATTTACAGCATTAATGATTGGAAAAAGTAATATATATAGCTTAACTGATGTTGGAAACAAAAGATCTGTCACCAACCCTTTGTTTAATCGAGTTATATTTGGAATGTTGTCACAAGAAATTTATGGCATTAATGATTGGAAAAGTTGATATAGCTTATTTTTCTTAAATCATAGATACAAAATCAATAAGCCAAAAAGCATAGCGTGGTTCGCACAGATAGCAAACCAGGCTCTTTAAAACCAAATAAATTGCATCTATGGTTGAAGATCGACTCTTGGCAATTCCAAGGTCAAGCCAAACATTAATCAAGAAAGCCATTTGTCCGCCGATTTTAGATAAGATATGCAAGCTAGTGGTAAGAGGGCCTCAATGTTAGACAGGAACAAGAGCCAAAGGCTATCAAACAGAGCAGAGTAAGTCCGCCTAACCGACAACTAAACTTAGCCAAAGCCTATCAAACCGGTCCTAAGTTCCCCCACTGCAACAAGGAAATCTAAAACCTTGTGCTGACCGTTTGAAAACTTGGAATTGAGGAAAAAAGAATGGAATGGAAGGAAAAGTTAAAAATTTTGATGTTTGAAAGTTTTTTAGTAGAGGAAAAGGGAAAAAAAAGAAGGGAAGAGGAGAAAAATTTTGGTCTCCAATTCTCTCATTTCTTTCCTCCCATAAGTGGGAGGATTTGGAGAGAAATGATTTGAAACTTAATAAATTTTTGATAATACCTATTTTATCCTCTACTCATAAGCATGCTCTTTTTCTAATAAGGGTATTTTAGTAAAAGTGTTAAAAAGGTATGCTTTCTTAGGGCTGTCAACGGGCCGAGCTGCTCGGGCTCGGCTCGGGCCCGGCTCGGTAAAAGCCCGGCTCGAGCTCGGCTCGTTAGTCAAACGAGCCCGAGCCCGAGCCCAAAATGAGGCCCGTTTAAATCTGAGCCCGAGCCCGAGCTCGAGCCCGAGCAGCTCGCGAGCCCAAACGAGCCCAAAAGAGGGCTCCAAAATCGATTGGATTGGTTTGGGTTCGGACTTAGCCCGTTAACCCAAACCCAATCCGTTAATTAGTCCCACCTCCTCTTCTTTTTTTTTTATTTTTCTTCTCCTTTCTTCTGAGTTCTGGGTTTCTCCAGAAGCGTCCGGGACCTCCGGATGTCCCTCCCCTCCCCTCTTCTGGGTGTCCCTCCCCTCCTCCCCTCCGGGTGTCCCTCCCCTCTCGCCTTCCTCCTCCGCCGCCGATGCCTCGCTGCCTCCCTCCGCCGCTGATGCCGAGCTCGGTTCCGGATGTTTCGATCGGAGACTGGATAGGGTTGTCCCTCCCCCTCTTTCTTCTCCGTTTCTCCCTCTCTCTTTTCCCCTCTTTGCCGACTCCTCCACCGGCGACGGCGGCGAGACTGCGACAGAGTCACAGAGGAGGGGAGTCCCTCGCACGGGAGGGTCGGGCCGCGGCCGGCGACGCCCGCGGCCGAGCCCGTGGCGTCCTCGGCCGTGCCTGCGGCCGAAGCCCGTGCCGGCGGTGCTCGCGGCCGAAGCCGGCGGCCGCCGCATGCGACGAGGTGAGTTATTCTTCTCTCTTTTTTTTTTCTTTCTTTCTAACCTTATTTCTTCTTTTCTTTCTTTCCTTCCTTCATTCTTCTCCGACGAACCGCCGGAACTGAGCTCGGCTGGCGGCTGCTCGTTCTTCTCTCCGACGGTCGACGGAGACAGGGACGGGGATGGGGATGGGGATGGGGCGGGCTCGGGCTCGGGCTCGGGCTCGCCGCTCGGGCTCGGGCTCGGGCAAACGAGCTTCACGAGCCCAAGCCCGAGCCTGAGCTGTGCCGCCCGAGCCCGAGCCCGAGCCCAATACTGGGCTCGGTACCGAGCCCGAGCCCGAGCCCGAGCCGGGGAGTTGGTGAAACGAGCCGAGCCGAGCCTGCGGAGGCTCGGGCTCGGCTCGGCTCGTTAACAGCCCTATGCTTTCTTTTCTTTTCTCTCCAAACTTCCAAACAAGAGGAAGGAAAGTACTTTCTCTTCCCTTCTAAAACTCCCAAACAAGAGGAAAGGAAAGTCTATTTTATTCCATTCTTTTCTTTTCCCTCTCATTAAAATTTTTCTTTCTTTTCTTTTCTCCCCAAAACTCCCAAACGGAGGGTTCGTTTGAAAACTTGGAATTGAGAAGAAAGAAATGGAATGGAAGAAAAAGTTAAAAATTTTGATGTTTGGAAGTTTTTAAGTGGAGAGAAAGATAAAGAAAAGGAGGGAATAGGAGAGAAAATTTTGGTCTCCAATTCTCTCCTTTCTTTCCTCCCATAAGTGGGAGGATTTGGAGAGAAAGAAATTGGAACTTAATAAATTTTTTATAATACCTATTTTACCCTTTACTTATAAGCATGCCCCTTTTATAATAAGGGTATTTTAGTAAAAGTGTTAAAAAAGGTATGCTTTGTTTTCTTCTCTCTCCAAACTCCCAAACAAGAGGAAGAAAAGTACTTTCTCTTCCCCTCCTAAAACTTCCAAACAAGAGGAGAGGAAAGTCTATTCTATTCCATTTTTTGCTTTTCCCTCCTCATTAAAGTTTTCATTTTTTTTCTTTTCTCTCCAAAACTCCCAAACGGAGGCATTAGTGCTCATGATTCCTACAAATAATTATTTCTATCATCAAAGTAATGTTCCAAAAGCATTGGCATCAACAATACGAAATATCTTAGAAGTAAACTAAACTGTAACTCGATTCCAAGCCAAGTTTGTAAGTCAAAAGATAATCTCGATGGCATGACAAATCCTCAGAAATTGAAGCATGAATCATGCAAAGAAAAACAGCGCTGATTTTTAAAGAGCATGCTGAAATCACATGATTCTCAAACATCATTTTCTTCATCATGTTCACACCAAACCGAGGGGATAATTCTATCCGAATCAAATATCCATTGGTGCTGCTTCAGAGCTCTTATCCTCTTGCATGGCGCCCTGATCGGCTGCAGCTTCCTCCCTAATTTCCATTGAGTCTATCACTTCCTGTATGGTTTTCTGATCGATCACGTGAAATGGCTCTCCAACTCCAACAACAGCAACGGTGCAGGTGGCACTGGTCAACTTCTCACTCTGCAATGTTTCTTTAATGGCACAAAGGGCATCTTTTATCAGTTCTTCACGAGAGTAGCTGTTGAAAGCCTCAAATCTGCGCTCCAAATAAGTTTTTGCAGCCTGGGAGCGGGATCCTATTGCAAATGCCTGATACTCAAAGTAGTTTCCACTGGTGCAGTTATAATATAGGTGGGCACCAGTTTCATCCAATCCAGCAACCAGCAGGCCCACCCCATAGGGCCTTTTCCAGGAACGCTGCGTGCAGACCTGCGGTTGGCAATAGCAGTAATGCAAACTATGTCCTCATGAAAAAAATTAAAGAACCCAGAATTTTAGGATCCCAAAATACAGCTTGGTAAGCTTCGAAGAGTTAAGGAAAAGAAATGGCTTTGCAGACTTAGAAAAATGAATGGCTGCAAAAAATCAACACATTGCAAGTAGACCACTTAACTATTTAAAATTAACAACCAAAAAATACATGGCATATGATAAAAGACTGCCATGCCAGAAGATCATGGCCCTTTAACTTGAATTCAAGAAACTCTATAGTTTAAACTGGAGCCTATCCATCCCTAAAACATCTTTCACAAGGGTTCTGAAGAAAATTCACAAGAGGACACGTGCAAATATCTAGAGGTGCTGATAGGAATAAATTCAAGAAAGGTTGACAAAATCAGTTTGGTATAAATTTAAAATTCGACCACAGATCGACCGGGTGAATCATCACTCAGAGGATTCAATTTGATTTCTATTCATCCATTTTTAATGAAATGTCAAGTGAAAAACAGGTGTCAAACAGAGAAGCGTGTCCAGAAGTGAATTTCCATGTCAAATATGGAGCTAAACCAATGTGCCATATGTCTTGATGCATATCGTATTAAAAAAAGGCTCATGTATTTCTTTGATATCAAAAATTAAAAGGCAATTGGAAATCATTTGCTGAAAATGTTAGAATACTCAGCAGCCACACACAGTTAAGTTGCTATATTCCTGTTTTTAGCATAGTCAATTAATAATGAAGCAAAATTACGCACTCTTGAGAACAAAGAATAAAAGATTCTAAAATGCATTTTGTTTATCCAGCAAGCGAAGCATAAAAAGAAAAGTAACATCAATGATACAACAAAAGTATGAAATAAATTCCACAGGCCAAAAACAAAAGGAAAAAACATCTAAATTGTCAAATGTGAATCTGGTACCATGAGCTCACTTTTTATAACACCAAATCAAGTGAATCGTTGATATAATTAGAGACACCTCCAATTTTCTTTTTCCTCATCTTTTGGAAATGGCTAAAGTACTAAACTATTATACAAATTGAGGAATTAACTAGATTAACTAGTATAAGGAATCATGGTACAGAGTCTCTCCCCTTATTAATCTCATATGACATTTTGAGATTTAGACTGGACCAGAATATTTTCCATTGAGTCTACATTCAACCAATACGACAGCACAAGCATTAGCGAGCTTTCTCTTTGAGCTGGCAGCTCCCAATATAGGGGGTTCCAAATAGTCGCATTCTTGTGTACAATAAAATTTTACCAATGCTACTGAAGGTGAACTCATATAATCCTCAGTTTTATCACCCAAGAGTTTTATCATGCGAACTTCTTTACGACTATTCTTCAAATTTTGATTTGAAGAAGGTCAGATTTCCGATCAACATCTTATCAGTACTTGATGTCTTGTATGTACATCTTTAAGTTTCCAAGGCATGTTGCAATCAAACACCTGAAAATACTTCACAGCATTTACCTTGTTTCAAACCTAATAGCTATCTTCATCATCATTAAGCTCTTCTATACATTAATCCGTGGTGCTTGAATGAGTGCAATTGGTATCACTTTGCTACCACATTTGAATTGGGACCATATTTCAATTTCTATTCCTACCAAATTATCATTCCATACAGTTTTTGAGTGGCAATAGCATTTAAAGAACACAACACAAGGAAAGCAATCATAACAGAACAGAAATTTCAGGGATGTTCACAGCAGCAATCATGATCAGGATGAATACTTAACATGATACGGACATAAATAAATTAAAAAAAAAACCCTCAAAAAGCTCTAGTAAGGAAGGTATTTTTATTTTCATTGCGGAAAGTAGAAAAAAAAGGAAGAGAAGAATATGGATGGAAGACGTGAAATAATATAGCAAAAAGCTCACCATAATATCAAATGTAGACCTAGACAGGGACGCATAACATCGAAGAGACACTAATATTAGGAAGAAGAAGCGATTATTTTCCACAATCGAAGCAACTCACCTCATTCCATTCCAGATTCTATTAAATTTGCTAAAAGAATAAGGAGATCAAGAAAGAAATCTCGAGAAAGATGGATGGGATCTTGGGGCGAGTGGGGTTTAGGGTTGCGAGGACTCCGAACCTGGGCCTTGTCGGCGAGGTGGACGACGAGGCGGGAGACGGGGAGGGGGGACTCGTAGACGAAGGCGTAGTTGATGCACTCGGAGCGGAGGAAGCGGGAGAGGACGCGGCCGTCGGCGGTGAGGCCGGCGATGGCGACGCCGATGTGGTCGTCCACCTTGAAGACCTTCTTCTGGTGGGAGGAGAGCTCGGAGGCCGCCTTGTTCACCGTGGCCAGCGCCACGTGGGTCGCCGACCGGAGGCCGATCGCCGCCGACCCTTGCTTCACCGCCTCCATCGCGTACTCCACCTGGAACAGCCGCCCCGCGGGGCTCCATGTCGTCACGTCCGTGTCGTACTGGTTCCGGAACATCTTCGACTCTTCTACGACCGAAACAAGGCTCTGCCCTTCTTCGATCGCCGCCCTTCGACGACCACCACCACCGGTGGATACTGCAAGGGGCTTTCTTTTGTTGCTGTTGGGATCTTAATTTGCGCGATTTTTATTTAGATCTACCGGGTTGCCTCCCAAGGTGACCGGAGAAGACGTCGGCCCTCGTGCTTCTTCCAAGGGGTGCAGCCGAACACAACACTGGGCCATGGTTTGGGCCGGACGTCACAGCACTCTGAGCTGAATTAAGCCCATCATCATCAATAGATGACAGAGAACCACAGGAGATCGGGGGATGTGGAACCGGGTTTTCAGTCAAAGCCGGACTTGGGCTTCATGCGCAACTTGCTTTTTATATGTCCGACATGGGACCAAAAGGAGAAGTATTTTAAAGCATTCGAACCAGCAAAAATTTAGAAGATAAGATAAAGTTTTATTTTTTTAAAAAATTAAAAACTCCAATAATTTCTCACGAAAAATTCAAAATAGCAATAATTAATGCACAGTTTATAAAGCTGCTGTAAATTTCTGCACAGATTTTGAAGTTGTAGGAAATTTTTGCACTAATTTTAAAGCCGTCGAAAATTTCTGCATTGATTTTCAGAGTAATATAATTTTTTTAAAAGACTAATTTTTGTAAGAAATTAACCTTTAAATGATAGAGATAAAACATTCTAATTCTTATGCAATCAAAGCAAATTTAATTCTAAACCATGAAAGCAAATTTAATAAGCAACCAATAGCAATTTCTAGTTTTATCAAAATCACGTTGTTGTTAGATTGTTGGCTAATGGCACCTAATAATTGCTATATTATAATTTTATATTTTTAAAATAATATTATAAAAAAATAAAAAAAATAAAAGATTGAAAAATCTTATCTGAATCGATGCATGAGATAAATATTGTTCTAAGAATGTAATTCAAACCTTATGTGAAAGTTTGCGATAATTTCGTCTTTGGTGCATGACAACTTGGCTTAGCTTGATTCTCCTCTAATAAGCATTGATGGGGGGCGAAATAGATCGTTCTGCCCATAACAAAACGGTCACCCAATTTCGGCCTAATAGACACCAACGCCAGCCAGACGAAACTTTGGTCCGGTCCAAAACTAGCCCGACCTCGAATATTCGCCGACTCACCTGACCAAATTCGAGGTGCCTCCTATATTCGTCGACTCGCTCGACCAAGTTCGGGGCGCCTCCTATATTCGCCGACTTGTCCGACCAAGTTCGGGGCACCTCCTGTACTCGCCGACTCGCCCCGACCGAGCTTGGGGCGCCCTCTCCAATGACATGCCCCGACCTTTGAGCTCGGGGCGCTCCGCCGAGCTCACCTCGGAATTCAGGATGCTAGGCTAACCTCAGCACCCGTCAGGTTGTCTTTATCAAATGCATGATGCGACTTCTCAACGAGCTCGGCTCTACCAACGGCCGCACCTATATGCGTGCCCACGCCCTCCTACGTGGCCGTACATAGCGACGCCGCCACGCCATACTTTGCTTGCTGGCCCACGACAGCCAAGAACAATATCATGCTACTCCGACCATATCCTACTACGATTGTCAACACCTTATTGTTCTCAAGAACAAACGGTACCACACGCCACCAGCAAGCTCTAGCTGCGCGCCATCCGATTTAAGGTCATCCCCTTTTTTTTTTTTTTTTTTTTTTTTGACTCCTTCGATAGGTCGCTCTCGAGCCAGATTTGAACCACAACAAGCATGATTACGAGAAGGCTCGGCTGAAATGGCTCCTTCGACTATTCGGAAAAGGAAGGGGGGATAAAAAAAAAAAAAAAGGGGGTGGAAGAAGGGAGCGGAAAGCACATGCACGTCCACTTTCTCTAGTGCTGCGCTTAATTGAGAGGACTTGCCTTTAACGTATTCTGTATTTTTTTTTTTTTTTTTTGCTTAAAACGGGTGCTTCAAACAACACGTGTCCGAATGCACCCAAGAACATCAAAATACAAAATCTCGCGAAGTGCCGATGGCAACTCCCGCTCTCCTGCCCACAGGGCGTATCCTGAATGGTGTGCTGCATATGCAGCTACCCAGTCAGCCGCCCCGTTAGCCTCCCTGAATACATGCTTAGCCTCAAAGGCCACAGCATCCCTCACCATCATCCTAATATCCCGGATCAGAGGATGGTCAGTGCTCTCCCGCCGAAGCCACCCAATAACAATGGATGAGTCGCCCTCCAGGATGATCGAGCTAGCCCGTAATACCCGCCGCGCATGGTAAAGGCCGGCCCAGGCAGCTCGCAACTCCGCCGCAGGCACTGATGTGTCGAATAGCCGGCAACCGCCCGCTGCCACTACCCTAGAGTGAGGGTCTCGTATGACGAAGCCGGCACCACCTCGTGTACCACTGTCTAGTACAGAACCATCAAAATTGACCTTGAGGAAACTCGGGGGTGGGGGCTCCCAGGTGAAAAACACCGATCGGAAAGCTGCCTGAGCAGAGCAAGAACCCCAGGTGTCCCGAGCTATCAAGGTCGTATCTGAAGGGCTGGTAGGTCTGGACTCCATCGCCAGTACTCGAGCGGACTCCGCAACAAACCTCGGCGACATCCTACGCTCGCCAAAAGTGCGAGCGTTCCTTGCCAACCAGATCTGGTGGGCGGTGCAAGTCGCTCGCATGGCCTCCTGACATGTCCGGGGACTAGCCAGCCACTGACGTATCATCTGTAGGAACAGTCTCCTCTCCCGCCAAACCACCTCTGGGATACCCGTCCACTGCCATGTCTGCCTCGCCCAAAAACATCCAAATAGTACATGATCAACAGACTCATCCGCACCGCAGGCCCCACACTCCGCAGGGATCCCCAGACCATGTCGGCTCAGCACAGCTCTCGTCGGAAGGCGGTCCCACATCACCTTCCATAGGAAAAGTGCTGCTCTTGGATGGAGCCTAGACCTCCAAATCCAAGCACCGTCCCATCCACTCTCATGCTCGCCCTGAATCACCCGGGCCAGATCACCCAGCCTAACACTGGCCCTGCATGAAGTGCTCCAAACTCTGACATCTGGGCCCTCGCATCCTGGTACTGGCAGAGAAAGGATCCTCTCGGCTAGATGTGCCCCGAACAACTGATGGAGTCTGTCCACGTCCCACGCTGCCCTCCCTGGTGCTAAGAGGTCGCACACCCGGAGCCCTACTGCTGCCTCGAAATCCACCGTCGTCGGCCAATATCTCAAGGGGATGGTATCCACCCACGGGTCATCAGTCACAACAATAGTCCGGCCATCGCCCATCAGCCACCTGGTATGAGCTAACACAGTCGGCAGGTACCTCCCAATCTCACGCCACATGAAAGAGATGCGGCGACCACGCCGTGCCACCTCGGGGCTCCCTCGACCATATCTAGCTGCCATCACCCGACTCCAAAGCCCATGTGGCTCCAACAAAAAACGAGCTGCATGCCGTGCAATGAGTGTCTCACGCCGCTCCAGAAGGGACTGAACTCCCAGACCACCCTCACTGGTGGGCCGGCATACCCGCTCCCAGGCCACCAAATGTACCCCACGACCCCCACCATGGGACCCCCAGAGGAAGCTCCGGAGAAGACGTTCAATCTTCAACAGAGTCGTCTTAGGGACCACAGTGTTGGCCATGAGATATACCGGCATGGACCCAAGCACCGATCTGACTAGTGTCAGCCTCCCCATCATGGATAGAGATGATGCCCTCCATCCCTCCAGCCTACTCTCGACCCGCTGCACCAACCCCGAGCACTCCGCCACTCGTAGCCTCCGGCCTGTGATGGGAACTCCCAGGTAAACCAGAGTCCCCTCCTGCTCGGGCATCTGCAAAATACTCCTGATCTCCTGTCTGACTCTGCTCTCTGTGCTAGGGCTGAACTGGATAGCTGACTTCGTGAAGTTAATTCTCTGTCCGGATGCCGCACAGTAATCTGCCAACACTCTGCGAAGTACACGTGCCTCCGAAACCCGCGCCCTGGACAATAGAAGACAATCATCAGCAAAAAGTAGGTGAGAGACAGGTCCCGCCCCCGGGGCTGGAACATAGGACTCCAGCTCCCGGCTTACACACGCCCTCTGGAGGGCACGGGACAATATGTCAGAACAAATGATAAATAAGTAAGGGGATAAGGGACATCCCTGCCGCAACCCCATAGTAGACTCAAAAAACACCGAAGGAGTGCCGTTGACCAAAATAGAGAATCTCGGCCCCTGGACACACCCTAGGACCCATCCAATCCATCGCCTGTGGAAGCCATAAGCCTCCAGTGCCCTCCGGAGAAAGCTCCATCTGATCCTGTCATAAGCCCTCTCCATATCCAGCTTGACAGCCATCAGACTGCCCCGCTTCGATGCTCGCTGGAGATCCCACATCATCTCCTGAGCCAGCATGACATTGTGGGAAATGTTCCTTCCCGCAATGAATGCCCCCTGCTCTTGGCTGATAATGCCCGGCAGTAGGGGCTTTATCCTGCCCACCATAATCCTCGCCACAACCTTGTACAAGGTTGTACACAGACTGATGGGCCTAAAGTGCCCCGGCTCTACTGCCTCTTGGCGCTTCGGGATGAGCGTAATGAAAGTGGCCTTCCAATCCTCAGGCATGGCTGCCTGAGTGAAGAAACACTGAACAGCCTCGATCACAGCTCCCCGAATGATACCCCAATATCTACGGAAGAAGAAAGGGGGAAAACCATCTGGTCCTGGAGCTTTGTCCGCTGCCAGCGCCCAGACTGCCTCCTGCACCTCCTCCGCCGACACCGGCCGTATCAGGGTCGTATTCTCATCATTAGCAATACCTGCATCAATCCGCGGAGAGTGGTCATCAGCACCAGGGCCTTCATCCTCAGTCCATCTGGCGCGGAAAAAGTCAAATAGAACCTGTCCAATGGCAGGCTCACCCTCCACTCGGCGGCCAGACCCATCACGCAGTGAGTGGATCATACTCCGCTGACGCCGAATAACAGTCGTGCGGTGAAAGAACCTGGTATTGCGATCACCCTCGTTAACCCATTGGAACCGAGATTTCTGTCGCCAGAAAATCTCATGCTGCCGTAGCAGTGAGTGGTGCGTCGCAAGAAGCCCCCGAAGATGAGTCATGTCATCCTCCGGGAGTGCACCCCGCAGGTCTTCTCTCCTCTGTAGTGCCGTAATCTCCTCCTCCACCCCCTCCAATCTCCGAAAAATATCGCCCACTACCTCGCGGTTCCAACGGCGAAGCCGCCGTTTGGTCAACTCGAGTTTGCGTGAGATTCGCCGCATCGCGTCCCCCCGCACCGGAACACGCCACGCATCGCGAACGATGTCCCAGGACTGGGGGTACGAAAGCCAGATCTTCTCGAAACGAAAAGGACTCTGGTGACCCGATACCGACGAGGTCGAAATCAACAAGGGGCAATGATCTGATGCAATCCGGGGTAAGTGGCTGACTCGGCAGGTAGGGAAGCGAAGGATCCAGTCTGGGGAAGCAAAAGCCCTATCTAGCCGCTCCCACACCCTAGCACCGCCAGGTTGATTGTTGCACCAGGTGAACCGTGGCCCCGAAAAGCCTAAGTCCACCAAGCCATTCAGCTGCACAAAGTCGCGGAACTCCCTCCTATCAATCCTATCAGTGAAGGGCGCACCTCCCCTCTTTTCATCCGCACTCTGGATACAGTTAAGATCACCAACTACCATCGTTGGGATACCCTGGGCAAGCAAATTGGTAATCTCTTGCCAGAGGATTCTCCTGACCCTGTAATCCGTGCTCGCATATACACCGCACAGCACCCAAGGGTCCGCCTCAGGTTCCGATACAACCATCACTACCTGTTGAGAACAGTTGTGGAAGACATCAATCCTAGCCACCCCCTGCCTCCACAGGATCAAAAGGCCACCAGACAGCCCCTGGGACTCGACTGCATAGGTCTCCCAGTCCCTCCCCAGGCGTCGCCTCAGTCGACCAAGCCCATCACCGGACAATCGTGTCTCGCAGAGAAAACAAATCTCAGGGCAGTGGAGCTGTACTAGCCGTTTAAAGGAGGACATGAAGGCCGGCTTGGCCGCCCCCCTGCAATTCCAGGCTAAAATCCTCATGGATCAACAACTGCTCGGTCGGCCTCAAGTACATCCTCCCCCTGGGCCTCGGGAGCTAGCTCAGGCTGGCGGCCTAAATCCCCCAGCTGCTCAACCTCACCAGAAACCTCGCACATGACTGCCGCCCTGATGAGTCGCACGACAGCTGGGTGGTCCCCCTCTGCCGTAGCTAAATCCGTGGAGCAGTCACCGCTGGCATCTACCTCCGGGAGACCCTCATGTGGAGCCTCTCCGAGCGGCACCCCTGACGCCTCATCACGTGGCATCAGGGGCTCTACCCGACCTACCTCCCGTGGCATCCCTGGGCTAGCCACGTGCTGCTCGCCCAAAGCTTGGGTCAGAGTACCAAACCGGTAGACACCATCAGGCCCTCTCCCAGGGCCCTCAAGTGAATCCCAGGGGTCCCGCCCAGGAGGGGTCTGACCAACAAGCAGGTGGGTCCCCTGCACTGGGACCGGTCCCCGACCTGGAGATCTATACTGGAAAGGACCAGCTGGCTCCCCAGGATCCAAGGTCGGGTCATCCTGGACCTGCAAATCCTGAGAGTCCTGCGCAGCCCCTGACTGGGCTTGTGGGCTCCCCGCTGATGGTCCACTAGGATCCCCCCCTAATAGAGCTGGCGGGCCCCGTCCCTGCAGCAAGGGCCGTGAACCAGGCCGGCCTATCCCGCGTAGCCCACGGAGAGCCCGCGAGAGAGGAGTGATGCCCGTCATCGCCCGTGCGCCCAGCTGGGCCCGCACTGCCCCCGCCCGTCGCGAAGCCAACGGGCGCGGCCTGCTACCCACGCGCGGCCCGCCAACGGCGCGGGAGGCGCCATCGGCGCGTGGCGCGCCATCGGCGCGGGGCGCGCCGTGGGCCCCGCGCCGGGCTCTGAAAGCCCGGGCTCGGCGGCCCAGCCTACTCGACTGGGCCTGCTTGCCTGGGCCCCTTGGCGAACCAGGGCCCACCGGGGGCCTGGCCCGCTTAGCGCAGCCCCGACTCGGCTCGCTGGGCCCAGAGGCAACCAGGGCCGAGTCGGCCACTCGGTCGACCTCGTCGAGGTCGTCGACCGAGTCGACCCAGAGCGGGATCGAGAGGTCCCGGAGCGTGCCCTCCCCCCCACCCACCGGCGATCGTCGCCTAGCGACTTTCGTCGGCTTTTGCCAGCCTTCGGTGTCCACAGGGGACACCGGTAAAACAACTGGCGATGGCGGTCGGGCGGCGGGCGACTCGGGTCGCGGGTCAGACACCGACATCTGCCGTCCAGCTACCGGAGAAGGCGGCCGGGACGGGCCCGATCCTGGCACTGGTGGAGTCTCCTTCGGCCGTGGTGGTCGAGACTCCCGCAGCGGAGGCCGCCGCCGCGTTGCCACCATCCAGGGGCCAAACACCACCCCTGTGTTCTCCTCTCCAACACCGGGGGGCGCCGAAGCCGACCCGCCACCAGGGTCCACCGCCACTGGTGGCGGATCCACCACCCACCCAGGAGCCATCGGGAACCGGCAGGCCGCCTCCAGATGGCCCATCCGCCCGCACCGGGGGCAGAGGAGAGGAATATTTTCGAAGACGAAGGGCTGCCACCGCACCTTCGTCTTCCCCTGGATCTGGATTCCAGGTTTAAGGGGCTCGGTTGCGTCGACTGCAACCTTCACCCGGGCGAACGCCATCGCCCGTCGCTGCTCGGTGACAGTGTCCACGGCGATCGGACGGCCAGCCCTGCTTGCTATATCAAGAATCGTCGACGGTGTCCAGTATTCCGGTGGCAAGCGAGGAAGACGAAGCCACACCTCCACCGGCGACACCGTCTCCTTCCCTGGCTCAAAATCAGGGACCCAGGGAGACATAGCAAGGAGTTGCCCCCCCACTACTCAGGGTCCCAGATTGAGGGCACGCTCTCGGTCCGCCGATGATCGGAATCGGAGAGCCAGGTAGCCGTCCGCAAGAGGGACGGCCACCACATCCTGGAGTTTGGCCCGGGTAGCCACGTCCTTGGCTACCCACTCGGCCGGAACACGACGTCCCAGGCTGCGTACCACGACAGCCCTCCCGTCCCACTCCAGGCGGGCTGCCGCAATGGGTTCCTCCCGGAGCGTCACGACCTCCGGGAAGCGGCGGCACAGCCGCTCAATCTCCGCGGCCGTGGGCCACTGAGTCACCCACGGCCCCGGCCTCGACCAGGCACCGGAGTGCTCCCCACGACCGCCATCGGGTACTCCGCCGGGTGTGTTGGGCTTACCTGAGCCTCTCGCCGTACCTCCCGCTTCCGTCCCCGCCGGCGCCTTCCCCTTCCCCTTCCGATCCATGGGGGGCGTAGAGATCCACCTGCGAGAAAGAAGTTAGCTGGAAAGGAGTTGCAGAGGCGAGAGCCGGGTCCGCCTGCGAGGAGGGCCGAGGGCGAGGCCCACGGGATCCGCCTGCAAGGTCGAACGATAGCCTTCCCCTCCCCCCTCCGGGTTGTCGGACTGGACCGGTGACGACCACCGGAGGAAAAATGCCGGCAAAACAAGCCGTTGAACACCTCTGAGGTACGGCGTAACTAGCCGTTAACTTCCCCAGAGTTTCTCTCACTAGACAGAATCTTTCCAAACGTGCCCAGATACCTAACGTATTCTGTATTCACTGCAGGACAAAACAAGAAAATAATTTGAAGTATTGGAACCAGCTTAAATTTAAATTTTTTAAATTAGAAAAACTCCAGCAGGAATAGCTTATAGCCAAGCCCGAGGCCTATTTGGGTGTTTTCGTCCATAGATTTCCAAAAAGAGCTGTGGGGCCGGCCGTACTGAAGCTTTTTGAAACATTGTGGAGCCAGTTAATGTCCCGTTGGGTGAATGCGGAAGCCGATGGGTTGCACAAGACGAGCAAAAGCAAAGAACCGTAGCCATGGCTGGGTTCATCAATTGTGGTCCAACTGGCTGTCCTTCTCCATCAGTCTTCCCCTGTGGGTTTAGCCTTTTGATCGCTAAATTGGATGGTTTGGCGGTGCCGCCATCGGCTGTTCCACCCAACTCACTCCCGGAAACGCATGCTCCACCTAACCTTAGCATGGCTTGATGCCAACATTAACGGATGTTAAGAGCCACACCTAACTACTGTAAGAAAATATAAATATATAAACAAATCTACTTCATCCTACCAATCTAAGTTTTTAGAACAAATAATGATTTTAATATTATAAAAAAAATATAAATATATAAATAAATCTACTTCATTCTATCAGTTTAAGTTTTTAGGACAAGTGATGATTTCAACATGGTTTCAGAGTAGAGATCCTAAGTTCAAATCCTGTCTCTGCACTTTTTAACTCCATTATTAAAAAAAAAAAAAAAATTTACATGTTGAGCTCATCCATTAAAAGAAAAGTCCGGCCCATATGTGAGGGCTTAAGCTTTCAGGACAAGTGATGATTTCAACAACCATTTGCATGTGTGACTTCTAATCACCGGCACATGTCCCATAAAATTTGAGAGATTAGGTTCTTACTTCTTCTTTTTCGATTTAAAAAATATATATTTCGAGGAAGGGAGGGGGAAAAACCAGAAAGTTTTATTGCTCCAAAAGGAGAGTGCTAGATTTTCAAGGAGGAAAATTGAGATAATGAAGAGCACAAGTGCACAAGTTCATTTCTTATTGAACTGATGATTTGTGTGTCAGCAATCAATCAAAACATACAATGGAATAGCTAGATGTGATTTATGGTGAACTAGAGATATGGTATCATGATTCTAGTCGCATGTAAACCATTTCATTTAATTAGATAATTTTTAAATATTTCTATCTCATCTCAACAATCCAGCCGGTGGTTGAGAGCAAGTGTCCTATATCAGATTTTGATGGAAATAAAGCAGACCAGAGTAGCGTGACCTTTGCTGGATTAGGTAGGGCTCGGCTATAATAAATCATACCACGTATGGAAGAGTTGGCAAAAGAGGTAGGATTCAGCCATGATTGGATAAGCGAGCCAAAAGATTGGAACTTGGCCATCATTAATCGTGATGCATTGATACAACTTACAAACTAAAGGACGTCTTTGTGATGTAGGGAAGTTGCAAGGTTTTTATTTAATTATTTTTTTTCGTAGTATAAATAATAGATTTGTACTCTGTGTAAAGGATTCTTGCAAAATCGGATCTTATCTTATTTTAATTTACCATAGTTTCTACGTTAAGAGTGGTTGTAACTTAAATTTCCACAGTGGCTCAATATTATCCCTATGTATATCTATCTTCTTCAAACAGTGGTGTGGAGATAGCGAAAATTTTCGAAGGTTTAAGACACCTAGACTTATTCTATTCTCTACCATCTCTTTCATCACCATCATTATTTCAGCTGATTCTAGCCGGTGGCATGCCCGCATTCATCCATCCTCGCTATTGGCTTGTCATCAATTTCTTTTTGAGTACACTCAGATGATGGAATTTCGCTAGACAGAGGGAGCATCAAAAAATTGAAGTCTCTTAAGACCATCCGAATGTCGGAAAGGTAAGATATTGTAGTTTTCTAACTCGTACGTGTAGATATAATACGATTCATGTCCCGGTCAGCTTCCCGGGCCGGGCATCCACCATCCCAGTACAGGAGGGAATCCTTGGTTGCTCATGCCGTCCATTCCCGCCATGCCATAGAAATAATAAAAAAAAAAAGACGTTGACAGTGGGGAGAGTGGTAAAGGGATGGGTTCTTGGGTTGCATTATTTAAAGCCGCGATGTGCGGCCAACACGGGGGTCCCCCACGGGGGCTGTCCTTTGATTTAGTTCCAATAAGTCCATCAGGGAAATAAGATCCCAATTTTTGAATGGACAAGGCATTTGTCCGTGATTCCTAGTGGGTGCATGCCGAGCCAGAACGGGACGTGGCCATCCTGCCAACCCGTTGTCCAGCCAAGCGCCAAATCGAGCTTAAGTGCTTTCTTTTTTTATTTTTTTTATTTTATTTTTTGTGGTGAGAACGCGCCTTTGCTTTTCAACACCAGAAACAAAAAAAAAAAAAAAAAAAAAAAAAAAAAAAAAAAAAGGGCAATATCACTTAGAATTTGAAGGAGCAGAAAGACCTGAAAATGTTACAAGTTGATCAATGAATGATAATTCATATATCGAACTGCCGAATTGGAAAAATTGGGTGCTATCATAGTATCAGCTAAGTTCACGGGCTGGAGATAAGCGGACTCGAACCGCTGACATCCGCCACAGGGTAAACCACGCCGGCAAGATAGGGCTTATCTAGCCGATCGGCAGCCAATTAGGTTGCTGCTTATATAGGTTATTATTGGACCGAAATTTTGTAGATTGGTCCACCTTTCATCCTGCTTCTTCTGCTGTAAAATATTTTATTTTCTAACTTTATAAGATGAGTCTATTTTAGATGGAGGTACGAGGAAAGAAGCGAATTTTGTCATTTGAGATCTGCTCTCCAAAGTGGTAGCAGCGGACGGCTGGCTACCAATTATTTGACATTTCAGTCTCTGAAGCGGAGTTGAGAATTGTCTGAACGAGACTTCGACATGTGAGACGAGTACTATAAGGCATAAGCTAGTTCGATCATTCTGAAGGGCGACTCAGCCACGGTGTTCAATTGGATCTAGTGGGTCCGAGAGATGCGAGCTCGGACCACCCTTTGCTCTAAGACATCTGGATAATGACGAGGGATGGTGGAGCTTTTCAGACTGAGCGTGTATTTAGAAAGGCCAACGGAGCTGCCGATTGGGTGGCTGCTTATGTGGCTAACCATTCAGAAAGTATCTTGTGGAGTTGCCTCGGGCACTCCGTGGCTGCTATCAAAAAAAGAAAAAAAAAAGCACTTTCCTTCACGTTGACGCAAGAAATTTGTCCCATCGAGCTGCAGAGGACGCTAGCTGTTTACATGGGATAACCTCTTTAATATACAACTGCTCGAGATAATGGAGCGTCCTGCTCATTGGTCCATCAATCATCTCGATTTAGGTGATCGAAGACTAAACTTTGGAATCTTGAGCTTTTCTTCCCCGGATCAAACCTGAGATATCAAATCGGAGCGAATACTCTCAAATCAGTTACTGTGATCTTAGTTCGTTTGATCCATAGATCAGAACTTCAGATAAAGCTGCGTCCAATTGGGCCACCCTTCAATGGCATATTATTTTGGCACAAGAAACTGGTGGTAAATGGTATGAAATATAATTGGATAATTGATACTCAGATGGATTAACATCTTCAAAATGTTTTCTTTGTATTTTTTTATCCTTAACATACGACAAAGATCACTTTATTCTGATCGTCCACTGATCACCAATAACCATCTTGGATACTTCTAAGAAATAGAAATGATAAAGAAATTTTTATTTTAGTTTACAAATGGCGTGGTGACAACTTTTATCGATATGCAAGGGAGGGGAAAACAAAGGCAAAGCAGCCACAGAAGTCCACCATTAAAGACCAAGAATAACACTTTTGGTTAATTTATTGGAATGTTCTTATCCTTCGAACAAAAAAGAAAAAGAAGATATTTTTTAATGAAAAGAGAGAAAAAAATTGAAGTCGAGAGCCTCTTTGTGAAAGAAGACCAATCGTTCTTTCGCACGAAAGATACAACCCGAACACTCTTAAGTTGGGGCCAGCACCTGATTTGGTGCGGCTAGTTTTCAGGTGCTATTTTTAAAGCATTACATGATGCAAAGCCCTGGCTAATGATTACTGAACTTCAAGCTCCAAAGTGCATACTCGGTTGATGGGTGATGTCATGGCATGCTTAAGTTCTCTTCAAACCATACTCGAAGGGAAAAATTAGTGAGAGACCCTTTTAACTCGTTCAGTTGACCCCACCAGGGTCGAGAGAGCAATTAAAAGGGCAGCTCACAAACTTTATTTCCATATCATGATGAGTTCTCTTTCTTTATATACCGAATCCAAAGAACCCTACACCTTTTCTTTTCCTCCTTATGAAGAGTCCCCTGTCTGTGCATCGATCCGAGGGGTGGACAGGTATGGTGATGGTCACCTCCTTATATGGGAGACTTGTAGGATGGCTACTGACTAGGTCGCCTCTTAATTTCGTGGCCCGGCATTTCGGAGATTTTTTGTGGACGTCTGCTTTAGATGTTCCTTTTGTTTTGTTGTCTTTCCTTTCCTATGATGTGGCTGGTTTTACTCATGTTAGAATTATATGAATGAGTAGCCATTAAAAAAAAAAAAAAAAAAAAAAAGAGTCCCGTATCTGTGCATACAACATGCAGGCAGCAGCGACAGAAGAAACCGCGTTTTGAACCAATATCACATAATTGCGATGGGGAATATGTTGAAGTGAGGCTACGAGCCAAAGAGAGATGCACCTCCCAACCAATGAAAACTCTATTCTGTTTCCATATGCAATTGGAAAGAAACGCCACGAGCCTTGACGTGGAGGGCTTTCGTTCCCGTGAAACTACTTTTCCATGAAGGGGAATGATGGAGGTCCCTGTTGAAGTTAGTCTTTGTGAAGCCATCTTATACATGGCAATGCTGCTTGGTATCCAATGTCTAAATTTCAATGCATTTTCCGAGATGATAGCCAGCCTTTTCTTCAAAATAGCTGACGATCTCTTTCAAGTAGGATTGAACCAACCTTTCCATTTTGCAACACATCGCTTGAAGAAAAAAAGAAAATTCTAGATTTCACAGTTCATTACTCAGACTTCAATTTAACTAGTAGACCTATTAAAGATCTGCCACTGTATACAAGTGTTAAAGCCTATGCCTAATTATTAGGAGCACCTTCTGTCGCTACAGTTGTTTGAGGCCCAGTCACCAGTCTGACTTTCGGATCCGTCCATGCAATAAATAAAATGATTTCTTGGCTATATATATTTGATGCCTAAGTAGTCAAGAAAGAGGAGGTATGGAATATTTTAAGAGAGATCTCTCACTTGGAATTTATTGGAAATCCCAGATACTTAGTACCGACAGTTTTTAGCACGCTGTGGAGTACAACTGAAAGCAAATTTGTTGATGAGTGATTCAATATAGCAGCGTGCTGATTACAGACCAGCAAGAATGAGAGTTCCTTGCAGGCCTGGAAGAAGTACATGCGGCCACCATATTTGTATGCACTAACTCAAGGATATATGTTAGTTTGCGTCAGTAAATTCCTTCAAAAAATATACAAGGTGTGCATCTTACTACTAGAAATACTAAGCATGATATGTCAAACTGAATGGTTCAATCCATATCGAATTGAATCGGCGCCAAGTCGAAATAGTTCAGCTGGGTCGGGCCGGTTATGTTATAAAACCTTTCCTTTTTCTCACTTACTAAACCTGAAATGGTTCAAGTGACGAGTTATGACACCCCTCCCCCTACTAGCAAACCCTTCCTTGACAACCACTCGCGGTGGCTTTTGGACGCCCTTCCTCTCTCTAATGAACATTAGTAAGTTCCTCAACTTTTCTTCTTTTTTCCTTTCTTTCTCTCTTGCTCCGAGGGTTAGGGTTAGAATTTTTTTTCCTTCCTCTCCATCCCTTTCTCTCTCCTTTTCTTTCGCTCCCCCCTCCTTTTCTGCTCTATTTTAGGGCACTTTGGTTCGCATCATGCTAAACTTGTTGCTAGTTGATACATCTTTTTGTGCTGATTGAGTGAATATCGCTACCAAGAATGTAGAGCAGAGCGAACCTATGGAACTATAAATTCTTCTATGGAACGATCTTGCAATGGTTGTATCTTTCGTTTACAACGAGAGCGGTTGCAACACATCCTCATAATTGAGTATTTTACATTATTTATTAAATATTTTACCGAATGTAAGCAAAAATAGATTAAATTGGTGAAGTTATTAAGCATTTTTATTCTATTTTTTTTTTAGTATAACAGTTGCTTACTGTTGGGGGGAAAAATGGACTATCCCACAAATACAATTAAAGCACCCAAATCCGACAGCGAGCCGAGCTCATAGGCCGAGCCGAGCTCATAAGGCTGAGCCGAGCGCATAGGCCGAGCCGAGCACAGAAGGCCGAGACTAGACGGCCGAGCTCAGAAGGCCGAGCTCAGAAGGCCGAGCATAGAAGGCCGAGCTCAGAAGGCTGCCGAGCTCATCCAGGCTGCCGAGCTCAGAAGACTAAGGCCAGAAGGCCGAGCACAGAAGCTGTCGAGCTCATCCAGGCCGCCGAGCTCAGAAGACTAAGGCCAGAAGGCCGAGCACAGAAGCTGTCGAGCTCATCCAGGCCGCCGAGCACAGAAGGCTGCCGAGCTCATCCAGGCCGCCGAGCACAGAAGATTAAGGCCAGAAGGCTGAGCACAGAAGCTGCCGAGCTCATCCAGGCCGAGCTCATCCAGGCTGCCGAGCTCAGAAGGCTAAGGCCCAGAAGGCCGAGCACAGAAGCTGCCGGGCTCATCTAGGCTGCCGAGCTCAGAAGACTAAGGCCAGAAGGCCGAGCACAGAAGCTGCCAAGCTCATCCAGGCCGAGCTCATCCAGACCGCCGAGCACAGAAGGCTGTCGAGCTCATCCAGGCCGCCGAGCTCAGAAGACTAAGGCCAGAAGGCTGAGCACAGAAGCTGCCGAGCTCATCCAGGCCGAGCTCATCCAGGCTGCCGAGCTCAGAAGGCTAAGGCCCAGAAGGCCGAGCACAGAAGCTGCCGAGCTCATCCAGGCTGCCGAGCTCAGAAGGCTAAGGCCCAAAAGGCCGAGCACAGAAGCTGCCGAGCTCATCCAGGCCGAGCTCATCGAGGCCGCCGAGCACAGAAGGCTAATCATAGAAGGCCGAGCTGACCTCAAAAGGCCGACCTCGTCCACATGCTGCGGCCATGCCCTACAGCAGCCTTACTGCACCATGCTTTACTTGCCGGCCACGCCATGGCATATCAACCAGGGACCATACCCTGCTACGACCGCCAACAATCATCACACGTGGCCTCTCCAGACCTCCAACTTACTCCACAATTAATGCGCACGTCGCCTGCTGCCTACGGATCTCCAGTTCTCCACGGCAAATCAGCACGGCAGTGTTCAATCAACCGAGACAATTCTCTGACTCCGACGTGGTCTCCCACTACAGCATTAATTCGCCTGATCGTGCGGCATGCTCAAACTGTACGACGACCTCGCTCCATCATCTCACAGGTAATCCAGCACCTCTCTATAAAAGGAGAACCACTCCATTTTAGAGGGGGGGCTAGCTGGTAGGCAAACAAAAAACTCTGATACATGCTGTTTCCTCCAAGAACACATTGGCCCCCTCTGACTTAGGCATCGGAGGGCCGGCGCCGGAAAGCCCGGCCACCGGCTTCTTGCAGGTTCCCCGGAAAGGAGCCGCACGCCGACGATCCACCGCCTGCCGTTCTCGCTCACAGGCCACCCCCCGGAGGACGCCGCCAGACGACGAACCGCCGTCCGCCGATTCTCCCACCGAAGCGCCTCCTCCTCGGTTCGCGGCCGCCCCGGGTCCAATTTCCAGCAACAGTTGGTGCTAGAGGAAGGGCCCGAGTCGCGGCCATGAAACTAAGGAGCAGAGGAGTCTTTAATGCCTCTCAGCATCATACTCCAAGTCCCAAACGCTCAGTCCAGATTTCACCACCAAGATCTCCGGTAGATCAAGTTCCACAAGTCCAACTCAAGCACTTCGATGCGCTAGTGCAGCAAGTTCAAGCGCTAGCCATTGCAGCCCAAAGCCTACAACAAGTGGAGGCCCCTCCTGTGCCGCCTCAACGGGATCATGTTAAGCAGAGGAAGAAACTTTCTCCCGAGCCATCTCGAATCAGGCATGGCTCCCGCTGCAACGACGTATGTGGGGGCAACCAGTGAAAAGTAGTAGTCCAAGTCTCACGTCAACGAGTTGGGAGGAAGGAGAAATAAAAGCTGAGGTCTGGAGAAGGAGAGTTATGGAGCTTTAAAATGGAATTGTAAGCCTCTGTGACAAAGGGTACAGCCCCATTAAATCCCATTGTCCTTCCAAGTCTTCTGTCTTCCGGCAGCAAGCAAGAAACCAGCATGTACTCCCTCCTCACGGACGTAAGTCCTTAGGACGGTGCCCGCGACGTTGCTCCCCTTCAGAGCGTCGCCATCACATAAGCCCCCGCCGAGCTCATATAGGCCGAGCTCATGCAGACCGAGCTCATGCAGGCTGCTGAGCTCAGAAGGCTGCCGAGGTCAGAATGCCAAGCTCAAAAGGCTGCCGAGCGCAGAACACCTCCCAAAAAATCGAGCCAAAGAAGGCCGGTGCTGAACCAAGTCCCGAGGGACTTCGAAGCTCGAGAGCCATCAAAATATCTCCAAAAGGTACAGGACGCCACTTTGGCTTCAAATAATTTCAATATTTTATCTATTTTCAGATCGGAGAATCCAAAAAACGACCTACGGATATCTCTATCTCCAACGTCGCCCCACTTTGAATAAGGGCGCATGATCGCCGACGAATGAAGTCCATCTGCTGTATGTCTCCAAGATCGGATGCCCGACCAAGCTCGGATCTCCCAGTTAAAGGATTAACGTCATGCTACATGAACTATCGAGCTCGGCTCGATCTCCGTCAACTAATCGAGCTCGGCTCGATCTCCATCAACTAATCGAGCTCGACTCGATCTCCATCAACTATCGAGCTCGGCTCGATCTCCATCAACTAATCGAGCTCGGCTCGATCTCCATCAACTATCGAGCTCGGCTCGATCTCCATCAACTAATCGAGCTCGGCTCGATCTCCATCAACTAATCGAGCTCGGCTCGATCTCCATCAACTAATCGAGCTCGGCTCGATCTCCATCATCTATCGAGCTCGGCTCGATCTCCATCAACTATCGAGCTCAGCTCGATTTCGGCTCGATCGCCAACAGACAAGGCCAAAGAAGGTCGCCGGTCAACCTGGAGCACTTAACTCCAACTGCATTAGAGGTACACCCTACTTGGCACGTACATCTCTATACATATTTGGCTATATTACAGGATGATCGACAACTGGCCAACTTCTTTCGTCCGAGCCAAAAAGCAGCTCGAACTCGGAAGTCGGGGGTAGTGTTGGGGGAAAAAATGGACTACCCCACAAATACAATTAAAGCACCCAAATCCGACAGCGAGCCGAGCTCATAGGCCGAGCCGAGCTCATAGGCCGAGCCGAGCACAGAAGACCGAGCACAGAAGGCCGAGCACAGAAGGCCGAGCTCAGAAGGCTGCCGAGCTCATCCAGGCTGCCGAGCTCAGAAGCCTAAGGCCAGAAGGCCGAGCACAGAAGCTGTCGAGCTCATCGAGGCCGCCGAGCTCAGAAGACTAAGGCCAGAAGGTCGAGCACAGAAGCTGGCGAGCTCATCCAGGCCGCCGAGCACAGAAGGCTGCCGAGCTCATCCAGGCTGCCGAGCTCAGAGGACTAAGGCCAGAAGGCTGAGCACAGAAGCTGCCGAGCTCATCCAGGCCGAGCTCATCCAGGCTGCCGAGCTCAGAAGGCTAAGGCCTAGAAGGCCAAGCACAGAAGCTGCCGGGCTCATCTAGGTTGCCGAGCTCAAAAGACTAAGGCCAGAAGGCCGAGCTCATCCAGACCGCCGAGCACAGAAGGCTGCCGAGCTCATTTAGGCCGCCGAGCTCAGAAGACTAAGGCCAGAAGGCTGAGCACAGAAGCTGCCGAGCTCATCCAGGCCGAGCTCATCCAGGCTGCCGAGCTCAGAAGGCTAAGGCCCAGAAGACCGAGCACAGAAGCTGCCGAGCTTATCCAGGCTACCGAGCTCAGAAGGCTAAGGCCCAGAAGGCCGAGCACAGAAGCTGCCGAGCTCATCCAGGCCGAGCTCATCCAGGCCGCCGAGCACAGAAGGCTGCCGAGCTCATCCAGAAGGCTGCCGACCACAGAAGGCTAATCATAGAAGGCCGAGCTGACCTCAAAAGGCCGACCTCGTCCACATGCTGCGGCCATGCCCTGCAGCAGCCTTACCGCACCATGCTTTACTTGCCGGCCACGCCATGGCATATCAACCAGGGACCATACCCTGCTATGACCGCCAACAATCATCACGCGTGGCCTCTCCAGACTTCCAACTTACTCCACAATTAATGCGCACGTCGCCTGCTGCCTACGGATCTCCAGTTCTCCACGGCAAATCAGTACGGCAGTGTTCAATCAGCCGAGACAATTCCCTGACTCCGACGTGGTCTCCCACTACAGCATTAATTCGCCTGATCGTGCGGCATGCTCAAACTGTACGACGACCTCGCTCCATCATCTCACAGGTAATCCAGCACCTCTCTATAAAAGGAGAACCACTCCATTTTAGAGGGGGCTGACTGGTACGCAGACAAAAAACTCTGATACATACTGTTTCCTCCAAGAACACATTGGCCCCCTCTGACTTAGGCATCGGAGGGTCGGCACCGGAAAGCCCGGCCACCGGCTTCTTGCAGGTTCCCCCGGAAGGAGCCGCACGTCGACGATCCACCGCCTGCCGTTCTCGCTCACGGGCCACCCCCCGGAGGACGCCACCAGACAACGAACCGCCGTCCGCCGATTCTCCCACCAAAGCACCTCCTCCTCGGTTCGCGGCCGCCCTCGGGTTCAGTTTCCAGCAACACTTACAATAATCTAGTATAAGTGTAACCAGCAGAGTTAGAAAAATAAAATCGGACGATGGCAGGGACTATGTCGACAGAACGTCTCGATAATTTTGGTTAGGCTTTCTTAATATGGTTTTTTTTTTATCCCCCAAAGCACACGGCTAGCCAAAGGCAACGCTTTTTCTAAAGGATAAAATGGTCATTGCGCGGCTCCAACAGACAAATTCTTTTGTGTAAAATAAAAAAATCGCCGATCCTTGGAAACGGAGGAAATAAAAGCTGGCGCTGCTGCCACTCGCCAGTAGCTCCTGGCCAGCTTGCTGCTCCACACTGCTCACACTCTCCCACTCGCTCTCTCTTTCTCTCTGAGGCTGAGACGCCTCCCCTCTTCCTCCTCCGAGCGAAACGAGAGAAAAACCCTAACCTCTCCTCTTGACCATGGAGGATCCCCCGAGCTATCTCCTTGAGAGCCACCGCGGGACGGCGGTCTCCAAGAAGACCCCCAACGGGGCGGCGAGATCTGCCTATGCCGACGTCTTCCCGCCGGCCTTCCCCGCCCGGCCGGAGGACTACGCCGAGATCTTTGGAGGCCTCGCTACCTCCTGCTCCATCCCCGTGCTCGACCTCCCGCCGGCGAGCGACGGCGACGACGACGCTCTGTCCGGCCCCCGGATCTCCGGCTTCGACTACGCCGACATCTTCGGGGGCTTCGACGTCGGAGGCTTCGCCGTATCCTACGAAGAGCTGGTGGCGGAGTCCAAGAGGCCAGAGAAGAAGACTCTCTCCTCGAACGAGAGGTTTGTTTTGTTTCTATTCTTATCTCATTTCATCCCAATGGCTCCATTTAGGGCTTTTTTTTCTTCAATTTTCTACTTTTGTTGCTGCAATCATTCCTCTGGTAAGCATCATTTTTTTCTTTCAAGTTCAGAATTAGATGAGTTGTGGATGGTAGCGCTAATCGTAAAGCAAGATCAGTATATAAAACACTAGAATAGTAGCAGGCGGCATGTGATTTTTGATCGATTCGAACAAGTTAAAACCCAACTTTTTTTGTCGTTAGCTTATTCTAGATTCGGATGGAACATATAATCGTCAAAGCATGTGCCGGTATGAAGATCTGTAATTACGAACTGTTAATTAGTTTAGTATCTTTGTTGGGCTCCTGGTTTTGTAGGCTATCGTTTCAATAAGTTTAGTACAGTTTTTGAAAAAAAAAGATTTTCATACTTTGCTGTTGGACCAACCTTGAGGATTATATTTGCAGATGGTCAAACTTTATAATCAAAAGGGTGAAGCATTGTATGCTGGATTTTGCGTAAAGGTAAAATGACTCCTGCTTTTAGAATAGAAGCTAACTGAACTATCACTAAAGAATGTGTTAAAGAAACACCGTTCCTGCTTGCAACCCAGGAAAGAAAGAAATTTAAATGGGGTATTGGACAACTCCTATAATGATGTGGACTGATGACAGGTTGCTGTCGATCAAAATGTTGTAGAAGGTGTTGATGGGGTAATTGAGTGGATGTAGCTGGCCTCCGATAAGAAAAACAAATACTAGTTATGCAATGCATGTTAAAGAAAAAAACATCAAAAAGGTCCCACATAAGATTGTGGGACAGGAGTGAGTGAAAGGCTGGGGTGGCAACTAAGGGTGCAGACCCTTGCCTAATGATGAGAATATTATGAAACAAGATTGTGAGAAAAAAAATATCACAGGACAGGACAAATAATGGAAAAGAAAAGCAAGCTATCAACGAATAGGATAAGTCTATTGTCGAACGTCAATGATGCTGACTTGCTCCAGCTGGTTGGCACCCTCAGGTTTCAGTCCTGGGTGGTGGCACGTTACCACCATATTTTTCACCAAAAAAAAAAAAGAAAAAGAAGAAGAAGGAAAGAGGGACTATGGGTCAGATTTATGAAATTGAAAAGATCCTTGCAGCATCAAAGAAGAGATAACCCTGAAAACAGTTGGTGGAAACTTGGAGGGCCTAAAGAGAGAAAATGGAATCTTAATTTTTCAACTATCACAAAAACAGTGACTAAAAGTAGATTCTGTGTAACCAAATAAAATGGCAATAAGCCTTTATATGCCATGAAAATGACCAAGTTAAATTAAGAAGCAAACAAGAAAGATTCATGAGAACAGAAATAATAGGTTACTCTACGGTTTTCATAAATGAAACAGATGTAATGATGCATTCTACAATTTACTATAACTAATGTGAGGCAAGCTAGTCAGAAAATGGCAACCTTTACAAAGACTGCCTGGCACCTCAGGTAGATCAAGACATTTAATGGGCTGTAGAGAGAGGGGAACATGTCAAAACAAAGCTTACCTGATGATGTTCAATCATATTTTGGATTGGATTAAAAGGAGATCAGTTGGGTGCTTTAAATAAAAAAAAGTCGTAGAAGACCTTTGGTTTTTCCTAAACTAAGCAAAGTTTGAAGATGTATCATGATCTGGTTGAAGTGACTACCTAGGAGAAAGAATTTCTGGTTACACAGTGATGAGAATGGGCAAGTGATAGCAGCATTGCTTTGGAATGTGGACTGTTAAATTGAAACAGCAACAAATCTTACTGTTTACTTTAGGACAGCTTTCCTTCATTAGAATGAATTAGATAGCATTGATCTTTGGAACTTATTGGAATGAATTTATCATTCTGAGTTTCTGACTCTTATCTTTCCTGCTTTACCACATATCCATTCACCATCTTTGGAACTCATTCTATGTAATTATTCCTTATGTCATCGTTCCACCCATAAAAAGTTTCCAGCTTTGCATTTTTTTCCTGTTTAGGGTCCATGGGCAGATTACCATATAAGCCATGCTTGGACTACTGTATATGTTAAATCTTTCTTTTTGTCTGCGCATGTGTTTGCATACTCACGTGCATCTAGATCTAATAATAAAAATAATCACCTTAAAATAATACAACTACCTGGCTATAGTTTTATTGGGGTTTCATTTGCATTTGAGCTACATAGCATTGTTTAGTGCATACCAAAATTTTAACTTCATTCGTACTAATCTTCATTTGCATCTTAGTTTCTTGTGAACTGTTAAATTTCTAGAAACTAGGAATCTATTGTGCATTCTTCTATAATTTTTCTTTGCACTTGTTTATAGGATCCCAAAAGAAACAGGTTTCCACCAGCAGACAACAGAAATTTCTGATTTGCCTTCTGAAGGACCCAATGGGAGTAATGTTGCATGCCTGGAAAGGGATCAAATCTTGTCGGATTCCCATAGTTCAAATGATGGATCAATTCAATACGACATGCCAAATCACAAGACAAGTCGAGTAAGCAAGGAGGATTCTGTAAATGGGAAAGCACGTGTAACTCAATCTCATGCTTTTCCTGGATCTATTTTTGTAGCTGATGCATGCCCCCCCTCACAAAATATAGAAAGTGATGACCATGCAAATACGGTGAATAATGATCTCAGATTCAGTCGGGATTTTGATGGGGGGAAAACAAAAGGAAAACAAGAGAAAATCTTTTCACATGTCTCTTCCAGTGGTGGTGCAAAATGCTTTGAACGTGACATGTTAGAAGATCAGAAACATTTCACTGATAGACCTCTTGCATCAGAAGACAGACCTACAAATGCAAGGAATCACTCACGCTCTTCGAGCTATCAATCAACATCCAGTGGAGAAATATCTCAACCTAATTACACCTTTTTAACTGTATCTGACATTAGCCTTCAGACACAACCCTTGAAAGTGCCACCGCCATCAAGACCACCACCTAAAGCAGATAGTAAGCAGGGACCCTTGAAAACGAAGATGCCTGCAAATCCAAAAGCTGATCTAGATCAAGGAAATGTATATCAGAAAATGCTAAATCATCAAACTCGCCATGGCGGGGATTCTTATAAGAACCATGTACTTCAAGAAGCTGCAAAAGAGAATTCATCTTATTGCTTTGATGTGGAGGTGGATGCTAGCTCAGCTGCTGCCGCATCTGCCGCTGCCATGAAAGAAGCAATGGAACAAGCACAGGCTAGACTGAAAAGTGCAAAAGAGTTGATGGAAAGAAAACGGGACAACTTTCAAAGCCGCAAAAAGCTTGGTCGCTATGATGTAAACTGTAAGGAGAGGAAGGAATATATAGCTGCAGAAGAAGTAAGAAGTTTTACTGAAGGGATGACTCAAGAGACCATATTAAAGGAGGATAGAGAGGTAAATTATGTAACTGTCAAGGAAAAACAGGAAGCCATAAAAGCACCCATGGTAACTCCAGATCATGAAGATAAGGAAACAAATACAGCATCAACTGAAAAAGCCAGACAAACAACGGCCCAAAGAGAAACCAGATCGTCTCAACCATTGAATAAATTGGAGGAGAGGAATGGCAAGTGGAAAGTAGATAAACAATTCTATGAGCTGATAAACAATGCCGAAGAATTCAAAATTGTTGATGATGTCTCTCAGCAGGAAGGCTTTGAGAAGAAATCGATAACAGCAGTAAAGGCCAATGAAGACAAGGTAAATGAGACTGAAGCACCCCATGATTTTAGAACTGTTCAAGAGATCTCTGAGCACAAATGCTTCAGTAACAAATTAGAATTATTGAACAAGGCCAATTGTGATAGAGAATATGAGGGTGAAGTGGCAAAACTGGTGCATGAGCACAAAAGGAATGAGAAGTTGCATGCCGTTGAGTCTTGTGAATGGGGTGAGAGCACCAATAAGCATGGAGCCAGAGTTATGGCTGCCAGCGAGGAGGTAGTCAAGGAGATACTAAATGCAATACCAGATGCTTCTGTTCAAGAACAAAATAACAATGAACTAGAGGTACCTTCAGAGGTTTGTGTGCCACAAGAAAATGAAAGTAGCCTAAAAGATGTTCTCCATTTTAGGCAGCAAGGGGAATCTGAGAAGAAACTAAAGGAGGAGGAAGAACTCCATTGTTGTGCAGAGAACAAATCAAATGATGCTGAAGAAGCTTTTCCATGTGAAGATGAGGATGGGGAATCAAAAGCTTTTCAGGAGGCTTGTCGAACTGATGGGGTTTATCAATGTGAAGGGGAATATAAGAAACAGGTTGCTGATAAATGCATAGATTGTGGAAGGGAAGTGAATGCAAAATTTGTAACATCGGAACCTGATGACTATGATTGGATGAAGTTGGGTGACAGGTCAGGCAGGCAGGATGAAAACAATGGGGAGGTTGGTGTGCCTCATGGATCATGCTTCTACAAAGTGGAGGAGAAAATGGATGTACCTTCTGAGGCTAGACAATGTGAAGAAAATGAAAAGTCAAGCATACCAGCTAATGCTTTACGTTATCATGAAGTGAATGAGTACAAATCAGAAAGCACCAGTGTGACACTCCAGCAGAAGGAAACCAAGAAATCAAATGGAATTCGTGAGTCATATGAGTCAGTGAGCAATGAGAACATCACCGAAGTTACTCTAGAAGACCTTGACATGGAGAAAAATGAGAAGAAACCTGAAGTAGCACTAGATAGTACTGTTGGAGATGCAGAGAATGAAAAGGAATTGGAAGCTGCAAAAGAGGTCTGTCAGCAACACAACATTGTAAATAAAACAAGGGAAGCTCAAATGGAGCATCAGCGAAATGGAAAGAAACAACGAGTAGTGCAGGTGACAGATGAAGAGGAAAAGTTTGGAAGCAGGTTGACCACGAATAAAGAAGAGCAAGCACCACGAGATATTGATCACATTATAGAAGTTAAGGTGGCATCTCATATGGTGAACTGCAATATGGGTTCAAATGTAGGTCGAGAAGTCTGCCAGGGGGTTGAAAACCAAAACCTGGAAGCTGCCCAACAAGCCACTTTGTTGGAAGAGAAAAGGAACATAACAAATCGAGCCCTAGATGTTACTGAGAGTGGTATCAAAACGGAGAATACTACTGCTGACATGCAGAAAGAAGATCGAACGGAAATTGAGGGAAAAATTGATAGAAAAACTGAACAGAAGAAAGAGTTGGCAAAGAAGTTAGAAGAAGAAAAAGAGAGAGAGAGGGAAAGAGAAAAAGATAGAATTGCTGTTCAAAGAGCTACCCATGAAGCTCATGAAAGGGCACTTGCTGAAACGCGGGAAAGGGCAGAAAGGATTGCCGTGGAGAGAGTCACTGCTGAAGCTCGACAAAGAGCATTTGCAGAGGCCCGAGAGAAAGCTGAGAGAGCTTCTTCTGAATCCTCAGAGAAGTCATTAGCTTCTAGGGAGGCCAAAATGAGGGCAGAACGTGCTGCAGTTGAGCGAGCTACTGCAGAGGCTAGGGAGCGTGCTGCTGAGAAAGCAGCTGCAGGAGCAAGAGAACGTGCAGAGAGATCAAGGCAAAAACCTACTGTAAGTATGCAAGGGAGAGTTGATATTGGTCTCCCTCTAGCATTCACGCAAACTGTTTTCTTTTGTTGTGCTTTCTGAATATTAACTGCTTCTTATTATGACAGGACATGCAGGATGCTTCAAATGGCACACGAAGACAGTCAGGTTTTCTTAATCAAGGTAACATTAACCTCGTGCGTGCATCTTCTGGAACCTGTTATTTTTACCTGCCTCAGTACTTTTGAGAAAGCTCTTGTTATTTGCTTTCGAGTTAGCATAGTCTTTTCTGTTTACCTTGAAGCACCCTGTTTGACTGGAAAATTTGAAGGCACTGAGACTGAATCAGCCCTGAGGTGTAAAGCAAGGCTAGAGAGGCATCGACGAACAGTTGAACGAGCAGTATGTAGTTGAAATTCGCAAATCGTTTTTTTTTTGTTCTTTGAGCAAATGCCATTTTCTGTGAGTTGATTGCACGTGTATTTCTTTTTTTTAATGAAATGCTTACTAATTCCAGGCAAAAGCCCTTGCAGAGAAGAATATGCGTGATATGCTTGCTCAAAGAGAGCAAGCAGAGAGAAATGTAAGATGTATTTCATCATGAGCATTTTGCTTTTAGGGAAACCATAGTCTATGCCTTCCCATCTGACCATACTTGATCCAACTGTGGCTGCAGCGGTTAGCAGAGTCCCTTGATGCTGAAGTCAGAAGGTGGTCGAATGGAAAAGAAGGGAATTTGCGAGCATTGCTATCCACTCTGCAATATGTATGCATTCTGAATTTTTTCTATCATGCTTAATAGTTATATTTAAGAAATATATGCCACAGGGAGTGTTTTAGCTAAAATTCATAGGCCAACGTAGATATTTCATGGATTTTTCATTTACTGTCAGAAATTGAGTGATAAGCAACAGTACGTGTCCAATACTGTATGGTAAACCCTGCTAATGATCAATACATCTCAAAGACCTTTGCTATATTTAAGGGTTTATTGTCACGCCCCGAACCCGGGGCCCGGGGCGCGAGCAGACGCCGCGCACCTACAGGGCGGACCCCGCAGGCACGCAAGGCAGATAAATCAGATCAACTATTAATAACTAATTAAAAATAAATTCCAGTTTTCAGATCAAATGTCCATATATACATAAGTCAAAAGAGAAAGTCTATATCCACTAGCTAACTACATCATGATCACTCCGTCCCGTAATCCCCATAATCATATATCATCACCTGCAAAAATGTAAATAGTAGGAGTGAGCTAACAGCTCAGTAGGCGACATCATGCAATAAAGTCGTCATATAACATGTCATAATGCATATAAAAGCAGCTAAACACATAAATCCAAAAATCCACACAATAATCTGTAAACCCAATCCGAGACTCAAAATAACTCAACCGCATGACTACGGCCACATCACCCAGTGGCATGGTTACACCGAAGTGCCAATACAACTCTCCGAAGAGCCGCTCCACTGAGCCAACGCACCACTGTGCCGCACCCCCTGGTGCCAAACTCACGCTCCACCGAGCCGCTCCGAAGAGCAAAACGCACCCCTGTGCCGCCACTATTCTATCACCGGTGGTCGCGGTGTCGGAACTAGTTCCTCAGTACAAGTCGACAGGGCCAACGTATCATCCCATTGGCGGGGTCTAGACTATAGTCACGCGGATTTTGAAAATCAATAAATCAACTTTCTATATCAAAATCATAATCATACTCCCCACAGTAAAGCGCATAACAATTTATGAAATTAAATATTTAATTTTAATTCTAACACATATTGCTAATAATGAATCAATAAATCAACATATGCAAGATACATGTTAGAATTCTACTTTAAAGCAACGGTCACCTACCTGGGTTCGCTTAAGAATCCCTATCACATATATCACGAACCCCTGTTTAAAACATAAACATTAATTATTTAATTAACTAAGAAACATAATTTTAAACTATTTCCAATTCCTTAAACTCCTAAGTTCATAGATCCAAGAATGGGCCCCTAAGATCAAACATAGACCCTAAAATCAGAACCCTTTAAACCCAAGTCAATTGTGGCCCAACACAGATTAGGCCCAATTGAACCAAACCAGATAACAGGTTCAGATCAGATTTCGGGCCCAACCCAAACCAGCCCACAGATCCAATCAGGCCCAACTCAGCCCAAGAACAGTTCCCTAGCCCAAACCAGATCTGATCAGACCAGATCAGATCAAATCTTAATGAACCAGATTATCCTCATATCAGGCTAACCCAAATTCCTGACTCAGATTTAGACCCTAATCAAAACCCATTCACTCAAACCCAGATCAAACCCAATTCACGGAGTAGGTGGAACCGGTTCACAGTTTAAACCCGGTTCAAGGTCTGGTTCACAAGTGAGGCACGGATCTCAAAGCAAGGAAAAACCCAGGCCGAATAAAGAAGAAGAAGAAGAAGAAAGAGAAGAAGAAGAAGGAAGAGAAGAAGAAGAAGAAGAAGAGGAAAGGAAGAAGGGAGGGGGGGGGTGGCTGGTGGTTCCGGTCGGCCCTCGGTGGTCGACCGTGGCCCTCGGCGGCGGCGCTCGGCCCGCCGCCGTCGGCCATCCCACTGTCACAAGCCGAGCGGAGGAAGAAGAAGAGAAGAAGGAGAGGAAGAAAGGGAGGAAAGAGAGGGAGACCGGGGCTGGAAGCCCGGCCCCTGTTCACCCACCTCCGGCCGAACCCATTTCGGCCGGATTGACCTCGGCCGGCCACCGTCGGCCGGTCAAATCCCAAAAATAAAACTTCTGAAACAGGGGAATGGAACCCGGTTGGCATCCCTCATTTCTCTCCCCTTAAATCCCCAAAAAAAAAAAAAAAAATAAATAGGTTACCTTTCTCACCTCTAGTCGTCGACGTGTGGTTCTCCGGCGGCGTTGGCGGCTCCGGCGGCGGCAGCGGCAGCTGCTCTCAAGGAAGGGGAAGAAGATGAAGGAAGGGAAAAACCCAATTTTTTGAGGGGTGGGCTCTCAGGGAAGAGAGAAAGAGAGGGAGAGAGAGAGATAGAGAGGGAGAGGGAAGAGGGGAAGAGGGAAGAGGGAAGAGGGGAAGAGGGAAGAGGGAAGAGGGGGGGGGGGTGTGCGGAGATCCCGCTGGCCGTTCGGCCGGCGTGGTCTTCGTGGGGAGACCACGAAGAGAAAACTGAAGTCGGCATCCATTGCCGACTTCAGTTCTTTGGGCCCAATAATGGGCCCAAATTCAGGTCCTTACACTCTAACCAACTAAAAAAAAATTTCGTCCTCGAAATTAAAACATACCTCAATCCGAGAACAAGGCAGGAAACTTCTCTCTCATCTCCTCCTCCAGCTCCCAAGTAGCTTCTCTCTCACTGTGATTGTTCCACTGCACCTTTACATAAGGAATCGTGCGCCTCCTCAAAACTTGGTCCTTCCTATCCACTATACGGATAGGCTGCTCAACATAAGAAAGATCTGCACGGAGCTGTAAAGGTGCTACTTCAATCACATGACTTGGATCAGCAATATACCTTCTCAACATAGAGACATGGAAAACAGAATGGACCCCCGATAAAGCAGGTGGAAGGGCCAGCTTATAAGCAACAGCTCCAACTCTCTCGAGGATCTCGAATGGTCCCACATATCTCGGGCTGAGCTTACCCCGAACTCCAAATCGCATCACCCCTTTAGAAGGGGACACTCTGAGAAAAACATGGTCTCCGATTTGGAATTCCAGTTCCCGCCTCCTAATATCAGCATAACTCTTCTGTCTGCTTTGAGCTGTCCGGAGGCGTTCCCTGATCAGCTGGATCTTCTCTACTGTTTGTTGCACAATCTCGGGGCCTATAATTTTTCTTTCACCAACATCATCCCAACAGATAGGTGATCTACACTTTCTTCCATATAGAGCCTCATAAGGTGCCATTTGAATACTTGCCTGGTAACTGTTATTATATGTAAACTCAACCAAAGGCAAGTGACAGTCCCAAGAACCTTTCATATTCATTACACAAGCTCTTAGCGTATCTTCCAAGGTCTGAATGGTTCTTTCTGATTGGCCATCAGTCTGAGGGTGGAAAGCTGTGCTGAAGCTCAGAGTGGTCCCCAAAGCTTTGTGCAGACTACCCCAAAAGTGAGATACAAACCGCGAGACCCTATCGGAAACAATGGGTACGGGTACTCCATGCAACCTTACTATTTGTTCAATGTAGAGCTCTGCAAATTTTTTCCAAGGTCATTCCTACTTTCGCTGTGCAACTCTGATCAATATTCTCCAAAATTTCTTAATGATCCCAGATCATCAACATTTTTTTATATATATATATATATAATATCCAAGCAAAATTTTATCCTTGCTTCCCAAGTATACTAGGTCATGATTAACCCTTGAGATTGTTGCCGTATTTGTACCATCACATTATCAAGTAATCATATTCTAGATCCAAATTTGAACTAAGCCAATTCTAGTTTTCCTTGGCAATTCCATTATACAAGTTGATATTTATTCTAAGCTTTGATAATTAAAAGATTCTAGATTAACTTACTCAGGAGCTTACTCAATCATCCCGAATCTTTTCTTTTAGGCTAAACTTATTTGGGCCTCTAATGAAATCCTACTTGCATTTCTCATATGGTGATACAAAATCCACAATCAACTCACAGCCTTGATTAATAAATATTTAACTCACACAAATCTAATAATCTGGTTCAAAGATTTACAAGAAATTCCTCCAAGATATAAGCTCTATGATTTTACATTGAGATCAATTCCTTAAATAAGTAAAATATTTTTTATTTGCAATACTGCAAATATTTCGGAATCTTGTAAATTACTAGACTTAGAGAATCTATTCAAAACACCACAAACTCATTAACTATTTCATCCCTTTAGTAATAGTTCTCATTTTTTTTTAAATATATATATTGCAGATAAAAGAATCTACTAATAACTCAATGATATCCATATTGATCAAAATCAAAAACACTATACTTTACAACGAAATTTTTCATTAACAAAAAAAAAAACCATCAAGAACTTTTCCAAATCAAAGAGGACCTATTTTCGACCAACCCAAAAATATTTTAATACTCTAATATTCTCAAGACGTACTAATTGACTTCCCATCAAAATATCAATCTTAATTGTAAAACGAAAAGATATAAAATTTCAAGTCCCAAGTAGAGCCAAAGAAGAACTCTTGAGTCTCATCCTTAAATATATTTTACTTATATATAACAATTTCATGTTTGATCCGACTACATATTTTAACCTCGAAGAATATCATAAAATCTCTCCTAGTTCAAGCATTAGACAACTTCCTATGAACGAAACTTAACTTGCCACCAAATAATTAACTTCAAACTAAAAGTAATATCCACAATACCTGATATCAAGTTGAACTTCCAAAATAATTACATTGCACGATAATATTCCATGATTAACATTCCTTCACTTAATTTAGTCAAAATCTAATTAATCATAACTTGAAATACAAATTGTTCTACCAAGAATACTCTCGGAATAGCTTATTCACACTTCGGTTACGACCAAAATTAGGTTGCATTCTAATTTTAGCACTTCAAAATTATGATAAAATAACTCAAATTTATCAATAACAAAAGCAAATAAATGCCTTCGTCTAATGGCCTAATGTCTACCCATCTCTCAAACTTTTCGATGAATCCTAAAGATCCTAAAACTTAAGCTCCATTTGACTATTTCAAACACAATCCCTAGGAATCTGAAACCTGGGCTCTGATACCAATAAATCTGTCACGCCCCGAACCCGGGGCCCGGGGCGCGAGCAGACGCCGCGCACCTACAGGGCGGACCCCGCAGGCACGCAAGGCAGATAAATCAGATCAACTATTAATAACTAATTAAAAATAAATTCCAGTTTTCAGATCAAATGTCCATATATACATAAGTCAAAAGAGAAAGTCTATATCCACTAGCTAACTACATCATGATCACTCCGTCCCGTAATCCCCATAATCATATATCATCACCTGCAAAAATGTAAATAGTAGGAGTGAGCTAACAGCTCAGTAGGCGACATCATGCAATAAAGTCGTCATATAACATGTCATAATGCATATAAAAGCAGCTAAACACATAAATCCAAAAATCCACACAATAATCTGTAAACCCAATCCGAGACTCAAAATAACTCAACCGCATGACTACGGCCACATCACCCAGTGGCATGGTTACATCGAAGTGCCAATACAACTCTCCGAAGAGCCGCTCCACTGAGCCAACGCACCACTGTGCCGCACCCCCTGGTGCCAAACTCACGCTCCACCGAGCCGCTCCGAAGAGCAAAACGCACCCCTGTGCCGCCACTATTCTATCACCGGTGGTCGCGGTGTCGGAACTAGTTCCTCAGTACAAGTCGACAGGGCCAACGTATCATCCCATTGGCGGGGTCTAGACTATAGTCACGCGGATTTTGAAAATCAATAAATCAACTTTCTATATCAAAATCATAATCATACTCCCCACAGTAAAGCGCATGACAATTTATGAAATTAAATATTTAATTTTAATTCTAACACATATTGCTAATAATGAATCAATAAATCAACATATGCAAGATACATGTTAGAATTCTACTTTAAAGCAACGGTCACCTACCTGGGTTCGCTTAAGAATCCCTGTCACATATATCACGAACCCCTGTTTAAAACATAAACATTAATTATTTAATTAACTAAGAAACATAATTTTAAACTATTTCCAATTCCTTAAACTCCTAAGTTCATAGATCCAAGAATGGGCCCCTAAGATCAAACATAGACCCTAAAATCAGAACCCTTTAAACCCAAGTCAATTGTGGCCCAACACAGATTAGGCCCAATTGAACCAAACCAGATAACAGGTTCAGATCAGATTTCGGGCCCAACCCAAACCAGCCCACAGATCCAATCAGGCCCAACTCAGCCCAAGAACAGTTCCCTAGCCCAAACCAGATCTGATCAGACCAGATCAGATCAAATCTTAATGAACCAGATTATCCTCATATCAGGCTAACCCAAATTCCTGACTCAGATTTAGACCCTAATCAAAACCCATTCACTCAAACCCAGATCAAACCCAATTCACGGAGTAGGTGGAACCGGTTCACAGTTTAAACCCGGTTCAAGGTCTGGTTCACAAGTGAGGCACGGATCTCAAAGCAAGGAAAAACCCAGGCCGAATAAAGAAGAAGAAGAAGAAGAAAGAGAAGAAGAAGAAGGAAGAGAAGAAGAAGAAGAAGAAGAGGAAAGGAAGAAGGGAGGGGGGGTGGCTGGTGGTTCCGGTCGGCCCTCGGTGGTCGACCGTGGCCCTCGACGGCGGCGCTCGGCCCGCCGCCGTCGGCCATCCCACTGTCACAAGCCGAGCGGAGGAAGAAGAAGAGAAGAAGGAGAGGAAGAAAGGGAGGAAAGAGAGGGAGACCGGGGCTGGAAGCCCGGCCCCTGTTCACCCACCTCCGGCCGAACCCATTTCGGCCGGATTGACCTCGGCCGGCCACCGTCGGCCGGTCAAATCCCAAAAATAAAACTTCTGAAACAGGGGAATGGAACCCGGTTGGCATCCCTCATTTCTCTCCCCTTAAATCCCCAAAAAATAAATAAATAAATAAATAAATAGGTTACCTTTCTCACCTCTAGTCGTCGACGTGTGGTTCTCCGGCGGCGTTGGCGGCTCCGGCGGCGGCAGCGGCAGCTGCTCTCAAGGAAGGGGAAGAAGATGAAGGAAGGGAAAAACCCAATTTTTTGAGGGGTGGGCTCTCAGGGAAGAGAGAAAGAGAGGGAGAGAGAGAGATAGAGAGGGAGAGGGAAGAGGGGAAGAGGGAAGAGGGAAGAGGGGAAGAGGGAAGAGGGAAGAGGGAAGAGGGGGGGGGGGGGGGGGGTGTGCGGAGATCCCGCTGGCCGTTCGGCCGGCGTGGTCTTCGTGGGGAGACCACGAAGAGAAAACTGAAGTCGGCATCCATTGCCGACTTCAGTTCTTTGGGCCCAATAATGGGCCCAAATTCAGGTCCTTACATTTATACCCTCCTGATAAAGGTAAAAAGAAAAAGCCTTCTGCATGAGCATGTGCCTTAGCTTTGCAAACTCTGAAAGGGGACATCAGTTTCACTTTCACCTTTTCCTCTTCTTTGTTCTTATTTGTAGGTTTTTCAACAAACACATCAAAATATTCTACTTCTTGTACTTTGACAAATAATGGATTCAGTTACAGGCTACTGCAATATGTGAATAAACATCCTTCCCTAAATCTGGTTGATTAGAAAGATGATGCCTCAACTTGAGCCCCCCGGAGAATTTTTATTATTCCATTGAGAATTAATCGGTACTTGTTGAAGATTTGTTTCCTGCTGATTGAAACTTTCATTTAACAACCATCAATTTTCTCACAAAAGTTTCCACTCTAGCTGAACTTTTGTTTGCTTTCATCTTCTTCTATTATTTGTGTTTTTTCTTAAGAAAAATTGCATTGATATCAGACTTCATTAACATGCTTCATCCAATCTGGATGGGCCTAATTGCCCAAACACTAACATTTCACATCCAGAAATTTAAATAATGGTGCAAGTAACTGGCTCTTTTAATATCAGCATGATGAGTGAACTGCTGCAGACGAATGTTTCACTTGCTAAAACCATGTACAGATACTTGGGCCTGATAGCGGTTGGCAGCCAGTTCCATTGACAGAGGTCATAACAGCTGGTGCCGTAAAGAAAGCTTACAGAAAGGCTACTCTCTATGTTCATCCAGACAAATTGCAGCAAAGAGGTGCCAGCATTCACCAGAAATACATATGTGAGAAGGTTTTTGATCTCCTCAAGGTGTGTACTAAGTCTTTCTCATCATTCTATGGTCATTTATTTGATTGATTCTTCCCGGAAACCAAATTTGTGCTCATCGGAGTGCTTCCCATAGAAGTTGTGGAATCACATCCATAGCATGTTGCTTTGGGCGATATCTTGTAAGACAATGGTAAGAGGGGTAAATTATTACAGTAGACCTTTACTTCAGACAAACAAAGTAATGCAAAAGACTGGTTCTTGCAAGTTGAGCTATCTTTGCTTTTGGTCACCGAAACAGATAACTATTAGACAAGAGGGGTGGAAGGGGGTTAAAAATTAGAAGAGGCCCATAGGTAATGGGATGACACCATAGGAGGTAGCCCTCCCCCAGTTAACATCTACATGCAATGTCTAATGAAATATACTGCATGTAATATCTCAATCACCTCTAGCTATACTGCTTACTTGCTAGATCAGACAACCAGAAAATCCAGTGCTGCCAGCTTACAGGTGCCCAGTTTTTATTTTCAAAAACTTGCTCTATAAAAATTGCTGCATCCTTCCGCCTTTGAATAGTTAGCATTTCCCGTTTAACAAAGAATATTCTTTTTCTGCAAGTGCTGTGAGTTTGTTGTATATCTGTTTTGCTCGGGCAAGAACCGGGTGGTGTAAATCCAGAGTCATTCATCATAACCTTTTCGTTATCTAAAGCTCGTAGCACTGTTGGAGAACTTTAGACTATCTAACATGCTCTTAGTTTCGAAAAAAGTAGGGTCATGCAATTATCTCAATCTCCATTGACATATGTAAAACCTTCTCCATTTTTTCATTTGCTCTGCAGGACGCTTGGAACAGATTCAATTCAGAAGAGCGATAACAGTCATACTGCACAACCTTCCAATGTATGGCCTTTTTTTATTGATCACTGTGCACTGTCGTAGATTATATAGCAACTAATTTACAACCCATCTGCACTTTAAACATTCCTTTCTGTATCTTTCCCAGTAGCATGGAATTGTTTGGAAGATCCCTGTCGCATTAATTGAAACATGAAATTCTGATGAGAGAGAGAGGTCTGACAAATCTGAGTTCCCACTATAAACCTAGCAGAGTGTTTCCGTTTCAAACCTACAAAACCATAGAGTCACAGAAGTCTCCGACATTCTGCTCGAGCTAAAAATGATAGACCCATCATCAAGCAGCCGACTCGAGTCTTTGTTCTATGGAAGTTTGTGATGAGACAGACGCCAAATGGGTGGAGCATGATGGTATTCTGGGCGTGCATTCGGTTCTCAGCCTGGGAAAAGACGATTGAGTTCGGAGCTTCAATGGCCCCGTCAGTAACTTCAACCCCTCGCCCCGCTGGTAGGCAATGCATGAAGCGACCTTTCGGCCCTCCCGTCTCCATTAAGGCTTTTTTCATCGACCTGCCCGGGCTGAATTAAATGCGCTAAAACCCCATCTGGGTGAAAGAATTTAGTCGGTTAAAAGGTGAGCTCTATGCATATGTAAGAGGTTGCGTAATCCAGTGAAATATTAACTGCGTTCGCTGGTATTAAGGGACATAATAATCGGGCGATGGTCGCCAAGGTTTGTGCCTGTTTCATCATATAGATAATGTCATCAACAATTAAGGTTCAACAGAGGCGACCGACCATAGATGTATCCAAACAAGCTATGATGCCAACATGCAAGCTTCAAGCGCATGCAAGAACAATCAAGATGAAGTTCCTTCCCATGCTTGCACAAAATATTATTGGTACTGTATTTACTAGCTAAACTGATAAAATTGATTAAAAAATCCAGCTAAAATAAATCAAAGACCATGAAGCTAAGTCTGATTCAAAGACACAAACCAGGGCATCTGATGATAGACCTATCACCATCAGATGGCATCCAACGACATTCTCCACTATATTTTCCACCAGCCTAGGTAAGCCACCACCTCCTCAGGCGTCACCCTTCCCGATATATTCCATTATATATATTTGCCACCAAGCTAGGTACACCATTCCTCTCTCTCTCTCTCTCTCTCTCTCTCTCTCTCTCAATTTGGAGTATTGGCACCTTACCTGTGCCCTGTGTCAGTATGGTATGATACCGTAGCATACAGATTTGATACCATACCATACCGGCACCATACCATACTATTGCAGTACAAGTTTTGCATATTTTGGACGGGTGTCTTAGATCTCATTAAGAGCAAAAAGATAGATTTGATGGATGATTGAAGTCCCATCACTTGATCCAGGTCAGAAGTAAAAATATGATCCATCAAATTATTGGGGATGAAGATTTTATCATGCAAATCAATCTTTTAATCCATGCTCAAAAAAAAAGAAAAAAAAATCGCCTTTGGGTCCGAGGATTCGAAGTCCATTGGCGTGGCAATATGGATACGCCGATACATCCTTGGATCGGTCCGTCAAAGCTCCCTTCATCAACGAGGTCAGCTTTCCATAGGGTCGGCTTGGTGCTAGCGTTTGGAAGATCCAGCAAATGCTTCACCTTCTTCATGTTATCTGCAACAATTTTATTAAGTTTTCCAGTCTCCTGGGAGTTAGAAAGTGATTTGTTTGAGGGTGAAAGCAGCAAATGAGCTATGTTTGTCCTGCTTCCGAAGAGATTGGAGATGGGAATTGCTCTTTAGATAAATAACAATATACAGCACATGACAATAATACTTGTTTGTGAAATTAATAGCTTAAACTGCTATGCAGAAACAGCTAGCAAACGGCATATCTACATGTTAACTATACGTCCCAGGGCATTTCTTTCTTGCATTTAGGAAGAGTCTATAAAGCCTTCAACTTCTGAGTCACAGACTCACGGTCACCCTTGTGCTTCTCTTTGGAGGTATTGGTTGCAAGAGTTAAAAATAGTGCACTATTACTTTCATGCAAAGTTCCTATTTAAGTCCAGAAGCAAGATATATATATACTCGTGACTTCTAGAATAAGCAGATCAAACGATGCATGCAACTATAAATATCGTAACTGGGATCGCGAACTGTTGCATTCACAGCGTAGCCTTGCTCTAGGAGCCTCATGGTAAGCCACGATCCGATGAACCCTGCGGCTCCGGTAACGCAAACAGTCACCCTCTCACCTATTTGTTTCGAGTACGAGAAAAATAGGATGAGGGGAAGGAAGCAATTAAACACTACTGTTTCGAGTACGATCCCATGTTCTCTTCTTTCATAATTCACTTACACAGTCAATAATGTACAAAAATATGTTCGGCACTCACTCAAAGCATGTTGAGAGACATAATCGCGTCAACAGAAGAGAACATTGGGACTTAAAATGTACTTTCTCAGAAGATCAAGATCATCAGTTAAGTTGTATGCAATTTTAAAATTTTATTGTCCAGAACATCTGTTAATGTAATTTCCACGAACAAACATAAAAATTAAAAAGATTGCAGCTTATGGCTAAAATCAAATATCAGATTATACATATATATATTTATTTTGTTTAATAAATATATATATATATGTAGATATAAGTATTAGTCATATGCAAAAAATTACATCTATATTTATTTAAATTGATACGGATATAAATTAGATAGTGGAAGTATGGATATAAATTGAATAGTTAAACTTCATAACTATTTAATCAAAAATATTATTTAAGAAAAAAATAAATAAAGTTAATAGTATATTAATAAAATAATTTATTTTTTTAAAAAAACAAAAAAAATATAAAAAAATTAAATAGTATCGTTGAATGTTTGGATATGAATCGAAATGTCTGGAAAATTTCATGTGAGGCGGTTTTAACGATAAGGCCATTCGACGGCTACAACGGTGCCACGGAGTGTTACTGCTACGGGCTATCCGGTGGTTCAACGATACACAAAACTAAAATATGTAACCATTAGCTTGCAGACAAGTCACTCTTTGTACAGCGCGTCAACTATTTACAAGCTTACGGTCACCGTTCGCTGTTTGTACGACGGTTGGTTGTCCCGTTCCAAGACTCACGGACGTCGTAGTGGGAGAAGTCCAATATACCGAGCTAAGGGACCAAGGACCATACTCACCCAGTCACCTCATCGCTTGCCCCATTAACTGGTCAAAGGAGTGAGCGTATTCCTGGGTTTCTTACAAACAGGTGAGTTTAGCATTGCCTGTGGGATGAATCCTCTAGGCTTGTCTCTTTATTTTCGAAGGCCCTCCGGAATCTACTCTCTCTTCATGGAAAACGAAATATTTGTGAAGAAAGAACCAGCTAGGGTTTCGAGAAGTCGTCTGCGATCGAGGTAAATCAACGAAGATTTCTACCTTTTGGCTATTTTTTTCGACCGAAATTTCCAATTTTAGGGGTGAGAACTAGCTAGGGTTTCGATTTTGGGGCGTACACGATCCAAATCCCCCCACACCCGACCTGGTCTACCTGGATTTCTAGGACTCCGAGCTAATAATTGGATAGTCTCGATCGAAATACATTCGGAATTAGGGTTTCATCAGGAGGAGGAAGCCTCTTGGTCTCGACTTCAATAGAATAGAAGAAACCCTCAAAATTTTGATTAAAGACAGATTCTTGTCGCTTATAATTCGGTGTTTTGTTAGAGGATTCAATTCCTCTGAACAAGGTCTCGTAATTGAATCTTTGTGGATTAGGTCTTGGATGTTCGGGAAGGTTCGATCTTTAATCTGTTAGGTAGCCATGCCAACCTTCACGGCAATCGCCTTGGATAGGCTTTTGGAGCCCGGTGCGTCTCGGAACCCCACCATGAGGCCTCCTCTTGCGCCGGGGAAGGTGGAGAAGGCTCCTCCGAGCCCATCTGAAAAGAAGAGCATTCCTCGTCCCAATGTTTCACCGGCGCTCTATGCCACTCCGGAGACCACTCCCCTTCCCGACTCGCCGTCTTCTTTCCCTCCGTCCCCGTACATCATCAACCACAAGAGGCGCGGGCCCCGCCTTCTCAAGAGCTTCTCCCAGAACGATGTCGCTGGGTCCCAGCCGCTGCCACCACCCGAAGTGGAGAAGAAGATTGCAATGGTGAACGGAAAGGGTGTTGAAGAGACTGCGAATGGTTTTCACGATGAGAAGCTCAAAGGGGAACAGAAGGATGTGGATGGAAATGGAACTCGAGGTGAATCTGTTTCAATCGAACTTCATCAGGGGAAGCTTCAGGATGATGGATCTATTGCAGCTAAAGAAGTGGCAAGGCCTGTTGCTGTTGATCTGGAGAAAGATGGGGAGAGTGAAGATTTCTTCGATCTGCAAGACTCCTTGAGCACAACGAGTAATACTGAGCTTGACGAGCGGTGGAAGCCAAGTACCCCTTTAGGGGAGTATTTTGATGCCTTTGAAGGTATCCTTCTCTGCCCATCGTTATCTTGTTTAAAGTATTTGATTTTGATCGAACAACTTTTCTTTCTTCATTATACTCTTTTCATTAGTTTTATGCTTTTTTAATCGAATATTTGAAGCGCTTGGCATTCATCCATGGTGTTAAGTGGATGACTGATTTTTTAAAAACAATAAAGAGAAGTAAAGCAGGAAAAGGGGAAAAAATTGAATGCAGTTTTTCAGTTCAAATGCGGAGACCAAGGAAGTTGCTTTTCTCTAACCTTAAAGCAATGCTTTGTTGGATGGCTTATTTTGGATCCATTAGATTAACTCTGCCATCATTAGCTGTTCACTTATTTAGATCCAAAAAATAAACCTTTTTGTTAACCCATAACCTATTGCTGCATAACTGACATGCTTTGCGGAACATCTCCATCACATTTATAAAAAGAAGGCTGATAGATTGTCCTTGCATTAATTTCTTTTTCACTGACATGTAACCATTATTAGCTGTTCACTTGTTGAGATCCAGAAGATAAACCTTTTCATTAACCTATAACCTATTGATGTATAATTGACATGCTTTGCTGAACAAATCCATCACATTTATAAAGAGGAGGTTAGATAGGTTCCTTGCATTGATTTCTTTTTCACTGACAGGTAACCCTTAAATGAGAAGAAATAATAAACTTAATGCACTGTCCATTGTTTGATCAGCAGCATACATTTGGTTAACAACTTGAGCATTCAAACAAATTTTTTTAAAGCAATTATGGAGCATGTTTTCCATTTTACAAGCTTAGAGCACTTTATATAGCTATACTGCCATACCGCATCTTTGATTTGGATTTGGTCTTTATGCAACTGTAATATGCACTCTACTGAAATTTGGCAAATTAGGCTGACTCCTGTTCTGTCCGTAATGTAGAGATTTCTAGTGAGGGTGCCTCACAATCTGCATGTCTGAATGTTGAAGATGAACTACATGAGATGAGACTCAATTTATTGTCGGAAATTGAAAGGAGGAAGCAGGCAGAAGAAGCACTTAAGAGCTTGCAAAACCAATGGCAGATGCTGAGTCATCACCTCTCACTTGTGGGCTTGAGGCTTCCTGACCCCCCAAGCATGACAGAAGAGAAGGATGAGCAATCATGTGCTGATCCTGCAGAGGAATTGTGCCAACAAATTGTTATTGCACGGTTTGTGGCTGCTTGTTTGGGACGGGGTTGTTCCCGTGCTGAAGTTGAGCAGTTGGAACCTCAGATTGAGGCAAAGAATTTTGAGATAGCAAGGTTGTGTGATCGGCTTCATTATTATGAAGCTGCAAACAGGGAGATGTCTCAAAGAAATCAGGAAGCTATTGGTGAGCATGCTAAACTTATTCTGTCTTCTTGTCTCTCCTCTAACGATGTTTAACTCCAATCAGTGAATTGCTGTCTTTTATATGTCAATCTTGATCCTAATTATTACAATTTATTCTCTATCAGTAGGCATCGACATCTAGAATAGTCCAATATGGTCTTTAGTTCAAAGGACTTAATGATTTACTCACTGGTCCCTTTTGGTTATGTGTGCATTACATGTTTATTAGTTTTAAACTGAAACATTGATCAACTCAAACATTATGTTTTCAATCACTCCTTGCCACTTGGGCAAGGGGGTGAGGGTTCGATTACAGTTGGCATTGGCTCTCAAGTGATGGGGTGGTATAGGGTAGCAGGTAGGATTAGTCCCTCCTAATCTCAAAAAAAACAAAAAAAGAAAAGTTAAAATTAAAAAAGAAGATTATTCCCCTCCATGCCTTTTTTCCTCTCTTTGGGTAGTCGCGCTTTAGCTACTGCTGGACAGCAACAGGATGGCCTTGATTCTGAACTTGGACAAAAGATCAAATAAGTTTGCTATTACTGGTTATGTACTAATAGAAAGCCTTGACCTTGAAGATATTGGATCTTTCTAGTGCATGAATTCAATTTGCACGATCCATTGTTTATGTCCTTTAGGCATCTTGAAAACTTCTAATTTAAGAGAGATAAGACGTAGCAATCTGATTTTTTTTTTTAAAATAAAAATGTAAAATTAGTGTGGACGAAATTAATAATGTCGGCAAGAAATGTATTTCACATTCTTCATACATATTTGGCCACTCTGCTCACAGGTTACCGTAGTTTGTTTCCACCTGGAAGTTTATGTTCTATTGCTATGCTGGTCATGATGTTTGTTCCTTCCCTTCCTCTCCTTGTACAGCAGTTGCTATTGCAATGATATTATGGGTGGCAATTTACCTTTTTTTTTTAATTCATATATACCCTTGCAATTAGAGCTTATTGCATATTAATCCTCTGAAAATCATTGTTTGCATTTATGCCCCTCTCGTTAGATTTTTTAACTGATATTTTGTTTTAAATATTAAATTACTTTATTGACCTTTTGCATTAATATTCTCGATAAAATTATGTAAAAATATAGCACTTTTTAATGTAAATTGAAAAATTTTTCAGGGATATTAAGACAAAAGGTTAATAGTATCAATTGAAACTCCAAGCAGCTGTTAGTGAAAAATCCAAAGGGAGGGCATCTGTGGGGTATATATGCAAATAGTTATTTTGGATGGTAAATATGCAATAAGGCAATAAGCTGTATTTGTAAGGATAGTATATATATGCAAAAAAAACAAAACAAAAAAAGAAAAAGAAAAAAAAAACAGGCAAGAAAGGTGAAAAAGGATGAGATCCAAGGTGAAATATTATGATATAGGGGGCTTGCAATGTTTTGTGGATTAGAATGCTAAATATAGAAAATGCTTGCTCAAAAGTTGAAGTTATAGACTGATGGAGAACCGATTGAAAGTGTTAGTGTCTCTGGTTGAACTAGCAAATGAAGGATAGACTTGCATCTACCTCGTAAAGAATTGTGATGTATTTGAGAAAGCTGCAATGCAAAAGGATAATGCCTTCGGTGGGATGAGAAGTGAATGAGATTTCAGATTGTGATTTCGAGTGCTGAAAGATTTTTATATATCATTACAGATAGGTTTATGGAGATTTTGCTTTGCTGCACTGAGAGAGGTATTGGAGTTGCTTTCCTAAGTTGTTTATATAAAAATTTAGTGAAGAGGGAATAAAGTCTAATATTTCTCTGTTCAAGAAAGTAAATAGTTTATTACTTTGTATCCCCAGCTTAAAAAAAGAACAGAAGGGATGAGAAGAAGAACGTGTCTAGGGGTTAATATTCACTTCAGATATATGTGTCTCATGGCATCTGTGCATGAAGTATCTCACATCTTCCAATTTTGGGTAAAGTGACAGCAGTGAAGTCTTTGTTTTGATTACCGTTCCAAACTCCATAGGACCTAGAACGCTGAAACCTTCAGAACCGCTAGTTCAGTAGTTGCTATTGAAATGCACTAAGCAAAAACATAATTTTGAACCATAGAACCACAGAAGCCTTCTATGCATGTTTACTTTCCGTGGACCTTCTTTGGCTTGGTAAACTTTTAGCTTATTGCATCTTTATTTTTACTCAAATGACCTTTAATTGACTTTAGATTATCAATACGTAAATTAACATTCTTAATTATAACTTCACTGAGTTTTATGTTGTGCATTCTTCCTTGACTTCTCCGGCCCAATGGCTTTAACTTGGTCCACTTCACCCTAGCTGCATCTTTAGTTCAATTCACAAGATACTATGATTGTTTTGCCATCCATTTGAATTACTTGTAAACCTCAATTAGGTACTTGGCAAATAAGCAAACTTGTACTGTGTCTATATATACATATGTATATGTATGTATGTAAATATCATGCGATTATTTATCTGAATAGGCTGCGAATCGAATATGATTTATTCTTTAAACCATTAGAAAATGAAGAGATGTGGCTCCATTTGAATATGTCTAATATCTACTGTTGTTGCAGAAATGGCACGGCAGCAGCGGCATAGGCGGAAGAAGAGGCAGAAATGGATTTGGGGTTCAATTGGTCTTGCTGTTTCCCTTGGTGCTGCAGCCATTGCATGGTCCTATTTTCCAGTATCAAAGCCTTCACCACCTGAAGGCAATACCATAGACAGCCATGAACACTGAAATCAGCCAATGCCAGTAGTCACCTCCCTCGATCAGTTCATATCTTTTCTCCTAACAGGAATAATCTATAGGGCCGGTTAAAGTTGAGGCTTCTCTCATTACTGATGGCAAACACAAGCCTTTTTATTTGCTCCCTTGCGTATAATGTGCAGGGGCCAGTTCAAGTTAGGGCTTGGTCTTGTTAAGTGCAACATATTATTCTTCTTTTGCTGCTCAAGTAAATAGTAATTGTGGGAGAGCATATCGAAAAGTGAGCTTTGTGCATTTGTATGTCTTCTATTGCAGCTATTTTTCTCCTTCGATTCCCTTTTCTTGATTGAATCTTCTATAGCAACTTGAAAAGGTAAGTCGTGAGAACTTCTTGTTTATGTGTGTATACCTCTTGGTGTATGAATTGATGATGCCTCCCAGTGGACGAGGATAAGGTTATAAATTGAACATTTGATGCTTCTGTGTCATATTACGGTATAAGTCTTCTTATGGAACATAGCCATTTTAAATACATGCTATACAATTTAAATGCAGTGGCGAGCATTGTTTGAACAGGTCTAAGGTCTTGCATCCTTTTTAGCTGAATTGACCGCTTAATATTTTCAGATGGACATCCTGAGGCGAGTCAGGAATTATTTTCTGCAACGTTCGGTGGACAGTGCAAAATTACTATGGTTATACATGCAGTATGTACTGTTAAACAAGCCTTTATTAATTCTATTTAACTAAACCTTAATCTCAAACTACTTGGGATCAGCTAAAACAAGTTATAATTAATTAAATTATTAAAATCATCAAAGGACCTACTGCAACTTTTGTTAGCCTATCATCTGATGAAGGCCTACTTCTGAAAAAGCAAACTCCTCTTGTTTTGCTGATGCAATCAAGTACTAATGATGAGTGGATGCCTTATTAAGCAATTAAGCTGGCACCATTTTATGACTCCTGTCATGCACGATTCTTCAGTGTGAGCAAAACAGAATAAAATGAATGCATACCGTGCTAATGCTGTGGTTTTCAATGATAGTTAATAATTTCTGCTTAGATTGTAGTGTTAGTTTACAGGTGGGGTACATGTTGCTGATTCAATAAGTACTTGATGAAGTCGATTCATAAACCAATGAAATATGTCAGATTGGACTTTTTGCTACAAGCTTCTTTTTTTTTGTTGACACTCTTTTATTTACTACCTCTCAAAATTTCTTTTTAGAGAAAATCTGATATATTCTCTCTTATTTCAACCTCTGGATTCCTGCTGAGCTCTCTCTCCCATGTATTTTTACATAGAGTGTGTACTTCTAGAGATTTTTACATACCGGAATCATGCTTGTCATGGATGGCAGAAGACGTAGTCACCAGTTGTTTGTCAAACTATACACGTGTGAATTAAGAGCGCACACATGCATTCAAGCTACGTACTAATTCTATGATGATTAATAATAAACGGACAATACTGCATATGATGCTTCCAAGTGCATAGGATTCTAGTGAATCAGATCGCATTTCCTTTTATCGGCTTTGGAATTTATACATCTGGACAAAATACGAAAGGGTAGTCCCACAGCGAAGAGGCAATGTCCTCTATCAGGTCATCTGTAGAACGACAGAAACTTACTCATCCCTATGAGTTGTCTATTATTTGAGCTAGATTCAAGTTCCCGACCTCGTCTTAATTTTAGTCGAGCCTTCTCCTGAAAAAAAGATAAAAAAACATTACTCCCATCCTGCAATCATAGTTCCCAAAAAAAAAGGAGGGAAATAAATGGAGATTGGACACCAATGATCTAGGTTCAGCTCCCAGACTCGTCTTAATTTTAATCCAGCTTTCTCAAAAAAACAAAAACAAACAAAAAAAAAAAAAAATGCTGACAACAACCATACTCTTTAATTTGATGTTTTCAATGTAAATTAACTTGTGATCATCTGATGTAACTGGATTTCCATAGCTTTCCGGCATTAACATGAAAATGAAAAAAAAAAAATCATATTTTACTCTAACTGCAATTAAGACGCTTATTTTCTAGCTTAAGGTTCACCACGAACCCTACAAAGAGGTATCACATCTCTACGCCATTCCAATAGCTCATCGCCTATCAGGGCATGCAGAAAGAACCTATACTCCGAGGCATTCCAGACAGCAATCACCAAGGTTTCAAGCCTGATCTCTTACCACTCTCCGAGTATTGTTACGATGGTTGCTCTAGTACACTATCGATCATGTCAAAATTCTTCCCATGCAACATAATGCATCTAAGAACAAAACAACTGAATTGCTTGGTTTCTAATAATTTTTTACTTGTCCATGATGTTTATCACTCATCCCTGAGCCAGTGCTGAACTACATGAATCAAGAAGGCCACACAGAATGTTACTGAACCGAGAACCACCAGGATCCGAACCCATATAGAGGAAACAAATGCTTCTAATACAAAAGAATGCCATGCCCAGAACCATGCAATACCACAGGTGGATCCCAACAAAGCACCGACGAGGACTTGACTGACAGTGTGAAGTTGTTGGGATACCCGAAGCCATGCCTGCAAAAGCACATGAGAATAATAATAATATCGTCGGATAGATGGCATGTGGATCTATCTCAACCATGAGACTTGGCTAGACAATTTGGAAGCTATCTAGCTTAGCAGTTATATTATGACAAAAGTATTTATATAAAGATTTGACAAATCTGTCCAAAGTAGTCAAAAATTGCTACACAGGGATAGAAGGTAAATTTGTAGAGAAGATTTAAAACATGATACTATTGACTAGCAAAAAGTCTTGCAAAAATAAAATGAATATGGAAACACAGAAACACATATTATGTGATCGGACACTCCATGTCACGTAGCATTGTGCACCCTACAAATTACAGGCCCTGATGAAACTTCTGTAAGTTTTAGACATGGACATCAATCACATTATACTCTAGAATCACTTCTCTGGGTCATCCACACGGCTCTGCATAGCTTCTTAAGTCTCGATTTTCTGTATGAACGCTATCAAATATAATGATGACAATTATCTTTCAGCCATCAATTTTTTGTTTTTGGCTTCAGCTTCATTTTCAACTTTCTTTCCACTAAACATGCATTGCATCTCTACCAAAGCACTGAACCAAGTCTTCTCCGTGTATCTTTACTGACTTAACCCGCTAATCCTACAAAAAATCAAGACTTAAACATGCAGGCTATATACATATTATGCTGAGGACTGATGATTTACAGGTGTGCACTGGGAATTGGGATGGGGTGTTGCCATTTGAAGTCATGAGGATTGAGGACTGTCACCAGGTTGACAGATGGTAAGAGAAATTGGCTCAAAATCCTTCTATGGAACCTTCTCAAATTAGAGTTGTGCTTCATAGCTGACACCGTGTTGATAGGAAAGTGTTGACCTTGTCCATCAAATTTCTTGATATTACTAAGCTTTCATTTTTTTTTCCTTTATCATCAACTAACATCATATTATTTGCAAGTAACATATACTATGTTCACCTCCTACATATCAAATGTAAGATCATCTATAAGTATGATGAGATGTAGACTTAGAGAATTCTTGATGCAGGGTGCACATGATTGGAGATTCTACGTGCCACTAGAACTAAATCCAACACTCATTACTGCTCCATAAATGTCCTTATCATAGAGAACACACTTTTAAGCATAAAGTTCCTCCTCAATGCTAACCAAATTACAATATCATTCTTATCTATGCTTTCTTCAAGTTGAAAAATACCACGTCTTGGTTTTTCTCTTCTTATAACTCCACTAGTTAGCGGTACAAGAGCAAAAAACAAAAGGCTTAGACTTATCTTTAAATTTCCCTTTTCCTTAACATTTGTGTCATCACATTCTACTATCATTTCTTAATATGGTTTATTGTGATGGTTGGTGCAATTCTCTATATTTTTCTTGTGTCTTATAAATCAGTACTGAATACTTCTTTTTGATTCATACCCTTTTGGTTATGTTGTTTCCTAGAATGCAGTAGATAGGTTAAATTCTGGAATTCAAGAAAAAAATAGGCAACAAACAGATATTGACAAACAAATAATATTTATTCCACATGGTTAAAATATTGAAGTTCCGTGCAAATGACTAGCCATCTTGGAGCTGTGTCTTTCCTAACAAGTAATAATACTTAAAATTAAATGATAAAGCTAACTTTATCTTCTTTACCGACAAAACTGCAAAAGAGATACTGTTAGAAACCAATGAAGGAAATTCTGGAACTGACCTACAAGTCTCAGAATTAAATAACAGCTCATAAATGCAACATGGTGATTTAAGTAATGGTTCTTACAAGATAGCAGCCACTTGTCAAGGTAAAAATCCCAACGGTTACTGTAAATAAATTTATCCCCAGGGACTGGACCACTGTGTCACACAAAAACATAGAAGAAAAATCATATTCTATTTTAAAGTTTAAATGGCAATCAAACAACTGGACAATAACAACATAATGCAATTATATCTTGGATTTAACAAAAGAATTAGCATGCTAATAACAGTGCTCCTTCCAGCAAAACTTGTATAAATAAGAATAGATTGTTAGACAATTAACAAAATTTTCATTCACCAAGAAATTGCATCATTGGTGCATTATTAAGTCAATGCAGCTGCAGCAAATCCTCAATCATTCTTAGTCTTAAAGAAAAATAAAGACACAGCATGTTCTCGCAGTCCTTCATACTAAGCATCTTGCAGCACAATTTACAAGTAACTTGATAAGGCGATCAATTGACAACTAAACATAGTGCTCCTATTGTCTGTTGAGCTTCATGTGAAACTTTGACCAAACAATGGTGAGAAATTTTGAATTCCAACTACCATCAGCTGAATAGCAACATGAATCACTTCATTTGGCCAGTTTGTTCATCCTCATTACAGTACCACTTATGATCTCTTCTTATATTCTTCATATTTCTAAAGCTTCATGTATTTTATTTTTTTCATTGGACTAGTAATTACCAGTCATTTTCATAAACATTTTCTTATATTGCAGAGGGCAATGAAGTATGTCATGGTACAATTGAAGTATTGAGGTGTATTATGCACTTTGCTTGACCAAGGCTTTCTTAAATTGTTTAGATTTGACACACGTTTCTCACCGTGGAGCTTAGTATAACAGTGCCTAGTGCCTATACTGCAACAACCAGCATGGTACTCAGCCACTTCTTTAAGCATATATCAATTTTGTATGTTGGGACATACCCTAACCGTTCTCTCATCCGCTCCTCAAAATGCTCATTTCTTCATCAAGTCTCATACTTCATGGCACCTCTCCTTCCTCCTCAGCAAATCCAATGTAAAAGGTATTTGAGGGTGTTGTGTGTACAATGAGGATTGCATATTAAATATGTCAAATTTACTAAGCTTTCATCCTATTATTATCATTACAATGACCCAATCATCAACTTATTACAATGTATGTCTATTAGGCTGCTGCCATCAGAAAACAAGATGCTTATGTGCAACTACAGAATGTGGCATTATCTACTATTACATTTCTTTCTTACCTGAATGAATAAAGTCGCTCGAGAAAGCATTTTAGCATTCTCAAATTAGGCATGTCGCAAGATAATTGTTACGTGTAAAACCAGCTTTTTGTTGAACAGACGAGTTAAATGTACAACATACTGAAAGAGTATAATTTACATTTTCTGGTACTGGCCCCTAGGGATATTAATTCAGTTCACTCCTCCAGGATTTTGAGTTGTCTGACAACTGAATCAGACAGGTCTTGAAAAATCATAGTTTTTCTTTGAACAAAACCATTCCATCCAAAAATTATAATTTGACATATGCTTTATTGCTAAACATGTATATTGCGTAGAATGTTTCTTATACTTGGATGGAACATACATTCTGACTGCCTAACCATGCTGGGCATAAGACTGCCTCTCTAATTAAACAAATGGACATTGGCTTTCCCAGACAAACTTAGCAGGGGTGGTCAGATGTAGAAAGCATGAGAAAGCTGACAATATCATTGATGCAGATTCATCTAGCATAATCAAAAAGAACAAAACGATGCGATAGTTTATAACACTGAAAATTGAGAATATATAAATACACAATTAAAAGATGCATATCTAGCATTGGGACAGACAGAAAGGTTTCATTCAATCAATTGGGTGTGCAAGCATGTGGTAGAGGTGGTAGTAATTGACAATTTTTAGGCATGCCCTTTACTTAAATTGCATGATATGGCTTCTACAAACACTGACTTACATGACAGAATTGCAAACAATGCAGCATAGAAGATGGACTGTGCATGCGACGATGGCATTCCAGGATCAGATCTCAAAGCAGAATCAGGTCTTTCATGATTCAGTATCTGCTTCAAGGTAATCGAAAGCCCTGCATTTACAACTGATCCCATTGCAGCCCACATGACTTCAGCATCATGCTTCCACAGTATGATGAGGCCAAAAAGACCGGCCACTAACCACTTGCTCTGATACCAAACAGAAGGAGCTCTCATGAAGTGACCAGGTAAGAATAGAGATCCTAAATCAACACTAAGAAAGAAAAACAGAATGTCGAGTCCAATACATAGATCAAAATCCGACGCACTGCAATATAAAAAGCTACAAGAATTGCATTTTGTATGACCAGAAAGCAGTTAGGAACTTATGTCAAACAAATGACTACGATATATGAAGTGGTTAAAAGCATAGCAATAAGACCCATTTATCATTATATATAACATATGGGACAACAGTTATAAATGGTCGTATGTTAGTTACGAAGTTCTTTAACAGCAGCAAAGTTGAGATTATTAGCGATGGTCGGTAGACCAACATCTGGCTCCTAACAAGGGGGAAGTGGTGAAAAATCAACATCTGGACAGGTGTTCTAGTTGGAATTCTTTTTGTTTTTTAAGAATATCCTAGTCGGGTGTCCTAAGGACATCCCGAAGGACATTTTGAATTTTTCCTCACATTTTTAGGTGATTAAAATGTTCTATTGCCATCTAAGATTCGGTTGCTCTCATTGCTGAGGTTGCAAATATTCAAAAAGTCATTCTTATTAGAAGTAAAAGAAAAAGAAAAAGACCAGTCTTGACTATAAATTCACTAAAAAATCATTGCACTAGTCACATCTTAGAGAAGCACTCCCAAATATATGTCAAATCTTATCTAAAACTTTACAATTGGATAAAATTAACTAACTAAATGCTGAGAGTAGATTGGATATTTTCAATAAACAAAGACAAGAAGTCATAATTTAGAACACCAAATTGCACTAACCAATCGATTTATGGTCGACTCGAGGCCTCCCGGTGAAAAATCAGGAGCGAACCCCGAGGCCCTGTTCCCCAGAATCGCCTCCGCTTCACCCGCTCCATCCTCCTCAACACTATTCCTGCCCTCGAAAGCATCAGCCTCGGCCAATTCCATGACGCCCTTAGACTTGGAGACCCTCAATCGTCCACCAAGATGGCCTTTTGAACCCAATCCCCTCGTCAAAATCGGATTTTTTAAGGTGGGGAGCTGATGAAACGAGATGGAGTTTAGGGATTTGGTGAGTGGAGGATGGAGAGCCGAGGAGAGAACGGGTGATAGCATCTTTTGGCCGTCGGGGTAGCAGCAGAGAGGAGGGGCTTTAGAAGTCTAGGGAAGGTACAGAAGGGCATCTTTTGAAGGAGGGAGGTGATAGGGAACAGAGAATATTGAGGATTGTAAGAGGATCCCCGGTTGGCCGCGGTCAGCAGTCAGAGGACAGAAAAATGGGATAAGAGGCCTTTGCAAGCGAAAAATACTTGCTTAATTTCTTTTTACTGGCTTCCTTTATTATGTTTTTTATTGTTGGTATTTATTTCTTTTAAGATAATAGATGTTGGCAAAGGTATTATTTAGAAGTAGCTTTCTCACATGAGGAGATTATATTGTTGTTTTAAAATTGGCATGTGTCAACTTTGTATTCGTTACAGCTCATAATATTGATTTTGACTTTTTTTAATTAGAATTAGATAAAAAATATGCATATTAAATTTGGGCATTTACTATCCTTTTTTTTATGCAAAAAAAAATGTTGTTAGATACCATCAACGACATTTTTTCATTAGCAGCGTCCATCGATCTCTCGCTATCATCAAAAGTTTTTGAGGGCACGGTCCCTCTCTACTTATAATTTTATAGCATCTGGTTGTTCGACAATATTCTCTTTTGTCTAAAAAAAATAGTAATTCATGCGAAAAAATGACTATCACTTGGTCTTAGAGTTTAAAAAAAATTATGGTCCGGTCCTCCAACTCCCTCCCGACCTAAGTTGCATTTATATTTTTTATAATTTCTTGAGCTCGAAATCCATAAGTACATATTAAGAAATAAAATTATATATTTTAATACTATAAAAATTTATTTGTTTATTCGCTATCCTGGACTTATTTTAAGCTGAAAAGGACCTTAATGCTTTCAGACCTATCTACTCTCCCTAAACACGGCATAGGCATGATCACAGGTCGAACGCAATGCGAGCTCGTGGAGTTCGGCTCTAATTTTTTAAATCTTATTAAAATAATGTACCAAAAAAAATTATAAATAAATATTCCTCCGTATGCAATAATTCAACGTCACATCCCACCACTTGAATAGCACTTGCTAACAACCTTATAAAAATTTCTCTCTCTCTCTCTCTCTCTCTCTCTCGAAATCTGCAAGAAAGTTCGACTAAAATCCCAGCTTTTTTTTTTTTTTAACTAGCACGATAAAGTTTCAACTCGGGTTTTTTCCATAGCCTCGTTTTTTTTTTGGTCTTGCTCCTTTGGATTCCTTCCGTGGAAAGAAATCTTTCGTCGCACATGTTATGATTGTCTGTCTACATCAAAATGACTAGGCCCTTGAAATTTTTGGATTCCTTCGGTGGAGCTTGCCCAAAGCCAAATTTTCTTTTTTTTAAAAAAAAAATAATTTTTATTTTTAGATAAATGAAGGCTAAAAGGAGCCAAACAATTTTTATTAATAAAGATAAAAAAAAATTACATCTCGACAGGAAGAGGCAGACCAGTTATAAAAATAAAGAGATGAATGGTAAGATGGATTAGAAAGACTGAACTCCAACTTTTGAAATCTTCCTTAAATCCATTGGTTTTTCATTGAAGTTCTTCAGAAGTTGTATTTCTAGGAATGCATATTAGAATAATACTAAGAATATAATGATTTCCCCATTCATCTAAATGCATATTAGAAGTTATGATGATATTTTGGTTATCAAATATAATTAAAATTTATTTTCTGATTTTGTTGACCGCGAACCGCCATTGTACAAAATAAATAAAAATATAATTAACATTGTGCATGTACCAGGCTACTTCAAAGCACTTGGCTTATGATGGACATCACTGGTGAAGTAGAAGGTGCAAATGAACTCAAATTGCAAGGATGGAGCTGGTTATCGATGCTCAACTTTGCGGACGGTAAAAGCTTGGCTGGACAGTTTGAAGAGCACTAGTCCTAATTAGGGCCCTGGGCCCCAGCCCATGAAAACCTCATAGGTTTTAGTTTACTTTTAGGCTCATAGGTTTTCAAGTTAGATCATGCAGAAACTAAAACCTCGTGATATTTGCCTTATGGTGGCAGAGTTGGAAGTTTGGTAGCTACACAGCCTCATCATTCACTCGTTAGTACTCGGCTACTAGCAAGCATGCTTTGCAGTTCGATAAACACCGTGCATGGCCGGTGCCTTCAATTAATATGGGCCATTGGATCTCTCCATAAGGGGTGTGATATTTGCATCGCAAATCACGTACCATGATAGGATAAACTGTCACTCCCCGAACCCAGCACCCAGATCCGGTACACGACCGGCCGTATGAGCTCTAGAGCAGTGCCCTAAAGATCATGCAAGGCCTATGATTAACAAAAATCCAACAAATCCACAATTAATTTAGTAATTCAAATAGACAAATCCGACATGTCCAGATAATCAATTTAGTTCATTTACAAAAGCTTTCAAATGTTTATCGACATCAAGGATAAACAAACTAGCTAGCTAATGACTGTGATACTTGCACTCTGCGCCCATCCCATCCAAATCTATGCATCCTGCAACTCTGATAAAAAGAAAGAAGAAAAGGGGGTGAGCTTTACAACCCAGTAAGAATCCCTACACATCCATACCAACATAATAGAAATATAAGTTTGAAAACCACGGCAAAATGATGCACACTTCATGAAATCATAAATCGGCTATCAAAAGACTCATGTAATCAATATAAGTTCGTACGTCAAACATCAATGAAAGTCCAGCCATACAAGAATGATATAGCATAGGATAGCTCATATATATTAATTATCGTGTTCATTTTTTTTTCTTCCCATTATATATTAACTTGATCCGGATCAATTATCTTGCCGACTTTGGGCCAAATTCCGGTCACGTTTCCAGCCCGTGATGGGACAAACCAATAGTGTCACACTTAGAGCCTGTGACGGGCAAACCAACATTGTCACACTTAGAACATGTGACGAGCAAGCAATAGTGTCACACTTAGAGCCTGTGACGGGCAAACCAACATTGTCACACTTAGAGCCTGTGACGGGCAAACCAACATTGTCACACTTAGAGCTTGTGACGGGCAAACCAATAATAATGAGACGGCCCAAAGTCAATGTTCATTTAATCAATTTCACATCCACACATCAATCCTTTTTTATTTACAACTATAGACTAATCCGGTCACGTTTCCAGCCCGTGACGGGACAACCAATATTAACAAGGTTAGTCTATAGCACCACATCCATAAATCCAATTATGCAAGTGTAGGTTATGCACATGCATACATCATAATATCAATCACAAGCCAACACAATCAAAATATAATTTAATATAAACTATTTTGATTTGTCTGGATCATAGCATATTAATTTAAATCATAGCATATTATACATATATAAGTATCAAAATATTTATATCATGCAGGATTGGCGTATAAGGATTCTTACTCTTTGTTGAAAAACTCAGACAGACTAAATACCCACCCTCACGACGATCTATGAATCGGAATCCGCAGAATCCTGCTCAACGTCCTCTTGTCCAACAAATTGTTCCCCTACAGAACCAAATCAATATTAAAAAATTATCTAAGATATATATATAAAAACCCAAAACTCTTTATGGTTCCTTTTAAAGGTCCACTAGTATCTAGTGCCCCAGGACTAATCAACAGTTTATGATCTTCCTATATTGAACAAGAGAGAAAACAAAGCAATAAAAGAGAGCAACGAGAGAGGGAGAAAAATAAAGAATTGTTCTCTCTCTTTCTCTTCCTTCCTTCTTCCCGTCAATAAAATAACAAAGAAGAGAAAGTTGGCGCTCTCTCTCTCTCTCTTTCTTCCTTCCTTCCTTCCTCTCGATTGGAGGGAAAACTCCATGGCGGCGGCCCATGGTCGGCACCGCCCCATGACCGACGGCCTCGGCAGTGCCGGCGATGCGCCATGGCCGGCAACGGCTGGCCGGAATGGAAGAGGAAAAGGTCGAACAGGGGCTCGGCTTCTCCATCAATCCGGCGGATTATCGGCCGTATTCCCAAAGGAACAATGGCCCTTAGACAAAGGAGAAGGAGGAGAAGGACCTTACCTCGTCTCCGGTGAGCTTCTCCGGCAAGCCCGACGGCGAACAACCCGAGTCTCTCACGGATCGCCTAGAACTTCAAATCTCTCTCCCCCTTTTTTTTTTTTTTTGAAAGGATCTCTCGGTTGGTGCCCTAAGAAGAGAGGGAGGAGGTCTTGGAAGAGGATTGGCCCAAAATAGTAGGGTTTGATCCCCCCCTAAATCTCTTCTTCCGGTGGATTCGGGAGGAGGGGAAAAATTCCCGAAACAGGGGAGGGAGGGCATTCAATCGGAAGACTCCCTCCCCTTTTTTTTTTCACGTGTTGGGCCGCCCTTGCTCAGAGGCCGGCCCAACTCAAACGTAGCCTTTACATAAACTATGGCCAACAACTCTTAGCACAAATATATCATGTTCGCCACTTCCAACAAGAAACGTATTTTAAGGAAAGCTCGAGATAAGCCATTGCTAAGTTGAGGAGCATCGTGTCTTCGAAGGAAAGAAATCTAATTCTTCTCCGGAAAAAAGGAAATCTATACTCGAAATAATAAAAATATAAACCAAGTGACGAGAGATCACAAAGTTGATTACGGGAGCCGAGACACCACGAGGGGGATCACCCCTCGCCGCGATTTTATTGCCAAAACATCGGCGTGCAATCTGGTCATTGTTTTATCAACTAATAACAGAAAAAAGTTAATGGTTATCGATTAATATAAAAGATCGCGTGTCCACTTTAAACTCGCTTTCCCGTGATGGGAGCCGTACGATCAGTGCAATCCACCATCGAGCGAGCGGTGGCCTCCAGCAATTTCCAGCCGTCCATCCTTCCACGTCGAGCGCCGGTACGAGGTTTTCCGAATCGTCGGCGGGAAACCGGCGGCGGCAGGAGGGATACTGGTTTGAAGCAAACGACGCCGCCATACCTAGCAAAATGAGATATACCAAATCTACCGACGGTGAGGGAAATTTTAACGGCGCCGAAGGGGCAACGCCGTTCCGTCGCGTTGTGAGCACCGCCTGTTCCAGACGAGGGACGAGTCTTGACCGCATGCTAATACATAACGCCGTTTGCCTATTATTTTGTAGTACGTTGAATTATATCTAATGTGGCAAGTTTTTGAAAACATTGTAACGGCCGTTTCATCGTTCAAAAAATAACATGTTCGGCGGTAAGTTGACGGGTGGTGAGAGATACTCGAAAGTTGTATTTAGCGGGTTCTATAAAAGGGCGGGGCCTGCTCTCTCTAGAGGGCGCACTTCCCTGTTTCTCGCCGTACTCCAATGCCAGTTCTCGGTTCCCGTAATCTCGACGCGTTCAAATCCCGCCATCTTTTCCTACTCCTGATCGCATCCTCGCCGTCGGTCCGGCGATTTACGCCGTGAACGCGATGTGGCGCCACCGCCGTCTCCAGGAGATGAAGCGCCTCTTCCGGTGCGTGGAGGCGCTCGCCGCCGTCCTCCTCCTCTCGTGGTCCTCCGCCCGCCTTGCCGCCGCTGCCCGCCTCTCCGGTGACCTCCTCCGTCGCCTCGCTGCCCTCCTCCTCAGTCCCCGCTTCGTCTTCCTCCTTGGCAACGCCATCGTCCTCGTCCTCTTCGCCAAGTCCGGCCACTCCTCTCCTTCCCGCGCCGCCGCCTCTTCCCCGGCCGGAGGCGGCGACATCTACGACGAGTTCGTCGACCGCCGGAGACAGATGATGCAGTGCTCGGCGGCGGAGGTGGTGTACGAGGACAAGAAGGTGTGCGTGGAGGGGCGAGCGTGCCGCAAGAGCCAGTCGGAGAGACTGGAGCGGGGTCCGATAGAGCCGGAGCTCCGGTGGTCGTGGACGGAGATCGAGGGTTCCGGCCCGAAACAGCCGCTGGCGTCGGAGGAGGATGCGGAGGAGTTCCGGCGTACGGTTGAGGCGTTTATAGCGAAGCAGCTGAGGTTCCACCGGCAGGAGTCCATGTCCACGGCCGTTGCCTCCTCCGCCGGAACAGCAGAACCAGATAAATAAATAATACCAGAAATTAAACTTAGAATGTTAAAATCCCTGTGTCGTTTTCTTTCCTGCTTATATTTCTCCATAAAATTTGTAGAAGCTGTAGATTGTTCAGAGAAAGTTTAATTTTGGAGAAAAATCTTGACATCATCGTCCCGAGGATGTTTTCGTAATTTCATGTCTTCTTATATTTTCTCGCGGGTGATTTTTTTATCATTTTTTCAAAGTTTTATTTTATTTTATTTTTATCAAAGCTTCCACGCCTGACGAGTTGGCGTCCAATTGGGGAAGCGCCATGTCTTCTCAAGATGCGAACCTAACTCGAACCGGGATTTGCCTGGTTCGGTCATTGTATTAAAAAAAAAAAACTCCATCTGCATGTATGATGAATAGCGGCAAGAGAACTTTGTGATCATTATGTCTCGACTCTAAACTCATCGCAGCTGACGAAAGCTCGATATTTGACATCTCAGCTGTAGAAGTGAGTTGAGGGCCAGCTTCAACCATGCCTAGCGTATTCTAAGAGTTGGCATCATCTTAATTGAGAATGACTCTATTATAGTAATTGGCTGGATTTAGAGACGAGTTAAGAAGGTGTATATGTACTCCCTGCTTCAGAATATATAGAATTCAGCAAAAGGATGCATCTTTTTTAGAGTGAGATATATTGAAAGGCAAACGGAGCAGCAAATTAGATAGTCTTTTTTATAGCCAATCATTCTACTGGGTGCTTTGAAGCAATGCGGCGTTGGCTCCAAAAGCTCTTAGGGGATCTATTGGTTTTTGAATTTTTTGAATGTAGAATGCATCTCCATGAGCTGTTCAAATATATTTGGCTATTTTTTTTAGCTTCATGACGAGGCGAATTGTTTGTTGAGGTATGTTGCTGCTAAATATTTAAAGCTGCTAATGTGAAAACGACCAGCCTTGGTTAGTAAGTGTCATCTGCGAACTCATTTGTCACCTCTGAACCCTCTTTAATTCCCACTGATCTATATACTCCTAAGATGTTCGTTTTATAAGGTCCACATCTGCTCTTATATTCCCAAACCCCACAAAAAAGCTAGGCTTCATCTGCGTTCGAGCGTTTACCATGCTTGTCTGTCTGTCCATGTCTTATCCATCATTTGCTTTTTTTGATAAATAAGTGGGAAAGGCCGCCATCCCAGTTCGAGTCTAAATCATGAGATTTATTTGTAGCATTCAAGAAGATTGATAGAACAAAGGAAGTGTTTAGTGCTCTTCCTTGTCCAGGCTCAGTTACCTGGTTGCAGATGGTGCTCTTCTCCCTTATCAGATTAACGCAGACATCATTAGTTTAGCTCTAAGTGGTCAATGCTGTGAACGATATGGGATTGTGATGCATTTCTAATTTAATATAGTAATAATGCAAAATGCCAATTACTTGTTCCACAAGTTGTGGTGCTTAACTGCTTACCTTTCCTTGTCTACACTTAATTTAAGAATGTATCATTAGAGCAAAAAAACTTAATTTAAGATAATAAATACATGGATCAAAATGATTTTCTTTCTTTATTTATAATTAAACTATGGATTTCTCAAAACCAAGCACAGTTTAGAGACTGCACCGTCATGTCGCCCTCTCTGAAATACCGCGCACCGGGGAAGCTCTAGTGTAACTATTATCTCTAATATTCTAGTTTCCATGGTGACATACTAATGGAGATCGATAAAGCAGCTTCTCTTTGCTCGTCCCTTTTCTCCGAGTCCACATTGATGCCCTCCCTTGGAAACTAGATTATGAGCTGGTTGTGGGTGGCTTATAACTAACAGGACTTCAACACCAGAAGAATTACCGCGATCTTTCCCTCAAACAATGCCTAGCTAGCAGTAGCAGGCCTTCCGAGCTTTATATGTTTTTTCCATCGACCCTTCTTTCCCTCTCTCTCTCCTCTCTTCTTTATGTTTCTAAATTCTCTAAGTGGTCCATGATTAAGAAAAGATGGGTTCAGCTTGCTCTAATGCAATTTTAGTGGAGGTGCATAAAGATGATGCTTTCCAAGGGGTGGGCCAATCGCGTTTTGGCTCGATTTGTTTGCTTGCAAATATATTGAGTTTTTCTTACCGTTTGATTTATCATATGTTTATTGAGTTGCATTTTTTTTTGGGTACACTAGCGACTCACACACAATCGGTGTGGGTGCAACCCGTAAAATCAGAAAAGAAAAGAAATGCAAAGGATATGGGACAAACATATGGTTCTTCCAAATAAAATCTCTCTTTGTGATAAGCCGTATAGGATGCAATCCAATCCGTAGCACTATTTTGCCTTTATATAAACATGAGTAGCCCAATGGAAGGCGGACTCACCCAAACTATGGATGTCATGGAGCAGCCACATCCCACCGATAGCTTGCCTCCAATCTTGAATCCACTCGATCACTGTGGTTGAGTCCCTTTCAAAAAAAATACACTCCGCGTCCAGCACTCACCTCGCATATGTGACACCCTTCCATTTGGCTCTGAGCTTGGCACCGATGACGGTCCGATCGAAGATCCGTCGACCCTCGGCCGCCACTAATCTGTCCTCTTGATCTCTGATAATAAATCCGGCACCGCTGCTGCTCCCTCCCTGATCACCGACGCTTCCGTCGAAGTTCACCTTAAAAAAACTAGGAGGTAGGGGCTCCAGGAGACGAGCGCAATATACCTGGACGCTGCAAGAGCAGAATAGGAACTTCAGATTTTTTTAGCTAACCCAAGAGACAACGACGCAATGATAATATGATATCAATGATCTCCATTGCATTCATCGACAACCTTGTTTCCTAAAGAGGATGGTCTAGTACTTAATTTTCCTCCTTTCTGGGCTCGTTTGGTTCGCAGGAAGCATTTTTTTTCCTAGGAACATGATTCCTGGGAAACAAATTCCTAGGAAGAGAATGCCTAGGAAAGTACTTTTGGCATGTTTGGTTGACCATGGGAAAGTGACAAATTTCCAATGTGCTTATGTTTGGTTGGCCATCCACTTTCCTAGGAAAGTTATATATAATTACTATTATGCCCTTAATAAAAATTAGGTTTTTAATGCCTCTTTAATGCTTCTTTAATGCTGAAGGGACTTTTTGGGAAAAAGTAAAAATGGAGTGATTCCCGCCTCATGGGAAAGTAACTTTCCCATGTTTCTCATGGGAAAGACTTTCCCATGAAATGTGGGAATCACATTCCCATGGGAATACAACTTTCCCTTCTCTCTCCTTTGAAAACTCCAACCAAACAAGAGGCATCTCATTACTTTTCCGTTGACCACACTTTCCCCCCTTCTTTTCCCGCGAACCAAACGAGCCCTCTATGTTTTTAACCCTACTCTCATGGTTGTCCTTTCATTAGGGTGAAACATTACCATCTTCTTCTTTTTTTTTTTTTTGTTTTTTTTTTAATGAGAAGGAGGGAGAAAATGCCATCTAAATTTATTTATTTATTTATTTATGATACTAAGGGAGGCAAAAACCACACAAAAATTTATTAAAAGAATTAGTAATTCCAGAGTGCTTAAGCAATGAGCAAATCAAGAATAATAAATGCTTGAACCATTTCTGACCAACTTCAACCAACATTAACTTACATTCCGAGCAATTTCGGTATACATTTAGAGCTTCGGCACACATCCACTTTCTTTTTACGTAAGAATGGTTTGCTCTCACGAAGATCTGACAAAAGCACAATTTATTATGACTTCCATCTCAACCATCTAACAGAAAAAAGTCGCATAAATTCTGTGACACGAGGGCGAATTAAATATTCTTGGAAAGTTGTGAAAAACGGTTGTGATCATTTCTTGGATTATTTTTAACGACTTTGATAAATGCCAAAACTACGAGTTGCGTTCCAAGAATTAAAGGTAGGCACGGTTGGGAAAGATTGACCAACAAATAGAATCCAACAATTTTTACATTATTAAATGCGGAAATGCACGTCCTCGGAGCATATGCCAAAAATATCTCTTCCCTGTTTCCGCTTCAAAAAATGCCATCGCAAGGTTGTCAGGTTCTAAGATTGGCCGATGCTGGGCTCTGCCCGCAGGCCAAAAATCTCACATTATGCCCAACCATTGCACTCCCCACCGTGCTACGTAATAAAACAGAGCTGTCAGTCCTGAACCCATTCTAACAGCTGTCCACTTTCCCCAGGGAAAAAACCCTTTCTTTGTATTTGAGTTTTGTCTCCGCACCCGAGGATGCTCACCTGTCTGCTACCAAGGTGGTAGCACAGATGAAACATAGCATTGGCTTTCACTAGGATACGTAGCCCAGGTTGCCCAGGTTTGAAACATGCGAGCGTTGATTAAATTTGAAAATCGGATACCCTATGCCTGGATGCTGCTGGTGGGAGTGCCACTGGTCCGCTAGTATTGAGATGGCGCTGGGATGACATACTCACATGTGGGTATTGATCCCAATAAAGAGAGTCCACGGGTCGGAGAGGGTACGCGGAAACTTGCGGCTTGCATCAAACATTTTCTAGTGGAAGGGGAGCTCAGTGGGGGCTGCTATGCGGATGAGGTTCTCCTCTCCCCTCCTATTTTTCAACCAAAAAAAAAAAAGCCACCATCGCCTCACATGGTCGCATGGGATCCAACCAAATACCATCGACCTAGATTGACATCGGACAGAGATTTGGAAAAAAAGTGAGGACTCGTGCAAGTATTTAGTTTTATATCGGTTATTCATCCAAAAAGATATTAGATATTTATGTAAAATTAAGAAATCAAAAAATACTATAAAAAAAATTGCAAGGACCGTGCTGGTGTGCTGTCCTACATTGATATTGGTTATTCACCGGTTGGCGTGGCTCATGACCAAAAGTGGTTTCAATGGTCCGCAATCTAATAAGTGATTTTATTTTATTTGTTTATCTTTTAATTTTTAGCAAACACATTCCGAAAGCAAAGGCAGATCAGGAGAAATTGCTAAGAATTCCAAGGAGATTTTCGAATGTGATGTGCTGTACAGGGATGGTTTATTATGTTATTTAATCCATGGACAGCCTAGGTACACACTGTAAAAAACCCAGAAAAAAAAAAAAGAGGTTAACGGGCCAACCCGAAAAGACCGGACCCGTATCCCTCTTATGATCGTGCCCTAGGCACGATCGTGGAAGAGGAGGTTGCAAAGGGGGGAGGCGGCGGCGTGAGGGGAGGCCGGTCGTCGGGGGAGGCGACTCGCCGGAGGAGACCGAGATCCGGCCGGCCGCGAGGGAAGCTCCAAGCCTTTCTCTTCCCTTCAGTGAAGATCCTCCACAGCTTGGGATCCGAGGATTTCTCAAGGCTTTCTCTCCGATTTCTCGCCGGAAAGATCGCCGGAACACCCCCATCAGACCGAGGTAAGCATGGCTCAGCCCCTGTGTTTCCTTTGCTAGGGTTAGGGATGTGTTGGATTGGGGATTTGGCCGGTGAATCATCGGAGAAGAGTTCGAAACAGGGTACCCCTGTTTCGGCCTCTTCTTTCCGGTTGTTGCCGTCGCCGGCCGCCGGGATTGGCCGGGATCCATAGTGTTGAGCATCGATCGGGTTGTATGGAGATGGGTGAGGGATTTCTAGGGTTTTAGTGGGGATGGGGATGGTGGACCGAGGGCGTCCCGCACGGTTCCACCTCCTTCTCTCCCTCTTGCGTCGGCTGGCCACCGGCGGCGACGGTGACGGCGGTTGAGGGCCACTGGGGTTGCTGTCGAGTGGGGGCCGAGCCACTGTTAGGAGGGCTTCCGGTGGATGTTTGGAGGAGGGGAAGAGTGGTTCTTCCATGGATAAAAGAGGAAGGGGGAAGGGAGGAGAGAAGTCCTGTCGAGATTGGAGAAGGGGGAGGAAATCATGCATGTTCTTGGGAGGAAGAAGAAGAAGAGATAGAAGAGGAGATCTCTTCTTCTCTCTTCCCCTTGTCCGGCCACCATCGGCGGCGACTGCAACAGTGGCGGCCGGTGATGGTTCGGCCAGTGGTGTTGTCGGGTTGGGAAAGGAGAGGGCACAGCCACCATGGCTGTTGCCCTTGGATCAAAAAGATTTGAGGGAGGGAGATGTACTCCCAACCATGAAGAGAGAGGAATCATCCCTTTATGTTGGTCTCTTTACCGGGACCGGCTATCGTCGCCGGCGTGGCTGCGGCTGCGGCCACGGCTGGCAATGACATAGGCCAATGGTACAAGGTGGGAGTCGGGCCACCCCGACTGCCCTAGATCTAGAGGGATTGAGATGTTTGGGGACCTGGTGATGGACCCCATAGTAGATGTGAATTATGGTTTAGAATATTTAAATATTAAATAATTTATTTGTGATTTATAATTGATGTTGTAGAGGAAGAGTCGGCGGTGCCAGGAGATTTTGATCAGGGGACTCAGCACCCCAGCGCGTAGGTTGTGATTCGGATCTGTGCTTGTGTCAGTCCACAAATTTCAGTAAGAATCCCTACATCTGAGCACTTCTATACATATATTTGATTTATTGTTGGATTTATTTCATAATTATGTTGTTATTGTTTTATGAGTTGATGCGATATCTATGAGGCGAATTTATATCAACATATTTTCATAATTATGTTGTTATTGTTTTATGAGCTGATACGAAACCTTTGAGGCGTGCATTGTGTTTATAATGAAAATATTGAGATAAATTCATTTGGGAAGCAATAACATATTTTTGAGAATTTATGAAAAAATATGTGATGTGATGAAATTGTGATTAAACATGTAAAACTAGACATGTAATGTGGGTTGGACTAACCTTGTCATGAGATAGCCTCTACGAGCTTATGCGTAGGATAGCTGCCACGAGCTTATGCGTAGGATAGCCTCTACGAGCTTATGCGTAGGATAGCCTCCACGGGCTTACGCGTGGGATAGCCTCTACGAGCTTATGCGTAGGATAGCCTCCACGGGCTTACGTGTGGGATAGCTGCCACGAGCTTATGCGTGGGATTTGTGCAGTCTTGGACTGGGTCATGAACTTGGTTAGTCCAACGCCAGAAGTGAAAATCTGAAGACTTGGGAATCAGAGTATAACGTGAATGGATCACATAATGTGAAAAAGGATTTGTGTATATGTACTAATTATATACACTTGTTGTTTGTTGAGCTTTTGAAATGATGAAATGACATATATTTTGATGCATTGATTATTTTATGATTTTTACTGTGTGTGGCTGTTGGGATTCTTACTGGGCTGGAAAAGCTCATACTACACTTCCATTTTTTTTCAGAGGCACTGGATTTGTAGAGACCATTGGGTGGGACGAGAAATCAGATCAGCATGGAGTCTGATTGCTGGATAGATAGAAGTTAATCTATCTTTTAGCGCAGAGTGCGAGTATGAGAGTCATTAGTTGCTTAGTCTATTTTGATATCAATGAATATTGAAAGCTTTTGTAAATGAACCAATTTGATTATCTGGTCATGTTGGATTTATATATTTGATTTAAGTGATTAACTGTGGAATTATCGAATTGTTGTTTATCTTAGGCCTTGCATGATCTTTAGGGCACTACTCTAGGGCTCATGCGGCCGGTCGCGTGCCGGACCCGGGTGATGGGTCCGGGGCGTGACAGAGTGGTATCAGAGCTTAAGGTTAAGATATCCTGAGGTTTAGGTTCAAGTCAGTGTGAGTGGAGAATTATGATAGAAAAACTATCAGAGATTTGGTTTATAATCACTTGAGATTGTAACAAGAATGATATTATAATCTAAGGTTTAAGACTACTAGGGACTGTGGCATTAGTGGCATTAAAGTTTGAGGTTTAACATTATTGAAAAATGTGACCAGTTGGAATCTGAGCATATGTTTAAGATCACTAGGGATCGTGACAGAAATATATCATAGTTTAAGGTTATGATCACTTTGGACATGACAATTAAATTCAGTGTTTAAGCTGTAAGATCACTGGGCATTGTGATAAAATGCATGCATCAGTTTGGTTTTCGATGCATACGGAAGGAAAGTATAAATTGTCTTTGATCATGATAAGAGAGGTTTGACCTAAGATAAGTGTAGGTCAACAATGGCATATCGAGTATACCATGTTCAGATATTATTTAAATGATTTGAAAGTTCAAATTTGATGTGGGTTTTGATGTGATCATACTTTTGGTTTTGCTGCTAATTATTAGAGTGGGATTTGTACGTTGATTTAGTATTGGAGTAAGCTAAGGAGATTTCATAATATTGAAAGGAACGTTCTTCGAAGTTGAAAATGTATGTGGATTATATCTGGTGTTGGCATGTTGGATATTGCAAATAGGTCTATTTCCTATGGATGTATTTGATTATTTTGAGGCCATAGAGTATGCATATTGATGGGAGAATTCTAATTATTTGAATTCTCATGTTTGGATTGAGCTACTGGATTTTACTTATAATTGTAGAAGACTATTTGATGTGTTAATTTAAAACTCAAGCCTAGGTTTAAGATTTGAGCAGGGATCTTTTGTCATTGTTGATGAAGCTACTAATAAATGTCATATTGAGTAGAGACTTCGGTCATGAGATGCTTACATGAATTATCATATATAGCATTGTTGATGGATGTTAAGAATCTTGGTGAAGAAAGATCTGGAGGTTGATAGAGTTAATTCCTACTCATAGTGATATTGGCTCAACAGTTCTAACCTATTGAATTTGAAGTAAATTCTGTTGGAAGGAAAATCAATGTAGATTTTCTGATTAAATTGCTAAGGGAATACAAGAATTACCCCTTTAAATTAAACCTAGATATTTTTGGATTCTAAAAAGGTTGTGGAGATCATTAGTGACCTTAAACTTGACTAAAGGATTGGGGGTTAGTTATGGTATGTACACTCTATATAAATTGAGGACAAAAAGATTTAGAGGTTTTGCTCTAGTTCTACTTGAAAATTTAAAATTGGATTTTCTTAGTCTCGATGCAAAGTGATACTTTGGTTAGAAATCATTTTGTGACTTTAGAGAATTAAATGAATTAAATCAGAGTGTGCAGCGGAAGTGTGGTGGTTTGACTTATTTTGAAACTGGTTAAGATCATTAATATTTGATCTAAAAGGCATTATGATGAAATACTTGAGTTAGTTTCAGGAGAATGTTGTTGATTCTATGGATCTCTTATTTGTTGGAATGATGTGGGAGAAAGAAAAGAAAAATGATTATAGAATATTAAGAGCATTTGATACTAAAGATTTCTCCTATTTCTGTCAAGCCAATTATGATCTCTGTGTAGAATCAAGAGAAATTAATTTCTTGGGATATAATTATGGCATTTTAATCTAAGGTTGGGAGTTTGGAATTCTTTTGAAGGAGATCAAAAGAACTTACTATGTGTGGTAAATAAAAAGGATCAAGTTTTGAAATGCTGTGATTTTTGTATGTCAAAATCTTGTGAGTAGGTACTCCGAGAGGGAGACTACTTGAGATCTCGGGGATGATATAACGGATGCATATTTTTAAAGTTTGAGGCTTCAAGTAAGTTAATTTCGAGGACGAAATTTTTTTTAAGGGAGAGAGAATGTAAAAAACCCAGAAAAAAAAGAGGTTAACGGGCCGGCCCGAAAAGACCGGACCCGTATCCCTCTTATGATTGTGCCCTAGGCACGATCGTGGAAGAGGAGGTTGCAAAGGGGGGAGGCGGCGGCGTGAGGGGAGGCCGGTCGTCGGGGGAGGCGACTCGCCGGAGGAGACCGAGATCCGGCCGGCCGCGAGGGAAGCTCCAAGCCTTTCTCTTCCCTTCGGTGAAGATCCTCCACAGCTTGGGATCCGAGGATTTTCTCAAGGCTTTCTCTCCGATTTCTCGCCGGAAAGATCGCCGGAACACCCCCATCAGACCGAGGTAAGCATGGCTCGGCCCTTGTGTTTCCTTTGCTAGGGTTAGGGATGTGTTGGATTGGGGATTTGGCCGGTGAATCATCGGAGAAGAGTTCGAAACAGGGTACCCCTGTTTCGGCCTCTTCTTTCCGGTTGTTGCCGTCGCCGGCCGCCGGGATTGGCCGGGATCCATAGTGTTGAGCATCGATCGGGTTGTATGGAGATGGGTGAGGGATTTCTAGGGTTTTAGTGGGGATGGGGATGGTGGACCGAGGGCGTCCCGCACGGTTCCACCTCCTTCTCTCCCTCTTGCGTCGGCTGGCCACCGGCGGCGACGGTGACGGCGGTCGAGGGCCACTGGGGTTGCTGTCGAGTGGGGGCCGAGCCACTGTTAGGAGGGCTTCCGGTGGATGTTTGGAGGAGGGGAAGAGTGGTTCTTCCGTGGATGAAAGAGGAAGGGGGAAGGGAGGAGAGAAGTCCTATCGAGATTGGAGAAGGGGGAGGAAATCATGCATGTTCTTGGGAGGAAGAAGAAGAAGAGATAGAAGAGGAGATCTCTTCTTCTCTCTTCCCCTTGTCCGGCCACCATCGGCGGCGACTGCAACAGTGGCGGCCGGCGATGGTTCGGCCAGTGGTGTTGTCGGGTTGGGGAAGGAGAGGGCACAGCCACCATGGCTGTTGCCCTTGGATCAAAAAGATTTGAGGGAGGGAGATGTACTCCCAACCATGAAGAGAGAGGAATCATCCCTTTATGTTGGTCTCTTTACCGGGACCGGCTATCGTCGCCGGCGTGGCTGCGGCTGCGGCCACGGCTGGCAATGACATAGGCCAATGGTACAAGGTGGGAGTCGGGCCACCCCGACTGCCCTAGATCTAGAGGGATTGAGATGTTTGGGGACCTGGTGATGGACCCCATAGTAGATGTGAATTATGGTTTAGAATATTTAAATATTAAATAATTTATTTGTGATTTATAATTGATGTTGTAGAGGAAGAGTCGGCGGTGCCAGGAGATTTTGATCAGGGGACTCAGCACCCCAGCGCGTAGGTTGTGATTCGGATCTGTGCTTGTGTCAGTCCACAAATTTCAGTAAGAATCCCTACATCTGAGCACTTCTATACATATATTTGATTTATTGTTGGATTTATTTCATAATTATGTTGTTATTGTTTTATGAGTTGATGCGATATCTATGAGGCGAATTTATATCAACATATTTTCATAATTATGTTGTTATTGTTTTATGAGCTGATACGAAACCTTTGAGGCGTGCATTGTGTTTATAATGAAAATATTGAGATAAATTCATTTGGGAAGCAATAACATATTTTTGATAATTTATGAAAAAATATGTGATGTGATGAAATTGTGATTAAACATGTAAAACTAGACATGTAATGTGGGTTGGACTAACCTTGTCATGAGATAGCCTCTACGAGCTTATGCGTAGGATAGCTGCCACGAGCTTATGCGTGGGATAGCCTCTACGAGCTTATGCGTAGGATAGCCTCCACGGGCTTACGCGTGGGATAGCCTCTACGAGCTTATGCGTAGGATAGCCTCCACGGGCTTACGCGTGGGATAGCTGCCACGAGCTTATGCGTGGGATTTGTGCAGTCTTGGACTGGGTCATGAACTTGGTTAGTCCAACGCCAGAAGTGAAAATCTGAAGACTTGGGAATCAGAGTATAACGTGAATGGATCACATAATGTGAAAAAGGATTTGTGTATATGTACTAATTATATACACTTGTTGTTTGTTGAGCTTTTGAAATGATGAAATGACATATATTTTGATGCATTGATTATTTTATGATTTTTACTGTGTGTGGCTGTTGGGATTCTTACTGGGCTGGAAAAGCTCATACTACACTTCCATTTTTTTTTCAGAGGCACTGGATTTGTAGAGACCATTGGGTGGGACGAGAAATCAGATCAGCATGGAGTCTGATTGCTGGATAGATAGAAGTTAATCTATTTTTTAGCGCAGAGTGCGAGTATGAGAGTCATTAGTTGCTTAGTCTATTTTGATATCAATGAATATCGAAAGCTTTTGTAAATGAACCAATTTGATTATCTGGTCATGTTGGATTTATATATTTGATTTAAGTGATTAACTGTGGAATTATCGAATTATTGTTTATCTTAGGCCTTGCATGATCTTTAGGGCACTGCTCTAGGGCTCATGCGGCCGGTCGCGTGCCGGACCCGGATGATGGGTCCGGGGCGTGACACACACTTGCAGAATTCATTCTTGCAAGAGGATGTAGCCATAACTCTAATTTTTTTTAACAAAATTGAAAAATAGAAAAAATTGATTAATGACTTAAAATTATCGTTTGGTCATGCAATCTTAAATTTTCAAATTCCAATGCTACGTCTATTTTTCAACGACCAACTTCTAATGCTACTTGGCTTCGAACCCTTGCTACGAGCTATTAATAAAAAAGAAAAGCACAAAGCAACGAGGAGAAGATGAAATATCTTCCATTGAATTGTATACGAACTGCTTGTTTGCAGTAGTATATGTAAGGTGTATATATAAGCCCAATTATAACAGATTTTGAGCATAATAACAACTGCATCAATATTACAAACTGGTTACATTAATACAAAACTTGATAATCTTTTACATTCACTCTATACGTGTGCAGTGGAGGATGCCTGTATTGCCTTGTATTATATACAACATAGAAAATTTGGTATCCTAGGAATGAAAGAACTTATAAAGAGAAGCATATCGCACCTCTCTACTCTCTAGTAAGGCCCACTCTACTTCATTCGCTAGTCAGAGACCTCCTCCTCCTCCTCCCGGATTGTTTTAAGAACAATTTTGATGGTGAGGTGCTGAAATTGGCGTCCGGTTCTACATGCTACGTCGAAAGATTTACCTGCATGCTCCTTTTTTTTTTTTTTTTTTTTTTTGCTAAAGAAAAGGGGTAGGGGGGAAGGAAGGGACAAGCCCACCCCCGCGTAGCAGCCCCACTGGGCCCCCGCCCCGCCAGAAGAATGTTCGATGCGGGCAGAAATGGCCATGTGTTGGGCACCCCGACCGGTTTTACTCATACCCTCCCCACCCGTAGACCCGGCTCAGCTACTCTTTTGAGCTCTGGCTCGAGTTCCACGTGTGAGTACGTCACACCCGGCACCACCCCGGCTACTAGCGGTTCAAGAGCGGTCCTACACCACAAGTCCAAGCAGTGGCCAAAGTAGTGAGCTCCGGTCCACAATTTAATCGTCGCCGCAGCGATTCGAACTTGGGACCTTGTGGTTAGAATTGCTGCCCAGTACCACTAGGCTACCATATTGGTGGCAAGCGGCCTGGGAAACCTACGTGTACTTGTTATTCTAAAAGGACACTCTGACACGGTAATGCTTTAATTAATGGCTCGCCATTAGTACCCATCAACCTTCTCCTATGCTTTACGAAATTGGGTACTTTAAAAGATTCCCTTTCTTAGCTCCAAGCGTATCTTGTACATCCAAACTGCCTTATCTTCTAAGGATAAGGGAGTATTTTTACCTCCCATGCTGTCTTATTTTGTACAACCAAACTCCAAAAAAAAAAAAAAAGAGAGGAAAAAATGTTCAACCTCTACAAATGTGGATAGGCATAAATAAGACACTGAAAAAGGGATCCATGCTCTCAATGATAAACTAAACTGGCTTCAATCCTTTCCACAGTGAGTCTCTAATAGTCCCAAATATCCATCCATTATTAGGCATAGACTGATCTTATTCCCGCATAATCCGACTCACTAAGCATTAAAGGCCTTCTTCCCAAAGTCCCATTCCTCGACCGAAACGACAAAATTATATTCAAATACTTGATCTCAAGGGTATCTATTCCTCCTCTGTTCGGTGGCATCAGCATTGGAAGGAATCCTGCGGTGTTGAAGCTCGCTGCTGGCTCTTCATGTGCAAATCTCCCTGCATTATTAGAAGATAATTTTCTAGATGGGAATCTCCTCATAGGATGCCTTTCATTTTATTTTATCTAAATAATAAAGTCATAGATGCTTTAATGGAACCAATCTATGATCGATATTATTTTTAGGAAAAGGCTTCGTGTTCTTCAAAACCTCCCTGAAAACCTTCCTGACTCACCCTTTTTGTGAATCGCAAAGGTAAAGTTGGCATTTCGGTCCTCATCAATCCGCCTACCTACTGCGTTTTGATACCAAAAAGATCAGGTTTACAGAGGTTTTCAGTAGCACAATCCTATTTTTACATAACATGCATCATTATATTTATTGGAGATTGTTTAAAAAGAATGATCGACAAAACCAGGATATAAAATTCCTGAAAAGCTGTGACAAGGATTGATGGTTATTATAATATAGGTTTCTTAAGAAAGGATCGCCAACCCATTTAGTTCAGGTGCTAATGGAATTTCGACTCAAATATTTGACTTTGCATAAATAGAAGAGAAATCTAGTGTCACCATGGGACACAGGTTGCATGCTACACAAATAGCATAGTTAGATGATGCTATCCCATGCAAATACTGCTAATTGTACATACATTATTTTGATTGTTGACACTTGTTTGTTGAAATTTAGAGGATTAATATTGCAACAAAAAGACGGAATAACGAAGCAAGAGGAAAAAAATAAAATAAAAGCATAGATTATTTATGTAATTCGGCCTATTGACCTCCATCCACGTACATGGAGAGACCATACAAAAGCTTCATTATATATATAAAAAAAATTGAACATTACAAAGTACAAGATTATATCACAAACTCTAGCCCCCAATACATCCGATCTCTAGAATGCTCAATTGTTATCTTTTCTTAGGGTTACAATTTTATATATAATTGCATAAATCGATTTGGACTGAACTGATATTTCTACAATAATCAAGTTCGGCCAATACATAACACGTGTCCTAAGTTGATATGAACTTAAAACTGACATCATAAATCAACCTTCTAAAACTGATATAGACTCGATCTTTTGCAACTTGTAATCTGAAGACATACTAAGCAATTAATTAATAGTTGTTAGTTTATAACTTAAAGGGCACGCCGCTCATCAGAACCAAGTTCCAAAAGAGTGCAAAATATGGGCAATATTTGAAAGTGGCGACATCACACATGGAAAGTGGACTGCACCGAACTTTGCGATGTAGGGCTTGAAGTACTAACGGAATGGATACGAGGGGCTTCTTACAAGGCACTAATCTATAACTGAGAAACTTAAAAAAAAGAGAGCCCCCAACCAGAGTCAGGTTTTTGTTTACAAGAGATAGTTTCGAGCGCGCCATAACTTAAACGTTGTGAAGGTGAAGGCAAAAAAAAGGAAGTACCGTCACCTCTACTGCTTATTTCCTTGTTTTTTGTGCAACTTGGGATACCTTAACCTCTTATGGCAGATAGACATGGCTTGTTGAGAAAATTACATAGTATACGAAAAACTAGCCTTGGCAATGGAAAAAGGATGATTTATAGGTATCATCTTTGTTCAATGCTTTGAAAGGTGTACTATGTAGAGCCATAGAGGAGAGACTACACCCTGGCTGCATAAGGACTAGACCCATTTATCAGTTACAGCTAACTCTTGAATTATGAACTAGACAAGCTTCAATACCATCATCTTAAAAGGTTCATATCCCCAAAATGGGTATACATGTATAGTTGAAACAGGCTAGATTCCAGTCCTTCCACTGTCAAAGATGCCCTTAGCTAAATGATGCTACAAAGATAGGTATGCAATACAAATACACCACATTGGGCTCACAATCCTACCTTTGCTTTTAATAAACCGGGTACAAAAGCTCAAGTGATTCTCTAACAACTTTCAGCACAATTAATGGGGAGTCTCAACTCCTCTCAATTCCACCAAAAAGTAATCATCTCACAGAGATTGCTATTCAAAGTTTCTAGCAGATGAAGCTGCTGTTCTCCTTATAAGACCAAGTAGCTTACGGCAATTTACACTCTGCTCCGACTCCTGTCACATGAATTGGACACCCACTTCTTAGCCTTGGAAACATTGCCCATTTCTCTAGGCTGGAGTCTGGATCAGTCACCTTCCACCTAACGGACACTAGCTCGTCAGTTCATGTCCAGATATCTGCTTATGTGAGTTTGACAGAGATTACATAACAAAGCCGCAGGTTTAAAAGATGATCTCCAATATCCCAGATACTCGCAAATTATAATAACAAAGCCACAGGTTTAAAAGATGATTCCAATATCCCACATACTAGCAAATTATAATATATCCAGAATCTATGATTGCCCCGATTTCCATTATCCTCATTGACTTTTTCATACTACCTCATTCCATGCTAGCAATTTATAATTACAAAACCTGATGAGGCATGGTATGTTTTGGAAGTCAGAAGTTATGGTATGTTGTTGTATAGAATGATGAGGCACAGCATGTTATCCTAAATGAGCAAGCCACCTGAGTGATCTGATATAACTAGTACCATATACCATGCTCAAAATCCAACCATTGAAAATATAGTTTAGAGATGAGAAAGGCACTTTCCTAGCTGTTATATAAGGTGATATATGCACAAAATAATTCCACTGCGACCAAGTCCAAAGAAAAGAGCCAGATAGAACTTACCTAAAAGTTATTACAAGTCGATGTAGAAAGACTAGCATCATGGCCTTGGCCAGATTCATTCCCAAGCAAGTCCTTCCTCCTGTTCCGAAGGCCAAGAAGCTGTAGAGCTTGGGGTCTTCCTGGTGAGAAGAAAAGCTGAAACTTAATATCTACTGGAAGACTGGAAGAAAGGTACCAGGCATAACTTAGATCAATTCCAACGAATACAGCCATAACTAATCATTTTTTGCTCCATATGGTGCTTGCTTCTGTGCAATCTCTGTTGTTTGGCTGCTACAAGAAAACTAAAAAAGACCCAGCTTGGATGCAACAATGGAGATGGAGACATGTTACAAAACGTTAGAGGGCTAGAATACTGTGGAGTTGGCCTATGAGACACTCTAATTGGCATTTTAATCTGAAAAAATAATTCTGGGTCTCCACTAACCTGTTGGTTAGTTGCCAACCTACAACCTCGTCCCCTTCCCACCCTGCAGTAGGTAACCCTGACGGTTCTACTAAAAAAAAGAAAAAAGAAAAAAAAGAAAGCAAACAATTCATGGCCATCTCTACTTCAGGTTACTTACATCGAACCTTGATGGATTGAACTTGATCGGATCATCATATACAGTTGGATCATAGTGTATAGATCTTGCATCAACATTCACAATCCAACCCTTTTTAATCTGAAATCCTGTAATTGAGACAAGCAAACACTATAGTCTCAGTAGATGATGTCAGTACATTACTATGGTGTAGAGAAATTAATAGAACGGATCCGTGCAGATCAGATTTGCATATAATGTAAGTGATGGGTCCCAAATAAGTCGAAGACGTACAGAAGAGAAGAAGATTTAAGAATCACTAGTGAAGTACAAGACTGGAAGAAGGTACTAGATATTCACGAGAAAGAAAAGGTTAAATTCATTTTTTTTCAACCAAGTTCGAGTCACGTTGTATATAATTTACCCTAATGATAATTTTTCTTCCAAAAATAATTTATATTAATAACTGTTATACCATGCATGGATAACTGAGCCCTGGGAACAAAATACTCCTAATATTGACTCGTAAAGTCTTCTTGATAATAATCAACCTCCCCAACCACACACGGACGCGTAAATGCAGATAGACAGACAGTCAAGCAGGCACGTGCGCACACGCACGCACAGAGAGAGAGAGAGAGAGAGAGAGAGAGAGAGAGAGAAATGACCTGTATATACATGAATTACTTCTATATATTTTCAATAGCAAGCTTAGAGGCATCTTTTATGATTTAGAGTGAAGAAAAAAACAGGTGAAACTTAATGAGTGGACTCACAGGGCCACAAGACATTTCAACATCGACGGGGATATCAAAAAGCAACAGCCTACTGATTCTCTTTTGTGGGAAAATGGAGGAAGCAAACAGCTTCCCCCAGCTTTTATTAAGGTTCAAAGTATTCACAGATTTGCATAGCTACCAGGTTACACAGCAAAATGGAAGTACAACAAACAGGAACCACATCCAGAAACAAACAGGAAGAACAGACACAAACATGACCAAAGAGATTAAGATGTCTGCTTCAGCAACAATGAACTGAGAAGATTTAGGAGCGTTTGGTGTTTTTCTTTTGTTTTTCCAGCACTAATGTTCTCCCAGTGAATGAAGGTTTGAAGGGCCTTGTGGAGCATGGAGTTAAACCATAGTAATTTTTTTTGAAGAAGTCCGGAAACTCACAAAAACATTCTATTAAGTTTCTAAACAAATTCAAGGAAGGAGATAATTATGAAATTGCTTTAAAGAGTTAGAGATCCTTGATCATTTTCCATCAAGAAAGGCTTCCTGCTCTCAAACAATATGGCAATTCCAATATTAGAATTAATAAGATCCATTCTGATGATATCTTATAGTCATTGGAAAGTATCTTTTATTAGCTCTATTTAGTTCTATTCTATACTGTATCCATATCATTTATCCCTATGAGGTACATACTAAAATATTCTATTTTAGAAGGAAGGGATATAGTGAAATTCTTGATAGGATCTTAGGTATGCATACATACCTCCAATCTGGCAGTCCTTCAGTGCCACTCTTGGGAACCAGGAAACTATTGTTGCCATCCTTAAGGATTCCTTTACAATCTGCACATCAATAATCTTTACTAATATAAATCATGCAAGATGTAATGCAATGTGAAATCATAGATACATTGATAGGTAAAAACAATAAACAGATTATGCGTTTCACTGTTGGAAACAATATCTAGGCTCATTTCCGTTAACTACCAGACCATGTTAAATACATAAACCTTCTTCTGGTCTATACTACATATCCAAATTTTTTTTTGGTAACATACTACATATCCAAGTTACTGCCCCAATCCCATGACGGCTATCAGAAATATCTATATACCTTATCTGAATGGCACCACAAAACCTCAAACCTATAACATCATTTTACTTCCAAGGTCCCCTGAAACCAAGTGAGCTATCAAAGAGTGTTGAGAATGCATACCTTACAAGCATATGGCATTTCATTAAGTGCTTCAAGCCCCAAAGGAAAATGAGAAAGTTTGAGTGCCAAATCCAGATGCAATGCCTGCCAGAATAAAAGTTTATTCACCACAATCATATGAATAATTGAATTCAGGCACAATCACTAACTGAAAAACCTATTTATTCATTGTTCTTCAGAAAAAAAGTAAAAATGAATAAATAAGTAAACAAACACACCCACGCACACATATATATTCATCCATTTTTAACTCACTCTTAGTCTCTCCTGGACCTCTTGGTTCTCATCTAGGTACTTGACCATCCATGCTATTGCACTTGCTGTTGTAATTTGTCCTGCATGTGCATTAGTTCTTAAGGAATGCCCACATCCCCAATTCTCCATGCATTCCTCGATGATAAAGTATGGCAACAGTATAAAATATTAAAAAAAGAGATATATTTCATTTTTTACCTGCAATTATTAGTGTCAAAATGTTATCCAGAATTTGTGCATCTGTCCAGGGGTCATCATGCAGAGATTCATCCCTTACAAGAAAGCATTGTAAGAAGTCCTCATGACGCTCCAAGCCCTTTCTCCTTGACGCTATAATTTTCCTCAGTGAATCATCGATCCTTCTCCTAGCCTGCCTCGTCAAGTGAACATTCTCATATTAACATAATCAAATACTTCTTTCTTTCTTTCTTTTTTTTCCTGAAAAGTAAAATATTATTTCTCAAAAAGACGAAAGGCTAATAGAACTTCGAGATGCAGATTTAATTACCTTGACACCTCTATAATATCTAGTTCCCAACAACTTAAGAGGGAATGATAGCATTGCTTCACTTACTTCAAAGACATCCTTCCTTAGCATTTCCAGTTTATCCTCCTCCTCTAAGCTTATTACCATCTTACAGATTGCAGTGAAGGTTGCCTTGAGAAAAAATAATAATAAATTCAATTACTTTGTATGACATGAATGAAAAAAAGGCTTGTTCAAAGTTTTAAATTTATTTGGGGTGACAAGTTCTCATACTAGCTTGGCACATATAAATTTGCTATGAAAATCAAATATGAACGACTGAGCTATTTATATGCCCTACCAAACACACCTTTAAAGCTTCATTAAACACCACCACATTTCCTTTCTGTTTCCAACTGCATAAAGTCTTTATGGTTAACTCGTCAAACATATTGATTGATGAAGCCATAGAATCTACTGTGAATAGATTGGAGATTCGACGCCTGATGAGCTTATGTTGTTCATGAGAAGCACAAAGCAAGCTGTGATCCCCCAAGAGCTCTGCAATCGATCTTATGTACCTCTTTGAGAAATCAATAGAGTCGCAGTTGAGGATTGCTCCAGCAGCTTCAATGCTTGACACAAAAACGTGTGTCTCCCCATGTATGCTTGTCTTGAAACAATTTCCATACCTACAGAAGGGATAGGAGAGAAATGACCCAGAGACACAGATGGCAAAGGTCAATAAACCTGAGGCTTTGCTCAAGTCTAGCCATAACCTGAGTTTGGTTTCTGGGTTTAATTCTTCCAGTCTGGGAACCAAGCGAAACCTTGTTCCAAGGAGTAGGAAAGATAAGTTCCCTAAGACTCTCTCTGATCTGTGGAGTAGCACTGGCTATTTCATAAAAGTGAAATTATAAGATATATTCATCCTCCACAGGAGGGCACCTACAAACCCCCACGCTACGTACACTTACAGCCGTACATATGATCTACAAGGAGTTGAGCATATATTTAGTTTGCACTGGTCCCGACACAACAGGCGAACCAACTAGTTCAAATTCAACATCTCCATAAACCTCCAAGACTAAACAAAGATTATATAATAATAATCTTCTATAGGGATTAGGGAATTAGATGTTTTGAACTAGTCCGGAAGGACAGTTGAAGGGAAGGGACTAGTTCCTGATAAATAAGTAGTAATAAGTATACTTTTATGTAATATTCATACTCGTTTGGGGCTTATATGCAAACATGTTTATGTCAGCTTCCAATAAGTCCCTGCAGGAGACTTGCCGAGACTAGTGCAGACTTCAGTGAAGTATTTTCCTCAAAAAAAAAAGAGAGGAGGAAAACTTCCTTTTTTGCTATCCGCGATATAATGTTTACCATCTATAGAGATTTAGATGTGTCTGTTTGTGCTTAGTCAATTTGAGCTAGTCTCGGCATGCTGGATGAAGATACTAGTTCAATCTCAATCAATCTATGCGTACAGACCTCCACATCAAGTAAACTATTCTATAACACTTACGTTCTGTAGGAACTTATACGTAATTATGCTGGCCTCATGTTGCAACTACTACCAGCAAGCGGCATGCCGAGACTAGTTGAGTTCCCCTATACCATGCTAACCCTAATATTACTATTAGAAGCCTTTTGTTTCCTCGCCTCCTCTCTGTCTCTAAAATTTTGACCAGTAACTAAACCCTGATTCTTCTCATCTTTCGGATTGAGAGATTGGAAGAGAACCTTGCGGAGATATCCGGCTTCGTTCGATAATGGGTCTGATTCTCTCCTTCTCTTTCGACCTAGGATTTCAATCTCTCTACGTATTCTCCTTAATAAGGTTTTGATTGGTTCTTCAGTCGTTGCAGCGATTAATCCACCGTCTTCTACAAAACTAGGAACTACATAGAAAATTTTTTTTCCCATGAATAAAGACAGCAATCAAGGGGCGATTACCGGATATGCCTCGTCGCAACGAAATCATAGAATCCTTTGCTGCCATTATTTGCTGCCACAAACGCCAGTGTCTCTCCAATCCAAGGAATTCCTCTGCTCCCTGGGGGATAATTGGCAACCCTGGTCGCCCAGGTGCCTGTTAAGTTCTTCAGGACCCAAAGAACTACGCATGCGATCAAAGATAAAGAAAGGAGGTGGAAGAGGAGAAGAGGTGGGTGAGAGAGGAAGTCCACCATCATCCTATCTCCCTTTACTATTGGCTGGCATCCCCTTGGGTTCTTCCAATTTAAACTCAGTGGATTCTTTGGTGTTGCAGTCCTCTCCCTTCCCTTCTTGCATTGGAAATGGAAGGCTGTCTAGTGGAAGAGACAGGCTAGCCATCCAGATAAGAATCAGCTAATGACAAGACGTCTGTCCCTTTTTTTTTCTTCCAAAATTAATGATAGTAAAGAAGAGTAGGCCACTCTGGGGGAGTATCATGATGCCTTTCGAAGTTATCCTCATCTACCAACTTTCATCTTTTTAATTCTTTTTTTTCCCCCATTGTATGGTCTCCTAGCCAGGATTGCTGATGCACTTATTTTCTTGTATATTGAGTTAGCAATTGATCTTTTCATGCTTTTCCATCTCTTGCATCTTAGGATCATCTGTGACAGATGAAATTAAATTATCCACCAAAAAAGTCTTTTTGGATGGCCTATTATACCATAGTAGCCCTGATTGCTGAATGCTGATATATGTTCCTATACTTGGTGGACTTGTTGCTGGCAAGTCTCACCTGAATGTCATCCATTCTTGATCTTTTATTTTCTTCACTTTTGTTTTTCTTTAAGCTGAACAAAGAAAGTATCCAAGCCTGGGTCTTCAGTGCCCATCATTATAAATCCCGACGGTATACAATCGGCACGGTAGAATACTATGCAGCTTTCGATGACCATCAAATAAGATAGTCCACGAGCACATATTGTATTATACATGATATATATTGTTTGATAGCTATCCATCTCTTGATGGCAGTCATCGAAAGCTGCACGGCACTCGGTGGTGCAGCCCGTGCACCACCAAACGATTCTAATGGTCATCAAATCATACGCATCTTTTATTTTTATTTTTTTAGTTTTAATTTATTTTTGCAGAAAAAAGGATGAGACTAGTACCATCCAATTTCTTTTAAGAAAATAAAGGATATATATATATACCTTCGTGCCTTAACCCGGCTTAGCTGGCTTAGAAGAAGTGGTTTTCGTGATCCGGCAGAAGTGGAAAAATCTGACCTGATCCATGCGTGGTACCCAAAATTAGATTAAGAGAGAAGTTGTAGTACGCTTATATCTAAATGGATTAACTTAAAGATTGCTAGCTTTCTATTTTCTGGTCCTCTGCCTTGAGGTGTATTTTGATGGCTTGGGCCAGACCAAAGTTGCTGTCATTCTTCGCCCGCAATGCAAGAGGCCGGACTCAAAGCTTAGCCTGCATGGTTCCAAATGATTCAAGATCCATGCCTCCAAATGATTCAAGAATCTATAGAGAACCAGTTAAAATTGTATCGATATCGAAGAGTAAATATTTGTCAATCACTTATACTTCTAAACATAAAAATAAAAAAATTCTTTCATAATTTATATTACAAGTGACAATAACAAACGGCAGGTCCCCGAAGGACTGGAGAATGAAAAGGTGGCTTACCACCAAGGTGGTAGCCTAGTGGTACTGGGCGGGAATTCTAACTTCATGGTTCCAAGTTCGAGGTGCTGCGGCGATGATTAAAATGTGGCTTCGGCCACTGCTTGGACATGAGGTATAGGATCGCTCTTGGACCGCTAGTAGCCGGAGTGGTGCCAGGTGTGACGTACTCACACTTGGGACTCGAGCCAGAGCCTAGAGGGGTAGCTAAGCCGGGCCCATGGGTGGGGAAGGCATGAGTAAAACCGGTCGGGGTGCCCAACACACGGCCATTTCTGCCCGCATCGAATATTCTCCTGGCGGGGCGGGGGCCCAGTGGGGGCTGTTACGCGGGGGTGGGCTTGTCCCTTCCTCCCCCCTACCCCTTTTCTTTAGAAAAAAAAAAGAAAAAGAAAAGGTGGCTTTGAACAACATCTCTCTAGAAAGAACAAGCTCTCCTGCAGTGCTTAAAGCTTATTCTGGACACTTCCAATTCCTAGGGATTTTACTTCTTTTTACTCGAGGAGGACAACTGAAGATCCATGCACTGAAGAATGTTATTGCATGTAGGATGAATCGGCACATGCGTTGATGCTCATGGTATCAAGGGTATGTATCTTTCTATTTTCAAATAAAATATTTTAGTCCTAAATAAATCTCAGTTTTGTACTTTAATATGTCGTTGAAAGCAAAATCTCATTCAATAGGGTCTAATTGACAAGGAGTCAGTAAATGGTTTCTTTCGATCTACCTTACCATGGACCTTATGTCAAGGAGCCAGAGAACTTGGTCCAGCCCGAAGGATCCTTTGCAATCAATCGACTTGAAGAAGTAAAATGGAATAAAGAAGTTGACCATGGAGGTGGCGATGGTTGCTTTATCACTCCAAAGTACTAGCAAATGCTGCAAGAGCAGTAGTTGAATCTAGTCTAATTAACTAGTCATTTTGGAAAGGAAATAATGGATGAATAATTTCCAATTATGGAAGCACATTCTTCCAAGGAGAAATTAACGTTTTTACAAGGCCTCCGTTATTTGTTTTATGATATTTTCTACTATGCATGCTGATAAAATTAACGTCTTTTTTATATTCATTGTAACCACCGTCATTTTATTCCAGGGCACCTCCAGTTGAGCAAGAACTGGGAAAATAATGGCTGTTATCCCCGTTGTTACGCCAAATAAATGTTTCCGAGGGGCTGCTGATATTTGAGGATATTGGCATTATTGTAACCTTTTTTGGTACATTTATGATACCAAAATTTTGAAAGGGCGCGCTGTATCTGAACACTCTTTTTTTACCTTTTATTCTGATTACTTGAAATCCTACTTGCATTACTTACAGGATAATCCATCAAAAAATATGCCACCAAGTGCAGTTGCAAAATTGAATACATACTACCAACTGATGACACTCATGTTTATCAATAGATCCAAGGTATGCAAGCTTACCGTACAGAGATTCTTCTACTTCCTTACCATGGCAATCACTATGTTGAATAGCTTGGTGTCATTACTAGAGCAATAGTCCTCCAAATGTCTACAGTACCTCGAAAAGATATCTTCAATCATAGCCTCTCCAAAATGGCTCTCTAGCATGGACTCGGTCACTGCTCGAATTCCCTTAGCTATGCGTTGGGCAGTGCTTAGCTCCTCAAGCATAGGATCCTTCTCTTTGGTGGCTTTGTTATAACAATTTTGATGGTTGTGTGCTGCCTCCCAGCTTGCTTCAAAGAGCTCTAGGCTTTTAATGGCAAATGAGCCTTCCCTTTCAATCTCATGCTTCAGCTCCTCTGGAGATGGTGTATAAAAGGGAGCATCGAAGGAATCTACCTTCTCCACTTCAATAAGGCCCTATCAGAATAGTACAAAGGTCAAAGTCTGCAACTTTAGTGGAATAAGAGAGAAAATTTGGAGAGAGAGAGAGAGAGAGAGAGAGATTATTGTTTCTTGTATATTTATTTGCATGTGCTGTATCGATTAAGACATACATTTTGTCAAGCTCATCTTCCAAGCTTGGAAAGGGATAACCAAAGGAACTATGGTGGAATGTGACGAGAAAAAAAATTCTTATGTCACCTGTCATGTGGCTGATAAAGATCTGCAAACTGTTGGTTATTTCGATCTTTGCTAATTAGAGTAGGATGCAGCTTTTTCAAGAGCGAGAACTATCCTGCGAAGTTAATATGAGCAAAAAAGAATACCTCTGAGGCCATGTCAATGAGGACTTGCCCTAACAGTTCCCAAAGGTAGCTATGCTCCTCAACTACAGGGTCTGAACTTCTCCTGCTCATAAATGTTAGCACCATTTGGCCTCCTGTGATTATTTCTTCGGAACGGCACTTCAGAAACAATGAGAAATCCCTGTGGAATTGCTTTGCGTATGCGTCTGAAACACAAGGAGGACTTGTCTTGGAAATAAAGATCTTTCCTTTGTTCAGTGGCATGTTGGATTCACTTTGAAGCTCAGGAGGCACCTGCGATCATAATTGTAATACAATGCAGCATGTTAAATTTTCAAAATAAGGCTACAATTAAACATGCAGAAATTCTCTGTGAACCAATTTAATGGCCAAACAAGAAACCCTGGCTAAGGCTGATCCAACGACCTCTCCCATTTTGTTGTTAGAGGTTCGGATTCGAGGGTGATTGCTACTGGGGGATGCCAGTTGTTTGACACCTCGGTGCTAGGGGCAGAGTTGAGAGTGGCCCAGTCTAGACTGTATAAGTCAGGCATGCTCTGCGAGCAAGGAGGGTCCTTTTGGAGGATAACTCCGCGACAATCATTGGGTGAATTCTGCAGATGTCAGGAGGGTTGGCGACAACCACCCGCTACTAAGGGACATCCAAGCCTTAGTTCGTGATGGGATGGTCATTCAGGCGAAGCATGTATTTTGTGAGGCGAATGGGGCCGCGGATTGGGTGGCCTTCTTTGTTGGCTTACCCCGACGGTATTTGTATCGGTATCTCGTTCTGATAGACTTGCTTGCGCATCTTGTCTTACTGGATAAGCTGTCAAAGAAGCTACTGCTACTGGAACTCTTATAAAGATTAGGGTATGTTGTGTCAATTCAATGTGCTAACCACTCAGGGGCCCATATATGGATGGGCGAGGCGGAGATTTTTAGTGCACTCCGTGATGTTTTGTTTTTTGATTTTCTTAGTTGTATCTATACACGTTATGTATGATACCATCATTTTTAGCAAAAAAAAAAAAAAAAAAAACATCACATGTTCTCCCTCCCATCTACCCACCTGTGATAGTGGCCCGAGCTAATCAGTGCATCACATACTCTCCCTTCCACCCACCCACCCCTCTCTCTCGTTTATGGAGAGTTGTAGTGGGAATACCTCTACCAAGATTAATTGGAACCTGGACCAGCACAGCCAAGCCTGGCTGACACATCGCATGCATTTACATTTCATAGAAATTTGATTTTAATCCCAAGGCTCGTAAACAATTTTATAACCATGGTCTATATGAATTCATCATGTAGCCTCAATGCAAAAAAAGGTATATATCAAGCCAATAGCAGTGTTGGCGCATAAAAAGAATTTAGAGGTTTCACAACAATGCTAAAATTCTTTAAACATATAGTCTGTCATGAAAAGTTTTTTCGGTGTTTATGACCTTTCTTTTCTCTCAAAACTTCATTTTTCTTCTCTTGAGAAGATCTTAAAACTTGAATATTGAAACAAGTGATATCTTTGAGAGAAAGAAGCAAAACAAATAAAAAAAGCTTTGTACTGTAAATTTTTCTAATTGTCATTGTTAAAATTGTGGATGATAAAAGATGTTCATCATGATCTCTCAACATCTAAAGTAAGAACTTGTTGCGTGTAAAGCATGGGGAAGGTCTCCGGACCTTCTCCATTAACATCAAAAAAAATAAAAATAAAACAGAGAAATTATTGCATGGAGTTGGAATCCGTATTTGATATATATTTTGTAAGGAGGAAACAAATTTCTTGATGACAAAGGTTGGAAGTGGTTTAGTGTGAGCCAACTTCGTGCACAAAGTAGCTACTATGTATTTTTATTTCATTAATGTTAGTATATTAATTTATTCTAAAACATGTAGATTAATATATGTTACTGTCACGTTAAATTAATATAGATATTGAAGGTGTCAATATTTGTCATTACCATCTATCATAATGATGTACATACAGGACTGTCAGTTGGCTGGCAAACAGAAACATGCAATGGATCTCCTCCATCTCGGTCATGTTAGCTGGGTCCTAGAAAAATACACCTTTAACGCACCGACGGAGGGCCCAACCGGCCATGTAAGCCGGAGGTCATCCGGTGAGTCTTTTACATGGAGAAGTTATAGTTATTCATGGTTCTCTTAGCTTGGCCAAACTCTGGTGTTAGATCTCTCCAAGGGGCTTCCACAAAGACTTATATATATTATTTAAAAGAAAATATGACATATACATGGACGGAGATGACAATATATATTATCTAGTTGATACATCCTACCATGATCTTCGGCACCCCGTAGAATAGCCTAATGAGCGTATTCTACTACATAGAATTAGTTTTCTGACCTTGGTTCTTTGTCGAGCGCTACTGGCTGTTATCGGTCATGGTGGAGTAGCAGTAATGGCTACATGACCCTCCCCACTCTCTCTCTCTCTCTTTCGTTCGCAGAACCGGCCCAACTCTTAGGCAGTTTAGGCGGCCGCCTAAGGCTCCGATCTAAAGAAGGCCCACCACAGGAAAGGCCTCAAAGACAAAATGAAAGGAAAAAAAAGGCCCCCTATGAGTTCGTATTAGACCGGCCCATTGCTGGGAAGGCCTCAAACACAAAATGGCTTCAGGCCTTCAAATACATTGGGCCGCTCCGACTACTAGTTTCTTTGTCGGCCATGGACTCAGGACAACGTTTGGAAATCTTTCGGAAACTTAACGCTGTGCACCATGCGACGGTGCGTGGCCACGGTCACGACAGGCTGAAAACCAGACCACACCAACCACTTCAGTGTATATATTATGTACAAAATATGTGCTTATCGAATAAAAACCGGGTCGCTGAAGCCTCTCTTTAGATGAAAAAAACAAAAAACTTTTCGTAATCCCTTCAAGAGAAAATAAGCTTGGTAGGTTACCGCAGGTAGGAACACCCAATCGACTTAGCTAAAGCAAAAGGATCGAAAACAACCTGAGAGAGCCAATGGAGGCTGGAAGAGGAATGCACAAAATGCAAGCTCTTGCTGGGGAACAACCGCCCGTAGAATGAGCCAGGCACCGCCGACACGAAGCAGCGCCCATGCGTTGTCCCGTTCCCTTGGTTCAGCCCCTTCCGCCGGTAGAATTCAGGCAGATATCTGAAGATGGTGTTGAAGTCGTTCCCTGGAAGGTCATTAAGCAGCAGACTCAACTCCGGCAGCCGGCGGCGCAGCTGGCGGCACTTCCGCTTCACCGTCTCGATGATCTCGGAGGCCACGAGCAACGCGTTGGGCCCCGAGGAGCAGCCCAAGTCAGCGACGGCGATGCTTTTGGGGAAGGTAGTGCAGTACATGTCCGTGACCGCCTCCTGCACCACGGTGTTCGTTAACGACAGTATGGTGCCCTGCAAGGAGAAATGGAAATGGGGAGTTAGCCCCGATCGCTCTGGAAGAGTAAATTAGATCCCTAGATGTTGCTTGGAATCACACATACATACCTGCATGGTGGAGTTCCTGGCGTAGCTTTCGTCGCCAACGCCTCCTTTCATGTATAGAACTCGTCGAACTTCCATTGGATTAAGCGAGGGTTCAGGCTGCCCTTGCACTGGAAATTAAGGAGATGTGGGAAACTGGGAATTAGTTACTTCTTGCAGGCAGCGAGGAGCGGAAAAGCTGCATCGAGTTTTATATATAGGCGCGAGGGCTTGTACGCGTGTGTTTAGTTATTTTCCGCTGGATTTTCAGCCGCCCAACGTGATGGCATGTGAAAAAGCCGATAAATGCTTTCCGAGCATGCCATGGAAACATTGCTTGATTCGCTATAATTACTTAAACGGAAGTGCAAGAAAAGAAATGGTCGATATGCATACAAGTCAAAGGATGGTGGTATATATGCCCTAAAGCTCACGCAAATCTTGCAACATGAGTATCAATGCGGTGCAAAAGTAACAATATGAGAACGTGCATGATTACTTACGTGATTCACTGTTGCAGCTCGGAGAGAAGAAGTGCACGGTTAAATGACTGCTTCTCCAAGCCTTGATATATTTACTTGTTTGTTTCTTTTGGCTGATGGCGGGGAGATCTTAGTAGGAAGAAAAAGCTACGAAAATAATTATAGTTGGAAACATTTGTGGACCAATAGGTCATGTATAGCATACCGAGTAAAATTTTTTAGCATAGGGATCCTCGTAATTAATTAAGGTTTCTAAGCCAGATGGAGTTACAAGAAGCAACGGAAAACAAAATAATATAATATATTTAAAAACAAAAGAATCCGGCAGATAAGTTGTAGTACGGTGATCCAATTTGAGAGAAAAAAAATAGAGAAAGATGGAAGAATTTAGAAAGTAAAATATTAAACCTTCTTTTCTTTCATTGATGCCCCGCAACTCATAAACTCGGGTACATATATAGTCTTTATTTATAATAGTAGTAAAGTCCTCTCTTTTACAATTCATATTAGATTTCTCTCTAAAAATAAATACGGCTAATAGAAATAGTTAATAAAAAATAAAAATTCTATAAAAAGTTGATTTCAATTTCTACATCAACTTTACCTTCTGCCACTTTATTTAATTCTTCATGGATTGAAAGATAATATCCATTTATTTTTTTTTCAAAAAAGAAAGTTTTGATTTGACCAACTCATGCCAAAGCTGAAACGGCAAAATTTCGGTCTGATTCAATCCCCTAGTTATGACTAGTATTGTAGATCCTAAAATACTACCCGATTTCAAAAATGTATATAAATTAATTGGGCATCGTATAATCAAGTTATAGTTTTTTAAAATTTGGCATGCAATTCGGCTTTTCTATTTGACATATCTTGCTCCTGTACTCTGTCTAGCCTTGTTTATAGTAACCAGAATGATCCATATCTAAAAGTTTTTCTGGATTATATTGACCGAAAACTCCATATTATATCATGAACAGGTACTTCTTCGTCTCATTTTCAAATATGTTGAATTAGTGGTTTTGATCTTTCCGTGTAACTTGACCAAAACAACGAGCTTGTATCGGCCGAAAACTCCAGCTTACATCATGAAATGTTGGTTCTCTGACTCAATTTCAGAGATATTGAATTAGCGGGTTTCATCTTCTGATCGTTATAACCGACATGTGAGACCTTCAACTTTAAACAAGTAAAAGTTTTGGGGGCATAGGGAGAAGAGCTCGAGACCAATTGATGGTGACACTATGTCGGCAGGTTTAGCAAGTAAAAAATGCGACAATCTTCTTCTTCTTCAAAAAAAAAATTAATCAATACTGTGCTTTAAAAAAAAAAAACAGTCTGAGCTATCTAATTATGGAATAATTTACGCGTAGAAAGAATGTTAGAAGGGCAGAAATATTTGTGGAGCTCTAATCTCATCTAGTTCCAAAAAAGGTTCCAATGAGAGTATTAAACCCCTCTTTGGTGAGTATCTTCTTCCAAAAACTCTCGCGGATACATTCCTTTCTCTTAATAAAGTTGGGGGAAGTTTTTTACTTCATTATTCCTCAAATAAGGCATTTGAATTGCTTGATACCTCAAAGCTTTATTTTTCTGCTTTTGTTTGAAAAAAATCTAACTGTGTCGTGGCAATTGCTATTAGGCAAGATTGGAATGATCTCTATCTTTTCGGAGGTCATGAACTGCATTAACCAACCAAACCATACATCAAGATTGCATGGAACTTGGCCAACCATAGGTTAAATAGAATAAAATCCTTTTTACTCCACTTATTCTACTTTAATATGTCAAATTCATTTTTTTTCAAGGGTAAAATTGATATATCAAAAGATGAGTAAGTCTCTTTTTTTTTTCCCACTTAGTTTGAGCTTACCCGGTTAGGATAAAAAATATAGCGATAGCAATCAAGTCGAGTCGGACCAAATATGGGTCATATTGAGTATAGAATAGGTCAAAAATTTATCAATCCAAATCCAACTTATTTATTAAACGGGTCAAAAATTTAGATTTGAATTTGACTATTTTATTAAATATGTAACTCAACCTAGCCTAGTTAAATAAGTTAAGTATTGCCATGTCAATTATGTCCAGAACTCATATTTCATATCAAGCAATCAATTCAATGTCTTGAAATTACAACTTGACTAGCACATGCATCTGAGTATAGTTAGTGGGTCCTCATTGCATGGAATTGTCGATGTAGTTGAAATATTACACTCAATGGCCTCAAGCAGATAGATCCCTCACTTAGAAACTAGCACAATAGAGCATAATTAATGTATGGAAATATTGTTTTGATTGTCGATAAATTGAAGCTGGATTATAGCATATAACTAACAAGAATACAATCGTTTTTTTTTTTTTTAAAGAAAAGATCAGGCATCTGCCTAATCGCTTTCATTAAGTGAATAAAATAAGGATATAATAAAGAAGTATATATATACAACAATAGCTTAACATTTTAAATCTTTACATCGGACTAGTTTAGTTATTTCTCCACAGAAACATTGCACTGTTATAATGTACCTGAGATTTGTTTGTAATTCATGGAAGGTCCTAAAAGATATTTCCTCTTTGTCTTGGTGCATGAGACTTAGGAACCATAACCTAGAATTTTCAGACTTCTATTTTGAAGTTTCAGAAAAAAAAAAAGAAAGGAAAAGTTAAAAAAAAAAAAATTCACGGAAAGTCTTACATGATGATAAGATCATAGGACGACAACAATGTAATAAATCTCATAATGCCCCTAACATTTTCTTTGAAAAGATTTACCCATATAATTTGTTGGTAAATCATGAAGCTTGGAAATATGAGCATGAAATTTGAAAGATGAAAGGTTTGCATTTTTGATGAGTTGTTCCTTAAACATCCAAGCCAAGGCTTCCATAGCGGTCTCATACCATCCTAATGGAACTAGCCCAAAATGCCATTCGCATTATAATGGTTACAGACAGGCTTTATTTGCCTAGAATGGTCCACACAGAAATCCTTTGAGTTCAAATAATTAATGTAGGCGATATCTCACCTTTATCTTGCTGTTATAACATAAAATAACATTCAATAATGGGCAAATAACATAGTTATTTGCCTAATATGTTTGTATGTGCATATATGTACGTGTATAGTTATGTATATACATACATATATTCATATCGATATGTATATTTGTATGCAAATGTTATCCGAAAATAAAATAATTTTTATCTGGCATAAAAATTTGGATTTTAAAACATATTGTTCTAATTAGCGAAGATAACAAATGGTAATTTATGTAAGGGAAAGTTACCTAAGTAGCCATTTTTAAGACACACAGTCAATGAAACGTAAAATTTCGGCAGCATCATTAATTTTAGACGACGGCTGGTCCTAATGAAGTGGACCACCATAACCGTACGTAGCCCGGCAAAACAGTAACAGTACGCGGTCCTTCGTCTCTACCCCATCTCTTTTAAGCTACAAAAGCGGCTCCTTCCGCATTAATTCTTCCGTGGCGTGGTTCGCCGTAACCATCCACCTTCACAAAGAATGCACGTCACTATACTGTATGGTGGAGCACTGTTCCAAGTACTTGTGAAAAAATCAAATATCTCGAGTTATCCATCACATTTTTGAAGATTACCATATGCTGCAGATATTATAGCCAATTCAAGATTTATGTATGGCTTGCTTAAGAAAAGCTTAGGGATTATAAGTTTATCATGTTCCTCTCAGAAAAAATGAAGAATTGTAAGTTAAACATGCTTCTTTTTTTTTTTTTTTTTTTTTACAGCTCTCTTATCTTTTGGCTATTGTACGTTGTTTGCCCCTTCCTCATTGTGGTCTTGTATTTGGTGTTAAAGTGAAAAATGTTAGGGCGACTGCAGGGTTGCTAGGCACTTGGTTTGTCCAAAACGTTTCTCCATTCCTTTCCTCCATGTAGAGGAGTACTGTATCAAGGAGAATGCATGCCCCGCATTGTCGAGAGAGAGAGAGAGAGAGAGAGAGAGAGAGAGAGAGGGAGGAGGGCAAGCCTACCTATTCTTCTGCTCAATTAAAAAACATACAGCTACTATTTTCTTCATTATTTTTTTGGACAAATTCATTGTTTTCTAAATTGCATGCGACTATGCCCGTGACCTTGAAATGTTGTTACTTTTTGATGTTATATATCTATTACTATGATACCAAGTCCAGGGATGCGAATTTATTGTTGAGTTACACTCTACGTGATCTTCCTACTATAACATATTTTCTTTTTATTTTCCTCATTGTCGGGCGAGTTGCAAGACTTTTCCGACCGACCCTACTCTCTTTTCTCTCTCTTCTGTATAATTTTCCATGTGCAAAATGCTGTTCATTTTGGATGCGCAACAATCTCTCTCTCTTCGCCATTAATTAGACCTTATTAAATTGATGTTAAGTCGATGGGCCCGGACGCATTGATTTTTCTGTCTACTTCCGTCCTTTCTTCCTCTCCTATATCATTCATTAATGATTTGCCGACAACGGCACTGCTGCGTCCAGCTAATTCCAAACTACTGACGAGATCCAGTTATCCCGCACTCTCCGAGATGTCGATGCGAGGCCATCAGGGAGCAGACATTCCCACCCGCCCTGTCGCCGGAAACTGTTGCTCGATGAGAAATTTTATCAGTAACGGATAAAACTTTCTTGACTAGGTGCACGTAATTGACCAGCGACTCCCAATTAACCAGAATAGAATTGGGAGAAGGTCTGAACTCATGACCAGCGCAGCGAGGAAGCTGAGGAAGACCGTTTTGCATGGGAGCACGAATCCTTTGCATGCACGGCACCGTGAAATACTGCAGCACCGGCCGCCAACAAACCATCAAACAACATAATCTATGAGCACGTACCGTGTTGTTGTACACGGTGTGCATTATTTGATGATGGTTCGTACTAATATGTTGTTTGTGGCCTAAGATTTCTGGATCCAAAATTGTAAGTTTATCTTCTTCTCTTTTTTTTAGCATAATATATGAATCTCGAGTGTGTTTCCATCATGGAACAAATCATCCAATCTCGGCCTTGTAAGTTTTACAGCAATTCTAGCAGTGTTTCCAGTTGGAAGGAGTTTAATCCTAGAATAGCTTATCCAATCATCCATGCTCCAAGAATTACCGCGCATGTATATAAGGCCTTATATCATGGGGACCAATAAGATGAAAAGTCCAATATCACAAGTGTAAGAATCGCTAGGCCATGTCCAAGTCTATCCATTTGATGGGGAACTAGAGGTAACATGATCGCGGGACCAGGTTTGGCCAAGAGCTGGTCCCATGCTAATCGGAGGACATAGCCAAGGACGGGCTAGGTTTAGGCTTGTGCTAAAGTTCTGTGCACCGCGGTCCGTTGGCCCAATTAGTCAACTAGGGCCAATTTAATAAGCCTAATCCGGCCCATAAATACAATAATTCTTGGTGCTCGATCTCACGTGACCAGCACCAGCAGAGGAGTTGGGAATGACGCTTGCTTCCCCGCTAGAGAAAAGTGGCCCCACCACCTTTCCTCGGCGCGGACGCCGCCTGGCGGCATGAAGCGGACCCACCGATCACGGCTTTGCGACCCTGATCGGCTTTGCCTCGTCTTGTCCGACCTCCGCCTGGCCTCCGCCGACTGGGTCCGGCGAACCTCTTCTTTGCCCCAGTCCGATCGGTCCGAGGTGGAGCGGGCCTCCACCGGGTGGGTAAGAGTTCTACTCCTGTCTCCAATTTTATTCTACCAAATCACTCCTCTCTTCTGTTTCGGTTCCAGTTCTTCCCTAATTTCCAATTAAAACCCTAATTTCGCACACTCTCTTTGATTTCCTTCAAGTCTCTAACCCAACTTCTCCTGCCATCATGGTTCCGGTCCTTCGGGTGGATTCAACCTATCCCATTTGCCGAGCTTGCCCCAGATCTTTTGTACTGCCAACTAAGGCCCCGTTTGGAGGAGCTGTTGGCAGTAGAGCGGTTAGAAGTAGAATTTTTTGAAATAGAGCTTTTACAAAACGTTATTTACTATTTGGTAACTATATTTTTAAAGTGATAAAGCACTTTAATATGTATTTGGTAAACAAACTGAGAAAGTACTTTTGTATGACAAAATTACCATAAAGGACATTGTATAGTATTATACAACAGAGCATAATAAAATATAACATATATTAATATATAAATATATGATATAGTATAATATTATTGTAATATAATATAATATTATTATGATATAGTAATATAACATTGCATACTATAGCATAATAATTTAATATAATATTAAATTATTTAACATAACATATTAATATATTATGATATAATGTAATACAATATTATATTTACAGTATAATACCATAATAAAGATATAAAATATTATAATTATTAGCATAAATTAATTTTTCATAATATAACATAATATTAAATTATTTAACCTATATATTAATGTATTATGATATAATATAATATTATATTTATAGTTTAATACAATAATAAATGTCTAAAATAATAATAGGAAACAAGAATACATTTTCTTACATGGAAGGGAGTCTGATCCACGGCTAAGGTTCTTTGTTAGGGCTCCAGCAAATTTTTAGATTTATAAAGGAACAAAGTATGTAATTGTTATATTTATTATAGGTATTTTGGTAAAAAAAAAAACAGCTTTCTGACAGCTCAAAACTGCTTTTTCGAAAAGCTCCAAAATATAGCTTCTCTCAAAAAGCTATTTTAACTTTTCGAAATTTTTACCAAGTACATTTTTTATCCAAAAATACTTTTGAAGAGCCAGAAAGTGCTTTTTGGCCTTCCAAAAGCTTCCCAAATAGGACCTAAGTGCCCATGATAGAAAATGGAGCGCGAAATTAATGACGAACTACGCGGCAGAACCACTCACCCACCCCCCCTGCGCGCCGGGGCGGGGGAGGGGGGGAAGGAAGCAAATGGGCCCGGCCCACACAAAGGATGGAAAAAAGTTTGCACTCATTTGGTTCGATAAGAATTTTTTCTCGTCCAAATATTTTTTATAAAAATATAATATTTTACAAAAATAATTTTAGTACATTTTGTAGCATATTTTAAAAAAATATAAAATATTTATTATATTTTTAATAAAAAATTTTGATGGTTTAGAAATAGTTTTGAAAAAAAATATATATTTTTTAAAAAACTCCAACAAGATTTTTTTAAAATTATTATTATTATTATTATTATTATTATTATTATTATTTTACGAGTGAAACGAGTCTTACGAGCAATATCAAAGTTTGCCTGCTGGCAGGTGGCCCATTTACAAATGTAGCCCGCCCATTTCCATCCAAATCTTGTATCTGAACCCGCCCAAATCTTATTAGTTGTCAGGCACGGATCCGGATCATTCTTTTCTCAGCGGATATGATTTGGTTTGCATCTTCTTTGTCCTATTCGGACTCGGATTCAGGATCGTGCGGTTTCCACCTTTGTGAGGAGTAGTGAATTTGTAATTCCAGTCCGTTCAATTACTAGTGTATTGTCACAACATGATCATTAGAAATAATTAAAGGATGCACGGTGGGTTTGTGGACCCATGAGTTTAGGGAGTTCGCTCTCTAGACGAGTCAAATTGACTCGAAATTCTTGGCCCAAGTTTTGATCAGGTGTGTGTTGCGTGAGGCGCATTAGGCCTGGAAGTTGACTGTTGACATGGTAGTGCAAACCTAATTCTAGCTACTTAGATATATGTTAATATAGAAAAAATAGAAGTTTTCAAATAACCGTGGTATTGATGCACGAAATTTAGTGATAATTCTAAATACGGTGCTGTTTAATTATAGGACATGGCAATGATGCTAAGAGCTGAAGATGCAAAGGATAATTCTAAATACTGTGCCGTTTGATTTTGTTATATTTTCAGCATTATTTCGAGCATTAGGCTCTACCTGATATAAATATACTTCTGTGAAGTTATTTTCCTAGCCTTTTTGATTATTTAATGAACTGCATTATGATCACATATCATTTTCTATATAGCGTTTACTGCTCATTAAAATTTGTTCATCATTTTTAATGTTTCATGGAGCAATATTATATGTGGTAAATGACAGCATGTTCAGCAACTTTACAGGTTTTACTCTCTTTAGAGTTAACTTTCTTAAGGAAAAAGATTTCTTCTGTTTGGAATTTGGTAGATTTGTCCTCTGAAATTCTGCTATTAAATTTCTTCTCATTTACTTTTTAATGATTTATATTATTATGAGTACAACTAACATCTTCTAGATTTCATAACCACTAAAATGTCTGGTAACAGTATCCAGTCAAATTATTTGCTACAAGATTTCTTTTGTTTTGTTAGTGCTCTGTTTATTTATTTATTTTGACGCTGACCTGGTAATGCGTGGATTTTGGTGGCTTATGAAACAGTTTGGAAAAGTATTACGGATACAGAAGGTTCCAAAAGGCTCAACCCGATCTGTGAATGGATATGTGCAGTCCTATCTAGGCAGGAAAAACTTCTATTGGGAGATGTCGAAGAACTACTAGAATCCAAGTCGAGGGATATTGCGGAGCAGAATTATATCAAGCACTTGATGAGTCACATGTTGGGCTCCAAGTATATAGATTGCGGGGTATGACATTTCTTTTCCATGATATAATTTTTTTTCCCCAACTTTTGGCTATCATCTGTCTGCCTTATTCAATTACCTTTACGTATGTTGCACTAAACATCATATTGAAACTGTTAATATGTCACCATCTAATGCTAAATTTTTGTTTTTCCATAGTATACGGTAAAGTTACTTTTTGTTGTACTTGATTTTAATGCCTCAAGAATTTTGAAATTTCTCTTTCTTTTTTTTTTTTTTTGGGGGGGGGGGGGGGGGAGTGATGTACAGCAAATTTTAGTTTAATTTGCTTGAACCTTTGAAGGTAATGGATATCAAATATGAGAGTTGTTTGGTTTTATGGTGTTTAACAGATAATAGTTGTGAGGTGAGAAAGCCACTTAAGCATACAAGTTGATCTTGATGTACCTAAAATAACCAATTTCTCGTTTAACTCTTCTGAGTTAGCAAAGCTCCAAATTCCGGCACTCTGGATTGTTGGGTACTGTTGACAAACATTTTACCAAAATGATTTATTTGATTCTTGTAATTAATTTTTTTATAATATAGGATAGTGGTGGGCATTTTGCTAATCAAGGTTTGAGAAAATGCAGTTTCAGTCTTTCAATTTTGGTTTTGGCTGGGCAAAACGACTTTTGGTTATGCTAGCTTCTTCAGTTTCAAACAAAAATCCATTAAATTTGGAAGAGAAGGAGATCCTGATTCTGGAAAGTAAATAAACATCATCATCAGAGGTATATAAACTGCTGATCCATATATTTTGCCATAGCTTCACTCGTTGCCTGTTTGTGGAGCTTGCAACTTTTTATAATTGTCTGTAAGTCTTCTTTCCATGCATTCAGGAGTCAAATACATGGAAATATTGGTAAAATCTTTGCCTTCAATTACTACTCAAGATCATACTCAACTCTTTAAACTGGTTTAAATGAGCCTTTGGTGATCTTAATCCAAAAGGGAAAAAGAAAGGAGGCAATAGTTTTATTGCATCTCATAATGGCGAATGATGGATAGCAGCTAATCACCGCACACCCCCCTGGTGCAAAAGAAGAAGAAGAGTTTGGGGGGGGTGGGGACATTTTAAATTTTAGGAGTTAGTTATCTTTCATATATCAGTTACTGGTATCTCTGAAATAGCTACAAGTTTCGCATGAGACTAATTCTGAAGTTGCTACTCCGTGTTTTAGACAAGCTGTCAATGGTTTCCTACTCTATTTTCAATTGGAAGCTCAGTTATTTCCATATGATCTCCATTATTAGCTTACAAATTTCTTTTAATATGGCAGATTCTTGTCGCTGTATCCAGGGAATTTCTGGAGTCCATTAGAAAGACTATCCATGATCAGCGTCCTGCCTGGCGAATTGATGCTGCAGAAGTTGATGTCTTATGTGATTTCTGCATTTCTTATTTCTGACCATTCAGTTTTCACTGGTATAGTCCGGTTCTCAAAATTCTAGATCTTTTGCATATAAAACTAGTGCTGATATTATATAATAGATGAAAGCATGTTAGTCAGGGGGCACATCTTGCACCACAAAAGCCCTATTGATTAAGATTCCTGTCTTAAATTAAATAACTAATGGTGAGATAATATTGCTTGTCTGAAATTTGTCACATTTTTACTTTGAGAGGCTTTGCTCACACATGCGCATATATACGTATACATCTTCCGAGCAAAGAATATGTCTACATGTGGGGGCATAAATACATGTCTACTATAAATCCGTAATGTATTCAAATATAGTTAAATGAATACTACTTGGATGGGTAGAACAGTAGCTGTTTTAGTGCAGATCACACTGCAGGTTTCTCAAAATAAGAATTCACACCATTGATCATGATCCACAGTATTTAAAATGTGTACAAAATCAAAAAATCAAATGTTTTGAAGGCCTTCAGATCATCTTTCAAAGTGTTAAACTGGATACAGGAGAATGGAATTCTCTCTTGATTGGTTGTTTTGATTTGCCTGTTTTGTTCTTAATTGACTCAAACTAACTTTAATTGAAAAATGTTGACATTGAGACCTGGACTAATACACATATCAGCACCAAAATTGAGAAAAATATTGACTGAACAAAATTGAGAAAAATGAAAAAAGATTATATTTATTTCTCTATAGTTGTCTGTAATATTTTTGAGTCTGTAGAAGACTCAGCCTAAGAGGGACTAGCCACATTGGCTCACCTGTGCAGAAAAACGTGACATGCATGGCTGGCTATTCACAGACATAATTTTAGTGATAACTGATTCCAGATTCTGGTACTAGTCTAAACACTGTATTCAAATTCAACTTATCTCTTTCCTCAAGTTCAGTCCATTTTGTTTTCTTCTTTTATTTATGTATTTTCACAACATTTGCTTCCCGTTATCAAGAATTTGTAATCTTTAACTTCTTAATACTAATCAGCCTTTGATATACTAACACCAAAAAGTTATAGTGGCATATTGATATTTGCATCATCATTGGCATAGTGCGCACTTCTGGAGTTTCTCTAGATCTATTCTATGGACGTCTAGTATATGACTTGAGTAGCATGCTTATAATATTTTTAGCTTTATCTCAGGTTCTCCTAGAATGGGCATCTGCGTCGCAGTAGAAATAAAGGTACTCCTCTATGGCAGCATTTGCTTTTGTTTCTTGTAGTTTTTCATTCTTTTCCTGAGCTTTATGTGATAATATTTGGTTTTGCTGCTTCTTTTGCTTTACATGTTTGAGTGGTTCTGTAATAACCCCAAAATATTTTTTTTATATAAAAAGGGATAGAATAGTCCTTTTCAATTAATATAAGGGGTAAAATAGGAAAGAATCAAAAGATAATGGCATAGTTGTAGATGCATTGAAGTGGTAAGGGTAAAATTGGAAGGAATCAAAAGTTAATGGCATAACGGTAGATATGTTGAAGTGTTAGGGGCAAAATGGGAATTTAATAATATTAAACAAAGGGTGAATAGTATCTTGATGTGATTTAATTGGAGGGTTTGAGCTGGCTCACGGGAGTGAAACAGAGAGGAGAGGGGGAGGGTTCTCAGACGACAACAGAGAGAAAAAAAAAAAGAAGAAGAAAGGAAAGGAAGAAAGAAAGAGGAAGAAAAAGAAGAAAGGAAGAGGAAGGAGATCCCGGTTGCACTTCCAGCTGAAGGGAAAAACGTAGATCTCCTTCCCCTCTACGCAAGGACCTCGATTTCCAAAAAGAAAAAGGTAAATATCCGTCCCTATCTAGTCTTTTGATGACATTAGGCTATACAAAGGGTGGATATAGTCTAGAGGGGTCGGATAAGGGTTGTAGAGGCGGTTAAAAGAGGAAGAATCGGATTTTGACAAATTTTTCCGGCACTACGGAAAAACTGTGTCGAAGTCCCAACTTCGGTGAATTATTTAGGGGGTCAAACGACCTTCGATAGCAATGCATGTTACCTCTTTAGAATCCCCTATGAGTGTAGAATGTTAGGTAAAAATTTCATCAAATTTGGAGTCCTGAAAGTGGATCAAACTCGGGATGAAGTAACCGGCTGTCGGTCCGGATTACTGTTCATCCGGGTGAAAAATGGGGGATTTCATGCTATAATAGGGTATTAAGCCCAGATTAAGCTAAGGGGACCTTGTACTCATGCAAGGGAGTCCCTAATACACATAAATGGTGAGTTAATTAATAGAAAGAGAAAAAAAGAAAGAAAAGAAAAGATTTAGGAAACGGGGGAGTTGAATCAATTAAAGTCCCCTATATTATAATTGGCACGTAGATTATAGCCCTTGATACAAAACTAAATATATTATAAATGCATGTCACAGTTGGGCAAGAAGTTAGGGAGCAAGAAGAAGAAGCCCCTACTGCCTACCATAAAGTTTTGGAGGCGTATCAGGGCTGTGCCAGATTGACAGGTGAGTGGGAGTCATGTACTTTGCACCATGAGCATCCTTAATTCATTTTCATGAATGTCGCCAGGTGTGAATTGATTCCACCTGAGCCTATTGATTAATTGTTGTTGTATATTCCTCTATATTTTGATTCTCCATGCTTGATTATTCTGTACATGCATTTGCAGAAACATTGAGAAGAATTACGAGGGGTTTATGAGTAATTAAATTGGATCTGAATTGTGAAATGACTTCTTTTGTAAATTGATTTCATTTCCTCTATTTCAAAGACTTGTAAGTGGTATATTGAGTTGCATTGCACACCCTTGACCCCTCACTCCCAAACCTGATGTTAGTTTATGATTGGGTCGGAGTCGAGTGAGTGGTAGTCTTAATTATGCTCCTTTTAGTAGAGTATTGGGAGGGTGCATTATGGCATTCATGCATGGCTTGACAGTATCTGCAGGACACCTATAGTCGATGGGGTTGAACATCGGCCTTTGTGCACATAGTAGCCTTCTGGGTGGGCGGAGCCCAGTCTCTTCCTAGGGGGGGACACGGCCCTAGGCGTAGGATCGGCCGGTCCTACGACTTATATTCTGCTTGCCGCCGGGCATAGTAAGACCCCGCGAGGTGCAGTATGGCTTTCCGCGGATGTAGAATTCCCGCGAGGTGCCGTTTAGTATGTAGATGTGAGATGGATTTCTGTTCTGGATACTGGCCAGCATTTACATGATTAGTGTGGTGTCTTATCCTGCATATACATGTGACAGTAGGGAGTTGTTGCTGGTTCGCCTGGGGCGTAAAACCCACCTCCTGACAGCTGTCTAGCATTTACATTATCGATATGGTGTCTTATCCTGCATATGCATGGGACAGTAGGGAGTCGTTGCTGGTTCGCCTGGGGCGTAAAACCCACCTCCTGACAGCTGTCTAGCATTTACATTATCGATATGGTGTCTTATCCTGCATATGCATGGGACAGTAGGGAGTCGTTGCTGGTTCGCCTGGGGCGTAAAACCCACCTCCCGACAGCTGTCTAGTGATGATTTACATATTGGTGTGGTGTCATATTCGATATATGCATATGGCAGTAGGAAGTTGTTGCTGGTTCGCCTGGGGCGTAAAACCCACCTCCCGATAGCTGTCTTGTTGATGATTCAGCCTATTGACACCTGATTTATATGATTCAGTACTATGACCTGTTGAGCATATTCATGAGTAGCATATATGTTTACTTGATTATTCCATATATGCTTCAGATGAGTTGATATTGATTGTGGTGGTATTGATGACTTACTCCATATTCTCTATGTTGAGATCATGTTCATCTTGTTATTGATCTTGAGATTTCACCTCGAGCCATGATTATATCTGGTCTCATGTGCATAGTACTCTCTACTCCACTCACTGAGTATTTATATACTCACTCCCCAGTTTGATATTTTTGATTGCAGGGCAGGTATTGTATAGAGAGGAGCAGGATTAGTGGTTGCCTGCTAGCTGTGCCGCTCCATAGTATAGTATAGTATAATGTAGATAGAGGTTTATACCCTTTTGGTGTATTATAAACCTTCTGTTGTATTTAGTGTATAGTTACAGTCATAGATCCTGTTGTGGATATGGGTTTGACCATGGATGGAATGGAAACCAGATTTTTATACAGTTGAGTTATATACCTGTGATGATGTATTGATATATATTGTCCAGGTTCGTTATGTGACAGGTTATGTGATTGCTGCTCTGACAGGTAGTGTGTTGTATGTATTGAGATAATTCTGACAGGTCACCATAGGAAAGGTGATCATTTTGTGCATGCATCATGCCAAAATTTTCAGAATTTATTGATGGTTGATAGGTAGTAGGGTTCTACGTGGTGGCTGGTGGCCTTATGCCTACCCGCACCCTAGGACCGTCACGGCGGCCCGCCGGGAACGGGGCGGGGGTCGTGACAAAGCTTGGTATCAGAGCAAAGGTTAAGAAGAGTCCTGTCAGAGCAATAGGGTGAGTCAGGATTAAGTATAGGATTATACTATGGAGCATAAGGTTTTTCTGTATGTTAATTTATGAGTCATTTACAATTCAGTAAAATATATTATGACTCAGTGTGTAACGACTGCCCTCTCTTTTTAACTCTTTTAGAGACATATAAAGAATACCTCCAAGGAGAGGATCTGCTCGTCCTGGAAGGAGGATGGAGCCAGATATAGCATTGGATGCGGGTTCCACACATATCGAGCCCCAAAGAGAAAAATCTCCTCCTGCAGACAGGCGGAGAGTTGATGATCAAGGGGAGGTAGGAAATAGAGATGCATTGATGGAACAGTTACTGGCGGAGAATCAGGCTCTGAGAGAGCAGATTGCTCGGGGGAAACCTCCTGCCCCGTCAGTAGTATCCATCTCACCTCCTGTACGTGTGCCAAGAAGTTTGGCCAGGCGAGCTCTAGATGATGAGGGGATTACTGTACAGGAATTTCTGAGGCTCAGAACCCCAGAGTTTAAGGGGGAAGAAGGTGAAGATCCTCAGAGATTCCTGGAGGAGACTGAAAAGATGATACGGAGACTGCCCTGTTCTGATGCAAGGGCAATAGAACTTGTAGGGCTGACAATGAAAGAAGATGCCTGGGACTGGTACCAGAGACAAGTGGAGGACAGATTGTACAGTAGGAATCCTCCAACCTGGGAAGAGTTCAGGCAAGCAGTGATGGATGAGTTTTTGTCTCCGACTGAGAGGCAAAATCGGGCTCTTCAGTTTGAGAGGCTGAAGCAGATGCCCGAAATGAGCGTATCTGAGTACGCTCATGAGTTCACTAGATTGGGGAAGTATGCTCCTTACATCATCCCCACTGAAGCTGCCAGGATAGAAAGATTCAGGCGGGGTCTGATTTCCCCGCTTTATAATGCAGTACTGGCAGTAGAGGTCCCCACCTTATCTAGGTTGATTGATAAAGCAAAACAGTGGGAGACCAGAAACAAAGAGGAAAGAGCTGAAAGAGAACAGAGGAAAATGAGTATGGGGAAAGGGCAAAGCAGTAGAGATAGATCTGAGGGAGTAGATCTCTCGGAGGGCCCGATGGAGCAGTCTGTACGCTCAGCTCCACCTGCCCCACGTAAGAGGAAATGGAGGGAAAGAGGTTAATCACAAGATACTTTTCTACCATCAGTACCTCGTCCTCCAGTCACTATGGCCAGAACTGAATCTAGGTTCCAATCATGGCCAGTATGTGGCATATGTGGGAAGCAGCACCCTGGCAGATGCAGAATGGGTCAGGGAGTGTGCTACAGATGTGGACAGCCGGGTCATTTTGTCAGAGAATGCCCGCAGGGTGCCACCCAGCAGTTTGTGCCTTTGGCATCCTATCCTTCTGTGCAGATGGACAGGCCTAGTAGTAGGGAGCCTGTAGGCAGAGGTAGAGGTCAAGCACAAACATCACAGCAGAGTGCTGGACCATCTCAACTGTCAGCTCCAGTAGGCAGAGGGCAAGGAAGGGTGTTCACGGTAAATCCACAGGAGGCACAGACATCGAATGCAGCTATGACAGGTAATTTACTCTTTTAAATTCGAGGACGAATTTTATATAAGGGGGGGAGGATGTAATAACCCCAAAATATTTTTTTTATATAAAAAGGGATAGAATAGTCCTTTTCAATTAATATAAGGGGTAAAATAGGAAAGAATCAAAAGATAATGGCATAGTTGTAGATGCATTGAAGTGGTAAGGGTAAAATTGGAAGGAATCAAAAGTTAATGGCATAACGGTAGATATGTTGAAGTGTTAGGGGCAAAATGAGAATTTAATAATATTAAACAAAGGGTGAATAGTATCTTGATGTGATTTAATTGGAGGGTTTGAGCTGGCTCACGGGAGTGAAACAGAGAGGAGAGGGGGAGGGTTCTCAGACGACAACAGAGAGAAAAAAAAAAGAAGAAGAGGAAAGGAAAGGAAGAAAGAAAGAGGAAGAAAAAGAAGAAAGGAAGAGGAAGGAGATCCCGGTTGCACTTCCAGCTGAAGGGAAAAACGTAGATCTCCTTCCCCTCTACGCAAGGACCTCGATTTCCAAAAAGAAAAAGGTAAATATCCGTCCCTATCTAGTCTTTTGATGACATTAGGCTATACAAAGGGTGGATATAGTCTAGAGGGGTCGGATAAGGGTTGTAGAGGCGGTTAAAAGAGGAAGAATCGGATTTTGACAAATTTTTCCGGCACTACGGAAAAACTGTGTCGAAGTCCCAACTTCGGTGAATTATTTAGGGGGTCAAACGACCTTCGATAGCAATGCATGTTACCTCTTTAGAATCCCCTATGAGTGTAGAATGTTAGGTAAAAATTTCATCAAATTTGGAGTCCTGAAAGTGGATCAAACTCGGGATGAAGTAACCGGCTGTCGGTCCGGATTACTGTTCATCCGGGTGAAAAATGGGGGATTTCATGCTATAATAGGGTATTAAGCCCAGATTAAGCTAAGGGGACCTTGTACTCATGCAAGGGAGTCCCTAATACACATAAATGGTGAGTTAATTAATAGAAAGAGAAAAAAAGAAAGAAAAGAAAAGATTTAGGAAACGGGGGAGTTGAATCAATTAAAGTCCCCTATATTATAATTGGCACGTAGATTATAGCCCTTGATACAAAACTAAATATATTATAAATGCATGTCACAGTTGGGCAAGAAGTTAGGGAGCAAGAAGAAGAAGCCCCTACTGCCTACCATAAAGTTTTGGAGGCGTATCAGGGCTGTGCCAGATTGACAGGTGAGTGGGAGTCATGTACTTTGCACCATGAGCATCCTTAATTCATTTTCATGAATGTCGCCAGGTGTGAATTGATTCCACCTGAGCCTATTGATTAATTGTTGTTGTATATTCCTCTATATTTTGATTCTCCATGCTTGATTATTCTGTACATGCATTTGCAGAAACATTGAGAAGAATTACGAGGGGTTTATGAGTAATTAAATTGGATCTGAATTGTGAAATGACTTCTTTTGTAAATTGATTTCATTTCCTCTATTTCAAAGACTTGTAAGTGGTATATTGAGTTGCATTGCACACCCTTGACCCCTCACTCCCAAACCTGATGTTAGTTTATGATTGGGTCGGAGTCGAGTGAGTGGTAGTCTTAATTATGCTCCTTTTAGTAGAGTATTGGGAGGGTGCATTATGGCATTCATGCATGGCTTGACAGTATCTGCAGGACACCTATAGTCGATGGGGTTGAACATCGGCCTTTGTGCACATAGTAGCCTTCTGGGTGGGCGGAGCCCAGTCCCTTCCTAGGGGGGGACACGGCCCTAGGCGTAGGATCGGCCGGTCCTACGACTTATATTCTGCTTGCCGCCGGGCATAGTAAGACCCCGCGAGGTGCAGTATGGCTTTCCGCGGATGTAGAATTCCCGCGAGGTGCCGTTTAGTATGTAGATGTGAGATGGATTTCTGTTCTGGATACTGGCCAGCATTTACATGATTAGTGTGGTGTCTTATCCTGCATATACATGTGACAGTAGGGAGTTGTTGCTGGTTCGCCTGGGGCGTAAAACCCACCTCCTGACAGCTGTCTAGCATTTACATTATCGATATGGTGTCTTATCCTGCATATGCATGGACAGTAGGGAGTCGTTGCTGGTTCGCCTGGGGCGTAAAACCCACCTCCTGACAGCTGTCTAGCATTTACATTATCGATATGGTGTCTTATCCTGCATATGCATGGGACAGTAGGGAGTCGTTGCTGGTTCGCCTGGGGCGTAAAACCCACCTCCCGACAGCTGTCTAGTGATGATTTACATATTGGTGTGGTGTCATATTCGATATATGCATATGGCAGTAGGAAGTTGTTGCTGGTTCGCCTGGGGCGTAAAACCCACCTCCTGATAGCTGTCTTGTTGATGATTCAGCCTATTGACACCTGATTTATATGATTCAGTACTATGACCTGTTGAGTATATTCATGAGTAGCATATATGTTTACTTGATTATTCCATATATGCTTCAGATGAGTTGATATTGATTGTGGTGGTATTGATGACTTACTCCATATTCTCTATGTTGAGATCATGTTCATCTTGTTATTGATCTTGAGATTTCACCTCGAGCCATGATTATATCTGGTCTCATGTGCATAGTACTCTCTACTCCACTCACTGAGTATTTATATACTCACTCCCCAGTTTGATATTTTTGATTGCAGGGCAGGTATTGTATAGAGAGGAGCAGGATTAGTGGTTGCCTGCTAGCTGTGCCGCTCCATAGTATAGTATAGTATAATGTAGATAGAGGTTTATACCCTTTTGGTGTATTATAAACCTTCTGTTGTATTTAGTGTATAGTTACAGTCATAGATCCTGTTGTGGATATGGGTTTGACCATGGATGGAATGGGAACCAGATTTTTATACAGTTGAGTTATATACCTGTGATGATGTATTGATATATATTGTCCAGGTTCGTTATGTGACAGGTTATGTGATTGCTGCTCTGACAGATAGTGTGTTGTATGTATTGAGATAATCCTGACAGGTCACCATAGGAAAGGTGATCATTTTGTGCATGCATCATGCCAAAATTTTCAGAATTTATTGATGGTTGATAGGTAGTAGGGTTCTACGTGGTGGCTGGTGGCCTTATGCCTACCCGCACCCTAGGACCGTCGCGGCGGCCCGCCGGGAACGGGGCGGGGGTCGTGACAGGTTCAGCCAAAGTGTGGATTCCTCCCATCTTCAGAATTCATAACCAAGGCAAATGTTATTAAGAATCATGTAACATGATTTAGAATGCATCAATTTCGGAAACTTCATCAGGGACAGGCATGTATCTACTCAATTAACATACCATTAATTTAATTCCGTTAATATAAAAGCAATGTGAGGTATTGTAGAGACTAATTGATATTCTTAGTTAGTCTAGCCATAGCATTTTGTGGATGATATGCCAAGTACTGCTTATCACTTTCGATCAACCCAATGTTTTTTTTTTTTTACTTCCTTTTGTTTTCATTGTTCTTTGTAACATTATAGTCCTCTAATGAACCTACCTCATTATTATAACTAGTGCGTATCAGGCCATGACATTACTCTTTGCAACTCCTCAAAACAACTTCCGCATATTCTTGAATGGTTCTCGCATTTTTGGTGGCTTGGGAGGTGGCATGGACAGTGCTGCTGTTTGGTCTCATGAAATGAACATGGTTATCAAAGATCTGATCAAGGTTCGTGGCCTACAATTACCAAGCTTCCTTGAACTTGTTTCAGAGGTGATTTTCAGTTCTAGAGTACTAGATCAGCTTCTAGCAACTCAAAAGCTGGATGCTCTTTGTCATGTCCCGAACCCAGCACTCGGGTCCGGTACGCGACCAACCGCATGAGCCCTAGAGTAGTGCCCTAAAGATCATGAACAAAATCCCGATAATTCTACAATTAACCACTTAATTCAAATAGATAAATCCAACATATCCAAATAATCAAATCGGTCCAATTACAAGAGCTTTCAATGTTCATCGGTATCAAAATAAACTAACTAACTGACTCTGACATTTGCGCTCTGCGTCCATCCCATCCATATCTATGCATCCTGCGTGTATGAAAAAGAGAAAGAAGGGAGTGAGCTTTATAGCCCAGAATCCCCATGCATTCATACCAACACAATAATAATATGAATTTGAAAACCGCAAGAAATCGATTCATATATCATAAAATCATAAAACCGGCTATCAATAATGCTCGAATAATCAATATTTACATATGAACATCAAATACCAATAAAAATCCATCCACTCAAGAGTGATATAGTATATGATATTTACATAAATCTTCATTAATGATTTCAATGCTTTTTTTTCCATTCTTTTTAACTTGATATGGATCAATTATTTTATTGACTTTGGGCCAAATCTTGGATACATTCTCCAGCCTGTGATGGGGCTGCCAAAGTATTACATTCCCAGCCTGTGATGGGGCTTGCCAATTTTAGTTCCACATTTACTAGCTTGTGATAGGGCTGCCAAGTATCACATTTCTAGCCTATGGCGAGGCCTGCCAATTTTAGTTCTACTTCATAGCCTGTAATGAGGTCTGCTAAAGTGTTACATTTTCAGCCTGTGACGGGGCCTGCCATAATAACGAGATAAATCCAAGTTCTTGTTTATTCAATTCAGTTCACATCCACACGTCAATTTTTTTTTATTTACTTCAGGCTTTAGACTAACCACATTCACATTTCCAGCCCGTCACAGGACAACCAATATCACATGGTTAGTTAAGTGCACTACATCCATTAGTCCGATTATGCAAGTGTAGGTTATCCGCATACATGCGTACATCATAATATCAATCACAAGCAAATACGATAAAATACAATTTAATACAAAAACCATCATAAAACTATTTCCGCTTCTTACTTAACTGGATCATAGCATATCATACGAACATAGGTGCAAAATTTATATTATATAGGTTAGTGTACAAGAATTCTTACTTCTTTGCTGACAATTCAAACAGATTACCCTAATCTATGAACTGGGGTGCACAGAATCCTGCTTAACGTCTCTTTGTCCAACATATTGTTCTCTCTACAGAACCAAGTCAATATTAAAAATCACTTGGGGTATCTAACAACTCAGAACCTTCTATTGATCCAAGGCTATCTAGCAGTCCTTACAAACAATGATCTCTCCGGATCAAACTATAGGGAGAAAACTGTAACTAGAGAGAGAAAGATCTATGGATAGAGAAAGTCTAGTAGAGAGGACCAGTAGAAAGAAAAAGTCCCGTGGAGAGAAAGTCTCTAGAGAGAGAAACTAGAGAGAGGAGAGAACTGAGTGGCTGTCCCTCTCTCTCTCTCTCTCTTTCTCTCTCTTTCTTCCTTCTTCCCAAAGGGAGGGAAGTGTTCGGCAGCGGGTAGCCGTCCATGGTCGGCGAAGCCCCGTGGTCGACAGCCCGTGGCAGCGTCGGCGGCGCGCCATCCCGGCAATGGCCGACCGAAAGGAAGAAGAAGAATAAAACAGGGGAGGTTCAAGACGGAGCAGTGGCCTAACAACCGGAGAAAGGAAGAGAGAAAGCTTACGTTGTCTCTGGCGAGCTCTCCCAGCCGGATCGACGGCGAATACCCCGAGTTCTTCCCACGGATTGCCGAGCAATTTAAGCTCCTAACAGAGAGCTCCCAAGGTTGATGCCAAAGAAGAGGGGAACAGAGCCTTTTATAGACGAGGATCGGCTCAAACAAGATAAGTTGTGATCACCTTAGACTCCTCCCTCCGGTGGAATCAGAGGAAGAAGTTGGAACAGGGGAGAGAGAAGACTCCGTTCGGGAGTCTCCCTCCCCTTTCACATGGGTCGGGCCGGTGCCGTAGCTCGCGGGCCGGCCCAGGCCGAACAGAAAAATGTGGGCCCTTACAGTTTGAAGTAGAAGGTGCTATTCATGCGTACTACAACGTTATATCTCAGCCTTGCATGGTATGCAAAAGTTTAGGTGATACAGAGCTCTTGCATCAGTATTCCTTCCTACATTCTCTCTCTCTCTCTCTCTCTTTCTCTCTCGAAAAGCCTGAAAATAGTAAGAGATTATGTAATAGCTGCTACAGCAAAGGATTGTGGTCTGACGATCAGCTTAAGACGTATAGAAGGTGGAAGTAGAGAATCTGGTTATTTATGGAATCATCTGATCAGAGCTTTGATTACAAGGTATGTATCCATCGTTAGTTTCTCATTTCGTTTTGGAGCTCTTATTTTGATATTTTTCAAGATGATATGCACGCACACAAAGTCGGCTGTCATCAAGTTTGTCGATCAGTGAAGTAACTGTATGTGATAGTGCACATTTATGTGATATTATAAGTGTCAAATTATTGTGTATGTTGCTGCTATTTATTTTACATTTCAGCCTATTGCAATATGGAATAATATGCTTCATATCTCATCTATGGTAAAGCAAAGTGACCATGATTTTTTGAAAAATTGGAAAATTGGAAAGCATAAAAGTTTTTTAAAAAAGAATGCATTCTGGTAGCATTTAGATGTCTTCGCCTCTTTGTTGAACAGATGTTGAGCAGTTAGTTATTTTTCTAATGGCTATCTGAGCAATTTCTTCACGACGTTATTTTAAGCTTTTCTGCAGGCAAACTTCATTGACCTGGATATGAAACCTCTGCAGAACATGGTTCATTACTACGAGTTAGATCAGAAGATCGCGAACTTCTATATTAAGAGTGAGGACCTAGGAGGAAGTCCATGCGATTCTACAACCTGAGGTACCAAGGACAGGAAGATTCAATGTCAACAATGAAAAAAAGTCCTGAGTTTGAATATCATGGAAGTGTTTCTCAAAAAAAAAAAAAAAAAACAAAAAAAGAAGGAACAAGAATGGAGTTAGCTGAAAGTATCTCCTATATGTTGGATTTTGGTCAATTTATGTTACTTGCTCCTTGATATTGAAAACTTTCAGGCATGTCAGAGTATGTATTTATGTTTTGAACAACAAGAAAAATTGTAAGTTGTACTAATAGTAACGTGCGTTCAAGCCCAAGCACTGCTTCCTTTATGGAGTGGCATTCATGCATCTACAACTGCCATTATCTATAACTATAAGTAATACTTCTGACTCATTCTGCTCTTTATTTTTCTTTAATTCTTAACTTGTTACAGTTTTGGAAGCATAGTTGTTTTGTTTTTACAATGATACCTGCTGTTTACTTTACCATTATCCAAATTTTAGCATTTTAAGCAACTCCTGCTATAGACTGTTTCTTTTTCCAAGACCCACCTCATCTTTAGTTATCTCCAGTAAGTTTTCCCTTTTGTAGCCAAGATTTCATCGGTAACTATCATAATGGAAACTCCCATTGCCTGGTAAGATGAATGCTAGTATTTCAATTTGTTTAAGGTACGGAAGATAATGAATTATGGCTAAACATTTATTGAATCTAACCTTGTTCTGATTCCCAGATCAAGAAAAGGGAAAGACGAACCCCACAAGGTCAGGCATCATAATTTAGATTGGCAGGAAAACATAAATTACTAACTTGCTGAGATCTGTGTAGCGACGAACTCTCCTTGTAGGATCCGAAACTTGTCCAATAGTTAGTGCAACTAATTTCTTGCTACTTTGGCAGCTAAAGAGTCATCCGCACTTTAAAGTCATACTAACAGTAGAGGTACGCGCTTATGTTTCTTACACTGACTTTTTGTATGTTATTGAAGAGACGGTGGAATTATCAGAAATTTTCTGCTTGCTCTGGACCAAAGTGCAGCATTTGTTTAGGCTCCTGGTCCTCTGAATGATTCCTTTTGGTGAAACTATGTGGTCCAGTGGTTGTTTTGTGGTTTAATCAACTTAACTCTTTTTATTGTAGCATGAAACTTTGTCAGCATAAAACTTTGCCTATGTACATTGTACAGATTGTTTTGGCAGCAGTAAGGTGTTATGGGATTTTTGTGCTATTTGACTGAGGTTATCTTATTCCCACATCTTAAAGAGGAAAGTGACTAATAACGTTTTCCAGTTGCAAGGAAAGTGATACAGCAGCTACTTCATGGATTAAGAAAGGGACAGCATAAGGTCTAATTGTAACACAATTAAAATGGTAGATATTCTATGAGGCAACTGGCTTGATGCTACTTAACATTGTCTTGAGCTGGTTCAGGGCTGGGACTGTGCCTGATTAGAAAGCTCATGCACAGGTCAGCCTCCTAGCTGAAGCCCAATCTGAAAATTAATAATATGAATTAGATTAACCTGATCGATTTATCAGTTTTTGATTATGTAACTGCTCTATTAGATGAAGCATCACAAGTTTGGACAGGAGAGGCAAGTAGTCGTCATTAGTCTTTAGGATAATGGTGAGATGTTTTTTTACACAACTTTATAATCAAGTTATCATGATATAGGTTCATATCATTTCTGTGTTTGGATTTTATGCATGAGATATGGGTGATCCGACTCATGTTGTGCAACTTATAAGAATTCTGATCAAAATTACTGAGGTTTGGAGATTGTTAATATCGGTTCAAGTTTTCGAGTTTACCTCTGCCTTCAATTATACTTGAGTGGACTGGCAAGCGATGCTGATTTATTGATCAAACAGGTAATTTTAGTAAGACTCAAAACGAGACTGGTTAATGAGCAAATATCGGTATGGCCTGTGGAGAATTGCCATGAGAGAGTTTAAATTGGTGAGCTTGAACTGATCTCTCCATAACATGATCAGAATATGATGTTGATTTGATTATTATAAATTGACTGCTCTTCCAACAGCATCAACAGGGAGCCTGGTCTAGTGAATTTTCAGACCAGGCTCTGCTAGTTTTTCATCTGAGAAGCTTGGCATGGCTTTTCTTGTATGGAGCCGCTGGATCATGCTTGAAGTAGTCAGGTTTTGATCTACAACCTTACGACATTCTCCCAGACTATCAGCTTGGCTTCGAGCTGAGGCCCAACACATTTTGAAATTGCTCGACTGAAACACATGGTCTCCTTCAGGCTAATCTTTGCTGTAAGCCTGTATGCCTTGACTTAATTATTCAGGTACTTTAATTCATGAATGACTGACAACAGTATATTGCAAAATTTTCCCTCCGTTTCTGTGGAGAAACAAGCACACTCCAAACATAAGGTAGGAGTTTGCGAGTATTTGTCGCCTCCATTTGGCTGCAGTATTATTAAACTATGTACATTAAATGACAAGCATTATTTTGTAGATGATCCATTAAAGAGCCTTCTGCACGACATTTACTTCTCTGTTCCCAACTTGTGAGGTCCCTTCAATTTTTCTTCAACTAATCTCCAGTCAGGTTACTTCTATAGATGATTTAGCAGAATCTGCAAGGACCATAAGCATAACCAAGTTGAAAGGGGAAAATAATCTGTACTAGCTGATAAAAGAAAGAAAAAAAAAATCCAAGAAAAAGTGGCCTTATAAATAGTGACACCTCTGCCTCTGCATCTCCATCTCCACCATTCCACCTGATAGATCTTCAACTAAAAGCATGCCAAAGGTCCATTTCTTGATCTATGAACTTCTTTTCTTATTCTTTTTTATTTTTTTGCCAAGAAGGCTAATAAGCCTGTATGCATTTTGTTCTTCTATTTTTCTTTATTGCTGATTCAGTTTTGGTTTGATTTGGTTTTGCATGCTATATATTTGGTTTTCTCTTGACGCAAGAAGTAGTCTCAGCATAAATTTCCATTCCTTCCACAAATGCTGTAAATGGCGCTATTTGTTGCTGCAGAAAACTGTAGTGTCAGTGGATATATCATGTACGAAGTGTAAGAAGAAGGTTATGAAATTGGTTGCAGGGATAGAAGGCATAGATTCCATCGTCCTTGATCCACCTAAAGGATTGGTCACGGTCATAGGAGATGCAGACCCATCTGAGATCATCAGAAAGACGAGGAAGTTCAGGAAATCGGCACAATTCGTTAGTATAGGTCCACCCAAGGAAGAGAAGAAGGATGGAAAGAAAGACACTGGTCCTCGTTTTCCAACGATTTGTCAGAAGTGTGATGTATGGTATGTGATCAGGGAGGATGATTATAACTACTGTTCCATCTTATAAGTGATGCTGATAAGCGAACAATAGAAATCAGTTGTTCTATTTGTCATTTCTGAATCTTACAATGCAGTAGGTCTCCCCTTTTCCCAATTATCATTTCATATTTTCTGAGAATATTTGTCATGGAACCAGGAAAGCAAGTATTAGAATTTTTTCATGTGTTAATCTTGGTCAAAAAGTCGCAAATTTGATGATTTTTCATGTTATTTTAGCATTATGCTGTTTTCTTTTCAGTTTGCTATTGGTAAAACTTGTGCCAGACTGCAAACAGGTTTCATTAACTGATAGTCATTCTGGTTATCAGTCATGATTGAATGAAAGTGATCTTGAATATTTTAATCTCCTCGGTGTAAATCCTGTACCCAGGAACATTGATGTTTTTTTTTTTCATGCCAAAGACCGGTGTTACATAGAGTTAAAGTATGGATATATCCAACAAAATTAAAAAACAGTAAATTTCGGAGTGCTTTGGGCAACTCTCTGTTTCCGGCCCACAAGGTGTCTTTGGAGTGACAGGCTACATAAGAGGTCATTCAGTCCACAGTCCTGTTACTCTTTCTAAATATATACTTAACCTAAAAGGCCACTTTATTATTCACTATAGCCTAAATATTCCGAAGTAGGGGAAGTCCTCCTCCACCGCCGCCGCTCGGGCAGCTTTTTTCGAAATCGGACTATTATCGAGGAGTTGCTATAGGGTTTAGTTTAATATTTTTAATGGCCTCAGTGTAAATCCTGTACCCCAGAATATTGATGCTTTTTCCAGAATCAGACTGTTGAGGAGTTGATTTAGGGTTTAGGGTTTAGAATTTATGGTCGGAAATACGATGAAAAGGTGCTGTGTGTTCCGGCATAGGTTTGACGAGTGTTGGAAGCATGCCTTTTTGATTCACGTCAAATAAAGGTTTAGCTGAATTCATGACCCTGATGGTCGATGCTGCCAATCCGCAGCAGAAAATGCGGCAAGATCCTTGGACACAGATGGCTGTGATTAAGAGACCGAACATCTTCAATTCAACCTTGAACTGGAGAGGATCCCAACTCTGTTGTTTGTGCTCTAGTGGATTTATTTGCCGGCATGGAGTAGCCTTGGTGTTGCCTCCTTTCTTCGGAGGTCATGGATTCAAATCGTATGGAGGAGCTTTAGGACTTCCCCAAGTATTTGATGTGGTGTGAAGACGTCTTATGGGAGCTTCTTGGGAGGTATCTGGAATGGACTGGCCCAAGGTTGCCTGGGTGACCTCTGTACATTGCTTTAAAGGCTTACTGATAAACAGAAAAAATGAAGATAGGGAGTAGACCTAGAGATTATCAGATTGAATGATCAGCTTTAGGTTTATCTACATAAGAAGGGTTATAGTAATAAGTTTGTGGAATAGTTACTTTCACTTAGTTGTTCGCGTTTCAATATGGAAGTTGCAAAATAAAAGGTATATCCAGGGAGCTGGCGACGTTCTTATTGCAAAATTTAAAGTGCATGCTTTGGGCACCTTGTATCTCATAAAAAGCTGAAGCTAGCTACATCTTAGTCTCTAGATATTAGGCATCACATTTAGTTCGATAAGAAGGTGCAATCATTTAAGTTTTATATGACATCTGTGATCAATGTAATATAGCATCCAAGGAAGAACTCTTGATCTCTCAAACTTCATCAGAGTTTCTTCACATCTGCAGCATCTTCAGCAAGCTGGTTTCCCAAATCTACATGCATGCCTTCCACGTTCTCTACTGGTATTAAAGTTATGGGACAGCCACTCCTTAACCTTGGGATGTGAGCTCTCTTTTCCAGACTTGGGTCCATATCATCAACTTTCCATCTACACAACGTCAGAAGAAAAAAATGTTGTTGCAATAAAAATTAATTACAATAACAAAATCAAGCGTGAGAGATTACAGGAAATAACCTAGCTAATTAACGCACCTATAGCTGGACATTAGCCTATGCAAGAATACCAACATGGTTACTTTTGCCATATTTATCCCAAGGCATGTCCTGACTCCTGATCCAAAAGGTATGAAAGTGTATGGCTTTTGCATTTCCTGCAAAGTGGAACGCTATGTTCCTTGAGATAATTAATTAAGTAAAGTTGGAAGGGAAAATTGCAGAAGGTGATCTGAAAAACTTGCATCAAATCTTGATGGATTAAATTCTGATGGATCCTTATAAAATGATGGATCATAATGTATTTGAGTTGCATCAACATTTACATGCCATCCTTTCTTCAATTCAAATCCTGCGAGGAAAACATTCAAGCATAAATAAATATGTGGTTATCATTAATAACATTGCTAAGCAAGTGCGAGGAGGATTGCATTTTCAATCGACTAGTGACTTCTACCTTCAATGACACAATTCTCAGTTACCACACGAGGAAACCACAACAACACATTGGACATTCTCAATGTTTCCTTCACAACCTACATATCAAAGTCAAAAATCTATTGAGCACCAATTCACCACATTATTGTAATAAACAAATCGATAGACAAGCAATAGGTGTTAAGCTTGCCTATTTAACTATGCAGCCTATGGGGAATAATATGGGTCTGAGTCCATCATAGGGCAATGTACGCATGCGTAGAAAACAGAAAAGAGTTTTTTTTTTTTTTTGAGGAATAAGAACAGTGAATTGTGATAATGTGACAAATTTAAGTCCACTACAATGCCAGAAACTTATTTGCTACCAGTTCAATTGTCATGAGACAACTGCTTTGCAGAACTGATAACAGATATGACTCCCACCAAAGAATTATATCTGTTTTGAGTTGCTTACATGAATAAGAACATACAGATGTATTGCCTGCATTGACATACCAAGCAGTATCATTCAGCAGTCAGGTTTATTGCATGATATCTAAAAATGTCAAGGATTAAAAATCAACCAGTTGGAAGAGATGACTTGTGTTCAAACTACGTGATCCCTCGACAATTGATGTAAAATATAAAGGGCTATTGATCAGAGATTGTGTACATGCTAGCATTTTTTTTTTGATCTTTAGTCTTATAATAATTGATGATAAGTAGGGTAGAAATCACGACAGCATGAGACATTAGCAGCTCCAGTAATGCCAAGGAAATACTCATTGGTGAAGAATTTAAGGCTTTCTTACCTTTAACCCATATGTCATGGAATTCAGATCTTCCATAGCGAGCAGAGCTCCTTCTGGTTTACTTCCAGTTATAGAGAGTTGCTCCTCCTGCATAGGTGTTTCAGTCATGCAGATTCGTAAGTAAAGCTATTTTCCAACACAGCCTTAGAGATAACATCGGCTATTTGGCAATTGGACAATCAATGCTAATCGTTGACTAATGAAGCCCAAACCGAGCCTTAAGCAAAGTTGTCATTTTAAGGGAACTATCAAACAGTTCATAATATTGTAAATACTATGAAGAAACTAAATACTACGAAGAAACTACAGATCGCTTCTTCTTCTTGTTACCCTTAGTCTCTCCTGCGCATGTCTGTTACCATCTAGAAACTTGACACTCCACATCATGGCTGCTGCTGTTGTGCTTTGCCCTGCAATGACCAGAGTCAGAAGGTTATCCATGATCTCTTCATCACTGAGCTTTTCATCCTCCGGTAGTGAGTCCCTTTGCAGCATTGCTTGGAGGAAGTCATCGCGACGCTCCATTCCACTCCTCCGACGTGCAATCATCTCACGGAAGATTTGCATGAGCTGTTTCCTTGCCTGCATTCAAATTTAATTGCTGGCTTATGAGAAAGCTGAGAAGATGGAACTGGTAACCAAAGAGAACAGAGGAAATAGGTACGGCTACCTTCATGCCCTTGTAATATCTGCTTCCTGGGATCATGGCAGGGAAGGACAGCATCATGTTGGACACATCATTGCACTTCTGCTCTATATCTTGCAAGACTTTCGTATCCGTGACACTTATCAACATATCGCACATCGAATCAAAAGTCACCTGCATATTTAAATTCTTGCCTGTTATCATCTTATGCCCATTGCCTCCTTCACCTCCGTATATAGTGGACTTTGGTATGTGGTGTGACAAGATATGACGACTTCCTACTAAAAGTTCAAATCTACCATGCAAGGAGCGATAGCTTCATATTAGCGATCTTCTAAGTGCACAGTATTAAAGCATTTGCCCTAATTCTTGCAAGAAATAAAACAAGCATATGGTACATGATTATAGTTGGTGACAGATTGTCCCGCCCCAGACCCATTACCTAGGTCAGGCACGGCCGCATGAGCCCTAAAATGATGCCCTAAAAATCATGCAACACCTAAGATCAACAAATATCCAATAATTCAATAGTTAATAGCCAAAGCATCCCACTAAATAAATCCACCATATTCAAATAATCAAACTGATTCAACTATAAGATATCCAATTATTCGTTGGGCATCATTTAAGTATGACTTGATTCCAAAATATTGGTAGTACTTTTGTCATCCTTTTTTGTGTCATCTGTTTTGTTGGCTATTTTTGCTGTATGTCCTTAGATTTAATGATTGGTACTATGTATTTTGAGGCAAATTCTAATGATTGGTTGAAAGAGAACAAGGAGGACCAAGGCATTCATGTGCAGTGGGGATCAATTTGTATGTCCAATTTGCAGAACCTTTTGAATCATTTGTGTGTTCTGCCCTTCTAGAAACATCAAGGATTCTATGAATCGAATTCCCTTGAATAGTTAGCATCCGAATCTTAGCTGAGTCAGATGAGGCATAACGTTGATCATCCGAGTGGCATGAATAGCTCAAATTCAGAGGGCCCCAGGCCAAAGATTACTAACTTTCAGACTAGAGGACATCATTCTGTTCCTAAAAATCCGAAACACACAGGAAAAGAAATGAAATGGATATGTCCAAGATTAGAGTTAGTAGAGCTACCTTCATGCAGAAGTCCAGCACAAGAAAACTCCCTCCTTTCTCTTCCAATGATTTCAGTCTCTCTAGCAGCATCATGTCAAGCTTCTGAACGAACTTAGACAAGGAGCACAGAGAAAAAGGATCCGAGAGCAGGCGTCGGATCCGTCGGTGGCTCTCATGAGGAACAGTAAGCAGGCTCCTCTTTCCAACAGCATCCCCCATGGACTTGACATACCCCTTGTTGAACTTTATGAAATCATTCGTAAGCACTGTCTTTGCACCCTCTGGACTTGGGATGTAGATGTGGATCTTACCAAAAAGCCTCGTCTTAAACCACCTTCCATACCTAATTTCACCATCCCACACAATAAATACATTGGAAACATAGTTGTCAACTTAACCCGGAATATTTGTACTCATTTTTAGCTCACATATTGGACTGGAAATTTTGAAAGAAAAATATAGCATGCACTCTAATAGATTGCTGCTTTAAAATTAAGATTATGTTGTTCAAAGTGAGAGTGTTGGCTACTAACCACGCCCGGCGTTTCCTAACAAACTCATAGCAACCTTTGGTGCTGTTGGTGGCAGAGAGGAAAGCTAGAGTCTCTCCAAGACAGGGCAACCATAACTTGCCAGGGACCTCTCCTTTCTTGCAAGTGGAGCTTCTCCATGCCTTGTATACCATCAAGGATAGTGCTAGGGAGAACAGTGTCACCAACGCAGCATTCCAATAGTTGGCATTTTGAAGAAAGCACTCCTCCTTCCACATCTTTGCTTCTATAAAGATTTCCAGTTTCTGAAGCATCAGCCTCAGTACAGGGAAGCTAAAAAGCAGAGACTGCTTAGGGTGAGGTCTTGCACTTATATGAATCTATCAGCCGATGTGAAGACCATTAGAAAGGGAAGCAAAACCTCTTTTTTCCATGCAGCAGGGAAACCAAAGCCCTTAATTGAAGACATCGGAGACTTTGGAATACTTGTATAATATATATAGGTAGTAGTCTCATTGTACTACCTGGAGTTTTAAATACAAATGACATAATGCTAGGGACGTCGCCGCCAACCAAGCGCAGACAGGGGGGACGTGAAGGATATAATATCTTATTCTAGCTGGGAAGGAGTCTTCCATCTTACAAGGTAAAAATATGAATTAGAATCTTCTTGATTACTTGATACCAAACCAATACAGCCAAAGCACCGGGGATCATATGGTTTTTTAACAAAAAATCCCCTTTTTCCAATTTGATACGTACATCCCCATAAAACTAAAAAGAATCTTCCCCTCCTCGGCTGTTGCGATCCTCTTTTGTTGTTTAGTGAAAGATTATCAAAGCATATATAAGCATCTTTCAGCAACCTGCAGATGGACGTATCCATCCACGGCTTATTTTCTTGAGCCATGCACAAGCTGTTCATGGGTGTGTTGATCCACACGAAGCCCAATATTAGGCAAGGCCACACGAAGCCTACTTCAACTTGGTCCATCTCAAACCACGCACATATGAGCCCAGAAACGAACCCCAATTGCCCAAAATTTGTCACCTTCTCCCTCCGTTTGCATATAAAGTCTATTCTGCAATTAATTAGTTGATTAATTAATCTAGGCTTACATGCATGACACTTTTGGCTAGCCTAAAGCTGCGGTGTCGAGGCACGCATGGGTTGGGCAAAGCTCGGGTTAATTACAGCTGTATGTGATTCATATTCTTAAAATAATAATAAATACATAATTAATAATAATCCTCTCACTTTCCAAAACATATTAGTTTGCATCAAACAGAATCAAAAAACAAGTTCAACATGTATGAAAATAAAACATAGGAAATAAATATAAAATATAGAATGTCGAATGAAATGAAACAAATATAAATGTCTAAAACATAAATTTAACAATGGATCAACTAAATGTATGACAAAATAATTAAAAAGAAAGTATACAAAAATAAGTTGGTAAATATAGTATGAATGATAAAATCTTACTCTGGATCACACAAAGGTATATATAATACAAAGGATAAGTCAGTAAAAATTTATCATAAATTGTCAAATTTTAGTTTGAATTGTATTACCTTTTGCCACCTAGGAGAATAGCTTGGAGCTTGATGTCAAAAGGTATCGATTCTCTTGTTAAATCCTTGTTATTTACTATCCTGGTTTGACGACTATTGATTATTAGGCCCCATCTGCCAAGGGATCTAATTTTTGGCTTAGTGAAGAAAGGATATGGATGTAAAATAAGAATCGCCACAAGATCGTACCTTTCTTTGGTGCACATTTTATCTTTCTCTTCAATTCTTTCCATAAGATTTTATGTGCAAAATACTACAAGGTTTGATCTTATTACTAATGATCTCATGCCATGTAGCATGTGCCATGTAAAAAAGAAAAGAATCGGTCACTCGGGCACTCCGATTATGTGGGGCAATTTTTTTAATTACAAATTATGTTAGCATATCCTTATCAGCCAAATGCCAAAAGGTACAGCTAAAATTAGATCATATATGGATACTAAAAATATAGATATAAATCGAATTATAAAATTTTATGACCACATAATCAAATATATTCGTATGTCGGTGATAAATAAAGTTAATAGTGTATTAATATGGGTATTTTTTTTTTTAAGTAGATGGCTATTAAATAAAAATAAATAAGGTTAGATATTAGATATAAATATTTTGGATACGAAAATGAATATGCTGAGATTATCCGGATCTGCTTTCATCCTACCCGACGCTATAAGCGTCGTGATATCATGCTCTCGATCCAATGATTTATTTTTACCAATCCACACCGTTCATTTCACACATCTATTCAGCTTACGCTCCTCCGCGAGACATGGTAACTGCACCTACCGATTTTGCTTCAGCGGAACTCAAGCCCCCTTCCATTACCAACTCCCGTAGTAAAGAAGGAAAGAAAGAAAGCAGCGGGAGATCTCTCGCAAAAGGGTGAAAGTTCCCTTCCTCTCTTCGCCTCCGATTCTGGAAACTCCAACCTTAACCCTAATTAAATGGGGAAAGTGGAGAAGGTCTTCCAGGTCTTCTGCATCGGGACCGCGGACACCAAGCTGGAGGAGCTCCGTTTCCTCTCTGAGCGTATCCGATCCGATATCACGACCTTCTCCAAGGGTTCTTCCTTCAAGGTATCGGGAAATATCTTTGGATTCTGCTGGGTTTCGTACTGTTTCTTGATTTCTTGACCTCCCGATCGGTAGTGGTGCGTCTTTTCGCGATTCTTGAATTGTTGTTTTCTTGATTTCTTCTGATTGGAATCTTTGAACTGGTTCAGTTGAATCTCCACTTCACTTCTTAAATAACAATGTATAGGATTTCTTCATGACGTTCACGAGAATCCCAGCAGTTCAATGCTATCAGTTTGGTGTTAGGATTCATTAAGGGTTATATATCGAGGAGTATGCTCCATTTTTCGAATTCTTGGCATCTTGATTAGTAATGGTGTGCCTGTTTCGAGTTTAAAGTGGATGGCTTACCCTAATGAGAAACCTGAACCGGTCAGGATGAATCGATCTTTATTTTTTTTCACGCCTCGTTCTGTTTTCTGAAGTCTTTATCAAGATTCAAGGGTTGTATTTTGTTCGATTTTAATATTTAAAATGGTCGCGTGAATTTAATATAGTATGAAAAGATGCTACTTTGTATTTAACCCTTCTAGTTCGGTGTTAAGATTGGTTTTAGGGTTATGTATTGCTCCTATTTTGATCTTTCAAATTATTGCATGAAATAAATACAATACAAAAAGATGCAGTTTTTGTTGACTTCAAGCAAATCGGCTTTCAGATATTTCATTTTTCTATATTCAAAAAAAATGATCTGTATATATTCAGCAAAAGCTTTGGCATACAGTATACATAAGTTCTGGTTATTGCCAGTTATTTCTCAAAAGAATTGTGGTGATTTCTGGTCTTCATCGTCTGATTGCAAGGTTCAGCTCTTAACATACGGTTGTTTAGACAAGTCATGCAGGAGCTGTTGTATTCTAGTTCTATGTACCGTTGTAGTTGTATGGAGATACTATGTTTTGATTGGTGAGATAAGAATGCGTATGAATGCCAAATATGAACAATGGAGGCCAGGATCTTCCCTTATATGATGCTATCTGAATCATAAACACAAGAGCCCTTGAACCACATGTCTGTAAGTCAAACATCTCTACTTAGCTTGGACAGAAAACTGATAAACCGCTTTTGCTTCTCACTCTTCTTCATAACTTTGATGACCTGATATGAGATTATCTAATCTCTATAAAATGAGTGCTATTTCCTTTCATGAAAAGTATTCTTTACTTTCTAAAACAAGCAGCTTCATTTGTCTCTCTATTTTACATTTCTGCTGGCAACTTCTTCAAGCTCCAGCATTTACTGCTTGTTCACAGTATCACAAAAGAAAAGGCACCGGTTTTCTCCAAAATTATAAGTTTATCACCAATGTTGACGACATATCTCATGAGGCTATGGTACCATCTTACTAAATGCATTATGTTTCAGTATATAAACTCTTCCCAAATGATGTAGAGCAAGAATGGTAAGTGAATTAAAGGAATGCAGAACTGCATCTATCAATTCATATGCCTCATCTCAAAAGATTTTAAATAATGACATCACCATGATGAGTCGAGCAACAAATTCTCATTAAATTACCATAATAATCCATGTTAGGAACAAAAGGCCATGTGTCTTCTCTTATAGACAGTCTGTAAGAGTAGTAATGGAAATTTCTGAAGCTCATGAGTGCTGTAAACTGTTAGAAATCTAGTCCATCATAGCCATTGTCAAAGGCGTCTTCCTCTTGCAAAAATTGTGGATTTGAGTGCTAAATTGAAACTATGGAGGAAACTGTTGTTGGACGATGCTTTTCCATAGTAGAATAATCAAACTGCAAGAGTAATAGGGATACAAGTGATAATGACCTCAATTAAAATGGATTGCCAGGGGATATTCCCATGTGATTATTCTAACATTTTGATTTATGACGCAGAAGAAAATGAGATGTAGATTAGAGATATTTGAAAAGACAGTGAATGGATGAAGTGGAATATGTTTGGATTTAGGGATGGTGATGACATCACATATGCCTTCAATAGTCGAAGGAAAAAATTCTGGGGGTTATAATAGCAGTGCTGCTTGGAATGGTGAAAAATGGGGCTTCCCTCGTAATAATGTAAGTGTTGCAAAGATGATTATAAAGTGTTTATATGGGTAAAAAAAAAATACAAATGTTTACAGTATTTGGGCTAGGATATGGATTGAAAGTTAGTTAAATGAGGGGAAGAACTGTAAAAATCTGTATGGATGTTATAAGAAAGATCTAATATTTTTGTTGATAACAGTATAATCATTAGTTAAGTGAACAGTGATCAGTGATTACTTAGGATATGGCTTGTTGGTTATGGCTATGATTCATCAACAACACAAGCAACAAGCTTATATTATTGTTTATTATCCTTGTCCTCTAAATTTTTTTTTCCAAGTTTGACTCAAAACATCCATCCAGGGGAACTTCTCCTAGGTCATCTTCATGCGAACATGGTATTTTATCCACTGATTATGCACCAAAAGGTAAAAAAAAGAAGTTTTTTGTTTGCATGAGTTCCTAAAAGTGCTCCATTAATGATGATGCTATATCATTGCACCAAAACTGTCAAAATTTAATGGCTTAAGACTCAAGATTTAAGGTTCATTTAATTATTGCATAAACAATTAATTTTCTGTATCAAATCTTATTCAGTATATATCTAAAAGTTATACTGTTTGCTTTAGATACATAGCTCCTCATTGTTAATTAATTGCTACGAGCAAAAGGTTGTTTGTTTTGAAGTGAAAGAAAGCTATTGAAGTCACAATTAGTTTTGCTTGCACCAGCTAGAGCTAGAGTAAAATTAAGTACTTGGAAGGCATATTATCAACAAGGATTTTATTTACATTTATGATTTGCTTCCTTCACATCAATGAAGTTGAAATCTCCTTATCTGATGATTCTGATCATTGCTGTTTCCATATGCTATTTGTCAAATTATAGTGAGATATTTCTAGTAAATATATGTTCTTTTTTAGCTGTATACTGCTTACGTCAAAAACTTTTAGGAATTATTCCTGATGGATAAAGGAAACATGATCCTAAAAGTTAAGATTGTTTGGAAAACTTCATGCTTTTCGACTACTGATTAAGCAACATGAATCTTCTTTTATATGGAAATGGTAGGTGCAAGTTAGCGTGATCGATGTCTCCACTAATAAGAAGAAAATAACGAGTTTGGAAGACATTTCTTTGGTGAGCACGGAGGATGTTCTTTCTCACTATTTGGGTATTGAAGAGCATTCTTCTTACAAGCTTCCAGATGACAGAGGTGAAGCGATTGCAACAATGAGCAAGGCTCTTCAGTATTTTCTAAAGAAAGCTTATGAAGATGGTATCCTAGTTGGAGCTATAGGCCTTGGTGGCAGTGGGGGAACTTCCTTGATTGCTCCTGCATTAAGATCTCTTCCTCTAGGAGTGCCTAAACTCATTGTATCTACTGTGGCTAGTGGTCAAACTGAACCTTACATTGGGACATCTGATCTCACACTGTTTCCATCAGTTGTTGACATCTGTGGGGTCAACAATGTTAGTAGGGTAGTATTGTCTAATGCTGGAGCAGCTGCTGCTGGAATGGTTATTGGGAAATTGTTGACATCTGATGATCCTAGTGGAATGACTGAGAAACCGACTGTTGGCATAACCATGTTTGGAGTTACAACTCCATGTGTAAGTGCTGTGAGAGAAAGGTTAATGAAAGAAGGGTATGAGACACTTGTATTTCATGCCACTGGAGTTGGTGGCAGAGCTATGGAAGATCTTGTCAGAGAGGGCTTTATACAGGTACAATCATCAACGTGCTTGCTTTCGTATGTCAGCTTCTTTCTTCTATGGATCTGGGCCATCAGAAACACTCATGTTTGCTGTTTGATAAGGCTTTATTGGCGGCCAGCCCTGTTTATAAGCTTAAGTGGCTAGCACATTTGTGGGATTCATCTAACTTCCACTGGTTTTTTCTTTCTTTTAAGATTTAGTTTATCTAACTTTTTTTTTTCTATTGGATGGATGTAGGGTGTCCTGGACATCACAACAACTGAAATTGCTGATCATATTGTTGGTGGTGTCATGGCCTGTGACAATACACGATTTGATGCCGCAATAGAGAAAAAGGTTCCTCTAGTTCTTAGTGTAGGGGCCTTAGATATGGTTAACTTTGGAGCAAAACATACGATACCTTCCATCTTTGAACAAAGAAAGATCCATATACACAACGAGCAGGTTTGATCTCACTTTCTTTAAGTTCTTTTTTTTTGAGTAGTGTGCTGCATTATTTTCGCAGATACACAAGCTTGTTGCGTGCTTTCCTGTTTCTGATATCTTGATCTGAAAAATTTTATCTCCACATGCATGTGCTGATGGTACCCTATCTTATGAATCTGAATACCATTGAATCTGATTCATTTTCTATTTTATGATTCTTCAGTTAAATGGAATTTTAGAACAATTGATGGCCGAGGTTCCATCGTACTGTTATTGAGTAAATTTGGTTGAGTTTGTGTCAGACCATTTCTTTCTATAGTGCTTGTTATATATTTTTATTTTCCCTTACATGAGATATATGGTACAAGAGCACAAAAAAAAGAGCTTGTCAAAAGGAGAAGCCAGTTTTTTTTCCTAAAAGGAAAATTAAGAGCTCGAGGTTTATTGATATATAAGTCTATAGGTGACTAATCGAGACATATGTCCCGATAATATTTTCTATCTTTTGTGATAGCTTAGTGTAATAACTTAGATGTTTGAGCTCGTGGACCAGCCCGGAGTGGCTAGGCCTAATCTGACCCTGACTAGCCCAGCCTGTGGGCTTGTAGGCCGGCCCAAATAGGCCAAGCCTAAACTCGACCTGTGCTCGACACGTGAGGGGATCGAGGAAGAAGACCCCGGCTAGGAGTCTTCTTCCTCCCCGATTTCGACGGAAACGACGACTCCCCGAGGGCAATCCGAGTTTGATTCAAACTCAAGGATCTTGCCTATTTAACTCTCCTCTTTCTTTGATTTTTTCCACCTAAATTGCTGAGAATTGCCACGATTCAAGCTCTTCTTCTTCGAGCCTCCTCGATTCATCATCGGAAAGGGCCACCGGGGCCTCGTCAGACTGAGGTGAAAGCTCTTCGCCTTCTTCCCTTTCTTTCTTGGGCTTCTAGCAGTTGTTCTTGGCCTTTTGGAGCCGACGAATCGCCGAAACAGGGACACCTTGTTTCGGTCTTCATCTTTCCTATTTCGCCGCCATCGGCCGCCGATTGTCCAGGGTTGCGGTTGCCGTGGCCACCGTCAAGTGGGGGCGGACCACCATGGCCGCCAAGTCCTTGGATTTGCGAGGGGGAAGAGAGGAAGGGGCAGATTGTTCGTGAAGAGAGGAGAGAGAGTTTTTCTCTCTTCTGCTCTCTTCTCTCTCCTCTCTCTATTTTCGCTCTCTAGTTTCTCTCTTTCTTCTTCCTTGTTTCTCTCTCTTAGTGTCTCTCTCTAGTTGACCTGGTTAGATGGTAATAGGGTCTCGGGGGACTTGATGATGGACTCCTGGTGGACGCCGGTAGGCGGTCTAGGTAACTAGACCACTGATTTTTTTTTTGGGTACTCTGTACCCTAGCTCATAGACCCTAAAGCGGGTCGGTGATCATTATGTTAGTCAATCTTCAATAAAGGTAAGAATCTTTGTACACTGACCTGCATGATTATAGATATTTTATACAAATATATGTATGATATACTAATGATTAAGATAAGTAAGAAGCAAGAATAGTTTTATGATGGTTGTTGTCTTAAATCATGTTTTGATCATGTATGATTGTGATTGATAGTATGATAGATGCATACATGAGTATAACTTATAATTGCATAATCGGACTAATGAATATGGTGCGCTTTAGACTAACCATGTTATATTGATTGTCCCGTCACGGGCGGAAAATACAACCGTGGTTAGTCTAAAGCCAGAAATAAAAAAAGAAATTGATGTGTGGATGTGAACTTGATTGAATGAACAAGAATTTTGGTTTGATCTCGTTATCATCAGTTGCCTCGTCACATGCTAGAAATGTGATACTATTGAAGGCCCATCATAGACTGAAAATGTGATACCATCAAAGATCTGTCACAGGTTGGAAATGTGATACTATTGGTTGTCCCGTCACGGGCTGGAAATGTGACACCTATTGATGGCCCTGTCACGAGCAGAAAATGTGATAGAGATTTAGCCCAAAGTCGAAAAAATAATTGATCCGGATCAAGTTAAAAAAGAATGGAATAAAAAGTATTGAAAATACTATTGAAGATTTATGAGATATCGTATGATATATCACTCTTGAGTAGCTAGATTTCTATTGATATTTGGTGTAGGTATTTATACTGATTATTCGAGCATTATTGTTTGTCAGTTTGTGATTTCATGATGTGTGCAACGATTTCTTGCGATTTTCAACTTTATATTATTATTGTGTTGGTGTAGTTGTGTGGAGCTCTTACTGGGTTGTAAAGGTCACTTACCTCTTTCCTTTTTCTTTCAGTGTTGTAGGTCACTTGGTAATTGGCTATATTTGGGATCACGGGTGAAAGGATGAGTAGATAGACCATTACTGAAACTAGTTGGATGATTAAATTTTGTAATTGTACCATTTTGTTAATTGTTATGAATTGAGATAATTATTGTTCAATGATATTGAGGTTGTAATAAATTTTCAGGCCTTGTAAATTCTTTAGGGCTTTGTCCTAGGGAGTATGCAGCTGTGTCACGTAGCTAACCTAGGTGTTGGGTTTGGGGCATGACACTTAGCTTGAGAGAAAATTCACATTATTAGATTTGATAGAGGATGAGTAGATTAGTAAAGTGAGGGTTTCTCCTGTGATTTTTATGTTTGGAGAGTGTTACATGGGAGTTAAACACCATTTATCATGTAAATGGGAAGTTTTATCTATTTTTCTCGTTGATTCATCGCCAGCAAGCTGTTACCGTTTAAGAAGGCTCAGCTGATGCATACTTAAAGATTGACTCCATTATTAATTCTGTTGTATCTATAATCTGTTTCTGCTGGTCCAAACATCCAATGTTAGTCGTTCTACTTAATAATCATCTAAAGAAGAACTACACCTGACTATTCCAAACCTTTAGCTCGTATGACCATTATTTTTGTGTTGACAATAATGTATTTTATGATGTTAATGTTTCTCATTCTTTGGAGAGGATTTTTGATCCTGAACCAGGCATTGAGAAGTGGAGCTAACAATGTCAACAATTTGCAGGTTTCTCTAATGCGAACTACTGTGGACGAGAACAAGAAGTTTGCCAGGTTTATAGCTGAGAAAATGAATAAATCATCATCAAGGGTTTGTGTTTGTTTGCCACAGAAGGGTGTTTCGGCTCTTGATGCGCCTGGGAAGTCATTTCATGATCCTGAGGCCACATCTGCTCTTATAAATGAATTAGATAAACTTGTCGAGAAAAGCGAAGAACGAAAGGTTTTTCTTAATATTTAAGTGAATATTTCTGTACACCCCACTTGCATGATCTTTACTGCAACTTTCATCAACAACCTATATCTGTATACCATCTTAAAATTTAATTATTGTTTTAATAGGTGAAGATATTTCCACACCATATTAATGATCCCGAATTTGCAGACGCCTTGGTTGACTTATTCTTGGAGATGTATAGCAATTTCTCTAGAAACACAATTCCCCGACAAAATGTTAGTTTTGAAGAGAGGCAAAGCATAAATAAGGAAAGAAGTACTTCAGATGGCCAAGCCATTTGGCGAACTCCAATAGACTTTCCTGATGCAAAACCAGGTATTTAATGATCTTTTTTTTTTCTCTCTCCATATTCTGCATTCTTTAGTATTAGTTATTCTCATGAAACATACTGAATATTGCAACTTATAGTGAGGATTTATTTGCCAATTGCCCTGGCAGAAACTTTGCAGAGGACACAGACAATACTACACCAATTAAAGCAACAGATAAGTAAAGGTGTGCCTATAATAGGGGCAGGTGCTGGGACAGGCATATCTGCCAAGTTTGAAGAAGCAGGTGGTGTGGATCTGATAGTCTTGTACAACTCTGGACGGTTTCGGATGGCAGGAAGGGGTTCCTTAGCAGGATTATTGCCATTTGCAGATGCTAATGCAGTTGTTCTTGACATGGCCAATGAAGTATTGCCAGTAAGTTCTCTGTTATTTTTGTGGAACTTGGGAAAAGGGTCCATAGGCTGCTGGCACTTTAGCAGCTTAGCTGGATACTATTGAAATATTTGAAACAAATGGTTCACTTGCCATGCTTATTTTTTTCTATTTATAATGATAATCTGACATGTATAGGTGGTAAAAGGAGCGCCAGTTCTGGCTGGAGTATGTGCTACCGATCCATTTCGTCAAATGGGTCACTTTCTAAAGCAGTTGGAAGCAACTGGATTTTCTGGCGTGCAGAATTTTCCAACAGTTGGACTGTTTGATGGTAACTTCCGCCAAAACCTGGAAGAGACAGGAATGGGCTATGGGTAGGCTCCAAGATGCATTGTAATTATCACACTTTTCTTGTGTTCGTGTCATTATTACTAGCATTCTGCATTGGGCGATATCTCTTAATCCAGTTGCTTATAGATGCATTTTTTTATCTGCTAATTATCTGCACATTTGAGTATATTTCAGATGACAATAAGGATTTTTTACGGATGGATTTATATTAATAATCACCCTTGTAATTGAATGAAACTGCAATCAGTTATCTCCTTAATGCTTTGTACTTCAAATCACTTACTGCTTTTGGTGCTTTGCTAGCTTGGAGGTGGAAATGATACACAGAGCTCATAAAATAGGCTTCTTGACAACTCCATATGCTTTCAATCAAGATGAAGCTGTTGCCATGGCCAAAGCCGGTGCTAATATTATAGTGGCACATATGGGTCTAACAACATCCGGATCTATTGGCGCAAAAACAGCTCTTTCCTTGGATGACTGCGTGGTTCGTGTTCAAGCCATTGCTGATGCTGCAGTTGGTATAAATCCTAATATTATTGTTCTCTGCCATGGAGGTACTCTTCTTAGATTCCTGAAAAATAACAGACTTACAACATAAAAATATAACAAAATAGAACATTTTTAGGCATTTGTGCTTTTAGCTCTTTCCCTTTCTGCTATAATTCATGTACATAATGATTTTCTTGAACCTTCTATTGAAGTAAAGATATATGTTTATCATATTTCCTAAACTTTTTATAGTATTAGAAACCAGCTCTGATAAAATAAGCTTCCGTTTTCTTTGATATATCTATTAGAGTGGGTGGACAGAAACAAGTCATGGGTCTATTTTTCCGCATACAACTGATCTTTGATGTTGCAGTAGTGTGGATGAATTTAACTATGTAAAATGCATTTATTTAAAAAGAATAACGGGTGCATTATTGATCCAGACATGGCTTTGTTAGTTGTTGCGGGTGCATATAAACAAGTCATAGGTCTATTTTTCTACATACAACTGATCTTTGATGTTGCAGATAGTGTGGATGAATTTAACTGATATAAAATGCATTTATTTAAAAAGAATAAGAGGTGCAATATTGATCCAGACTTGCCTTTGTTAGTTGTTGGCACTGTTTGAGACTTGGGTTTTGTTAGCTGTTGGGACTATTTGAGAAAATGTATGGGATACAAGTAGCATATGACTTTGATATGATCAATGTACAAACTGATTGGAAATTAACTTGTATATTAATTAGGGAAAACTGCTCGTATAATCATATAAATGATTTATTAAAAGAGATATTCATGAAGTGTCTGCTTCTGGAAACACATGCCACCGGATAACTATTCATGGTCTTTGGCATGCTGAAGCGTGCGCTCAAATCCATAACGAAACAAGTTGAAGGATGTCACTTCGATTCAAAACAATCATCTTTAGTTAGAGGTATTGAACATTAATTTAGAAGCCTTGATTGCTCTAAATTCTGTCACCAGGCCAGAAAATACTCCTTTTTGGATTGGGCATTTTGCAAAAATGACTGCACATTTTTATATTTGCTGGAACACTTCCCCTCTTCCTATTTTAATTTTTGCAGAATTGGCTATTTTTCAATTTTTCTGACTGAATTGCCTGTGGTCTCATATTATGCGGGCATAGTTAATGGGATACAGTGCACATATCTAGAATAGCCAATCGATGTGCACATTTAGGTTAACTATGTTTACCAAGTTGTTTACATATAATATAATTAGGTTCACAAATTTGAACTATCTGGCCATATAGATACATAGGTAGACAATTTATGGTAGTGCGATGCACGTATTAGGCTAACAAGCACGCACACATCTATACATTTTAAGGGTGGACACCTTTTACCAAGTAATGTACATATTCTAGAGTGCAAAAATTTGATTATCATGTAGTTGGGGTAATGAGTGTTTTGGTTAGAAAATTAAAAAATGGCCAATTTCACAAATCATAAATAAGGGCTGATGTTACAAATATAAAAATGTGAGTGGCCATTTTTGCAAAATGCTCTTGGCTTTTTGCAATTTGTATAGTCCTGCAAATATTGTGGGATGACTTGGTGTCTATTTTTCTTCTTTGACTAGTAGTGGAGATAACAACCTAACCAAATTTGAAGTTTTAGAGAATTAACACATAATGGATATGTCACAACCTAGGATCTCACCCAAAAATTCTAGCCGAAAGGTATTATTTGAGTTCTTTGGCCCTATATAAATACCCAAGAAATACCCAATGCATGGCTGATGTGGGACTAAATATATATGTCTGTGCGGGTCCTCACATACTCTCCTATTTAAGTTCTGACGTTTGTGCCACGTTAAGGGTCCAAATCTATTCAAATATAATCATAAGTACCATAATTGGCCCGTGGTCAGCCTCCATGAACCTGTGTTGCAGTGCTCCCTAGTCCACAAAGGCCATAGGATGGGTCCGCTCTGATACCATTTGTCACAACCAAGAATTTTACCCAAAAATACTAGCCAAAAGATATTATTTGAGTTCTTTGGCCCTGTATAAGTATCTAAGATCTACCTAATGCATAGCTAATGTGGAACTAAACACACGCCCACACAGTCCTCACAGGACATCAATTCAAAATAGACTAGAATGACATGCCAACACTTCATTGAAAAGAATAGGTCTTAGAATTCATATTATGAGAAACCTCTCTTTGATCAAATAACTAGAAGTATCTGTCCATCATGTCTACAATTATGTATGAGGTCCTTTATTTTAATTTATGTCAAATACTGGGAAATGATTCGGTGAGCATCCATCTCAATGCAACACCAAGTTTTATCAAGATGCAACTATATAGTGCCGATATACCATGTCTTGGATATTTCTAGTGTAAAAAAAGTAGGGGTTTTTGAGCTGCAACAATTGCAAGAAGCTTCTTTCTAGCTCTTATTCAGATAAGCTTTTCTTGCTAACGTACCATTGGAAGGGATTGCTAAATGTGCAATCTGATTTTTCTGCAGGTCCTATCTCTGGTCCTCGCGAAGCTGAATTCATTCTAAAGAGTACCAAGGGGGTTCATGGGTTTTATGGTGCATCTAGCTTGGAGAGGCTGCCAGTTGAGCAAGCTATAACAAACACTGTCAAGCAGTATAAATGCATTTCCATAAAGAGAGATTAACTCCGTTTTGCACTAAATTTCTTGATTGTATCCCTTATTTCTGTTAAGCTGTGTGTATTTCCTGTGCATTTTCACATGGAAAACCTTTTATTTGACTTTATTTCCACGTGCAATTTTGAACAAATAAGGATGACATAAATCTTGCAAAACTACTGCTTATTGCATTTAGTGCATCTGTTATGTGAAAGTGTTTCTTGGATGGAAGCAAGTTTTCTGATTAAGTAAATTATATATGATTATCTAATTTGAAGGAAGTTTTTAGGTCACACTTCCATTTGATCATGCTCGTAATAGGAGATGATCACGGTTTATTGTACCTTGGAGGCAATATCATGTAAGAGCGAGCAAAAATCATTCTTGTAGTAATATTTTGACATGCCTTGATATTTTCCTTCTTATCATATTAATTTTAGTGAAACTATGAATTTTATTTATTTCAATTATGTATAAATATTAGTATCATATTATCCAATATGAAAAACCAAGTGCATCAACCTCCATTTATTAGATCCAGAAAAAGACATACCTTGTAGGAAAAATGAGAAATGTGGAAAGGATATAAATTTTGCTGCCACTGGAAGTTATATGCCTTATGTTGCCCTTAGCGTCACTTCATCCTTTTCTTTTCGATCTTGTGAGGAGCAAACCAACATGACTATAACAAGTGAATTTATGATGCTCGAGCTAAGATAGATATTGGGCTTTCTTTTTTGCTACTGCACTACACCTGGAATGTTGGGTCCTACACGCTGCATCTCTCTCAGATGAATTACATTTTCACAAGAATTGTAGCATATAGTAGAGGAACAGCAAGCATCACCTTGATTTTAAGCTAGAATACATGTAATATCAGTTGTGGCATTCACTAATTCATATAGTTGAACAGTTTCCATGATCATAAGATGGAAACCTTCGTGTGATTTGTTATTCACTAATTCACTAAATCTTTTTCTCCGTGCAATATCATCGCAGGTGGTACTATATATATTTGTCTAGTTTTACTGAAATTATGTTAGTTTTGATTTACCGATATAAAAAGCGGAAATTGAAATTCTTTAAATTTTCCATAAGCAAGTTTCTCTTTAATTGCTTCGCCGCAGCCATCATTCTCTCTCTCAATAGACCAAAGTTTTTTCCTTTTGCGGCTGATGAGAAAGTCAGCTTGCGACCCCTATGTTGTTAGGCTTCTTGTATCATGCCCTCAAAATGCAAGGATGACCGTAAAGGCTAATCTTGTTTTTGAAGATTATGGAAATATAAGCTTGGAATAGAATGCTATGTTTATGATAAACATCTACTTAAATTAAAGACAGATTCATTCTACTTTCAACCAGATAATGACATTCCTCACAAGCGATCTCTTCTTCTTCCTCTGGTGTGTAATGGTAAAAGCAAGCACAGTTTCAGTTTCACGTTTTGCAGTTCAATGGAGCCGACGTAAATTCTACGGGAAAGACTGTTAGAAGCTATAGTCTGCAGACATTTGATGCTTGCATACTTTGGAAGGTATATTGGGAGGTCATGTAGTTTTGACTTCCCATGAATTCATACACGCATATTAAGGTTTCTAAGTTGACTGCACAGAGGAGGCAAAATGGTTAGAAATTGCTGCGAACAACCCGACAACATGCGTAAGTTTCATCCTTCTGCGTCCTTTGTAGGTAGGCCTGGGCCCGGTACTTAAGATTAGAAGCAAATGATTTTAAGCCTAGCTTCAATCTGTATTGGTTCTTAATATAGGTAATTGCGGCACACTTCACGGCAATAGTACACCTGTAGATTCCATGCTGGATGATTTTAATGGCGCTGCCACTTGCTATCCACAGAGCTCCTGTGCTAGATAAGTGATGGGTTGCATGGATCTTTTACAGGAGGTGAAGCTTTAAGGAGGCAAAAAGTTGAACTGCGAATTGCCTCCGTTGCCATCTATCAAACTGCTAGGGTTGCATCACCATATGAACATAGCAAGCAGGTCATGCCTTTCACAGCTCTCCCCCTTCCAAGTGCAATGACAAGCTGCAACAGTCGAGTAGTTCCGAACAGTGACAGTCAGGTATGAAAGTGTAACTTTTGTTGTCCTTGTAACCTATAAACCTAACAAGAGATGCTAATTTCCAAGTTGATCAAAAGTTCTCACCATACATGATTCATCTTCTCTGCATTGGATAACGATCAAGACCTCTCTTGAGAATTTGTTAGAAAGCAGTGAGGAAAAGCAAGAGAACCCAAATTACAATGATAGGGATCCACCCTGATCCAATTTAGAACAGACTCGGACTTATAATACTGACTCATACTTAAATGGTTCGCCACAAATCCTGCTCATCATGGACCAGCCAAGCCTCTTTACATGATTTTATGAACCTTCAATATTTTGTTTCTATAAAAATTTTACATAAAAATAAACGTAAAAATGTTGCCGCATTGTTAACTGAATCAAATTATAAGGCATCCTCTCTATTGGCTGCGTATATTGTAATTTCTTTTCGTACCGATCTCCCCTCTGCAGTGCAACCTACCGAAAAAAATAAAGAATTTTTTTTCTCAAAAATATGTCTAAAAATTCACATTTGCATTAATATCCTTTTCAAATTTATATTTATTTCTATATCCTTATAAAATACTATTTTTACACAAATATTCCTAATATAATTTTTCTTCTAACATGATTAATAAAAATTATATTTATTCTAATTTAAAATAAAATAAAATTTAAAAATTATCTTTTTGTCCTCCATCGCAATCGCATGTTTTTATTTGCACGTCTACCGATTAAAAATATTTTAGTCATTTTAATTTGAAACCGTTAACTTTTAACGGCGTTACATAATATGGATACATATTTAAAAATAAGAATAATAATAAAAAAAGATAAAACAGCATAATAAGTATTTTATGAGGATATACATGTAAATATAAATTAAAAAAATGTTTATGCAATATTTGATATTTAGGAGTTATCTTTATGGAAAAAAAAACTAAAAATAAATAAATGAAGCACCATTCAGCTGCTGCGGACAAACAGCAGAGAGCCTTTCACATGGATCGGAGCCCGACAGAAAATCAAAACCGAGGTGGGACCTCGTCCACCAAATCCCTTAGGAGTCTAGAATATGCTGTTCGCTATTCGCTCCTCTGCAGCCGTCCCAACTCCCATCCGACGAACTAGCCGTTGGAGGTCGCCTTGATTTGGTGGCAAAACTCAACACGGCTCTCTCTCTCTCTCGCTCTCTCTCTCTCTCTCTCTCTCTCTCTCAAGTAGCCATCCATTACCATTAGATTAATATGTTGGGTTCATGGAGTGGCTTGCATTTCGGCCATTCTCCCTCCCTCCTTTCTCTTGCGTCCAACAGCAGAGACCTCGTCAGCAGCTCCAAAAGAAAAATACCAACGCAACCAATATCTCCTTTTGCTCTTCTGTCATATCCGCCGTAGCGCGGAGCAGTCGTGTCCCCCTCGCCGTCCCCTCAGCGGATTCCAAGGTCATTAAAACTGCCCCCTCCTCCCCCCACCTCTCTCAAAATCTCCAGTTTGTCCAAGAGGTAAATTTTTTCTCTCCTCCATTCTTCCTCCTCTTTCTCTTACCCCTTCTTTACCTGCATCCCCGTTAGTCGTGAGTCCGTCTTCAACCGTCTCGGATTCCTCGGTTCATCCGGTTTTCTTTCTCCGTTTTTCTCTGTTGTTATTTTTCTCTCTCGATTTTGCCTTTGGCCTTTAATGGTGTCGTACAATCCTCATCTAATGTAAATTTTTCCAGTTTTAGCGTTTTGCCATGGCAATTTCTTTTTTTTCCTCCCGTCTCTTCTTTTTTTTTTTTTTTTTAATTTGTTGGAATTCAGTGCAATGTTATATTGTTTTCCGTTAATGTTGATCGCATCACCACCATTATCGAGATGTTAAGAGATTGCGATTTTCAAATTTTGATCTTGGTTTGGCGTGTGCTTTGGAGTCGTCGAATTTTAGCGCTTGCTTTGCTTTCGTGCATGAATGGTTGCCCTCATTCCTTTGATTTCTCGATTTTTTGTTCTGTTTTTGGGCTTTCCATGTTGCAGGAAAAAAAAAGAAAAATAAGTTTTTTTTCCGACCTGATCATTGGGAAAGCTGGAGTTCTTATTTGTAGAGATATTTTTCGCTGGTTATTTCCCGTATCACAATGCCACTTTTTTGTTATTGATTTCAAGGTGATGGGATTTCAGGTGCTTGGAGAGGCGTACGTCCTGGTGTCCTTGATGAGCTCTTAACTCTCCACCCCTTTGTTTTCTTTAACCAGGTCCAGCTCGCACACGACCATGAGCGAACCCATGTCAGGACCACTCGACCGTCACGGAAAATCTGGTATATAGAAAATAAAAATATCCCCAATTTCGTTTTTCTGTTTTTTGCTTTTTAATTCCATGTTTCCAACCTGTGATTCTTTCCTTATTCTATATTTTTTTTTCAAGAGAGAAATATTCTGATATTATCCAAAGCCACAGAAAACTAGCTAAATTTTATTTGTATTGAGATTCAAATAGACTCAATGAAATTGGATGGATTTGATTTGTGTAACAAAACAATAAATTTTCATGAATTGTCCTCGAAAGACAGTAGTTGAGTTGTAATATATGTATCTCTTTCTCAATATTTGGCATTGGGAACAAGGCATGTGGTGAGCCTGTATTGGCATAGAAATATAGAATGTAGAAAGGATGAAGAAAAAATATCTGGAAAATTATGAAGCCAAGAAATCAGCAATGCAACTCTGGGTCAAAATGATTTACAGAAAAACCAGACCTTCATTAGCAGATAATGCTAGGTCCATCAGATTTCTTGTTTCCTGATTCTTAAGTTTGTTACTTGTATATCATAGAATCTACAGTAATTTATCATGCTCAGTCGTCAGATTATTCAAATTACTATTCGTCTTTCTTTTAGAAGTCTTGTTTTCTTGGTGAAACATTTTCTGAGAATCATTAATTAAACAGAAGAATTGGTTTTTCTTTTTTCTTAGTAATAATTGAGGTTTTCCATAACTGCTAAAAAAATTGAGGTTTTCCATATGATGCTGGCTGTCATCTCTCGGTAATTGTTGCAGGCCTAGTTGGCGCCCCTGAAGAGAGGCGGGACAGAACATCCGATGTTGACAACTCAGAGGATGAGAGGAAGACCAGGATTGAATCTCTGAAGAAGAAGGCAATAAATGCCTCCACAAAGTTCAGAAATTCATTGTCAAAAAGGGGTAGGAGAAGTAGTAGGGTCATGTCTGTCTCCATAGAGGACGTGCGCGATGCTGAAGAAATGCAGGCTGTTGATGCTTTCCGCCAAATTCTCATTTTGGAAGAGTTGCTGCCATCAAGACATGATGACTATCATATGATGCTAAGGTCTTCTTCATACCTGATTCATGATTTGAGAACAATGGCAACCAACTTATCCTGAGATAGTGATTAAGGCTTAATATGCCGATTTTAAAGTTTTTTTTTCGATGGAAGAGACTTATGTGCTGAATAGCTGCAAAGTCCATGGTCAAAGCGAATGCCTTTGGTTGTTAATCTTTGAAATTTTTAATAGACTCGGCAGTGCAATTATTTTGGTGTTCACTTGATCATGCATCTCGATGTTTTGATGTCCATGAACCGAAGCATTAATTAATCTATGATGCAGATTTCTGAAGGCCCGGAAATTTGACATCGAAAAAACCAAGCAAATGTGGGCTGATATGCTCCAATGGAGGAAGGAATTTGGCGCTGACACCATTGTTGAGGTAACTTTATTTACCTCTAAGATGCACTTCTCAGCTTGGTGTTGCATATGTTTGACTTGCAACTTAACGAGCCTCTTTATTTACTTTGCATCATTTTTTCTCCTGGAGTATCATCTTACACCTAACCCTTATTTTTATATTCTATTAATCTGTTAGGATTTTGAGTTCAAAGAGCTTGATCAAGTCTTGGAATACTACCCACAAGGTCATCATGGTGTAGATAAGGAAGGCAGGCCAGTCTACGTTGAAAAACTAGGACAAATTGACACCAATAAGCTAATGCAGGTTACGAACATGGATCGCTATATCAAATACCATGTGAAGGAGTTCGAGAGGACCTTTAACGTCAAATTCCCAGCTTGCTCAGTTGCAGCGAAACGACACATTGACCAAAGCACAACAATTCTTGATGTGCAAGGAGTGGTATGACAATAGTTGTTTCTGCATATTCTAAGTTTGCACAAAACCTTCCATTTTGAAAAATATATCCATAGAAAACTGAAATTCTTGAACATTTTCTGTTAGCTTCCTCCATTGAGAATCTCAAAAGCAAATGCTTGCTTTTTTCAGCATTGGTTGAAATTTAAGATGGATCCTCTTAATGGTCAATTATTAGGGTAAATTTGTTTTGCTTTTCTTTTATTTTTTCCTTCTTTTCTGACATGAATATGTCATGCTTTTGAACCTTAGGGGATGAAACATTTCAACAAGGTCGCAAGAGATTTGATCGGCCGTCTTCAGAAAATTGATGGTGATAATTATCCTGAGGTACCTCTCGTTTGTGCCGCATGAAATTGGTAGTTATACAGCAATCAAATTGAAGCGACAATTGCAAACTAACATATCAAAATTATTTGTTTCTACTGCAGACCTTGTGCCGCATGTTCATTATCAACGCAGGACAGGGATTTAGACTGCTATGGAACACTGTGAAGAGCTTCCTTGATCCAAAGACCACCGCAAAGATCCACGTAAGCTTTTTTATCTCTTCATAATGTGGTGTGTTCAACACAAATGATATAGCTAATAATTGCTGCTTCTATCAGGTTTTGGGAAATAAGTACCAAAGCAAGTTGCTTGAAGTGATTGATGCCAGGCAAGTTCTATTGGCTAGAGTGCTTTTTTTTCTTTCTTTCTAATTTTTGGTCCAGATTTTCAATACTTGATTGAGAATGATGACTTACTGAAGTGTCTGTTCAAATTCATATACAATAATCCTAGCTGGTGTTACTTCCATTGGTTTTTACTAGTGAATTGCCAGAGTTCCTTGGTGGCACTTGCAACTGTGAAGGAGGCTGCCTTCGGTCAGACAAAGGCCCATGGAAGGATCCTGAAATTCTGAAGGTGTCTCATTCTCATCCTTTTTTATCTTTAGTTTATATCAGAGATGTTGAAAGTTCACCTAACATAGCTTCACTAGATTCTTACTTAATAACCTGATGTATAGATTGTGCAAAGTGGCATGGCAAGATGTGGAAGGTCATGCCAAGCTACTTCTGGCACAGACGAGAAAACAATTTCCGAGGATGAGGTAGTGTACCTTAAGGTGACAAACAGATCCACCTATTTCTCCATTCCTTTCATTTGTTTTTCCTCTTTGCAAACTTGTGTATTTACAGGTGTATTCCAGTACTGATGGGTACATTACTTTCCTTTTCTTCACAACGTGAAGAGGCAAGACTCATTCTGTGGAGAGACTATTTTAGCTGCCGATGATGTGCGACCTCCTTCTCCCAGAATGTCAAGGGTGATTGAACACCCACACTTGTCACCTGTTCGGGAGGAAGCAGCCAGTCCAAGTTACCAGGTGAGTTTCAGATTAAAAGTACATACACATCTATATATATAGGATTGAAAGCTCAATGGTTGGCCTTATAGGATTGAAACAGAAAAGTCTGCGACCCAATATATGTGTGTGTGTGTGTGGGTGCAATCTTGGTCCAGCTTGGCGATTTTGCATATCTTTTCTTAGCTTCCACACCTTATTCTGGCTAAAGCTACTAATTAGTTGATGGCTCACTGAGCATATAGCTTTGCTCAGCAAATAGCATATCGGAAGTTCAGAGACTTATTCTTGTTTATCTATTGATGAGCAAAACCAATTACTATATTCTCTTTCGGCCTTAGCATTGAAGAAACATTGCTGGAATGTGTTGCTTTGGGAAGTAATTCATGCCATTTATTTTCAAGCAAGATATGCTCGGGTTTTTTTTTCATAGTTTTCTTTATGATTGAATCATAAAAAGGAGATTTTACCAAGTGTTTGTGCATGCAAAAGAGTCATCCAATCTGTTAGAACTGCATTTGAAGTTCAAGGAACAGCTAGATCGTCAGAACTTTAAAAGCAATTTCAGCTTTAGCCACCATTTTTTTCAGACTTCATTGGTCAATATTGCCGTTCATTTTTCATTGTAATTATTATGGTCTTAGCTTACCCTCATCTTAAATGGTAGGTTAACCATAGAAGATAGCAAAGATTAGCAAATTCAGGGAATCTCAGAGCACGTCTTCACTAACTTGAGCTTGTCATTCTGGATTTCTCCATTTTACTCGTTGATTCGAGACAATTTATACTATACTGCACCTGCTATAATTTTTGATTACTTTTCTCTAAACTTTCAGGTCCAGGGCGCCAAAGAGAGCTTCCCTACGCCAGATGCAGACGATGATTATATCCCAATGGTCGACAAGACTGTGGATGCCAGCTGGAATAAAGAAGTGATGAATGAAGAACAACTTGCCCTTTCTAAAGGTCCACATACCACTTCTGAACTTCCACAGGATTTTATAACTTCGTTTATGAGGGGCCTCAGACATTATTACCCCAACCTGCTCTCAAATTGTTGCAAGCTAATATTAAAAACTTTAGGGATATCTCTTGTTCTAAGCACAACCGGAGATTTATTTTCTTATTCACAGGTTTCTACACCCTATCTGATGTTTACAAGGGTCCTGATGGGTTTAGCAACCACATCCTTGCCGGAGTCATGGTCTTTGTCATGGGCATTGTCACCATGCTCCGGGCGACCCGTGTCATCCCAAAGAAGATTGTTGATGCAGCCATTGACTATGCCAGCCCTGTCTACTGTGCAGAGACATTGGTTAAAGGCCAGATGCACCAGCAACTGCCTGCATCAACTGTCTCGGCTGCTGAATACTCCTCTGTCATGAAGCGCCTCAGGGAGCTGGAGGAGAAGATGAGCATCGTCGACATGAAGCCTGCTGAGATGCCCGTCGAGAAGGAGGAGGAGCTGAAGGCTGCCGTCAGCCGTATGAATGCCTTGGAGGTGGAGCTTGCAGCAACCAAGAAGGTAATGTTACCAACATCACCTACTGGCCAGAAAGAGAGGATAGAGTTTCGGGTGCATCGTCAATATTTCAGAATGGAGCTCGATTTTTTGGTGCAGTCATTAAAAGTTTGCATATGTCTTGTTTTTTCTTTTTCTCCCTCTCTTTGTAGGCTCTGGAGGATGCTCTTGCAAGACAGGAGGAGCTTCTTGCTTACATCGACAAGAAGAAGAAGAAGAAGAAGAGCAAGCTGGTGAGTTATCTTAAGCTGTAAACTTTCTCAAGCATCCTGTCATTCAAACCAATCTTTTTCTATCATGCAATTCCCAGAACCTCCGCACTTCTCTTTTGGACTGGAACATCATGCCATGAATTTGGTCAAGTTTTCTTGTGGCTATCTATCTACATTCCATCCATTCTAAGAATGTAGAACTTTGCTGAAAGAAATGCTTCCAATTTCTCTCGGTATTTTGGAGCTATTTTCTCCCACCTCGTCAGCATATTCTTTATTCTTTTCCCTTTGTCATTGCAGAACCTATTTTGCTGGTAAATGGAGGACAAAAGAAGCTGCAGGTTTTTAAAATAAAGCTGTGATATTGGCGTAGCTGGCTGACCATTCTCTTGTCAGCAAATATACTAGTGTACTCCTTGTATGTTTGGATTTGCCAAACTGATCAGTTGAATATAAAAAATTCATGAATCTCCCAAGATCAAACTGTCCTAAGTAAATCTCATTCCCTATCAATTCCTGGTTACCTTTTCTGCATGTAGTGCGAGTTTTCTGGTGATTGTGCTGCCTTGGCTAGCTTGAAATCACAGTACATGTACTCTGAGTGGCGCGTCTATGCTCTTTCCTTCCTATTCATCTGCGCTTGGCTTGCAACGCGCGCGCGCGCGCACAAAAAGATCAGGGTGGCTGGCTACAGTTCATCTCCATCGCCGTTTTCGAGCTCCATGAATCTTAGCTTAGTGGTTCTGCTCAGAAAGGACAAACAAAATTTCCGTCAGCGGCCGGCACTCCTGCTGCATTTAACGTTCCCACTTGTAGTTGGTACCAACCTGGATCTTGCACCAACCATGCGCGAGAAAGCCATGCATGCCTTAAAAAGAGAAGGACCGTAGAAATGCCACCTTGTTTCACGTCTCTAGTGAAGCACTGCTTGGAGCAAGGCAATCGACGATCAATTACCCAGGACAGAGAAAGCCTTCTTCTTTTACCATTATCTCTATCAAAAGTGATATTACCATCGATGGTCCCTGCTTGCTCTTGTATTCGGTCATAATCTTACAATCGACCTAACCTCCCCTTCAAGCATAAAAAACATCATCCCGCTCCAAACACGACTATGTTTTTCTGTCGTCCAAATTATTTTTTCCCTTTTTATTTTCGCAGACACCTTTTGCAACCATCTATTTAAATCTTTTGATCCCGTAGCCGCACAAGTCAATCCTGCTGTCCGACCAGAATTATTTGTTGACTAAAACGATATCATCTTGGAATTACAATGTCATCGTTCCAGCTCCATATGGAGAGATTGTTGTTTTACTATTAGCCATACAATCTCTTGCATAAACAACGACAGCAATTAGACCGGCACAAATAAAACATGGTTCATGGCCTATCACATAGGTCAAGTGTTGACATGGCGAGAGTCCAAACCAGTACTTACGTAACTTTCCTGATACCCTTTTAGGATTGACACCGTACAAAATGCAAGATAAATGAAACAACCCATGAGTTACACAGATTGATTTTAGAAGTTTCTAAATCTTCTCCCAAGGTCACAAAGAGCATTGACGTGTACTTCACCAAGCAATGAGGACTGTTTGTAAAACCATGACATCCCAATATTTGCGACCGAGAATAAGAAACAGTGGTTAGATAATCACAGCTTCTGATGCTCGATTCCCCCTTTAAAACTCAAGAATTTTCAGAACCTTTTCCCAAGTTGGACCATCAAAGTATGTTTATTATCGATAACTAATTAAACTGTTTGCTCGTACTGGCGAGACAACCGCACCAACTCTATACCTGCACCACTCTACAAAACTAACTCTATAATACGCCGTCAACTTTGCCAGGCCTCACACAAGCCAGGCTGACAGTGCTCATACCACTTATCACCCTCCTTTCTATCACCATCCAAATTTCCAACTCTAAAATGGAGCATGAAGGAGTGGTCTCAGAAAATAATTAGAAGTATTCAGAATGATTACTAGACTCAATGTGAATCACTTTAGCCACTATAGATAGAGCTGAATAGGATTTCGGAGCGAGATCTACTATATCAAGAAGTCGAGTCATGAACCAAACTTTCGGAAGCCATTGATCATACGACCTCCGATTGAGATGATTTTTTTTATAAAAATGGGTAATTTTTCGAGATCTACGACGTGATACCCTCTCCTAAAGGGGTTACACTCCTAGCAATCGAACCCAAATTTCATCGTTTCGGTTCCAAAATGGACTAGCCAAACTGAAAATTTTCTTTTTGGGATAGATTTTGACCAAGTATATCTTTCAATCAAAAAAAAAAACATGCGAAGTGAGGAATCTGAGTTGAGTAGATTATCTATTCATGTCTATTTTATGAAAGTGAGTTAGATTAAAGCTAAGAGAGGAATCTGAGTTGAGTAGATTATGAAAATGGGGACTTGCTATAAATAAAGATTATGTACTTCAGTTTATGGTGTGTGGGTCATTAATGAAATAAAAGAAAACGTAAACCCTACTTTCATAATTTTTTCATCTTTTTTCTAATTTTTTTTAGAGAATCGAGTGAAGCAAGTTGAGAAAATTCTTTCTTCTCTCCAATCGAATCATAAAACTAAATTGATATAGCAATGTTGGCTGAGGAATCTGATAAAATTGCACACCTACTAGGCTGTTACCAAATCCGGAATTAGCTTCATTAAGACACAAGCATTAGAATACTAGCAATGTTCTGGCCGAGCATAGGTAGCATTAATGTTCAAATGAAACTAATTGTAAATTCATACTATTTACCTCAAGGAAAATGAAAAAGATTTATGGGAAGATTGGAGAAATCCTAGCAGTAAGACAGATATTAGGAGTTAAGAATTAGGTATTAAGGATACATGGCGATTTCTAGAATAATTTACTGTGGCTAGATAAGCTAATTGAGCCATTCTTCTTATGGATTTTAGGCTGTGATAGCGTACCTTGCTTTCATGAAATAATTAAATTTTGTGAATTGCTAGATATCAACATTAAGTCAATTTATTAATATTTAGATGTTATTAAATTTCAGGTTTAAGGGTTGATCGCGTAAGTTGCATAGTAAAGATTAGTCTCTCTCTCTCACTCACATGCACCATTTGTTTTTTGCTTAGTCATTAAAATCTGGTTTTGCTGTAGGAACCATATTCTTTATTACCTTGAATTATTTTCGTTAATAGTATTTATGACTACTTGTGGTTTGACTATACTGTGGAATGAGTTTCGAATGCTTTTATTAGAATTAACATTTTTATTAAGTTATAGCTCTATTTTGTAAGGCTTGGTAATCTAATTCTAGAAGTGGATGAAATATGATTTGTTGGTTCATTTTCCTTTAAATGGGAATCAGATATGATATGGTTTTGGGATGGTTCGTACTTGTGAATGAGTGTTACTGCCGAACCAAAATATTGTTTTTACAATACATGTAACTTATGATTGATTCTGCATGTACCTAGAGCATGCTCAAGTTTTGTTCTGGATTTGGATGTGAATATGTGTATGGATTAAAATCAAAGTTTGGACCGGTAATATTTTATCGATGCCCAATCATGGGATGTAAGCATGACATTACCCATATGGGTCATGGGGTGCAAGCGAGACATCTTAGATATCCAGTCATAGGGCATAAGCATGATATTGCTGATTCCCAATCATAAGGTGTAAGTGTCATATTTATAATACCCGAATGTAAAGCGTGATCGTGATTTAGTACAAACATGAAAATTTATTTATTATCCTATTGTAAAATTGTGAAACTTTGTTGTTTCAAATCCTTGCCTTGAATCGTGAAGTTGTATAATTTGAAGATGGATGAATTCATATGCAATTCATTTATTCATGAGTAACATAAAAAGTACTGTTAATTAATTGCCTATGCCTCTATATTTATGTAGTAGTTGTATTTATACTTATTATTTTCATTAAAGCTATCTATATGTGTGTTTGGTGGGAAATCAAATGAAAAAAAGTTTTTAATGAATTATTTAGAGGATATGAAGGAAATTTAGCTTGCTAAATAATGCTCTGTCTCGAATCTAGACCAAGGCTAGATTTATTTAGGATGAAAATGTCACGAGTGCCTCCTTGTGAGTCTGATCCCTTGTGAGGGTTCATAAACGGACAAGGTTTAGTCGAAATCTGTGAATCAAACGCCCCGAGGGACACGGGTTCGGATTGGAAGGTATTCAGATCCGACCCAATAGAAAGTCGCCGTTTTGTCTACCAGTAAACCTACATGGCTATTTATAAAAAAGAAGTACACGTGTCAGCGAGATGGAGGCGAAGCATCGTCTTAGCCCATTCTTGGGTTGGAAACTTCGAGCGATATAAGGGAAGGACTAAGGAGCCTGCCTGCCTGCCTTCCTTTTTATTTTAAACATTGAAAGAAAGTAGAAAAGAAAAAGAAAAAAAAAAAGAAGAGAAGAGGAACCGAGGGTCGGGGTCCGCCTCATCGATCCAAAATTATTTCCGTTCATCGTTGAATTCGATGCGGATTCTTAATTTCGGAGACGATCGATTCATCTCCCCGTAGGTCCGTCAACGAATTCATCTTCACCATCTTTTCTTGAATTGTATTTTGGTATTTTTAATCTGAATGTTTCGAATTTTCTCTCGTGTTAGAAGTTTATATTTGTTTCGGTTATAATCTTGGAAATCTCTCTTTAAGGTTTGGCGCATGTATTTGTCGTAAAAATTTTAGGGATTGGGAGTCGGTTTCTTTGTTAGGAAGACGGCTAAGGTTGGCTGTTCTCGTCATGGCCTCAATATAATTGGGAACACTCGTGGAGTTGAAATCTTTTCATCGATCAGCCGCGATGAACGATCTCTTTCCGCTCCCATTACTTTTTCTAATTTATCGTTTGTTTAAACGACGAGTATTTTTTCTGCCTTTTTTTTCTTCAAATAATTTCATAATTTATTGGGGATGATCTTAGGAGACGCTGAGGTTTTTTTTTTCTTTTTCTTTCGGAGAAGAAGAAGAAGAATATAACGAATGAAGAAAACGAAAATTGTTTACAAGTCACATTTCTGCGCAAAAAAATAAAGAAATACTGTCTAAAGTAAATTAGAGGGAAAAAGAAGGCAAAATTGATAAGTAACCCATCACCTTAACTGGAAAGCCTAGCTGCTGTAAACAAGTCAGTATGGAAAACGAAGGTCTAAATTAGGACTTTAGTTCATTTCTTTTATGTATCTAGATTTGATATTTTTTATGGTAAACTTTGTCGATAGACAATCATTTGGTATACATGCAGCCTTGCCTTTGAATGCAGTTTATTTGGTTCGTTTTTGGGGTTTACGAAATGGAAGAATTTGAAGATAAATACCTGAAATGGGTTTATAGTCAAACATGGCAAACAAATGAACAACTTAACTCAAGGTTTATTTCTTGCTTGCTCCCTCGCTCTGGAGTAAGACACACAGCTTTAGCCAAAGGAAAAATTTTCAGATTGCAACTCCATTCCCTGTTTCCAATTCAGTGGTGAATGATCTGAATGGCTCTCTTGGATCCAATCCCACATGGAATCACTTACCCCCTTTTATTGCACTGATATCTAACTGGCATATAGGACAGGGCACTTAGTGGGCTTTGGGCTATGGACTATGGAGCTGCAGTTGGTGGCAGTACTCCGAGCTGAAATGCTGTGGCTGTAATGTCATATAGAAATTTAGAGCAAGAAAATAAAATGCATTGACAGGCTGATCACAAATAACCATGAAACCCAGTTTCCGATAGTGCTAAGGGCGCTATATGTCCATCATACACACGTTCTGCATGGTTTTTTTGGACATCACTTTATGTTTCCAGCAATACTTCCACTATTGTTTCACATGTTACTTTGGCTACTTGGAACCCATTGTCCATCATCAGTTCTGTTATTAGTGCTTTCTTGTTTATATATGACTCACATATTGACTGATGATGAACGCATCCTCGCCTTTGACAGCAACCTTTGTGGCTGATACTTTAAGCTGCTGCTGCTGCCTGAAAACTTTATAAAGATGGCTTCTTCTGCATTAAAGGCCATGGCAGAGAGGGCAGTGCCTTCTGTACGTAAGCAGGCCCTGACTTTGACAGATGCTGCTGCTGCTAGGATACGCCACCTCCTTAACCTCCGTCAGCACCCATATCTTAGGCTTGGTGTCAAGGCCCGTGGTTGCAATGGTTTATCCTACACCCTCAATTATGCTGGTTTGGTTTCTCACATTTTCTTTGCAGTTTATTTATTCAATTTTTTACCTTTTAAATTTGTTTCTTTAGCAGCTACGAATGATGGTAAAGAAAAAGATAATCTGACATTGTCACATTGATTTAAAGATGGCAAATGGAAGGAGCTAATTTATTTATAATTATTTTTCTTTGTGAATATTTCCGATACAGTTCAGAAAAAAAATCATTTATGCATCATGACTTCATTGATTTTTGTAGTTCCTCGAATTATTATTTTTATGGTAAGGGATTTATTGGTCTCAATGTCTTAAATTTTCTTGCTTTGTTATTAGGAGAATATATTTTATATCAAGACTGTTTTAGAGCTTGTCTGTGTGAAGGGTATGCTGAAATTAGGCAGAAGGATGAAGAGGTGTGAGAGATTTGGGGTGGGCGCGGGTGTGGGGTAGGGGGGTTGCCATGGGATCCTTTCTTGATTCGGGTAGCCCACAAAACTCATATCAGGAGAGCAGTATCCTTTCCTGATAGCTTGCATTCCTGTCTAAACTTTTTCTACTTATCAGTTCCCGCCCATGTGAAAAATTTCAGAAGGATAGGATGATTGGTTATCGAGCAGTCTCTTGGTGTACTCCTAGATTGATTAATCTCATTTACTTGGCCGAAGTGAACTACTATCAATTTGCACCATGCCACTGGTTTCCAGAAAGATGTGTTAACATGCATATTCGGGTTTAGCTAGTGAATTTTTAGGTTCTACAATATAATGTTAGTTCATCTAATCGCTTATTTCTTGAAATTTTCTATTCAGAATTTATTTATGTTATTTCATCATTAAATATATGTATAGGCAATTATATCTATTCTCGGAGTTCTTCACTTTTTGCATATTCACATGTGTTGGCATATAGGCACGCAAATAGAAACAATTGTTTACAGTAAAATGGGTTGTAATTTTCTACATATTTGACATGATTCACGATGAATGCACGTAACAAGTTTTGGATGGTTATGTGCATACCTAAAATCTGGAACATGTAAAAGATATGGACATTATATTTTGACCATCAGATTGAGCGATCACAACCAACTCTTAACTGTGGAGGTCTGTTTTTGTTTTGGACTACATTGTATCCTTTTTGTTAGTGAACCCCAATGACTATATTAATGTGTGGATTATTAGTTACTTATTTGGTTAAGTTTTAGGCTTTGAGGCTACAGTGGTTAGATCCATGGCTGTCATATTTCTAGATATTGACCCCCTTAATGGCTTAGGCAGAAAAAGCCTAGGAATTTAGGCAGTTATCTAGAATTATGGATACCAATAAAAGACAGTTGTATGCAAGGAAAAATTTTGAATGCCAATACAGGTGTATGAAGTGCCAAAAAGAGACATGTTGAGAGCTTGCATATCTCTAAAGAACAGCATGCCAATTAAAGGGAAGGAAGAAAGATAGCCATGAGCAGATCTTAAAATTTTTATATTTGACGTTAAGCTCTTTGGAACAGAGGAGGAAAGGGAGAAGAGAAGTAAGGCCTACTTTGAAGGATAAGAGTATGACCAAAGGAGAGAAAAGGAGGGGGGGGGGGGCAAAGAAAAGTAAATGAGGACTGCAGAAGTTAGAAAGAAAAAACTTAAAAGGACGGAAGGACATAAACATTTGTCCTCATGGGTCACTTCCTTTTAGTATTTGTTAGCTAATGCCCCAATCACTGCCTCCTCTTCCCCTTTTTGTCTGTTTTCTTCTGTAACCCCTTTTCCTTGTAACACGGATAATGTTAAAGGGATACAGGCTGTAACATTTAAAATTAAGTTGTTAGGAGACACTCCTTAATTATGTTAAATGTTTTCTATTTGTTTCTTTTTTGAAACATTTGGTTTATACTCGAAGAGAGAATGAATTTTGTAGCAAAACCCTTTTAAGGGCCTATCAGAGAGGCACCTACCCAAGCAAACGATGCTTAGGTGTTCAGGCGCTTGCCTAGGTGCCAACCTAGGTGCTCTGCTCCAGCAGCTGCCTAGCCTGAAAAAACCCAGAAAGTGCCAGGTTCCTAGGTGGTTCTGTGCCTGCCTTTAGCTGCCTTGATTAGATCTTTCTAAGATCACAGAGTTTAGTGTTGAATGTTGGATGGTTGATTTATTATTTCAGTTAATTATATATGTTGAGTCCATATGTTTCTTTTCATATCCTTCTGTCCATTCTTTTAATTCCTAGTTAGCTCTATCAAGTTCGTCATGTCTTAGATTATTCCTCTTAAAGGGTTCTCAGATTTCATATAAAAATTGAGGTGTAGATGAAGCAGTGATGTCCTGCTAGACTATCGCACAACAGTCACATAGCTCAACCTTAATTAGCAATGGAGCCAGCTTTGTGGATCAATGTTGAGTAAGGTAACGGTAGACTTCTAAGAATAGTTTTGTCATACTACAGCAGGTGGCACGATCTTGCATTGCATTGAAATGTCGAGCAAGAAAAGGATGAGGACATGCAAGAGCAATGTAGCAGAAGAGATGAGAGTGCTAAGCCAGAGTTTAACCAGGAGAGACGAGGTTAAAGTTGGTTGCTGGAGTCTGAAATGCATTCACAGGGTACAAAATGATCGAGGATAGAAATATGGGGAGCAACACTGGTATGAAAGACTGCCAAAATCCTTGTCTGAATGGGCTGCATGAGATGTTTTGAGAAAGGCTTGTGTTACATGTTGATTATTTAAACAAGAAAGATCTGAATAAAGTTTATAAGCCAGCAGTTATTGTACTTATATTCCTAGCTGGTGGCTTTCACTAGTTTTATGAAAGTATATAATTAAATTAACTGTAGGTTTACAGCATGTATTGTCTCAAATTTCTGTGACATGGCAGATCTCCTGCAGACTCTAGCAGATATATCGATGTCTAGGTGTTTCAGCTGTCTGCTGGGAGATCATTACCATTTGCATCAGACTAGTTCGTGGGAACCATGGTGAATTTTTTTTCCTTGAACTGTTGATGGACTAGTACCAAAAATGGTAGCAGTTAAGCTTTTTTGGCTGCAGGACAGAGAATTTCGGTAAAGTATTTCTCTCAAGGCGATTAACATTGGTGAAAATCCATATGATGGTCATGTCAGCAGTTCCGTGAATGCCGATAACCTGTCATTCATTGTGGTGATTACGTTATAACAAAGAAGTTTTCTATGTGATTGAACTTCTCAAAGTATGCAGGCCTTCTGATTGCTTTTTTGAAACATCTGGTTTATACTCGAAGAGAGAATGAATTTTGTAGCAAAACCCTTTTAAGGGCCTATCAGAGAGGCACCTACCCAAGCAAACGATGCTTAGGTGTTCAGGCGCTTGCCTAGGTGCCAACCTAGGTGCTCTGCTCCAGCAGCTGCCTAGCCTGAAAAAACCCAGAAAGTGCCAGGTTCCTAGGTGGTTCTGTGCCCGCCTTTAGCTGCCTTGATTAGATCTTTCTAAGAGCACAGAGTTTAGTGTTGAATGTTGGATAGTTGATTTGTTATTTCAGTTAATTATATATGTTGAGTCCATATGTTTCTTTTCATATCGTTCTGTCCATTCTTGTAATTCCTAGTTAGCTCTATCAAGTTCGTCATGTCTTAGATTATTCCTCTTAAAGGGTTCTCAGACTTCATATAAAAATTGAGGTGTAGATGAAGCAGTGATGTCGTGCTAGACTATCGCACAACAGTCACATAGCTCAACCTTAATTAGCAATGGAGCCAGCTTTGTGGATCAATGTTGAGTAAGGTAACGGTTGAATTCTAAGAATAGTTTTGTCATACTACAGCAGGTGGCACGATCTTGCATTGCATTAAATGTCGAGCAAGAAAAGGATGAGGACATGCAAGAGCGTAGCAGAAGAGATGGAGTCTGAAATGCATTCACAGGGTGCAAAATGATCGAGGATAGAAATATGGGGAGCAACACTGGTATGAAAGACTGCCAAAATCCTTGTCTGAATGGGCTGCATGAGATGTTTTGAGAAAGGCTTGTGCTACATGTTGATTATCTTAACAAGAAAGATCTGAATAAAGTTTATAAGCCAGCAGTTATTGTACTTATATTCCTAGCTGGTGGCTTTCACTTTATGAAAGTATATAATTAAATTAACTGTAGGTTTACAGCATGTATTGTCTCAAATTTCGGTGACATGGCAGATCTCCTGCAGACTCTAGCAGATATATCGATGTCTAGGTGTTTCAGCTGTCTGCTGGGAGATCATTACCATTTGCATTAGACTAGTTCGTGGGAACCATGGTGGATTTTTTTTCCTTGAACTGTTGATGGACTAGTACCAATAATGGTAGCAGTTATGCTTTTTGGCTGCAGGACAGATTTTCAGTAAAGTATTTCTCTCAAGGCGATTAACATTGGTGAAAATCCATATGATGGTCATGTCAGCAGTTCCGTGAATGCTGTTAACCTGTCATTCATTGTGGTGATTACGTTATAACAAAGAAGTTTCTATGTGATTGAACTTCTCAAAGTATGCAGGCCTTTAGGGTGCTAGCTCTAACAAGGTAGAAGGTAGCTGGTCAATCTATTTTGTGTCAATGGTTTGGCTCTGCAATCAGAAGGATTGAATTTTAGTTTGGGATCAAAATATTATGTCAGAGGACAACCACAAGTAAGAAGCCTGGCATGTAAATCTGGTGTGACTGATAATAATTTGTGTACATTTACGGCTACAAGACTACATCCTTGACTTTAGTTCAATCAATATGTGCATAATTATTCTCCATAGAAAAAGCACCCCCCTGCATGCAAAAAAAGGGGGGGGGGGGGGGGGGGGGGGGATTTTGTAGTTTGTACTTTAAAACAAACTTGAGTTTCTTGTCGCTGTTTATCCTTAGTCCTCCCACCTCCCTTTCCCCTTCGTGAGTTATTTTATAAATGTCACCCGCTCAGATATTTTATCCTGGTACTAATGAAGTGAAAAATGATGTTTGTTTTGCTACAGATGGGAAAGGGAAATTTGATGAACTTGTGGAGGAAAAGGGTGTCAAGATATTAATCGATCCAAAAGCTCTCATGCATGTAATTGGAACCAAGATGGACTTTGTAGATGATTCACTAAAGTAAGCTTGCCTCCAATTAATCATGTAGCTTTATTTAATTTTATGATTTTTTGTATTGGGCCTATAAAAGAAGGTCATTTTATTATCGTCTCAAATAGTTATTGTTGTGCAGGTCAGAGTTCATATTTATCAATCCAAATTCAAAAGGACAGTGTGGTTGCGGCGAATCCTTTATGACAACAGGCAGCACTCAAAATGCTAAATCAGGTGGCACATAATATTTTCAGTGCTCAAGTCCAATTAGGCTCATTTGCTGCAATTGTTGAACAGGCAATTTGATATTTCTTATAATTTTACACTGAGACAACATGATATGAAGGTGTACATGTGGAGCTGATAAAACCATTTCTTCTGCTAAGATCAAACAGTTCACCGTGGATTATAGCAATCGGCAAATCTTTTGCTGGAGCAACCGTTGTGCAATAGCAGTCCTGCAATATTGTATTCTATGCTTGTGTTGTAGAAATTTTGTGAGCCTGGTTGTACGCATTTTGCAACAGCAGTCCTGCAATCTTGTATTCTATGCAATTCCATTTTTGGATGTCCATGAGTATTTATTTTCTGAAAGCTCTGCAGTGTATGTCACTTGCATTTTAATATTATTCACTGGAAACTATGGAGCATATATAATTTTGTACATCAAGTAATATTGATTGAGATTTCTGCTAAATCATTTCTTACAAGAATGTTCGAAACAGCGTCCAGGGTTGTGCATATGTACGTTTGTATCTATCAGTTAGCATGGACCTGACCCTGTTGGAAAGGATTGGTTTTGGTAGCTCTGTGTTGGACTAGAGGTACTTTTACTTTGGATTGATCTGTTACATAGTCGTTTCTTTGTTTTAGATGTTTGTTTCTTTTGGAAATCTGTACAAACCGAATTCCCCTCAGCCCCTCGTTTTTTTTTTCCTCTATCGTGTCCTCTAAAGTTGTTTCCTTGCAGACTGCGAGAGCCCTCTTACCAGGTACAGGCCCCATAACCGTAATCCGAGTTGATAGCAGGCCTATTCCTCCACATCAAGCTCATGCCTGGGCTAAAATCAGAAGCGAGTGCGCTGGTTTGGTGGATCTTTCATAAATTAAATTGATGTTAGAATAGTGGAATACTGTAATACTTGAAACATACAAACCGACGTAACACAATAATCTTTGCTAAGCATCAACCATTCCTGAACTTTTACCCTTTATTCTGCCCATCAGCAGTTCCGTACCATCATTAAAAATGACAACACTACGGTCTGCACACTGAATGCAATATGTACGATTATTTGGTACATGAATTAGATCAGATTCAATGGCTTGTGTAATAAAACTTTTTCTTATCTATCGGAATCAATTCACTAAGTTTCGAAATGAAGAACAAGCTCATCACAATCTTTTCCAGTACTCAAATAGCATACACTACAGCTCCCACAAGTCCACAACCATACAAAAAAAATAAAAAATAAAAATAAAAAAAAATCTTTTACACCTTGTACACATCATTGCTTTGAAACCAATGAATGATGGTGATCACCTTATCGGATACAAGATCGAGTCATTTCACATGTCGGTCATCTTGCAAAACCTGGCTGTCAAAATTCGCATTTCCCATCATTAATGCAGGGAGCATTCATTGCCAGCATTTCTCAAGTCCCTGTCGTTGAACAAGCAACAGTTTCACTCTAAACAACGCTGTTTGTTCGAGATATCCTTTGCGCCTCCTCCAGGTCTTTTAGGAAACTGCACAGATCAAATACGTAAGTAGATACTTAATTCACGAACTGATTGCACAATATATAAACCACATTGTCAGCTGACTGATGGTTCTTCCAACAGTTCGAAATAAAAGGCGAATATGAAATACGTGCCAGGCTGTCACACTTTCAGCAATGGACAGCGTTATGTTTTCACAATTAGCTTGTGACTGCCCAAGTACTGGTGGTCTAACATCATAAACAGTTGGTGTTCGCATATGGACTTCATATCAATAGTCAAAAGAAAAAAAGAGAGAAGTAACTTCATATCAATAGTCAAAAGAAGAAAAGACAGACGTAACAAGAGTGAAGGTAGCTTTCTTTTCCCATACTTATTTTTTCTTTTTTCCGAGTCATTACACAATCATGATCCCAAACTGAGGTCGGATCTGACCTTCAGAATTTTTTCCTGCTTTTGCACAAAATAACTGCCCAAGGACTCAGACCTACAATTGCCATACCGAGTTATGATCCCGACAATCCGGGGTCTTAGAAGGGGCACAAGCAAACTAGGACAGACCTAACCTTCCTTTTGCCTTTCTTTTTTTCTTTTTTTGTGTGCACACAAAGTGACTGTCCCACGACTGGAAGCTAGAACATTGCACTTGTCATCCCAAGCTTTTTATCATTGCACCAAGTAATGACTCCCTATTATTCCCCCATACTGATATAGATATAAAACGAAAGACCATTTCTATCAACCATGAATTGTAGAAACACAATGATGTCTCAAGCCAGAACAAAGGCTAGTATACAATATGCAAGGACTAAGGTCCCACTCCATCTTGGCAATACCGTACTGAACCAAAGAGAGACCAGGTTCCAGGATGCATCTGGGCCCTGGGTCTCTCCAAATCAGGACCTCCTGATGCATCCTGGTTCCTACATTTGGAATTGCCCATTGTCCCAAGACACCATTTTTTTCTCATGTACTTTTGTTTTGTTATGTTAATCCCTTTATTCTTGTTTTGTATGGCTGTTTAGGACAGATCTGGACTGTCCCGATACCATACTGATCTGGCCTAAACTGGGAGAGGCCCCATAACCAGGATTTAAACCCTTGGCAGTAGGAATAAAGTGCTTGGCCCATCAACACTTTTCTAGTGCATGGTTGAGTTGTTCCTACCAACATATATTCAGGTGGTTTGACCAATATGGGCTGCCCATAGCTTGCATCTAATGTCTGGTCAGAGCATGATGGCAACTTGTTAAAACGTTCGAACTGCATAAATTATGCCCAACATGGCCAACAAAACTTCTTGTAATTAAAAATGTGCCTTGACAAACAAAAAGATGTGGCCATATTTGCATGTAAGCAGCACATGGGGAGTATATTGATGGATTTATGCAAGAGGTATGAAGGTTAGCCCCCGAAGAAGTTAAAAATAGCAAATGATAAAACATAACTAAATGATTATATATACTTAAAACAATAACTGCCATCGATTTGGCTTACCGCTTAGAATTGAGGACCACAGAACCTCCAAGTATGAAACGTGTTCCTGAATTGGCAGCATTATGCAGAGCCACAGTGCGTGCTTCCTCATATGTTGTTCCCCCAACAATGAAAATCACAACCTCCTGAGGTCTGCATTAAAATGAGATAAAGATCCAATAACAAGGTAGTAAACTATCAAAGACTCCATGTTATTTCAAGAATAACTCATAAGCCAGTGGACAAATTATGATCTTGAAGAATGTCAAGGAAGGGTATGATCTTTAAGCATGCTAATTGAGCGGACAAGTTCAAGGATATGAATGTATATTAAGTTAGTAGACTTATTATAACACATCTCTACAGTAATGCTAAAAATTATTTTCGTAGCATGCATGCTTCCAATAGTATATGTTTAAATCTTCTTAAAAATTATCAAAATTGTTGGCAGCTACATGCATTTGCACATGCATTATAACTAGTATGACAAAAAGCAGAGAAAGGTGGTCCTCCTTTTCCACTCTTATTCTCTTGCATAGAATATTCTGGTTCTCTAAACAGAGGTCCAAAAGCAGGCTTATTTGACTTATATACAACTATCACTTGAAAGTTTTCTTCTCCCTATATCTGGCAAGTTGGGGGAAAAATGATTGACATAAGACAATTATACTTTCAGAAAGAAGGCCAAGGGCCATCACAAGTCGGTTTTTAAATTATGTATTTAGGTTTTCATTTAGTTGATTCTGGAATAGAGGCTATTGCTGACAAACCTGCCCTGTTGAAAATGATTGCCAACAAATGGATAGTCAACATCTCTTAATCTCCCCTTGATTATGCTTTCCATGGTTTGAAAAAGAAGAGGCTGGTGTTGTGTGTATACGTTCTCCACACCCTTCAACAAAAAACAAAACCTGACATAAGGCCGCTGTATGTAATAAATAGGAAAATATTTTATATGACAAACCTTGAGTCCACGAGCCATGTTACGAGCAATATTCAGGAGATCACGATTGCCATACAAATCACCTGTTCTCTTATCGACACCTGCCTGCTTTAGGAGGAATTGGACAAGCTGCAAATCATAGTGTGAGATTATTAGATTTGGAAAAACAAGAGTAAAATAGAAAGGCTTGGTGCACTTGCTCGGTTTGTTAAAGGTAAGAAAGAAGCCAAAGTTCTTGAAAAATGTGTTTGAAGAACTCAAATGGATTAAAAGAGACGAAAAAGGACGGGAGCTCTTGAAGATCGTCCATTGAGGTTTTAGAAAGATGCATAAGCATGAATTTGATTCATAGCATCATCAGCGAAATATTAACAAGTTTACACATCAGTCATCAAAGCGCTTGTGAACATTTTGTAACTGCCTCATGTTGGTTAGATTATCGAATCAAAGCACTGAAAGAGAATAATGGAGCAGAAATAAATATGGAATAAACCAACTGGGTTGATCTGCTATGAGTGCAATATCTAATGGTATGTTAGGTTGTTCAGAAAAGTATGGAATGGAAAAAAGAAACAAAAAGAAAAAGGTTTTCCAAGAAAAAGGAAAATTTTAGCTTAATTTGGAAAATCCATTTCTGTGTTATTTTAGTTTTCCTACCATCCGGATACTTAGAAAACTCATTTTTTTTTTCAAATATTTAGTTTTCCAAAGATTTTTCCAAGCAAACAAACATTCCTTAATTTCAAGAAAATACCTAAATATAATCATGATTTTAATATAATCTGCAGAACCGTCCCGAACCACCCGGTTCAGGAGTTCCGGGCCGTACCAGCGGCGGACCGGAACGGTTCCACCATTGAAACTAATGCATCTTGCCGTCGCCGAAGGGGAAGGAGAAGAAAAAAGAAGAGAGAAAGAGAGAGAGAGAGAGAGAGAGAGGGGGGGGGGGGGGGTTGGGAGGCTCCGCCTCCGCTGGCCTTTCTTTCTTCCTCTCCCTCTCCCTCCCTCCTCTGCTCTCTTTTCCTCTATCATTCTGTCGCACCCTCGTCTCTTCTATTGTGTCGGTACAGGCCTGGCATAGTACGATGCGGGTCTGTACCAACTCGTCCCGCCCGATACCGGTTCCGCCATCGTTGCTACCTAGTACTGAGACTGATTCAAAACTGGTTCATAGGGCATTCCGACAACTCGACATTTTTCTAAAAAAATGTGGTGGGGGAACAAGGGGGTCAGGCAGGTGCCAGTATTAAAAATACATTTTCTTTTTCCAATACAATATTGTGTTTGTCATTTTTTCACTTATAAATATTGCTAGTTCATTGAACATTGGGTGTCAGTACTGATATGACACTCTGATACCATATACCCAATTAAAACACAATTTAAACACTAAAAATGCAAAACAAAATTATCTCAATACCCTTATTAAAAAAAATAAACCTTGAAAAAGAAAAAAGAAAAAAAAATGGGTTTTCAGGCATCTCAATATAGGACGGTACTAAGCCTTGCAGCAAGTGCCGATGCAGGACAAACCAATACCATACTTTTCCAACAAAAACCAGTACCAGCCCCCTGCACCGATATTCAAAATCTTGTCGACAATTCAAACATTTTTAAATGCTTGGGGGAAAAAGCAACTTGCAGAAGACAAGATAAGCATATAATCTCCTAATCTCTCAATGCCTAGCTATAGCATTTATGCTTTGAAGGGGAGCAAAATTCAAGTTGTGAAGCTAAACAATGCAGGAAGCATGTAAAAGCTTAGAATGCAAGAAAAAAAAAGTAGTTCTAGTTGCATTACACCGGATTTATACTTTGCAGACCGTGAAGCTAATTTGTTGAAAAGCTGCATCAATTGAACTGGGCTCTCCTTTTCATAGCGCAAAGCATACAACATTACTAATCGTAAGCGATCAACATCAGAGACAATTTCATTGTTCAGAAGATTGGTGACAGCCTGCAGCGGAGAAAAGAACCGGGCTTTAAACTTTGCACTAGCAAAGGTTTGAAATTAATCTGACTACAAAGTGCACATAACTAATCTTTTTCTCCAATCATATATTTTGTGAAAATAAATGAAGATCACTTTCTAAGAGATAATATGTCTAAATAATTAGACAAACAACCGGTGTTAGGAGAAACTGATCAGGGTTATATCTAAAAGCATAAGGACAGCCTGATGCTAAGAAAAAATAAAGATTGGGCAACAATAACAGAATTTGCTTCCCCGAGAAAGAGGGAGGGAATAATATACTGATTGACACGACTTTTCTAAAGGCTGCAGGAAGAAACAACTGTTCAGTTATTTAAATACAGATAAATAGCAGTGACAGAAAGACACCTGCACTGATAAATGCTTAGTACAACCCAATAGAAAACAAGTGAGATGTTGAGACCCTCTGTTGTTTCAACTAGGTGATCAACTAGATCTGATAGATTCATAATGACAATAATCTTCCATTTCAAGCAATGTCTAGATGATATTCTGTTACATTTTAAAATGCATGACAGATTTGCAACTTCAGAATCTCTGAATCGAGGTCCATAAGTTTTCATACAGATCAGCTTAGTCCAAGTTTGGTCATGTATAGGTGGTACATACTTTCATTCACAATACAGTCATAGATAGGATGCCATGCACACATAATTCATTTAGTTTGGTTATTTTGGTTACAGAGAACTTTTGAGAAGAAATGAGATCATCTTGGTTACAGAAAATTAGTTTGGAAAAAGCACGTCATGTTCAATATTTATGTTACAGAATGTTTCCATTTTTGAAGTCTACGATATTATATTTCGGCAAATTAAATTATGTTTGCTTATTTCTTGCAACAAAAAGTTTTTTTTTTATTTTGTAAGCTACTCCAAAAGAAAAATCGATGAAGCTCAGAAAATAGGCCTCAAGTATTACGCCTTGCCACATTAAAGGTCTAAATAACTCACCATACAACTCCAACCCAACACCTCCACCACTGCTTATTTTGGGAGGCCTACTGGACTTAGCTTGGGCACAATCATAGAAATACAAGCCAGATAATGACAGGTATAACTTGCTAGTTAGAGCTTATAGCAGAACCAAGGGCAACAGACTAAAGCTAACCAAACTGACAGGCTAGTGTTAAACCAAGGAGTCTAGAAAGTCAATTAATGGTGGTAGTATTAGCACACCAAAAAACAGGCATCAACATACTTTTTCAATTATAGGTCAGGTGTAAGTTAGAATAAACAGATGTGACACTAGTTGGTTGGGTTTGGGTCAGAAGGATCTCCAACAGCAGGATTACTATAATGAGTTTATGTCCATGACTTCCTTCCAATGTTTACTTGCCTCCTTAGACCTACCGCTAGATCTCAGGATTGAGACTTGGCCGCTTACGTGAACAAGCATGCTTTCATGATGATATAGTAATATGATGTCAGATGGGCTTTGATGAACTGGTTCCACTGTCATATGTGAAGACTGCAAAGTGGGCATATATGATATAATAAAGTGGTTGGTGCATTTTCGCTTTTATATAAACTTCTTAGACTTGGTGTTCTCTACCTAATTCTCCTCGTGATATCATGAAGGCTTCAAAAGTGCTAACAATGTTGCAAGCCACTAAAGCAGCCTTACACCCAAATATTACATATTCGGGTGTTACCTGAATGCTGATAAAAAGCACCATATGTAATTAGTGGTGGGACCAAATAAGTCAAGGACCTTTCACTGGAGAAAAAAGAGATTAGCACAAGTACAAAGGAATGAAAAGCTTATACAACAAGCTCCTTTGACACAAGAATGACTTCATGCTTGGGTAACAATGGATTGTAAACACAGGTGCACAATTTGCCCACTCCAAATAATCTTTCTTACCTCTTTCTCTTTTTGTTTTTTTCGTAACTTTCCCTTCTTGAAGGAAGATGCAAGTTTAACTAATCAATTCACCACTCAGTTATCTAGTTATTTTATTATATTTTCTAGGAAGTAGATTTCAAGTAACGCATGCATCATCCATTTTGTCATGCTGATGAGGACGGTGTTTTTAGGAAGAAACAGCTCCCAAGAAAGGCAGTGCGAATACGGTCTAAACCTTCTCAGTAACAAAAGATGCTAACCATCTAACCTATACCACTCTTACACCCAGCCTCATTTGCCCCATTCAACACCGACCCACTCACCTCCAATCCAACTCATTTAGATTGCATCCAACAGAATCGATAGAATTTGTGGAAACTAAGATTTGTATACATCAAATATGTTGGTTTATATACATCCACTAAGTTGGCTTGACAAACCCATCCTACTAATTTATAAATTTCATTATTTTAGATTTTTCCACCCCATTTTCTATTTATTTAATTTTAACCTATGTTACATGCATCTGGGTATGGGTACCAAGTGTGAGTATGTGTCTTGGGATCAGATCTATCTTATCCCTAGTTTATGCGAAACAGGGGTTGAAACCTAAATTTTCCAATTTAAGCTAATGGGATCACAACCATCTATCAAATTCTCTTCTCTACAATAATCCACATACACCGCATGTGCCACCTACCCACTAATTAAATACCCTAACCCTATGCCCCTTCCCTTTCAGTGGCTCCAACTCAGTCGCAACCTCCAACTCCGACATCCTCTCCACCCAAGCCAATCAGTTGACCGCTGTTGTCCTTCATCCATTGACAACCCCATCAGCCCAATCAATCCCACTAACAGCCTGCCTCATTGCAAGTGGGTGCTCTGCAACCCCTTCCTCTGATCCTTCATCGCTCTCTTCCCTCTTCTCCATCGCTGGTCTTCCCTCTCCTCCATCTTTGATCTCAGATTTTTGGGGACCCATGTCCATGGGTATTTGCGATAGGTCAGACTTGTAACCATACCCGTACCTACGTCATGTCAACATCGGGTTTAGGTGATAAGTCCAGATATCATACTCTTTAGCAATATACCTAGAATATGTCATGAGAATTCCCAACTTCGCTATATTGTAACCCAAGGTCCTCACAAGTCTTCTCCAAGTAATAATAATAATAATAATAAAAAGATTAAAACACTACATCACTACTGTATCACAAACAATCATGTAAATAATTCAATTTCATCTATAAGTTGGTGATATGGAATGTTTAGGCGCCATTATGTATTAACATGGGATTTGTCTGTTGTGCCATAGGAAACGATGATTAGTCTGCATGCTCCAATCGATTAGGTACCAAGAATCTAAAACAGAGGATAAATGATTAAAATAAATAATATGTTAGAAAGGGTGAAAATGTCAAAACACAAATGAACATGTAACATACCTCAAAGGCTGCCAGTTGTCCACCATTACAAGCAAGCTCTTGTTCAGTTTCTGACACTAGCATAAGCTTCCGCTCTTCAACAATTCTGCTCATTTCTGTAACCATGGTCACATGCTTTGATACATTGCCTTGCATCTTTCGGTACTCAGGGTAGTTGTCCACGAACTTGGCCATATCCTCTACATAATTGAACAAATTAGTAATAAGATTAGCAGACAACCAATGCATATTGTTAATTGTTAAACATAAGCTTGACTAAGACATACCTACTGTCTGGATGTTTTGGTTACACTTTGCAATCTGTTGGAATTCATCCACCATTCTCTTGATATTCATTCCAAGATCTCCAAAATTTTCATACATGTTAGCTTTAAAGAAGGCATCTTGCTCCGACGACAGCACAACCTCCTATCAGGAAAGCAAAATATTTAACAATGCTCAAATGATACTGAAATGTTTAGAAGGAATTGGGATCGGGAGTGTGGGGTGATGGAGGTGGGTGATGACTATGAAACAACCTGCTGATCTTGGGGAACTTTGCCGATATTTCTCAAATCTACTTTGTTATCTTGAATACCAATAAGCTCATGCACCATTGCCTGTAAATGGAATAAAGTAAAACAATTTATTTATTTAACTGGGAATAAAGTAAAACAATTTATTTATTTAACTGTTAAGCAGACCAAAAAACTTAAGAGGCAAGGTTGTTATCATGAGTACTTGGTAAGTCCACTGATTCAGCAATGGGGTCACAGGGTCATCCCTTCGATCAATTACCAGCAACAAGGGAGAGATCTCTGTACGCCTGAAATCGAACAGACCACTTTCCTGCTCATACATAAGCTTCTGCAGAACTTAACCAGAAAGTAGAGTTAAAAAAAGTTCCAAGTTAAACATAATCAAACTAAATAAAAAGTGACATGATGTTAAGGGCAAAGAAAAGGAAGACATTTTCACCCTGTAGAAATGATTTCCTTATGTCATTGGAAACTACAAATGTATGCAAATATACACATGTGATTAATTACTTACTGCAGTTTCCTGTGCAATCCTTTTTGCAATATCTGAGGCCCGTTGATACCGAATAACAGGGCGGCGTTTGAGTGCTAAGAAAACAGCAGCAATTCCATCAACTGCTCGATCACAGAAGCTTTGTGAGCTTGGAGGATCTATGACTGTTGGGAGCATGTATATGTGATTCATGTGCATGTTTAGAGTAAAATGGTAAGGATCAATGGCACAAAAATCCGCAAAGAACTCCTGCAAGAGTCGGAAGTAATGCTATTATTGATATTGGGTTTAATGTATATGATATGAAGCCTATACATGATACATATTGAACTCAGTAGCTGGACTGAAAACTTGCTGTTTTTGTTCTACACATTTACAGTCTAAGATAATGATTAAAAGGACAGATCCCAAAAAAAGCATAGAACACAACATCATCTATGTAGATTTCTTATATGACATGTTTTCTTAAGTCTCTTGTTAATTCAAAAAATACGTGTAAGTTTATTAGGTATATACCAGCAACATACTGTTTAATAGGATGATTTTAATTAAGCTACGCAAAATTGAAGCCTAACCTTGAGCGACCCGGATTGATTTAATTTTTGCTGAAAACTCAAATGTAAGCCTTGTACATCAAATTTAAATCAAAAGCTGATTAAAGCTAACCCAGCCCCTGTCAGGATAGGGGCTAGTTAACCTTAAATGATCCAGATTGATTCAATTTTTGCAGAAAACTCAAATGCAAGCCTTGTATGTAAATTTAAATTGAAAGCTGATTAAAATTAACCCAGCCCCTGGACAGGACCTAAATCAACTCATTTGCACCTCTATTTAGCGCCAAAGACCATGGACTTTTGTTTTAAATAATAAAAAAAATGCAAATTTCTTCCCATTAATGATATCTGCTACAGAAAGCTTTGACCATGACTTCTCGTATCATCACTACAGCCTCAATTAATTATAAGTCATCACTCGCCCACCTCTTCTTGCAACCATAACAATTTTTACATTCTGATACACATGTTATTGTATTCCCCTTTGCTAAGCCGCAAAAGTATTATCAAAGTCGTCTTAAGAAAAAGAAGCACAGGAGGATCTCACTATAACAACCCTAAACCTTACAACACACTGGGGAGGAAGGAAAGAGCAAAAGGAAATGCCATAAGAGAAAATAACAGCTTCACACAAAACACACACACACATATATATATATAGCATTTCTACAAGGGGATCATTTTCTAGTCAATGGTTAAGCCTACTCAAAACAAGTACATAGAAGAGGGATATCATAGAAAACATCCTTCAAAAATTTAATCAACTATCCTTAATTTGGAGTGGGACAGAATAGATGCCTTGCAATCGGATATGGTACTGATTCAAGTAACTAAGTCAATAGGAAAATAGAGTAACATAAGGCAACCAGACACATATGATGGTAAGCAGGAGACAAATTATGAAGCCTCAAACTACATGATGACCATTGAGTGAACCTCAAGAATGGTGACTTAGGTAACGCACAATTACAAGAAAATGTGAATGGGACATATACGGGCACCAAAATGAAATAGTCAACGGAATTAATGGGTAATAAGCAAGCCAGCTGGCAAAGTCAATAGCCATGTAGATTGACAAATAAGGCGGTGAACAACAATATGATGTCACAGGTAGGTAACTAGAAGTCAAAATGTTGACAGCACATTGATAGACACACCAATAACGGCAATAATAAAACTTGAGTCTGAAAGCATAAGATGAAACATTTTACATTCACATGACATAAGCATTATTCACCAGCTACAATCAATATTATAAAAAGAAAAACCAATTGTGTACAAGTACAATGTTGTGCCCATGATTACAGAAAATTCTGAAACTAATACTCAAATCTACACTGATATGAGCTCAAGGCAAGACATGATAACTTTCTGCAATGAACAATATAGGTTTTGAGCGTAGATTTTGAGTATTCCCTTCACAAAATACTATTAAAGGATGCTAAAAATTTGCAATTATCCCATGGATCACCATTTTATGAAGATTTAAAAACACACAAATAACCCCTCCTTGTGTGCATCAACCATGGTTATCACTCCAACACACACCAACAAATCAATGTTAACTATCACCATCAATCGCAAACCCATACTCTTATCGTTAAATAAGGCAGTCTTTTACAATTGTTACACATCTAAACTCATGGTTCAAAAACTAAGAAAACAAAATTGGATCATTGATGCCAAAAATAATTGAGTAGGACAAGTCAACTCAAGAAAACTAGGAAGAGTTATGAGAAATTTTGGGTGGGCATATAAATAAAGCAAAAAATGCTAGAATCATCAGCACTGATCACAGTCAAATAAGTAACGGTAAGCTACTAGTAGTGATCATAAAGGACAACCAGAAACTCTCTTTGTTGAAGTTTTCATTATCTATATAAGACGTGAATTAAGATAATTGACAAATATATGCACTGTCATTATTTATCCTCTGAATGGAGGAACATGGAATTGCAGATGTATGGTAGGAATTTGGTATTGTATTTTGGAAACGTGCATGGCCCCACTCCACATGTAGATCCAAGAGCAAAAGGTGATTGAAAGGGGCCAAGTGTGAAATGGTACCTGTCATCTGAGGATAGCAAGTGTTTGTCCAAATACGCACTAAAAGTTTGTTTTAACCTTTTTTAAGTTCATTTGATTCTAAATGCAAAATTGTTTCATACGGTCTTCTATGTTCTTTATAGAAGGTAAGCAATGTAGCTGGTGAATTTGACCCACTCAGCCAGGTTTCCACTCAGACCATGGAGTTCTAAAACTATGTCCAGACCACTCTCATCTGAATATTATTTTACTTAAAAATAAGTTGCTAGGGAAAAGAAAATTTCACAGCTTTTAGATGTTCTTTTACATCCTTACACTAGTTGTTCATCTGAACTACAAACAACTGGCTTCTTCCTTAAAGCAACAAAATAAACCAAGGTAAGATCTAATTTACATAGCTCCAGAGGTCCAGTAGATATTGTCAATTTTAAATATTAAAAAAAAAAAGGCATCCTCAGCTGGTCTAGAAAATAAGTCTGATGATCCTGGTCTAACAAGATTTCTGGGTGATCATTGTTAATTCCATTTCTTTCCATTTCTTCTACAACTTGACAGATGTTGCTCTGACAGTGCTAATAGGCGTGGCTTTCCAACTACATGCTTAAGTAGCTCAATAACCTCTAAAGATGTTTCAGTTAAACTTAATTATTATATAAGTAAAAGATCAACTTAATGATGGAATGAAGCACTTCTATATTGAATTCAAACAGAAAATTATAAGAGTAACTTGGAGAGAGAGGGACTGGTGGGGGATGGAGTAGCAGACAGAAAGAGAGATGGGAGAGGGGGTAGGGGGGAGAGAGAGAGAGGGAGAGACTCAGTGCGGCTCACCTGAACTTGTTGGACAACTTCTTGTTCGTCTGAATCAGCAAGCACTTGAATTTGGGTAATTTTCAAGATGTTGGAAAAAACTAAACAAATACCAGAAGTTAATGGTTAATTTTTTTCAGAAATATAGTTCATAAGCACAATACGCATATCAGATCCTAACGAGCATACACAAGTGATATTCGCCAAATCTGGGATTAGCCAACTGGCGTCGCAATTTCTGAATATTCTCTGATGTTGGGCGAAGGAAGTACACTGCTTTGAGGTGTGCCATTGATTCTTTTGACATCGAATCCACCAGTTCTACCAAAAACACCTCCTTCTGAAGTAGTTCTGATTGAGAATATGCAACACTTACAATGCTGACCTGCACATCAAAACACCATGATAAGACACCATCAACCACCAAGGTTAGCCATGATCCTCTGTACCCTTGCATCCCCTCTCTCTCAGACAAATTTCCAGTTTATGAAATATAAGATCTCTTATCTTGTCATGAGATTCATTACTCAATATCTTTCTAGGAAGTAAACTAATTACGATATGGCTTTTTTGTTCCTATTCACTCAAGAATTCAAGTGGATGACAGATGATGCTTAAGCATAAGAAAATGCACTACATGCTGTGAGCCATGGTTTAGTCTGATAGGTGTTTGGTGTTTGCCCAAGTATGGATATTATCGATACTGTTGCATTACAGACAAAGTTCCTGAGAGAAACATGGATGGAAATCACAAACTGTCTCAGGCAGATATCACTGGTATATATTACACGTGTCTCTGCTGCGTACGACAGCTGTGGCCGTGAGGATTTGATGATGGACAAAATGGAGCCGTTCTTCATTGCGTCCTGTCTCTTACTGACGGACTCTGAGCTCTGGATTCAGTCATCTGCAATTATTTGTAACTTAGATAAGTGATTTAAAACTCTCTCACAATAAACACTCGTGATAGGTGGCTTTTGGGTTTCCTTCTGCGTTCTGAGTGACTCCTTGACAAAGTGGATTATGTCACTTGTTTATTGCATATTGATCATCTCCTCTAGGCTTCCGGCACGCACCGATTCCTTTCATCTTGCGGGACGCTCGCACAAGGTTCAACTAATTCGCCAACTCAGGGCCATTTTTTACGGCGTAAGATTACTACCATGTCAAAATATTTATTCAAGATTCAAGAACCCAAAAATCTCATCCGGCTCCGGAAGACCTTAACAGTTCAAAAGATCGAAACCTGCAAAAGCGCATCAATCCCGGGGAACATATGTTGCCAAGAAACCCTAATTTACGAGAGGGAGTCGATCAAGAAAAGACCTAAACCATCGGTAACAGCTCAACCGACACGAACAAGTGATCCACCGAGACAGGATCTTGACAAGAAAGAGATGATCATGGATCAGGGAATCCTTACCGTCTGAGAATCGAGGACGAGGACCTTCATGCCCGGGATGTCCTGGAGCATCCGCCCGATGTAGTCTCTCACCAGAGAGATCAGCACCATTTTGCGAGCGGAGATCCGATTAGGTTTAGGGTTCTATGGATTTCCTTTCCACCTCTTCTAATGGAGAGAGAGAGAGAGAGAGAGAGAGAGAGCCGGGATCGGAAGAGCGGAGACGCAGACGCAGACGAAGACGAAGAAGAAGGGAGGGGGTAGGTTGAGGGAATAAAAGAGCCGCAGCATCCTATAGATTGCGCCACGTCAGTCATTTGTCACATCGCCGTTTAAGAGAACCAAACGGGAACTAACGGAGCCAGAATCCCGTGTCTTCACCCACAAGGGATCAACGGCGACGGGAGGACGGTTGCCGGAGGCAGAGGCCGAGCGCCCGGTGCGCGGGGAGATCTTAGACGGTGACGCCGTCCCTAGATCTAACGAAATGCCAATCTTAATTTTCAAAATTTAACAGCACCCGAGAATTATCGTATCGTTGTAATCCTTCCTATATTTTGCTTGATAGCATGTAGAATTGTACTGATTTGGATTCTAGCCTGAGTCCGGCAAGATGACTACCTCCCTGATCAGAATTTACCGTGACAGCATTGGTACATATTTTTGCAGCAATTGGGAAAATGGTCAATCCATCCATACGCATCATTGGACTTTTTTTTTTTTTTTGATATTTGTATGTAACTATATATGTTGTTCAAACGTGTTCTTGCATTTTCCTTCCCATGTTTCATAAAACAAAATCAACTAAATTGCACACTTGCTCAACATTATCAACTCAGTAAAACGATTTGAAGTCTTGCCATAATCTCGTAACGTTTCAGTTTATATTGGCACATCCCATAACCTATTGGAATTCAAAAAATGTCAGCACTTCTCATCTTACGTTTCATTCCATGTTACGGGTTTCTTTTTGTTAGCCTGCTGCAAAGTCTCCACTTTCCCATCCAGGTTGCTGTCAGTTCCCTTATCTGTCAAACAAAAATAAAACTCAATAATGCCTCTTTTAAAGGTACAACGCAAAATTAGCACATTTGCCGCACTTAGCCGCTTTTTATATTAAGATCATCATCAATATTTTCACATCACTATCGATCTCATCCATAAAATAACCTTTAGGCTTGTTAGTCGGAAATTTGTTATCAAGTATATGACCAAATAGGATCTTCTAGTTTTTATAGAACCTATTACTAAAATACCTATAGAAAAGGATAGGGCTAAGCAGAGTGAAAACAATTTTTTTTTTTGAGATAGGAAATAAAAACTATTAGTTTCATACGAGATTGATGAATAAGTAATTGTCTGAGCAAAGAATAACCATCTTTCTACTGGATTTATCGAATTCGTAACTCATTAGATACTTTTTACAATTACGAAGCAATTGCTTTTGTATAGACTTGATATTAATCTACTATAATTGTAGAATACCCTATTCGTGCCGCATTTATCCGAGCAATTCATAAAGTACAAAAATCCCTCTTTTGCTTACCTCCAAGTTGATGAGAGGAGACCAAAGCTCTTGTTTTTTGTTGAGTAGTCATTCAAGTCATTCAAGAAAGACTTGAACGAGCTCCCACAATGCAAATAAACGAACTTTTGTTCACCGTCTCCAAGCTACATGTCCTTGTTGAACTCTTGGCATTGAATCAAATTAAAACTTAGTTAATAATCTTAATAAATAACTAATTAATTTCTACCTTCAAAAGGAGGACACAGAAATCATCGTCATCACTTGTAACCTCGCAACGATAGTCTTAGGCATAAAGAATGAGGAAAGACCATTTATACCAATCCTCACAAAATTTATTTTATCAAGTAATGAGGACACTATAAGCCTTCTATTAGTGATGCATCAATATTCCAACAAAAATATTCAGATTTGGTTGGGTAAATACATTAAAAAGAGAGAAATTTTAGTGGATGGTGGGCCTACGGTTGGTGGGGAAGTCGCTTTAGGAAAATATATATTAGTAGCTTATATGGATAGGATCCAGAACAGGTTATATGTTGTAAAAGTACTCAGGATGTGTTCCAACAACAATGCTCAAACTGGCCATCAACCATTGTTAGACAATATGATTTATTTTTATCTGATCATTCATCTCCCTAGAGTCAACTATTGTTATCAGGAAAGGGTTTCTCTGGACAAATACACATCAAAATCATCACTCATCATAAAGTATCAATAGCAGGATGGTCACGGCAAAATGGATCTGTGCACTCTCTTTCTTCAAAAGCAAAATTTCTTCTTCTGCAGAAATATACACATAAACATATTGTTAGACATTCTATCATCAAATTAGAAAACACAAATATCAATGGATGTGGAAGTGAAAAAACAGGGACTGACCCGAAACTTAGCCTCTTCTTGACGGTCCATGTATGCAAGCAGTTCTTCTTGCCTCATAAGAGCTTCATGTAAAGCCTAGAAAGTATATAAAAGAAATGAATACAACAATACAAAAAAGAACCTTATTTTCATGTAAACATATTCAGGCAAATAAGTAGATGCAATACAAGCATAAATGAATAGAAAAAGAAATAAAGCATTTAATACTGCATGTAACATGGCATAAAAGCACAGTTTCAATAGCCCTGTATGGTATATTTGTGCTGTCCAAGAACAGACATAATACAGGGGTGTCCATACCTTATATCATGTCTACCAGTCCACAACAGCAGACTCATTCCTTTGGCTTTGAGCCCTAGCATGTTATTGGGCATGACATGTACCAGAGCATACTATGCCAGCTTGCAATCACACATATGTGACATGCAATTCTTTAATCCTTGCATGGAAGGAAAGAAAACACACAGATGGACTAAGAAGGCTGAACATGTACATACTTCCTCTTGGATCACAAGAAAATAGTCTGCATATAGCTGGCCTAGAAAAGAATTGATCTATCAATTGAGATAGCAATTTGGGCCAATGTAATATCATGGCTGACAAGAAGACTTGGAAGTAGGCAAACTTTATTTTAAATGTAAGGGGAACTTAATAGGGCATTAGCTTTTGATTTGCAACCATTTACGGAATTGGTGTGCTCTGTTACATACAACTGCCACGTTAGGAAAAGAAAAAAAAAATCATTCGGTTGAAAATATATGGCATGCATACATATCCTCTATAACTCTCAGGTGCTCGATATCATGTGGCATGATATATCCTCACAAAAGATGCATCTGTTTGTCAAATCAATTCTGCAGTAAACGAGATGAAAAAGCATACCTTTTTGGTAACTATAAGCTCAGCTTCTAATGCATCTACACGCCGGACAGCAGCATTAAGCAACTCTTCTTTCTCTGAAGGCATTTCAGATGGCTTTGCTTGAAGAATACCAACCTTCTCTTCCAGCTCACACAACCTTTTCAAGACAGATGAAAGGAGGTCTGCCTCAGTGAACCCAGGAGCAGGTGAGGGGGGGCGAAATTCCTCCTTGGGAACAGGGTCTAGACAATATGCAGAATCAAGGTGATCTGGCTCAGAAGTTTTGTCTGGAAGCCTCTTGGTCACACAGCTGGTGAATGAACAAATCAGTGTAAAAAGAGTCATGAAGAAGGCCACAAACAGTGCAATTATCCGAGCTTGAAGTCCTTCAGGAGGCTTATGCATATCCGACAAAGAAAAAGACCCTGCATCAGGGATAATATCCAGCTTAGCTAATGCTACCATCATGTCAGGAAACAAGATAACTGATAAGATCGATAGATAGCAGCACGAAAGGAATATGATCAAACGAGTACTATTAGCAGGATTTGATTGCTTATGCTAGTTATTTGTCCTTCATGCCATTCAAAGTGACTAGATTACACAATTGAAATTTTGAGAAGAGATTGGGACAGTTATATTTAAGTCTACATAAACTATTTTGAAAGTGCTTTATGGCACAGAATTTAGAAAGCTTATTTGGTTGGTATGTGATTACAAATCTTAGATTAAGAGTAGGATGTTAAACACACTGCATGAAATAAAAATTTAAAGAATTTAGCATTCAATATTATTTAAAATTTTGATACCATAAACCAATTGCCAGTAAATTGTGGGTGCACTGACAGAACAATTTCGAAGTTATCCATCACCTCGATACCAATAGGTTTATATTTCATCAAGTTGGAAGCTCTGATTATCGAGAGTAGGTTAAATTTCAAAACTCAAAGATCAAACAGCATTATATGAAATTTAGCATATTATTAAATCTTAACATTAATGCTCCTAAAAGCTCCAGTGCTCCATTGTAGTGGTCATGTAGAAGGAGTTGGAAAATACCATAGAAAAAAGAGGTACATGACAGTTATTGAGCATTAATATACTTAAGATGGATTTTTTTCAGAAAAAAAAGGGAAGGTCTTAGGTTAACTGAATCTTTAGAAACATCAAAAAGGCATAAGCATGACCTCATAACCTATTGATTCCATAAGTTTGGATTTACAAACCTTTAGATGAAGAGAGCTTTTGATTAGAAACTTCTTTCTTCCATCCTGCATCTACAGCCTTATCGACCATTGGGACATGCTCATCATGCTCTGGAAAGCCAGAAAAGCTAGCTGCCTTGACCATTTTTCCCTGCAAGAACACACAATATTTCATCTTAAAGAGATATAAAGTGCATGTGTGTCTCTATGTATGATATATTCCATATTAGTGTTGCTTGGCTCTCATCTTATAGAAATATAAAGTGCATGCGTGTCTCTATATATGTTCCATATAAGTGTTGCTTGGCTCGATTCTTGAAGTTGGATCCATGCCATTATGCATGGACCTGTGTAACCTCATGTCAATCTCCAGCAGTGTTATACTCCTGATCGCATGATTAAAAGGTCTCAGTTTTTGTGTAAAAGCAAATATTTAAGCAACTTGCCCATGGAATTCATTAAAGAAAAAAATTGTGTGGTTGCAAAATTCTAGATTTGTGTGCAACTTTTAGGAAGTCAATACAAATAGTTCAAAGGAAAACCAGATGAGCCCCTCTAAAAGGAAGAAAGATGAGGGCAAAATGTATTCTGGCTATGGCATCTAGGGGTAAACTCTCCATGCATAGTTTCTAATATATAGTGGAAGGCAATGAAAACAGATTAATAGCCTCTGAACCATAAGATAACATATTTAACACACAAAAGTTTCAAACTGTAGCTTCCTCATCTAATTGATAGCAAAAGAAAGCCTTACACCAACTATGCATCTAAGAGGACTTCAAACTTACCTCTTCACGAACAGGAGTTAACAGAGGATGTGAAATATAGCTCCTTGATGCTTTGGGGGAAGTAATGTCTTCAGCTTCTGAGCCAGACTCAGCAGTAGATGTATCACTACCCTTTATCTGGTCCAACAAGAGAACAATTTGGTCTTCTATGGAAAATGGACTAAGTTCGACTCAAATAATTAATACGAAACGGATAAGAAGTCTTACCACTGGGTATCGTGGCTTAGCATAAGCAATGATCTTCCCCTCGCCATTGGAAACTGTGACAATTTGCCTTGCACATTGTGCTTCACCACTGAGGACCATCTGAATTCCCGAAAAAAATCATGGAAATCATAAGCTAATTATGAGAAAAGAAGATGATGAAGAAATTAAGACAATAATAGAAACCTTCAATATATTTGGGTCCTTCCATGGGCCTTTTTCAGATCTAAGGCATCCTCCATATTCTGCACAGGTACAAGTACCACCAAAAAATTCTGGCAACTCGCTAGAGAAAATCCATGATAACATAGAAATTAGGTGGCAGGTTGGTTATGAGCAAATACTTTGATGATAAGCAAATCCTGGATAAAGCAAGAGGCAGAGCACCTACCTGGCATCAATTATGTCTAACAACTTAGTTTGGTACTTGGTTCCAAGAACCTGAAGAAAATTAGAAATAACAAGTTACAATTCCTTAATCTCTAGAGAAAACTTCCACCTTATAACGGAGAATTGCTTACATGAATCTTTGAAGTAGTTTTTGGATCAAGAAAAGATTTCACAGTGTTCCACAGCAGCCTAAAGCCTGGACCAGCATTGATGATGAACATTCGGTGCAGCGTCTGCAAAAACATTGTTTACCATCCTATTCAGGTGTTTTCGTACAGCAATTGGAATCCATTTAGACCACAAAACGTGGACATATGTCACAAACCTCTGGGTAGTTGTCATTGTCAATTTTCTGCAATCGTACAATCAGTTCTCGGGCAGTCTTGCTGAAGTTTTTCAAACTCTACAGGAAGACACATGATATCAAATGAGACATGCACACTTGTTAAAAATTCTAAATACAGAAGGACACAATATTTGCAGTGAGGTCATGATTGAGATAACATACCACACCCTGAACATCCAGAATGGTTGTACTTGAATCAATGTGCTTCTTTGCGGCAAGTGAGCAAGCTGGGAACTTGATCAAAAAGCTCCTCTCAAACTCCCTCACATGGTATCTTAAATACCGATCCATAGACGTCACCTGCATGAGTTTGTTGGGATCGACTTTTCCCAGCCTTTCGATGTAAAGAGGTCTCCCTTCCTTGTCCACACCATGATAACCATGGGGATAATACTGTAGAACTTCATTTAACTCGGTGTACTCAAAATCCTGATGAAATGTTAACTTCAGTTAGACCACGATCAATTTGAAGTAAAAATTATCACAAAACCAAAGATGATTTTATGTGGTATAAGAAGAAAATAAGGTTATTTCTTCATGGACAGGTTCACAATCATGACAGAAGCTCCTTTCCAGGTAGCTCTACCAGGAGCATGTACAAATGCTAGAGCTTGGAGGCAAGATTTGAAAAACCATGATATATGTACCTATGATATTGAACTAAAATCTGTTTTCAGAGAATATGCTTCCATGTTGAATGTATTCTGCATTTCATGCTTGAGATACATGTATAAATCCATGAATGAATGTATGCATGCACACATGCTTGGATGTATGCACGCATGTATGTACAGACATGCTAGTATGTATATAACTAGGTGTATATGTACGAATGTATGCATGTATGTAAGTATGCATGCATGCATGTATGCATATACATGTGTGTACGTGCATGCATGTATGTAAGTATGCATGCATGCATGTATGCATATACATGTGTGTGCGTGCGTGCATGTGTGGGCCATGTGTAGGAGATATTCTCTCCTCATAAGAACATCTACTACTTCTAAGTTTCCTGCCCTAGAATCTAACTGAAATCTCATTAAGATCCATTGGATCAGGATGTCAAAAACAGCATAACTCCTCAGCTTTGCTACAGCATGATATCAACCCCTGTGCCTCCACGAGCCCCTCAAACCCCAGCCCAACCACTTGCAGCCCAATGCCACCGCAACCAACCCATTGGTCTCCACCCTAATCACCTCCATTGTCCATCTCTCTGTTTCCATTGACACCATCAGCATCTCACTTCTTTAATAGTTCCCCTCCTCCCCCCTTCGCCACATGATGCTGCCCCCACTTCCCTCTTCTTCTATAGGCTAACTCTAGCCTCCTTTGCCACCTCTCTGTAGCAACTTGATCATGCCCTCTTCCTGCATGACCCATCTTATTCCTCTCCATTGCCATCTTATCACACTCCCCATGTCCTTAGTCTCCATTTGATCCTCACCCTGCTCTACCTCAACACCACTGCCACCAACATTGCTTGATCTTCAACCCTCGTCAAACACCTATTGACCACTGCTTAAAGCTATTCAACAGCGGCAATCATGATCGAGCGATTAGAATCCCATGTCTAATGTGATGCTCCTCCTGACAATCAAATCATGCGGGATATACATCTGATCCTTGGGTCCCTTTTTTGATGGACAAGATGGTATAGACTTCCATGCCCTTCTAGCAATAGAGATGACTCTAGACTGCCTTCACTGCTTATGACTGACAGGATCCAATGAGCTAGCTCCCATTTGGGGCTGCAAGGAGGCAATGGACTGTGAAAGAGGATCAAAATTCATGGAGGATGGGATAGAATCCAGGAAGGTGGTTGCCATGGGATGCCAACAAGAAGGAGACGGTGGTCAGAGGGAGGAGGGTCAAGGCATCGGGCAGTGAGATAGCTATGGAGAAGAGGGAAACTGGCAGGGGCAGAGATGATGAGATGAGGCTGGCATTTGACACTGTGCTTCTATGCATTTTATAAAGCAAACTAAAAGGTTATTCATTTTTCATGCACCAAATTTAGTAAATTAAAAAGAACTCCAACATTTTTTGCTATCATTATATGTACATTAATGTTTATAAATCTTTCTGATCATCACAATGGGGCTCTTTGATATCATAAGCTAAAGAGGAAAATATCTATTACCTCTACAATAGTATCAACACCATATTCCTTCCTCCACTGAAGCATTTCAGCCCACATGTGCTTCGCTTTTTCAATATCAAACTTCCTTGCTTTCAAAAACCTAGAAGTAAACAAGTTTTTGGCAAATTAGATTAAGATTTAGTTAAATTGCAACAACAAAAGGAAAATCAACTTCCCTCAAAGAAAACACGAAAAACTTAATATAGAATAAGAATCTGAATTTGTGAAGCATGATGTGGTGTAACTTCACCAATATTTACAAAATATACATGATTCAGACTCTTTCTGATCCAGTTCATGCCCAAAAAGAGAGAGACATCTCTATGCACTGGAGAGATTGAGCATGAATTTGAATCTCTGTAAGGACCGAACAGAAGTTTCCAAAAATAATATAAATATATTACAAGCCAATTGGTGTTAGATATAAATTACTACAGTCTAGAAGTAGCTGCTAGAGGTTCCAACTAGAGACAGACCATGTGGTTCGCTAAAAATTCATTTCCCAGTCACTTTAAATGGTCAGAAAATCACCTATCACAGAACAACATATGAAGTAACAAGAATAAAATATGTGCCAAAGAGTGCACAAATGCTGTAATCATTGAAATTTAACTGTTGTGAACAACTAGAAAATGGGTAGAAGCATATAACTGGACCTGCTAGTCAGGGGAATGATAATATTTACTACACGAATCACGATAAAGGACAGAAGTTGATAATATAATGAAAATGAAAGGGCACAAGAACTTAGATTTTTTGAAGGTAATAGAGGCATTTAGTAGCTCGTGATCAATGATTAGATAGGCAGTTGATGTTTTTTACTTTGTGGGCCATGGGAGACTCCACTTGGCAGTTTAAGTTATCTCACTAATTTGGAGCCTATTTTAAATTATGGAAACCATGCAATGCTGGACATCTTGGTCAGAGCTCAACCTATTAAGATGTCTGTGTGTGTGAGATAGAGAAAGAGTTGGCAGGCCCATGGCATCCATTGGCAAAGAGCCTTCATGTAAATACATTTCTCACCAAAAATTTTGGATGAGAAGATTTTATCGGGATTCTTTGCATGTTGGAGCCACCTCTTATGGCCCGCAGTTTACATTGGTGTATTTTCTTGGTTATTGTAAACCATATGATCATATAAATGTATTTACAGGAACACTACTACTATTAAGAAATGAAAGTTCTTGTCATTGATTGGAAAATATAAAGGAGCAACTCCTATGTAATATTGCAGATATTAAAATCTCCCCTTCCCCCTCAATTTTATCTCACTTTGTGATTTTGCTCTACTAAAGCAATATAAAGAGAAGCAAAATGTCTGGACCTGATCTTCTGTTAAAATCCCTGGAAATTTGAATTTTATCTAATAATTTTGCGTGATTACAATTGAAATCTGATAAGTAGATTTCTAGAACCAGATTTTTGAGTCATGATAACTATCACAACAATGCCAAAGCCTGTCTATCAAACCAGAATGTTACCCATATGAGAAAGTAGATTTCATTGAACCATAGTACGCCATACCGTACCAAACCGGATGATACGAAGCATACCATACCATAACGGTTTGGTGCCGTATACAAACCAGTATACGGTACGAAAGGCGTACCAACGCTCGGTATGCCGAACCGGCCTCCATATCGAGCGTACTAACACAGTGACAAGGTGGCACCGGTACAGAGCCCGATATCGAGACGACGAACCTTACATTAAACATTAGCAGGCAAACAAAGTTTATTAAATTGGTACCGGACTTTAAAATTAGGTACTCTTAAATTCTCTGTGTAACCAATATTTAGCATGTAAGCCTAATAAGTTTCTAATTTAAAAATATGCAGATACGTTTAGTCTTTATCAAGCTACTATAACACAAACAAGAGTGCCACTACTAGACTTTGTTTCAGATTCAAAACCAAATACTGTTTTTAAATACAAACATTGATATATCATTCATTAACATGTCAATTAATTGACCAGATAGATCACAAAATACAATACAACATGATTATTGCATATAACATGGAAAAACTAATATAAATCAACCAACATAACCCAGCATTTAGGTGAAAGAGAGTGGAGACGTTAGGCCAGTATCCACCAGGCAATCCACTATTTACCTTCCTTTGTGCAAGGCATACAAGAAGCACGACTAATGGAAAATAAAAAGCACAGAGGCAAGGGTTGTTTAGAGTTTAGGACAAATATGAAGCATGAAGCTGGTGAGCAAATTTAGACACAGTGACATCCTTCAGAATTATATATGGGAACAATGACCAGCAAAAAAGACGTATAAGGTACTGTAGCATTGTAGCATGCAAATGCTTCATGTGAGGTTTATATCTTACACACTAGTCGATCCATTGAAATTAAAAAGATATATCAAATATATAATGGAATCCAAACAACTCCAGGAATATTTGAACATTCCAACAAGCCAGAGATACATAAGATACATCGTCAAAACATTGAAATAAAGGAAACCAAGTTACCTCAGCATCATATGATAATCATCATGCTTTGCAGGTAGCAACTCATCCAAAATTAGTGATTGGCGAAATGCATCAACAGCTTGTAACTCCTCGATATCCCGTATATCCTCGATTGAAACAGAAATAACTCGACTGTCACTTTTTCTCCTGTTCTTTTTCTTTAAAGAACGTCTAAATTTAGTTGATGCATTTAAAGCCTTTTTCTTCAATGATCCTATTCTTGTCCTCCTTTCATCTTCTGAATTCTCAAAATCTGACTTCCGTTCTTTTCGTTCATCATGACTAGAAAAACCCTCAAAACCTGTAACATGATACAAAAGTCATTTGTTGCTCATTGAGTATGATGGACATATCTAAGAAGATATCGACAAACATTTCATATTATGCCACATTATCCTGACCAATATGTATTTCAAAAGGTAAAATATATGAAGAAAGGAAGAAAGAAAGAAAATGTTCTGCCACAAAATAGACAAATTTTATGTATAAATTTTGACAAGCTGCACATGCATTAAAGGAACCAATATACCTAGTCCTTGAGAAGTCAAAGGGTAAAGAATATAGAGATCCGAGAATATATATATATATATATATATTGCATATTGTTGCATATGTTTGAGAGATGTGACGCTGAATGCACAGAACAATATAAAGATGCAAAAATGACCCGCATCTCATAAACTTGAATGAGATTAAATAATAAAGCAAATGATCAGCACCAAATGTCTGATTTAAGCTATACGTGAACTAACTGAACATTTTAAGCTTGACAATATTGGTGAAGGAGAAAGACTGAAAGAGCATAGAGATTTCTAACTAATTTTTTGTTTCTCTTGCATGTGACAGATCCAAACAGATAAAAAAAAAATGAAGAAGAAACAAGAAACCCAGTTCTACAAGATGAAATAAAACTTTCTTGGACAAAATCTTTCTCTTTAGATTCTAAATTTATAAAGCATCCTCGAACAGTGAAAATACAGACACTTCTCTTGGCTGCTTAAAAGACTCAAAAATCAGCACTTCAAAATTCCTTTATGGCAAATCATCTAAATCAAGCATAAGAAAGGACACCCCAGCCTCTAATCATCTAAGATTACCAATGGTCATTTCATGGCATGAGGCACAAATTAATCTCTATGTTTTTTGAAAAGGACCATACCTTCGTCCCAGCAAGGAGATTGTATCAACGGCAATCGCTTGCAACCTCAGATTTAGTTGGTCTGAGGATTGTGAGTAGAATAAAACTAAATTGGCCATAAATTCGATCCCAATTTCAAATGTTTATAGCTGCCTTCTTTTAATGATATAATTAACAAGTAAATTTATCAATGAATGGAGAAATATGAATCCTAAAAGGAAAAAAAAGAGAAGAAAACATATCGCGTTAGAACAACACCGAGGCCAAATTCGACTCATAGAGAAATTCAAATCCTAAATTGATAACCAAACACCAAAGATCCGGTTTTACTAACAAAACTCATACAAATTGCAAGCAATTTCTACGAATCCACCAAATAAAACCAAGAAACGAGAAATTCTTCCAAGCTTCATCCAATTAGCAAAGGTTAGGAGCCACTCACAGGGCCTGGCGAACCGATCGAGCGGCCCCGACATATGCAACGTGCGATCCGACCACGAGAGGAGTCAACAAACTCCGATGCCCGAGAGCAACAAAATCAGAATCCCCTGGAAAGAAGCTGCATTCCGATCAGAAACCCTGGAGAAACCCTAGACGCCGCTGGATCGGCCCCAAAACCCAACAAGATTCGGATCGGAGTACCTCGAAAGGATCGGCACGGCGTTACGGATCCAGCGGGTGGGAAGGCGAAGGAGATCGGGCGGCTGGCGGCGGCGGGTTTGGGCGGAGGATTTCGAGGGCGAGCTGACGAAGGATAGAGAGAATAGAGTTGGGAGAGAGGAAGGGGAACCAAGGAATTGGAGAAGAAAAGAGATGGTATAAAAGTATCGCCGATTCCAGGGCAGAGAAATCGGGGCGAGGTTTCTTAATCTTTTTTGTTTTTTCTTTCCAGTTTTTAACTCGCCGTTCGTATAAAAAAAAAAAAAAACCCCTCACCTTGAAGAGTGGAGAGTTGGCAGGCGAGAAGGAACCACCAGGAAGAAATGCCACGTGGCTATGAACCGTTCGAAAGGTGGGCGGGGCCCGGGAGACGGCGAAGCAAAGTACGATCGTTTTAACAGTTTTTTTTTCGTTTAAAATATTTTATACGTAGGAGTGCGTCGCGAGCGAGGAGAAGGAGATTACAAGAGGACGAATCGCATCCATTGGGCTTTTTTTTTTCTTTTTTTTTTCAAAGCTTTTGCTAAGGGAGTGCTTTTTTTCTAATAAAAAAGCATCCTACCACAATCATTTTTATACCCATATATCTCACTACAATTATCCAGGCGCCTGCAATCCTGGAAAGCTCTCCCAAGGCTTGCAGCTGCTAGCCAAAAAATCTTCCTATTACGATATTTATAATTGATGAAACCAAAACTATCTTTTGAACATCCCTTTATCTTGTATACGTCCAAATATATTTATATTCGATGTTTATAATCAATTCCAAAATTATAGACGGTCAGAAGACATTGTTGAAAGATCAGTCCACCCAATAATCAATTCGATGTTTGCTGACTTCAACTTAAAATCTGCAAAAATAAAACATGTCTCCTCCGGGCTCCTATTTCAAAAGAAATAGGAGACCGAAAGCAGAGCCCCACCTTCTTCGCACGGAGGCTCCTCAGCTTCCTCCAGCTAGCTCCGGCTGACCTCTCTTTTCCTGCCTCTCCCTCTCTCTCTCTCCCTTTCCTGCTCTTTCTCTTTTTTTCTCTCTCTCGTTCTCCCTCTCCCTTGCTTCTACTACGTCGATACTGGGTCAGCAGAGCACGACGTAAGGCTGTACCGACTTGTGCCACCGGGCAACTAGTACGGGCTCGGTACAAGCACAACAAATCTTGATCACTACGTTATGGAATCAATTAAAGTGAAGAAACTAATGGTTGCTTAATAGTTTGCAAGACTTAATGTGCTAAAATCTGGTGAAAATTGGCGAAGCCCAACTTTCACCGCTACTCAAAATCAAGAGACATCCGTTCCATGGATGTCAAAGCCTTTTCTTTCCTTTTTTTTTCCTGCAAAAAAGTATGAATCCCCAATGTTTAATCTATCTAATGCTAAGATGTTTTTTTTTTGGTATAATTAAGTTGACCATGGGAGAGTCTCCTTTTAGCTGCGATGAGCCGGTGATCGCTGGAGCGGTCCTAAGACCATGCCCAGACCTGGACTTCTTTCGTAGATAAAACACCTAGTCAAGGTTGGCTACTTATTTCTACCAGAAAAAAGGGAAAAAAAGTTGGCTACGTACTATGCTAGCTTATTATATGGTCTAAGTAATGAGCACAAGAAGCATGGTGTTCGACAGGTACGATATAGAAATGGTTGGTTCATCCAACGGGTGACTTTCCGCTCCTTAGACACCAGTTCTGCAGTCCCCGTGCTATTAATTATTTATGTCGGCCTCGGACCTCATGAGAAATGGACCGTTTCAAAATGTCGGATTACTTCCTCCTTACGTTCTCCCCGTGACAGGTAACGTCCTAAACACGGCGAACTGGAAATTATATAGAAATGCATGGAATTTATTCTGTGGGGACGACTGATGGCATGACCATAGCCAATGATTTAGCCAAATATTTTAACTTGTATCCCCTATCATGATTAACGCCAATGATTTAGCCAAATATTTTAACTTGTATCCCCGATCATGATCAAACATAAACTTGAGGTTTATTCCTACGAGCATGACCGCAGGAAGAGCACAATGACGTTCCGTTCTTTTCAGTCAAAACAAGTACCGATCTCATGCATCCACTGTCGAGTTGGTCGATTATGAAAACCAATCATCTCATTAGAATTAGTTTGCTCTAGTTATAGCAATTTGTTGACGAAACCAGGTGGGATAAAGTATAAACCAGCAATGGAGAACGGCTGTGAAGGGAGAGAGGGAGGGAGGGAGCGCAAGAGGAGGGCAGAATGCGAGGGTAGGGCCTCGCTCCCGGCAGAATTTTTTTTTTTTCCTTTTTTTTTGCTAGGAAATAATCTCTTTTTTTTAAAAAAAAAATAATAATCTCGCTGGGAGCGGCCGCATGACTCCTGCGCTCTCCCGTCTCCAGGCCCTGAAACACTCCACGCGCTCTCCCGCGTGACTCCTGCGCATGACTCCACGCGCTCTCCCGCGTGACTCCTGCGCACGACTCCCTCTCTCTTTCTTTCCTGCAGGGGTCCGGCCACCCTTTCGATGGGCCAAGCACCAGATGAAATGAAAGAGTGACCTGCTACACCCACCCCCTGCCAACCCAACTTTTGTAGTACAGGTCACTACTTCTTGCGGTCTATATTCCAGCTAAAGTTTTGTAGTGCAGCAGCCATCCCCACATCAACAACTTTAAAGTTGGCAGCAATGCTGCAGAAAAACAACAGTGACGACGTGCATCTACTGCAGTACATGTTCCATGCTTATTTACTTCGCACTAGTCAACTATTTTTTCTATTAGCAGTGCAGAGATCACGCAGCTGCGCTGGCAAACTTGATGTCCGAGACACAAATACCATATACCCCTAAAAGATACTGCTGATTCTTGTCCCACTTTTGGAACCAACAAAAACTTGAGTCTGAGATACAATTCAAACAAGCGTTCATTAAATGAACAGCTATGGCTTCCTGTAGCACATCTAACAGGTCGTGACAGTGGAGAGTACAGAATTTAGCTTTGGGAACTCGCCAGCAGAGTATATGGCTAATCTAAACAAATCAGCTACCCGGCAGCACATCCATCACAAAGATAGTGCTGACAAGATCAGTCTCTTCTAATGATAGCTAATACAACTGTTGCTGCAAAAAAACCTGGCCTCCAGGATACCAGCTGCTCTTAAAGTTCATCCTGAAAAACACATTAAAAAAGAAGAAAAGTTATTGCAAGAAAGAGCAATTATAACATACACAACTATGTCAAGGAGATGATTAATTATAAATTTGACAATATACCAGGCTTACAGCAGGCACTAGCTATAATACAGCAGTGATACAACCGTGACTTGCTGCTCATTTATGAATGATATAAATAAAAAAATATTTCCTGAACTGATAATTGAATTGCAATGCCAAGAAAATGCCATGATTACTATTTTCGGTTGTACTGATGACTAGAAATTAACCTACTCAGGTTTTTCTGTTAAATGAACAGACAGCTTAGATGAATGGAGAATGTTGGATACACACAACAGTGGTTTCTAAGTTTCTGCTTAGCCATATGACATTGAGACAAAGGAAAATTTTCAGAAGTCAACAAAAATTGCACACAATGGACCCAGCAAAGTCAATCAGCAGAGATCAGAACCTGGATAAAGACTATTTATTATTGTTAACTCTTTGATCCCCCTTAGTTTGGAGGATGTTTACCAAGAATTTTGATGTTCCAATACCTCAAGCCTTTCTTCTTCAAAACTGAAATTTTAGATGTTCAAGTAATCCTCCCAAAAGGGATAGAGTTAACAATGCTTAGTTGGAGATCAATAAAGGTGAAGACTAAACTAACAGAAAATTTCTCCTTCCCATCTTCTCATTCTATCACTGCCAATTTTGTTGTCTTATACCCCTAATAACTGGCTGATGAACAAATATCTCAGCAATCTTGGTGGGTGGCTAATACCAAGAGGAACCAAGATTCCAGAGATCTCGGCCAATATGTAGGACCTGTTTGGATGCCAGAGCATCTTATCAGCCGATAAGATATATTTAATCTATAGATGGCCAAAAAAAAAGAAGTTCAAGGGAGGGGGTATTTAACCATAATAGGAAAATGTGATTCATAGTTGTTGGTAAAAGGAACATCATCTTTAATAGGAATGTAGCATCCTGATTTTTTTAGGACTCTATAATCTGCAAACTACCAACTGCCTTGATCCTTCTGTACCATGGCTACTTCTCTCCCTTACATATTCAGTTGCATGGGGGGCCTTATCCTGGAATAATTGGTCTGAGCATCCAAATAGCACCATAATGACCAAGATCAAAATATCGGGCTTACATGTGTGTACATCTATTTAGATTGCTAAAGGCCTATGTTTAATATTCAGTGATTCAGAGAAACATTTAAGACCGTAAAAAGAAAGATCAGATGACTTATACTATTATATCGTATCAGCCAATCTCTGTATACGTCATGTATATTGGCCAATATAATCAATGAGATCTCAACCAACATTACAATCTTGCTAATTGATAATTTGGCGAAAGACAGGCACATGTATGATTCTTCTAGCAGTTTATTCCAAATGCCATCTACTTATGCGAAAATTTCCCAGTTTCTCAGAATTGATATACATGGAAAGGAAAACAAGCTCAAATTTATTGTCTTGTGTGTCCGCACACAGATGTGAGCTGCAACTTATGAGAACACTGTATGATGAAATTACAGACATGATACATGCACAAATAAAGAAACCAAAAGGCCTTCCCTTTTTTAATTTTTGGGTTTGTGTGTTGATAAGGGGAGAGAGGTGCAGGAAACGTACATGCAAACTTGCATCATCTTCCTCTTCCTCGACAATGTCATCTGCATCATCCTCTTTCTCATCCTACAATGAAGAAGGGTTTATATAGTACCGTATATATATGTAGATAGCAAGATCTTTTCGGACAAGACTGCATTGTTAGAAACTCACATCAGATTCGTCAATGTCACTCCTGTCATCTTCCTCCTGTTGAGTAAATGGCAGTTCAACAAATTAAAAGTTGGTAAATTAAACGATGACATATTTTAACAAATGCCAGAAAAGCAAAAATATCTTAGCTACATATATACCTCATCTTCTCTCTTCTCTGCTTCATCAAAAGCTGCCTTTTTTCAGCCTGTAAGTGTGCAAAAAATTGCATAAGAAAAGGCTCAAATAAATAGAAGAATCAATAATTGCAATTAGGACAGAATCCATAGCATACATCTTTGTGTTTTCCCCATGTTTCCTCTGCAAACTTCTTTGCATATTCAGGGTCATCACATATCAAAATGTTGTCAAATAAAGTTCCTGATTTGACCTGAAACGTCAAAACATTCATTAAGGAAAAAAAACAAAATAAGTGCTAAATATTTGTTTGTAGATAAAATGCAATTACTATAAGGTAAGTTTACCTGCCATAATTCAATTGCCACATATTTCAGATTGGGGAAAACATAGAGGTCAGGATTGTCTTGGAAATCTGTCAAACATTTCCACACAGTTCCCTGTAATTAATATGAAAGCAACAATGCAACTTTTAGGCCCGAGAAGATTTCAGGAACAAAGAAATGACCTGGATTGTCAATCATTGGTGCCTTCCACTTGCCCTTGAAATTAGGGTTCTTGAGTTTCTGAAAATGTATGACAAAAAGTAATAAAAAAAACTTATAGCATGAAACTCAATCAACAAAAGTGATTTTTTTTCTTGTTTTGTACCTTCTGTTCCCATGGACCCTTGTACTCAGGATTTGGAATGGTTGGGGCAGTCCATTCACCATCTTCTCCATCATCCCAGTCCTCTGGCTGTATATCGAATTATTCATTATGTGAAAATCATGATGTGCCGATTTTAGTACGTATCTATTTTAAGAAATAAAATTATATACAGAGTGAAATCAGTAAGTACCTTCTTGGCATCAGGATCAGGTATTTCTTTTGGGATATCATCATAACCCTGTTATATGGCAAAATAGATTATCAGATAACAACAAAACCTGCCACAAAATTTAACTTGAAAGATGCTCAATAGCAGGCATTACAATGACTTGTATACACATGAGTTTCCATGATTGAAATGGATATTTTTTTGGGAAATTTGACAAAGATTTTGCAAGAGGAGCAAACAATTTCTATAATGTAGGCATAAAGAGGGAATTGCAACAACAATTAGGAAATATCAAAAATAAGATCTACATATTTTGAAAATCTAACAGCAACTCTATAAGGGCGCACTTTTGTTTCATTAAACCATGATTCAATCTGAGTTATATACTTCTAGTTAAATTGATGCATAACCATCTGCTCAGTAGATAGTTTGACAGTGGATATACTCCAGCCGATGCCATCAGGAAACTACATATGATGCATATTGAACATCCATCATGTTGTCAGCATATGAAATTCACAGAATCTCCTGGATAAGTCAGGAGTCCTGATAAATATGACTACATAAACTATCTAATGTCATGCAATCAGTGTCAGAAACAGAGCCCATACAACTGTACAAGACAAAATGCAATATTATCTGTAAAGGTGACGTGGTAACATGCAAATACTAAAGTTTGCAGTGTGCAATATATACCTCAGGTTTTTTGTCCTCAGGGTCTGGTATATATTCCAGATCATCCCAATCTTCTGGCTGTAATTTGGCAACAAAATAGACTTTCATGAGAAGACAACAGAGATGCTAGCATCCAGATTTTAACTAAATTGTCTTGTATTTTGACCTTCTTGGCTTCAGGATCCTTTATTTTCTTTGGGCGGAGCAGGTCCCAGTCAGAGTAAAGGCTCCCGGATTGTTTCTCATTGCTGTCAATCAGTATGCTGTATGTATTATCAGGACGGATGATGAAAGTGTAAACATGGGTTAGCTGATCTGTTTCACAGGGAACATCCTTTTTTATCAAGTGGTTTTTTCCATCACGAGTCAGTATAGCATGGATTTTCTTTGTGGTGTAACCACAGATATCTGGTCCAAACATTATGCTGCAGAGGACAATGTAACAAGCAATGGAAGCTTAATAAAATCGAAATTTAGACAATGTGACAAGCAATAGAAGCTTGATAAAATCAAAATATGATAGAAAACCTTTAAAATCAAACTCATCAAGCAAGAGGCATATTGGCAGTTGCTTTGTGTAAGCAAAGACAAACCAATGTTAAATTAGTGAAATAGAATGAACAAGGTTCCATGGTTACCTATAAGGTGTTTCACCTCCAAACTTTTTCTGATCGACCTCACCACTAAGCAACTTCATATATCCACCACCGCAGTCAAGCTTTTGCTCGTGCTTTACTGAAAATTGAAAAACCAGTGTCTTGTCCTTGTTACTGAACCCCGGAAACTTTGCACTTTTGCAGAGATGGCAAAAAACCTAAAATCTGGATAAGTCTGGATACCTGTGAACATGAAAATAATCCACTATATTCAAAAGTTCACAAACTTCTTTTTTATTTAAAATATAGAATAAGGCTGGAAATGGTTCAGCTTGAGTGAAAGAAATCCATAGTTCCCAATAAGCCCAGCCTTAATCAATATAAAATCAGGTCCACGGGCCAATATTCAACACTAATTGTCAGTCAATCAAATACATTCACATATGCTGAGACAAAAGCCAATAGTCTCTTCTTGGAGGAATATGCTGGGTTAGTATATTTATTTTCAACAAACAACAACACTTTTCAAAAACCAATGATAGATATATGGTACCTCATCCTGCATGTTTGTGAAAGAATTAGTTGTACTAAAGAAGTTCATATCTCACAAATGATAGAAGTCCTCATAGAAAAAGTTGTTTAAGTTGGAAAAGCCCAATATCAGCATATGGGAAATATATGCCTACTGAGAATGGGAATAACTTCAACACAAAACATATAAAGGAAATTATATTGCACTATGTATTACTAGGTAAAAATAAATAACTAGCCAGAAATTTATCCTTCTAGTTTTTTTTTTAAAAAAAAAAAAAATCATACATATCATTTGAGTTAGCAAAAAAACTAGAAGAAAAAAATACCAGAAAGTACGAGCAACAAAAAATCGTTCACCAATTATTGCTTAAACTATGGAATCAACAGTATAGCCAACTATGAAAGATGAGATCATATACATTTTGCTTTCTAATTAGAAATCACCATTGTTGAGTAAATTTGTCTTCTTTTTTTCTGAGGAATGAATGAACTTTCGTATACCCGGATCAACTCTAAAATCTTGTTCCAAAAGCACCTAGTGGTTAGCACTTTTCAAGCTGATGCAAAAAAATGGCATATAATGATTAGAAACAAAATTACTTGCATGCTCCACATGAAATATGATGACTAATCAAAGTAACATGAAAAGTTAAGGCTTCATACATCAAAATAAAATAAAATAAAATAAAAATACAAAATAAAATAAAAATAAAATGACAAAAGAGGAAAAGTAAAAAGAAAGAATACCCCTGTCTTTTGGATCACCACGCCACTTTCCAGATGTGTGGTTCCAATCTCCGGCCATGTTTTCATCTTCCTTCCAATCAGACTTCACCCAGCGATCCTCCCATCCATCTTAACCACTCATGAGATTAATCAATCGGCAATAAAATCATCAGATACAAAATGATCACATTCTAAAAAAAAAAATTGTATAATTATGCTTAGATGAACAAAAAGAATTTAGACAGGACACCCAGAATTCATCACAGCAATGTAAGTCTGCCCATGAATAAAGAAAAAAGGCTATTTTTTCTTATGCCTTTTTTTCAGTTTCCACAAGTTAATGGCGTACTCTAGTTTCCAAGTTGTGTTGAAATGAATCTGTTACCTATGTGCATCATCCTTGAAAATAATAGATGCCAAAGGTTATGGCTCAAGGCTCCTCATAATACAAGTCTAGATCATGTCCATTATGATCAAAACGCATAGGTTAAAGGCCAGAACAGATGCTGATATGTCCAGGGTGAATATAAAAATTAGAAATCAATAGCTTAAGAGAACCAAATAATACACTTTGGATTTATTAATCTACCGTTCTGAATTGCCCGCTCTGTCCCTCTCTCGGCCTCCCTCCCTCACTTCCTCTCCCTCTCCCACTCTCCCTCCCTCACTTCCTCTCCCTCTCCCTCTCTCTCCCTCCCTCTCTCTCTAAAAAAAAAAAAATTCTACAAAAAAAAGGGCATAGCCCCTATTTAACTCCGTCCCTATTTTTGTGCGCCCGGAAGAGATGGGGATTGAAAAGCTCTCTCTCTCTCTCTCTCTCTCTCTCTCTCTCCCCCTCCCTCGCCAGCTCAAACTGCATCGAAACGGAATAATACGGTATTATATTGTACCACCGGGCAACCAGTATGGGTTCTAGTACCGACACAGTATATCTTGATTAATCATAAGTTAACTTGAACTCATTTTTCTCTCACAATCTCACCTCATCCTGATTGTGGCTGTTTGATATGCATAACTTAACACCATAAAATAATAAAATTATATGCTCACTGCATCATTCTTTTCATTATAAATGCAACACATTCTACCAAATCAATGTTGAATCTTGCTAAACTGATTCAAGCCATTGTTTCTTGATATCAAGTAAAATAGTCTCCTAGACCTACAGAAGCTTTGACTAAATGAGCATTCCTATAAATAGTATAGACTTGATTCCATACCTGGTGCAGCTTTTTTCAAGCAAAATGTCATTAAGTTGAGATGCACAAGACCCATTGTTTCCACAGCAATTCCAACAATACAAATCCTACTTATTCACATGTAAAACATAAAATTTGCATGATATGATCCATGACTTCCAACCAAAACAGATCAAATGCTTCCATAAATAATAAAAAAAACAGATCAAATTCAGTCACAAATGATCCCTTGAAAAACAATAACTATTTTCATATTTTAATCAATGTTTAGCTCGGATTCCTTTCTCAGCCATGTAGTATTAGTCAAGGCTGTTAGAGCTGCATCACTCCATTATCTAAAGCAACTGAATTTACCAAAACACATGTGAAAGTAGGGCACATTATAAGAAGTATTACCTGCATCCTTCTTATCATAAGATTGAATCCATTTTATCCTAGCTTTTCTCTACGTTCTGGCAGTGAATAAGTAGTCAGATCTTTTGCCATTCAGACCTGATTTGTTTCTAAGAGTTATTGCCGTGTTAATTTCCGCATTCCTCTAAAGCCATGACATATTATGATACCTAGTAAATCAGGATGATCGTGATCCATTAAAGGTCCAATGCGTTCCTCACCCACTTATCCATAGAAAAGCACAATATATAATTTATTAGACATACTGAGTTCAACAGCAATTACAATATCAAAACCATTCTAATTCACAATTAAAGCATAAAAGTTCATAATAAGCTATGATCGTAGCACATCAAATGCAACCACTAACGAGTCCTTAAAGAAACACGGAACTACAAAACATTCAATATTACCCCAGAATCACAGAACGTGATTCATTTCCAAGAAACGTCAACCGGAAATATCAAAACGGCTCATAAAACCCTACAATGCCGCACTCAAAACTTCACGGATTGTTCATAGAACTTCATTACTACTCCAATAAGCACTTCTTCACAACCTACGCTCAAAGCGCAACACTCACGCAAGAGAATCGGCGATTACTGGCGTGTCCCTAAAGAACCAGAAAGCACAAAACGCTCAAGATCATCCCAGAACCGCAGAAAAATGTTTCAAGAATCGATCTCTTCCGTTAATTTTCCAAGATCGGACACTAAAACGGTCGCAAGAACGAGAGGGATCTGATTCAATCCAGCTTCACCAAGATCGATCTATCCGACAAGACCGATCCGAGAAACAGATCAGATCTATCAAGAAACCGCGGATCCATCGGTTAAACACGTCGTCGCAGAGATCAATAACGAATTCGGGAAAACAAGAAGCGAAACGAGATCAATGAGGGCAGAGATAAGATAAAGTGAGAGCAAAGGATCGGAGATGGAGAGGGAGTGGGGGTTGGATGGAGGGTACCATCGAAGCGCTCTTCGAAGAAGACTTTGGCGGAGGCGACGCAAAGGAGGGCGAGAAGAGTGCAGAGGCGATGGAGACGAATCCCCTCCATTTTCTTTGCGGCGTAGCGCGAGAGAGCGCTGCGTACTGGGTGGGAGCAGACCGGCGCCAGGAAGTGGCAATTATATGGGCCCCGCGAGTGAGGCTGACTCTCGTTACGCTGCCCCTGCCGATTAGCTTTACAGTAAAATGCTCCGCTCCAATTACCGTAGAAGTTGCTACGCAACCATTCATTGCTATCGACATACCATGATACCAAGCCTCGACGCGCAACACGACAAGAGCTTTATTCCAATCATAGCGCAAAATTAGCAGGAGAATTTGATGGATTCCTATGAGTCTGTCAAGAAATATTATTTTTTTAAAAAATAAATAATTTGTATATGGTATATATTGGTTTTCTTTGCATGCAGTCTTAAATCTTGTTTGGCATCGATGTTGTTTGCATATATATTTTTTACAAATAAGTGAAATATTATATAAAGATTGGCATTGAAGATAGAATTTGTATAATTTTTTTCCTATCCCTTGCTTTTATTTTTAATCTCTTTTGAAAACAGTAAATGTTTGTTTTTGGTAGCTCTAAAAAATTTACAGGCAATTTTCAAAACAAAAGGATCTTATCATTCATGTTGATAAATCCATTTTCTTCTTGGTTCTTGAAAATAAAAATAGAAAACAAATGCAATACCAAACAAGCTCTTAACTATTGAAAGTGAGTATAGGATAAGGGTTAACATGTAGGTTAATATATATCTATGACGGTTGGCTGTGGGAGAGACTCAAAGAATTTGCACGTTAGTAGCAGAGATAAAAACTCGAAGTAAATATTTGTTAAAAAAATAAGTTTACAAGAAAATTTTTCATTCTAAAAGCAAAAAAAAATTGCTCGTTCTCTGATTCTTGGACTTGTCATATAATTTTTTTTAGAGCAGGTAATGGTTTGTTCTGGTGAATTGTTATTGATTTTAATTTTTACTTTCTTTATTTCAACCTCCCACCGATATATAATCTTTTGCATGATTGCACAAGTTGGAATATTGGTTTTAAACAAAGTTACTGTTCTATTTGCCATGGCATTTTAGAATAGAGTAGCATAAAATCTGTATAGCCTTATGGCTAGCTCTTCAAGTAGAAGTATATGTAGTTCCTGCATGAATCGGATCAATTCCAAGCTATATTGTTATATATGAGATAAGTGCATCATCCACTTCAAGCAGAAGTATTTGTAGTTCATGCATGAATCAAACCAATTCCAAGGTGGGTTATCATATAGAAGACAAGTGTATCATCCACAAGAGCTTGATTCTCATTATATATATTAAAGTGACAACCACTTTTAATCCTATGTGTGTGTCTTGATTTATCTAAAGTAGGAGTATTTAATGTTTGAGTGCTTCCATCATCCTTTTTATTTTTAATACTTTTATTATTTTCTTCTTGTGAATAATGCATAAGGTTTTAAGCTAGTAAAGCTCCCGTTGTAGTTGTAGAACTATCTTTAGGTGATCACTGACCATTGGATGGGTAAACTTTTCAACTCAATAACTTGACCACCATCATCAATGTTAGTATTGAATGGATGCTTCAAACACTACGGTCTCAAAATAAAGAGGTCCATGGCTATTATCGATCTTATTATGGATAGAATTTGATTGAAAATGTTTCTCCTTCACTTTTCTTGACGTATTGTACTTACATCCAAAGAAACTTCAACCCAATATTCTGTCATCACATTTGATCACTCATTACAAAACTCCCCTACTTTGATATTTGGCCGTCCCTCCCTCAACACATCAATTATTCCACCGGCCGGACTGCCATCGGTCTCCTAGCCTCATTCCTTGGGAGGGAGTAGTTCACCTAACTAGAGGACTACTGATAGATTAGAACATTTCTCACGTTAAGATTGATCATCAAAATTAAGTCCTTACAGCGAAAGTTTAACTATGTTGTGAGACAATATAACAATAACACTCTCACCAACTGGACCAAAGTGATCAAACTTTAAAATCATTAGAGTGGTGGTACATTAATATCAACATGCGAAGAGGGTTATCTAGCTCTTAGTGATATTTTATGAAGACTAGAATGCCCTGAGAGAATAGTGAAACGGCTTAACATTGGAAGTAGATTTGATATTTTTTAAAACAAGTCTATGTCTCAATTAAGATTTTGGTTTATATTGATGCTTTTGCATTGGCAAATACATAATTTTTTTCCTCATTATCCTAGACAATATAAATAGATACAGCCTACAATATTTCCTGATACAACATCAATGATTCAGTATATTGACTAAAATTAATTGATCGTTCATTTTCAACTTTACATGATAGAAACTGATAAAGGTCCAATATTGGCCAATATCTATATAAGAAAAGAGTGGGGATAATGATATGCTCGTGGCTTTAGAAGGAATATGCAATATCTCATAGTTTTATGTTGATATTTTTATATCTAACTCATAATGCAGGCCAATTGTTTGCAAATAAACTAGACAGAATCAATGAATTAAAATGGGATTGTCTTATTCCTAAGATTAGCTATACAAAATCTAGGGCACTTATAGTGGGTTTTCACCTTAATGCATGAAACGTGTTATCATTACATGATATATGATATATTTGAAATCCAAAAAAGCACGTAGTAAGCTCACAAAGATGACTAGTCATGTTCTTGACCATTTGCAAATTTGATGATATTGAGTTAGGCTTGCATATATATGTCAAAGAAGACTCAAGTATGATTTGAAGGTGAAGATATTTCTTTCAAGGGCAGTGGGAATTTGATACGGTACAAGTCTTGGGTTGATGAATATATAAATGGTCGGTCAAGGTCATTTGCTCTAGTTTAGTTTGTTTAAGCTATTGGTCTAAAAATATAATAAACTTAATTAAATTTGATATTATATCAAAACCTATGCACTCTAGTTAGTATGTCATGAACCCATATGCTCTAATTAGTATGTTGTTAGCTATCAGGTGCATCTAAGGTCAGATGAGGCTAGCCTTAGCAATCGAGTTCTCAAAGTTTATTACTTCTAGAACTCTTTTGGTGCTTTCTAGTTCTCTTTCTCTCTCTAGCTACACAAAGTATATGTATCAAGCTTATGCTTATTTTTATAAAAGATTTCAAAGGCTACATTATAAGTACTTTTAAAACATTACCTAAAATTTGATAAACAAAAATTGCACAAACAATGGGTCCTAATATATAAGCACTTATAATAAGAATACATCAATGAACAAGACCAATTAACTTCTTTTAAACAATGGAATAATGTTCATAAATTGTCCATGGAGCATAACTTCTACACTATTAATGGAGCAAAATTGTTCTATCTTAGAACTATAAGCTGATCAAATTTGCTCCATCACATATCAGTCGTTTTAGATCTCAAGTTTGTGATCTCTAGAGAGGCTAAGATCATTAGAATTGATCACAATATATAAGAAAAAAGCGATAGAAAATGAATCATTTTTAGATTAGTTGACAATGTGATTGCTAGCTTTAAAGCATGTACAACTCCTTTTAGCCATATACTTAGTTCAAGCACTTCCCCTGTAGTTAGGTGGTGACCAAATTCCTCCATCATCACTTGTGACATATGATGTGCAAGACAAAGGCACCAGGCAAAGTCCTCTACTCCTTAGATCTAGCTTGGGTTCATCTCTCTTCTCATTTGATACCTAGATTTAGAAAAGAAGTGGTAAGTTTAAGAAAAACATTGCATATATAGCAAAATACAAGACTTGACTTTATAATGCAAAGGCCTAATGTTTCTCTCTTTGTTTTCTCCCTTGGTGCTTTGTGTATTAATGGAAGGTTAATACATACCCCTTGCGTTGTCCTTGCTTTCTTATTATTGGATGACCTCAAGTAAGGTACACTTAATGTCTGCAAAGAAGCAAATAGTTATCTAAAAAATAAAGAACATAAAACTCAAACCAAAGCCAATCGTCATTTTCATCATAAAAGAATTTGTACAAGTATTAAATATGAAAAATTAACGTATATGATCTAATTTTGTGGTTGTTGATTTTGCTAGTTAATTGTAACTATTTGTCTATCGCTCAATAGTTTTGGGCTCTTAAAAGCAGTATTATGCAAAACAATCAATTGTTCATTTGATAATAAATATGTATCCAAGACCTTATGACAAGCACATCTTTGTCTTATACATTTGTACAAATGGGCAGTTTGTGAAATGATTGACACATTTACTAGCACCCACCACATATTTTTGATATTATAACTAATGTCATATCTTTTAAATGTTTATACTATACAAGAAAAGTGATTACCTCAACTTGGTCTTGAAGAAATTTAATATATCCGATAGCCTCCATTAGCACTGATGCTGTATCAGTCTATGCATCACCAACCATATGAATATATGTTAGTATAAAATTTAGAGAAAAAAAATATGACTAGTACACAATTATAGATGATACCCCTCCATTAGAATATCAAAATCAAAATGGAATGATAAAAACAAGTTGAATTTCTCTTTACTAAATTTGAGAAAACTCAATTCTCTTTCTAAAGCATGTTTTGGAGTCTCTCTTACCTTAACAAATTAACAAAGAAAGTCAACTTAGAAACAAACACAACAAAACGAAAACAAATATATGCTATAGAGAAGCTGCCAAATATATTTATATTATTTATATTAAACTATGTTCAAAATGATGATAAAGTGAAAAAGCTAATATATGTCCTTTCTAAGCTTTCATTTGATATCAATTTTCACATATAAGAGCACTTATCCTTTTTACAACATAACTTCTAACTTAATTTGGATAATTATATTGGAATTAAAAAAAAGGTGATGCTACAGAGAAGGGGAAAGTCCTTTTAGTTTGACAAAGTTGCCAAATAATAGTATAAGTATCAAATTCATGTCGACCCTTCTATAATTGTACTCTTTAACTAAAAAAGAAAGAATCTTTACCAACAAAAATCAGAAAAGAGAGAGTTTCATAACTTCAACAATCACAAATTTTAAAAGCTTATCATACAAGCAAACATCATTAAAATTTAGTAGCTTTTTAGTCTAATATGGCCGAGAAACATAATGATTGTTTGAGATGTTTCTTTGATTGTTTAAGATAAAAAAATTGCACATCTAGAATTAATTTTTATGTATTGTTTGGTGATCGTGTTCAAAACTTACTAAGAATTTACAGTTTATTTGCTTCTCTATCACACACACATATACTTGTATTGGTACTATTTTTCATTTTTTTATTTTATTTTATTTATTCTTATTTTATTTTTAGCTATGCACTTGTAGTCTTATTTCTGCATTTTCCCTTTTATAATATTTCCTTTTTTTTTCTTTTTCATTTAGAAAAATTGTGTTTTTGTTCTCTATTTCTTACATTTGATTTGCATTTGTGCCTCGTTTTATTTTATCTTATGTTTCATTTTGTATTTTCTACGCAGCGGCTTCGTACTTCCCGCTTTGTTTTCTTTTTTTGATTATTTTACTTGTCTGTACTTCCAGTTTATTCTTTGTTTTTTGTTTCCTATGTTAAGTTATTGGTTTTCTTTTCTTTATTAGTCTCCATCTAGCATGCTTTGCACTTCGCACTTGCTGAGTTATACCAGTAAGAATATAATATGGAATACTAGCACTTGGATATAGTCCGCTTCAGAAAAGAAAAGACAGCAGAAACTCACTTCTCTCCCACCAAACCCTCACAAGAAAATTAATTAACGGCACTTCTAAGAGATCACAACCCTTATATATGTCCCATCTAGCTAACACGTAGAAGCTAGATGAGCTAAACATACCAAAACCACTTTGCTCAAAAGATATACCAAAACCACAAATATTAATACCATACTCAGTGAGGTCGCAGAAGACTGAGAACTCTCCATTTGAGTTATGGAGGCGGCGAGATCTATATACCTTGCCAAAAGGTGCCACCAGCTGCTGAAGAGCAGCGATCCTATCACCCAGTTTCTCCTTCCTCACCTGTTTCTCAAGGCCAAAATATATTTAGAAGAAGAAAGGAAAGGAATAACAAAGACTCCAAGCAGTGCAGTTATTCTTGGAAACTCTTAAAGTTGTATGTGATCCACCCGTACCTTGAATGGGGAGAATGAAGAACGAGACTCGAACCGAGTTTTTTTTGGTTCTGTTTGAGATGCTGTGTGCTCTAAAATACTATTGCCTCTCCTTGCTTCTGTAACTCCACCGACTAAAGACGGCATCTTCGACGGAGCAACAGTCAAAAAAAGGTCAGTTCTTAGTTTGATTGATATGCACATTGAACCCTAGAACAGCATATTGCTTTTCTATATTTTATTTATGGCCTTCCTTTGTAAAAGATGATGTAATGTCACTTATAAAGCTGAAAAGAGCTATATACTTTATGGCTCCTTGGTGCGAGGTAAGAAAGAAAAAGAAAACAGGAGGGCGAGGGACATCGTAAATGTGAGGTGAGAAAGAAAGAGAGAACAGGAGGGACATCGTAGATCTTTGCACTGTGGTTCCATCCATCAGTGAAAAAAAAATAAGGACATGAAAATTTCTACATGTCATACGTCAAAGAATTCAACAAAGCGGTAATCTCAAATGACAAAACAAGGAGCAGTATTGATGTTACTAATTTTTAGTATCTTGCCAAAATCATATATTCTTTAGTGCCGTCTAGTGGCTGTGAGAATATTTATATAATTAAGAGAGTGTGGGTGCAAAAGTTGTTCTCCCCTTCTTTACTTCTTCCAACGAACCAATTATATATTCGTTCTAAGCTAACCAAGTAATATATTAGGAATGCGGATGCTAGTGCTTTCTACGATCCACTCGTACTAGTCACACTTTTATTAATATTGATACCTGTTCTTGAAAAAAAAACGATTAAATAGCTTTCAACAATGGAAAAAAAAACAAAGAAATTACAAGCACAAACAATGTATATATATAAAAATATCAGTGCATCCAAAAGTTCTAAACTAATTTTCATGATTAAGCTAATTAATGATGATCCCAGAAACAAGATTGATGTTGATGAATGTGACAATGCCGGTGATTGTTTATATGAGTGGCGGTGGTGATGGTGGTGGCGATGCTTGGTTTCATATGACATACCAACAAATTAGCATAGTTTTTCACGATAATTAAAGTGCCATGATTGGATTATTTGCTCCAATGTTGACAAATTTTGTTATCATCAGACCCATCTTCATTCTATTATCAATCAATATTATTCTCGTCATACCTATCATCATTTTTATTAATATTTAAGAAGAGGAACGGAGTGACGGGCATACGCACCTTACGGTGACCGTGGGATGGCCCTTGAGCTATTTCATGGAGATGGCCAAGCGCAAAAGGTGTATCTTCTCTTAACAAACCCATACCGCTGAACAAAGGTTGGCAGAAGCTCCGATCAAATCTAGCTGAAGCCAAAAGATCCAAAGCCTCAAGGTCCATGCCTTGGGATATCGGGACAGTCTGCATAGGGGGACAAGGGTTCGAAATATTAGCTGTCGGAAATACCAAGCTCAGGCTTCCTCTTCCTCCCCCATGATCGGCCAAGCTTGGGGCATCGAACAAGTCTGTAGTGGAACGAGGCTGACAGCTATTGATCTGGCAATCTGATGCTAATGTTCTGAAAAGTTTCTCCTCTAATTGGTAGTCTTCAATGGAGGGCTCCCTAATGACCCCACTAAGCTTTGGAAAAGAGTCTGGTAGCTCCTCTTTGATCTTTGCTAGGTTGAGTTGGTGGGCTGACTGGTTCATGAAGCTCTCAGCGCTGCCAGCCCAGTGAAACCCTAGGTCTTGCACCATTTGTGAGTCGAGAGGAGGAGGTGGGATCTCATGACTTAGTCTATAATCTCTTTGGCTTGAGAGGACTCCATCGGCATCAGATATGAAGACATCACTGTTTCTGCATAAAACCCAGTCAAACTTAATTAGAAATTCCATTAGAGATCCATATCCAGATGTCTTATAACAACTGTGGAGTTCTCTGGGAGCATGGATAGCCCTTACCATACGACGAACACATCCTTCTGTTTCTTATATCTATGGAGGCAACAATATTTGAAGTCATGACCTAAAATAGAGCCTTAAGTGACGATCAGGCTTCTGCTAAATTCCTAAGGTTGTCATGGTTCTAGGGTTACAAATCCCTAGGATCAATAATGACAATAGATGTAACGAACAACCGAGCAAGAAAATTCCAAATCCTAGGAATTAGACTCGAGTGCATTCAGATGTCCTGATTCAGGATAGAAACTTAAACACAAAATTCTCTCCTGTACACACAAACAAAGATAAGCTGGCATGTATATATAAGAAGAATAAAACTTAGTTTTTGAAAAGACTTACAGCATGGGACCTTGGCTCCACTCATTGTGGCTTCCAAGGTCATGGAAAGATGAAGCATGAAGCTCTTCTTGGTGGTGGTGGTGACCTAGATTTGAAGGCTCCATCATGGTGTTTTAAAAGGCTTGATAGTCCCAATATGAAAAGGGAGGAAGATGTATCAAGAGAGAGAGAGAGAGAGAGAGAGAGAGAGAGAGAGAGAGAGAGAGAAGACTATTAGAGCTTTGGAATCTCACAATCCACTCGGAACATGTAAGCTGATGCTCACGAGTCTCTCTCCCTTTTCAACTTTTCTACTCACTTTCCTCTTTGCTCTTTGAGACCCATATTCTCACAGCCCGAGCTTACTGAAGTAGAGAAGAGAGGGAAGGAGGTGTACCCGCCCATCAAAGCTCTCTTTCTCTCGCGGGCCGATGCGTCTCTTCTAGCTTTTCTTTTCAGAAGAACTTTCTGCAGCTCTGAAATTAAAGATAGGAGATCATCTCTCTCGCTCTCGGCTTTTCTTCTCTCTCCCCCTCTTTCCCTTTGCTCTTATATGAAGCTGTAGCAGTTGCTGGCAATTACAGGGAGATGATTATAACTCCTCTGCCATGATTGAAATCTGTGCCTTCAATCCCAAGGCTTTTCAACAAAGACCCCTCAAGAGATGGTAATGATATCACTCATGCTTCTCTCTCTCCCCAACTCCCCGCACGCACAAGCCAGAACATGGTCAGAGCTCTTATATCTTATCACATGGAATCTAAGGTATGCTATGTATATATATATAATATAATACATATAATTTAAGAATAAACTAAAGAACTGCTTCTGCTGATACAAAGTCGATAACCATTGTACTAGTTACTAAATAACATTGCATGCAAAGTTTTCATTAGAAAAGACGTGGAAAAACTGTAGATGAAGAAAATGGGTATTGTACTGCCCACAAATACAGACCATTTACTGTTTTAGTCTAAAACCCACTAAAAAATTGTTACAATTGCCACTATAATCTTTTTATGATAATCCAATTAATTTTGTTGCAAGAATAATGTGTGTGTAGTGCTAGATAAAAAGTTATAACACTCTTCTCCAAAAAGGAATTCAAGGTTAAACATGCTTAATTGGTGACCACATTTATGCCGGCGAAACTATAAATGATACTAAAAATGGCGCTAAGATATGCATAATAGTTACTATTCATTTGAGCCATTATATCTGTAAATAACGTCCATGACATGCCCAAAATAAGCAAAGAATACAAGCCTGATATGTATCCCATGTGATTTTGGTTAGTATATCTAATTTGCTATACTTCAGCTCAGTAGATTAAAAAAAGAGAGTCATCATGCACTATAGCAGCGTAATCATGTCATGTAACGCATAGGGATGTGGAGAAGATTAGGAGAGAGTGAAGACATTGCACACAATGCTATAATACTCACCAGAAACACTCATAATGATAGGTTGAAAAGAATCCATTTTTTCCAATCATGTCCCATGGTGGCAATTGGAACCCGACCGGAAGAAACCCCATCCCTAGATATTATAGTCTCAATAAAAAAATAAGCTTGCATCACCTCTTCAATTTTCTAGTCGCTGATGCTTAGTTTAGTGATCCTTCTTTCGAGATTTAAATAATAATCACCGACCGTGCTTACATGTATAAGGCTTGTCCTGATACACAAATATATACAAACACAAGAAGTCGCACTCAATGTATCAGATTAATGAATCCATCCATTTTCTTATTGGTAATGCAAATGTCCAACCATCTAAAACACAGAAATTTGCATTCCTAATACACTTTTATGAGAGACCTATTTTAACCCTTGACTTTGATAATTTTATCTTGCTCTTATTCTAACATTTTCAACTATACTAAGCATATCTTAGGGTTTATGAGCACTCTTGCTTTCCTTATAATTTTCTTTTAAAATTATTATTTTTCCTTTTCATTGCAAGAAAGTTAAGACTATGGAGTTGTACATGTACTTTAAAAATTTCTTCTGATCTCTTGGGTCTGTTCTTCTAACCTCGCATGTTCCAAAACTAATTAAGCAAATATTCAATACTTCCCATGTACTACTTGACATCTCTAATTAATATACAAGTTTCACAAATTTTCCTATATTGCTTGGCAAATTAGATCTGATCTTTATACTCAATTCCTATTTACACATTTTTTAATGTAAGGGGAGGCGAAGCCATCGAGATTTTATTAAGAAAAAAGATTATTTTGCAACATTAGAAGGTTAATTTGGTGAGGAGTAAAAGAATGTATAGGGTCTTGATGAGCAAAACATATCACTAGATAAATAGGGAAGAACTTTTTTTGTAGTAAGCCAGATATGTTATCCATTCCTTGAATAAATACAACCATTAGAATCAATGAGCAAGATTTTTAAGAGCTTGGAAGGAGCCATATATAGTTGTAGAGTTCTATAATATGGTTCTAGTCTGATTGGCCACATAAGCTTTTTTTATTTATTATTGAGAAAAAGGGAGGCTAAAGCAACCCCGAATTTATTAAGAAGGAAGAATATTCACAGGAGTAGGGTAAGAGGTTCAGAATGTACAATGAAAGGAAAAAAAAGAGAGAGATTACCGAGATTGTGAGCTCTAAGGTAGATTCTTTCTAGCTAACAACAACATCAAAAGAAGAAACAGTAAGAAGAGAATAAAGAGCTGGTTTGGGAAAATAGACTTGAACTTCGTAGCATCATTCATAGCAGTAGTGCAGTAAGCAGCCCAAGGCATGCATGCCCCTGGATCCAAGGCAGAGAATAACCAAAGCTGCCTGCTGAGATTCCGGCATTTAATACACCGGGACCTACTCTTCCAGAAGATCATTAGGTAGATGTTAAACCTTAGGCCAGATGGAAGCGAACTCATGCAACTATTTTTCTTTGCGGAGCAGTGACCATCCGTTGAAGACGTTAATTAATTGCTGCTGACGCATAGACTGAGGGAGAGAAACTCCTGTGTTTAGGAATACTCTAGCATTCCTTTCTTTCCAAATGATCCAACATACTGCAACAGCAAGATAGAGAGGAAGGCAGATATTTTCTCAGGGGAGAATTGAGCCAGCCGTTCTTTGGGAAAAAAAAATCTATGAATTTCCTGGGCAACAACTGAATATCAAGCCTTTGAAAGATAACTCTTCAGATTTTTTGAGCAAAGGAACTGGTCATGAGAATGTGATCTATGGGTTCTGTAGGGTTGTTGCAGAATATACATCCTCCAATGTATTTGCCCAATTTCCTTTGTATATTGTCTCTAGTATTAATCTTGTTCATCAAGCATAGCCAGAGAAAGCACTTGTTTTTAAAAGGTATCTACGGCTTCCACAAGCACTTTGCAAACTTCCACCTGATTCCTCTAATGCTTAGAAATTCGTAGGACGCTGTTGTGAAGTCCCCTCCGCTGTCTAAATTCCCTAGAACTTTTGTCAAGCTTTGCGCTTAAATTACGATCGCCCAGAAAGGCTGAAACCCTTTAATGGAGTTTCTTCGAGTGCTGGTCCGGTCCAGGTAGAAACAAGCCTGAGCCTCCAAAATGCAGTTCTTGAGTTAAAGAATTTCGCAAGATAGCCAGATTTGTTGCGGCTGACATAAAATAATTAAATTGGGGAAAAAGGATTTTAGAGGAGTTTGTTATGTGTCACAACTAAGGACCTTATCCAAAAAGACTAGTCGAAAGATATTTTTTAGATTTTTTGGTCCTGTATAGGTATTCTAGATTTTTTCGGCGGATAACTAATGTGGGATTAAATACACACTCGCACGGATCTTCACATACTCCCCTCGTTCAAGTTCTAACGTCATCGTCAGGCTAAGGATTCAAATCCATTCAAATCTAATCACAAGCACCACAATTAGCTCATGGTCATCCTCCATGAACTCGTGCTACAGTGTTCCCTAGTCCACATAGGCTATATGCCAAGTTTGCTCTAATACCATTTGTAACAACACAGAACTTTACATCAAAAATACTAACCAAAAGGTATTTTTTGGGTTTTTTAGTCCTATATAAATATACTAATGTTGGACTAAACACACGCTTGCATGGATCCTCACATTATGCCTCTCCAAAGCACCGAACAATTTCTAGAGATTTCATCCTTAGGCTAAACTTTGCCTTCCTATAGTAGCTGCCTTTCCCAGTAGCTAGAATCAAACTGAGGAAGCCTCCAGCTCCGCTTAGCGAGCAAAGCTTGACTGAATAGCATGCGATCTTTGATTCCTAGTCCTCCTTCTTCCTTCTCAAGGCACACCTTCTTCCAACTGACTTTGCACGCCAACCCTGAGACAGAATATGAACCTTTTCGTAGGAATGCTCTTTGAATTTTATTTAATCTTCTAATGACCGAACTCGACAGCTCCGCTTAGCGAGCAAAGCTTAACTGAATAGCATGCGATCTTTGATTCCTAGTCCTCCTTCTTCCTTCTCAAGGCACACCTTCTTCCAACTGACTTTGCACGCCAACCCTGAGACAGAATATGTACCTTTTCGTAGGAATGCTCTTTGAATTTTATTTAATCTTCTAATGACCGAACTTGATAGCTTGAAGAGGGATAAAATATTGAGGGAGAGCAGTGAGGACCTCATTTACGAAAATAAGTCTTCTCCCGAAGGAAAGAAATTTACCTTTCCAAGCTGCCAATCTTGATTCCACCCTCTATATCAACGGCATCGAATTATCTTTGGAAAGCTTGCACGCTTTGAGAGATAAACCAAGATATGAGAAAGGTAGAGAGTCAAACTTACAATTCAACAATGACTAATACAGTTGAACTATATTGGTTGGATTTTTTTTTTTGTTTGCTAGGGAATGCTCTCATTTCAGATTGCTTGAGCAGAGGATCATGTTCTTCCTTTTCAATATGGTTTTGTCATTAGTTGCATATGATGGAGATTTCAACAGCTACATCTTCTCTAAGATATCCTCTTGGATGTCAAATATGATTGGAGCATATTATGTCATGCTTACTCTTCAACTATCATGTAGTCCTGAAACGCAATCAGCCTCTTCAATGACTGAAGGATTGCAACTTTGTCTCCTTGAGCTATAGCTCCTGTTCGTCATCTTATGCCTTTCAGCAGATTGTGTTATATTATGCTACAAAGGAGGTACCAGACGTGGTATGAAAATTGGTGGTGGAATGTTTTAAAAAAATTTTCTCAGGCTTCTTTGAAATTTGGAGCTTGTGACCATTTTGGATTCTGGTGCTTTTTTCTAGAAATCTTTGTGAAATTGTTTGGAACTTTCAGACAATGAATGCTCTTACTTTTTGGTCTGGATGAGGTTCTTTTCTCTATTAATTATCAGACACTTAGTTTGGAACCATTTAGCTTCTTTTTCTGACATCTGTTCCTCTCCTCTCTTGACAATATAACTCATCTCTGCCCCTCATCTCTGTTGTAAATACGATTAATCTTTAATAAAAGCCAAGTGGCTCCTTTTTGCCTCCCCTTTATATCGAAAAAAACCAAAACAGCCAGCTGGCATACATATCTGCCTGGTTTGATAAATGACCAACACTCACTGCCATGCTTTTGAGTAATCAATAGAAAGCCCCGAGATGAGTTCAAAGGTACATAAAATGATTTTTAGAACTTCCATATTATTCTTACTAGCCTTAGCAAAGATCAAAATATCATCAGTATATTGAAGTAACTTGGTGCCCCCACAAGTCCTCTAAGGTCTTGGAAAATCTTAGTTGCAGCATTGAACATTTTACTCGATGCGGCCACTACCAAATAAAAAGATAAGGTGAAAGGGGGTCTCGCTGTCTCACACTACACTTGCCAAGTATCTAATCACCTAAAACTCAATTGACATTCGCAACAATTTTTGAGGAGAGGTCAAGAAGATAATTAATGTTGACTTTATCAAAAGTTTTGGGGAAGTCAAGCTTCCTCAAAATTCCTTCTACGCCTTCTTTCTTTGAGTGATGAATAATCTCGCTGGCACCAAGAGTTTGTCCAAGATTGTTCTACCTCTAATATATGCTGATTGAGCCAGCTCCACGAGCAAGTTCATGAAGGGCTTTAATTTATTTGCAAATACTTTCATGAAGATTTTGGTGCAACTACAGATGAGGCTGATAGGCCAAAAGTTAGATGGGGATTTAGCGGGCTAAAGTAATGATCCATCGCATAGTTAAGCCTAGCAATGACCCAATTATGATTATATTGGAGATCTCCCGACCGTCAAGCTCCAAACAAGAGATCCAGTTTACTTTCTTATGATAATTGGCAATCTTATGGAAGAATTTGGTGTTGTTCTCATCTTCATCAATCCATTTCACCTTTGCGTGCTGCTTCCAATAAATCTCCTCCTCCTTATAGATATTGTGAAGCTTATTTTTCAGAGGAATCATATGGTCTCTTTCCAAGGGTAGGAGAGGCACCATCTCCTCTTTTCTCTCAAGCTCTTGAATCTTTTCAAGCAATGAGAATTTCAATTGGCTGGTACTCCGACGCACCTTAGCACTCCAAGCCTTAAGTGCCTTCCTTGCATGTAGCACTAAGCTTCCGGACCAGATTTGTTATTGCATTGTCTAAGTTAACCATTGAAAGACAATCATTTAGTAACACAGTCTTTCAAATTTGAACAAAGATTTCGGATACCATATATAAGTACATACGTCTTTGACTTGATATCACATTGAATTTTTTTTGGTGCACGATATCATATTGAATTACTCTCTAGAAATCTATTATAAAAAATAAAAATTATATGTATATATATATATATATATATATATATGTGCATAAAATTTAAGCGCAAACTAAAAAATGTCAAATGGTAACCACAATGACTGAGTAGTCGTTCGGTTCACTCCCATGATTCATCTGTTTCTAAACAGAATGTGTGATCTGAATTATCAATGGTGTCTCCTTTTTGGGGATTGGTGGGCTCTTGCTTAGATGGCTGTGTACTTGGGGCAAGTACCATCCGGTCCCCCCAAAACCGAGTTTTCCGTGGCTCCACCAGTTTTACCATGCAATAATTAATGACTCACCTTAGACATGGATGCATTGGATGCTGCACATCAAGTTGATGGCCATTTTGCGACCGCGGAGAACTCAATCATGTCCCGTTCTGCTCGGGATGACATCTGAAAATAGGATTCGTCGGTGAGAAGTATATATTTTCCCACTTCCCATGCATAATGTAGATATTTTTTAAGTAAAAGTACTCTTTGTGAGCTTGTTAACATGCCGTGTACCATAAATTTCTGCTGCTACGTACTACCATCACACAATTTCGGTATTATTGGCATTATGGCAATGCCAAAACTAGTAAAACTTATTTCCCTTTATTAGATTTAATATTGGCTGCGAGATTTTAAATTTTGTTGGAATACGGCGCACTTAGTTTTTTTATGAAATGGAATACACTGCTGTCTTACCCATCATGATATTAGAATTTGGAGTGTAGGTCCAAGGAATAAGAAGAGTTGGGGATAAAAAATATTGAGCAAATCAACCTAGCAATTTTAACAAAATGGGCTTGGAAGTTTTTGCAAGGCAGTGACTCTTCTTGATGGAAGCTTATTCAAAGAGTTTACTATCGAAGGAAGAAATTTGAAATAAGGATTAGAAAAAACCTCAAATGCCTATTCCCTATTTGAAAAGACATCAGCAAACAACTTGAAGCCTTTTGGAACTGTCTGTCGTTTAAATTGAAAAATGGCACGAACATCTGCTTTTGGGAGGATTGCTGGCTGGGCCCTTGAAGCTCTCCTCTTTATTTACTGAGTTGTATGCTAATGCAATAAGGTAGGACTATACGGTTGCCTCGCAATGGTCATGGAGAACACTCTCTTGGAAAGTTAAAAGTAAGAGGACCCCTTACAAAACAACAGATGGATCAACTATCCACCCTCAAAGAAGCTCTCTCTCATGTAAGACCGTCTTGAATTAGAGATATCCCCTTATGAAAACTCTCACAAGAAGGTTGTTTTACAGTGAACTCTTTCTACAAATTTCTTAATAATGGTGGACTTCGTTATCCTTTCTATAAGAGCCTGTGGAAGACAGCTTTAGAAAAAGTAAGAATTTTTATATAGCGTGCGCTCAAAAATCGACTGCATATAGGGGATATTCTTGCTAAGAAAGGATGGCAGATTAGTGGTAGATATGTATTGTGGGGAAGAAGAACCGAAACGATCTCCTATCTACTAATTAGATGCCCATTTGCTTGTAGTTTATGAACAATAATTAAAGTACAGCTAAATTTGAGAGGATGGCCTACCAGCATTAGTGATTTGTGGACCAAATGGAGAAACAAAAAAATTCAACAACTAATGAGAAAAGCTGCAGATCAGTTAATTACGGTTATCTGTTAGAAAATATGAAAGGAATCTTATCAAATGATGAAATGCTTGGATTTTCTTAAAGAAATCATGTTCTATTTATTGTGTTTTGCAGAAAATCTTATCAATCTTCTTCAGCTGGGAACATTTGTGTTTAGAGAAGCTACTTGATGCTCGTCTCAAACTTTAAAATAACCTCGCAATATTGGCGTCGTGTGTTGAGAGACATTGATCTATTCCTTAGAAAAAAGCTGACTCATATCAGGATGTAGAACTTATATAGTTGCACACTGAAGATATAGAGATTCTTCAAATTACTGATAACATTGTTCAGCTTGTTGAATAGCTTAATATGTATACTTACTGATCACTATCTTTTGTAGAAGATTTTTATTACCCTTTTTTTTTTACAAATCCTTTATAAATGATTCCTATAAACTCTCTTGCTTCTAATAAAAGGCGGGTGGCTTTGCCTACCTCTTCATCAAAAAAAGAGATAGACCAAAATCTGCGTGTGTGCTGGTGCAAGATTAGCTTCTATGGGTTTCTGGTAATTGTGATGATTCCATGTTAGCAAGGTTAAATTAGTCGAGAAAGAATGATTGATGTTCTTTTGCCACGTAAACTGTTGGATCATATTCCGCGTAGACCTCAAAACAATCCGAACTCTTTCTTTCACTAGTTGCATAGATCTTGAAGCGGTTGTTGCATGATCCAACAGTGGATTCGCATGAAGAAAGATGAACCGTTCTTTCATGAGAAAGATCCGACCCGGTCCCACCGAAAAGAAACCCTATTATAATAAGATATGGTCCACATCCTTGATGTCAGGGAAAGAGGCTAGGAGGATGTGAAATAGAGCATGGGCAAGCTTTCCCTTGCTTTTTATGCATCCTCCTTTCTTTACCGATCCAGCATGTCCACTAGCCTGCATCTAGTTCCAAAAAGCATGGTTTCTTTATAGAGTACGTCTCCCTTTGCTTTGGGCCTCACCTGTTCCCATTGACTTCATTTCTCTCTCTCCGCTAACAAGATTCATGGATCAAATGCACATCTCTGCATTGGGGTTTCTCCATACATACCTTATGCTCTTATTACCGATAGCCACAACACTTGGAAAAGGGAAAACCGTGGTATCGGGGTGTCTTAAAACAACAAATAAGTTGTCATTTTAAGCTGCTTGCATCCACCTATTACTGTGAGTAAGAAAAAAAAAAGAGCTCTCCTTTTTGTTGATCTATGTAGGCCACATACTCTTATCATTAAGGATTATAACACATAGACAAAAATAATAATAATAAGCGTCATGTTTGTAAACATGGAAGTTTGATTGATGTCTTATTAGCCATTTATATGCTCGCTAGTTTATAAGGTGCAACTATTTTTCCCATACTGTTGATCTATCCATATATGATGGTGGAGGGGACCCTGCAAACCCTGTTATGTCAAATAGTTGGGATGCAAGCTAGCAGATGAAACATCCGATCTTCCAGTGGGTCACAAACATCAGCGACAACTTCATAAAGGGTGTCATTATTTCCTCTCTTTATTCTATAAAGGGGTAATTATTGAAGTATATGTAATTCCAGTAGGCAACCACGTACACTTTAGTCCGAAGATTGCTTGTCACTTCTCTTTTGGTACTTTCTTCGTTTAGAATTCCTCAGACATCCTTTAGCTAATAAACTTTCTATCTTTTTTTTTTGTTGTTGTTGATGAAACTGGAAAAATTTTCTGTCTAGTTCTGTTAAGCGAGCATTTATTTCTCATTCTTTTCAATATATTTGCCCTTTAATATATCGTAACTTAAATAAGGATCATTTGGACAAAAAAAAGCAAAACAACTATGTTCGTTTTAGAGTTGCACGTACAGAGAGCAGCAAAGCATTTACCTCCAGTGAATCAAACTTTATCTGTCCTTGTGTGAACTTTAATTGCTGACATGTATCCCCTTAATCTGTATAAAAAAAAAAATTAACAGCCGGTTTTCAGTACGTTAGGGAAAAAAAAAACACAAGTACTAAATATAATGTTAACTTCATGATTCAATGGAAAAGAAAGAAGGAAATGATGTTTATGGTGGAAAACACCAGTACTAAATATAATGTTAAGCTCGGTTCAGGGACCTCAGCTTAAACTCAAATCATTCGGATCTTCTGGAAACGCATCACTTCGCTTCTGAGACAAGGTTCTAAAATCACATGACCAAAAAGCAAGCCCTGCCATGATTGACAACTTTAAGGACCACTTCCTTCATCATGGCCAAATCAACTTTGCTTTCCTCAAGTCTTAGCTCGTCAACCCCCGTCTCAAGGTACATCCACGTTTGTTTTTAGCATTATATCCTCCGCTCCCAAGCATATTTTATCTCTTACTTTAGACCTAATCCAACGCTTAGATGCTTAATCCAACACTTGGAATAAGCCAGTAGTTAAGTATATTAAGACCATATACGGAAGAATGTGTGGAATCATCATCCATAACATGCATGGGGCAATTTGAGCCAATATAATAACACTTGGTGCGACATTATTTTTTCCCCAAAGGTTGTTGGTATCAAGATCTAGGATTTAACAAATAAAGAGGGGGGAAAAAAAGAGAAAAAGGTGCACCCATGCCTAGCCCCTTAAAAAGAGGCCTTGGTTTTGCGATCCAAAGGTGTTTGAGAAGAAGACAAAGTGGGGGTGGAGGGGAATATATGCTTTTTTCTCAAGGCATGGTTTCCGACACATGGGACCATGGCTGGCTTTACTTTCCATACATCCACTAAAAGCACCGATGTTCGCCTGCGGTGCCGCACACGCGCACTCCTTCGCATCCACTGTGGGCCTGCGGCCGAGTGCCACAGCTGTGAACTTGTCGAGTGCCATCTTTTCCAGGCCTGGAGGGAGCCCATGTCGCATATCCTTGCACATGACATGGAATGTCATGCCCATGCAGGCACATGTCATGCATGCTCGTGCTTGTCATCTAGTCTTGGACCCATCATTACCTGAAATCTGGATCAGGGGTCAAGTGTGGTCCCAACCTCTGATGCAACCAAGTCGGATACTGTTCTGACTCGATCTCACCTAATGGAAATTAATGCAGAACTGTACCTAGGCCATGAAACTTGAACACTAGCCAATACGTGACTTCTAAGCATAGTTAGAAGTTTTACTTTCTCTGAATTTGGCTGGATGTACTCAAGCTAGAGCTATATGAATGGTCGTTTTCACAAAAAAAAAAAAAAAAAAACATGGTTAGAAGTAAGCTGACCGAAAAAGTTATCATGCCAGCTCCAGATATGTACAGTAATCATTGCATTAATTAGGGTCTAATCTGTGTCCTAGGTACCAATTCTCTGAAACACTAAATTAAAAACCACTTCACCATGTGACCTTTTAGGCCCGTTTGGCAGAGCTGTTGGCGATAGAGCTTTTGAAAGTAGAATTTTTTGCAGTAGAGTTTTTATAAAAGCTATTTACTGTTTGCTAACTATGTTTCTAGAGTACTAGAGAACTTTAAAGTACTTTTGGTATAACAAAATAACTATAAAGGACATTGTATAGTATTATACAATAGAACATAATAAATATAATATATATTAATACATAAATACATAATAATATTACTGTAATATAATATAATATAATATTATTATAATATATTAATATAATATTGTATATTATAGCATAATAATATAACATAATTTGATATTATATAACAAAACATATCAATGTATTATGATATAATGTAATATAATATTATATTTATAATATAATATAATTATAAAGGTATAAAATATTATAATTATTATTATATATTAATATTTTATCAATATAATATTTTTAGGAACTCATTTTTGGGTTTCTTATTTCTTTTATTGGGACTTCTGAAGATTTTTGTAATATAAAGGGACATTTTTTATAATTATAATATTTTATCATGGGTATTTTGGTCTACAAAGAAAATTTTATAAATCAAAACAGCTTTTCAACGCATGCTAAAAGTGCTTCTCCGAAGAATCTCTATTTTGGAGCTTCTCCTAAGAAGCTATTATAGCTTTCCGGCACAGGTAAAACAACTTTCTGATTTTTTTACTAAACACCTCTATTCCATCTAAAAATATTTTTAGAGGGTCAGAAAGTTCTTTCGGACCTACTAAAAGCCCTGTCAAATGAGATCTTAGTCTATGACTCCATTTTAGCTCAACCTACTTGATAAATTTTCATCCAGTGTTTACTAATTTTCAAAGACTCAATATCTAGCAATGTCTACCTTAATTGTTATATAGATTTGCTAGGGGACAAAAAAAGAAGAAGAAAGAATGTTGTTTAGATTTACAAAATAAAAAATTGAGAAAGTAGAGGTAAGGATTGTTTATGCATAAAGGCCAACAACTTAAACTAGAGGACTGGCTACTTTTCATGGGATAGCTCATTGATCAAAATTTACTTCCGTGGGAGAACAAGTTGGGGCGCCACCTCAGAAGAATCCACAAATTTTCAGATCTTTTATAAATCTTCTGTCAGCTTGCAGCACCTTGGGTAGAAAAGCGGATTTCTTTGCAGACCATTGCAGTTCTGAAATCTCAGAACTCAGTTACCAAAAAAGCAAAAAAAGAAATCTCATAACTCAATCGGCACATCAAATTCATATCAAAACAGCTTCTAAGTTTTTGAATATCAATGTAGATCTTTTCCTTATCCGGTTTTAACCGAGACCACATTTCCTACTAGTTCTAGACCTAGTTCAACCCTTCCATTCTATGTAAAATTTGCTGCACAAGGAAAAAGGCTGGCTAAATTCCTAAGAAAGTCCTCCAGTCATTGTGATTCTACAAGGGACTCACACTTAATCCAAATAAACCTATAATCATTAAGTTTATAACATGCATTCCGTTGTGCTTTCGTGATCAGGCGAGTAACCAAAACTAGCATGTCTACAACCCTTTCGGTTGGTTTGGCTACTTCAGATTGTTGTTTTCTCGACGTCGAAGTATGACGCAGGGGTGACACCATCATGATGTCATGGCATGCCATTGTAGCATGCATGAGCTACATACCATGCAATCTCCCAATGTCAAATATTGTCGCATGGATGTACCGACCATTGCTTTCACAGGTGGCCTTTCGAAAGATCGCCAAATTGAATGCTAAATAGAAAGAAAAAGCCAAATTGAATGCCAAATTGAATCCTCCAGCAGCTCATCTCTCTCTACCAATAGAGCAGGTCAATCCTCTATCATGAAAGGCTGTGGGAAAAGTATGTAAAAGAAATAGTAAAGAAGAGGAAGGGTGGGGCGGGAGGGGTTGGCCCAAACCTGACTGCTCAGAAGCCTGGGCTAAAGGATGCAGAGTCCACCAACGATCGAAAGCATGCTTTCAACTCATTCAATGATGACCGCTCAGTTTGACCACCCAAGCTGGCTCCACGTGTTTCAGTACGTCGAGCAAGACGCAATGATGATTGTTACGAGTTTAGAACATTAAACATTCCTATAACTAATTACCTTCCAAAGCATAGGGTAACAATATTCTAAGTATTGCGGTTGCCTCACCCAAATATATTATTTGAATATCTTAGCCTCATAAAAATATCCAACTTCTTTTCTGCACACAACTGACGCACAGGACTGAATATGCACCCACCCACGCAAGTTCTCGCAGATTCTCTTATTTAAATCCCAGTATCCCTGCCATACTAATATCCAAATCTAGTGTGATCCAATCTAAACACCATAGTTTACTTGTGATCAGGCCGAAAAAAGCCGATGATACAGTACCTTTAGCATGCATGAATAATAAGTCGAGTCTACCTTGGTACTTTTGCAATGACCGAGTTCTCATCTTAAAAAAAAAAAAATGTTACTTATGACTTTATATAAGTATTTAAAATCTTTCCACCATTTGACTAATATGAGAGTAAACATATGCTAGAGCAGGCCCTCCTATTTAAACATATCGAAAAACTCTTAAACTATTCGTAAATGTTTCCTTGCTGGATGGTTCTCTAAATAACTAAATCAGTGATATATTATCCATGAATTATCTAAACATGATGATTTTTATACTCTATTAGCAAGGTATAATTTTACTTGCTTAAAAAACTCAAACATTTCAAATAATATTGCTATTTATTATTGGGGGTCGTTGTTTTTTCCTACTATAGTTTTCTACTATTGTAGTTTTAAATAAATAAACGTAACAATAAGCCTCCATTGTTTGTTTCACCAAAAAAAATAAAGTAAAAAAGGTTACATTATGTACCTTTCCCCCTTTTTGTTTCTTAGATATTTTGACGTTCAAATTTAATTTGAATGAAAAACTTTTCTATTTTCCATGAGTCCCTTATGGTGAACTCATGGCGACTGCCCTCAACATGCGCTTGTACGAACTCCCATTTACAAATGCCAAAGCAATTAAGAAATAAAGGGCACTGGATTTGTCCGAGTGATCGCACTGCTCTGCTTAGTGATTTGGTTAAGTCGGTACAGGCAGCTCCCCCACCCTCTCATTAAGTTAATTATAGATCTTTATTAATATGAGAAACCCAGGTTGTTGAACTGATTGGTCAACCAAATGACATTATTCATGGTATTATCCTTTTTCCATCTTTTTTTGCTGAAATCATAGATTTGCTATAAGAAGTAAGATTAGATCATATGTTATATGCGAAACGAACCTGATGGGTCCATTAAATAATGCTACAGTTGCTACCTAGAAATAAATATTAATCACTACAGTAATAATGAAATGAATTGTTGACACTCATCGTGCATGAACCTATTAAATCCAAAAACAGCCTAATGAAATAATACTAAAGAAACTTTGGCACAACGGAAGACTTCATACATTTGGGTGGCCATTGCCCAAACGGATACTTTACTATAAACTATTTAGCTTTATACAGGAGACCCTGTAGATACTATCAGCTATAAAAGAGAGAGAGAGAGAGAGACCAAGAAGGCGCTGAAGAAAGTCCATTCAACTCCATGTCACCACTATCATTAGTAGGATTCACGGCTTTGGATCATCATGTTTAGGCGAACTTGGTTCTGAAACATATTGCTTCATGGTACCTCTGTTGCAACAGGATCAGCCATGAAATCACTGTTCAGAATAGGCTCCAGTTTGTTCGCTGCCTCTTTATCTTGCACCAGGCTGTTTTAGTTTCCGCTGCCTTCCTCGCTATATCATGAAGGAAGGAGGGGGCACTCACTTATGCACTCCCTGCCAGAGTGGAGTCTGCATCTAAACTCGCACAATGCCGAGGCTTAGGCTCATCTTGTTTTCTATGACAGAAACGGATCTCAATATCATAATATATTGCAGGCAAATTTCCTTCTCTAATTTCCATTTAAATACGAAACATCATTGAGAGATAGCAACACAACCATAATATAATTCAGAATTCATCAAATGTCTCTTTTTCCAAGTCATGTGGATAGGAAGCACTGGCATCCCAATCAAAAACAGTTTCATACTCAGAAACCTCTGGCGGATCCTGAGCCTCAAATTTCCAATCAGATTCCACGGGGCTCTGAACTTCACCGCCGCAACCGTTAGCCTCCTCTTCTTTAGTGAGTTTCCCTCCCTCTTCCTGGATATGAAAAGAGAGAGCAAAATATCAGAGCGATTTGTTGACAAGTCAAGGTGTGACTAAATGTGGGGAGAGATTAGATGGGGAAGGACCTCATTTTCACTGACCGCATCCTGTGAAACAGTAGGTGGATCATCAGTTGTTTCTTTGTAAGAGTTTTGCTCTGCCTGAGTTTGCAGCTTTTGAATTACTCGTTCAAAATGTGCATGATCTGCATCATAAATAAATAAAGGCACTCCCATAAATAGAATTAATGACATTAGCACGAATTATATTGGATTAGTTTAGCAAGCATAAGCCTTGAAGCATGACTGCATAAAGTGCAGAATTTTGTTGGAAGGTTCTCTTTTCTTACAAGTAAAAAAAACTGCAGAGGATTATAAAGGATGGACAAGTGGTGACAAGAGCACAAGAAAACAAGTGTTACCTGATAATATATAACTTGAGGACAAAAATAACAAACACATAAAACGCAGCCCATTAGAGAAGAAAAGAATTGCTTGATGCAGTGCAATAAAAATAGACTATAGTAGTACAAACACCACCGTGTGCAACAGCTTCCCATATCCTTGTCTGCTGGACATCTGGCATATTTCAACTTCATTCAGAACCTTCACTGTTCACACATTCAAGGGAAGGGAATAAAGCTGCTGACAGGCTTGTCCTTAATGCAATGGAAGCTCAAAAGTATTTCCACTGGTGGGATGACTTCCCTAGACTTCCCTAGGGATCTTCAAGATTATACTCAGGCTGATGCAATGATGCCTCATACCTCATAGAAGGAAGCCTTAATCTCCTCTTTCTATATATATATATATATATATATATATATATATATATATATATATATATATATATATGAAGGAAAAATCCCTAAAAACACAGAAGCACATTAACTGGTACTACTTAGAGATTATCCTCTATACCTAGTTTCTTCCATAATTCTGAAATAGAAAGGGAGATGAAAGACGATCTTTTTTGAGTAAAAGATCAGAGGACAAATTATAGTGATGCTATCAACCCTAATGCATCTTCACTTGGCTCATGTATATGTGCACATGCTGATATTATTGTGACAGGTTCAATTTCATTCGAACATAGGCATGAAATGCTGATACTGCAAGATTGCATGTCCTGGGAATAGCATGATCAGGCAGTTATAAAAGCTAATAACAGCCTGATAATTCCCAACATAAACTCCTTAAAGTAAAGGGGGCTTGTACAACTAAATCACATCCACAAAAGAGTGATATCATGCAGTATCATACACACCAACAATTTTAAACTTAAGCCTTCAGCAAGGCAGAAGAGCAAATTGCTCTCACACCTATAGCAGCCTCTCCAACTTTTTGGACTGCCACTGGGCCAGGGATAGCAAGCTGAAGCAAAATGGGCCACCAATTTTAGGCCTAAAATTGTTCCGGGCTAGATTTGGGAAGATCTTAGCAGGGCCTGGGCTCCTCAGCCCATGGCCTGTGCCTAGCCTGAAATAGCCTAAAGTATTGACATTACATAATGAATGAAAATTCAAAATGTAGGCAAACATGGACAGCCATATTAGAGGGGCACGTTTAAACTGTAGAAGACTCCCAATGCATAAAGGGCCTGAGCAAAGTCCCGGACCCCCAATTCATTGCAGCACCTGACACTACCTCTCTTTGCCACTTGTCTAACAAAGCCCTTCCCCCTCCCCCACTGCCATCTGCAGCAATGGCGACCACCATTTCTGCTGCACTACCTATCACAAGGACCTCATCAACCGCTGCTTCTGCCACCAAAGAGCACTCCCTCTCTTTCTATCCCTCCTATTACATGATCTCTCTCCCCCCTTCCTCTCTGCCTCCATATTTCTCGCCCCCCTACCTTCCACTATCTTTACAGGCAAACAGACTGTCATGGAAGATTCCATATTCTCCTTCGGCTGAATGCAGACTGAGATCAAGCCATGTCTCTTTGGGCCTGGGTCAGGTTTGAGATTTTATTTTATTTTAGAAAATCAGGCTGGGCCAGGTCTGCATTCCCTCCCAGATACTCAGGGCAGGACCTGTATTTGAGTAGCCAGGCCTGGGCCTAGCCCATCAGCAGTGGTACCAACCAAAATGAAGACCCAAACCTCCTTGATAAATCCTTCCTTTCCTTGACAGAACCAATATATTTCAGCCACTCATTTCCCAAAGCAATCTTGCATCACCATCAAACAATTCCACAAACAACTTCAACAAGCAAAAGCTCAAAACTTGCACCATAGACATGACAAACCCCATGAACAGTCAACATCCACTGTCCTTTACCATCACCATCTCTCCTTCAATATTAGAGCATAATATAAGCAGTATAGTTAGACATAGTTTTCTCACTGATCCTGATCTCATTACAAAGACTAAGCTCACATTATTCAATCTAAATTATGAATTCTTCAATCAGAATATAATACATAAAACTTTATTATGATGGATTAGACTGTTAGAAGGATCTGCAGGCAAAGATAACATATAAGAACTTGCTGCAGAACACGATGTATTTAAGCACAATGGGATCATCTAACATTCAATACCAGTAAAAAAAAATGCATTGTCAGTCAAAATACCTTATAATTTCAAAGCAGCGTCAGTTCTAGCCTTCCATGTGAAATTCAAACATGAGGTGACAGGGCTGTAGGAACATTTAAATAAAAACAAGCAACAATGAAGTGCGTCCTCACCTTTGGAGCGATGGACTAAAGCATCATGAACTTGCAAAGGATGCCTGCGCTCTTCATTCTTAAACTTCAGTTTCACTTGATGGCGTGTACGATTAGGGAACAGTTGTTGTATCATTGCAAAATCTGTTCCAAATTGACGAATAGCCTGAACCATACCCGATCAGAATACAAATAACCACAATATACAATATTGCTAAATGGAATGTAACATGACAGGAACCTAAACCAAAGAGCCTGAGATATCATATATAAAGCACAAAAAGTTAAATACAAATTCAATTTCTTCAAGGAAAAATTGTAAGTTCATTGTTAATGATTTTCAGATTACATAATCTTTTATAAACACAAGAAAAAGCTAATACATGGTTTAATTTATCAGTTACCTGGTAAAACAGCTCTGTATCTGCTTTTGACCATCTCACTGATTGCGGCCTATTCATGTAGGAATGGTAATTCAATTTTGTAGAATTTGGTTGAATGCTATGATTTCCTTCACCATGAAGGTTTTGTTCTTCCTCCTCTCCGAAAAAATTGTCTTCATCAAGATGGGTTCTACTGGGAAAGGAACCAGTATTGCTATACAGGAAACTAAATGTTAGCGAATAAAAGTAGGCAATGATCCAAAAGTAAAAAAGATGACTTTTTGGAAAAAAAGGAGTAAAATTAATTGATAAATTTCCAAAGTTACCTGAAAATGAAAAATCCATCGTACCAATTATTAGGGGATAGGTATATATAGATCTTTTGAACATTTATATCAAAAATAATGAATTAGCAGATGCATTACATGTCTCTCACTATTTCCTTCCGAGTCCTCTCTAGTTTACTCTTCGTCCTTTTTGATATTTCAAGAACAACAGAAAAGATGTTTCCCATCTTGGCCATCTTTGCTGACATTGCATATAACAGCATTATCTTAAATTTCTTGCCTTTTTATTTTCTATTTAGATGATCACCTCCTTATTTTGAACTCTATCCTTTATCATAAAAGGCATAAATGGAGGGAAGAATGAGGAGTTAGCAAAGAAATGCTAGCTTATACACTGTTTGTAGTTAAAGCAAGAATTTAAGTGTAAATCAGTATCATACCAGATCCACAAAATGTACCGCCTCTACAGGTTGTTAGCACAGTGGGTGGTTCCTTATTTATTACCCAACAGATAGTCCTTATTGATATGTAATAGACATCAGTGGTTTGCACCCTACTTTCCAACATTGAACCCCTTCCCAACCATCTTGAACAAGCTTATTTTTATTAGAATGATATTGAGCCCTTCCATATTAATTTTTTTATTTTATTTTGTTTTAATATTGTTCTCAGAATTTTAAGGACCATTCTACTTATTGGATATGATAATGACAAGATATTGTCATTCTACATTGAATCAAAGGTTAGAAATCAAGATAAACAGTAGCATGAATACTTACACAATACCACCAATATATGAGGCTCTGACAATACAAGTCGTATGTGTACAAATCTACTATGTATTGTTAACATGCATAATTACACATTCTTCCATAGGTCTCATCACAAGTAGAAGTTTATTTGTGTTATTAATATGTAGTACAGTTGTGCGAAGCTAGTTTACAAGACATTTTACTTGAACTATTCAATACACTTGTTAAATAGCAATTAGCATATAAATCTAGGATGACTCATGATCCTCTAGTTATCCAATTTGTTTTAAAACATTTTTTGTTCAATCGGTATGAAGCATTTAAAATTGGCTGTCAATAAAACATAGGTTCATCTTGGCATGCTAATCATAATTCCTTTTTAAGACTTGCATATCTTTCTATGTGTGTGCATGCCAAAGTATCATCACAAAATTGATGCCATTTAGACCCCTAACTGAAGTAAGACCAAGACAAGATACTTTATTTTCGTGGTTTCAGGTGAATGACGAAACAACATCTGTCCCACGACTGCTGGATTTTGTTTTCTTGTTTTGATGTATGTGTTTGAGGGGGTCACAGGGGGAGCAATTTTTTTTTTTTTTATTTTGGGGGGGGGGGGGGGGGGGGGGTGTTGTGGAGGGGAAGCAATGTTATTTTTATATCAATATAACAATTGTCTATCAGATCACTTACAATCTTATTTTAATTTTATTTTGCTTTGATTGATTTGAAGGCTATATTCCTTTTGTAGGGTTATGGATCATAGCTTAAGTGGGATAACTATCTATTTGTTCTATTTTACAAACAAATCAGTTTAGGAAATAAAGTAATTACGATTGACATTTTAAGTGACTTTGATGGCTCTTAATGATGCATCCTTAGAAAAATGAACTTTGTTAATTTAGGAGCTTTGGGTATCTTTACGTATGAAAAGGTATTTATAATGTTCTTGTGGGGCTGGGAGATTGAAACTACAAAGAGCAAAGCTTGGGAGGAGGAAAGAAGGGGAGAGGGAAGTTTGCCTAGTATGGACCAAAATATTTCTCATCTAAACCATATTATCTAACAGAAATGACTCAGTGACAAATGATCCTATAGTATTGTCCTGCTTAAATCTAGAATGAAACAGAACTCGAACCTGTCCAACTAAATAAAAGAAATATATTGTCAATAACCATAGATAATTATGCTGATAAGTTACATCATGTGCATCTCAGTCATAAGCTACAACATAAGTCATGATAACGGGTATTTTACTACTAATAAGTGCTTTGGGCATTAATCAACTTATGCATGGACATTATAGATGTTTCCTCGTGCTTGATCGAAGAAAGTGTGATGGGCCTGACTATTTTTGCTGGTGGGAATATAATAAATATAATCTGACTCGTATAGAGATAAAGACTTATGGAGACTACCATTCAGCACATGTCACGTACATACTGATTTATGCATGGTTACTCGCGTGCAACTTATCCAACATAAGTACTCTTTGATGAACAGTTCTCACCGAGATTTTCATTTCAGCAGAGATACAGGTTTATGTTTGTATCAAGCACCCAGAAATATCAAATAAAGGGCAAGGCCCTCATTATTTCAGCTACTATGAACCAATATATCCCATGATATCAGCCCAAAATGATACAAATATAACTTTTAATATTATTTAATATTTGCCCTTTACTAACTTCAATGAGTTTTTTTATTATCAAATATTAAGATGAAGGCCTAAAGTTATAGGTGGATTTTGTTTATTATCAGCTGATGTTTTGATGTCTCAATCGTTAAATACTAACCAAGTTAAAGGAATATCTCAGCCAGTTTCAAAATTCTTCAAACTGCCATCTCAATTGAGATAAACCAATATCTCAGTTCATCTTGGGATGTCATCCACCAAAATGGCCAAGATAAAGAATTAAATTGTGGTCATATGTTGTACCATCCCTTTTTTACTTCAGTGTATGATACAGCATATGCTACCATTGATGGTTTTCAGTACTTGTGATCCTATCATATGCAATGCACATGAGACATTAATTTGAGGTATGACAAATATAAATGCACCAAATTGTGAAATTAGAAAAGAAAAGAATGCATTTTTGTCATTCTACACCATTTATGAAGGATAAAATTAGAAAAGAACGATTAAGGGTGGAAATTGTAATGCAAAGGATATCATTATGAGTCAAAGTCAGAGTGACCCAGGAGTTTCCTAAAAAAGTATATGCTGACACAGAGTTAAGGGGTAGGAGAGTCTCACATTTATTCCTTTTCTTTTCAGGGGACATTAGATCAGGGGATACGATACAGTCTCGTTTCTTCTCCTTTCCTTTTTCCTATCCATTTGAAAAGTTTTTGGAGAGAAAAGAGCAAAATTCGCCGTCTCATTACTGAGCGCCATACCGGTGCCATACAAGCACTATGTCAATACGGTACGATATAGAATCTTTTTGGCATATCGAGTGTCAGTACACCACCCATATCGGATTTCGGTACCGAACCTGTATGGCATAGTGCGCTCCATACCGTCCAATTTGGGCCGGTACGACAAACCATGGGAAAGAGGGTTTTCACTTGTAGACTTGATTAATACATAAAGAACTACTTCCATGAAATTAAATGTTAATTGGTGTTTACCTAAGCAAATGCTTAATTAGCAAGTGAGAAAAAGTCAAACATATTGAGCCTATTGATGCTTGGCAAAGAAAAGGTTGTGATCTCTCTGATTATGCAATATCAATTTGCTTGAATGAAGGTTAGGAAAAGATCTTAAGACTTAATAAAGAACAAAAGGCAGTTGTACATTAGTACCATGTGGTTATAAAATGTTAAGAAAGCTACTACCGGTTTGATCACTGTCATTCCTAAGAACACATAAAAATTTTAAAAAAATGGGAAAGACAATAGGATTAAGACAAATACATTGCTCAATTAGTACCATGCTCAAATAATTTCTGTTTTCTAGAGCTAACATTATGAAAAAAGCCATATAAATGCAATCACTAAAATATATAACCCTGAACTAGTAAGGTATTACAAACAAGCCATTTGATATTAATTTCAAATTAAGCAAGCTTTTGGAGCATCTAGATTTGGCAATTTGCGTGCGTATGTGCATGTCAATGCTATCATATATTTATTAAGTGATCAACTTTGAACACAGATAGTACCCAACGTACGCATGTACCCATCATAGTCGAACTAGAGCAATCTACCTAAACAGGAAGAATTTTGATTTCTCATACTTGTTTGAACACACTAAGAGATGCACGACACCAATATAATGAGCATATAAGTCAGTTTAATACTTCTAGAGGATCCCGACTTGTACAGCAGAAAACTTCACATATGGTTATATAAATTAATTAAGAATTGCCATGTGAGTAAGAAACTTTTTCTACTCATGGACCTTACATAATTTTCGTACCTTTGATTGGGAAAGGATTTCGTAAGTGCTGCTGCTTCTTTATTCTGTAAAATAACATTTAAGGAAAAAAAATTAGGTATGAAATACTGTCTCAGCTGAGTGACATTACAGTGACTAGAGAAGTAGACCTACCGATATTCGCTCCTTAGCCTCAGCAAGCATTATTAGATCTTTTATTCTAAGCTGCCTTCGGTCAATCTCATCCTCGGGTGTTTCCAGCAAAACCTTGTTCACTAGAAAAGTCAAAGAAGGCAAATCATCAAACTTATTTGTTCAATTTCAACAGCAAGGATAAAGACTTGATAGTTCAACATTTAAATGCACCAAGATGTAAGTACCTTGCCGTCTCTTCCGCCGTGTTCCATGAGGGAACCTCTTTTTTGGTAGTTCCTCTGCAATGGAATCAGGTTTTCCAGAAGCTCTTTTGGGCTTCTGTTCTGGTTTCGCTGTTTCAGTCATCTTCCTCTTTGATTTTTTTGGCACCCTCTTCTTCTTGGGCTCATCTTCACCCATATATTCATCATCACTTTCGTCCTCATCCATTTGAGAGATGTTAGACTCTTCAACATTCCAACCAACATCCATTCCACCGTCTGGTTTTCCAGTACCATGCATGTAGAGCCGTTTTCTCAATTTCCTTGATGGTTTACTAGCTGCAATATCTTCAATAGTTTCGGAATTATGTTTTTCTTCCTGGATCTGCTGAGTAAGCTCTTCCGTATTTGGGGAATGGGCCTGAACGCCAATATCCTGCAATAATTCTGTTGGTTCTCTTTCTCCACTTAGATGATTCTGGAAAGCACAGATCACAAAAGCACAACAGGTGAACAATATAAACCAATAATTCATAAAATCTACTCTGAAACAAGCAAATAAAATAGCTTATGATTGTCCTGGATTTTACATCTCCTTCTGACGATATTTCAGTAGTTTGTGTAGTCTTCCTGCCTCCTAAAGTTGCAGCTTCAAGTGTACATGTCTTGAACAGATCAGCCTGCTCTTGAGCCAACTCAGATGGCATAGGCAACGTAGAATCAATGAGAGGATCTGCCGGAAAGCCAGAAGCATGACCCCCCAAGGACTCAGCCTCTGGAGGAAGAGAATCACATTCACACGGCACGGTATCCATGGCACCAGTTCTAACCGCAGAAGCATTAGATTTCACAATCTTTGTTCTGGCACTAGGCTTTGGTTGGAACTTACCCGCAGATTGAGCTATCAAAATTTCATAGAAAAGAGGGAAAAAAGGAGAGTCAATGTGCACTTGAAAAAAAGAATGACAAAGTTGAAAAGTAAATTCCTTTCATAATGGCTTGTTAAATACCTGCAGTTGACATTGGCAGAGAAAGAAGTGTGTTGAAAGATTCAAGGCCTGAAGACTCTGACATGCCCTGAATAACAAATGGAGCATCCACATAAGTAGTGTTTATGAAAAATACTGAGCGAAAAGAAGCTATGAAATTTACCTCTTCTCCCATCTTCCCATGATCCATTTGGAAATCTCCATTGAAATCATAGTTTACAGATGATGAGTGCTGATGGTTTTCCAAATATCCATCACTCATTATATCCTCGAAGGGAGGATCTGTTCTTGTGGAGTTGCTCTCAGAACAGGTCTCCACAGAAGGAGCAGTAGTTTCACGAGCATTAGGAAGAGCAAAAGATACTGATTTAGCTTTTCCGCCTTTTGGTCGTGATGCAAGCTTAGGCTGAAACTTGCCTACTTGTTTTACTGACAAGATAAAACATTTTCACAACTGAACTACAAAACAGGTGTAAATTGAAAGTAGAAACATATTGTGCTGTCATCTTTAATTATGACTCACAAAGGTTTAAAAAAAAAAAAAAGAGGTGGGGTGGTAGGGTTGGCTAGAGTAATCATAAACAACTCTTATACCATAAATTCCGGTAGCTTTCCCTTACCCTTGTAAACCATTATTATTTTAATAAAGGCTATAAAATATTTGTTAGCATCCTACTTACCAGCAGCAGTGCTGGGTGAGAAAGAAATGTCATCAAGCAGTTCCATGCCAAAAGGCAACATCATTACCTATGACAGAACAAACACATTAGAAGAAATAAATTATAAAAGTGAGCCAGAGATTGCAGGTCACAGAAGCTTAAATTGAATTACCTCTTCTGCCAGTTTCTTAGGGATGGCCTGGAAATTACCATCACTCCGAGAGACATGACACCCATCCTGACAGGATTCTGCAAGGACCATTAGCTCTTTGGTTACAAAAAGAGGTTCTTGGGTAATATTAAGTTTGGAAGACATAGATAAGGCGCAGAACTACTAGTGCTTCAATGGCACGACATCTACAGCAGCATATGGTGGTCACATCAGTTCTTCCATTTAGATTGTGATTAAGCCTTTGGTTAAAATCTAGCTACAGCACTACAATCATGAAATACAGTAAATGTTGAACATATGGAAGACAAGAGATACAAAAGTATAACTTAGACCTAGGGCAGAAATGTTCATAAACTACCAGTGGTTGGCCCATGTTGAAAACTGTCATCAAGAGATTCCATACTGAAGAATGTATCTGCAATCTGCAAAAAACAACAAGAATTTAGGAAACATAACCTGAACAAAATTGAATGCACTATTAAAAAAATTATCTTTACTTTCAATTAGGAATCAATAAGAAATTTTTTTGTTCTTTTACCTCAACAGGTTTTTCTTGATCATGCTTTGAAGCCTCCTCTTTTTCGCCATCAATTTGTAAGTCTTTGCAATGTGAAGCCTCTGGGTGATCTGCAGAATCTTGAATAAAACAAGGGTCAGATGTGCATGTCCTCACGGATGACGAACACCCAGTAGGGGAAGCTAAAAGACTTAATCCCTCTTCTGAAATTTGTCATGTCAAAAAAGCACATGGAAGATGCTCCCTGGTGGGAGAAATGATTTGCATAGCACTAAAAGAGTTGGAGGATGCAGAATTTGGTTTCACTTCTATTGGCATCAAGGTTCGCCATCTTGGTACCGGACATTATACTGGTGCCACACTAGCACTATGTCGGTACGATATATGAGGCCTTTTCGGCGTAACAAGTGTCGGTACGCGTTCCGTACCAGATACCAGTACGGAACCGGTATTGTACGCCCCGTACTGTCCGGTTTGGATATGGCAAACTATGATCGGCATAGCTTGGGTCAAATTTTACATGATTCCTTATCTATCAACCAGCATATTGTTACCACTGATCTGACAAAGGCCATTAAACTAGACACAGTTGAACAAGAAATTAACAATCCTAAGCTGATTGATTTGCTAATTGCTTAAAGTTAATTGCATTTTAAATGAAAGAAAGATTTATATATTGTTACCATTGATCTGATTATCATGGTGCTTGTATGGATCTTTGCATATCATATGATAATGAATACCACTATCCAGGTGGGTACTGGTGGGGTTCACAGGGTATAGGCACTCTTCATTTAGGGTTGGGCCATTCGCCAAGTGCCACACCAGCACCACTCCCACACCCACAATAAAAGGATAAGGAACTGACAGCATAAAGTTCAGAGAAAATTTTTTATGTTCTATAAATACAATCTAATTTATGATTTAGATCAATCCATTTCTCCAGCAAATAGGAGAAAACTCATTTTCCAGAACATTGCTAGCACTAAAAAGTTTTTTCCCAATTAATAGGTCAGCTCATCATACCCACTAGAATCAGAAAGCCTACTTACCAGAAGTTCCATCAGGAAGAAAAAGAATGTCATCAAGCGATTCCATGCCGGAAATTTCTGCCCTCACCTAACATGACATTTCAAAAGGGGAAAAAAAAGTAAATAAAGAGGAAATGAAAACCAATAATAAAGTATAACATGAAGACAATCATAAGTCAATTTATTCTCACCTCTGCTTCTGACTTAACAAGATCAGATTGCAAATTTATGCCCTTCTCAGAGATTTCTGCTCCACATTGTGAAGTCTCATTGTGAACCACTGATTCATTGATTAGGCGAAGTGGTTCTTGAGTTGCATGAAGTTTATCGGGAACAGCCTCCAGTGGAGAGCTGCTGGAGTTAAGATTTGAGGCACTAACTGATTCATCAAATCCCAAAACAGCACTAGATGGTGTTACAAGTTTCTTGTTTTGTGGCTGCGTGGCTTTAGGTTTAAATCTACCCACAGCCCTTGCTGTCAATACAATATGTCAACAACTAAACAAGTAGGCATGGAAAAGAAAACAGATTTCAAAAGAGAAAGAAAGAAAGGAAGAACAAATGGAATGAAAAACCTAATATTTGTTGTACCATTGGTTGAGGTAGGCTGCAAAAGATTGTCAAAGGAATCCACACTGAAGAACATATCTGCATCCTGAAAACAATAAGAACTTGCTAAAAGAGCAATGAATTTGTTAAAATGGGTCAACTTGCTGAAGGGTTTGTCTCTACCTCTCCCGGATGTCTTTGATCCTGCTGTAGACCTTCCCCATTGTCAATGTTTGATATAAAATCTTCTGAATTCTTGGTCTTTGATTGATTCACAGATTCTTGAGCGACATGGTCGTCAGGGGCAATAGTACATGAATCAGCAACATGAAAAGGTGGAACATTTAAATGCTCCTGATGCTCAGTATCTGGATCGGAATCCCTAAGCTGAATGGGTTGGGTAGCATCAGATATACTGGAGGACACAGGAGCCATTTTAGTAGTTTTAACGCGTAGCTTGGGTCGAAATTTACCCAATGTTTGCTCTGCCAATAAATACGCAGATTATTAAGTTTGGCAACAAGTAATACAATTTGACTGGAGGTTTACTGATTAAGTTACCAGTGGCGGCGACAGGAGGTGGAAGAAGAATATCATCGATAGAATCCGAATCAGGAAACATGGTATCTGCATGTAAGTAAAAAATGTGAATCTTTTTGTATCGTCAAAAAGCTACTGATATCATTCAACAGAATAATAAACTATAACATCCATTTCTTTTATTTCTAGATCCAACAACAATCAACAAATGTGATTACTCTTCTGCTAAAAGGATTGGCTGCATGGAAATGGCAAAGATGCCCTATGAATAAAAACCTTCAGCAGTAAAATCGAGAGTTTTTTTTTTTTGAGTCTCTGATATGACAAAACTATAATTTTTGCTATTAAAATAAAAGGACATTTTTTATTTCTCCACACCAATGGAGAGATCTAAAAAGCCTAATAAACAATAAAAAATCATGAAGTTCATAGATTGCTACATAGTAAACATAGACCCTAAACCAACAAGAAAGAGCTCGAGAATTGGGTACTCCATCAAAGAAATCTTGAATTTTTGGGATATTTTAAGAAAAATAACTCAAATATGACTCAAAAATCAGAAAAATCGTTTATTGGATGCATATGACACGACCACAAATTTGATTAGAGAAGGAAAAAAGAATCAAGAAGCCTGATTTACAGTAGAAAAAATAAATCATCCATCAACTCTGCACGAGAGAGAGCGGATGGAATAGAGAGCATTGGAAATGTTAGCGTTAGGAGCTGGGGCACCATTACCAAGAATCAAAGATTAGAGTACCGAAGCAATGATTTTCGAATCAAGAAGGTGGGTTAGATCAAAGATTGATAGCAAGAATAAGAAGAAAAAGGAAAAATAAGCTGGAGTAAAGGAAGGATTACCCATCGCTGTCGAAAAACGGCGGCAGGGCTTGTACGGGCTGGATGGAGGCCCAGGGGCGGCTCAATGCATTTGGGGCCCTAAGGCAAACTCAGTAAGGAGGCCAGATTTATGAGCCTGGATACAAATTGAGTAAACCACCGATTTGGATAAATAGAAAGAAAGTAACATTAAATTTTGGGGGGGAAAAGAAATTCAAATTCTTTTCTTGATCCAAGTAAAAATGTATACCGCTGCAAATTTCATAGTCAAGTAATATGCAAAACATAAAATTCCTTTTATTTCTTTACTTACATCACTTCCTACAACATACAAAAATTAATATAATTTCTTCTCCGGCGGAGGTGGTGGTGAGCGTGTTAAAAGCACATAACATCCAAATCAGATGGTCATTTAGTTGCCTGTAGTTTCCTTAAATATCCATGCCACAGAATCTAGATGCACAAAGTGTTTGCTGGCTGCACTTTAGTTTCAAAGAATATGAATCCCACTCATAACAAGAATACACAGAGCAAGGAAATGTGTACAGATAATATTTATATGTGTTCTTGAGCAACATCTGTATGGTTGGTCCCTTACAAACCAAAAGGTCCGTATCCACCGGCCGATAAACTCATTTAATCTCATGATTCAGAGTATAATTCATCATGTCAAAACTAGATTTATTGGGACAAATTACAGTGGTGATCAGTCATCACATCCATTAGGAGATTTTTTAAAAAAAAAAAAAAATCTAATTTGCATTTCAGTCCTATCTAACAGCTATATCCCCTGCATGGAAATTGCTCCCAAATGAACTCTCATCATATTGATTGAAATACTCGTTTTCTCCCACCCGCGTTTTTACAATATTCCAAATATATTTCCTGGAATCCAAAACATCAAGTCACTTAGATAATCTATTAAAACATGTTCAACTCTCAAGAACGTTCTTTATAAGCATAAAACATTCCAAATGATAAGCCTGTTCTTCCAAGTATCAGATAAACCATATAAAGAACCCACACCAATGTAATGCATGCACAAAGAAAGACCCAGTTTTTGCACCATTTCTTTAGGTAACCCTTTCCCTTTCTCTTTGTCATCACCGTCCTCCCAAAACCCTTTATTTTTATCTTCCAAGTTAAAGACTAAATTAACATATAAAATTCCATGAAATCTTTAAAAAGAAATCGAAAATGGAAATCAAAACCATCATCAGTAAGAAACGATCATACCACTAAAGAATCCTTCCTCAACAACAACAATAATAATAATAATAAGATGTTCCAATATCCAAAGCGAAGACACACACATCTTTAGAAAGAAGACATCTCGATCTACAGAATAGATCAATACATGCGGAGTCACTCGATCCCGTCAACCAGGCCCTACAAGGAACCCAAGCAACAATGCTCTCCATCCATGTCGAAGAGATCCGAATCCACAACAATCGCCTCGAGGAAAAGTACAAGAAGCCGCGATCGAAGAAAAGAGAGAACATCAGGGATCCATAACTCGGTGGAAGAAGAATCGGAGGAAGCGGTCCTTTCTTCAATCCGGGAACAGGGAAGGAGAGGCAGAGGGGAAGAAAGCGGCAGCGAGATCTTCCGGCCTCTCCAGCTACAACCTTCAAGACTGGAAATCTTGAGAGGAAGGAAAGAAGGATGGTAAGAAAATACCGCGCTCGATCGATCGATTGCAATCTGAAGAGGATAGTAAGGAAAGCTTTCACGGCAACGGCAGAAACCCAAAAATGCAGACCGATGGGCGGCCCGGAAACCGCAGAATGGCGCCGTGGGGACTCGAGCCTTTAAGCCCCACTGCCTTTGAAGGGGATTTTCGAGTGTTGGATTGGGATAGGGAAGCAAGAACCCAAGAAAGGGGAAAACAGCAGGCCGAAGACCGTAAACGAGCGGGAGGAAAAGAACGTTCCTATAGGGCTCACCGACGGCGGAGGGGGGGAGGGCGTTCCACGTCCGGTGGTGGTGAAGATATAAGTAGCAGGCTCGCAGCGGCTTATGGCCCCGTTTTAAACTAGCAGGTTATGTATTTAAAACGGAAAATTTCATGGATTGGCATGAAGAAAAGAAGACATCTTCCTTGATATTCACATATATATATATATATAAACAAAGAAATCATCACCTTCAAGAACAAAAGAATTGCGGAGCAAAAGGACAAGATTCGTGCCAGAAATATCGGAGGATGTTACCTTCGGAGATCGGTGGGAGCTGTCGCCTTCGAAGCTGGGACGAACACGATGATCAAAGGGGAGATAAAGAACCCTAGAACAAGAACGAGAACGATGCGGTAAAGCGGGGGACTTTTGCCGAGAGGGAAACGTTCTCATTGGTCAGGCTGTGACCTGACCCGGCCCGGCCCATTTAGATCCGATCCAACCTATTTAGAAGGCTTATGGGGCTGAATTAGGTTCTAAATTTGGGCCATTTTATTTCGGGTTAGATTTAGGATTACTAAATTCAAACCTAAATTTTGGATAATTTTGAATTTTTAACCTTACGACCCAACCTAATAAATTATTTGGATCTAAAAAAGTCCAAAGCACATTGTTCTCTAAGTTATACCTTATGACTGATGTGCATGTCCTGCACATAAGCAGTATTTTGCATCTTGAGTTTATAGCTCGAATTCAAAATATAAAAAGATTTAATGCAATTTCATTGCTAAGTTTTGAAGGCTTATTAAAGAATAACGAATATTTATAGCAACAAAGTAATAACTATGCCTCAACAAAAGCCTCATAATGAACGCATGGGTTGTTCCTCAGATGATCTATTTTGATGGGCACTACATGTTGCTTTTGTAGCTAATCAACTTTATCTAATTTGTAGTTTTTTATCCTTCAAAATCAAAAGGAAAGTAATTGAAGCAGCTTTCTACTCTATAGGCAGAGACATACTCTTTCAAATTCATTTAGACCCTACCCGGATCCAAATTTTTTGGGTTGAGACTGGGTTATATATGGACCAATCTGAATAATCCGTTGGATCAGAAATTTTAGCAATGAACCCAATCCGTCTCGGCTGATCTTCTATTAAATTAGGTATGGATCCAAAATTAAAAGCTAAACAAAAAATTAGGTTGGGTTGGGATCGCTCATGATCTGGTTCGAGCTGACCCATTTACACCCCTACTCATTGGCAGAAAGGATGCCAATGACCAGATTTTTATTTTTATTTACATGGCCCCTTAGCTTTTGTGGAATTACGAACAATGTTTTTTTTACTTTTATATTAATATTATGTGGCGGCGGAAGGAGAGAGTTATAAAAGAAGAGTAATTTAAAATATTAAGATCCTACAGGGAGTGATACGTAAAAATGTAAGTTTCGTCAAATAATGGCCTTGCAATTCCTTTTTTTTTACTTCCCAGAATGGCTCATAAAAGTTTATTATAGAATAATAATATACATACATCCGGTAAGGGTTAAACGTCAAAATTTGCCGACATTAGCTTAACTCGACAAGACATTTTTTATATTTAACTCTCGTAGAACGTCAACATTTCCGAAAAGGTTTCTTGGACAAAAAAAAAGTATGTCATATCGGCGTATTATTAGCCGACTTCAATTCAAACTCAAAGAATACACTTTTACAGATAACCCCAATGAAAAATAAATACTACTTTAGCCGCCTTTCTTAGGTCGCCGGTGTTGATTGGAATACACTCGGTATTCAAATGAATGCATGACACGTGGAATATTGAAAGAATTACTTGCACCCGCTTCAGAAACACTCTAGTCCACACCCTCTAACGTACGGTACCTGTTTTTTTTTCCTGATATTTTTCTACGGGCCCCGTGAATTAGTGAATTTCGGTGGCACCTGCAAGTGGTGCTCTTAATTACAACCCCAGAGCAGAAATGAGTTTGGGGCAGCTGCGTTCCAATGGGGCCTGGCCCAGTGCCTTGGCCCAATATATTGAGGCTCAGCTTACTTAATCCACCCAAGCTAGTAGCGATTTATGAATAGATATGATTCGAACTGATTCACAATATGCACAAAATAGGGGAATTTGAAATTCTGTAGTCTTTTTTTTTGAAGGATAGAAGGGAGGATATAAGTAGTCCGGCTTGAATTTTTTTTGTGGGGCCTTCGGCCGAGCTAAAGTTTAAACTTTTTGAAAAAATCAAACCCGAGCCTTATCCAAGCCCAGGTCTGAACCCAACTCGAGACCGATAAGGGATGCCCGAATTAACAATTTGGGCCAAAAACAAAGCCGGCCCAATTTGGCCCAAATGGCTCCCCTGGTGGAGCGGAGTGAGAGAGGAGCTTAGAGCTCTAAATTTCCTTTGGCTTTTTTTTAGTTTTCCCACAACAAGACGTGAGGGTAATGGCATGCCAAGTTGGTGGATGTGCAACAATGATACATTGGCACGTGGGCTGACCCCTTTGTGGGAATAGCTATCAACTCCGCCAACAGCAAAAACTGGCACTCTCAACTTAGAACAATGTAATCAGCTCCATTTGCTTGGTTGTGAGGCTTACTATGACCTCGGGCAATATATCCGACCGGCTTCCTGAATCTGAGCTCGATTTTTTGGCCCGATCTGGGTTTAGCTCCAGACCGAAAGTGGATCGGTTCGTACAGCTGCTCGAATCCGGCCCGAAAAATATACGTGCCCTGATTTGAAGCCTAAGCTCAATCCAAAATTACTCGGGCCTAAACTGCAGCCCGAACCAAAATCGTCCCGGCCCGATTTGACCTCAGGCTGGCCCGAGCCCACTTCCAGAGGACGTTTTCACTGTGCTGCCAAGCTCCGGTGTGTATTATCAACTACTGCCATACTTTTTTTTCTTGCACCTCAATGCATTGGTCGAGGGCTGGCGTCGCATCGCATGATCAAATGGTCCAACAGCCGTCTCAGTTAAGACTAATTTCTTTGGCAAATTCTGGCATACAACACAAGTCATGCAGACAAACCAATTCAACAGCAGAGTGATACAAATACAACGCAGCTCGAGCCATCTTCCAGGCATCAAGCTTCAATGCATCAAAATAAATGAATAAATAAATAAATAAATAAAAATCTTTCAGGTGGATCTCAGAATTAAGCTTTTAGCTTTCAGACTATGAAACATAGCAGCATGATTGCTCTTCTTCTTTCATAATTTCTGCTTCATCATCTGCACCCCTCCACCGATGGCCAAATCACAGTTAAAAGCCCTCCTTATATTTTTCCAATTGAACAGATTGTGCTCTTGATCAAGGAAGAACAATAATAACTACATGATATCCAAATAGTCGAATAAAGTAGGTGTACTCGTTCCCAAAACACAAGCTTTACTAATGACCTCTCAACAAGAATATTTTTCAGCTAAACATTGTCGAGGTTTACAGAACTTGATAATGGTAACATAGAGTCAGACTGCGTTGGAAAACTTAAAATGGAACATACAGGACAGGAATGTATTACCGCAGCAATTGAATATAATGATTAATACATTTGGGGCAAATTAAAAAGGGAAATAGGTCAGACTTCTCCGGTATGTTGTATAAGATTAGGAGAAATGGTTCCCCTACAGTGACCTACCACATCAGCAGGTCAGATGAGAATGTCTGCGTGATGGAATTCCAGAGCCAGTCTATGGTCTGCTGGAGTAGCTATCACTTTATTGCATCATGTCAACCTTTGTTTATTCGCAGCAGATTCAGCTCCAAGCTCTATCCCAATTTCTAGCTCCTTCTGAATCCAGGCTTCTTCACTGAAGTCATCCACAGACGCGGTCCACTTACTAGTTTCTCTGTCCTTCTTCCTTCTCTTTATCATAGCCTTGATCCTGTCTACATCTAATCCAAATTCCAGATTCTTCTCCATCCAGGCATCATCACTAGAGTCATCCACAGCCACCGCACACTTACTACTTCCTCTCTCCATCTTCCTTCTCTTTATCTTTGCCTTGATTCTGTCAATGTCTGTCTTACCAAGCCCATTGACCACATGGCGGGACTCAGTGATTGCTTGGTCCAAGTCTCTCCCTGATGTCTCGCCATCCTCAGCAACAATACTTTGGCCTTCAGATTCTCTTCGCTGGCATTGAAGCTCCATGTCTATTTGGCCAAGCCCACGAACATCATGGTGTGGCTCCATCCTTACTTGGTCCAATTCCTTCCCCGATCTCTCACCATCCTTAGCAACGCTAAATGGGTCCAAGTCTCTCCCTGATTCCTCACCATCCTTAGCAACACTACTTAGGCTTTCAGTTTCTCTTGGCTGGCATCGCAGCTCTATGTCGATTTTACTAAGCCCATTAACAACATGGTGTGGCTCCAGCCTTGCTTGATCCAAGTCCATCCCCAATCTCTCACCATCCTTAGAAACACCAATTGGGCTTTCAGATTCTCTCGACTGGCATTGCAGCTCTGTTCTCCCATCCACACATGAGCATTCTCCATCTGCACTCGAGCATTTGGCGATCATGCGATTGATGGAACCCACAGGCCTATGCCTGCCAACCTCTCCATCAAAGTCTTGGCTTGAGCTGCTTCTGCATGAATCAGGCATAATCAAAACAGAGTCTGGACTGCTGGAGACCTCTTCCTTTGCTGCCAGTGGGGTATGGATCGGCTTCTCAAGTGCACGAGTCACCATGGGTCTGCTCTTGTAACCCAGTAGCAGTGTCATCCGCTGAATAACCTCTGCAAGCATTTTGAACATACAGGGCACTCGATAAGACTGAGGATTGTATACGCACAAGCTAGTTGGCACTAGCAGACGATAACTGACCTTCTAACTGTTGTGGGGCGACATCAAACTCATGCCACCAAACATGACCCCTTTCGGTTGCAAGTCTGACATTGTGAAGCTTAGCAGCAAGGAAAAGGGAGCCAGCAGCAATATAATGGGGCTTATATTGCAGGCACATTGTAGTCCGAAGCCTATACAATACCAATATGGCAGATATAAGATTTCTGAATGATAGATTAAAAGATTCTGAACTGAAGGGCTGGCTTAGAAGAGATAAGCAGAGGTATAGGACAATAGCAGATGGTGTACCAATCATTCACAAAGTTCCATGCTACTTGTCTCACATCCTTACGAGTGATCTCCAGTTTCTTTAAAGCATCAAGAAGTGGTTTGTAGGGGTGTTGAATATTGAAATCAAACCGAATTGTTGAAAGTAGCAGCCTCTCCCCAATTAAAATTAGTGTCTTCTGCTTCTCAAAAACTTCCTGACAATTAAAATAAAAGAAAAGAAAGGTGAATAGCAGAGGTTACATTGAATGTGCACTTCAATATTGCTGGAAAATAAGAAATTTGCAATACCTTCCGATGAATTTTCTGAGCAGCAGAAGGATCCCTTCTGCACATGGTCTCATATGCTACTATGACAACCTTGTCCAATCCACGTGGTGTATCCTCGACCTTGGAAGCAAGAAACATGCAAACCATTGCAATGGTCTGCCAAAGAAGTCAATTTTTAGACTCACAAGGAAACTGGATAGAACCAGTAAATAACTCATGTACATGGATTTTGATCACCAGTGTTTCTTAAACCATGTTAAGCACCCTTAATCTAGGTATCCAGAGAAAAAAAGTTAATGTCAATGCAATGAACATAGTATAATTCAAGTGCAAGATGCAAAAACTTCTGGCCTGATATGAGCATGTCAGAGCTCTTAGGTGTCACCGTGCTGGAACCATAAAGGTAGAGCAGAAGAAAACCTGAACTACAGCAGGGTCGATACAGCTCTCACAAATCCCTCATATAAAATAGAAGATTGTATTACAAGGTGATGGATATTTTCAGCACTTACTGCATGGTGGATTAAAAGGATGGAGTCATCAAGTTTGTCATATTCTCTCTACAATTGCAACAAATCTGCCATCCCAGTTCAGTGACTGTGGATTAGGCAGTCTTCATGTTCAAATGCCAAAGGAACTTGAGCTCAGTGCAACACAGTGGATATAAAGTAGCAAATATATTTTTCTCGGATCGCCGTACTCTGCAAATCTTTCATAAACAGACTATGTGACCTGGGCTAACCCAAAACTTGGTATGTAGTCAGGGGAAAGGGTCAATGTCTGACAGGAAAAAAAGAAAATGGTAAAGCCTGATGAAAACCTCAACAAATTTGAATGAATACCACATCTACAGAATATTGGACTCCTGGTGATAAAAAGAATTATCTGTAGATTCATAACATCAATATATATATATGATGAAGAACTATTTGATCAACCAAAAGCAAGCAAATGCAATTACACTAAGTCTTGATATTTATCAATGACATTGTTGAATTAGTTGATACTATTAGAAGATAGTTATAGATGGTATTAACTTTTTTTATAAATACATAGAAAAAAGTAGGGTAGTTTGAGAAGTTAGTGACAAGATGCTGCACAATAAACCTATGGGATTTGCACTATCCAAGGAAAAAATTTATACTGCGTGACCAGTAAGTTTTTCGGAGTGACCAATTGTTGCTCAGATCGCTTCTAGCAGCAATTTCATGAGCATAGTTTCCTCAGTGAAAACATAATGCAGAGAAACTGGGTATTACCCCACAGATGAGGAGTTATAAAAGCAAAGATTTGGATATAGCCAATATGACATCAAAACAATAAAATTAATGTGATCATATCCTAAGTGTTAAATTAACAACCCTGATGCAAGCTAACTCCTTTGTGCCATTCTGAATTATAATTAAATCTTATCGATGACCATAAAAAATAAATGAGCTTCATCACACTATTAATTTACCACAAAATAAAAGAACAATTTCTTATCAGAATGAGGTAGAGAATTCATGAAAGTTTGTTTTTTCAGGAGTTGTCAAGCAAACTATTCATGATGGTTCTTAAATAAAAATAAGAAACATTACTGCAGTTAAGCATTTACTTTAAAATAATTATTCTAAAAAAAAAAATCTTTCTTTTGTATTATAATTAGTGCCTCATAGATGAACATAGTTATCTATATCAAATCTTGTTTTCTTCCTCTTCATGTTAATTAGTTCCATGTTTAGAGGAAACTTGGGAAATTGCAGTCTAATTGTAAGGGTTTATCTACATAGCCGACAAAATAGCTTTCCCTGTTCCCTACCCACCAATTTGTCTTCTAGGTTTCACAGCAGATCCCTCACACACCAAAAGTTGCCTAGGCCAAGTTGTTCACACCGATCATAGTGTATGATGTCAGGCTGACAGTCAACAGTAAAATGCTAATAAATTTTGATGGATAGTAGTTCAATCCATAAACATGAATCCAAGGTAATGAGATAAGTTGCCATTGGTTAAGTTACAAGAAACAACTCATACCATCTATATGCAACAACAAAATTTATACAAATACACCTGAGATACTGAGGCCATTCTTTTTAGTCTCCATAATCATCAAATGTCCCATAAACCATAAGGATCGTGCTACAATACAACACCTTCTACCAAGGCAGACAACAATTCCACAACACAATCGTTAAATATGAGTTACCTAAAGAAAAGATACTGGATTTAGTAAATATACTTCCAAGGTATTCTTAAACTGTTCATACAGTCAGTTCCAGCAAACTCACGAGAATTAAATAATGCAAGTAAAGTATCTGTTCTTTTCCGTATTCAATTTCAAAAAATATGAAATTATATATCAAGAAACAGACATATTTTAAAAGCACCCTTGCATTAAGGGAAAAGTGTTAAGCTTTTCAATCAGCATTTCTGGAAGCACTAAGAGAGATGACACAAGAGTTAGGGAGAGGACGCGGAGGGTGGGAGAGACACACAAGATCAAGTATCTTATCTACCATTTTTTACCTGCCATTCATTCTTTGCATGTGACTGGTGGAGATAAAAGCGATGGCAAAACATGATTGCCGTTGCAATTGTGATCTGTGGTCTGCGAGAAAAGACAATTATCAATGTTCACCTAAACATTATGAAGCAGCATAACCAATTATAAGAGAAATATAAATTATAACCAGAAATGGCGCTAGACAGCTATACAACATAACTAAATCAAGCCTACAAGGCTATAACATTCTAGAAGCTAAAAGACTTTGGCAAACAAGCTTAACAACAAGGTTGACATAAACAAGTAATTGAGTCTTGTGCAAAGAAGTACACAGCATAATCGCCACTTCAGAGATAGGTGTACAAAGTGAAATCCAAAGCATAAACGAGGAATAAGGGACAGAAATGCACTCAGTGTAGAAAAAAAGCACTTTGTTAACAAGTACACAGGAAACGCATGGAAAATAAGCTGCAAGCGAAACCAGTTTACTGATTTTCTGCATACTCCTTCCAATTAAAAGTGTTTTCCTTAGAAAAACCAAATTAAATAAGTTTCTCAAACACATAACTTCCACCGCATATGCTTGGTAAGCAGGAAAATTAGTTCCTCCATAACATTACCATAGTAAAAATTATCTAAAAAATCTCCAAAAGTGTTACTAAAATATGTTAAAGGTATAAAAGCACCTTAATATAACTTTGCATATTAGACAAGATCTAACTAGTGTGATATTTAAAACAAAAATTAGCTTGTCAATGACAAACTGTTATTTAAAAAGGTAAATGCTCCAATTGATGTCCAGATGCATTTAGCATGTCCTTCAGGAAAATTGTTTCTCCATAACATTACAATAATAAAAATTATCTAAAAGATCTAAAAAATTGTTACTTTAATATGTTTAAAGGTATAAAAGCAACCGTAATATCACTTTGCATATTAGACAAGATCGAGCTAGCATGATAGTTAAAAAAAAAAGCTTGTCAATGACAAACTGTTATTCAACATCATCAAAGTTTTAACTAATGTACACAACTACACATGCATTAAGCATGTCCTAGCAGTTGTGGATAAAATTATGCAGATTTCAGTAATTTTTTTCCCAAAAATATCACGCTCTTACTGATTATACATAATCGCAACAGAAAATAGATACATACAGTCCAAGTCTCATGCCAACATCACGGAGGAATGAACAATATAACATCCGCAGTTGCGATTCCTTCCTTGCGTCAATTCCATCTTTCCGTGAGGGGGAGTTATTCTCAATCTCTTCTCTACTGAAATACCAGCTAGATTTAAACTTATCTGCAGTATCGCGCTCTCCATCTCTGGTCATTCCAAGCTGAAACAGGACTACTGAAGGCTCCTCTGCCATTTTCACCTTTACCTTCCAATACGAAATACCACAGTTAAACAGCACTTTTAAAGTATTGACTCTTCCATATGAATGGGTGATAAGCTTTCACTCACTTCCTGACAGAACCAACCAATTTCCTGCAAATCAATATAGATGCCTTGTGAGAGAGAAGGCATGGCACTGCAACATAACCAGAACCATAAGCATGATAGTGGCCCGAAAAAAAGAAAAAAAAAGGAATCACACCATATAGCAACAGCAAAGGTCAATCACTTATTCTCCAAACATTGCATGCAAAATGAACTAAAAGTTCAAGTGAAATTTAAAGGTCGATGGCTCTATCATAAATGATTCACCATAACATTTTCATTTTCATTTAGTAAGTTCCTAGTCATAAGATGGGTACTTTCTTTTTATACATAAGTATGTTGCAGTTCCATTAGAAAAGATATGTTACAGTTACATGGCAACCCACTCATTCTCTTCATATAATGGTCGGCTGCCCTTTAATAGACTTGGCAAATATAACATGAAACATGGAATCATAAAGACTCTAGGGACCGAAAAAACATCTGATCTCAATCTTGATCGACCAAATAAACCAATATTTTATAAAACATAATAAAACTCTTAAAAATTAAACCTAGAGCCCTATCAAATTGCAAACACAGCAGATTAGACTAAAATTACAGCAAATACACTTGAAAATTTATCTTTTGACACCAATATCTTCACTTTCTTGCTAATAAACTTTGATCTTCTAACACCAAAATAAACTTACTGAGACTTCTCGCAGGAAGTAAATCAAGTAAATCAAGTATAGTCACCATGGTCAAGATATGCAATTCCCACCACTATAGCCACAAGTAACAGACAATGCATTTAGCAAGATAGTGAGAAACTTAAAATAAGATGGAGGGAGAAATATTTAATCATAAAATGATAAAAAGTAGATTCAAAAATGTTATCAACCATCATACAGGTACAAAAAGCCAACGCATGTCACTTTTTACAAACAGAATCTGATAAACAGATAAAAATTTATGACCGTCCCCTACAGTTTCCTTTCTTATAAGCAAACAGCAGCGGACAATTTTTACATGATTTATGTAAAATCCACCAATCCATGAAGAATTAGTAATTAACTGAAAGAATATGAAAAAGCCAAGACATCTCACAAATAGATGAATCTTCAAGGCCAACCCTTATGGCTTGTCGTTTCCTAGGAATATCAGACAATTTTTACATGGATGCATGTAAAAGTCACTAATCCATTAAGAATGACTATAGCTGCAAGTGTATTACACCAAATGACACGTGATGATTAATACATCCATACATAACACAAATGCCAGTGAAGTCATCTCTACGCCAGCAGCCACAACTGCCAAGTGGGTGATTTAGCATTGCACAAAGCTCACCAACAAAATTATACATTTGTATACATGTGTATAAACAAACACCTACTTCAAACATGAACAGAAATTGTGCTTCACTATACACCATGCATGCAACACTCAGTACTTGGATTATAGATTAGACTCATCAAATAACCAATAATTTTGAATCTCCAATTACCCCTATGAACTAAACTTGTTTGTTTGCTAGTATGTCCTGCAGTTTAGATATCTAGAAAGCCAAGGATCTCCGAATATAGAACAAAACTTTAAGAAGGTGAAATTTAAATAAAACTCTTTATTAAATATCTAACAGGTTCAACAATTCGTGAAAAATCGCTATAGTCTTCACCAACTGCTCCACACACATGCTCAGCTTGTATAACCAACTTATTGAGTTCAGTAAGTATAACATGAAGCAAACCATTGCTACACAGTCATCCAAATAGTAGTTCAAGAAATCATAAATAATCATTATGCCAATGGGAGTCCAGGACTTCTTTTACACCAAACAAGCATCAACACTGCAACATGTGGAGGGGCTAATAGCAAGTCAGCAAGAAAATAAATCCCTATATTGCATAATGTCAACAAAACTATGAAAACCGTTTATTAACAATAAGTATGGCTTATAGACCTACAAATACTTATACAACAAGCGAAGGTCGTGATACCAAACCAAAATCAGAGGCATTTCGTTACAGCACGCTATGTCCTAAAGATTAAGTAACTAATACCCATCAACCAGATGAGTCCCTGTCCACAACCAAGAAAGCCCTAACCCCACTCGAACCAGCATAAAACCAAAATATAATGACGAAATTATAACCACCGAGATATGAAATCACATAACAAGCGAGTTTCGGAAGAAAAATCCAGAGATTTTCACGAGATTTCAGCTTTTTTGCACCAGAGCAAACGGAGGAAAAGATCAAACCACAGAAAAATTGCACAATCTCAGGATAAAAAAGTGAAAATTTCATGGATTGGCATGAAGAAAAGAAGACATCTTCCTTGATATTCATATATAAAAACAAGAAATCATCACCCTCAAGAACAAGAGAATTGCGGAGCAAAAGGACAAGATTCGTGCCAGAAATATCGGAGGGTGTTACCTTCGGAGATCGGTGGCAGCTGTCGCCTTGGAAGCTGGGAGGAACACGATGATCAAAGGGGAGCGAAAGAACCCTAGAAGAAGAACGAGAACGATAGGGTGAAACGGGATTCTCCTGCCGAGAGGGAAACGATCTCATCGGTGGAAACGACGCCAACGACCATCAGATTTTTATTTTTATTCACATGACCCCCTTAAATACTGTGGAATTAAGAACAATGTTTTTTTTGCCTCTTATATTAACATCATGTGGTGGCGAGGAGGAGAGTGTTATAGAGGAGAACTAATTTGCAATATTAAAAATAGTAAAAATATAAGTTACCGTCAAATAACAGCGGGCAATTTGCGTTTTTTTTACTTCCCAGAATGTCTCATAAAAGTTTATTATAGAACAATAATATACATAAATCTGGTGAGGGTTAGACGTCAAAATTTGCCGACATTAGCTAAATTCGACAAGGCATTTTTATATTTAACCCTTATTGGACATCAACATTTCTGAAAAGGTTTCTTGGGCAAGAAGAAGAAAAACGTATGTAATATCGGCGTACTATTAGCCGACTTCTATTCAAACTCAAAGAATACACTTTTACAGGTACCCCCATGCAAAATAAATACTACTTTAACCCTTTTTTTTTTTTTTTTTTGCTTAGAAAAAGGGATAGGGGGAGGAAGGGACAAGCCCACCCCCGCGTAGCAGCCCCACTGGGCCCCCGCCCCGCCAGGAGAATGTTCGATGCGGGCAGAAATGGCCGTGTGTTGGGCACCCCGACCGGTTTTACTCATACCCTCCCCATCCGTAGGCCCGGCTCAGCTACTCTTCTGAGCTCTTGCTCGAGTCCCACATGTGAGTACGTCACACCCGGCACCACCCCGACTACTAGCAGTTCAAGAGCGGTCCTACACCACAAGTCCAAGCAGTGGCCAAAGTAGTGAGCTCCGGTCCATAATTTAATCGTCGCCGCAGCGATTCGAACTTGAGATCTTGTGGTTAGAATTACTGCCCAGTACCACTAGGCTACCACCTTGGTGACTACTTTAACCTTTTTGTAGGCCTTTCCTAGGCCGTCGGTGTTGACTATATACACCACGTGACCAAAAATGATACAAGGATCGTGGTTCGCGCATCTGGTTGATTGGAGTACACTCGGTTTTCAAATGAATGCATGACACGTAGCAACCAGTGGTCCTGCGAGCGTGGAATATCGAAAGAATTACTTGCACCCAGTTCAGTACACTCTAGTCTACACCCCCAGTACCTGTATTTTTTTTTTTTTCTGATGTTTCGCTACGGGTCCCGTGAATTAGTGATTTTGCGTGTCATCTTCAGGTGGTGCTCTTAATTACAACCCCAGAGCGGAAATGAGTTCGGGGCAGCTGGGCTGCAATGGGCCCTGGATGGGGCCTGGCCCAGTGCCTTGGCACAAAATATAGAGGCTCAGCTTACTTAATCCACCAAGCTAGTACTGAGTAGCGATTTATGAATGGATATGATTTGAACTGATTCACAATATGCACAAAATAAGGGAATTTGAAATTCTGTAGCTTTTTTTTTTTTTTTTTTTGAAGGAGAGAGGGGGGGGGGGGGGGGGGGGGGGGATGAAATCCAAATCCATCAAACTTCACGAGCCCATAAATAAATAAAAGGATGGGAAGGGAGAAATTAGAAAGTGAAAGAAAAAAGCATGTAATGAATTTTCCTTTTTATTTTAACTCCTAAATAAAGGCTTCTTTATGTCATTTACTTCATGTTGCTCGACTAAACGAAAAGGAAATCTGATATATAATATATAAGTAGACAAAAATATAATCCACACGGCCCTACCAAAAAAAAAAAAAGATGCGCACACCGAGCTGAGCTTAATTCAATGGTTTTGATTGTGAGTGACACCCTCTTGAAGAATTCGATCCATCCATGGATTAAATTCTTGTATTGCATTATGTACTTAAAGTTAATGCAAAAAAAATAATTTGGGTTAGAATTTCTTCATTCTTCTTTTAAAAAAATTGTAAAATCGAAAAAAGAAAGGAGATATGGCAGGTTCCAACCGACGGTCCAAATCCAGGACAATCTGGAATTGCAAACCAAGGAACTTACGATGGAACATGTTTTTATTTGGATCCAGCAGAACACGATTTCCAGTTTAATATTGATGCAAAGAAATCGAACGGCTTTCGGCCCGCAAAGCAATCTTCAGGACGGAGCCGCATAAAATGGGCAGTACCATCTGGGCCAACTCACCCCATTTGTGGAAAAGCCCGTTTACTAATGGGCCGGGCCATCTCGTCGACTTGTTTGTTGCATCACCTTGTTTGAGGAGAGAGAAAAGAAGGGGTGATAACAGTTTCTTTAAAGCAACTAGGAGAACCAAATGGTTGGCCGTGATAACAACGGCGATACAAAGGATCGAACTGTTTCTCTCGACGTGACTCAATCTCAACGCAAGAGTTGAGCATGTATGTCACAATATTATAATAAAGATACATGATTCTGTGTATCATCGAGATTACAAAGAATATTACATTCAAAACTTAAATAAATAAATAATCTTTTAAATACGGGAGAAAAGAATATCTTAAGTTACTATAACATCCACGTAATTATAAAGATTGGCATAATCATTTCTAGGTTTATGAATATCTAGAAAATCATTTTGATTCTCTATATATATTCATAGAGGATTTGGTCGATCTTTTACCAAGTTGATGAAGATTTGCCCCTATATCAATGTTTGTCATCAGGGAGATCGCATGCACATCTTTTATTTAACAAAGGTGACCGAATCCATCACCATTTTTTCAGATATTAGAACAACCGGATAGAATGCATATCAGTGTTGCCTAAGAGATAATACGGCAGTTGTTAGGGAACAAATAATCATTGGAATTAGCAAGTTTCGTGCCAAGGTTGCATTGTTTTGGAAGCCAGGTTTACGATGTGCAGTAGAGACCCACTTCCGCGTCACCAGTCGTCACAGGCCCCATAGCTTTCCACACGGTAGCTACAGCCCACCACATTTTCTAGATCGAACGCTAAGGGGAAAGTTGACTTGGTGACTCGGCTTCCACGAAGGGGAAAGTTGATTTTACAAGGGAAACTTTCTCTCCAATTCAATGCGTGTAATTAGGAAAATACTTGGATCGCCATGTTGACATGAAAGGGTAGCATAAAGCATGTAAATTGTGGTCTTAGTCGAATGGATGGATGGATGGAGAGAGAGAGAGAGAGAGAGGGAGAGAGAGAGAGAGAGTATATATTGTAATCAAGCAATGCTTTACAGAAGCAAAAGCTCCCACTCAAAACTTTTAGGCTGCATGAACTGTTTGAAGCCGCGAACAAGATTACCTAGTGCAATTAGACGAGGGGCAGGCATGGCTTTAGGAAAGGCGTTCTTTCTTTGGAAACTTGTTTGATTAGATCATACTTTTTTTTTTTGTGTGGTTAAAGTAGGTCTTATTATTTCGTTATGGGTGATGGATTCTTCATTGTGGTTTTGATGGTAAGGCAATCAGTCTTTTCATCGGGTTGTGGTCCTGATAACATTAATAATTGAAAAGATACGAGATAAAGGACCATGAGGCATTGCCTTGCAAGTGGGATTGATGATAAGATACCCAAATCATCCTGCTGGCCTGCCCATATATTTTGACATATTTACGCTATCTTTCGTTTATACGCAAACAAGGATAGAATGGCAGCGAGCTGCGACAGTCACGTCGATCCGCAACGCTGCGAAACAAGTAAATATTACGAAATATTTGCTAAGTAGGCATATAGAAGTATAGAACATTTGTTTCTTCTTTTCTATCTGATAATTATAAGGATGACAATGAGGTGGGCATGGACACCGCAGGTCATTATACGTAGCCACCGTGAAATCGTACAGCCATATCCAATCTCTACCTACCATGGGGTGAGTAAGCACGTAGATTTAAATGCGACGGATTGGGATGGGTTGAGATGGACAAGGCAGTCAAGCTATATATATATATATATATATTCTTACATACAAAATAAATAAATAATATATACATATATATATATATATAATCTTAATAATTTATATAATATTAAATAAAATAAGAATCGAAGATATAAAACATAACTATTTACACCGCTTTCGGACCGAACAACTATGATCCAAAAGGTTAGTACACTAGTGGTGCAAGATGAAATAATTAATAGTATAAACTAAATACATTAAAAGAGTGGACCGATACGCCAAGACAACAAATCAAATAATTAATATATAGGCAAAAAGGGGGTAAGAGCTATCTACCTAAGAAAAGAAGCAAATTCTAAAGATGGTAGTTGGTCAATAGTTGTCATTACCCATGATATAGAAAAATTATAATAGTTATACCTATCTATATTTCCACTACCTATAACTTAAAAGCAAGGGTAGCACTACCTATCAACAATAGCAATAGTTGACCTATGGTACATAATAGCAAAGACAAATATTCAAGATGTGTAGTAGCACCCCTCTTATTAATTACAAGAATCTACTTATAAATATCAGATTGTAATGTCGAGAAGAAGAAGGATTGTTCGGCAATCCAAATCATCGATGCATTTTATATTATCTTAGCTCATCAATAACTTCCTATTTTATGAGTAGTGTTAACTTAATTTTTTACTATCATAGCTCAGGCTACATTCCTCTCATCTTCATCCGAAATTCACTTTATTCGAATGGTGATGTGACGGTGATAAAATTTATCGAAGATAAGAGACTTGGACCCATGTTAATCTCGTATCCTTTCTTCAATCGCTATCTTTCCAAATAATCTGACGATGGTAGCATGCTTGCGCACCTATTTATCCTACTATTTGACTTATTACCACTCTTTTCCTAGGATACTTAGATAGGAAAAAAAAAAAGGGTGAAAGCAAGTTCCTTGGCAACAATAAAAAAAATATTATTAGTTAGGAAATCAAATGTCTGTCAAACTAAAAAAGGCAAGTAATTAAAAAATGAACAACTAAGTATGTATTGGAGTCGGATCCACTGCTGGTTTTAGAATGAAGAAGTGCCCTAATCTGGCCTATAATGTTGGGCCGAGTTGGGTACCCAAGCCAGCGAAGTAATTTTCCTCCCTATTTAATAATTTTTGTAATCACGTTTTAAGGACGAAGGGTGAGAATGTAGGTTTCCGACAACTACATTTAGATCAGCTTGTTGGCATTTCTATATTCAAAGTTAAATAAAAGCAATTCTTCCAATATCTATTTTTTAAAATATTTAGAGGGGAAAAAAATAAAAGAAAAATATCTTGTTCCAAGTGGCTGTGACGTGAAACTACCATTCGCCCATAAAATGCTTGTTTTCATCTCTAACACCTGCAAAGAGGCTTACATCAAGCCCCTTTTTTTGTGCTCAGACGACTTCGATTTTGATCACGCAATTGAATTATTCTTGTTCAACGTCTCATTATCTATACATTCATTTCAAATTATTAATTTACTTGTCATCGTGCAGAGGCCATTCTTAGAAGTCTCGACTCAGTATTGACATTGGGATCATCTCATGCATGCGCAAATAATTAACAAGCTTTGATTGGTAGTTCAATTAGTGCAATTATGATGGATAATTAAGCAAGGAGGCAGAGTTCGGTGCATCTCATAATTATTGTACTCTATGCAGTGATTAATTTTAATTCCGTGTCCTCTAAAGTGGTTGTACATGTCTTGTTGGGACTTTCTTGAATCTCAAACGGGTCCCATGAATGGAAAGTGAGAACCTTTTGGCTCTGCACAGAAACCGGCTACCGTCGACCTTTGTTGTCTAGTTCCATAAATTAATTTTTGTTGCGAGATATATATATATATATATATATATATATATATTTCTAATGTAAATGGAGGGAGCAAGATGCTTCTCCCAGTCATAATTTATTAAAATAAAATGTACAAATAAGAATAGAAGATAAGATTAAGGAATGAGAGGAAAAATGTCAAAAGAGGAGATAAGTCTGAGAAGCTCCCGGTGCCATCCCATAAATCAAAAGGATGCAAATTTTTCTGAAGAATCCATGATGGGGATGCTCTCTTTGAAAGAAAGATTCTTGACTTCCTCCGTGCCAAATCTGCCAACAAAGAACCATCTGCTATTGGTCTCAAACGTTCATAATGTTTGAACGAATGCGTTCCTGCCTCCAATTAAAAAAAAGAGCATAAATATTTGGTAGCCCATCCTTGATGCTGAGACATCTTTTTGAAGGAAGTCCATATCCTTTTTGTAGATGAACATTTAAAAAATAGAAGATTGACAGTTTTCTTCAAAGCACACCGTTTTTTCAAAGACGTTGTTTCGCTAGATCTTAGATAATCTCTACTATAATTCATGATAAGTTTTATTTTTCAAAATTATTCTACTCAGAAAATATTTTTAATTTTTTTAATTCTGCATGGCTACTTAAAATATTTTCAATAAATAATTAATATAAAATTAAATATACACGCGCCAATAATATAGATTCTCACAAAGTAGCCTAAGAAATGGTACTGTTGAAGGATTACCATCTTATTTGTTATGCTATAATAATACAAACAAGCGGTCAAAACGACCAAACAAGATAGTAAAAGATTGGATTTCGCTGTTCCAGAAAGTGGATGCATCCCATTAAAAAAATAAAAAAAAGTGTTTTAATTATTGGTGTACAAGTCATTTTGATGGAGGGTCCGAAAGACAAGCCGAAGACGCACTGCAGCACGGTAGAGACAGCTAGCAAAGCCTTTTTTTTTTTCTTTTTTTTGCTTGGAAATTGTTCCAAAATGTTTGATGGTAAAAAAAAAAAAAAAAAAAGTTTGCAGGTCAAAAAAGAAGGAAATTAATATGCTTTTCGATTTGCCCGTCTCCTTCGATGGCATTCGCCTTTCATATCGAATCTTTTGGTTGACCAGTTGCACAGCTACAAATAACTCCTCTCCAGTAAAAAAGACAATAAAATCTTCGTACGTGATCCATAGATCGAGCAAAATAAGGGAAGATACGGTGAATCTCAGCATGTGTACGTTGACCGCATCCTATATATATTTTTTGCCCCCTTCGTTCGAAGTGGAATTTAAGATGGATGTTGAGGAGCCGGAGCGCTAATTTTTAAATATTTTGAGGACAATAATGACACTTTGCTCAAAATGTTATCATCACAATCCAATAGTGGCTATATATCTCATCTATATACAAATTATATAGATAACTTAAATGGCCATTGGTATATATGTAAATATAGTCTTTACTTTGGTTATATGTAACCATTGACGAAAGGCCTTTTAACAACTACGTGGACCACTTCATAAAGTCTAATCCAATGGCATATTTCTGTAAGTATTATCTTTTTTTTTTTTTTTTGAAATCAATGACCTTCACGTTCCTTAATTTGCAATGAATTCAAAGTGTCCCAATCTCTTTCTCTTTTTTTTATTGAGTTTTGTAATGTTTTCTTTCTTGATAGGGAATTAAATGCCACCAACTCCAGGGGGCGAGGCGTCCTTGTGCAGGCAATCTAGCTAAGCAATCGTACACACCGCTTCTCAAGACAAGGGAATGGGGTTTGAAAAAAAAAAAACTCCTCTGAAACTAGCTCCAGTGCTTTTCTTGGAGTCGTCGAGTCTCGGTTCTCGGAGGAAAAGTCAGTAGGTTACGTCCAAGCTTGTAATTAAGCAATATTCTTGAGAAATTCCAAAAGAACGCATGGCCCAGATGGCCATGTCTTGGTCCATCTGCAAGAAACTCTGCCGGTGGATTTGGTCCCCTCCTAATGTATGATGCAGCTAATGATAACCTCAAGGAATGAATGATGCAAAATAGATTACGTGAAAGAATGGCCAACGAGATAAAAGCATAGATTTCAAGCTAGGAGAATATAAGAAACATTGAAATTTTAGACACGTCGGGCCTGGGTCTTGGTAGGTGGATGTTAATCTTAAAATTTAATGACAAGGTGATAAAAGTCAATGAAAATTTCCATGGATGGACGCATGCGGAAAATAATGTTTCTGCAGTCAATGAGCGTCATGGGAAGCTTATAATGTAGCATTTACGATGATAAAAGTTTCGTATAGCAACACTGACGCTACATGCTGACTCTTATAACCAAATAGAATCGAGCCAGCTGTATGAGAATCGTCCCTAGACTTCAACATATATAATGGGAAAGGAAACAAAATGTCAATTAATCAGCAAGATTTTGTTATGCAGATGACGAAAGAAGACAAGTGTTTGGTCAAGCTTGTTTAGGCCTAATTTTTGCTCGAGCCACCTCATTCAGACAGAGAACTTTAGTGTATTAATTAAAAACTAGGAGATGAGATGTTAACTAGTTGCTAGTTGCTGGAAATCATTACAATGACATGAGCTCCCCATGCTACCACTTCTAAAATCTATCATTCCAGTTCATCGGATGAGGAAAAAAGAACCCCCCTGTTGTTGTAAAAAATTTAAAAAAAAAATAAAGAAGATAATAATCAAAAGTAATCATAAAACCATAGAAGATAAATACATATATATGATAAGGATCAAGAAGAGATCTGACATTCAATTTGTATAGCCTTGCAGACCTCTTTTAGATACTTCAGTAGAATAGGTTCAAATGGGTGCGACCAGTTTTTGCAGACCCCTTCGGTGTTTCGTATTTATGCCGAGATGCGTCACAAGCCAGATAAATTCCCCTTCTTTTGGGCCTATAAGGCTATAACGGATATAACGGAATTTTAAATATGGTAGCACGAGATGGATGAAGCAGCACACCACAATGAGCTAAGGCTAATAGCCTCTTCCTCCAGTCTCCTTCCCTCCATCTTCCTTCTCTTCCCTTTCGCCAATTCCCTTGAGGCAATATTGTTCGAAGCGGTCGGCGATGCTCTGAGGGACCGACACCAGCATGGTGAAGGCATGCAGATCTCCGATCACGGGAAGGAAGAGGCAGTATATCTCGCTAGCCAGAGGGCCCATGTGAAGAGGCCTCCCTACCCCGAAATCCAGGTCCTCCAATCCAAGCTTCGACCATGGCGAGATGACCAAGGTCGACGAGAGGTCCGGCTTTCCCCTCCTCGCCTCCAAGAGATCGATCATGGACCGAATGTAATCGTCGTCGAGGCTCGCCTTGGCCTCCTGCACCAACTTCACACCGTAGCGCGCATTGGATGTCACCAACCGGTCCACCGAAGTCTCCGCGCAGCCTAGCACGAAACCATTTCCGTAGAAGCCTCGTGGAAGCTCGGGCTTCAGCCTCTTGCGCACGCTGACGGAGAAGAGGAGCTTGACGCGAAGAGAGGGCGGCGGGTCCAGAGACCTGATCCAGGCGCGCCACACGTGCGAAGCTAGGACTTCGAAGGAGGTGCATTTGATGGAGGGAACGCATTGCTTCTTGAGGTGAAGGATCTGCGAAGCGGTGAAGGTCACGGCGACCGGGACTAGCGGCTGAGATAGGAGGAGTTGGGTCAGGAGCTCCACGGCGGGCTCGCCGGCCGGCGGTCCGTTGAATTCAGGGTGGAAGAAGGGGATACAGGGTGGCGTTCGGGGCTTCAGCGCGTGGCGGCCGTGGAAGGGGGTGACCGGGAGATTGGCATTAGGTTTCGCGGTGATTTGGGCCCATGCATGGAGAAATTGAGCTGATCCAATGCCATCGCAGAGGCAGTGATTGATGGAGGTAGTTAGTATCAACCCGCCGCAGCTTAGATGAGTCGCCTGAGCACGAGAAAAAGGGAAAAGTAGTAAGTTAGTTTCAGGTTCTTTTTCAGCGTTCTCAACTGCTGCTATGCATCACCTGTAATTTGATGTCAAGAGGTTTCCCTTTTCATTAAGAAAAAAGTTTGGTACCGAGTGGGAATTCTAGATTTGGTTTGACATGCTGAGGGCCAAACTCAGATGATGATGATTGTTGTGGTTCAAATTCTTTGTTTGTCATCAATGATGATCTCTGATCAATTCGGTCCATGCTCTCACGAAGATGAGCCCAAATGGTAGGCCACCATTAGACGGTGGTAGTGGAGCTCGCTCCAGAATGATGACTCATCGTGGAAAAGCAGAAGAGTCATTATCTCGAAAGGAACGGCAACAACTACATCACTACCGGAGAGAATACCATCTAAACAGATTTCTTTAGGGGTTTCTTTTCGTTTTTTACTCTGTAATCTTGTAACAATATAACAAAGCGATTAAGTTAAGAATCAAAATCCGATTTTTCGAAGGATAAGAATTAAGAAAGCGATCACAAGGATCTATGTATTATTTCCGCGCCATTTTCGCGGAAGCTGGGGCAGACAGCTGAATCAAGCAAGGACAAGGAAATTCCATGGAAAAAAGCTGAGTAACCACCTATGGACAAGGATTTATAGGCTGGTACAAGTGAGATCTCTCTTCATAGACTGAATCATAGAATATAATCTGCCATCAAAAGGATGTCGATCTCAATCTATCGTGAGTGCTAGTGGACTCGAGATTTCTTGGAAGATATCTTAGGAAACAGGGGATTGTACTGCATATATATTTTAAAAAAACAAAGTGATAGGAAAAGGGACGCAAAGAGCAATGAATGTGCTTCGAGAAAGCAGATCTCCTGCTCGGTTTGGGCCTTAAAGAATGGAGGAAAAGATATCGAAAGGCGCAGAGCATCATAGACCGAAAAAAAGTAGGGAGAGAAGGAAAAAGAGAAAGGAATATGGCACGCCACCCCTAAAAGCTTCGTTAAACGGTTCCATACCCCTAGCCATCGCGAATCCACTGCCATTTTAAGGAAGCAAAGTTTGTTCAGGCAAAGAACCAAATCTAAGAACAACAGAGAGAAAATGGAAATAAACAAGTAGAAAAATCAAAAAAGCATAGCTACAATATCTATTCCACATGCGTAGCTGCATTTTAGATTAAATTAAACTTCTCTAGCATAAATACTAAGTCGGAAAACATCAGATAAAGCATAAACTCCCCGCGACTTCGGTAGGAATAAAAAAAGAAAGACAAGACCAGACAAGACAACCAATAAACAGATCACAAAATATATAGCTTCCATTATATATACATATATTATTATTATTATTATTACTATTATTATTAAAAAGATAGGTACAAATAAAACAGAGATAAAAACCTACCGAGCAGGCTTGAAGATGGATAGAGCTTTCATTACAGACAGATGATATTATATATTTTGAAGTAAAGAAAGGAGCGGAGCAATAAAAGGAAAGAAAGAGAAGAAGAGTCATGGAGAGGAGCTCACCTGAACAACAAGTGGAGGAACGCTGACAAAGCTCTGAGCTTCCACCCTGTACAAGAGCTTCCTCCAAGACCTGTTGGGCTTTCGCGAGCCTTCTAGAAATTCTGCCACAGAGAGATCCACATACCCCTCGGCAAAGAGAGCCCCCTCCCCATTGCAGTCCACCTCCAGCTTCTCCCCATCCTCCTCACTAATCCTGAGCCTCCCTGCTAAAGGGTAGTACTCCACCAAAACCTTGGACAGGGACTCCTTCAAGACCTCCACCTCCACCGATCTCTTATACAAGTATAAGTACTTGATCGAGAACCTCAAAAACTTCTGATCATCAAGGTTGGAGAGGTAGAGGGTGTGCCTTGGTGTGGTGCTGCTCGGCTTCACCAAGGTGGGCTCTGTTGGGTAGCGGCAGTCTGGGATCTCTATGGACTCTGTCATGGCCTCCAATTTCAAGGACACCAGATAAACCCGGAGAGTGATATATATAGAGGTTCAGCGTTGAAAGAGACTCGAAATCATGGGAATGAGAAGTGGGTGTCGCCTGTGTGCGTGTGAGAGAGAGAGAGGGTGGGATTTGGAGACATGTACTGCTAGATTCTCTAGCCGGTGACAAGGTGGGAAGTAGTAGTTGGAGGAGCAGAGAGGTAAATCAGGGAAGTTAGGCAGGACGGGCTGTCATCTGGCCTGCTTAGATTTGGTATTATTTTTAAGCCCAGCCTCTTATGGTTGTGGGCAATTAAATTGAGCCATGGGGTCTACACAAATTAGTGCGAGAGGGCGCACGGACCGGGACGGGGATGAGCCTTATAATGGGATGGCACGTTGGATCAGATGGATCAGGCTTTTGTTTTTTTTCAATAAAAAAATCTCCGGTGGTAATGAATGGGGTGACAATGACAATGGACCCTTCCATGTTGATGCGAGAATCTTAAGCCTTTTTAGCTACACGTTACGTTGCATGTGTAGTGCCTCATGGTCCCCAAAACATCAAGACTATTCTAAGAACAGGTGAAATTGCCTATATTTCGATATGAACTTGGATTATGGAGAGAAAATTGATTAAACAACTATTTAATCTCATATGATTTGAATCTAGAGCCAGCAGTTAAAAATGTAGAAAAAAAAATTCTACATTTTAGATTTATCAGGGGCTTTAGTTTTGTTGTTAAGAAAGTAAACATAACTATACTGAAAACTTCTTACTATTTAACGTAAAAGACAAAAGTCCGCTAACGGTAGCGTGTATTATTTCGGAAAGCTTCTTTTTACATGTTGCCCCTTTTTTTTTCTAAGCCTTGGTCAACTTACCTCTGACACAATCGATGCAAGTTAAAAACTCACCAGCATCTACGTTAGAGTAAATTTCATTCTTTATAAATCTTTTAGTTGGCTCTTTTGATATATGACCGAGTCTTTTATCCTGCAACATAAAGATTTACTTATTTTTTATAATGCAAAAATTCAATCACTGCAACCTGCAGTTAGAAAAAAAAAATTCTAACAAAAAATTCACCACAAAGTCTGAGCAGACAGCAAAGTCTTATGGACCCGTGATTCTGGGATCAGTCCTTTAAGCATGGAACCCATACTTGAATCCTTAAAAGTCAAGCATGGTGGAAAATGCTCGAAGATCATTTGGATGCTTGCACAAAGCTTTATATGCACGCCGACAACATTGTAGGTAGGTGGTCCGCTAATCTACACAAGTAGCATGGAATTTAATGGCTGTTTTTCTGAACTTTCCAAAGAAAAAACTGGAGCCTAGGTAAATAAACTTCATGGCTAGCTTTAGGCTCAAATAAATTAACCCCTTAATCCATCAATCCGAACATTATGTGGACGAGCCTTAGTACAAATCGAGATATGTTAAGTGTGGGTGGTGTAGTCTCGGCAATGCCAATATGTCAATTGTAGTTAAACCATCCGATGTTAATCTATATGATTGCTTTGCCTCTAATTAATATCAACATATAACTAAGTTGGTATCTTTTAATTACTTAATGCAAAAGGAATTCTTTTCTTTTCTTTTCTTTTTCTACGTTTGCTGATCAGTGCTTCTAGATAGTGTGGCCTACCGAGAAGGATAAATTAACCCTAGTCCCACTAGCTCCAAGGCCACTCCATTTATGCATGATATAATGCCGACTGACATCACTCTCATGCCACATAGCTTCATCTCACATGCTCCCACATCCCATTTCACGAAAGCCATCATGCGAGAGAAACCTCAGAGATGCAAGTTGAGATCTCAAGTCACCACGCAGGCCAAAAGCTCCATTTCTATCACTCCATCCTTCTTTCCTTGACGAACCCAACTAAGAATACGAAAAAGATGCACATTTTCGTTCTTGTCGTTTCCTAGATTTCACGTGCCAATCCTGTGCTCATCTTCCATCTTGCAAATATCCCATAGGATCTGTGACAGAATTTATATTGCATCACTGTGCGGTAATGGGAGGCACATATCTGAGTCGTATCAGAGAGTAGCACTGCCTTTCACCTTTATGAAAAAGAATTCAATGCGGTTTCTAAAGCTTTATAGGGGTCTATCTGTAATCATAGAAGCATCCATTTTTCTCCATTCGTATAACTTAAATCAATAATTAAGACATGCAATCTTGGAAGCACTCCTCTTTGGTGCATGAAAAGTTAGACAGCCAGAATGTAATACCTTAACCATATCTATTGATATGATGGGCCGACGGTAACTTCTCTCTCTCTCTCTCTCTCTCTCTCCCCTTTTTTTTAAAAATCTCCGCCTCTATTGCTTCTCTCGATTTCGCTTTGAATCAAATGACATAACTAAGAGTTTGCTTTGGGAAGCAAAGAGCCTAAAGCGATATAATCGAGAAAAGATTGTGAAACAGGGGTCGGGAGAGGGATTCGCCTTCCTTCGCATGAAATCCACCGTTGGATCGTCCACCGCACAGCTTTTAAAACACTCAGAACTTTATTACTCATCTGCTATGCAGATCTCAAAGTAATCCTTCTTCTATGCTAAAGATACAGCGGCATCCTATGAAACAGATCCATAACAACATTAAAGACTTGATGATGCGTTGTATTTTGGATCAAGTCATCCCACTCTGTTGTCAAAACATGTTAATCCATAACGACATGCAAACATAACAAACCGACCAAGTCAAGTAATCATAAAAATCTTCCATCGTCATTATCTGTGATGACCTATATATACGGGGTGTGCGTTCGGTTTCATATCGTTTATTTGCCGGATAGATTTTGAGTAATTATATAGGATCAAGAAATCTAAATACTACCTTCTAACTAGTTTTTTTATATGAGATTATAGGTCGTTAGAAATGGTATCAGAGCGGACCCGACTCATAGCCTATTTGGACTAGGGGACACTACAGCACGGGCTCATTGAGACTAATCACAGGCTGATCGTGGTGTTTATGATTTGATTTGAGTGGATCTAGATCTCTAGTCTAACGAGGATGCTAGAGTATAAATGAGCAGAGTATGTGATGACCCGTACAGACATGCGCTTAGTCTTACATTAGTTATTTGCTGGATAAATCTTAGGTACTTATATATGATCAAAGAATTCAAATAATACTTTCCTACTAGTTTGTTTAGGTGAGGTCATAGGTTGTTACGCTGTCTAAGCCCATGGGGGTTGGTCCATTAGGCTAGTCCCTTGTGTGCCCATGGATAGAGCAGAGAGACAGCAAAATAATGTTATAACTGAAAAGGATATAATAAAATAGAGGGCATTAGAAGAGTTTAGGTTGGTACATTTAGACTCGAGCAACTTGGCCAAAGATGACCTTGATTTGTAATGATTTTGGAAGATGGGCTACTGCTACAGCATCTTGGATCAGGGTAACAAGCACATGATCAACATGCATTTGGCATTGTATAAAGATCACTAAAGGAAAAATAAGGTACGAATATTGGCGATGTTCAGGTTCTCCATGCACATTAATTTGTTCGCTGGTTGTTCGGCGGGCTCCGAGTGAATCTCATTACTCTTGCACTTTTATGAACTGAAAATGGGCCAAGAACGCTTTATTGCTTGAAAGTGTTGGTCCGGAGTGAATGGAATTTCTTGTCCCTGTTTCATAATGAGAAAGATGTAGGCTAAGAGCTAGGGGCATCCTCTTTGGTAGGCCTATGGCATGAGACATAGAGGACCAGGGATGGACAAATGAGGTAGGAAAGCAAGGAGCTTATAACTTAGCTTTTCTGACTTTATTTAAATCTTTTTGACTTCAGATTGTGTAGGGGAACTGGTTAACTTGTCAAAGATACAGAACAGCGTTGGGCATCTCCTTTTTGAAACAGTGCGCCCTACCATGGTTCCAAGCTAGCTCGAACTAGCTTACTATAATGATTGACTTTTAATCGGAATCCAATTCCAGTCAAGAAAAAAAACTACAAGCATATACCGCGCAGAAGGCTTTAAATTTGAGTTGAGCTCACCATCAAAGACTAACCCCTCGATTCCTCACCGACCTAAGACTCTTAATTAAATCTTCTTAGCTATCCAACTGAAGAAAGAACCATGTTCTTCTTTGCTTGATTGAAGAGAATGAGTCGATGAGTCAAATTATGGACTGACCATGTCAAAATCAACCATGTGCCTGAATACCGTATAGAGCTAGCAAAAGGAGTAGTTCAAAGCATCAAGATAAAGGATCTTAACGTAACCCATTTAGTCAAAATGATCAGATTCGCTTCTTTATCTTAGATTACAGAACCAATTCTGGTTGGCCCCGGATCATGTTGGAGATGGACGAGCGTGAGCCACCAATGTTGACTTTGGGGCTGGCTGGTGATGACACAAATGGGTTTGAAGTGGGTCAAGTTGGGCAGAAAACATGCCCATTTTTGGGCATTCTTGGACCTGGTCTGCTCCGGATTGGTCAAATTCTGCTCCAAATCTGGGCTGGGGAGAGTCCTCGAATCCGGCTCGCATGCATCGATTTATCGTCGTAGGCCCAAGAACCTAAACAGCGCTCTGGAAAAAGAGAACGAGAAGCCCGCGCAGGCTAGACTGGGCTGAACTGTGACCTAACTGATCTAAAGTGGATCAGGTCTTGTCAGGTGATATCGGCCCAAACAGGAAATTTAATATAAATTAATTATACATGATTTTCTGTTTGATTCTGTGGCTCTGCACAATTTATGTGGTGCTGTATTTTATGAAATCACATCGAAGGCAATGCAGCTCTTTTGTCAGTGCACTTTTCATACTTATTCTTTTTGATACCTTTATCACTAAATTTCATAAAATACAAGTTAAGTGCCCGAGCAGCCTGATCAGACCGATCACTTTAATCCTGTTAAGTGCCTATGAAACCTATTATTGATGAACCCTCTCGAATGACATTAGCCCTATTCAAGTTCTGTATCCAATCGAGTTGCTTAGAATTGATTTAATCGGGCCACTATCATCCGGCCAACCGTTCTCTTTGTCTTTTTAGTTTAATACAATTAAAGTTATTGAATAGAAATTATATTACTTTTAATGTCTTTAAATAGGTTTAATATGTTCATCTAGTAAAGTTTGAAGGTTTAAGGCGAAAGAGGTAAGTAACCTTGACACTCCTTATTAGTTTTTAAATTTTCATATATTTTTTATACTTATAATATTAAATGTTGATGATATTATTTTTTTAAAAAAATTAAGGATCAAGCATACGGCATTATGAAACTCATAATTTATTGTGAAATAATAGTTTTATAAATATTTTAATATTAATGACAGGCTTATGAACTATAAACTACACACTTATGAAAATAGTATTTTTGCTATGAAAAGAATAACTTCATGATTATTCTACTGTTAAACTCTTATTTACGGACTATGAACTCTATAAAGTTATTTAATATTTTATTTATGTATGATTTAAAAAATATGACTTAAGAAAAAAAGTTTTAAAAACTATGACAAGAAGGCCCTCAGATAGCTATGTATGGCTCCTAAACATGAAGTAGATCAACATCTAATTCCATACGATCCTGCTAGCAAGTAATAGTAGTTGATAGTAGTTAGCGTACGACTCTGACAGCGGATAATAATAGTTGGCGTACGACCCTACCATCGGGTAATATTAGTTGGTATTTTGTTAATTACAACTCCATCATGGGTATAATAGTGACTTTAACATTTAGTCTGATCAGAGCAGTAATTTGATCAATGATATAGTTAAATGATAAATAATTTATGATTTATTTATGCTATACACCTAGAACCATGTTTATGATGTATTGATGATTTATGCATGCATGATTGACTTTATGACTTACATTATCATATAATAATGAAATGTTCTATCTTACAATAGTTGCGATTTTCTCTACTCTACTAAACTCAAAATAGAAATAAATAAATACATAATATATGTTTAGTTATTATTTATGAACAAAAGATATTCTATGTAATTGTTTAAGTAATAACATAATTTATATAATCACAATGTATTTCGGCTATAATATTGATATATAATGGCGGAGTCCGTATGCATACATGCACTAACAAACATCTCGGTTTTTCAAAATTAAATGAACTGTCTTAAGCTTGGCTCAACTGGAAAACAGAGCTGGATCTAGGCCTGGGTCGCTTGAACTCAGCTCATCTACGCCCCGTCTTATTCTAGTTCCATAATATTTGAACTTAAGTATAGCTAGGGTTCCCTTATCCTACGAGGCAAAAGGAGGAGCGCCAACCTTATTCTATAAGGAGAAAAGTTATCCTGGAGGAAAGAACAGAATAACCCTCAAGCCCGGCCCATGTATTTTCGCTCATGCCCAGCTGAAAAGCAATGCTGTCTCAGACTTCCACCTGGTTCAAGTGATCTCCTCTAGGGAGGAGCCAAACTTTTCAATCTTTGCACTGCAATCTAAAGTAATAGTGGGTGTTAAGATCAACTGGATGGATATTAACTAGATGTTAGAAGTGGATTATACAATATGAACTTTCATATTTTTGTTCACTACATATCATCTATTACAATAAGCAATCAAATATTTTTTTCGAGGAAACTCATTTAGTTAAAGTTGTGTTCTCTTTATTTCCCTTTCCCTTAGGGAAGAAGCTTCTTGTCATATTGCTGCATCCACTTGTGCAACTTGAGATAACCACAGTACACTATCACAGTTTTTTTCCCTGCATACATAGTTTCCTCTCATAGGAAAACTTGAACTGCTCTCTGGGATGGCTAAAGGGGTGGTTGCATCTTACCACAGTTATTTCTCGCACTGTGTATGCACATGTACTGCACTGCTACACGCCTGCTGGACCCCATGAAAGCAGTGTAAAATGCAAGAGGGTGTGGAAAGCGGTGGTGGTTGCTAAAGCTGAAAGATAATGGAAGATCCTACATTCTTTTAAAAGCCGGAAGCTATGCAAAGAGAATCTAGATATTTTGCTAGTGAGGGACAGAAACAGGATTTTCGTCCGACATCCATGTCCAGTGTACTGTCAGACCTAAAATGTGAAGGAGACTTCAAGAAGTATGCGATGCTATTACATACAGAAAATGAGCCTGCATCAGAATGTCTGAAATAAATGGTGCAATAATCTGCAATTGTGTTTCAAAGGAACAAGTTAATAGTTTGGCTTTTGAAAATTCTTCTACATATATATGATCAAATAAGCATGTTACCAAAAAAAAATTGTCCAAATATAGTACGTGGTAATGAATTTTATATATATATATATATATATATATATATATATATGTATGTATGTATGTACGTATATCAAAGTTGGGAGAATCATGGAGTTAGGGGTGTCCCTATGGAAGATTTCAACTTCTTTCTCTCTCTCTCTCTCTCTCTCTCTCTTTTGTGGGCGTGCGCGCGCGCGCGCGCGCGCGTGTGTGTGTGAGAGAGAGAGCTTGCTTCATCCATCAGTATTTTGTTGAAGTTATGGGGATTATGGACATTCAGGAGGACACAAATTAGCATTTATGAAACATAAATACATATCTTATCGACATGAATCGAACATGATTTCAAGTACGGTACAACCTTTCAAAGTAGGTCATAAGAGCCGACGTACTCCACTTTAGCTAGCTGCTTGAAAATGCCCCAGGCCACATGGAGTTCTACGTCACAATTACCTAAAATCCCATTTCTGGTTTTGAGAATAAGCTAAAATCCTATTCTTTCGGGGGGTGGGGGATTCCAGTTTCATGGTTTTTCTCCATCCCTCGAAAGAGATTCCCTTCTTTATAACCTCATACTTTCTTTTTTTTTTGCTGAATTCATGTCTCATGCATTCAAGTAACTTGCAAGGAAGTTCAGAATATATACTTGGATTCTAGTCCAAGTCTGGATGTTTGGACTGGCCTTCTGGTAATGGTTGGGGGGTTTAAGGGTTAATGGCGGAGGGTGTTGTATCCAAATTGCCTACTGTTCTTACACAAGAACTTCTTGCCATTATGGGTTATAAACTGAGACGTGAACACTAATTGGGTCAGGTATGAGTGAACTGGGACAGTCTTTTCTCTTCTCTTTTTTTTAAAAAAAATAATGTCGGCTTCGTCAAGCTAAATTAAAGATTCTGAAGGTGCACGTGAAACCTAGATCCAGTTCCAGTACCGTCTTAGGCACTTTATTCTGACAACTTGCTTTTGGCATTTTTAGTTTGGTATCGTAAATCAGTACCTAGTTCAGATCAGTTGGTAGAACAAACGAGCAGTACTTATGCTCAGATGCAGCCTAAGTGGGATTATTTTGGTTTACTTGCTTGTGATGATGAAGAGACATGTGAATAAAGTGCGCTTCCTTCCTACTGTGTTTATTCCTTGCTTCTTCGCAGATTATACCCATGGCTAAGGTTAAAGATGCGTCTAGTAATCCATCCAGGTTTGCATTTCCCGTATGTTTTCTCATAACAGGGTAAGGAGCGAAACATTGCTATCTCAAGGGTCTATATCTTCGTAACTATAGTTATTCTCTACATCCAGATTCCAAACGTAACTGGAGTTATTATCTACATCCAAATTCCAAACTCATGCTGACGAGAATGTGCTTAGATGTTGATAAAATGATAAGGTGATCAAGAAGTATTCTTAATTCAAATTTTAATTTTTCTCATAACAATGGTGATGCCAGCTGAATCTTTATTACGCTAGCTCAACAGTGAAGCATTGGAGAAACTCGAACATTTAGCAAGAACATATATAAGAAAGAGATAGGGGGATGTGAAAATATAAAACCTTGGAAGGAAAGTTAAAACAATAAAATCATTTTACGTGCAAAGCAAAACTATCAAATCCATTTAATGTAAAGTGTGCAATTCAACCCATAATTCTATATCAGAACCTCAATTCTTGTTGGGCATCTCTTACTATACAACAACAGGAAGCAGGCGACCATCAATTGCTGCTGCAGGGGCATTAATTCACCTTCTCCTGGGCGAAGAAATCTTAAAGTAAGATCACTTGAATGGCAGCTTGCTATGGCTGTCTGCTGCCAACAATGGAGAGAGAAATGAGAGACTATTCTTACAGAAGAAGTCCTCCATAGCTGCTGCTTTAGCCAGGATGGTGAACCACTTCATTGAGTGTGGTTGTATCTAAATTATGGTAGCTGATTACCATAGAGAGCTAGTATCTAACTTATGCAATCTTTCCTTATATTAATTCATAAACCGGGTAGGACACCTCTCTCCATTTTCCATAAAAAAGGAGCACTTGAAGCTGGCTTTCAAGTAGTACTGATCTTTCCTTCAAAAGAGAAGGATATGATCTTCATGTTCTTTTCCCTGATGGTTGAATATACCAACCCGACAAACCGAACAGATCTTTTGTCATCTCGTTTCCTTTACTGCCTCTCCCTTGGTCATTCCACAAAGGATGCACACATATCAAACTGGAAGGAGTTCAGAAGACATTGCAATCATGGAACTCCATACAGCCACGAATAGTATTCTAATGGCTTCACTAATATGTACGTACATCCTTCAGTCCTCAGCGGAGAAGGCTTCGATCTATAAATGAACTTAATTACTCTCAGTACTTGCCACAGGAAGCAATCCATGATTAGGAAATACGTGATGGTTTAGTGCCCATTACTATATCCGGTGGTCCTAATTGCTCCAATAAAATGTATTATTCTAGATTCTTGGTGCTTTTCTCCTTTTTTAATTAGTGCTCTAGACTTTCTAGTTTATGAAAGATTAGTAAACGGAAGCATCAAAGCACAGTAATCTACATGGAGAGGGGAATCGATGGTGGAACACTAGCTGGTTAGCATGAAGATGGCCAAGTACGTACAAGTTGCAAAAGAACACCACGCGAATATTGGTGGGGCCAAACTGCAGCAGACGGTAATGTGACGTTGGTTGGCCTGCCTTGGGCTGTCGTCTCCAGTGGGCGTGGAGTTGGGGGTTTGACACCAACTTGATGTTTGAGAGCACCAAACGCCAGTGGGGTATATCCTGTGGGCACCTTGGGGTCTCTGCCCTGTGGCTGAAACTCACACACCACCCTCCTCCTCTTATCACTGCCGTGGGACCCACTTGCGGTCCGTTTTGTAGTGGGATGGAAGCGTGCATGTTGGAATCCATTGTATTACTTCTCTTGCCGTGTCGATATATCATAGAATAATGACAAGAAGCGGGGTCCATTAGGAAAAAAAAAAAAGAAAAAGGGTTGCTGTGGGAGATGCTTTTGAACTGTGAAGTTTGTGTTGGTGGTTTGGTAGGTCGACTGAATGCACGTTAACGTTGTTACAATCATGAAGGCCATTTCCTTCTATCTAGATTGGATATATCATGGAGGCAATTTCCCTCTATTTTCTTTGTTTTTAATCACCAAACGATAAGAAATAATTGAGTCCAGTTGCATGTCATAATACAACCACCACCACCAAGATATGCGATAGGTATAGCATTGCTTAAATAAATATTTTATAATTTTTAATAAACAAAACTGAAAAATAATTACTTGATAGTATTGTTTAAAAAATATTTTTATACAAAAAAATAGAAAAATATTTTAACAAAAATTATAAAAATCTAACTTCTCACTCCTACTTATGATCACAAGGCAGAAGCAGCACGAAACATATCCTCACATAATTATTAATATTTCTGGCACATCTATGCATTTGGACCACTTAAAAAGAAATAAAAAAATATGCAACATTCTTTCTATATTTATTTTACATAAAATAACAAAGATCGTTACTTAGACTTGCAATGGGGAATATCAAACTGGGGAAAGGCATGATATGTGCTCTCGTGATCTTGCTAGGTGCACCCTTTCATGCCGTACGCGGTCTGGTTGCTTTCTATTCAAAAAAAAAAAAAAAAAAAAAAAAACCACGTACTCGTCGGTGATGGGGGCCGGTCCTTGATGACACTTGTCGACGTGCGGTTTCTTGTCATGCCTAGGGGCCACATCTTAGATCAGCACCAGCAATCTTGGTCGGAGTGCCGTCCTCTCAAAATTCCGAACTTCAACTGGAAGTACCTCGCGCGCATCCAAGGTTATTGACCCGTTTACAGGGCATCTTTCTTTCTTCATCGATCTTCTCTCTTTCTCTCAAAAGATGATGGCGTTTTTGGAACTGCCTCCTAGCTTCCATTTCCTAGCTAGGCCTAGCATGGCGTGGGCCCAATTGCAGGCATTAAGATATAGTTTTGGTCCATATCCATGTGCCCTTGCAGCAAGAGTCACAGTTGTTATCAGCTGAAAACAGGCAGCCTTGCTCTGCCCTCTGCTCAGTTATCTCAATAAGATGGCTTCAGCTTTGCCACCTTTCTCCTTTGGTTGACAAGATTTACATCAGAACAAAGCAAGGGTCAGTGTCTTGCTTGTAACCTTGTCTCCGGAAATTTCGATCAAAAACCTTGTCCTTGGAAGCATGTAGAGATGCCTTTATTATCCGATGGGTTGTGACTGGCTTGATGCCAAAAAGGTTACACAAAATCATAATAATATGCAAAAAGTTGTGCTCTATTAATGCCCCAGCATTGCTGAAATAAATTCTCTCTCTCTCTCTCTCTTTTGAAAAAAAAAAAGCAAAACGGTGGGAGGCCCACTTCACCTTGCATTATCAAAATACATCATAATTGGTTTACTTCCCAGTTTAACTATTGGTCATCACTCATCAATATAACGTTAATCTGCTTACTGGTATTCCATTTGACGTTGGTGCCAACAGTGTCTCATCTTGCCTGAGGAGAGCAAGTTAAACGTACCGGAATCTACCTCTCACATGATTTATATGCAAGGGACAATGCGCATTTTGTAGGGAAGGAAGAAAGAATAAAAGAAAACATCTTATGCCTTCTCCGATCTAAGACGGCTCCAATACTATACCATGTTTCATCATATGCAGAGAGAATTACATAACGGTTTATGTGCATTGATGCAGCCCCATAGCAATTCTTCTACAACTTTTAGGTCATGGGGGTCGGACGAGCTCGGACGTTAATATTTGAAAATAGAAAAGAAAGATCGTGGCGAATGCAGTAGCCTTGGATGGACAAAGTAGGCAATGCCTTTTCTCGTATTTGTTTTTGGTAAGTGGTGCAACTGATGAGGAAGCTTCCCTCGGGAGCCGAAAGCAGAGGCGGCTTAGAACTGCACCATTAGGAGCACCCAAGGAGTAGAAAAAGTTTCCCATGTAGAGTAGTGGTTTTCAAGGCTGTCAAGTGCCTTTGAGAGGCCTAGAAAGCCTTTTCCGCTTTCTAGTTTTTAATTTCATCCTTTTCCTTCTCTTCCATCAATTGGGTCCCTTGGGAACTTCAACAAGAGAAAAGCAGGAGAGGCTATCAACCCACATGGAGGTGGAATCCTCCTCCGATCTACCCTGATCTGAAAAGTGGAGAGATTTCTCAAAAAAGGGATATCTTATAGCATGTCATGCGAGCCAAATGGCATGGCAGGCTTTTTCGGCCGATGGCATGTCATCAGACTGAGTGGGCCGCCCGTGGCAACACCTTTCTGCTCATCCTTGCCCGTGGAGAGCTGCAACCACCCAAAGCAGATCGTTATAGTAGGCACCTTTGTGCGAGTTCTAACAAGTTTTAAATGAGGTTGTGAGCACTGATCAAGGATGACATGGATCCAATTTTCTTCTTCAAGCTTCTAGCCTGTGATTCAAGGTTCAAGCAAACATCGATCTTACAACGTTAAGTGAAAACTTAATTTTTGCTCCATAATGGAATCGTTTTTAGTCTCTCTTTTTCTTCTCCCATTCAATAATTGAATCAGAAGGCCTTATATAAATGCCCCCATCCTAAATATCTTCGGTATTACTTCCAACCCAAGTTAGCTCCACAAATCTCTCAAATGATCTCCAAAATGCTCCATGCAGGTAATTTACTTATCAGGGTTCCACCCAACAATTAATAACCCAACATTAAGTCAGCAACAAAATAAACAGATAGGTATATGATCAAGGGCAGGGAACTAATTTAAGGTAATTTTGTAGACACCCCGCAATCCTCTCTGAAATTCTAAGGTCTCGTATGAGCAAAGTGCATGCAAATGGTCCTAATGGTGTACTGCAGTTTTTAGTTATTAGAGACTGCAGGGACTATCCCTAACCTGATGTATATATCCAACATCGAGCATGCATGGCTAGGGCCAGCTCTGAAAAGATCAACTATCTCGAGGGGTTCATCTGCAAGTACCAAAATGATGGGGTCGGTTGGAGAATCAAGTATATATGATTCTCAAACCAACGTGGATTTCTTTTGGAACCATTGATTAGAATGGTCCTAGATGGTCAAATGAATTGAAAGACACTGTAACGCTGAAAGGAACCAACACTCGGTCCCGATTGAAAGTTACCGAATTTTCACTCCTCCCTCCTGATCTTAGAGGAATATTTGAGATTAGACTGCTGAGGGTTGGCAGGAATGACTTTTGAGGCTGTGAAACATACTCTCTCACACATTAACTCTTCAAAATGAGAGATGCCCGCTGAAGTCATGTATTTATTTTAAAAAGTTGTTGGCTCAAAATCTAATCCTAAGTCGATAAAAAAGAAGAAGAAGAAGAAAGAACCCATAGAATTCTCCCTTCTTGGAATCTATCCATTCAAGCCGTTTAAATCTTTAAGCGAGTCCAAGGGAATACTTTAAATGGTGGCCGAGCTTTAGATGGTTCACAAGTCTAATAAGTATCTAATGCTCATATTTGACCGTTATATTTAAAGAAGAGAAATTATTCCGCAGAATAGCTTGTGGTATTTGTTTATGTGAAGTTATTAGCACCATGATAGATGATCAGACTATAAGTTGAGTGGGACACAACCTAAACTTTCTTTTTTCTTCCCGTTTAGGATAAGTAGAGAAAATTAACTCTCGAATAGTTAAACATCGGGTGTCGGAGTACCTCAACATGGTGCAGCGCATCCAGAAGCAGCTGGACGGCTGGAGAGCGGCCTCCTAATCCATGATGGGTAAGCTGGCGCTGGTGAGATCGGTCATGAACTCCATATTGGCCTAGCTCATGTCTAACATAGTCATTTTGAAGAGTGTGTTGATGAGGATTGAGCGTCTTCTCTGAAGCTTTCTGTAGAGCTCATATGGCGGTGGACATAGCGTGCACCTATTGGCTTAGGAGATGGTCTGCTAGCCGACTTGCGAGAGAGCGCTGGATGTCCAGTTCCTTCTTATGAGGAGAGAGGCGCTGATTGCTCGGGTTGCAGTGAGACTGGTACTTGAGCGGTAGTGCTTCTGGAGCCAGGTGATCACTGGCTGCTGTGGATTGGTTACGGTGGGCAGGGTAGCTCAGAGTGGTCGAAGGTGCTCCTTCCTCTGATGAGAGATCTACAGGTACGTGCCCACTGCCTTGGCTAACACGAAGAGGCCGATTGGTGATGGCTGCAGTGTGGATGTTGTGGAGGACTCTTGGGCCGATCATGGTCAACATTGAGGCCATGGACGGTCTACGGGTTTGAGATCTTCTCCGCCCTAATGGGGTAGAGCGGGATACCAGCCGGATTGGCTATCTGTTTGGTGAGCGCTTTATGGAGAAAGTCCAATCGCTGGCAATTCTGAAGAGTGCTAGTCTGGATGTGAGCAATCCCAGGGTTAGAATGAAAGATATCAATGACCTTCTTCACCGTAAGCAGCACCCAAGGTAGGATATTTGCGCCTAGATTTGGAGGTTCGGTCTTTACCCAAGGATTGCCCTGTTCCTCTAAAAGGTGGTTTGGGGTTGGTTACCAACGAGATTTATGCTGAGGGGGAGGAATCTAGGCATGCAATCATAGTGCTTCGGTGCCAGGTGGAGAAGAACGTGGACCACGTTCTGTTCTAGTACAATCGAGCTAGAAGAATTTGGAGGCTTGTTGATATCCCGTCGGATGCTTGGTGCCAATCAGGCCCCTTCACCTAGGCACTCGGATGGTGGGCTCTGCTCCTTAGACCTTGTATATGGCTATTGGGGTGACTTACATTGCTTACCATATTTGGCTGGCCAGAAACGCTTGAATATTTAGAGAGAGTAGCGCTGCATCCAGGTTCATCGTGGAGCAGGCCCGTGTACAGGTGGCAGAGATCATCTATACAGGTCTATCAGACAGGCCTTTGACAGCTTGGGGCATTTGGGGCTCTACATCCGCTCTTATAGTGCTACGGATGATGTTTTTCACTTGAGAGCTCCTATCTCTGAGTTTCCTCAAGGTCAACTTCGATGGATACATGCTGAATGATGGCAGAAGAGGCGGTGTGGGCTTCGTGATCAGAGGCTCAGACTTTAGGATGGTTGTTGGCAGTGGGTGCTAGATCTTCAATATTTCTGTTCTTAGGGCGGAGCTGTGGGCAACTTGAGCTGGTATGTGTCAAGTCCGGCGTGTTCTATGGGCCAGCGCAATTCTGCTCAATGGTGACTCGATTACGGTGATTGGCTGGATCACAGGGGCACCAGCAGTATAGGTGGTGGCCACCCATTGCTCTGAAATATTTGGGCCATGGTAGATGGAGACATGGCCTTTTTCATTAAGCCTGTCTATAGGGAGGCCAATGAAGCTGTGGACTGAGTGGCCTCGTATGTGGTCGACCAATCTAGGAGTGCTCTCTAGGTTGGAGAGAAAAAGCTTTTTAGAATGCTCCGAGATTTTTTTTTTAAATTTTTTAAATATATTTATATTAGAAGTGTACAAATCATCTATTATAGCAAAAAAAAAAAAAAAAAACTACGGTGTTTGCCGAAAGGAAAGACAGGGCACATGTGCGATTGAACCTTTCCTTGATCTCTTATGCTTTCCAAAGTTGAAATCTAAATCCATGTGAAAAGCCCTTCAGATCTGATTACTTGGACCATTCATATCTTTTCGCCACATGTCAAATCGCTTGGCAGATGGCAATAGATGACTGATAAACCCTTTTTAAAAAACTCTGGAACGTTATTAGGCTGTGGGCTCCCACTAGCTTAATGTAGTTGCTCACGGATTACCACTCTTCAACAACGGAGCACTTATTTGCACAAAAAACGAGTCGCGACCGAAGTTATTAGGTGAGCAACACTGGACCTGCATCACGTTAGAAGACAAAAACATAGAGTATCTTAAAGAGAGAGCGAAAAAAAAATGTACCTTCAAATAAAAGAGTGTTACTGTGTGTCAGAATTACGACGGATGCATCATGATACATATGGCTGACGCACCTTACTCTCACAACAGCACTAGTGCTACAGAAGACTGGAAAGCAAAAGCATAATGGAGTATTGCTACATTTGGGAGAAGCATCAGCAGATTAACAAGCTGTGAGAATTCGATAGCAATGATTCTTTTGAGGTACGAGTTGTAGTGATAGTCTATAATCATTTTGTTCTAAAAGAATTTATGTTCTAGTGTACAATCTCTCGGGTTGGTATACAATCTATTGATATTGTTTGGAAATATTTTACCTAAAAATTACTATATTTTTATTTTATAAAAATATTATAAATAAATAATTTATTGGAACAAAATCAAATAATTGAAAAAAAAACTTATCTAAACCGAGGAGTGTGATATACACTGTCCTAAGAACGTGATTCGGCCTCTACGTGTAGATTTACAAGATCTCATCCTCAAGATACAACAAGCCAATCTAGCTCGATTCTCCTCTAGTGAGTATAATCGCTGTGGAGACTTACCCGATTGGCTCTTTTATATACTTAGAAAATAAAAAAGATAGAAAATAGAAAATCGAAGGGTAGAAAAAAATTTTTTATTCGTAGAAGAAACTCTTGCAAGATAAAGTATTAGTGAGAAAGAGAGAGGCCGAATTGTTTTTGAATTAATTCTGAAGGAGTCTATTTATAAACTCTATTCAAAAGACCGAAGAGACGTGATGGTTTCAGAAATACATTATACTTCGGAAATATCATATATTTTTCGAAAACTAACTTTTTTTTTTTTTTTTTCCGAAGAGTTGCAATTCTTATAAAATAACTAAAATTTTAAAAATAAGAAAGAATATTTTTTTTAAAATTAAAACTTCAATAATGCCAACATGGGCCAAAGAATCAACTAGAGCATAATATGATAAGACACCAACAAAAGAAAGGCCAACTTCGGTGAGATTATTAAACCATCCTCTGCTTTTTCCTCGGCGACAATCTGGTGGTGGCTTAGAAACTGCGGCGGCATGGGGAAACAGCAACGAGGCAGGACAAAAGCCTGTTTCATGTCTGGGATAACATTTGAACGGATTCAGACCGTTCCTTTGTATTGGCTATGACTCTGAAGAGCAATTCTTGTGCTGGAAAGAACTTCTCAAATTAATGACTCCACGGTCCAATGAAAAAGTTTTAATCAAGAGTATTTACAAAAAAAGCAAAAAAATGCATATGGAGGAAGAGTCACTCTGATTGGTTTAATTTATGGGGATGGGCGGCTAAGGTGACAGCATTGACTTGACCAAAGGACCCACGACTCACTTGGCTAATCACAGAAATGTTTCCCATTTCATCTTCTGGTAGGTCACTTGTGGGCCCTTTTCTACTTGATGCCAAAGGACAAAATGTAAAATTAAGCGACTAGAATTGTAAAGATTCTTTAAACATCTTCATTATCATCTAAGATTTTAATAGTTGAATATAATGACTTGCACATATATATCCATTTTACTGTTTCAGCCAAAATTCAACATTTGGGTCACTTTTAAACAATGTTCTACCTCTTATCTTAATTGATATATAAGGTGATGGATTGTGTTGTTTAGATAGTGACGAACTACGTAGACACTGGAGATGCCAGAACTTAAAAGAAGCTCGCTATCTACTCAATTGGATGTCCAACAACCATTTCATTCGATGTAGAGCTTCTTCAAGCTAGATCAAGTTAGATCCATGGTACCAAGGACAACCATGATCATGGTAATTATTAAAGGCACCGATGGATAGCCTTGATATCCACTTGCCCATGTTTTAATTTTGAATAAAATTTACAACTATTAAATCTTGGTCCAAAATCTAAACATAGTACTTGCATGAAAATAGATTGTACATGAATACAAGTAACTCATAAATCGAGCCTAAAATATATTTCAATTATTAAAATCCAACTCCAAAACATTCATGAGACTCCAAAGCCTCTATTCCCATATTATATTAACTGCAAACTGTAATTCCCTTATCTATTTTTTGACTCCACTTTTCCTAATGGTTCTAAGATGTCTGAGTCTCTCATGGTAGGGACTTGTGTGCATTGCACATGCCAAAATCTATCCAACACCCTGAATTTCCATGAAAACTAATACTTTTAAAATGTTGGATTTGTATGGTGATGTATCTCAAATTTTTGACTAGAGCAATCATAGCAACATGCACATTAGGTAATACTAAATGCAAGTATTAATACATAAGTTTCGAATCTTAGGGGTGGTTAGATTATCTTCCTTGTACGAGGACACATAATATAGCTATTACTACATATTCACTGCCACAAAAATATTGAAACATGAAAAAAAAAAGAATTTAATTGGTGCTGCACTCTTCAACTTTGACCTAAAATTGTTGAGGAAGCAAGCTAGATTTTTGTTTTATATGCTAGGTTCTCTCTACATTCATGGCATGGAATTTTGGGAGAAGCAGGCCCTTTTTTTGTCCCTGAAAGGAAATTTTAGCAGCTTCTCACCCATAATTCATGCTGATTTTCTTCAAGCAGCCTCGGATGTGGTCCTCGCCAAAAGCCATTACTGTCACTTGGGGCCGAAACTTTTATCCTGCGCTCTTAGAATTTGGCATGAGGCATTGAATGTGGACGACTGTCAAGATATCCAACTTGGTAGAAAGAATTCGACCTCATCCTGCTCCCTCCAAGCTTCAAGTTGCCGCCCATCACACCAAATTCCTCTTAAGTTTGAGAAAGACATTAAAAATAAAATACAAGAAAGAAAGAAAGAGAGAGAGGGAAGGGGAAGGAGGAAGGCTCCGCGGGGCTTGGGCCCTCGCGTGCGGCGGCGGCGGACGCAGTTAATTTCGGTAACGGTAAAATCCTCGGAAAGGTAAAAGGCAAAGAACAATCCCACCACCAAACAGCCGGAATAGCCCAGTGATCTAAGGTAAAGATTCCTTATCTTGATAGGCAGTCACCGTCTCTGAATAAGGTTATAATTTTTTTTTGTTGCTACGAATAAGGTTATAATTTTGGATCGAGTTTATTTCTTCTATAAAGAAGATAGAAAGAAAATTTGGGTTACGTGGGAGTGAATCCAGAGAGAAAGAATTACAAAATCAGAAAAATCAAAAAAAAATAGAGAACAAGGTTGAGAGAGAGAGTGAGTCTATGATTTTGGTGGTAGAGTAGATAAACTGGCTGGCATTTGAGCAGAGACTTTGATACAAAATGAAATACCCTGTTTGAGATGGGATTGGAAAAAATAATCCACCATTCATACAAGACTACAAGAGAGGAGCTTGAGAGGAGGAGATTAGAGAGATTTCCACCAAATATGCCAATGAAAACTAATAGCAATTTCAGAAAAGTCTTGTGGAAAGTTTTAATATTTTTAATTCAAACATGAAGGGTGAGGGCTGACTGGCAGTGATAGTGCTCTCCAATTCAGATAGGAATAATAATTCTGAATCGTTATTCCATGAAATGTGATAATAATTATTTTTAAGTTCCAGATTAAGGTGTTACAAGGGGCAGTTAAGGAAAGGTTTTGAGTTTTAATTACGAGGGGCCGGGCTTCTGCCCACCAGCTGGAATTGTACCCTTGCGGCAAATCCCATTTGCGCCGCCCCACATGCCTCCTCGCCCCTCCCAACAACCTCAGCCGGCACGAGATTCCAAGCCCTGCCGGCTGCCACCTCTCTCTCACGGACACACCCACCCCAAACCCTCCCCCCTGCTTTTTTTTTAATAATTTCTCAGCCTCCTTTTCTTTCTCATTTTCTTCTATAAATTCCACCCCCCTTGCGCTCCCAAAGCCTCTTCCCCTCTTCTCCTCTTCCCAATTCTACATTTCCTGCTCCCATTCCCTCCCTTCTTAAGCTCCGAGGTTCTGCCACTCTGTTCCCTGCTCTTCCGTGCCCCTGGAGGCCTCCCTTCCCATCTTTTTCTTAGAGGAACTGGCTTCCTCGATTCAAAATCGAGAGACCACCTCCCGAATCTGATCCTCTCGCCGCTGCTTTGCTTCGGTTGGTAGAGACGTCCCTCCTTTTAGGCTCTTTCGTCACCCTATTTCATCGACGGTGACGCTGTCCTTTTGCCTCTGGAGGAGTTTCATTGAGCCCTTCTCTCAAGATTGGTTTTTTGGTGTCCAAAACCGAAGACCCATCCCAAAAATCTGAGGTTCCGGTGCCAACGTCCAATCTTTCTTCAGATATTTGGTTTGAAGTTCTGATTTCTTTCCTTTTTTAAATTAAAAATCTCTCCTTTCTGCCTTCTGTTATCTCTTTTTTGATTCTCTTCTCTGCAATTTCACATGCCGCATCCGTTCATATTGATTTTCTTAATTGATGTCGCCTATCCTAAGTGAAATCCTCCTCTCGGGGTTTATGATAAGTTCCTCACTTCGGCGCCGGACGCACTTGGTTCAATCCTTCTCTGTAGTCTTCCTCTACTGGTTCTATGTTTTCTCATGAACTTGTTTTGAATTCAGAGCTATATTTCTATATAATTCTATAGCTGTCTATCTATCTATCTATCTATCTAGCTAGCTTTCTATCTGTAATCTCTGTCTTTATATACATATAATTTGCCAGTAATCCTCAATCCAAGCTCTATCTAGTCTTTTCCTGAATCACTATCTCTAAATAACTACCGTAAAGCTCTCGCTGGGTGCAAATAAAGTTGCAGTAATGGCTTCCTCTAGTGGCACTTCTTCCGGGTCCAGCCAGCTTCCTAATTCTGGCTCCGAGGAAGACTTGCAGGCTTTGATGCACCAGAGGAAGCAGAAGAGAATGCTATCGAACCGGGAGTCAGCGCGGCGGTCCCGGATGAGGAAACAGAAGCATTTGGATGATCTCATGGCCCAAGTTGGTCATTTGAGGAAGGAGAACAGCCAGATCCTCACAGCTCTCAACATCACCACACAGGACTACCTGGATGTGGAGGCTCAGAACTCTGTGCTCAGGACCCAGATGATGGAGCTGAACGCAAGGCTTCAGTCCCTTGATGAGATCCTATGCTACATGAATGGTGGTGGTAACGATGGTTTTGGATTTGGTCTTCTCTCGAATGTCCTTGATGTCACGGACGACGGCTTCATGAGGCCATGGAGCCTGATGGCTGGGAGCTGCCAGCCCATCATGGCTTCAGCTGACATGTTTCAGTACCGTTAGACAAAGCCAAGAAAGGAGGGGCCTTTTGGCTTTGCTTTTGAGTTGGTGGTGCTTGTGATGGATGGTCCTACCGCTTGGCTTTATGTGTAGTTGAGTGGGAGAAGGACGATATTTACCTCTTTTTAGAGCTCCTAGGGACCGGAAAGTTGAGGGGAAGAAGGCTGAAAGCCATAAGGTGCGAGTCAAGTAGCAGTGGATTAATCACTAGATTTCTCTGGTCTGTATATGGGTTATGTTGATTATGCAGTCAGTCAAAGCTATGAGTGTATTGGTTTCTATTATTAATGATAATATTGACTTCTAGTATTGCTTCCTTGTTCAAACTCTCTCTCTCTCTCGACTCACAAATAGGCATCCCATGGGTGAAATGGCTACAAAAGAAAAGAGGATATTTGATGAAACTTGGGCAAAATACAGTATGACATGAGAAGTCTCCTTGAGGAGATATAATGATGTGACTACTGGATAGCCTATTAATTCATATATATCTTTTTTGAGAAACGAGTACCTAATTAATCCATATGAAAATCTAATTAAAATTGTGTGTCACTAATAAATGTCTCACTGTGCCTGTTTGTTGAAATAGAATGTCATGGCATCCTGTACAAGTCTCCTGAAGACCGATTTGTGAGGGAAAAGTCTATTTGTTTTGGCATTATTTATAAACAATTATTGTTGCTGATGACTGTCTTTGTTCCTATCTACATTATTTTAGGATGATAGTACGTTCTTTTGTTGATATGTAGCCAGTGTTATTATTGTCTTGATGGATCTTAGCTGCAGCAAGCTAACAGAAATAACATAGTGTGATCCCAAGAGTTCCACTAAATTAACTAATATCCAACTGCTATTCTTCTTATGTTTCTTCATTTCTTTTGAGGTAAGGGAATTTTTTTTCCTTCTCTTACTAGCTGCCAAGATGGACCATTGTGAGTGCTACTGGACCGTATTCAATAATTGTTGCTGCTGAGCCAGCTTTCACTCAGCAGTACACTGCATAAAACTAGACAACAAAAAGAAAGGCAATGCAAAAGATACTTCAATTGTCATAGCTTTACATACCATTGTACCAAATAACTCAAAATCTGACAAGAAAAAAGAAAAGCAATGCAGAAGATATTTCGATTGTCATATCCTGAAGTGCCGTTCCTTACCAAATAACTCGAAACCTTTCACTCATTTCCACAGCACCCATAATATTAAAGGGGGGTTATACCTTGGAAAATTACCTAAATGGTAAATATTTGGCACTCTGTGACTTGGTTCTAGGAGATTCATCCTTTGCTCATTATCTGGAGGCAAATAATACTCTCCCTATTTATTCATTGAATTTGCATGATTTTTTTTTTTTTTAAGTAGAAGCATGATGCAAAAAGAGACAAGCACCGTTGTCTTAAGAGCAAGGAAAAAAGAATGCCTTCCTATTAGAAAATAGAGAGTGGAAATAAACTCAAAGAGAATAAGTTTCAATATTATCATGAACAACGTTCGATTATATAATCATCATCCTCTATATATGAGAATTCAATTCTAAAATACCAAAAATAGCAAAAGATTTGAATTAGAAAAACTACAGCAAAAGCACATCTACTACTCAAACTATATCTCTCAGTACAATCTTGGTTAAAATCATACTCTTTAAAACTACTAACACAAAAATTTTATAAATATTTCCTAAAATATGAAGGACAAGTTTGACCGACTAAAAATAATAGGAAAGCAACATAATTCCTCTTTGTCTTTTGACTGTTTGATCGAATTGTGAAAAATAATTTTCACACTAAAGTCCACTTATGGTTTAAAAATTATGCTTATATTTTTTTGAAACTTGCACATTTTGTTTCCACACTCCCGAACTAGCAAGCAACTTGGTTAAATCCATCTTCTCCGGATAATCTTAAGCTAATTGTTCCATATCAGATTACATATAATTTTTGCTTGTGGTTATAATTGTCAACCAAATCAGTTTATCAGGAGAAAAAAAAGGAAAGAAAAAAAGATTTTCAAGTGAAATATTATCACTCTTTTGAGAAGTTCAAGAGCAAAAAGCACGATGGCAAGTAAGAGTATACAAATATAAGAAAATAAAAAAAATTAACTGGAATTGAAGTGCCTCTTTCTTGGTTCATGGAAAAGAAAATAGAAAACCCTCAAGCGCCTTAATTGGTGGAGTTACCAAAGATCTAGATCCGATCCTGTCCTCATTCCAGTTTTTGGCCAAGCTTTCATCTATCCTGTTCTCAAAATATTAGCAAAGCTTTAAAAAATAAAAAAAATAAAAGCAGAAAAGATGCTCAAAACCAATGATTGAAGCCAAACACACTAATTCTTATTATGTATGATTCATGACATTTGACACCAAATGCACTATCGCTTGACTATACGTCATACTTCAGAGTCCATGCAACATTGGGGACCTCACATTGGTCACCATATAAAAGCACTAGCAACTACTCTCTGCGTTGGTACTTGAATAAGGAAGGACAAACAAGTTGCATTATGATAATTCCTAGGCATAATGGACCTGATTTCTGGTTAGATATAAAATTTGCAATGGCATCTGTCACAACTTTCTAGCTTTCCGAAATACATGCATCTACCCTCGTGAGGACAGGAAGATCTAAAGGTTTATTTTTAATGTTATTTTTCAAACTTGAGGAGGAGGAAGGAGATGTACTGTTTGGGTATTTTAAGTCTGTCAGTCTGAAGGTGCTATAAGATAGCCAAATTGAAACATATATATTTTACCAACCTTAAAGAACGGGAGTGCCATCACTTCTCATGCATGAGAGAGAATTCATTAAAAAATGGGTCCATGTTGAAAGGCTGGAGATCTGGAATTTGCTTTTTCTTGAAGTCCTCAGCATATGTACTTCAATTTCAATAAATAATTGCATTGTAAACTAGTTTTTAGCTTAATTAAAACATTCAACTCTCCATCGACCACTGACATCTAATTTCTGTCAATTAAGATATGAAGAGTTGGAACGTGCAAGGGGGAGACGAAGGCTGTTACATCTAATTCTTAGATATCCTCCGTGCTTTATGAGCACCATTCTAGTGTCGTATGAGGCAGTCAGAGTAGTAGGAAATAAGCATTAGCGACATATAGGATACTGTACATGTTTCTTAGATATGGAAGACTATAATTGAGAGCCAAGTCGGATAATTGAGAGCCATCCGATTGTGCTGATAACTTTCATATGCCTTTATTAGGACTTCACCTAAATAATTCTTGAAATGAAAGCAATACATGGACAGCTTTGTATCTGTATGGTGCGAATATAAATATGAGGAAGTCTATAGCAAGTATTTTCGAAAAGTTCATGATTTCATCGACAATGGTGGGAAAGAATCTCGCCATTCTGCCATCAGTTATTCAAGTCATGCATGAAAACTGCAACAACATATAATATTTTGAGACGGTACAAGTTGATGGATGCCCACCACAAACAGTGGATGCACGCCACAAACAGATGCTATTTAATGCATGAAGCACAGTATGAAACTAGTTGCGTCCCATACACTCCAAAAAAATAAAAAAAGGAAAAAGAAACTAATCGTGGCCCTCTTTTGTTGCTAGATGAAGGAAGAATGCTACATTTTATTTTTATATTCTGCAAATGGTTGCTGAAAAGGAATGCCTTATTTCGAGAAGATAAACTAATAGTTCAGAGGAGGAAAACAAGTGGTTTGGTTTAGGTAATCAGATGTCATGCTCTTTAATATATTGGAATTGGTTATTACATGGTTGAAAAGGCCAAGGGGGATACCAATAATGTACTTAGAGGGTGATGAAAGCATGTGGCCGTCCATTCATGGAAAAGCTCACGCTCTCAGGACTCTTAGGCTAGCTGAAGGAAGGAGGCAACTTTGTTTAGTGGGCAGCTGGTAGTTTTCTATGGGCTTGTGATTGTGGAAACTTGTGGTGATGATGCTGATAGAAGTGTTATGCTGCGACTTCGGTGCCATGAAGAGTTAGAATGAAAGTCCTTATTGAATACTGAAGGTGTGGGTTCGGAAGAAGTAATTTTTGTACATAGAATATTTGGCAGCTATTCGTTTATCAGAAGTTAGGCGCCTGATTAGGACAGAGGAAGTGTTCAAGACTATGTCACGGAATCCTATTCGGGAAACAGGGGATTAGATGTTTGATTTATTATGAATATTTAGGACCATCAACAGTTGAAGCATGAGTAATGAGTGCATTATACCGACAACAGAGATCACGTCAGGACAACAGCAAGCACGTCTCGCCCCATCGTTTTGCTTTCCTTATCATAAAAATGACGCCGGACAAGCACTCATTCATATCTTAATACCATTCAAGGAGTAACGTCAACCTGGTAGTATTGCACACGACCAAACAAAAGAAGAGCTTGTGGATTCCCAGATTGACTATAGTATCTTTCTTAAGAGTTACCTAACTTAAAATGTCATAAAGGAGCAACGAGGTTGGCCTTCTGCGTATTTTAAGAACAAGGGCTAGTGGAACCATCTGAAGTCTACTATTTGAATTTGAATTCCAGCCTGCTACACACTTGCTGCGAATGACATCGGTACCTAATCCTTTCTTGTTCTTGATTGGCTATAGTTTACTTTCACTCTTTAGTACATGCCTTCGTATGGGAAAATGAGCGGATCTATGGTCTCCCTTTTCTTACCATTCCTCCAATAATGGAAGGAATTGAAATAAGATGCTCTTTTTTTTTCTACAACTTTAGTCTCTCACAAACCCTTGACTATAGATCTGGCAATCAATACAGGCAGGCTGATAAAAATATTTCAGCTTGTTGAGTTTCACATGATCATGGAATCCAATTTATGCTTACCCTGAATACTAAATAAGAGAGGATCAAGAGGAAATTATGAATGACAGAATATTTATAGTCTCCATGGAACTCCTCTGTTGCTTCAGATACTGGTGTCTTACATAGGAAACCATGAAGAATTTTATTTTGTTTTTTTAATGTCAGTTCCTAGTATTTTATGGGAATTTAAAACTGAACTTATGCTGTGCTTTTTGTTCTCTACTTTCATAACTAGTGTACAATCTACCTACCTTATGAAGTTCACACGTCTCCCAGAGAATACATTATTCTCCTCTTTTAATGCAAGCATCTTAAGTGTCTACTCTGCAATCCAAAATCTGGGGTCCAGTTACATTTTGAATTCAGGTAGTTTGTTCGATAATTTTTTATGGAACTATGGTACTCTAGTGAAACAAAACACAAACTTCTGTTATTAAAAAGATAAATGGCATAAAGAGTACACCCTTTAACTATGCCTGCACTCCAAGTCAATTTACATTTTGAAGCGAAATTCAGATTGTCGTCCTCTAAATTGCATGTAACGTTCATCTCAGAATTCTTGAAAAGGAAAAAAAACACGATTGACTTCAAAAATAGGTGAGTGTGTAATTAAAATTTACAGTTATTTCAGCCTAATATTGAGCACATAAATCGATCTAAATGACAAATTATAAATAAAATATTAATCTTGTGTAAGGTGATCTTTACACTAGAATCCCTCGCTTATTTTTGAACAAAAATTGATGAAATTTTCACAGGTGTAAGTCAATTTAGCAATGAGAAATTTATGTGTAATATATATTTCAAAAGCGAGTTATCTATCAAAAATTTGAACTTCATTTTTTAAGTAATACCAGCAAATCGTTCGCTGGCACTGATTCGAATTTGGCTCGAGAATTATTGTTAACAATTGGGGAGGGTGTACTTGGAAATCAACAAAGTTGCAATGGTAGGGTACCCGAGATACTTGCATCTACCTAATATTAATATTTGGCGGGGTGTCTCTGCAACAATGGATTGGCAGTTGCCAATCCGCGAACTGGTGTCTGATTATCTGCAGATCGTTTGCAGACTCGAACACCAGTGGATGGTGGAACATGGCCGAAGAGATGGAACAAGCCGGAAACCAACACACCTAACAGGATAATGGGCCGACTCAGAACACAACGCACTTAACAAGAAGAAAATATGCTGACTTTGCCGAAGTCTCTGGGTAACCTGATAGATCTTGCATGAAGAAATTACCAGAGAAGTCTCTGGCTAACCATCACCCTCTCTTGATTTGTTTTTTCATGAAAAAAAAGAGAGCGGCAGTTATATACATCTGGCACACGTCGCATTGAATTAAAGTCTATAAATCAATAAAATAATGGAGAAAGATTAGATAAGAAGCAAAAGAGCAGAAACAAATGAGTCACTAAAGATTAAATAGCAATAAATTTGCAAAACCCATTTCAAGAACATCACTCAAAATTGCATATTTTCCCTCTAGTTTTATTTCTCCGAACCCAAAGTCCACAATCCACAACATAGATACAACAGTGCAGAGCAGAAGGATTAAAGATCAGCCGCTGGTGCCGGATCTGTTTTTCGGTAGCTATACTTGCCAAATCTACGAACAACACCTGGATCACTTAAGGTGTTCCATACCTGCGAAGATTAAATTACAGTAGTTCAAGTAAAAATTAAGGGATGGGGATAGCATATAAATGGGTAGAATGGGGAGATTATGCTTACCTGCAATTTTCCCTTGGCGCCACCAATGGCTAACAAGAATGGGCTGTCCTCTGAAAAGGATATAGAGAAAATAGCTCCCTGATCACATAGAAGTACAACAGGTGTCATACTACAAACTAAGCCATGGACGTTAGAATGGAACCTCAACAACAATCAGAGGAGATGAAATTTTGTTTGCACTCTAATGTCCTTGTGCTGTAATTTCCTTTTTGTGGGTAAGGATTACTAGAACCAAGGACGTATAGCACTGTATACTCAAATGTCAGATACAAACAACTGTGCATTGTTAACAAAGTGTTTGAGATTATGCTGAGGTTAAAAACCAGTGTATTGAGATGATAATCAGTTGTAGTAAAATGTTGCTTTAAACAAGGGAAACAAGTGCAGATGCACGCACGCACACACGTGCATGCATGCGCACGAGCAGACATGTGCACACCCAAAATGCATATGCACGCATCCACATGCACCAACATGCAAAATGTGCATGGACATATTTTATGTATCAGGAAACTGCACAAAACTCCTTAACACTCATTTATCAATACCATCATACAAAGATAACAGGACTCTCATCAGGTGCAATATTCGATCCCTCAAATTATAAATTATGAGGTATTTTGCACAGGTCATGACCCTTGCTATCTACATAAATAAAAGAATGATGATAAATCAGGCAACCACGTTTCTACATCAAATGCTCCTATCAATTAGATACTGCAAGTGATGCAATCAAAGCTATCCATAAATCAGTCAAGTTGCAACACGTGCGCCAAATGTTAGTTCCATGTCAATAAATAACACATTTATATAAAAGATATTAATCCTTAAAAGTTCCGCTCAACCATGTAAATGGGTAAATGAATAAGCAAATCTATGAGATAACACAGACATGTAAGGTTTGTTCCAGCTTTTGCTGTAGGATTTTCTCTTGATCAGCTGAAAATGTACCGCTACTTGACATACCCAAGCACCACTGGAATGCATGTGTACATGCTAACATAAATATATACCTTAAAGCCTCGCGAGGATAAATTCAATTCTTTATTCTATATGAATAAAAGGCAGTTGACTGGTCATACTAAACAACTAAAACTCTGTGCAAGACTTACAGCTTTTGGATTTGTAGATGCAACACAAGAAGGCTGGTTGTTTGATATTTCCCAGAGTTTCACCTGCAATATTTGCAAGGGTGAGAATTGGCATATCATTACACAACTAGCTGGGGAAGCATAAGGATTTCCCTCCCTACCATTTTATCTGTAGAAGCGGTAGCAAGAAGCTGCACAGAAAACAGAGTAATAAGTATTCCACTATCAAAACTAGTTCCTTTTGTTCTCTATCAACCGTACAGAAGGATGAATCTAAGAACATACATTAGGAGCTGATGGATTATAAGAGATTGAAGAAACAGCTTTATCATGTGCATGAAGGGTGAAACATGGCTTGGGGCCAGAACTTGAATCAGAAGCAGTTGCCCGGATATCAAAACCTTGAACTGTACCATTCTCGAGACTGACCTGAAGCACATTCAATTTGTTAAAGTCCAGATGGAGAAGAAAACAAGCAAACGATTTACACATAAGCGAAAATAGCTCCATGACCATAATCATATGGAATATCCCAATAGGCACTACCTCGAATATTTAATGTTGGGACAATGAATCCTTCACTGTCATTCATTTTAATTAAGAACAATTGACAATATTTGTTTCCAGACCAATATTATTCAAATCCTTTTTCGCAACTTCCATGCAGGTTTTTTGGGGGTCTGTCCTTCTCTCTCACACCTCAACACTATCTGACCCTCTACTTCTGAAGGCCTCATTACTATATTCACTGGACATGATCATTGCAGGGAGATTCCCACCAGTTATCTTCCATTGGTGCAACTTGTACACAAACTACAGAACGTTTTTATCAAATATTGAACACTGAGACAGAGCCAAACAGAGTAACAGACAGTGGTGCTGATGGGATTTTCCTAATGCTGCTCATTTTTTTTTTGTATGAAAACCTAAACCAATAGGTGGGACTGTTGTTTCTTAGTGCCCCACATCTCCCTTACCAAGTTATAACACTTGTACCTTCCATATTGTAAAATTCTATAGGCTAAAGCAGTAATATCATGATAAATCATCCACAGAAACTCACCGCAAATGAGTGTTCATTATGTGGGTCCCATGCCAAGCTCTCGACATCAGCTGTTACAGACCACTTGTTCCTAGCAGACTCGCTAGATCTCATATCCATCTGCACTTTGTGGAAAATTAGAAAATATTAGTTTAAAGCACTATCATATAGCATTGAGAGAAACAGTTTAGACCGTTTACTTTTTGGTAGGATAGTTTAGACCACTTGTTAACATAACACAATATTGTCATAATTTTTCTCTAATAATTTGTCTGGTAGAATGTCAGAATGATATTTTGCAGGGAGCTGTCATTTACACATATTTAACTTAAGCAATTCTTAAGAAAAGCATAACAAAATTTTAGACAACCATCATATATAGAGATTGCCTCTTATTTTCGAACCCAGATTGATGTCTAAGAAGATGACTCGTTTAGAGAACCAAAAGATAGCATCTGAAAGACACTGAAAAAGCATTTTGTGCACATGATTTCTGAAGCCTTGTACACATATATCATATCTAAGATGGTTTTTATTTTCTAATCCAAATTCACCATGAATGAGAATGACTCATCCAGAGAATTATTATTACCATAGAAAACATGTTGACACAGCATTTTTATGCATAACATCTCTGATGCCTCATAGATGCAACAAAATCAGTCCGAATTAATTTTCAGAATTTTACTTTTGCATTTAAGCTAAGAAAGTGAAGTTCTTTGCAATGAATGGGTAAATTGGTAAAACGAGTATGTCACCAAAACATAAAATGAAACAAACACATATGCTACGAAATGTACTTGCAAATATGTCATAGCTTTCTGGTAATCCGAGCAAAAAAACTGCTCCACCAATCTCAGCAAAGATTAATATAGCAGAGTCTTGGTCAAATTTTAGTAGGAACTCATGAACCATTTGGATATGGTAGCCGTCACAGTGTGCCTTTGGAGTTGACGGCAAAAACTCATCAATGGCCTAAAATTTTACAGGAATGACAGCTAAGACTAGGTGAAACACAAGCACATGTTGTTTATGCTGCTACCAAGCTGCATTTGTGACACAAGATATATCCCCATGCATATGATGGTCTGGCATGAAGTATAAAAAAACAGTTGTCCATTACCATAACAACTGATTTATCAAAAGATCCACTGAGAAGTACTTCCGGTGAATGTCGGCTCCATGTAAGCGCTTGAACCTGCAAGACGTGTCAAGAGAGTTCGTCAGGTTATACTTGTGAAGAATTTCGTAAATATCATATCTTTGAGTATGCCAATGGAAAAAGATCTGATTAATCAATATTTATTACATTGGCAAACCAGTGCCATATAGTGAAAGGTAGGAAGAAGTAGAAAGATCTTTCAAAAGAAAAAAAAACAAAGGTTTTTATATGGTCCAATTAACGTGCAGAACAACCAATCTGGGGATGGGCAGCACCAAGAAAGATATTTCAGTCAGTGCCAGCCAAGGCTGGGATCTTGCATATATTCTACTAGTGGCCAAAACCTCATAATGAGATACCAGGTAATATAATAGATGTAATAATATAGTAGCTGAAAGATAACTAAGTCCAAGAACCAAATCGACCCAGCTGATCAAGTCCCAAACTGAAGGACTTAGCTGCGCCTACTTGATTCATAACTTGCTGAATGAGCCTAGTTCTGGATCCAATTATTAGAAAAATTGTTGATCTCTCAGCCACTGTTTATCAGACTCTGAACAAATTTTTAATTAAATACCTTATAAAATAAGTTCCTATTTAAATCAAGCTTGGCCCATGTTGTCTACATCTTAGTAGTCAGAAACTTCAATCAGGTATCATAGCAACTTTGGAAACTCCCCCAACAACTTGAAATGACACTCATTTCTCTTCACTTCAAAGTGTTTTTAAAATATCAGCTTCCTTGCACCTGCACCAGCTCCCACTCCTTGTTCTCGCAACGAAAGTCAACATGAACAATGTGGAGATCATTTTTAATCCAAATACGATCAAATGCATTTATAGCCTTAGAATCCTGGATATGCCTATCATGTGGGGCCACCTAGTAGTTAATTGGATCCACTTGGACTAGGGTAAAAAATTTTAATTATATTAAATTTATATAATCTACAATTCCATATCAATTTACAGGAAGTTTGCTGATAAACGGTTTGGAACCATTTAGATATACAACTAGATAATGTAGAAACAATTTATGAGACATGTTTTAATTACTAGGATGGAGATATTAACTCATTTAGGCATGCATCAAATAAGCCTTCATATAAAATGTATAATGTGTTCAACTGGTTTGCAATGTGTCACATTGCAGTACAGGGTAACTATGGTCACCTACATGTTTCGACAGCCTTGCTAAGATGCTATGCCATATTTTAAAACTCAAAGACCCTGGTCCTAAAATCCCAGACAATTTTCAAAAGGATCAATAGATGTGTAGAAAAGACCCTAAAGGATCTCAAGAGTCTTTGAGAATATCTCAACAACCTAACTATTAGAAATTTTCCTAGACTAGAAAGCATAAGAAAAGCATTAACATTAAACTCATGTTAAAACATATCACTGTGTATACATAAAATTGGTGGAAGATCTTAAGGGTTAACTTTTAAAAAAAAACTAGACAGTTTTTTTTACCGAACAAGTGAACGTAAAAAAATAATATATAAAAAATAAGCTTGTCAAAAAAAAGGTTGCAAGAAGATGGAGAGCACAAGGAAAGAGAAATGAATACAAGTATTCAACATATTGACAGTTTAAGAAATGCACCAAAATTCATTGTTTCTCATATTATGGAAGGTAAAAAAAAAAGTTGCCTTGTCTGTATGATGCTTGACTGTGACAACACATTTCCCAGCAACCACATCCCAGACCTTGACAGACTTATCAGCACTTGCACTAGCTAGGACATTCCTAAAGCACAAGACAAGCACGAATATTAATATAGTAAAGAATAATACATGGACCGACAAAGAATATGCATCATCAACAATATATGTGCTTACCTCACCTCCTTGTTCCATGCCAGACCAAGTACAGAGTCCCTATGACTGCCCTTCTTGTACTTAGCTGATGTCTACAGGTGCAAATCCAAATAATCAGTTAATAACTATAATGCCACTGGGCCTCCATGCAAGTTCATTGTCAGTAAAAAAAAGCACAAAAAATCAGTTACAGGCAAAAAGAATGACATCCAAACTACAAAAAATTTACACAGTATCTGGATCTTCATCAAATCCACATTCATATTTCATGCTCACCTACAATATTTCCAATGTTTTGATGTCAATGGTAAAATCATAATAGTTAAGTTGAAATGAAATATCTGTGTAATTAAATATTATATCAAAGGATAGTTCTAGTAAAATTTAAGAAGCCATATGGCTATTCTTTTCTTATTAAATAATGTCATTGCTGAAAATGTTGATGCCAATCAATATGGAACAAAAAATTACACAGATAAACCACAAGATTATATGTAATCCTCAAAGAAAAGATGCTGGAGGAGAATGAATATCATTATGCGTTAATAATACATAGCAGGAAAGCACATGTAGAAGCAGGTGAATACCATTAATCAAATTATGATGCCTTGAAAATATTCCTTTTCAAAAGTAACTTATAGCATACCTTTCTTCCTTCTTTCTTCCTCTTTGAAACACCTCCCAATTCCATAAATGGTTTGACCTCATCAATCTGTGATACATAAAGTACAGAATATAGATTTTATAAGTAATATATTCTGCCTCATCTTCAAAGAACAGAAACAAAAATATTTATTTAAAAATACCAAATATTATCAAAAATGACATCAAACAACAAGATTCTGATTATAATACACATACCAGGTCAAGGTCCCATATCTCAATAGCAGGTTCCATTGAACCTACAGCTATAAAGTTCCCTGCCAATGTCAAGACAGAACTATTATCAGGTTCCAAGGCCCTGATCAGACATATTATCTAAATAGAGTTCGATGCTCAGTCCACTACAAGAGTGATCATATTTAAAATAGCAAGTGAAAGACAAGCCTACCTTTATCACCACTCTTAAGATTACAATCAAGCCAAGCTGTGCAGAGGGGAAAAGCTGGAAGGATGATATCATGATGAACATACATATTGGAATCTCCATCCTCCAATTCCTCAAAAATATAAACCTGTTGCACCCATGTAGAGTTAGCTTGAATGAGAAATCTGAAAACACAGGACTTCTTATCTAGATCAAAGAAGAATAAGACAAAGATGAAACAGAAAATCTTAAGCAATTCTCTCACCGCCCATGTAGAGTTAGCTTGAATGAGAAATCTGAAAACACAGGACTTCTTATCTAGATCAAAGAATAATGAGACAAAGATGAAACAGAAAATCTTAAGCAATTCGGTTGCCGCCCATGTAGCTGACAGAATAATTTTGTCTGCTGAAGATTATATTAAGTTTTAACAGATTCAGGTGAAATGTTATACTTTTGTATTTGCAAGTGTTGCATATATAATAAACTGACAGCGACTCCCTGAATTAAGACATGATCTTGGAATTATGTTTTGCAAATTGTGACTTAGTAAAGAGACAGAGGCATTGTTGGTGAGAAAGTACAGAAGATTAGGGAAAAGGAAACCAGATAAATCAGGTGACTTGGCTTCCATTCTGGGAGACTTGTGTCCTTCAGGGTACAACCATATCCAAATAATTAGGATTAAACATTAAGTATCACCTATTCACTCAATAGGTTATATTAAATTGAGCCCACATTTGAATCAAGATTTGACATTTTACATAAACATCTTCAATGATAGGCTTTCAGGTAAGACTGTGGCAGGTCTGATTCTGCAAGAGCCATACTCAACATTCTTGAGTGTGTAGGCTATGGTTGGGACTCATACCATTCAATAGGACAAAATCCAAGTTTTTCAGGGTCTCAAATGGCATGAAAACATCTAAGAAAATCAGAAAAAAGAAAGTGATGAAAAGGGGGTGAAGCGGACTCATAGCTCTAACAAATCCAGCCGCCGGAGTGCTGCGCGACAATCGAGGTGACCTAATCAACTGCGTTATTCGTCTCACGGTAAGCATGAGTAACCTAGACAGACACACAAACTGCCACACAATCTCTCAGGAGATTTCTGATATCCTGTGGCAGCGGGTGCTCATCCCCTACTCTCACGTACCCCTGAATCCATATGATCATAGTAGCCGAGTCACTGTCTAAATAGATGTGATATCAAACACGCGCATAAGTAATCCCTTCCCAAGCAGCTCTGACCTCGACTCCAAGAATAGAGATATCATTGAGTCGGCTCCCCCTGTCGTGATCAGTCTGGAATCAGCGTCCCAGATCACAAATCCAACACCACCTCGCCCTTCCTCCTCAGATACACTCTCATCGAAGTTCACCTTGAGAAAGCTTAGGAATGGAGACTTCTAGAAGACGAAAATTGCCCGCGTCACTCTAAGAGCTGAGTGGGGGCCCCAGATGTCCCTAGCTATCCCAGAACCTCCTACATGCAACCACGGTCCTCAAGCTCTGCCTCTATCCCTCAAATGTCCTAGCATTCCTGTCTAGCCATATGTGATGTGTAACATAGACGGTAACGCCCCCAAATACTATGACCGATCTGCTGATGGAACCCTTCAAGAAACCAAGGAGGGATGCAACCGGGGTTGGAGACTACAAGAAACTCCAGTTGCCACCTGCCACACCTGAGCCGTTCTCGGGCAGCTGAACAACATGTGCTCAATGGTCTCCTCCTTCCTGCACTAGTCACAAGTGAGTTGGAGACTTATACCTTGTTTGCTCAAAACTCTCCTCGTTGGAAGGCAGCCCCATGCCACCTTCCAGAGACACAAGGCGGTCCAGGGGTGAACATGGAGCCTTCATCCAACGATCGAGGTGTCTCAACTCTGTACAGTTTTTTAAGGTCACCAGCTCTCACTCTGGATCTGCAAGTCGAGCTCCAGATCCTGCTGTCAGGTCCACCCCTCCGAGGTACCGAAACGGCTAGGATCCGCTCCACTAACTGAACCCCAAAAAGGTGTCGAACTTGAGCTTCATTCCATCTCCTCTCGCCTGGCTTGAACAGGTCACACACTCTGAGGTCTGAGCTCTCCACATCAACCATGGTGGGCCATAATCAAATAGGAATATCCGCCGCTCATAAATCGTTGGCCACATCAATAGACTAGTCATCCCAACTATCCATCAGATCCAGGCCGTCATCTCCGGGGCACGAGAGCACATCTCTTGCCAAATGAAAGAGCTATGACGATTAGCCTAGAAGTCGACGTTATGGTCCGGTCACCATATTTGGCCCTTATCAGGGAGCTCCAAAGGCTATCCGGCTCAAGCAAGAATTGAGCAACATATCTGGCCGCATTACTTCCCTCCTTGTTAGCAGAGAGTAAATACCCACCATGATCAGTCAACCCACATTCCATGCCACCCCTAGTCGAGTCAATCAAATCAGCTTCCAAGATAGCCTTAAGCATTCTTACCACATTCCCATGGTTGAACATCGCCGACTCGAGCTTTGCCCCCCCTGAATCAGCAGGATTAATAGCAGCAATAGGCTTCACCAGCGACCTTCGGATTTTTGTCTGATGAGCCGCACCATTGGACAGATTCGAGCCATCAGGTTCTCCTCCCTTCGCGGTTCTCTCCGATGCCGAGGCGCCTACCAAAAAAGCCGCCGCCCCCACTCCAGCCGGCTAGGGGGCGGGTTCGCAGGTTTCAGTGGGCTCGCCCCCCGCTGGGCCAGAGAAGAATCGGCGCCTCCCGGGCTAGAAGGCCTCCAATCCACCGGTGGGCTTCTGGCCTGCTCCCGCCGTAGCTTCCATCATCAACACGTCCACAGGCCCAGGCCCACTGGCCCGATCCATAATAACCGACCTTCAGGCTCGGTTCGCCTCAGCCACTGAGTCAACCCACCCTCTAATTCAGCCCTGGGTTGACTTGCACCAACAGCCGACTGAGTCGAGTCCGAAATAAGGTATCCTTGCTCCGGTGACCGTCGGCATGCCACCTTGGATGGCTTCTGCCACCTGTCCAAATCCGATAGCGAGGTAGGCGAGCTCGGCCAGTTCCTCGGCAAGCTCGGCATTGACTGGGACAAGCCCACACCAGAGGTGGACTCCAGGACTGACTCGGTCATCTTTCTCGATTGCACCCCACTTCTCAAGGGTCTGGGTTGTCGGATCTTGGTCGTTGTAAGCCAAGGTCCGAACACATGCTTCCCTACTGGTGACGACCCTTCCTCCTCCGTCGACACCGCAGTCTTCGAGTCTATCTCCACCACCATGGGAGTCGGTGAAACCCTAACTCGCTCGAGGTCTTCCCCTTCCGCCGCCAACACCTAGAACTAGCATTCCTTTTCCTTGTGGCCTATCCTCCCACATCGAAAGTCGAATGCCGATACATTCTCGAACACAAATCTCTGCCAAAAAACCTTATTTCGCCCCCAAATCCAGATCCTTGGGATTAGAGGATCAAGGATGTTGATCTCAACCTTCACATGGGTGTAACCCAACTTCCAAAGCTGCTCGATGAAGTCGTTGAGCGCTACCGGCCGGCCCGCTGCAACCGTGATCTCCAAAATGGAGGTCTTCTCCCAATGTTTCAAGGGTAAGCCTAGTAATTGGATCCAGACCATAGCCCTCTTAATTTTGTTAACACCCGAAACAAAGTCTGGAACCCAAGGTTCCATTGCCAACAACTGCCTGGCCACCAACCATGGGTCGTTAGCAAGGGCTGCATTCCGGTCTTCCTCTTGTCGGAAGCGGAAGACACAATGCTCCTCCGCCAGTGGAAACACCTCCACGTCATAGTCTAGCTTCTCTCGGGCCTTAAGATCCCAAGCAACCCATTCCGCAGGCACCCTCCACCCCGAGCTCCAAGCGATGACTATCGTCAACTCCCAAGCCTGTCTTCGACAAGGTTTGTCGTCTTAGTACCAGACCTCGTACCGGTGCCACGCCAGCACAGTGTTGATACGTTATGATATGGAATTTTTTTGGCATACCGAGTGTCGGTATACCACCCGTACCGAGTATCGATACCGAACTGTACGATATGATACATTTCGTGTCATCTCGTTCGGGTTAGTACAGCCATATCATGGTCTTGAGGTTTCGATGCGACCCACCGGCAACTCCAACACTCTAGAAAAATGCTTTTGAAGGGTCTCGAGTTCCTCGTCAGTGATCCGGTGACTCGTCCATACTGGTTGCCAGGGAGGCCCCTGAACCACGCCAGACCAACTCCTACTTCTGTTCGGAAGCCTCCTTCGCAGCCTTCGACTTGCGATCACCCATACTCCGTGCCCAACAACTATTCGCCGAAATGTCCCAGACGCAGCACAACCATTAAAGCACTTGTGACTCAGAGTGCAGCTCTCCCAAATCCAGCGTTATTTCGCTTAAGCAAGTTCAACCAACCTCCTTATGCTCTTGTTGGCTTTCCTAGATGTCCATGTTGTGATCAGACCACATAATCTGGGCTCCACTTATTAACATAAGAACTTTTAAAACATATAATATTCAAGATTTACAGAAACTTATGGAATCTATTCTGTAGAATTTGTCTTTTAAAGACCCTAATTTGTCTTTTCTGAAACAAAATCTTGAAATTCATTTTTCATTTATTTGTACATGTCAACAAAAACTAGTTAAGGAATGTAACAAATTGGCTTAGGAGATTGCTCAAAACTCTCTCTCCACTATCAGATGGGAGATTAAGATCCCACCTTTGTTAAGTCTCATAGATGAGAATGCATTGCACTTGGTAAGTTAAGGGAAACCATGGTTAGAGCCTCATCAAACCAAAAGAACCACCATGTCCTGACCAAACCATGCAAACTAAGAAAGTCTTTCACAAACTTGATACATGACTATAATAGAAGAAATTTTGTTGTTTGGCACATCAAAGATCAATGAAACAGTTCAAGCAACTATAATATAAAAATATAAAGGAAAATATCGGTGGTAATACAAAAATATACACGAAAACAGGATCAAGAATTGAATAGATGAACCACTATCACTTTATGGATCTCATAAGACCTACTAAACAACCATTGCAAATTGCAAAAGACAAAAAGTCATGTGCTCATAAAAAATGAATACCTCAAGATGACTCATTTCATCGTCATTCCGTGCACAAATTATAACCGCATCTGTTGGTTTTATGGTATTGTCTTCAATTTCTTCATCATCATCATCATCATCATCATCATCATCCTACTTAGAAAATTGTTTTAACATGAGGCAAAGATGCTACAACATGACATAAGTATGATGATATGAGAAAGAAGACTCACATCCTTAATTTTCAGATAAGGGTCCATGTCATTAGTCGGATAGTAAACGTCACCTAGGCCGGTACTAAATAACTCGATGCCTGAGAAGGAATCATGAATTCTAGAAGCTGATAGTTCAAATTTCACCAAAATCCAAGAAAACAGGGGAAAAGTGTACCATCATCATCTTCATCATAATTATCCATGTCAAGTTCTTGAAGACCTTCAGTTATGTCTTGAAAATTGGCAGAGCTTGTATTTCCCTGGCCAAGAGCTCTTGCTGCAGCTCTTGCAATGGATACTTCATCCACTTCATTGGAAGCATCAATATCCATGTCCTCATCTTCCTCCCCCTCACTGTCTCCACTGCACAATAGGGCTAACTTCATTAATTAATGCCAATAGTATCGCAACACAACAAAATAATTCAACGCCAACAGCTATATCATGAAAACTAAAACAAAACACACAAACAAAACCCGCCGGTGAGAACATTTACGTTCTTTCTAAGGCCCCCGTCGCTATTACTTGGTCAATCTCGTCTTGGGAAGGTGGCTCGGCAACCTCGGGAACCATCTTTGAAGCCCCTTTCGGGACCCAACATACAGCTGAAATCATCTTTATCGCAAAATATACCTATAAGAAAATAATAAATCAATGGCTTGAAGATATAAACGCTGTTAAAAAATAGATTTAAAAAAAAATATAAATCTTTTAAAATTTCTGTATTGCCCATTGCCGATCACGGATTCACTGCATTGCTTAACATCTCCATGAGAAAAAAAAAAAAGAGAAAAAGAATGGATTTTTAATGTTCTTTAAAAATAAAATTAAAATAATCGTCTCCTCCAATCGTTTCCATTTAGCCAGTAAAACAAAAGCGGGGCAATTCTAAAACCCTAAAGAGAAGAGGTTGGAGGGATCGAACCTTGAGAATAGAAGAGAGAAGCAGCGGCCGCGGGGATGCGGCGGCGGAGTCCGGCAAGTGATGCGGCGGCGGAGTCCGGCAAGCGATGCGGCGGCGGAGTCCGGTAAGCGATGCGGCGGCGCAGGCCGGTAGCGACGCGGTGGCGGACGTGAGGCGGCGGCGGAGGCGCTAGAGGCGGATCGACGAATAGGAGGGAAGGGTTTAAGGGATATCGGAGTTTTCAGGGGCTGTAATCACGTGTCATGCACGTGATGCGCGAGGGGAAGCGGGTCCGTGAGAGCGGAAGTTGAGGGGATTAAACCGGTAGGGTGGGATCTAAAAAAAGGTCCTCAGATTGCATTATTAGAGAACCAACCCAACCAAGTAATGGTTAATGTAGTATTACTAATTAGTTTTATTAAACCAATCATCCTAAGTTCTGGTAAGGAATATTAAAGGGCATAAAATGTTGAGTCGAGGAAACTATATTTTTTGCAAATTTTACATGTCCTGCTTGTGCTGAAATCCCTTCTTTGAACGATCTAAATCTAAGTGGGCCATGCGGAAATCTAATCATCAATCTGTTCTTTTCCCTTGTCATACTCATCTGATGGAACCTAGACTTAAATTATCTTTCAGAGATTAATTTCTTTCCAGATGACTTCTTTCTGTTTACAACCTGCATTATGGAGACTTTAGAAAAGAACTGCATTGCTTTAGCTAAAGCTATCCTAACACCTGCCATGTCCTCCTCCTTGAGGATAGTATCCAATACTCCACACCCGTAGTGGATCTCTCTTCGTTCTCCACCATCTTTGGTTTCATGTCCTTGTCCTCGAGGATAATCCCATCCAGGATGATGCTACTTCGTGCTCTATTACCTTTAAGCATTAAATATTTCCAAATATTAAAGTGAGCATGTTAAGATCCTATTTAAAATTGGGGCATTTGGATGGATGGGCCCAGAAGTATAAGCACTACAAAAGTTTTTAACTTATCCAATATTGGACTATTATTCCTTACCACACTCTACACGTAAAGTGCATTTCTTGAAATAGACCTTGCCATCTTTGCACTATTAAGCCTACTTGCTAGTTGGCGAGCATATTTATTAAGAATCACTCTTGACTTTTTTTATGCAACTCAATCAGTTGTCGTTGGTAATTCACAAGGATGTGGTTTTCTTTCTAGTGAAGGGTTATTTCACCCCTTCCTTCCATAATCATGGCGATTAAGTGTTTCAATGTGCTTCAATAATCTCATGGTCTCAAAAAAAAAAAAAAAAAAAAAAAACCTTATGGAATAAGCTAGTCTTGTGCTTCTTAATCGTATATAGCCCACAAAATTGGTTGTCAAATTAATACTTTAGTGGGCTGACTGGAAAATAACATCTTTTAATCTGAGGTACTAGTTGTATAATTTTGTGCTAGTCTAGTACCTTGCATTTGGAGCTAAGGGAAACTCTCAAAAGCATATATGTAATGACTAGTTTATTAGTAATGGAATTGCACAGGGATAGGGCGGCAAAAATTGATCTGACTCGACCTAACCCTAATTGGATCAGGTCTGGATCAAGAGATTTTTCTATTAGGGTCGGACATTGATCATATCTTTAACCAAACTTTAAATGGATCGAATATACATCAAAGTTCTGATCATACTTGGATCGTGAGGGTAGAATGTTATTTCAGTCGAAATGATTTAGGTTTGATAGAGTCATGATTTGGGTAAGAATTTTTTGAGTAATTAGTCTTTTTCTTGATACTAGTAAGCATTATAAATATTGGATTTGACAGGTTAGTATAAATTTATTAGGGACTTCTAAAATAGATTAAGTTAGAGTCAAATAGATGACCCAGAATTATCTGTAGGTAGGTATGGGTTGAGAGGTCTTGACCCGATGTTAGGCCGAGTTGGTTATAGATTAAGGTTTCATACGCTATTATTCTTATTTAACCCAATCTGACCCGACCCATTGCCACACCTAATGATAGATTTATAATCCAAAGTGCAAAGAAGGATGATAAGAAAAGGATCGATGGTGGAAGAAGTTAGTATCAAAGCACAGGAGAAACCATTATTGAAGTTATCATATAATTAAGTTTTGCCACCATCATTATAATCAAAGACTAAATAGTCAAGATAATAGTCCTTATGAACCTCGCACCTTGATCTCCTGACTAAAAATATGGCCGGACTAACAGTATTTAATCTCTTGACAATGATCAGCAACTGATTCGGAGAATTTCCTGGTGTTGACCAGGTTCATTCAGCGAGCAACTACTGGCATGATCAAAGAAAGCATATTTTTTGGCGGTGCGTGGGTGTGTTTTAATTCTGAAGAATGTGGCACTGTGGCATGCTCGGTGTCTTCAAAGGGCACTGAAGTCAATTCTCTCCACAAGGAGAAAGGACTACTTCTCAATGCGTTTAGTTCATAGGACCAGATCCCTACATTCCATGGAGAAGGTGCTGCCCCTCTCCTTTCCATTTTGTATTTAAAAATATATAGCCCAGCAAGAGTTGCATTGTCGCATATAAAGAATTGCCTACTGGTTCTCTTGCAAGGTCTGCCGACCCAAGTTTAGTTTTATTGTATTCTGCTACTTAGAAAGGATTCATGTCTTCTCTATGCTCTTGGAAGAGAGGAAGACAGTGTGACTGAGATAAGGGTAGGTCATCCACAAGGATTTCATGGGGCCTGAGAGATTCACTCTTCGCTTCATTCTCATCTTGGCATCACTTATCTCAGTTTCATCTGCGGGTAGGATCGAGTGGCTCTACAACTTCTTCAAATTGATATTCTCATAGAAACTGTGCTTCTATCTTCTTAGAAATGTTTGGTTTGAGGCCGCTTGCTTTCTTAAATACCAAGAGTTCTCTATTGAAAGATGATGTGCTATATTCATCTCATAAACTTTTTATCTGCGAATAATACTTTGGTGTCTGCCAGGTTTGCATGACCCACTGTAAGCAAGGGCTTGTTCCCCAGGCCGAGCAATTCCAGATTGGTTTCTGCTTTCCTAACACGGAGCATATTTACATGCAAGACAAACTTCGTATTAATGTCCTGGCTCTCTCGGCAATACGAATTCAGCAACTATGAGATACCGATCATAAACATGTCTTAGTCATCAATATCCATCTGAAATATCCTCTGCACTGGACTTTTCAAATCACCAGCAGATTAAATTGAAGTAGCCAGCTTTATTTTGTGGAATAAATTGTACGATTTTTGCAACTCTTAATTATATGATGGGTGTCCATATTATGCTTTAGATGCAGTGCTTGACGATATTTAAGTATAATATTTGTGCTCTTTATTATTGAATTTATCTCCACTCATGCAAGACTGTTCAATGTACTAGAAAATTCTAAGAACCTTCAATAAGTTTCCATGCTTAATATATGTCTCTTTGCTTCCCTCAAATATTTTCTCTCTCTCTGCAGTAAACCGAGGAAGACAAAAATGATCATTTGTATAATTATGTTTCACCCTTCCTTTTCTCATCAAATAATTTCTTTTTCAGGTGGGCATCGGAGGTTTTTTGATAAATATGCAGTGCGCATGGAATCTACAATGAAGGTATGAAGTTTATATGAGCTAGATGTAAAAGTACTTCTTTTCTCCTCCTGTTTCCAAGATTAGCTCTGACTCTGCTCGAGCAAACGTAGAGCTAATTTATTTAAAAAGGAAAATTGAGCTCCACATTAAATTGAGGATACTTGATAAATCTCCTATTTCCATGGAGCCATTGTTCTTATCAGCACCATAATGATCGTCAATCCTTGGATATACTCAAGAGAAGTGAACGAGTATTGCTAGCGGATTAGATTATAGAGATCTTTCAATGAACAAGGTTAAAAAAAGAGAAGATAAGAACACTAGCTTTAACTGCAAATAAGAGACGAAAAGATAACTAGTTTATAAAATATTCGATCTCCTCTAGATGTTTACCAAATGGATGAAATTACGTATGACAAAAAATTTTCAGTGCATGACAGGAGCCTGCATATAAGGTTATGCACCATGAGCAAGCCTTTGTTGACCATTACAGAGTTCTCAAGGTTAATACAAATGACTATTGCTAGATATGATCCTTCCCCACCCCTTGACAAGCCTCCTTTCAAACTCATACCGAACTAATTCTGCCCTCCGGCCCGGGCCCCCTTGGGCCACACCAGTAAAATAATCCAGCGTCCTCTGCTTTACGCTTTATGGGTACATGGAAATGATAGGGATGCTTATATATATACATACATACATACATGCTTATTATATTTATTTAAAATAAATATAAATATGAATATATTAGTTTTCTATCTCGTTTCAGCCCTACTTTCTGCGAGCTGCCATATCTCAGATAGCATTTTGGGAAGGAGGCTGCATCCTTCACTTGAAAGGAGGGTTCACCTTCCTTTGTGCCCAATCACCGTTGGAACATCCAATCACAGATCTCAACGGGCTCCGGAGTCAGTCATTCATCCGCCCGCAAAGATCTCAAAGCGAGCAGTGGATGATCCAACGGTGGATGGGCGCCAAGCAAGCTGTCTAATCTGTGTAAGGAAATGCACGCATCTTCTTGCAATTCGGGGTTACAGCTGATCGTGTCGGTCTTTGTCCGAATCTATACGTCTCTTGCAGCCGCTGCCGCTGCATTGCGAGCATCTGCCCCCACCCTACTCTTACAGTTCAACGTGGCATCTGCTAACGGCACTGCATCTATACGTATTCCTTCCCCACTTCGCGTCCTCCCCGGGATGCCTTCCCCCCGTTCCCCTCCCCCGGTGCGATCACCGCGGTCTTCGGTCGACAAAGAGATCATAATTCACCGAGCGGCTGCCGGCTGGTGAAGGTGAGCTCACTGGAAGGCGACCGGATCCAGATCTCTTTCCCTCAAGAAATCACGCACATGGCAAGTGTCCTCCGTGAGCGCTCATATAAAATTTATGCGAACGTTCAGGACGCTACCGACCGCAGGTTTTGTATTTGCATGGATTCGCTGCGGTGGGCGATTTGCGCAACCCCACGTCATCCGGATACGGAGACTGATAGTTATCAAATGAGACTGGCATCGTGTTCCATACATACGACAGCTTTGCACGATGCAAAATGCGCATATCAGAGCATCCTGGGCCCAAAAAATTTATGCGGTAAACGGAAGAAAACGTCGTTGAAACGGGATTGTCCTACGTCGCATAACTGTCAGGACCACGTACTGAACCTGCGTCCCGCTCTTTTATATGGAGTGACGGCTTTATACCCACTTAGAAACCCACTCCTCTCGCCCCCCCCCCCCCCCCCCCCCCCCCCTCTCTCTCTCTCTCTCTCTCTCTCTCTCTCACATCTCCCCTCTCGCTGAGACCCTAGAGAAGTAGAAGGTGAAGCGGGCGGGCAAACCCTAATCCTAAACCTCGAGGTTTAGTCGATCGAGGGCGTGGCTTGGATCCTCCCTACCGAGTCCTCCGCGAGCAGGCGAGCTGTGGCGATCGGAGGATTTGGCGGGCGAGATCCGAAATCTAGCACCTGCCTCGACTGGTGGCGGATTCCGATGGGGACGGCGGTCTTCGCGGCGGCGGGCCACGGTTTAGCTCTGACCTGATCGAGCTGACGTGCTCGGAATTGCAGATATCGCGGTTTGATTTGGGGCATCCTTACCTCGATTATTTGGATTTTATGTTTATTTTTAACGCTATTTCAACATTTAATTCTAAGAATTATGTCGCTTCAAGGAGTTCTTTGGCTGTGGCTTTTTAATAAGAAAAACAACGGTGAAGCTTGAAATGATCAGTGCTTTTTGCGATTTTCTCGGATTTTAGGAATTTGGAGGAGGTCAGTAGTTGATTCTTTCGCTAGAAAGGCTTGGTTTTGAGCTAGATAGATTCAATTTTTTCTCCTCCTCCTCATTCTTCTTGTTTTTTAAGCGAGCTTTCTGGTATTTCACCAAAAAAAAAAGCGAGCTTTGCCGTATCAGTGGAAGAAATGTTCGGGTACTAGCGGTTCTGATGGCAATTTTGTAGGTAAATTTGCTGTCTGATTCGAAAAATTCCGTCTTGAGGAGTTTTTTAGGTTTGTTTTCTGGCAATTTTCGTCGATGTGAACTGTGTTCTGAATTTAAGTGATTCGATTTGTTCTCGTTTTAATGATTTATTGGAGATCAGCGGAAGAGCAGTTGGGGCATCAGAAATCAATATGTCGATAAATATCTGAATTATTACTGTTATCACTTTTCTTTAAAAATAAGGATAGCATCATTAGCTGCTGAGAGGTTTATTATAATTACATTTTCTATTTTGGATTTTAGCGGGTTTTCTACCCCCTTTTTTTGTCTCTCTTCAGGACTTTTACAGCTTCTTTGACCACCGGTCTCTCAAGGAATTTAATTAATTTGTTTCTAATCAATGCATGGAGGAAAATAAACACTAGAAAATTTTCTTTCGCAGACATGATGTCTCTTGGACTTTACGAGGATTTGACTGTAATTTCTGCTTCTTCTATAAAAGATTGGGAGGCGTTTTGCTTTTATTTATTTATTTATTTTCGGTGGCTTTGATGCGGACTGCGAGAAGGGAGTGATTGGATTCCAATCTAGGGAGAGTAATTAGTTCGCTTTTTCCTGTTGCTTTTGCTGTGCTCTAGTTCTGGTACAGGAGATGACATCTAACGCCTAGAAAAGTTCTCTCCCCCCAAATTAAGTTTGGGGCCGATTTCAGCGACCCATCTAGTTCATTTTTATTTTATTTTATTTCTTGTGATGACGACGATTTGGGATTGTCAATCGTGTTTAGTAGGTTGAGGAAGGTTTTTAAGGATTTGGACGCTCACCTTTTGTTCTTTTCTACCCGGCTCTCCCCGTGGTATTTTGGAGGTGAAGGACAGTTCGACCTCTGTTTATATTTGGAAACTTTAATTTGGAAAGCTTTGGAACGAATTTATCAAGTGGATGGTTTCTCTCCTTTTCCTCTGAAAACCAGGCTTTGAGCGGAACAGTGCAGTAGGGATTGCTTTCTGTTTTTGTACCTTTTCTTGTTAATTTGTAATGGCTTAGTTTCCATGTTTTTGTGTGCAGGGGTTGCTGGATATTGCCATTGTGATTTCGTTTTAGAGCATTGGTGTGATGATCGTGAAAAAAATATACATCTTACTGTAAATATTTTTGTTGTTAGGGAATTCTTGAGACTTTTTTCTTTTCTTTTTTTCTTTTGGATTGCTTTTTTTTTGATATACATAAGTATGGGAGCCAACTGTTGTGTGGCTGCAAGGGACAAGCCATTGCCTGACAGATCACAGTTTGAAGTTTCTACGTTTAGGAATCTCAGACGCTCACCTTCATGGAGCTTTCGATGGGATAATCGAACACACATAGAGGATATCATGGACAGCCTGGTCCAAATTTCTCCTCACAATAGTGGGAATGCAAGTTCTGAAATTAAAAGTGGGGCAACAACAGAAACTGAAGGCCTTTCAGATAGAGGAAGTCAGCAAAGTCCTTCTAAGACACGAAAATGGAATAAATCCTCTACAAATATTGGAAGTGATGGCAACTCTAAACCTACTGCCGGTAATATTTTCTAGAATTTTCTCTTGCAGTCTCTCTCTCTCTCTCTCTTTCTCTGTGGTTATCTTTATACAAAATCTAATTATTCTGATATGGCATGAGTATTTGCCATATCATTGAGAAGTTATTTGTCCATTGATGGTAGATTATTCTAAGGTATGGTCCATTATAACATAAACTGCAGCTACTCCTTCTTAGTGCAATAAAATGAACATGCTAGAAAAAACTATCAGCTGGCAATTGTTTGTAGTTCTCTTCAACCTAGAAGATATGTAGCATGTGTATTGAAGCATTTTCAAAATAAAATGATGTAGAAGATTACATTCTAGTCATGAATGATATCTCTTCAAAATAAAGCTGAAAACACTCAGATTCTAGTAAACTACCTATATGCAATTAACTTGCATTTTTTCAGAATGTTAGCCACAAAAGTTGTCAAAATGCAATACATTGTAATGTCCTACAAATTTCCTGTTAATTCAGCAGGTAGTTGACAGATCAGTCCAACTCTGTACAACTTAGGTCAAAGGACCCTCATCTTGCAGTTCAATTTGCTAAATTTATCACTGTAATTGCTTCTACTATGTAGGTGTAGAATATCTTTCAGCAATTCCTGTGCTAAGCCTGATTAAATTCACTTAACCAGTTCTTGTTCAAGTTCAACTTCTCTCTTGATTGCTATCATGGGTTTTTGGGCTGTCAGTTCATGCCAGTTGTCAGCTTTCAGTTCCTTATTATGTGATGATGTCCTTAATACCTTAATTTATCCTGTCCGCTGGTGCCTCCTCTTTCCAATTCATTAATAGGATTTTTTCCCCCTTGTTCTAGAAGTGAATGAATGCTAGAGTTGTGATCTGCTTTATTTTGTCAAGCAAGGAAAACTACAAGTTAGGAAACAAGTAATACTCAAAACCAAAGTGCACTATCTCGGTACTGGACCCCGCACTGATGCCATACTAGGACAGTGCCGGTACGGTACGGTATGAAATTTTTTTAGCGTACCGAATGTCGGTATGCCATCCGTACCAAGTACCGGTACATAACTGGTACAGTATGATACGCTCCATACTGCCCGATTCGGCCGGAACGGCGTACCATACTTGAAACAATATTAAGTAGTATGCTGATCAATGCTATTGGACCAAGTTGATGTGAAGAATCTTTGTATCAATGTAATATGAAAACAAATTTTGCAGATCAACTTATCAGATGGGGAAAAATCTGGGTCATATTTGTTTGTTTAAAATTTGACCTTGATGGAGGGAAATGCACTGTTGTGATGGCAATCTTTATTTTTCAAAGATCTTTGGATTGCCTTTTCTAATATTCCAGTTTTGTGATTCACCTCTGGTTTGGAGGGGAGTATGGTAAGGGAGGGAGGAGAACTAAGTGATGTTTGTGTCATATGAAAGCAAATTTTACAGATGAAGTTGTTGAATGAAAAAGAAGTTGATTCATATTTGTTTGTTTAAAATTCCATCTTGATAAAGGAAAACGTATCATTGTGATGCTAATATTTATTGTTAAATATCTTTAGATTTCCTTTTCTTATGCTCTTCTTTTGTGGTGCACCTCTGATTTCGAGGGACAAATATGTTGAGAGAGGGAGCAGCACAAAGTGGGATTCAACTCCATTTGGTACATTAAGGTGGGTTAAGAAGGATATGGCAGTATGTAGGTGTGCTATAGGATTTTTGGTTTAGGGATGAGGCTTTACTTGGAAGTGGCTTTGGATATTTGGTTCAAAGTAGGAGGACCTTGGGGTTGGTAGTAGTTTTTTGGCATCTAAGTAGGGTGATGATATAGAAGAAGATCATGTTTGAAAAATGGTATATAATATTCTCAAGGGCAGGACAAGTAAAAGGAGATTTACCTTCAAGGTTGGTTGGGTGGATTAATTTTTGATTGTGGGAAAATTTGAGGGAAATGTTTCGGAACTACAGAATGTTAAACTTACAAACGAGGTTTTACTTAGATACATATTTTGGAGATTCAGGATGAGAGGAAAGGTCCAGAATTTGTGAGGATATTAGAATCTCAATAGTTAGGGACTCTGGGTGGTGACATAGAGGACCTTGGGACTTGGAAGAGTTAATTGCAAGTCCAATTGTCATGTTCAAGGCAGGATCCTTTGGATAGGATTTATCTTTCTGCACTGCTCCATAATCTTTGGTAGGAGCCTTTTGATAGGATTTATGCACTGTTCCACCTTGGCCACTTAGACAAGCAGCCTTAACATTTTGCATAATGATTATGGAGGATGAGATTGATTTATAATAAGTAATGGATGTTGCCAAGTTGCTACTAGCCATCAACTTATACATCTTATTTGATATTTATGTTTCATTTGTTGGACATAACTATTTCTTAGGCTTATTCTTAGCTTTGACCTTCGTGTTCCTGCCTATTTGCTTGCTGAGCACCCAGGTGAGTGGCTCCCTAGCCACCTGTTTGCCACTTAGTCTTTTAAAACAATGCTTCTATATTGGTTTATAAGGATATTTTCGGTCCTAGTGAAGACTTGAGGTGTAAAAAACTGCCCTTGTGTAAGATGTTTGCCTTGCTATTTGGCCTTTGGTCAACCGACGTTGAATTTGACCTATGATAATGATGGGACAAAAGGCACTTGGAAGCATAACTTTTGGGTGCAAGATGATGAATATATTAGTCCTGCTTGGATTTTTTAACCGACTTTCTGTAATTTGCAATTTTTGATCAATCGAACATGAGCTTGCTTCATTATGAATGTAACAAAGCGTACTTGAAACCTCTTAGAGATTTAGAAAACTGAATTCTGCATAATTTCAAGTTCAAACATTGAGCATAAAAACCTAAAACCATATATCGGCTCCTGTGGACAAATTTTTTAATGACCAGCAACAGAGGAAATATGTTATCATAAGCATGCCAAGCTCATTATATAAGAAAAAGGTGCTCACGAAGATAGACGAGACAAAATATTAAAAGTAGTTATACGATCCTGCATTAAAGATAAGCTGCTACAAACAAATAAGCCAAGCATCAATGTAAGTTTCTGACAGGTATTTAATACATAAATTGCTCTAAATTAAAGATAAGTTATATAAGTAGCATACAATAATGTCCTAAACTTGGACCTAATTGTTAGAAGCAATTGTCAATCACATGAAAGAGTTAAAGCATGGTTAGGTTTGGTAGAGATTTTGAAATTTGAAAATTGTTATCCAAGGGCAATGGTTCATTGTGGGAGATTCCTAAGAATCCACCAATATGTATATCTCCCAAGCTAATATCCATGGGATCTTGGGTAGGCATAATTGTTGATTGGTTTGATGGTTATTTTGATTGCCCAGCTCTTTTGCAGAGATGGGATGTGTGAGTTGTCACCATGAGATTGTATGGACATGGAGTCACGATATAATTTGCTAGCTAGGTAACTCTAGTTTCAAGGATTCATGATACATATATATATCATACAACAAAATTCTTCTTTGTGATCCTCACTGTCTTTAAAGTTAACTGGCATAACAGATGCAAAATATGGGGATACATATGAGCCACTAAACACAACCATAAGAGGTTAACCTTGTTGAGAAGGTGCTCCAGCAGGGTCTAGTAGGAGCAACTTGTTCTCTTGGCACCTTGGAGAAGTCATAAATGCATGTCATATTCTATAGCGAAGTCGTACCTATAGTCAGATGTGAATATGAAGACATTTAATCAATAGGTCCTGCATCAGTTCTCATTGTAATACATATCGGCAGACATTAAAACATGAATGTTATGTTCATGACTTGTTTAGGGAAGACGATGACAGTTGCACCACCTGACGGTCCAAGTCTTTGCGTCGGTATCGCCGATGGGAGTGTTGAATTTGGGTGTTTGAAATTTATGGATAAGGATTTTCGTAATAATTTGGGGAACTTGAGATGATCCTCCGGCACCACCAAATCTCTTGGGCTGCATTTGGAAGCAAAACAAAAGGTCCAGAATAATTGGGTTAAATGGAGTAAGTTGGAGGGGAAATGGTAGGTTTAAATTATTCCACCTTTGTGTTCAAGGAGGTTATCCTAGATTAAGTGGGGCAAATTGGTTAGAAGGAGAAAAAGTGAAGTGTTTATGGTGACCATTATTCCACAATGGTAAGTTCTCTAATAATTTTGCATAGTTTTATGTGACACTGGTTCATGATACGTCTAGCTTACATAGCTCATCATCATTGTGGAGCCACTGAGTCAACCAACCTTGTCTCAGCTGGTTAGCATCACTCTCCACAAGGAAGATATCGGAAGATATCTTCTGAAACTGTAAAGCTGCAAGCACTGTAAATTTCTCATGTAAATGTTTTCCTTTTCTTCTCATCTGACTTGTTTATTTCGGTTACAGATCAATTTGTTCAAAGCAATTCATCCCCTGAGGTGAGTGGGATTGGTTTTCATTCAGAATTCACTTGTCAATATGCTTCTCAGTTATGAAGCCCATCACCTGCTCTTAATTTGATGTCAAAGCTTTTGTACGTTTTGCAGGAAAGGAACTCCATTGAGCCATCAGGCAAAACAAGTGCTTCAGATGGAAAGCCTTCAATTTCAGTTCCAATAACTCCGTCATTGGCATTCAAATCAGATCCTTCATCTTCCAGAAGTCACTCTCTATCCTCAGACCCAACTTCATCAAGGAAAGCGCATTGTTCGCCAGGATACCAGCTCTCTAGGCAGGTCTCTGATAGCAGGATTCCATCTCTCAAGTCCATGAATGAGAACAGCTCTCCTGAAAAAAAGCAGTCCTCTGTGCTCTCTGTCTGCAGCAATGACTTGTCCACCGGAGGATCTCATGGTGGGTCTTCTGATGGTTGGTCCATGCGTACATTCTCTGAGCTGGTGGCTTCTTCTCAGCGTGAGAGATGGTCAATTGACAGTGAAAACCTTAGCTCCAGCAACTGCAAAATAGAAATATCAAACACTCAACAAACAACACCTCTCTCTCCTGATTGCCATACATGCAGAGTATGCTCAAAGCTATTAAAGGAGAGATCTCCATGGAGCGCTCAGAAAATAGTGTCTACCAATGAGCTCTCCATTGTTGCAGTTCTGGTTTGTGGGCACGTCTATCATGTTGATTGCTTGGAAAACATGACACCTGAAGCTGAGAGATATGATCCACCCTGTCCTGTCTGCACGCATGGAGAGAAATTTATTGCAAAGCTGTTGGGAAAAGCTGAGTTGAAGGGAAGAAACAAGATATCCAGGACTGCAGTGGCTGACGTTGCTGTGGACAGCAATTCTCTCTCTGAGCACCAGAAAAGGAGTGGGAAAAGACCAAGAGCCGGTTCTAGCATGAAGAGCTCCTTTGGTAGGCCTTTCTTGAGGTGGCGCTTCTCCATTGGGTCGCGACCGACTCGTTCAATATCAGACAATGAGTCCACAAGGAAGAAGGGGTTCTGGGCAAGGTACCTGAGGGATTAAACTAGCCCTTGCTTTCCCATATGAAGGTAAAGAGGCGAGCAGCTGTTCTGATTCTTGTTTGTTCCTTAGATTCAAGACACACATTACTGGATAAGTAGTTTCTTTTTACCGTCATGCACTTAAACAAAACATTTTTCTTTGCCTGCCACTGTTGCTTTGATGATACAGAGTACCTCTCTTATTTCTCCATGAATGCAAAGCGTCTGAATTGTTCCCGAGCAAGCATGTGTTTCTGTAGTGATAACAAAGGATGATGGAGATAGCTGTACTATCAAGCTTCCCCATGGCCTTACCATTCTGGAAACCCCAGGGCACTCGGCATGCTCTCGGATGCAGGATAAACTTCCCCCTTTTGAAAGGACACTCATTGCAGGTTTAGTGTATACTTGGATGGTTCGCTTAACATATAGCTGGTAAGATTTGAGGTCTTGGATTAAATCCTTCAATCCAGCAACTTTTTTCGTTCTTTTCTTGTTGTATTTGTCAGTCATCTCTGTAGATTAATTTTTATTATTGCTTCTGCGCTTCTTCACTTTGGAAATAATAGTATAAAAGCTGCTGCAAATAGTCTGCAATTAATGTGCATGGAACCTATGTTGATGCAATTACGCCCAACAGATATATCATTTTGTTTGCTAGTCACGAAATGACGTAACTTGTGTTTTTGTTTGCTGTTTGCCTCTTTGCTGTGCTGTGAGTTTCTTGAAGAGTGGTCGGCACGAACTTTCATCATTTCAATTCATTCCAAATTGAAGACATTCTACATTCTTAGTTGTCACTTCATGCATTAAGTTAAAACTACTTAGGATCCAATGTTTGTATGATCACCAACTGGGCTTGCATATTTCTTGACAAGCCTTGCCTTTACCAACGATACAATGCTAGCAATCTGGAAGCAAGTTGCTTGTAAAGATTTTCATGATACAGTAATGGCCGACTCTATTATGTATGGATGAAGGATTGGCAGAAAGTGTTCTTTACTGGTTTAGTAAAATGGTCTATTGTTATTTATGAGAATTAAAAAAAAAAGAGGTGGGGGGTTGGTCGATTGTTGATTGTGTTGGATGAACGTTTGCTGTCGTCTTGCAGGTATCTAGTTCTGATGCCTTGATCTTTTTCATGGAAACTCATGATTGTGTGATCTACAGATCCAGTACTCATAGAAACTGGTGAAGCAACTTCTTTCACTAACTGACCTTTTTCCATCCTAAAAGCTCTATCCAGGAAGCAGGCTCAATTATAACTAATGTAAAATCTTGAAAATTTGGCAATCACATGGCAATGGCTGACTTTGAACTGGGGGAGCAGGCGAAGCTGCCGTAAATGAATGTTGAAATGCTTCCAATTTGCAGGGAGGCTACCATGCTTCTCATAATCCAATCAGTTTAGCTCGTACAGATGCCATCTGATGTTGGGTAATGAGGAAGGACAATTCAAGCATTTGAGCATGGGCACCATTAAATTTCAATCATCAGGGAAGTTTTGGTGGGGGCTACTTTTTTCTTAAATTGTCTGTAATTGTTTGACTGGAGTTAGGTCTACTTCTCCAGTACATGTATCTGTTTTTGATGGTTTGAGACTATTCATTTGATTATGTCATCTTAAATATATAGCTTGTAGAACTCACCATTCTCATGTGCAACAAGCATGCTTCGAGCCATATAATGCCGAGTAGAACTCTGTCAATCTCCGATGGCCATAAAACAAGGATTTTGAAATCGATGACTTATGTCATTTCCAAATGTTGGAGATTATTCCCAGTTTTTTCGACTACAAAGATTATTCTCTCCCTACACAAACTCATCTCTTCCCGCATCTTATGGCTTTTCTTCCATCATCTGTCCAATTTGATCAAATTTCAAGAATAAGCTATCTGAACATCCAAACATAGCTTAATTGATTATGCAGGAATAAAATAAATGCTTCAAAGCATGATGAAAGCAAGGAAATAAAATAAAAATAAATAAGAAAGAAAAAGAAAACACCTAAAAAAATTTGCCTTGGGATACTAAAGATTTTCTACTAATGATTGAATAAATGGAACAGGAGCTAGGTAGAACCCATAATTGAAGTTGTTCGATTATTTCCCCTGGATCGGTAAACTTATGCAGTCATACGTAAACGATGCTCCATGATCCAAGTTATATTTCCTCTAACCTGGCTATATTTTGCATATTTAATCGGCCTCGAAACGATTCTATTTCCATCTAAAATTAATATTTAACGGTGAAGCTAACGCATGCAGCAGCCATAGCTGCATGGTTTTGCTGCCCTAATTTTGAAGTTTTTCCATTTTTTGTTGTAAGACTCTGCATTTGGTCCGAACTGCAACTTTGACCCGATCTCTTAGCCGTTAACTAACTTTTGTTCTTTAAACGGCCAGCCCGGGATCGAATGCCACGGAAACGGATCGTAGACGAAACGAGACTCTAGCTACTCTCTCACACCTGCGCAAATCCAGCCCTTTCTGACTCCTCCGCTCGCACGTGTCTCCATTCCCAAGAACCTCGATGCTGCACTAGCACGTGCCATCGAATTATGCTCCATCAACCAAGTGCCGATCCTCCCCTTGATCCTATATATAACGCAGCATTCCAATCTTCTGCTACGTCCAAATACGCTTCGAGAGAGAGAGAGAGAGAACGAGAGAGGATGGCAGGGAATCCGGGGATGAGGGATGGGTACGGCAGCGATATCCGGCGGGCGGAGGAGCACGTTGGCGGACACACGCAGGTTCTCCGGGAGGAGCGCCGCAGCACCGCCGGCGGAGGCGGCCACCGGGAGGAACACCATTCCATCACCGGCATGCTCCACCGCTCCGGCAGCAGCAGCTCCAGCTCTGTATACAAGATCTCTCTCTCTCTCTCTCTTTTATCTTTCTCTCTCTAGAATGAATAGGATTACGTGCCGCTGCCATCTTAATAGCATCTTGGTAATTTAATCGGATCAGGTTCATTTAAATTAAAAATTTTATGGTAGTCTTATCATCAATGAATTCACGTCGACAAGTTAAAAGAAAGTGGTATAGTTCATAGTAGGTACCGTACGTGCGATGCATGCCACGATTTAGTTTGTGTGTATTTCTACGTCGTGTCACATTTAGGCATCTCCAACAACAACAGTTGTCCAAATTTTAAAACAACCTCTACGGTAAGGGCATGTAGAAGGGTACCAGGAAGGACTACTAAGCCATATTGGTTATATATCAGCAGAGATGGTCGTTTTTACTTTTAGAAGAACGATCATCTGATGGTCTTTCCTACTTTTGGGCAGTCGGAAGATGATGGGCAGGGGGGCCGAAGAAAGAAGAAGAGTGTCAAGGATAAGATCACGGAGAAGCTGCCCGGCGGAAAAGGTTCAGAGAAGCACGGCCGCACGGAGTATGTCCACCAGGAGGTGCACCATGAACCCGAGAAGAAGGGCATGATGGACAAGATCAAGGAGAAGCTGCCCGGCGGACACCACACGGAGGAGCACAGCCATGCCGGCTCCACTGTCCACCATGAGGTGCACCACGAGACGCATCATGACCACGAGAAGAAGGGCATGATGGAAAAGCTCATGGAGAAGCTGCCTGGCCACCACTGAGATCAGCCTAGTTTCCGTGGCCTCTGTTGATTCGTGTTGAGGGTTGGAGAGCTGAGAAATAAAGAAAACCATGTTCTAGTCCACGTAACATGTGTTTTTGTAGCTGTGTTTCTTTTTCGGCTTTCTTTGGGCAGATACGAAAGCCTTCTGGTTTTGCTTCGCTTGTTATGTGTAGCAAGTGCTTTGCCATTTGCGGCGTTGTTTTCCATATATAACATTGTAAGCACAACATTGTTTCAGATCGTCTCCTCTAGTTTTTCTATGTATCTTCAGCTCCCACATGACCAAATTGTTTGCTTTGATTCATTTCAGCATGCTTAGATCATAAGCTGATTCATTCATACAGTGGTGCTGATTTCAGAGTGAAAAACCTGTCCCTGCTGATGGTAGGGTGGAAACTCCCTGAGCTATTTAAGCCCCCTGCTATCATCAATTGCACACACACTAGTGAATTAATGTGTTATGAAAAGCAATGGGATGATGATTTGGAATACAGATAAATGACATCCTAACCTTGAATAGATTAGGAGCACAGACAAACGACATCTGATCCTGAATCTCTCTTGCAAACCAATACAACCTTCGGTGGGCGCCAGATACGTAGGAAAAATGAAATCAGTTTCTTCCTTGGAGCACCCTTCTAATGATTTAATGACAGCTCAGTTTTTTAATCTAAAATATCTCAAAATAATGGTTAAAGAAAATAATCTCATCGTGCACTCCTAATGTATTAGCTGCTGAGCAAATAATTAAGATAACCAAACCTTTCTGCTTTCAGGTCTTCCATAGCCTTCTTGTTCATTGTCTCGCTCCGGTTGATTTGGGAACTGAAAGCCCCATCAAGACACTTAAAAAGTAAGAGGACCAGGCAGCCACAATAAGAAATTACAGTAAAGGTGTCATGTTTCCTCCGCCGACCACCCTTGGTCTGTGACTATATTCGCAAGCAGAGTCCATAAAAACTATTGTCTTGCAAGTAGAGCTGCAAGAGAAGAGGTGCTAAACTAATCTTTTATTTATCAACAGCAGCAATACAAGAGACATAAATGAACAGATACCTCCACTATAATTGGTAACCACCCAACAAAAAACCCATCCTACTGTATACAGGACTATACAAAACCCCATATAAAAACATTGGGTGAAACCATAGCTCCTGTTCACAAAAGCAGTCGCAAGTCAAGAAACTACATCTAGTGTTCCTATCAACTTCATAAATATGTGGAAAACCCTGCAGCCAATTATTCACGTACTACAAACCAAGAGAGTTGTAGCTAGCAAGGAAGCGCCGAGCATCGCGAAGCAGAAAATATAAAATTAGAGCAGCAGTTCCCACCATGCAAGCGCCAAAAAACAAGCAATTCAAACCAGCAGATGAACATCCACATAACAGCCTATTGAGCCCCCTGATAACTCCCTGGGTGCAGCAGACCTTATCACCAAGACTGCCGGGAATTTTTTGTGGCCTCACTGGATCAGCTGACCTTTTTTGTAGTGTCTTAGAAGCAGTATGGCAAGATAGATCAGATTGATTGCCTTCAGAGTTGGAGATTGTACTGGATTCTGCATCAGATAGGTGCTTATTATCACCATCATTCATATCAAGATGGCGGTCTTCATTGACAAGTTGGATTGTCCGATTAACAAGTCCAGGGTTCCTTGATTCCATCTTGTGAACTTGAAGTTTAATACTATGATTTGAAATTACGGTAGATGGTTTTGCATGGCGTTGTCGTATTTGAATCCCTGTATCAATGTTTTCATCCTCTCTCTTCACACCTTCACATACAAAGTTGCTTGCAGCAGGGGAAAGGTCATAACCTGCCATCCCAGCATTATACTGAAGAACAGAAGCAACACCTATGCTTCCAAAATTGGACTCTCCAAACATATCAAGATCGAAGTTATCAGAACCAGATCGCAGAATACTACTGATATCATCAGGTAATAAGTAGTCTTTGTCATCTGCACCAGCTGGCTGAAGACAAGATTCCACTGGCTCTTGCTTTGACACAAGAGAAGCATGATCTGCCTGTGAAACATTAAGAGCAGAATAATCAGCATATGCAGGCATTGCAGTGATTTTCTCAGTGACATCATATTGCAAAGATCTAGACATATAGGCATTTAATACGGAAAGCTTTGGCCCTTTCAGATAGTTTAAAGGCAAGCTACTTAAAACACTTTAAGTCAGAGCTCAATATGCAGTTCTTATTTTTGCAAGTACTGATCTTTGTTTGACAGGTTTTCAAGGAAGTCACGATCACCATTTTCATTTAATACCGTAGATAGTTTCACAACTAATGATTTGATTCACTGCATAGTTTAATGATCAACTACTTTAGATTACATGTTATTCAACAGTAGAGTATGATGGCAATTGACATACACCTACAATATGGCAGATAAGCTATAATATTAAAGAGAGAACAGAGATTTCTTTGCATAACTGGAATAAAATAACTATCGATTATTCAGTTATGTATTTCCTGCTTCATATCTTGTTTTAAGTTATGATAATTCTTGACAATGGCGATAGGAGCTTGGGACATACCTCTGCTTCATTGTTGACTTCATCGATAGAGGGAATGCCACTAAAGTCAGGATCGTAGAGTTCTGAAAGCCATGCCTCAATATCCTCCACATTGTTATATAGAGTTGATGATTCCTCACGTGGCACTGAGCCAACCATATCTTTTGGTTGCTCTTGGAAATCACTGACTTCTTTGGTTTGGGTCATCTCACCTTCCGATGCCCAACCATTCCTTTTGGTTACACGACAAAGGACAAATATATCCTGCAACAAGAAGAAAGCCACATCATTAGTTTAGAGGAGCTTTACAAGATAATTCTTAACATATAAATTTTAGAAAAGATTCAGGATGAACCCCTTTACACTCATACGACCTACTTCTTCACATCCATCGCGCAATCCATACAGTTATTGATAGACAGGAACAAAAGAATGCACGTGATGTAAGGTCATCTATGCTTCGATAACTAGGACTTCCCCCCCAAAATCAGTTTTTTTAAGTGATTGTAATCTTCACATGACAAAGACAAGCAACCAGATGGGAATTAACTTAAAGGTTCAAGATAAGTTAGAATCATGGGTAAATCTCCTTTTTTTTATTCACTTTCATGCATTTTTTGTGTGCGCACATGCGCGTGCATGTGCACTTTCACATGTGTGATAACAGAACTATGACTTGCTTGAAGACCTACATTAGATATAAATGAAAAACTTATAACAAGTCTATTTTATAAAAGGACAGGGTAGTATTTGATCTTTAGTGCATTTGGATGGGCCCTTGCTCAATCCTTTTATCAACAAATGGACAGGGTAGTATTTTATGAGTTTTAAAACATTCTTCAGTTGAACTTCATTTCTTCTATCATCTGCACAGTTATTATGGTTATAAGCCTGCACCGCATTATGTTATAGACACTTCCTACTGGAATAGCAAATATATTTGATCTGTGCTGTAACATACCATCATGGAAATTAGAAGGCTTACCTTCATTCCAGGAGCAGCTTTACACTCATTCTCATCTATATAATATTCGTGCATGATCCAATCAGAACGCTTCCCACAAGGAGGACGGCCTTCATGGAAAACTAGAGTTTTCTTGGTACCTATAACCCGATTGTGAAGCTTGATGTTCCGATCTTTACCAGTTGATTTCCAATACCCTGCTTCTGTAGCCCTATTTGAGCGAGAACCATTAGGATACTTTCTGTCACGGGAAGTGAAGAAATGCCATTTGCTATCTCTCGTAGGAATGTGACATTGTGCTGCATGACAGATCAAAGTACAAGCAAAAAGGTGAGACAGATTTGGAATAATGGTATAGTATATGCTCCCATTCTCTATGTTCAGTAATCCTGAAATTCTTCAATAGACCAGGACAACTTGCAATAGAGGCTAATTCACAATATTACAGTGTTCTCGATAAAACATACTACAGATTAGAATGCTAAATTTGTATATAGTAGTTGCATGAAATTTCAGAAATACAAAAACCCTTTATATGTAGATAATTGTTTAAAGCAGCCAGAGCATTAGCCTGCAGTTAGACCGTAGGTCACATTTTTAGAAAAATATTTACAGGTAATTCCACTAACTTAATCTACATTTAAAACCATGTGAAGGAAGATAAGGAAGATATATTATTGCAGACTAATTCTAATTATGTCATTCCCAGTTGACTCCCAATGAAATTTTTCTTTGAGAGCCCTCTAATCAAAAGACATAATAATATGACACAGTGTAGTTACCAGGTAAGTCCCATGGTTCATGCTTATATATGTCCACCTCTGGTATAATTTCAAACTCAATTTTCTGACCAAGTATCTTCCTCTTCAGATAATGAGAAATAAGTTCCGCGTCTGTTGGATGGAAGCCAAATCCTGGCGGCAGAGAGAAGGCACTTAATATTTCCATTTTTCAAAAGATCTGCAAATAGATAACAACAAAACAAAATCAGTGGAACCAAATTTCAGTAGCACTCAGAACATAATGACAGGTTAATGCCCATTAAACTAAGAAAAAAGTAGGCAACAGCAGGGGAAAAACTGAGAGAAAAATGCTTCATTTCTTCATTTCAAAACCTAAATTCTAATGCATTAGCAAAACAGATCCTCCCAAAACAAAACAGAAGACATCCAGCATCAACTAATAATCCTACAGCCAAATTAGTGAATTCCTGAAACCCAATCAGAAGTAAAAGTAAAGAAGAGACACAATTGTAGAGAGCAAATAAAGATCTCTTCTGTCTCTTCCTATCTAAAGTTATTTCAATAAGCGAATGTAATCACATAGGTACTCCACAAAAAAATGATAAAGCAATGTTATGAGTGATTATATATTTAAATTAAAAAAAGCATAAATAACAAGCCTTATCCATTATATTTAGTGATATATGTGCACGTATATTGACATAATAGAAGTAAGTGGACCGATCAAATACCCAAACTGTAAGGAAAAATCAATATCTGGAATAATTAACCCTATTCCACTCAGACAGAGTATTCAATAAATGCTTTCAGGTAATGAACAAGGTATGACAGGACTCCTGAAAGCACAGCAGTCATAACCCAACACACACACAGACACACAATATATATATATACACACAGACAATCAAGATTTCCCGAATCCAGTGGCTAAACAATCAGTATTTACCAGACAAAAAATAATCTATATTTCCTAGAAATGGTCTAAGGCAGTCATAGATGTATCATGGACTATCCAAAATTTGATTTGAGCAACTTTCTTACAATCTTGATCTGTGCGTCTATTTTATATAGGATTCTCAATGAATGCCTCATTAACTCAAATACCCATTTATTAAGCCCTGCAACCTAATGTCTGGTGCCCTACCTATATAGGATCCTTTCAGACCACAACAGAAGACATCCAGCAGAAATTAGTAATCCTGCAGCCAAGGTTGCAAATTCCTGAAACCTAATGCCTGATTCACAACAAATAACTTCAGCTAAAAAGAAGCTTTATTAGAATTTTTTTATTGCAACCTAGGAAACTAGATACAACAACATTTTTCCTCTCTTTTTTTCCTTGAGAAAACAATGTGTTTGCCATCACCAGGATTTGACCATGGACCTCTTCTATATGAAGAGGAATGCCAACCAACTGAATTAAGGCCGTTCTGTCTTACTACGCTACCACGCTATGTTCCCCAATACTTCCAAAACTATAACTGGTCATTTTCAAAATAAGTTAAATATACTCCTTTGTCAATCTGTTTCCAGTTGGCACTTTATAAAAATCTTTTGTAACAATTGCTTAGGTGCCAAGGATTCAAAATAATGACTTTGACCTCACACGAATCACTGCACCATTTCGCAGAACATCAAATATATGATCCCTTCAATCCTCCGTCTTTCTACTACAAACACCAACAGGTATAGTAGTTGAAGCTACAAAATCTCAAATCCCCTCTACTCCAAACAAGCTAACCAGATCACACAGAGAGGGAGAGAGAGAGTATTTCATATAAAACGAAGAGCTCGGCACACAGTACACCAAGTCTTCTATTATATGCAACTGCAGGAGAGGTCCATGAATCGAGTGAATAAACCTATAAGAGGAACAGAGGAAAACAGAAGAAAACATAGAACAACGGAAACCCCTCAACCATCGCATACCAATACCGATTATATATTAATTAATCATAATTCATAACCCAAAGAATAGCAAGAAACTATTTTTGAAGCCGAAGCAGCTTTAGAAGCTAAGTATTTTTGGAAGCATATATCAATAAAATTAACAAAACAGAGCTCTGCACTGATTCAGACCCCCAACATAACAATACAAAGAAAAACGCGGAAAAGAATCCAGGGAACTCCAATGATTCATAGATAGAGAATTAAACAGCCGGACGATTGAATCCTTTCCCAGACTCAAAACGTATAAATCCAATACCCTGACGCACACAAATATAGCAGAAGAAACCCCAAAAGATCTTATTTTATTATCTAACAATCCATTTTTCGATCCACGAAAAACGAAACAAAATCGGAAACAACCAACGCAAAATCTCAGAACGAAGAGCAAAAATAACAGAAATTCTCACCGCCTACAGCGCCCACGGCTGCGAAACCGAGACCCCACCGGCAGACGACGATGGCGGTGGCGTAGGCAGCGGCGAGGGGCGGAGGAGGAGAGGAAAAGGCTGGACTTTTGGGGACCCAATTTCCCCGTCGTCGGCGTCGTTGGGATTTTATTTGAGCTGGAATCCGTGTGAACGGGGAGCGTTCAATGGGTCTCTTTCTTTACGCGGTTCCGACGTGGAAGAATCCGCTTCTGCATTCGGTGTGCTTACCGACCACGCCTCTTCCCTTGTTTACGGGAGTGGTTGACTTTTAGTCAACCAGCTATTTCGTATTGATGGGTCCGGTCACCGCCTGGGGCTGTCGCCCTCCCTCCTTGACTCGTATGCGCGAAAGAAGCTTCAGAGAAATTGCCAGGAGAATACTTGGGTTCGAAGTAGGCTCTCTCCAATATACATCGCTGTTGTGGTACTGTTCCTCCAACCCCACAATACAATCTCAAAATATCCATGGTTTGCATGATAATGACGTGTGTTTTTATTTTTTGTCGACCAATCCATTGATGATTATGTTGCGCGTCATCCTTTATATGCGTGTTCACTCCAAGAATGTGGAGTATTTGCAAATGCTTGTGATGCTTTGATAAGTGAAATAAATAAAATCTTTAGATTTCTCTTGACAGTAGCATACATGCATACCATGATTTAACTCCTCTTGACATACTAATCAGTGCACATCGGAAATAGGAGCTACTATATCCTCCAACCATGGATTGTATACGGTAGTAGGATGCATCCATCAACTTGTAGACCCCACAATAATGATCACCCTTGACGTGTTTGTTCCTCATTAAAAATTGATTGCCAAGGCTAGCTTCGCTTTAAAATGGAGGGGAATAAAGAAGGGGAACTAGAAGATTGACCATTGACTTTCTTGGGTTTTGATTATAAGTGGAGCAGCATATAGTATTTGTATGCTTAAATTATTTTCCCAACTTTCTATCAAAGATAAATAAATCAAGACACCTACTCAACCTGACCTATGAATCACAAATCTCCAAGTTTGGAGTGCTCCAAACCATATTTCCCACGGTAGTCGAGGGATGTCGTCAGGAAACAGCTTAAATCAATCCGTGAATGTAAAATCCGACTCTTTGTCAATGCTAACAAACTTCAAAAGGGATGTTTCACTTTGCCCTTCAAAAAGTCATAAATTTGCATCGCGAGAACTCTGTATAATTGTTTTTCACAACGCTTTGTAAGCTGAGCCAACTTAGAATTGACTTCATACACATGCTTGGCTGTAACCGTCAAATGCATCCATCCAAGAACGCATCTTGGACGATTGCCGCGAACACGAGCGTGCATGATGTGGGCATTGGTGGCACTGTTCCTTTGCCTGGTCCATTAACATATGACTGGGGCTTTGTACAGGCTTGGGCTACTTCGCATGCGCACAACCATTTCTCGCCCAGCTGGGCCCATGATAGCGACCATTGAGCGCTTGAGTACGAGATCTTTTTGAGTTTTAGTTGGGTGTGACAGTCTAATCCTATTATAATGGGAAAAAAAAAATTATTAGCTTTTGAAAAAGGAGCTCGGAAAGCAGGTTAAAATTATAGGTTGGACAAAGTCCACCAGCTCGACGGTGGAACCAAACACGGCTGTATTGCTCCCTTCCTCCCTGTTTCTTTACCGCGCATGTTTGGGCATGTCCCTTTGTGGTTGGACTGATCCACCCCACCGCTGAGTTGGTGAATTTGATCCAACCAAAAATTTCTCGAAATCAAGCGGCTCCACGTCTGACTGTTAGCTTGGTGAGTATTGCACCTGTGTTGATCTCCATCTCCCTTGTGGGAGATTCATTATATTTCAATACGGTAGTTGTCAGCGACTCGTGGCAAAAGGCAAACTAGATATCTTATGAGAGACAACAAACTACACTAAGGTTTAGCGGTGCTTAGGTCAATTAGATTTAACCTATTACAAGATTCCTCGCCTAGCATTAAAGAACGTTGCTGCTTCCCATCCACCGCTTATAGTTCATTTCCGGACTCTCTGACCGATCGGATGCGGGAATTCTGGGGGAGGCGGCCAGACAGAAATGTGAGGGATTTGGTGGCGACCAACGTGACATCAGCGGTTAGGTAGTTGTACAGGCTAACAGTAGGTTGCTGTACATGAAATGGAGATTAAGAATATATAGGCTCTCGTACATGATGAGGTTTGCTTAATATATAGGCTTTGCCGGCACTCCAATTGTTGTCATTGAGGGTGGAGTGCCATAGGCAGGCCATGCTAGTTTTAAGTTTTAACCAACCCTCCTGCCCCTCCGTAATCTGGATCCTAGGCTTCCCATCCCCTGTCGTGCTGCTGGCTCTCTCTATCTGTTGGAAATAGTTCCCAAGAATCCAAAATGCTCTGAAGCCCCAACCTGTATGTTGGATATAGAAGCCTAACACCAAGATCCTTCTTTAGACGGGCATTTGACACGCGCTTCTCACCATGATGTATGTTTTCCTTCAGGGATTTTAAATCCTCTAGACTGCCGCATGCGGACCTGCTTGCCATGCGAGGCCATCTTCTCTCAATCAGGGCCTCTGCAAAGGCAAACACTTCTGCTCTTGGGGCGGGGTCATCATCCACGACATTGTATATTTTCCTGAAAAAAAAATTGTCTGCTGTTGGTCGACGAACAAGAGATTACCTCAAACAACATGTTATATGGAGGTCCATTTGTGCAGAAAATTATGATTAAGAAAGGTTGAGCTATCCACAGATATAATGAAATCAAGTGGAATGCCATGTGCTAGACTAATGTGGCAGAAAAGTAAAAAATACTTGCTGGAATTGATGTTTGAGAAAGGGATGGAAGAACTGCCTAAGATAAATTACACAGAACTAAACACAGGGGGATGCACCCCGAAGGGCTTGAACCTGGGCATTATTGCCTAATCCACCTTTGAGAGATTGACGTTATAACTAATTTACTACACCAACAGGAAAAAAAAAAAAAACAACTACAAAACTAGAAAATTTATAAAATTGTTTGCTAGCAAGCGAGCATTCGTTTCACCCATCTCTGGCCTGATGAAAAACAAAACTGAAAATTTGAATTTTATATAATTCATGACAGAAAATGTCTTGAGGCTCCAAAAAATTTGCAGGCCGCAAATTCCACCCAAGTTTCCGTAAGGATGGAGACTATCATAGATAGGCTTCCTTTGCAAATCACACCCATCATTTTATCGAAATTGTATATAGAACTTCATCTTATCCCTATTTACAAAAGATAATGTCATTTTTTTTTGCAAAAAGCACCTACAGTAAGGTGCGCTCTAACAGAACATTGGATGGTCATTTTCTTAACCATCCGGTGCAGGCGACTCAAGATCGCGCAGATAATGAGGAGGGTGTTGGCACCTACAACAATGTTGTGCTATTGTTGGATGCAAGGCAGGGCACCGGTGGCAGTGGGCAGCAGGAGGATGAAAGGAGATGGCAAAAACCTTGATGAGCAAAGGAGGTTTTGCTCGTGTGCAAGGGGGAGGATAGGAAGTCATTGGGGATCCCTGCTTGAGATAACCAGGGGCGAGTTAGAAATTTTGCCACCCCTGGTTAGCTTAACTAGGGACTGTGGTAAAGTGGGGTGATGGAAGGCTAACAAGGTAGTTTTTTTTTTTTTTTGCAATTTAAAAACATATTTACTGGCTCAATTTGTAAATATGGATAAGCAAGGATTTATATGTAAATTTGAAATGATGGGCGCGATTTGCGAAAAAACCCTTATAGGTAGGATATGTCATAAGATTTCCTTATCTCACCCCAAGTTATCAAACTCAGCCTCGAAGCATTCATAAGCACCCCGATTTAAATGATTTCGAAACTACCACACATGTAAGTTTCCATCTGGATGGAGGTTAGTGTCCTGCAGCAGATTTGGCCTCTTTGCTTCTATGTGGCCCAAAAGGCTGAGTTCTCAAAGAAGATGAGTTAATCAAATAATCTTAGATAGTTAAAAATTTAGAAATCATTGGAGAACATGAATGGAAGATTTAAATAGCAAACAGATTTAACACCCAGAAGAAAACAACTACAATTACCTACACAAGTTCATATAAATGTGATAGTAAAATAAAACAAAATGAAAATGAGATGAAACTAGGAGTTGATTATTTTGTTTGCCTCAAATATAAAAACAAAGAAGAAAAACAAGACTGCTTCATTGAAATAAAAAACACACAAAAAATAAAAGAAAAGAAATATAAAGGTGGCAAGTGGCTTTAAAATAACATTAGAAGGCAAGACAAAAAAATCTGGCTAAATGAGCTCTGAAGTGGCACGTACCCTGAAGATAGGATGTCAAAGCTGGCCTTGATTGCCTGATGGATGTCAGCAACATGAACCCGTGCTGTGTAAAGCCTAGTTTCCCTCCTCTTTTGTCCTTCTGACAGGGATTCCCGTTTAAGTATGGTATCCAAAGCACTGAAATAATTAAAATCAGTCAACATGGTGGAAGTTCAGAGCCAGACCAAATGAAAAGTATATAGTTAAAAAAGTTGTTTATTCAGAAACAAGTCTCTAGGCGATTTGCATGTTCACAAGGGTGAATAAGGCAGGTTGCATGTGCTCCACAGCCTTCTTATCCATTTAGAATGCAAATCAATCTGAAGTTCTATATGGTAATATATCAAAATTTTGATACACATGGAGAATAAAAGGATAGGTACAGCAATGTCATGCATGTAAAACGATCATGGGCTAATATAAAAGAATTTGATCACAAGTTTGTGATTGTGAATAAATTTCTTTGACCATTAACAGAATACTATAAATAGTATTGTATCATAATCCTGCAAGAGACCAGCAGATATGAGATCATTAGTACATAAAATCATTGAGAGGCTCACAGCAAACATTCAAGTCCAAACTCAAGCCGATGGTGTATTTTGAGGTTTCCGCTATTGAGAAACAGGACTACGTTTATACAGCATGCCAAATTCAGGTTCATAATTGTGAATAAAAAACTGATGAAATACCAACAAAATGAATGAAACCCCATGACAGACCTTATAAACAAACCTTCTTCCGGGCCCATAGATTCCACCTAGTCGAAATATATTAACTACCACACCAAGCTCGTGGCCTAGAGCAAGCCATCCTTTCTCTGCTGCAAGCCTTGCCTTAGCGGATTCTTTTTGAGGGTTTACAGGGTAGCTGCATGCAGTAGCTGACTTGTGTAAGATCATTGAAATAAGCTTTCTGATAGACAACCATGAAGAAAAAGTAGCATCTTACTCCTCATCAACCCAAGCACCACTACAATCTCCATAAACACCTGCCACAAAAGATCGATTAACAACTTCTTCTTCATTAGTAAAAGCTTGTTCGATTAGGTGAAGTACATTCTATACAAACATAATTAAATGATTTGGCAGAGGCTTTGGATGAACACAGTAATAAAAAATTTAAAAATAAAGCTGGAGGAATCTAGCTATATACTAATTCATTAAAAACTTAGCATACAAATGTAACCCCGAGTGAAGATAATTGTGTTCAGCCTCAGTTTCATTGAAGTTCTTGTGTAAGCCCTTCCTTCAATGCTTTGTGCTCATGTCAAGAGTTATTCATTCCACCTGGACTCTTGTTCCACTATCGGGTGGCAGCTTCAAAGTGACTTCAATTAATATAGAACACATCTTGCTCAAGGCCTGTGGTTCCAATGTACGATGATTTGCAATGACTACAGATCAACTAATCACCATCTTTTTTTTATTATTATGTAATTCAGCTGAGAAGCACAGGTAAGTATTATAAATTTCATTCTCCAAGCTGGGATGTGGGAAATTTGGAACACAGCAGATGATATAAGAATACTTCCAAGCAGGTTGATCTTGTTTTCCAATAGACGTAATATGAAATATTATCTAGTCACTTCTTGCTTCCTCTTTAAGTTAGAAACACTAAGGATAGGTAGGCCTAAGTTTGACATAGTCCTGAGGTAATATGGATTTAGCCATACCTTTAATCAAAATCCAGAGCCTAGAGGTGGAACTAAGGTGTCAGAAGAGCGAGCTCTTTGCAAGCCAGCTTTATTTGGCTCAGAATTCAGCTTCAGCTAGGCTTGCTTGTTTAGTGAATGAATCGAGCATGAGCTGGGCTCAGCTTGCTTGTTTTTGGCTCACGCACACGCACGCACACACACATACATATATATACTATGTATGCATGTCTTATTATAATCTGAACTTATTATTAAGCCATTCGATTTTTATCTAGCAATTTGTTAATAAGATAAGAACTCTAAATCCTTAGGGTTTCTAGGCCACTGCCCGAGACCTCAAATTCATTCGCTCTACCACCACCTCCAACCCTGGCCTCTTCTCATCCACTCTCTGACCTCTCAAGGTCCTTGACCTCACTTCAATTCTTTTCCGTCGCTGTCAACCTGTTGCCCTGCCATGATGCCAAGGGCTCGCCATTGATCTAAAGATCCTTCAAGATCTCCCTCCTGTTCTCCTTCCCTCCTGTTGCCTCCTCGCCATTAGACGGAGAAGATGGCGAGGGAGAAGATGAACTCATGGGCTGCTGGTCCTTATTCTTCTTTGTGAACCTAGATCTGCTTACTAGTGATGAGGATGGAGGTGCCTCAAAAATGGGGTCAGTGGCGGCGGCAAAGCCCTGAGCTCTCAGCTGCTAGTCCTCGTCCTTGTAATATGATCCTAGATCCGCCTCCTAGCGACGAGGATGGAGATGTTGTTGCCATCAAAGACGGACAGCAATGGTGGTCGAACTAGGAGTGACGAAAGAGGTGAGGGATCAGGAAGAAGGTACAATGATAATTTTCTTGTTTTCGATAATCGAGCCGAGCTCGAGTTTGCTCGACTCTATACAAGCCAAGCTAGAGCTGAGATTTCTCAGCTTGACTTGAGCTCAATCCAACCTCAAGCTAGACTTTATTAATTCTGACCCAAGCTTGAACAAAGCTTGGCTTACTCATGTCCGACTTGCTTACATCCCTAGATGGGACATGGTACATGGGTCCCCAGAAAGATCCAAACCCAAGTCAGGTCAGCATGGGTCTACCAGACATTAATCAATTTCAAAATTATGTCCTAGCCCACTAATGGAGACCGAGCACAAACCAAGGAAGGCCCAATCTGAGCTAACTCATCAAGCAGATGGATTAAATCTTCTCAGACCGGACTTGTACTTAATTCTGACCTGTCGCAACCCTAGTCTCAAGAGATGGGATTTGAATTTCAGAACTTCATTTAGGATAGTGATTATGACAATATTCTTGGCTTGTTCAGTCCATGACTTCCTATCAGACATAATATCCCACTCATAAGTTAAACCTTGACTTAAATTGTAATCAACTAAACAACTCTTTTCAACATATAGGCAGAGCATGTGAGAAACAATGATAGCTTAATCTTATTTAATAATTCTGAACATTATTGTATTGATGAAATCGAGTGAAGTAGACACTGAAGTTCTTATTGAGGTCTTAAGGAAGGTGCACGTGTCCCCCTCAAGCACAAAGGTTATAGAAAGCATCTGCTGAAATGACACCGCTTGGATGAATTGAATAACATGAAATAAATGTAAAAGTTCTTCCTTTGATGAGATTAGAGAAGATGCTGGTTGTAGAGTAATTTCAGTTTTTTATATTCTGTGCATTTTGATAGAATGGCATATGGAGGTAACTTTCAGCACAACTACAAGTTTGCCATTGTAAGATACAGTTCTTGGTTCTGAACAATTTCTTATTTGCAGCTACTTTATGAAGTTGCTGGTTTCTATGTTTCATTTGGCTGATAAATTCCAGAGTATCAAATAATTTTTTGGGTCCTCCACCATTTGCATATTAAATTGCATTAGCAACTGGCCAGCTTGTTTTGGTCCTAACCACTATCAAAATTGACCAAGACTTGTGTGTCACCAGTTATTTCATATGAAACCTCCATGGTTTCGTTGAAACAAACAGAACCATCTGACTAGATTATGAAGCTTACAACAAGCATGCTGAAATCCTTGTTTCACCCATTTCAAGCTGGGCATTGTCATCTCTCCAAAAGACTAAAAACCTCATTCTAAATATAATCAAGCCAAATCAAACCATTTTTATTGGATTAGCAAGACTTTCTAATCAATACCCGCCCATCCCACTTCAAGTAACCTGAAAGAAAATTTAGTTTATCCTATTAAGCTTGTTCAGCTTTCTTGCTACATACATGCAAAAAAAAAAAAAATGTAGTACAGGATTTGCAACATCCAGTAGTATCAAAATGAATTTGATTTAGTGTCATGAAATATACTGGTAATTACCGTCATTAGATGCATCAATAATGACTCCTAAGAAAATGCATTTTTATGAAAATCTATGCTCCAATTAAAAAAAATATGGGCATGGTCCAATAATTGGCACCATGGTATGCCATACTGTATGGAACCGGACAGTACGGAACATACAGTACCATACTGGTTCGATACCGATATACGGTACAGAAGACGTACCGACACTCGATATGCACAGGTATGCAGCCCGTTATCCAGACAGCATACCTTGATTGGCACTCTCATCTCCTCGGGGGAGGTTTCATAGTTTGAATGTCATTGAGAGGATTCCAAATGCCATTTCCAAATTGGGTCATGGTGTAAGTATGAAGTAGAATGCATTTATACCTACCTAGTGCAGAGCAGTGTTGGCTGAGCAAAATGGGCCTGATATCTCCAGATCAAAGAACCAAATAAGAAGCTCATCCCACTAGGCACTTGTAACCAAATTAAGGGGGGCAAGACATATCTGTAACAGCATCTACATAATGTTGCTTAAAGAGACTCCTTGACCCTACCACTTTTAATGCAGCATATGATTGATATTCTATTTAAACCGAATACAACTCCAGGCACTAAAAGTCTTCATTTCAATCAACATGGATCATCTAATCATGCATGATCCTTGTTGGTTTGCAAATATGAAGCATGTTTATGCCATTTCTACAATGCCTTGCACAAAAAACATAAGAAAGACTATTTTTATTAACAAAAAGGATAGGCATGTGGGCTTGATTTTTTTTCCCAATTGAAATGTGCGGATGACTTTAAACATACGCTCACACACAGACACAAATAGGTAAGAATATATAATTAGAGAATATTTTAAGAAGTTTTCTTGAAAAATTGAAACCAAAAGGAAAAAACAAGATCATGTTTTAAACTTCTGCACTGACACGAAATGAGGCAGAATAGTTCCATGCAATATACAATAAAAAATTCATATAGAATTCTATCAGTAGTAATATTACAAAAGGATAGCAAAACAATATCCAAGAAGCTAAAATACCAAAGAAGAAATTTAAGGGTACACTGGATGTCGACCTACTTGTTGAGGACAGGTAACATAGCCACTGAAGATTTCCGTGACTAAGTGTACCTTGCAAGTCTTCATGTAAACGGAGCAACTGCATAAGAAATGACAATAGCCAAGATGGAATTTGATAAAATATCATCTTAAAAATGACAGTTCAAGTTATGCTGGGTAAGGATCCAAACATGAACCAGATTGTAGTTAACTTACAGGATCACCAATGCCTACAATAGGTGGGATGGAGATAAGAAGATGGGTTGCATGTTGCAGCGTATGAAGGCTACTCAACCTAACAAGCAGTAAATAAAGCAGCAGACTGCCAAGAAAAGAATAATTATATTACTAAAACCTTAAAATTTGAAGTGCCAACATACTTGCTATTATGCACATCAAAAATGAATGCTTCCAATCCCATCTCCTCAAGTACTCTCTTGCTACTAGGATTAGTGCAAGTCCCAGAAACCTGCCTGCAATTCAATGTAGAACAAAGTAAATTCTCAGTATTATTCAAAGTCAAACTCTCAATGGTTCACTAAGTAAAGCCTAACAGCAGATATAAGAAATAAGAAACATTCCACTGTCACTACTTCTAATCAAAAGAAGAATGAGACAAAACGTGGAATAGATATTCATTTTTGGCAACAATGCAACTTAATATTTTTTAAGAAAAGGATACAAAATGCTTTTGCTAGGCATAAAGATTTACAATAGTTGAAAACTGTCTGCGAAAAATCAAAAGTGGCCATGTACATGTTCGAAACCTTCCATCATATTGTACAAACTAAAACTTCATAAGCATTTTCAAGGTTACTTGCTAACAAAACAAGGTTTGAGTCGAAGCCCAAAATGTGTATTTGGCCAAAATTCATTGATGTCATCCTCAGGAATGCTTGTGTCAAACTCAAGCCAAACAGGCAAAGCCTATTGACAGCAGAAAAAAGAACTCCCCAAAAAATTTTCAAATTTTGTTCCATAATTGTCTATTAGGTGTGCATCGCTTCAACTAGTATTGTTCTGAACCCTTATCAGCCACCAATCTAAGACACTATCAACCTCTTGTAAATGTTGCATCAAGCATCAGACTTTTGTCTATGACGTGCGCATCTGAGCTCAAGAACAGGTTGTACAACAGTAAACATAATATGGCATTTATTTTCGACATAGCTTTAGGGAGAGTAAGGTAAGAATTTGCTAAAAGGACAAGTTCTCCAAAACTTTGGAGCATGAAAGGATCATGCTGATCCAAATAAAATCCTTAGAAAATAAGATGGATATTGATCAGCAATTCAATAATTTTGAATTTTGGCCTCTTGAAGCACGCACACCCATAATCCACTATGAATACAGGCCAGATCTTGAAGTACAATCCAAACTAGAAAAACTAATAAGCAAACAGGAAATTAGATATTAGTTATCAAGTAAAATTCACCAACACAGTGCAAATTGAAGAGGTAATGACACCTGACACCAGCTTCTCTTAGTTCCTAGATATAACAAATTTGCATCGGTGCCTTCTATCTAGGAAAATCCATCCTAGAATTTAAGACCACCACTATGGACTCCTAAAGTTCTAATCTTATATCATAAACTTCATAAGTTACTTGATAGAAATAAAAGAAAGGTCCTCCTAATTATATTTGACTCAAAATAAGCTACAGTCAAAAAGCTGAACAAGGGAGATGCCAGAGCAATCAGTTATAGCCTATTTCTGAATCCTTTACAAGTCCATCAATGGCAAGTTATCGATGCTCTCAAGCTCTTAAAGGAAAGCATGACTAGCATTCGGCGAAGATAATACACTCTTCTTAAAATTAAGACACTTGTTTGTTAGCACAATCAAGAAAGCATAAGTATAGCTATGCTTTAAAGTCATGTTAATTCTTGACACTCATCAAGCATTGCTTACAAATCAAATTGACAATCATCTTTTAAAACATGCCATATCTAGAATGGTCTATCAACTCATGACATTATTCCTGACAGCGAACATCAACTAACAAAAGCCTAAACATCCTCAACATACTTCCACTGAAATTTCTCCCACATCTTCATGCTTCCTCCAACTCACAGCTAAATACAATGGTGATGTGAACAAACATGGAGTGGTTGGTTATGTAGACCTATTGTGATCATGTCATAATTTTAGGGAATTAAAACAGGAAAATCATATATCAGCAACACTAAATGCGAGCTTCAAACTAAGATAACACAGAAAGCGATAAAGATGGCACTCAAAATGTATTTTATAACATCTAATAAATCTTGAAATCAAGCACTTGTTCCTCACCCTAAAACGCCACATCAAGAAATCAACTCACACCAATCATGCATCAAGATTCCATTTCCGCTGATTCATAAGATGTCAAATAATACGCAAGTTCATGCCACATCCATCTAATTTAGAAATACATCCTTGTATTAATAAATTTGAATGAATTAAAGCTCTTAGAAAAGAAATGAAAACTGAATCAGGGTCGGCACAGCTTAACTTTCTCAAGATCTTCGATTCCACGAATATATCAGAAAACAGAAAAGAGAATAATAAATCTTGAAAAGATGCGTAATCTACGGGAATCAGAAGAAAAGTGGAGAAGCATGACGAGAAAGAAACGAGGCAAGAAAAAGAAAAGGAGCAGAAATTAGGACACGGAAGCGAATCGAACCATCCTTCTTTCCTCAGCCGATCCGACACGTAACGGCCGACGAATCCCGTTCCGAACACGAACATCCGGTTGGCACCGGACTCGGACCTCACCGCCACCCTCGCCAGCGGAGGGAGTGAAGAGGAGAGCATGCGTCGGCGCGATCTCTCCGGTAAGTGGCCAACGGGCACCGCCCGAGATCGCCACGAGACGCCCCATATCGCCTCCATCTCCGAAGACGCCCCTCGGAATCCCTCCTAGCTTCGACGACACGGCATATTTTCTTTTTCCACACTCCTGTGGTTCGCTCGCAGAATTTTTAGAAGGTGATGGCTGAAAAAATAATTTTGATATATTTAATCGGTCACAAACGCATCTTATTTTTTTTAAAAAAATATAAATATAATATTTATTATATTTTTTTAACGATGCAAAAGTTCTTGCCCATAAATTGTGATGGCTTAATGGTAATTTTAGAAAAAAAACTCGACTTCTAACCAATAGAAAAATAGCTTTTATACCCTACATAATTTTTTTTAAAATGTTAATTAAAATTTTTTTATTTTATATTTTGTTGACCATGATTTTTTTTTCGCAAACCAAATGAGCCCTCTATATTGTTCCATAACACTGTTTCCGGTTCGCTCCTCATGTAAGCATAACATTTTTTTTTTTTTTTTGATACAGTAACAAGTCACACTAGTCAAGCATGAGTGCATCCAATAAAATCAAAAAAAAGTATATGACTAAATAGAAAATAAATAGACTTATGATTCTCTTAGAGAATCTCTTCCGAATGATGCGCAGTGTAGAAGACGATCCAGTCCGCTATATTGTTTGCCTTCCAATATTTGTGAGAGGCTCAGAAGGAGCCAAACTCTCTCGCAAGCCCGCGTATATCCTAAAGAAGTGGATGTCAATTATCACAGATATGCTGACCTCGAATCTACTCAATCACTGTAGCCGAGTCTTCTTCCAAGTAAATGTTGTTCACACTGAGAACTTGTCTCGCATAAATGATATCCTCCCATGCCACTCTCAACTCTACTCCGAATGCCATCAAAAATGTATCGCCCCCAATTGCGACAAGTCTGAAGTAGTGATCTCTAATTACAAAGCCAACACCTTCTCCGTCTCTGTCCTGAGGAATACTGTTGTCAAAGTTAACCTTAAGAGTGCAAAGGAGAGGAGGCTCTCAGGATACAAAAACCATCCTGGTCATCATAAAAGCTAAGTGGGAGCCCTAGATATCCCTAGCCGCCCTAGGTAAAACCACCGCAGTAGTGTTGGTAACCTCCGCAATATGAAGTAGTACGTTGTCCGCAATAATCCTCGAGTGTACCCTTCTATCCTCGAAAATACGAGCATTTCTGTCCAGCCAAATGTGATAAGCCACATAAGCACATCTGATGTCCTGCTCTACTATGTTGGGCCTCCGCAAGGACTTCTTCAGATGGTCTAAGAAGTTCTTAATCAAGTGTATAGCCTGTGCCATAATGGACGAAGCTATGGCGCACCCTCATATCTGAGCCGCCCATGGGCATCCAAAAAGAACATGGCTGATAGTATCCTTCTCCTTTGGGCACCACATGCACATCGGGGTGACTCTAACTCTTCTCTTGGCCATCACGTCCTTAGTCGGCAGACATCTCAATTCCGCCTTCCACACAAATTGGGCGACATGTAGGTGGATGCGTAACCTCCAAATCCAGCCCCACGTAGCATTCATTGAGGCCCAAAAGTTTAAGTCCGAGCTAGCGCCAAACTGGCTGCCGAGACTAGTTCCAATAAGCACTTTTTACAATATAACTTCTAGTTCAAATACACATGTTTTAAGTTAGAACCCCTACGGTTACGTTAATGTTGAAGTGAATTCTCTAATTTAACAAGGCTGCAAATAAATTTGAGAGGTACCCTATTGGAATGGCAGCCCGTCTCAGTATTGCAAGATCCCTGTTTAGAGCTTGACCTGCTATCCAGTTGGCGGTCTGATTATTTTCACGGCAAGTATATGTGGCTTGAAATGCAAAGAGGATCCTTCTCCACCGGATGACATCCGGGATCCATGGATTCTCTGTTTTCCTGCGTTTGGAAGAAGAATTAATTTAATTAAGATAATAATAGTGAGGGAGTCTCCCTCAATCCAAAGCTGCTGTGCCTGAAAATCGAGCATTATCGTACCCCCAAGCCAGTCCATGCTGCTGCCAACTTTGCAAATGGCGCAGTGCGATTCATCAGCCACTTCACAAACCTCGATGATCATGTATCACAAACCTATAGGTAGCCTGATAAAAGAAAAACTTTATTCCAAATGCATCGGCAGCAAAATACTTTTCAAAATAGTTAGAACCTGAGCATCCAAGATGATCCCTTTCCAACGCTCATCCGAGTGCTTTTTCAGGCCACAATGCTTATTTATTTATATGAATTTAAAAGTCCTTAATTAGTAGTTTGCCATAATACGTTAATAATAGGGTTTGTTGCGCCTGCTAAACTATGGCTGCGATATTGTGTCGCAATGGGCCCAAAGCGTTACAGCATAACAACACGTTCTTTTTCCCATGATACATCATGTTAAAAGTTAAATTTCGGTTACAACTACATGTTTTTTTTTTTTTTTTTTTTTTGGCAAAAGCTGCTACTCATCTCGTATAACTCTAACATGAATACAACCTGCCAAATTGCGGAAAAGTAAAAGATACAGAAAGAGATGAATGTCTGATACAGACGTTCAAAGAAAATCTCTGGAATGTCGGACAACAAACGAGGCAACCCAGTCTGTAGCCTTGTTTATCTTTCTGAACACATGTCCTATCTAAACATCACACATCAACCGCGCCATCCTACAGATCTTCCGAATGAGGGGATGACCATCCCCAAATCGATCTATCCTTTGAAGCCAGTCGATAATCACAGATGAATCTCTCTCGAGGCAGACCCACTCCATATCAAGTATATGCCACACATAGGAGACACTCTCCTAAGTTGGCTGCAACTCTGCTTCGACTACCCTTCTGCTGCTATCATACCACCACATGTTTGCGCGCACTATTAATTGCTCTACGACCAAATGGTCGGTTTATTCAATGCACACACCATGCCTATAATAGTTTAAAAATCAAATTTTATTGTGCGGTCCCATCAGAGAGGTACCCGAGTTTAACTGTGTACGTCCATGGGACACACCGTGCGTACCAAATTAGGTCCGACCTGGAGCAGAGGGAAGCATTAAAGCCTTTTTTTAGGTAAAAAGCATTAAAGCCTTTGGCTGCACATCCTTTTCCGTCAATAATAAATGCAGCTTTTAGATCGCCCGCCTTTGGGGACGGACGACCATCAATTGGCCGGTTTCCAGCGCCCCGGACGTCACAGCTAGCTCGCAACCGAGACAGCTGGAGCATTGAAGCCTTTTGGCTGACCCCGGCTTTTTGGGGCTTTTCAGGCTGATTTTATTCAACCTTATCACCAAATAGCACCAACTTTCCTTTTTCAACCAACAAAACTCCTATGAAGAGACCATCATAGAAGAAAATACAAGATAGATTCCTATCTTATTACATGTTTTATTACTTATTTAAAAAAATAAAAATCAATTATTTTTTTTTCTACCAACAGAGCTCACTTTCGAGGTTTCCTTTCCATCCGTCCTCTTTTCAGGTGCTTTTCTCCCCATTCAATTTCCTTTATTTTTTTCAAATTTTTTTATATTTAAAAATTTATGGAATCTTAAAAATAGTATATATATAATTTATTATGTTAGATAAAACTAAAAGACTGTATGGTATCTACTAATACCGATGAATATTATGTTTTAAAAACTACATATCAATTTATCTAGAGGTGTACACTGATTTGCTGCATGACTAATTCATCTGGTCATATAGTATATATTGATGAACATGATATTTTGAAAACCATATATTAATTTACTTGGAAGTATATATCAGGTTGCTTGATGATTAATTTGCTACGTGCGTATTACTTAACTATGTGTTGAACACTGATAAATACCATATTATAAAAACTATGTATTGGTAAAAAGTTTGTTCTGAAAATGAGGAAGAAAAAAAATATTGTGTGCGATTTTCTTTTTTTCTTTTGGTTTCTCTTTTTGTCGCAAGACTGACAGCTTCGTTAGTAGGAGAAATCTCTGGCTTTTAATTTTTTTCTTTAAGAGAGGCACTAGAGGAAATATGATGAAATAGAAAGCCCATCCCATATACTCTTCTATGATGCCTGCCTATATGATTTTTGTTACTTTTGAACGACATGAGCAAACATCTTCAATATCTCTATTTTGTGGACTTTATAAACTCCAGGCTTGATATAAAAGCAATGCTAGCATTTCTAAACAATTAATAATGACAATGATAGGCTGATGCATAGTTAACACGCGACATACGGCCACCTAATAAATATGTACAGGTGGCACAGTTCATCATGGTCAAGTCATATGCCAATCTGGTCATCCTTGATTTTGTAATATTGCAGGTATGGTTCATTTGATTTTGCTATACTACATACTTCAGAAAAAAAAAAAAAAAAAAACATGTATTGATTGCAGGCACAGGTAACGTGGATATATAGTGTGAATATATAAAAATTCCTAGACTAATTTCCATTAAATTTTTTTGGTAATTAAGTATTGGTGCCAAAAAAAAAGGTGAAATTTAGATACATCTGAATAATGTTATTTTGAATTGAGTGTCTTGTGTGTTGCATATGCCATGTTGTTGATAGGGATTACAAAAATGATGGTAAATCATGAAAAGTACTCCTTTTATGTAACTAAATTATAACTGTACATACATTAAGCTGCATACATGTTTATATGCATCCATGCCAGATTCAAGCTCTAAAATAAAATGGTAGCAATAATTCGGAATCGAGTTATTAATGGTTGGTCGTTCAGCCAGCGACCTTGACCCCAAATACATCAAATTTAATATGTGATGGCCATATAGCCTAGACCAATTTTTCCATAAGCATTTGTTAGTTGGCAGTCACTTCAAGTAGTTAAGAAATTGTAAAGACTGGTCATCACACCAAATGCTCTTCTTATTGATGATTGTATCACCGAAAACGAATTATCAGCAAATCCATATGCTGCTCATCTATTGCCACCTAGTCATATCTCAGATTTTTTTCACTGATCTCATTTTTCTTACCTATCTTAACTATAATGCTAAGTTATTATGCGAGACAATGGTTCACAGCTGACTTTATACAAAACTAAAACGACTGAATGGTAAAATAGAAAAAAAGAAAAAAAGGTTTCTCCATTCATGCTATAGTGAACCACATCCATCTTTTTGCATTAAAATGCGACAAAGATATGAAATAATTTTCTAAGTACGCGAACTAAGATAAATACTTGTTGAATGTTCTGATTAATTTGGCCCCGTGAGAAGGAAAGGTCAGCTCGAGTTTTTATTTTTGCCCTTTTGGACAGTGTCTAAGTAAGGCCCACAAAAGCCCTCACACGTGGTCTGCCCGAGTAACAGTCCATCCCATGGGGAAATCACTGCAACTTGGCCCTGCTTTTGCTCCCTCCCGCAAGCGTCGGCTTGATGGGCAGGTCTTCGCCATGCACGGCGTGTTCTGCATGCTAACTCTATTATATTAGAGGGTGACTCGGCTACAGTGATCGGATGGATCCAGAGAGATCCGAGCGGTTTAGGGTTGGATCACCTCCCAATTTCGAGATATCTAGGCGATGGGGAAAAATGGAGTGGCTTTTCAGACCAAGCATGTATTTAAAAAGACAAATGGGGCCGCAGATTGAGTGGCCGCTTACGCGGCCAGCCATTTTGGTGGCACCATATGAACTAGGGAGGGGGAGCTGCCTCAGGCACTCCGTGGTATTTTGTTTGCTAATTTTATTAGGTGCGTCCATACTCGTGTTGCATGAAACACTCACTTCAGCAAAATAAAATAAAATAAAATAAAATAAAAAAATCAATCAGTTGACACTCTAATTAGAACTCATGATTGAAAAAAGGATGCATGTGTAGGCTTCTAAGTTTTTTTCCGTGAGAAGCTGCAGCCTTTTATATATATATATATATATATATATATATATATATATATATATATGTGGTTTGGACCACTACTATGTCGTACAAAAAGATTTCTCGGGCACACACGAGGAAGGTGTGGCAAGTGGCAACTCATGATTCAATCATCTGAGGTCATGGGTCATGCGAGTTAAATTAAAGGGCATCCCATTATAATTGTACTGCTAAAACCTTCCCTGTTGCTTAAAATTCAAAGGACGGTAGAACAAGAAAGAAGAGAGAGGAAGGGATACGTGGAAGAAAGATGCCTTTGAAGTTTGATCTACCGCACCAACATTAATTCGCAATCTACTTTGAAGTGATCTAACAACACCGGTATCCGGATCACACAGCTTTTTGTAACAGAGGAAAGCTTTCTTTTTGGTAATAACTGAGTAGCTTATCATGTAACGAGAAGGAAGTCATCTTTCTGTCTTTTCCTTTTCTTTTGTTGGTGATTGAAGGAAGTAATCTCGTAGAAGTTTCTTTGTTTTATCCTGTTCTCTTTCTAGCTCCTGCTCCACCGTTTACCAATAAATCCCCAACTGCATGAATTGAACTAGAGATTGAATGCAGCTCTCCGTTCACAAGATGTTGATCTTTATTACCATGAAAAACCCGTTTTCCCTGCTGCCCTTGCTTCTATCCTATATCCAAGTACTCTCAACTCTCTTTCTCTCTCTCTCTCTCTCTCTCTCTCTCTCTCTGTGTGTGTGTGTGTGTGTGTGTGTGTGAGGGTGAGAGACAATTGGAACAAGTGGACAACTTTTTAGTATTTGCGTCCTCCTTAGCTTTTGAAGCATAGAAAAGAAGAATTGGTTGTTGAAGTATGCATTGAATCTTGACAGCAACTTTCTTCCTACCGTTTTCTGGCAATATGTCTTCTTTTCTGAAAAGGTTTATCTTGTTTCTCCCGCCTATTGTCTTCCAAGTCTCTGAAAACCAGTAATTTGTTGAATTTTCTGATGTCCCAGGATTCAGTGAAGGCAGTCAACCGGTTTTCTCTCCCAAAGAAACGGAAGCTTCTTGCTCTTGTTCAATACAAAGCAGAAAGTCCCTTCAAATAAGTAAGATGGAGGATTATATCATCAACTGGGTTATCTCTGGAGTGGTTTTCTGGACGACGACGTTCTTAGTAATCAGAAAATTATTTCCCGAACGTACCTTTGATTTCTGTAACCGTATTGTTTCCACAATCCATGCTTCACTGGCTGTCTGTTTAGCTTCTCTCTCTGTGCAAGACTGGAGCTGCCCTGTGTGTCCTGTGGCATCAAGGTCCTCTCCATGGCAGGTACATCGATCACTTGCTCTCTGCTTCTTACTTCGAACAGTTCCAATGAAATTCCATGTGCAAGGCTTGAGATATATCAGTATACAGCATCACGTATCTGAGTCGGACAACATATACTTCGATTATAATTTTTGATGTATTCGAGGATCTAAGCTTTGAGCTTTTATTCTGCATGATTTGGTTTCCGACTTACTTGTCTTCAAATCCGCATGCAGATGAAAACACTGGCAGTGTCTCTTTCTTATCTGATCTATGATCTGATATGCTGCCTCTTTGACAACCATGTCAACCTCGACAATTCAGTTCATCACTTGGTCAGCATTATTGGTATTGGAGCGGGTCTTGCATATCAAATTGTAAGCAATTTATATTTTAACCATTCAACCTTCTGTTCTAGCTGATCTACACTGTAACATACGAACGATGTAGGTACGGTCGTTTGATTGGCATCTAATTTGCACCATCCCTTTTGCATAGTGTGGATCAGAAATGGTGGCAGCTTTATGGATAACAGAGATTTCTAGCCCTTTCTTGCACACGAGAGAACTTCTAAAGGAGCTTGGTTACAGAGACACCGACCTTAATTTAGCAGTTGACGTGAGCTTCCTCATCATCTCATCATTTTGCTATCTTCCATTTCCCCTTTAAGTGTTAACAATTATGTTATCCGAAAAGCAAACAAAAATTCATTAAAGATTAAGGGAAAATGAGGAAGTCTCCACATCAATGAATGAAATGGTAATTTAAGAAATAAAATCTCTTCTAATCTTTATCTGCAAGTGCTTCAGCTTTAAATGCATAGATAAATATGGCGGACAGGAAGCTTCTTTCCTTAAGTTTCAAATTCGATGGAAAGGGAAGTAAAAACCACGCAAAGAAGGGATACCTTTGGCCAGGCCAGGCATTATGGATTCAACTAAATTTGACTCACCAGAGTTTTGTTCTGTAAAAATACTTGCAAAGACATGAGACGACTTACACGACAGAAACTTCTACTGATCTGCTTCTTTCTGATGCAGATTTTATTTGCAGCAGTCTTCTCATTTGCCAGGATGGTTGGCGGTCCATACCTAACATATCTAACCTTGACAGCAGGCAACCCACTGCTCATCAAGGTACGAGTGCAAAATTACAGAGCTGTCTTAAATTAAATTTTAGCTTTATCTTAAGTTTCAGTTCTTCGGTTACGTTATATATATATATATATATATATATATATATATATATATATATATATATATATATATATATATATATATATATGTGCGCTTTGACAATTTGTCATCCATGGTTTCTGGCATTGCGAACTAGTATGCAGTCAATTGGACGGTTCTAAGTGCTACAAGAAATTTCCCCGTGCCGTGCTTCCAGTTAGATGCTGGAGTTAGTATAAACTTTTTACGATAACATGGTTTATTTCGTTTGTATATGTGGATTCTCAGGCAATGGCACTAGGATTGCAGCTGGTGAGTGCATTCTGGTTCTACAAGATTCTCAGAATGGTGAAATACAAAGTGGTCAAGAGGGTGGGACCCAACAAAGCTGCCAAAACTCCTAGCCGCTAGGTTGGCCGCTTCGCCAAGAATTCATCAGTCCAAATAACAGGTGCATGATATGAAAAATTATCTAGGTGTACGCCAATGTAGTTTTAATTGTTCATTTATAAAAGTGTGTACTGGAAGTACGGTGCTTTCTCATCTATTGAACAGCAACATTAAGTCTGTGATCAACAATTTCTGTGGTTCTTTGGAATATTTCGTTGCACCAACAACAACACGAGCAGGTCCTGATAGTATTTCCATACGCAATAGTTTCACCGGCCAATGTCTTTAAATGGATCTCCCTTCCCACTGACGCAGCCACCGCAACCCCCCAATCCTCCCCCCTCCACCAATGCTTTTTTTTTCGCACGATTATACCGTTTAGCAGCCTCACGGTTTCAACACAGAACAGCGCATCCTGGGCCCAAGATGGGGTGCTGGCCACTAATATCGGCCCGTCTAAAACAAAAGCCCATACTTCCGGGAGCCGTCAAATTGGTAATACTCCTATTTACTGAACTTCAAAACGCATTTCACAAGAAATGTAGGTATACAAAAAAGAGAGAGAAAATTACACTGGATTTTTTGGCAGGGCAGGATGTCAATATATGCCCCAAAGCGTGTTCAGCTCGTAATATACAGATGGGGGATTGCTAGGACAGTAAGCTGTGGCAGAAATCAGGGTGACCTCTTCATGACCTTTGGATGGGCGCCGAACATCTCAAGATCGAGAGCTACTCTTTGATTTCTGTAGAACTTCTTTAAGAACTGATGCAATTCTCTCTTCCATGTGATGTTCCATGAACCTCTCCTTCACCCTCTCATATCCTTTCCGTCCCATAGTCAGCCTTCGTTCGACATGGGTGGCAAGTTTTACGATGTTCTTTGCAAGTGGGGTGACACCCTCCTTCCCCACAGGATGCATTAAACCTGTTGAACCATTCACAACAATCTCCGTCGTGCCGCCTGCGGCAGTCCCCTAAGTATTTTGAACAGGTAGAATAACAATACAGAGTCAAGTTCGAAACGCAATTTACAAGAATCATGATAGGAAGCTATCTAACATGAGATATGTGCACAATTGCCATTACCGAGACCAACTAGTGATGGTCTGGCACCTAGCTTTAGCATTTTTACTGTGTAAATAACCACGAGGAAGACAAAGACTGAATGGTTCCTGATCTAGTGCCATCATTAGCAGGCAACCAGAGCCGATTCTAGCATCAACATCAGCAGAACAGGCCAGCAACCCTCCGACTTTGACATCCAAGACCAAGAGAGAGATCGAAAAACATGAGAATTGAATTGCTATATAACATGCATATACATCCTTGTCCAGTACTTGGTTCAGAGCAGGAAGGAAAAGAAGGAAATGTGCATACGATTTTACACACTAGCTAATACTTGGTCGAGAGTACACTTCTCATGCATACTTCTTTTCTCCTTTATTACTAGACAGGAATGAGGAATTAGAACCCTATTTATGATCAGTGTGGAAGGCTCGCAGCTGGCTCACTCTTCACAGGTGGCCAGAGAAGAAGACAGGCACAATTTGCTTTGTAGAATCAATGTGTAAAGAATGTGGGCATGTATTCTTTTTGATGTGGTTTGTCCCATACTTTGGAGACCGTGGGTCCAACTTTGGTTATCAAAACATTTAGCTATCCACCAAAATAGACAGAAAAATATTGTAGGCTTTGAATTGCATGAGAATTCTGTAAACTGCTTGGGAAGGAAAACAACAAATCATGGACAACACCTGAAGGTGGATCAAGAACAGTCAGGGTGCGTACAAAACAACAAGAGTATTAACTGCGTCTACTTTCTAAGGAATCAAAAAAAAAAAAAATCATGGATTTTCTCATCAAGTCTTCTACATTTGGGGACACAGTAAAAAAAATGGTGGGCAAACATTCGATGAATGCAGTTCTGAAACTGTGGCAGGACTATGAAGGGCAAAAGTGGACGTGAGCATTTGTCACAATATTGATGAGAAAAACGGCCAAGCGTAAGAGATCAGATTGAAGCTCTGTGCATCAGGCTCATTTACAAAAGGTCATAAAAGAAATGGAAGACCCAAGAAAAATTGACCTTAACCAATATCTTGACACTTACCCAAATTCATGGTAAAATAGGACCGTTAAGGACGAGCCAGTTCTGATGCAATATGGTTTATAAGAGAAAATTTCATACAGGACATCTCATTAAATGCATACTGGTTTTGGTGCTTATGCTGGGCAGCTTAAAATAAAAAGTTGTGTACCAGCAGGCATGTCATCTATGCATTGGATTAGCATCATTGCATGCATTTTTTCATAGATATGCATCAATAAAATGTGAAAGTTAATTTATAAAGCAAGATATAACAATCTATGCTATAGATTCAGAATATTATAACAATATAATGCTATATAATAAACGAAAATATAACCTAAGATATGATCCCATTACAGCAGGTGGCTATAGCCTACCATGATCAATCCTAGTCAATTGATTTTCAACAATTAAAATTAAGAAGATAACATGAGAGATATTGATGATGTTAAAAATGTTCAGGTTCCATAATCAATGGCAACAAAGTAGTGTGACAGGGACAAAACTTACCAACACTGGCAACTGAAATGCCATAGCTTCAATGGTTATCCTCCCAAAGCACTCTCCACGGGCCTACAAGATAAGGAAGATTAGGTTTTAACATTGAACTTACATCTTGCATCATTTGGACTGAGACTTAAAAGAAAAATGTCGTAGAAGAAAATTAGCAAGAAAATAGTACCATCCAATCAAAATGTTCATCCAAACTATAAAAAGAAAGTGTGATTGAAGAGACATCAGATAAAGTCATGGAGAAGCAGTTTGGAACCTCCACATTACAACAGAAATTTCTATAAAATCATATATTTCTTCTCGTTGTATATCAATAACATTTATCCACTTTTATCATTCTTTGCAAACTTTAAGCACAACAAGTTATATTCCAGTTAAGTAATTACATTGCACCACAACACAAAAAAAATTCATTGAACCACTTGATGCTCAACAGACCACCTGTCAAACAATTGCAGTCAACTCTCAAGTGCTCCAGGAAAGCGAAAAATAACTGCACAGTTCTGCACATCCTAAAACTATCAGATGTCCTCGTGGAGCTACCCAGGGCATGCTAGGATTGTCTGGAGAAGAGTTTCATTGATTGAAAGAGTTCCAGTAAGAACAGATTATTTTACAGAAAGATTGCAAACATTTCATGGCCTGTGTAAAACATGATGTTTAATAGGCTGTGAAGGTAACCTTATAAGCCCGAATTCTTGAAGCCACTACAAAATATCAGGGGAAGAAGGTGTAAAACAAAAGCAATGACACCAATTCTAATGATTTATCCTTGACAGAAAAAGGAACAAGGAAATCAAAATGGTCAGGCAATTATCTGAAATAGTTAGAGCATAATATATTAATATATACCTGAGAATTTTGAACAAGCACATCGATTGCAGCTAAGTATGGAGCAACTGTCAGTGTTTTATTGACAAAATGGACATGGTCCTGGATTCCCTTCTTTGACACGAAGTCACGGAGCTCCGTTTCAAACTTGGTCTGAGCATTGATATCACTTCCAACTACAATTGCATGCATTGATGGCACTTGGAGCTTCTGCTCTTGGATCAGCTGCAGACTTTCATAAAATGAGTGAAGAAACAAATCCTGCCCCTTCCCACGAGAAACACCTGCATTAATATTATATGGCTTTCAGCACAGATCAAAAAATCGAATCGATCAGAACATCGGGTTACACTATGCATCATATAAGACATAAATTTAGCTCCACATATGTGAGAATTTAAAGCCATATAAAAGGGTTATTGCCTGCCAGAAGACAGGGTTATCTATATGAGGTAAAAACCATTTCCTCTCGCTAATCTTCAGAAATTCTAATGGCACACAATCCTGATTTACATGTTAGTTTTAGTCAAGGATTATCACTGAGAAGCATGGAATGAATATATATCATAACAAGTTCTCAGAAAGAGGGAAGTAATTGTATCGTACTGGTATTCTGAATAAAAATTGCTAAATTTCAACAATTTGAAACTTGTCCATACAAAATTGCCTTTGTTCACATATAGTGAGTATCCGTGGTAAATTTGATCTTTCTTTCCATGTAGAAAGACTTATGTTGGTTATGCTAGTACAAATTATTGGAATGAATAAATATAAAATTCATCGGCGTCTTAAAGGAAGAATAATGCAAAAACGCTAACTAAGTCTCCGTCTTGTCGGTTTCATATAAGTATGTTCTGCTTACAGATGATGTCCCAACTCCATGGATAATGCTTAATTTTCATATGTGCAACAAGATTTTTTTTCTTCTCATAAAAAGCTGTAAAAGTATATAAAAGAAAGAACGATTATTATTCTAAATTGCTGTTGCCTCGTAAATTACAATTACATGTGTGTCCAATCAAATTATGTACACAAGTTTAAAAAAATGAAAAAAACTTACAAGCATAAAATTTAAAACATCTCCACAGTTTGAATCGATTTCAACTGATTGGTCAGAAAACCAAAATCTGTGTTAAAATGAGTCTAGTTCTCAATGTAATGCAATTAAAAATAATAAGGTTTTCCACGACTACAGCAGTAACCCTTTTAGTGTATCATTTTGAACTGTTGCATTTTTTCAATGCCTGCACACTCAGTACTTGGGGCATGTTAAGCTTGATTTATGCTGTTGAACCATTTCCTAATAGCTCAAGCTTATGTAACTCTTCTTGTGTGTTGACTCATTTATCCTTCCATGCGCATCGTTTGGACTGAATGTTGGTGCTAACAGCTTAAGCTTTTGGAGCCACATGGCTAGTTAACAACGTGGCATGTCATATCATGTTGACATCCATTATTATATTCCATCATGACAAGAAAACAACATTGAAAGAAAGGAAAAAAAAGAAGAAACAGAAGATATCTATATATTTCATACTTATGTTCAAAAGACAACATGAATTCACACATTATGAAGCAAAATCACTTTGAATGGAATTAAGCTTATTGAACTAGTAGATAAGCATTAATGCTACGAAACTGTATCCAACAAATTACATTATGGCGAGCTTACTGTTTATTATGGCAAAGAGAAGATCATCACTCCGCACTCCAAGGGACTCACGTATATGCTCCCGAAGAACCCTTCTAGCAATGTTATCTTCAGCAACCTCCATTAGTTCTCTGCTATTCCCAAGGTGAACAACATAGGTTTGGGGCATCCGGATTCTAAAAAGTGAAGTAGATAAGGATGAATTCTTAAAGTCACAGAAAGGAAAACTTTTAAGCAACAATGGAAAAGTTCACACTTTTAAAGTAGAAAAAGTTTACACTTTTAAGCAACAATTATATAGAAAATATATCTCATGCTAGTTTAAGTATAAGATCACTAGATTGCTAATTGTGAGCATAGAGTAAATATTGAACTTCAACTATGATAGAGAATAGTTATATTTAATCCACTGTTTTATTATAAGATGCTAACAATGATGCAGGACAAAAGGGAGAAGGAGAGGAGGATAGAGAAGAGGAGGAGGAGGAGGAGGAGAAGGTTGAGGGAGAAGGCAACTTAATATTTTGTATTCTCAAATCCCAATAATGCAAGCTGTCTTCTCAATTAATATAGTAGTAGGTTTATATAGACAACCCAAAATCTTATAAGAGTCTGTGCAAAAATAAAATACTAGAGTCCTCATAAAATTCTAATCCTAGAGTCCACAAAATTCTAGTCCTAGAGTCTACATAAAAATAATTTTTTTTAATTCTCAAATAAAATAAAATTTTCTATTTTCTATATTTGTGCCTAATAGAAGTTCGCCTAGATTTAATATTAGACGGTCCTCCGTCAAACGACCAACAAGAAGCCATAGATTATGTTCTCCACAAGATTTCTGGCACATGAACAGATCAAATGTAACAAGTAATTATCTGCAACTGTTTTTCATTGATCATAAACAAAACCACATATGATAGAAAAGTTAAGTATCAACAATTATATACTACACAAAATGGTGACGCTAAAAGAGTGAAAAAAAGCACCAAATGTGAACATCCATGGATAAAATATTCTATCAAAAGTTTGAATTGCATTTTCAGGCACAACTTAGCGTGGTCTGGAAAGGATACATGATATTGGAATAACTAAAGTTTGTTTAAAATTGCTAGATACAAAAGGCATAAAGGATGAAAGAAGGTTTTATTGACAAAATACGGCAACTGGAAGATGAGATTTACTGCACTTTCTTACGTACTTTAGACGGTCATGAGTTCTATTCTTCCAGTATTCAGCTGTTGTATGAGAGTCAATCATGGCACCTGTGACAAAAGGTAGATGCTTGACATATTCCAATTTGAAGTAATGCCCTCGCATTTCATGAATCCACCACAAAATCTTTGGAAGAACTTGAGAAACATGTTCCTTCAGAACAGCATCAAGCCACTTCCCAGCAACAGCCGTGTTCAAAACAACCAAATCAGCTTTAAGAGCAGTATTGATTGCCTCTTGACCCTTTGCAGAAAAGACCTGCCAATGTGAAGGATCATAGTAAGATGGTAAATAAAATGGTAACAGTGAGTTAAGCTTTTCTACTATCAAGTCTCTGTCAATCCCTCTTAAGCACAGGATGTAGTAAGAGTAAGAGATATCAGTGAACTGCTATTGAATCCTGTTGATATTCTGCTTGGAAAAGGAAAAAATAAATGATTGCATTCGTTGTAGAATGTAGCTAATTAGGTGGACCAAAAGAGCATACTCAGTTTATACGGATAGTTCAGTGTTAACAACATGCTACCTGCACTCCTCGATTCAACATTTTATGCTCCAAACTGTATGTGACCTCATTTGCATCTTCTGATTTTTGGTTAGTGATCCAGGCCACTTGGGAACCAACATTTCTTAAAAGAAATGCTAGCTCCATTAACAGTAATGGTCCACCTGCACACGAAAGTTTTATAGTGAAAAATATATATACATATAAAAAATAATTGCCAAGATGCAAACTTCTGCTTGCTTTAAGCCATTAAAGTAGGTCAAATGTATTGGCAGACAACCATATCAATAAAGGGAAGGAAAATACATCCATCTAAGTAATAGCATTGTTTGGAACTTATTTTGATTGCAAGTTCAGTTGTTTCGCTTGGACAGGCAAAGGTCAAAACTGTGTGATTCCTTTTGTGCTTGCAGCAACTACAGGATCCCAAATTGGGATGGACATTTAGCCATTTTTTCTTGTGCTGCTCATCTTCATTATGATTTACGTAAGTGATGATACATCCTCCTGCTAACTCATCTTTGCATGCTTCCTTATAACCAGTCTTTCTGCAAACATGTAATATTTTAAGGCTAAAAACTCGCATTTTTTCTCCAAGAAAATATCCAGATTAGAAACAGGTCTCCATGCTAGTGAAAGAGACTCCGAGATGGAGTAAGATTTATCAAAATGCAAAGTTTTGAAGGTGAGGAACTCAAATGACATATGTGGGATATAACAATTATTAAGATACTAAATCAGGCTTCTTTAATAATTCTTATGGTTTTCACCTTCCCGGTAGTATCCTTCGTCGAGATATTCATTGACAGCTTTCCATCTCCTCTGAAAAACCTGCTCAACAACACCAAGAAATGCCCTAAAACCAACAAATGCAAGTCATTATCACCAATGCTACGTTTAACCTTGACACCAGGTATTAACAATTCCATCACATTTCCTCCAAAAACTTGTGGCACCTTACAATACTTTCCCACCACTGCCACCTGCCCAAACTTCAACAAGTGTTTTGCAAATTAGTAGTGCCACAAAAGAACAGCCATTGCCATCCTCAAGATCCTAATCAAGGGAGTGCTAGATGCACGGTACCCTTGCTACATTCTCTTCTTTAACCTCCATGAAGCCCAAAGCTCTTCAGCCATATGATTCCACGGCTTCAGAAAATCTTCAATAGACTAGCTTATAAGGACCGAAACCCTCATTTCTTTCTCGATTGACTTATTGATTGCCGCTACAAACTTCCATGGATCTCACAAACCCAACCCAAAACCTTGTCCTAGGAAGCAACTTATTGTCTTTTATTAAAAAGCAATCCTAAAGGAAATGATCATAGCAAAAACAAAAAAAAAAAATCCTAAAGGAAATGAGAGAAGTGTTGAAACATCACGAGATGTTCCTTGTATATAACTTAGACGCAGATAATGAGCCCAAGGAGTCGGGGCAACCAAGGAATGGAGCAGGAGGCGAGAAGTACCGGAAAGAGAGAGCTCGTGAGAGACGAGGAGCACCAGCTTCGACCTCATGAAGGCAAGCGGGCTCTTCTGCACGCGGGCGGGCGGCGGCAGAAGCTGAACTCGATCACTGGCCACCGGGGCCGCTCGTCCTCCCTCCCGCCGCGGGTCGCAGGAGTCGAGGCCTCCCCTGATGAAGACGACCAAGGCGGTGGAGCCGGAGAAGACGACGAGGAGGAGGAGGAGGAGGCGCTTGTTCTGGAGAGAGATCCATCCGGCCGGCGCCGGCTTCGCCATTGGAGACGGCCGGATCAGAGCTCCCCTCCCAGATCCAGCATGCTAGGATAGGGTCTCGGGATCCCTGCGTATAATGACGGTTCTTAGGGTTCTAGGGTTTCTCTCGGTATGGATATCTATGAGGATTTTGGGATTGGTCGGAAATCGAGCTCCAAGTTAATAACCCTCTTGCTTTCTGTCTCGCTCGCTCGGCGGTGGCGATCTATACCTGACCCAGGACGCTCCCGCTGTTAGGGGTTAGAGCAGGATACCACTCTCTTCATTTTTTATTTTTTTTTTTGTAACGACTAACGAGAGAATACTCTTAGAAATAGATAAAATAAAATGGAACTTCTGGCACCCGCTTGGCTCGGAAAATGCGAGCAAAGGAGGGCGAAAGTTCAAGCGAGAAACTTGCCGGCACTGATGCAAGGAGAGACGACTCGATAGTAGATGAATTTAGAGGATGCATTTCCATCCCTAGCTGTCTACTAATCCGAAGTATAGTGGCCAAGAGAGGCGCGAGAATTACTTCAATATGTGAGGAGTGCTCACATAAAGGAGTCTATTAACCATGTATTGCTCGATTGTCCTCGGAAAATGCAGGTGTGGAGGAGGGCTTTGTTTCTCATGCCACGCTCCGTGGAGTTAGTTGAGGAGCTTCCTATACCAGCTGAGGAAGGCCATGAGAAGACTGAGTTCTGTTGAGTAGGACATCACATGTGCTTATTTGGTTTTATCACATCTAACTGGACATGAACGCCTGTCTCTTTGAAGATAGGAGAACATTTCTAAGGGTTGTGGTGGATAGAGCTCTCCTCTAGGCTGCAAAGATCATCAACAAGACCATAAAGATTTTATTTGGGATAGCTAAGGACATATGAGACTTCCACTTCGTTATTGCAGCGCCTAGATGCACGCTTGTCTCTTGGGAGGCCCTACCCCTCAGGCATCTCAAAGTGAATTTCGACGACAGTATGTCTACAGATAGAGATATAGAAGGTATGAGTTTTGTGATTAAGGATCACAACTCCGAATTGATTGCCACGGGAGTGCGTTGCACCTATGACATGACAGTCATTGGGGTGGAACTCATGGTAGCTTGGGAGAGCATCACCTTTGTGAGGCATATTTTAGGGGTTGTCAACATCTTCCTGGAAGGGGACAATGACGATGGTCAAGTGGATCTAGGATGAGAGGAGGAGGGACGATGACCATCCACTGCTCAGGGATATCTATAGGTTAGTGAGAGCCTGTGACTCATTTCAAGTTGCTCATGTATATTGGAAGGCAAACATGATTATACATTGGGTCGCTTTCTTCGCTACTTACCATTTGAGAGAGGTATTTTGGACATGCTTTGTAGTCGCCCTTTTATCTTTATGCTTTCTTTTTTTTTCTTCAACTCTATATGGGCTGCACTCATACCAGCAGCCATTGTACAAAATAAAATAAAAATAAAATAAAATAAATAATAATAATAATAAATCCTCACGGGAAGTCACACCCGACTTGCTCCCACCAGTGTTAGCTAACACTCACTCTCTTGACTTTCGGACTCGGGATGGGCCGAAGTCGCTGAAACCTGGGTTGCATAAAACCCTCACTTGACTCCTTTTCTCTTGCCCTCGATCAAGTTCGGATACCTCTCAACCTCCTCTGATCCTCGAATCGCTTGCACCAACCCTCCCCCGCGCAACCACCCTTGCCCCCCTTTCTCCCCCTCGATCCGCTCTCTCCCTGACCCTCGTGGCAGCCGTCGACAATCTATCCCAATCTTATGGTATTGCTCCATGTCGTCGATCCTGTTGCTTTTCCCGTTGCGTTATTGCTCCCAGATGGTGTTCTCGACCCAATCAGGCTCAAATTGCCCGGTAAGCTCCTCCTTCCAAGCGTTGACGGAGATGGTGAGCCCCAGCAGGCCTTTTTCCCTTGTATTCACTCGAGGTGAGAGCTTCTAAGATGGTGACAGCCATCGTTCATGATCTAAGATTTTATATGGATGCCTTTCTTTTTTTGTGTGTGTGTCTGTGTGTGTTTGTGTTTCTGTGTTGGATCACCATATTTGGTGAAAGACCGAAGAGTTTATGGTTTTGACTCACCATATTCAATAGCATTTTTTCCTACAATTCTAGCTAGGGTTTCACCATTGAAACCTGGTTTCTTTCTGTTTATTATTCTATACTCTTGAATCTAGGGTTTGCCCCTATAATCCATGCTATTCATTGAAGCTTCTGTAGGTTTTCTTTTTTATAATCTCTTTGTTATGCTATGTACCTGTTGAATCTACGGTTTGCCGCTCTATAAAAATGGTGTTGGATTTTGTAGGTTTTTCTTTGTTTTGATCTCTTTTTTAGGCTCTGTGCTCACTAAATCTAGGATTTGGATATAGAATCCATGTTACAACTTTTAGCCTGGCAAGGAAGGGGAGAGCATGCAAGGACCCATATGGGCATGTGTTTAGTCCTATATCGGCTATGCATTGGGTAGATCTTGGATATTTATACCAGATCAAGAAATCTAAATAACACCTTTTGGTTAGCCTTTTTGGATGAGATCCTATATGGTTACATGTCTAGTCAATGTGGATTGGATACAAAGCAATAACAAATCTGTTCATAATGGGCTAGTGGGGATCGGTGACCATGCAGCAATGGTGGTGTGGTATGGTAGCAAGATGAAGTCCGGGATGAAGCCTTTCAGGTCGAAGGATAGTTAAAGTAACTGATAGTTAAAATCAGATGCATTTAGTGGTTGATGTAATGGCATTGATGGGATAACTGATTACCAGGAAAAGCTTATCTTTTCTAATTATGTGGCTTAGAAAATAGTAAATTAGACAAAAGTTCGTTGCATTAATTCAATGTAATATAGTATATAATGGAAATATATATTTGGCTGAAAATTTGTATGTAGGAAGCATGATATGTAAAAGAGAAGAAAGAGTAGCTTTTCCCCATCTGGTGTGGGTTGATAAATACCTCTTTGAGAGGGTTAATTGTACAAATCACATTTTGTCGGTACAAGGACATGCATTTTTTATATGGTAAGACAAGCGAAGCTTATTGTAGATCTCCTACTTCCATAAAGGGTGAGGCGCCAACTCATAGGAAAGCCTTTGTTTGACACTGATAAGAAGAAAATCGACATCCACATTCCTGTTTTGAGAAAATATATGTCAGTAATTGCCTAGTTTATGTTTGGTTTTAGAACCTTTCCTTCATTGGTGACCCCACATTCGATACAACAGTTACCAACAAGTTGGCCCAAGCTGAAATTTGGTGATGCCTTAGGTTTTCAAAGCTTTAGGCATCATCCTTTCTTGATAAGTTTTAGATTTGATACAGAGGAATGATAAATTCCAGGTAATTCTTAGCTCATGATAAGTTTTAGACTACAGCATTCTGATCAAAATTTTCAACCAGAAAATTACTGTACGTTTTCATACTGAAGACTTGTTTGAGAGTGCTACCAGGTCCAAATCATCTACCCCTTGCCTGTTGAAGAGAGAGCCATGAGATTCTGTAAAGTTGAATTTGGTAGGGGAATATTGGTGTTTGAGCTATGTCAACTTGCCCACTTTGAACCACTCCACCCAGTGGAAGCTCCCAACTCGGTCCACCACTTTTACAGGATTATCAGCAAATCCTGGTCTACATTTTGGCATCATTACAAGAACTTCGCAACTTTACTTTTGTATGACTGAGTGGGCCTTAAATACTAAATGAGTTATCATTATGTGGTCTGCGAAAAATCCTAATCTGGCTTTGAAGAACCATTAGTCATATGACAAAGTAAATGTGCGTTGAATTGCTATACTTTTAATTGTTGTCACCTCGAGTGCTACTTCACTAGGATGCAAATAAGATGAAGGATCGATATTATGTCGATGGCTTGTTTAGCAGTTAAACAAATTTAGCCTGATTTGTTCAAAAATGTTAAAACTTAGGGGTGATTTGGAAATTGCGTATGTTTTAGCATTATTATCTCAGCAGTACAGTGTAACCTCTGTCAGAAAGGGCAAGAATGTCAGCCCCAGAAACAGTCTGAGCATGCTTCTTCTAGTTTATTCTTGATCTCATCGCTCACTTCAAATCATCTAACAGAATTTTTATTTCGGTTCGAATTTTTCTAACTGATAATTATCTCGCTGCATTCAGCAGCAGTGATGCGCGCGGTCCTGAAACACTATATATATTGAGCAGGATTTAGATGATGACATAAAGATATGGGATGAAGTCTATCTGTGAACCTCTGACTTATGGATGGATGGATGCACAAACGTAGTGTAAAATTGCTAAACATTGAATATATCTGTGAATGTGATGTGGCTTAGTCGATAGTTTAATGGTGGATGACCAATTCATGCAAGAAGATAGCCATGCTCTTACATGATGATTTGGTGATATGATGCTGTGATGTCGGTATTGTGTGAATATAAAGCAACACTGTTCAATTCTTACTTTTGGTAAATGCGAATTCATCTTTTTCTTTATTTGATTTTTTTCTGATGTAACTATATTTGAAATTTTCAAGCTACACAAAACAGACATGGCAGTGAAGTCTAAGGAAGGAAGCAGCTTCCCTAGGGTCTTGCCCTATGGTCCTCTCCAGGACAGAGCACATGAGTACTGATAGCATTCTAAAATAAAGATTCACATTGTCCCTGGTTGATAGTTGGAACGTCTCCCCAGAAATGGTTGTACTTAGAGAAAGCTAGGGAAAGGGAGAAGCAGAGTGGCACTGTTGCTATTACGTGGAGGAAGAAAGCCAAGAGCTCTGAACGGTACCTTAAGTGAACGGTTGCTTCACATTTATAAACATCCTTATGATCAAGCCAACTGCTTCCTCCTACCAAGTCCGCGCCCGGAGAATCTTCAATAAGCACAGCACATGGTTTCAGCCTTGCTGACCATATGTAGAGAATTATTATATACATAGTCTGCTGAACCGACAGGTATCGGTACGGTACGGCTATTGAAACCGGTTCCAACCCAGATATACGGTATGGCTATTGAAATCGGTTCTGACCCAATCTGGGTCGAAACCGATCGGTTTATAGCCTGTACCGGTGCGAACCGGCTCGGTTCGCACCGGTACGGGGTGTTTTTCACAGAAGACAGCCACGCGCTGAGGCACTTTCGGTACGGTACCGGTTCGGTACCGGTACCGGACCGCACCGATACGTCGGTACGGTGAACCTTGGTTATATACATCATTTATGTTTCTAGAAATGTTTGTTTTTCATGCTAACTTTAACTGCAGTAAATTTGCTTATATTTTTTGCTTTCCATGTTCAAATGAATTGGCCTTCTTACGTTTCGCGTACTCCTTTTGTATTCTATTTGTCAAATGCTTTGTCTGATCAGAGGATGCTTTTGTGTTTAGGTTCAAGGCATCTTCTAGAAGGGCTGGACGTTCTCCTTCTTGAGATAATCAAAGCTCACTTTTCTCTATAATTTGTTTTTCATATTGAGGGGAAAGGTTCCTGGAATTTGTTATACCCACTTCTTTAGTACAGGGAGCAGGTTACAAAGGCATAAAATTAAAAGCAACGATTCAGAATATGTCTTTTCCCACCAGCACAGCCTCGTATGGGCTGACCCACTGGACTTTGTCCATCTAATAATTTATCATATTTATGGAGTCGGATGGCCATGCTAATTATATGGAGGTTTCCATAACCACCGCCGCTCTGTTGACCATTCACGCGAGAGACAGGAGATGTCAGAGGTGAAGAAAGAAAGAGTCAAATGGTTGCAGGATGCTAGCAAGATTAATTGCTGTTGCCCTACATGGACTAGAGCATATAGAATGAAAGCTCTCTCGAAGACTTTTTGACTCAGGAAAAAAAGGAATTAGTTGGATTGGTTTGTACAGGAGAACAAGATTAAATTGGACTGGTCCAACAAAAAGTAATTTTGATGAGCTGCACGTTTGATGACAGGTAATTGAGACATTATTCTAAATATTTGAAGCTTTTTTAGCTGATCGCCAAAATGATTCATGCATCACGAATAAGAGGCTGGCAAGTTCTCCGGCCAAACTATTACTTTAACTCCATCCCTATTGTTGTCTAGCTAACTTTTATGCATTTCCAGACTATGCTGTATGTATACATTGCTGGAAATTTGGCGGCTTGGAGCTTCACAAATGCACCCTCCTTGGTTTGGTTATATAGTTGAATAGCTGGGATGCTGTGGAAGTTCCACCGTCGTATAGAATTAAGTGCAGAGGAAAACGAGTTGCTTCCACAGTGCGCAAGGACATGAGTATATGCTATCTGCAAATAATGAACGATGAATTTTCATGCATGCAGGAAGGCTTGAGATAACCATCTAAACCCATCCTGGAATGTACAGATGCATATATCTCTTCTCGATGATAGCATTTATTTTGCAGTTACATGTGCTCACATTTTTCTGAATTGTCTTAATATGTTTTGTCTGTTCAGAGTACTGTGCAGGGTTCAGGGGTGATGACTAGTCATATTTTTCCACGGAAAAATATATCAAAATTATAAAACTGCATGATGTTGTGATGGTTGCTTTAGAGGTGGAGGTAACTCAATGCTCTGTACTATGATTCGGCATGCAATTGGCCAGGGACTAGTTTAAGAGGAGGTAGTATTTTGAACAACCATGATCAGAGCAACGGTGATGCAGCGGATGCTTGTGGTCGCTGCATGTTGACTAAATCATGAGGAAAGAGCACTAGTGAATGGCTTAATCTGATCACCATTCACTAGAAGGTTTCTAATACTGCAATTTATGAGTCTTGAGATTATGCAATGATTTGTTAAGCCCTCAGCTTTCGGCATTCGACCTCTTTCAGAAACAAAAAAGGCTTCATTGCACAGGTCCAGCCATGGTAACCAGGCATTTTCTCTGGAGTCGAGATCCCGTGCAGTCTCAACTCCCACAGCGCTCCTTTTGCCCATATGCGCTGGTCAGCGACGGGCGGTCCGATAGGGCAGGTACATGTATCTCTTCCGTAGTTATGTCGCCAGACTATTGAATGATGGATGGATGAAGGGTGATTGTGGGCCCTCTGCCTGATTCTTTTTGCTTGAGGTGGATTCTTTATCTACTAAAGCAGATATGCAACAGATACGTTAGGTTTCACCTCCAGTCATCCAGCTCGATCTCAAGTATTTCTAGTCAAGCCGAGTACTAGTCAACTTCTGCTTCTATAAATATAAACTTGAGCCTGTCTGTTCTTTGGGTCGGCTTTTGGCTATTCAAATATTGGCCTTGTGCATGCATGCAGTCAATGGCCACCCGCAATCGAAGCTGGAGTGGTTGCAATGGTGATCTAATAATTTAATGTCACCAATCCGCATCAGTTGTGGGGTCTAACAGGACAAAAAACTAAATATTAAAAATAGTTGCGAGGTCAAGAAGATAGCATTGTTTGGTGAGCGTACGAATCTCTATCTTTTCCTTTGACAATTTGAACGAGCAGGTAGCTGAACCAATCTAACCTAATTGATCCTTGATAAGCAAAACTCACATGGTATCTGTACCTTCCCATTTCGTGGCTTTCAAACTATGGCCATAAAAAAATTGTAATCCTTGAAGTAGACCCTACAGAATCCATAAATAATAGCCTAAGATATGATACATACTTCTAGAGGAGATTTTCGTGGACGCTTGTCAAGGACCCACACATTAACGGGGGCAGTGAATGTATTAAGAAAAATTTAGACGCAGGAGACATCTACCTTAGATTCTAGGGGAACAGAGAACTTGTACTGGTGAGAGTTCGTGACAGGAGGAGAAAACATGGGCAATTGGTTGGGTCTTTATCTTATCAGACTGGACGGCACTAAAGGTAGTCCCTCGCCTAGAGCCATTAGAGTCACCTTTACGTTGGGGCTTCACATCACTCACATCATACCGAAAATTCTTGTCATCATGGAACCTCCGACGAAATTATTGTAGATTTTCTCCCAAACTCCACTCCCAGCCCTAGTCGCCAAACTTTAACCCACAGGTTGTCATAGGATGTCTCCTATGTTTATCGCATCAATGAACCTAGAAGGCATGGGCAACACTGTAAAAGTGGTGAAAATGCCCCTGAAAGGCAGGCATGGAAGGTCGCATGGACACTACCAGAAAAAAAAAAAAGAAAAAAAAAAGAAAAGAAGAGGAGATTGGATTGATATCTTTTTTTTTTTTAATTTTTTTGATGTAATTTTTTCCATGGATATAAAAACATGCATGCCTCTGGGTTTCAGTGGAAGGTCAAGTGGTTTCCACTATCCGCAGTTCAGTGAAATTGGGCCAAATTGATGTCTCTGGAAACATGTATCATGTGTATGTCATTGCCTTGCATCTCGTGTTTAAGATAATGCATCAAATAAATTCCTGGCATCGATAGGGATCATCCTTTGATGTGAGATCGGTTTAAGGAGCTTGCTTAAAGGTTAGTGTCCAAGCTTTTAGACATCAAGATCTTTCATTTTCTTCTTCTCTTAAAATATTTATGAGTGAAAAGAGCATTGTCCAGCTTCACCTTCTACATCTTTCCTCTCCTTGCAACCGAAGGGATCTATAAATTATTAATAAAGATAGGCGCAACGAGCATCTTTAACTTTATGGTGAACTCCACACCATTTCACTAGCTGCAGGTAGTACTAGTAACTTTGTACAACATTGTACTAACAATAATTCCCAACCTATTATGACCAAATCATAGTGCACTGCACAATAACCAACAACCTCTGTATAAGCATCAGATTACATGTGTAATACCGTTACTAGAAGATATACAGCAGTTATGCTTACATTCAAGAATACAACACATGGATATATCATATTTTTAAAAACTTGGTACAAATTCTTCAAAAAATACTATATCAATCATATTTGAAATTATATAAGTTCTAGAATGCGATAAAAAAAAAGCAGAGCGGCCATTAAGTATGGCATTGTCACAAACTTAACTTATAACCTCGAACCCTGGCCTCCTTCTTGTTATTATTGTTGATGTTGTTTTCCATGGTTGTTTGGACAAGATCGCTGCCCCAGTGCTAACATGATGTCATCTGAATGCAAGTTGTTTTTCTTCTTGTTGTATTTCTTTTTTTTTAATCTTTTTGTCCTAAATTTTCAATCGAATTCAGCGTCCGATAGGATGGGAGATGTGAGGTCGCTATCTATGATCAACAAGGCAAGGGTCTTGGCATGTCATTGCAAACCTCATGTCAATTAGACTATATGGATGCAGACAATATTCATTGATCTCAGTGATTCGATGCTTGGACCCTAAGTTAAAGAGTGTCAATTTGTCATGAGTTCGCTGCAGGCATGTATTCTAGACCCTTTCTTTTCACTCCATTATTGGTGCTCGCCCATTTTTCGTATTATTTTTATGGCTTAAGAGACATTTTAAGTTAGGAAGAGGAAGAAGGCAAGGTGATGCCATAGACAACACGGAAAGAAGACTGCTAATAGTCAAACCGCAGGTACTTCTGCTCCTACTCCGCGTCTCTTTATGAACCAGTCGGAGAGGCCAAAGAGCACCGAAGCCCTATAATATAATGCTAACTTGGCCAGTGTTTGACCAAGTTATATGTCTCCTCCTTCCCAGTTTTCCAAAGTGAGACTCATTCGCCATAGTTTTATGCCTTCCACACGATTTATCTGATTGAAATGACACAATTGGTCTTTCAGATGGCTTTCAGTTGGCCCTTACTCCGCATCTTCATGACGCTAACAGCAAAACCAATTGTTAAGCATAGACGCTCAAAACGGAGGCCTAAAAAGAACAGGGAAAAAATTGCCCCACTTTAGCATGAAATAGAGATACATGAAAAGTTACCCAATACAATCAATATGGGCATTATAATTATCATAATGATCAAAAACAATTTATGCTTAGACTTCCTCAAATTAAAGGTTTTACATGCAAATCCCAAACTTAAATCTACGAAAAATAAGTCTTATCCTCTAATAAAGTCTTTGTCGCTGCTAAAAGTTACCTATATTAGAGAGATGAAAAGTTCTAATGTCAGAAGGATTTCGTATAAAAGTCAGAACCTAATTCGACCTAAAAGATGAAGTTAGGAAATCTTGAATCCAATCATCTATATCGACCTGTTTATCTCCTACTAGTTATTTCATGCAGGACTAAATCTTACACGGCATCCTCAAAATCCACTTTTCTTCTCCAATTAATTACGTGCTAAATAAAACAAGCTAATCGTAATTAAAATACCAAATCCACTTTCTCAATGCTTTCAAAAAATTTCTCCTATCTTGTTGTCCTTTTATTTTCTGAGTCCTTAGATTATGTTTTATAGCCCAAGTATACAAATATGTGCAGAGCTATTTTCAGACATGCAATCCGAGTTTGGTGCCATAATCTTGGGTTTGGTCCTAATGACAGAACAAATACCTTGTAGATGAAGTCAAACTTAGAACAACTGTTCAGGGGCATTTTGAACATTTCCTGCCCAACCTTATAATTTGCATGGCCATGATGCCAGCCACAGGTGGGCCGGTGAAACCTGCCCTTCCATAGAATAGTAGGAAGAGGCTATAGTGCCTACCAACTCCTTATGTTACCTCCTCTTCGCCCTGCTTCTCCCAAGGCATCATTCGCTTCTCCTCCTCTATTATAAATACCCACCCATCCCTCTCTCTTTCCATCACATCTCTCTCTCTCTCTCTCTGTGGGAGTGTGGCTTGCTTTGCTTCTTCTTAGAACAAAGTGTAGCTTCTTAGAAGAGGAAGAACAGAGACAAGATGGCCATGTTCAGAAACTTTGCTGTAATTTTCTCAGTTCTTGCTCTCGTTCCTCTGTGCTTTGCTGCTAGTGGTGGTGGGTACCTCTACCCGCAGTTTTATGACCACTCATGCCCCAAGGCTAAGGAGATTGTCAAGTCTATCGTTGCCGAAGCTGTGGCTAAGGAGACCAGAATGGCTGCTTCTTTGCTGAGGCTCCATTTCCACGACTGCTTCGTTAAGGTTCCCCCTCTTACCATTTTCACATAAGGAAGTAGCTTTCCTCCGTAAAACAGTTATAATTTTGGCTTCACGAACTTATTTATTTCATTTTTACTTTATTACACGTCGATAGCTAGGGACTTACACTTTAGCCATCCCCTTGAGTGCTTTCGTCAAAAGCCGGTCTTTATAACGTTTTTTAATAGTAAGGGTAATATCCTCCATTTCTAACTGTATTTTAGTTACCTAGATTTTTGATAGGTCAGTATCCCTGAAATCTGACCGTTTAATTAACATCCAGTATTATTGATTGGATGATTAATCCTTTTTCTCCACCACAGATGCTCTAGCTTTTGCATAAAATGACCAAATCACCCTCCTATTTTTCTCATTCATTAAAAAAAAAAGAAAAAGTAGAATATTTTCAACCTATAAAGCTATTTTGGTCAATACCATTTGCTTCACGCACTATTTCTTTTGATCAGGCAAGTAGTCGGACCAAATTGAAAGATTTCAAGGGATATATTGCACACATTTGTCCTTGCATAAATGAGCGGAATCAGATTGATTACTTTTTGATTTCAACTTTAACATATGAAAGATGTTCCATTTTGTAGGGATGTGATGCATCTCTCTTGTTGGATAGCAGCGGAAGCATTATTAGTGAGAAGCAGTCCAACCCGAATCGAAACTCGGCGAGAGGGTTTGAGGTCATCGACCAAATCAAGGCTGCATTAGAAAAGGAGTGCCCACAGATCGTGTCCTGTGCCGACATCCTAACTCTTGCTGCTAGAGATTCCACGATTCTGGTAAGCTCCATCCATGTTCGCATCATCCTTCATAGAGCTGATCATGGGCTAGGACTCGGGCTTAAACTATATTCATTTTCAGTCGAATTTCAGATCGGATATATATAGAATTTGATATTTTCTGTGCTTGAACCCAGCCCATAATCAGCTCCATTCCTTCTACCCTCTCAAAGTACACTTGTTCACGGTGCGCCTTGCAAGCTAAAATTGTGCCTTGCTAAATTTGTCAACGCATGCAGTCTAACTTCTAAGATTAAAAAGGGGGCAAACTCGTTGCTGACAATTAACTAATATTCCTGTGGTGCATTGGTTGCGATCGAACAGGCTGGTGGCCCTAGCTGGGATGTCCCACTTGGGAGGAGGGATTCCTTGGGTGCAAGCTTAAGTGGCTCGAACAACGATATTCCGGCTCCTAACAACACGCTACCCACCATCATCACCAAGTTCAAGCTCCAAGGCCTCGACCTCGTCGATCTTGTTGCACTCTCAGGCAAGCCTAAATTCCTCCAGTTCTTCCGAATCTGAAATCTAATAACCCTGTTGCCCTAAATCCGTCGAGCTAGACGACAAAAAATGACCAAAATCATATAAAACATAACTTAGGAGGCATCTTTGGAATCAAACAAAATGTTCCCATAAATATGTCGTTACGGTCTCGTTACAATTTCGATTCAGCTTAATACTAGGTAGTATTTATAGAGGCAAGCATCGTATCCATACGAAATAGAATTATTTTTTTCTCTCTTGACTCTTGTTTCGGAGTTGTTGTTGGTACAAATATTTTAACAATTTGGTGGTACGAACGCAGGCGGGCACACCATTGGGCTATCACGGTGCACCAGCTTCAGACAGAGGCTCTACAACCAGTCAGGCAACGGGCTCGCCGATAGCACCCTGGAGGCTTCCTACGCTTCCCAGCTGCGATCAGGCTGTCCGCGATCCGGTGGCGACAACAATCTCTTCCCTCTAGACTTGGTCAGTCCCACCAAGTTCGACAACTTCTACTTCAAGAATATCTTGGCTTCCAAGGGTCTCTTGAACTCGGACCAGGTGTTATTCACGAAGAGCGCGGAAACGATGGCACTGGTGAAGCTGTATGCCGAGAACAACGAGCTCTTCCTCGAGCAGTTCGCTAGGTCCATGATTAAGATGGGAAACATCACCCCGCTCACTGGTTCCAGGGGACAGATTCGGAAGAATTGCAGGAAGCTTAACTCTTAATCGATCGAGCGACGAACCGATATGATCGAGAAACATGAAGCTGTTCCTACCGTCTTGTTGTATGTGCTGTACCCCTTTCCTTTCATTTTTTGAGTGCCTTCGAAGCGAGAGATGCGATGCTGCTGCTGTAACCTATTGGTGTACTGGGAGTTACTGTGTCCTGTTATTTCATTTCAAAACAATAAATCCATGCGTTCTTCTTTCGATCATCATGTTATTGTCGGGAAGGCATCTTGATGATGGGATGCTAACCACTCCATAAATAAGATTATGGATTTATAATTCGTAAGTAAGATTGTAGTCCGACATAACTTTTATTAGCCCTTTCCATTTCAAACTTAGAACTCACTCCATCCGTGGATAAATGAAAGCCTGACTCCCTGCTTTTTTATTATCTCGCCTTTTTTTTTTATTGGAATTATTATCCCATTTCTTAAGCTGCTGAATTAGTTTTTGAGCTGGCTTTATTTCGCCAGACTCCTTTATTCGGTGTCGGTAGTCTCGGTTGGAATGTAGGATTTGGGCAACCAGCTGGATATTTGGTGTTGGATATCGACACGGGATCGAGTGCCCGATTTGGCGAATAAGCGCTAATTATAGCTCCTTCTACGTCACTCATGTTTCTTGTGAAGTACATAGAACCGCAAATCGGATTAGATCGTATATGGTGGAGCATTGGAAGAGTCTTATGAGTTGGACTTACGTCTATTTCGATTTTTTTATATCAAATTTTATTTTCTCATTTAGTAGGATGTACTCGTACACGAATCTATTCCATCAAGAAAAAACAAGTGGGACATTTTGTTCAGGTTCGGAAGCATAATTGGACTGAGCCCGTCCATGGGCTTGATCCAGCCCAACTATTCTATGGGCTGGGTCAGGATTTTTTAGGGAATGTTCCAAAGGCGGTCAAGCTGGCCCGTGTTTAAGTTAGCAGAGTGATATTCCAAAAATCTCGTGTCATATTATATCAGCCCGCGCATGATATGCATATAATTTGTGAAATATCATTAATTCATTATACGAATTACTCCAATGCAAAAATCTCTATCTCTCTTTCTTTTTATTTTTTTTCCTTTCGCAGACATAGTGTGCAATAAGTATAGGTTATATCATAAGCAGTTAATGGAGGTGCCGGTCATGGTATTAAGATGCCATAACAATGATCTAAAACGGTGGTTAGTAGTGTATTATCCTTTATTTTTTTTCCTGTGATCTCCTACTGGAAGAACGGTGCTAGCGGCAATCTTTTTCCTTTAAAAGACGGAGACGATCATCCAAGTCAGGGAAGCACAAGAGACCAAGTGGTGACATGCACAAATTGAAACAGTGGGCAGAACCCGGTGCTCGATTTCTCATGGGATGCAATACGCGCTGCTTGGTTTGCAACCTAGCCGGATTATTAATCTTCCGATCTCTAAAATTCATGTTTCACTAATTTACACTCCAAAAGGCATGACCCTCGATGCACCGGATTCCATCAGAACTCTGCAATTAAGCGACATCTCTCTGAGAATGGTGCTCGCCCTCAACACTATTATAATTTGCGTCAGCTCGGATTATTTTATACTCCCCTCAAGCTTAATTATGATCTCCGGGCCGCCCAAAGAAAGTGATTGCTGGATTGTCTTGGAGCTGGGCCATCTGCCGACAATTGGTCGGTTGACTTGACGTCGCTCGGGTGCATTATTCTAACGACCCAGAAAAGGATTCAAAATGGCCATCGATGGCCGAAGAATATTGTGCTCGCCGGGTTTCAAATTTGGCGCTTTTGGAAGATGAGACCGGTGTCGAAGATCACATGGCCGAGCATCTATCTACTCATGGCGACCGATTGCTTCTGAATTCTGATGGGCCAGCAACAGCTGCTTACGGCTCAATGCTTTTAATATTTTGGCACCGACGCTTAATAATGCACCTATCTCATGCTAATTAGGGTCATATGCTTTGCACTGTGTTTGGGATCTAAAGAGAGCTGTTTCCCAGTTTATATATGCGAGTGTTTCCGAAGCCAGTAAACCAGAGACCTCGTTTCCCATAAAGACAAGTTTAGGGCATATATTACTGAATTGGATAATCTTTCCGATTTCGCTAAAATCACTGTCTTGACTCTTGAATCTGTTGGTTCTTGGCTTCTGAATTTTGCAAAGACCACCTTGGATGGCATGTTGCTAATCATCTCAACCTAGATTAATAGATGAACTGCATCTCTACCTTTTGAATTGATAATTTACAAATTCATTGAGCAAAGAGATGGACTCGCTCGGTCGTGTACTTTCTAACTTGGCATCAAGATAATTTAAACATTGTTACAACAACGCACGCATAGATTGCACCTTGCCGTATTGCCCTAGCATTAGTGAAGATTAGATACAGATTAATTTAATAATTTTGCAGGCCGGCTGTCAACATAGCGTGAGTATTCCTCCACCTCGAACTGAGCTATTTGCACGGGTAACGTATGGAAAATTAGAAGAACCCTACTTAATGTTTAATTATGTATATTTCTTTTACCAATAAGAAAACATACATTTTGCAAATTAGAGCTAAAGTACTGCCTTGCATGCAATTGCGAGAGACAAGACTATTAAATAAACCTTTTGTTCAAAAAATTTGCACCTTTTCTCTCCACGATATTTAGAGAGGTATATATATATATATATATATATAGACTGAAACAATGTATTGTATGTTGGTGGAACTTGGGTCTGCCGGTTGGCGTCCCTCTTCCAAGTGCATGCACTATGAAGAGGGTGGAGATGGCACTCCACGACATTTCTTATTCGAAAAAAGAAAAAGAAAAAAAAGAAGATGTTTTATTAAAGAAAGAGAGTCACTAATCCTCCTTTCTAGTTATATATACATATAGCAGGATATTAGGTGAGCCTTTAGAAGCAATGAGCAACAGCTTGCCTCCGTCCTCTTACGCAACATATAAATAAAGAGAAGAACAGATTACTCAATCACATGTGCTTCACACCATGACTGGAAAAAGATGGATCATATATAAAACCATGACTTTGTCTCTCTCTTATGTTCTTACGTGTGTGTCGTTGCTGTGCTGCCAGTATAATGGCACATATTGTATGTGCTTTCAGGGGATATCATTTGTTACCTGTGTTATATTCAATAAGATTTTAAGCAATATTTTGTGTTTTCGTTAGTTGGAAGTATGATACAATAGTAGCCTGACAGCAATGCTTAAATAATTAGTCATGTTGATATTGTGATCATAATAACATAAGAAAAGGACTGCAAGGGGAGGCCCATTATTATGAGAAATTAAAAGAATACCAGAGAAAAGGCAAGAAAGACGTTGCTGCATGCAACGAGTACCTCAATGAATTCAGAGGCTGAGATCTAAATTGAGAGCTCTGGAAATTTAAAATGATGATCATGTTAATTATATATCAATCCGCTTAACCTTCGACAACAAACGCATGCGACACATGAAAGGAGGAGATGATGCAATTTCAGCAAGCCCACTGCATACAAAATAACAATGCTTCGAAATCATACACACCTCTGTAAATACATTATTCGTGCTTTTTTGTTTTTTGTTTTTGTGACCTATAGACAAAGCGAAATGAGAAAAATTTTAAAAAGGTCCACCTGTAATTCTCCATACGTTCTTCCATCAACATCTATGACAGGTAGAGGGAGGGGAAGGGGTTGTTAAGAACTAAGAAAATTCCCATTCAATTCACAAGCCAGTTCCCCCTGAGAGACATCGAACCATGCATCAGATAGATCTTGGGACCGCGATGTCGTCGGATAGCTGCTGAATTCTTCTGAACTATCCACATGTTGAAGTCCTTGACATGGATTCAGCCTCCTCTCATAAGTCTTGAACTCTGTCCGAATTGGAGATTCCAACTTAATCCCAGAAGAATACCAATTGAAGACCTCATTTCCTAGCACAGTGCTCGTCTGAGCTGGTATATTGCAGTTCCAGTTGCTGCCATTGTTCAAACTCTCTTGGATTCCACAGCTGTCTGAATTATCTAATGCTTCACCATAATCGCAATACACTGAGTTGGGTCCCGAAGTAAAACTGCAATCAAAATTCATCATGAATTCGTTCTGCTCTAGAGGTCTACAAGTTTGTCGGAATTGGCGGTAGAAGTTTGCGCCAGTCTCGACCCGATCGATAGCTGCTTGGCATTCGAATGAGGCAAAGGGACCGAAGATGGGCTTCATGCTGGGTTTTTGCCTCTCTTCTTGTGCTCCTGTCTCTCTTAATGGCTTGTGGGTGATCGGGTCGATCCCCCTCTGCTTAAGCTTCTTCTTTAGGCTCGAATTCCAGAAGTTCTTGATCTCATTATCGGTTCTCCCTGGCAATTGTGCTGCGATTTGAGACCACCTGCGGCAGAAGACCAGAAAAGATTGGAGACCTACTTGTGCTGTCAAATAGAAAGATATAGCTCCGAGGGAAAGTCTTCGGATTGATCGGTACCTGTTGCCTAGAACTTCATGCAGGCTCATGATCAAATCCTCCTCCTGCTGCGTGAAGTTTCCTCTCTTAAGGTCCGGCCTCAGGTAATTTATCCACCTCAGTCTACAGCTCTTCCCACATCTTTCCAATCCTGAAAGAAGTAGAAGAGAGCACATTCTGTTTGAAAGCTTAGAAGAGAGAGCAGAGAGAATGCAATGAGGATACAAAATTAAAACATGCCTGCTTGTCTGGGCACAGAGCTCCAACAGCCAATGCCAAATCTAGCGATGTGGTTGTAAAGCTTCTCATCTTCTTCAGGTGACCACAGGCCTTTCCTTAGCTTCTGCTTGGTGCAGTGCGGATGCCGCCCCATTCTCCGACCGGAAGGCCAAGAACTCTGTTGGTTATTGGTGATTTCAGATTTCGAGAGACCGAGGCAATTGGCGGACTTGACGATCAATCTAATTTTTAGGAAGGAATATTAGACAATATAGAAGAAATTCCTCTTGATTAAAATGATATCATGTTTAACGCTCAAGGAAAGGAAGGAGGGGAGGAAGAAAGAAGAGGGTGTTGCCCACAGCAGGTGAGGCAATCGAGTGGGGTTTTAAGCTGACCTTGAAGTTCTTGCATTGAAATAGGTGGGGTGCGGAGGTATCTTAAACAATTGGAAAAGTGCTCGAGAAAATAATTTAGGAAAGAGTTTTGCAACGAAGCTTATTCAAGTGCTAGGAGGGATGGAGGAAAGATGCTATGCTTTTTGGGTTGGTAGGGGGGTGACTTTTAGTATATGACATCTGATTCTCGTTTCCCTGATAATTAGAACAAGGATACTTCCTAGTTCCTTCAACTACGCGCTCATTAATATAAAACATATGCGAACATATCATCCAAACTTGCCATTCCAATTAATTCAAGTCATATTGTAGTCAATTTCTGCTTCGGTGCATGTGGATCATCTGTTTCGAGGGCACAAATGACAGCAACTATAAATACTTAGTAGAGTTCATCTCATAATTAATTGTATTAAGCAAAGCTGATGATACAAAAAAAAAATTGAATATCAAGCATTGAGGATGCTTATGTCGGTAATATTTGATTGTGGTTGGGAACAATTTCACCAACGATTACAATGTTGAAATCGACATAAATTTCAGCATCAAGTTCCAAAGTTTAAATGAATAAACTACCTAACGATGTTAATAAAAGCAGCTAATCTACCTTTGGTGAGTGCAAAGGTGGAGTTGGTGTTAAAGTGCTCCATGGGAGATGAGCAACACTACTAAAGCACTAATGGACCAATGATCATAATTGGAGATAGAGTGCGATTCTAATTATGAATACTATTGGTTCGGAGGAAACAAATCATGCAGCTCTAGAACCATTGATAGCGCCATTTTGTGTCGTATCACCGCATTTAATGTATCTGACATATCCTAACTATTCATGCGCAAAATCAAACAAATACCGAGGAGTGGATACATTTTATGATAGTACTCAAAGCGTATGTTTCCTTGGTCATTTCTAAGTCCCATATGTCCTACATCAACAGTAACATATCCATGCGTAGGCGCACGTATATTTCAAACCCCCCTTTTTAGAACTCAGTTTTACGATCCAAATGCGTCTTTAGAATAGGAATAGCTTTTCATCGAGAAAAGCAAATTTCCTTTTCGAAGATTAGTTGTAAGCCATTGTTTTCTAGATACAGCCGGCTCGCTAGAAAACCTTGCAATAAATGCAACATTACAGTCGCAAGGGAAAAAAAAAAAAACTCCTTGACCTCCCGAAAAACTCGTGGAATGCTTGCAAGCCGCCCGTTGTGGTGGCTAACAAACTAACATACGTATGGTTTGGCAAGAGTGAACAATTAAGTACGTACAGGTGTATGGAATCTAGGGATCGAATCCATCTCATCCCTACGCCCGTTTGTGGTGTCTTGACTATTATATCCATCCGATCAAGAGGGAACGTCCACGATTGGATTGGGACTGTGGCACTGAAATCCATACACTTTAGGGAGGGTCCAATGATGGGAAGGTTGACAGCTATGGATGCGATGTGAGGCGATCCACGTTGAGAGACAAACCACTCGACAAAGCCAATGGTGGGCCCCTGTAATCTCTCTCTCTCTTGCGGGTTCATCCCCCGCCGTCCTCTCGAAGAGTTCACAATCCATGCGAGGAGTATATGTTATGCATGTATTTTGTCTGTATAAGATGATTGCGACTTAGATGGTTGAATAACAACCACCAAATTGATCCCACTAGATTACGGATATATGATGTGAAGCGACATAAATTTCATATTAAAAAAAAGCTGGACAAAATTTTTTTATTAAAATTATTTGGTTCTAAATATACGTGATCTTTATATGTTCTACCTATTTAAATCATGACGTCCGCTTAGTTAAGAGTGTGCATCCATTCATAAATGCTATAATCCAACTGCAAACTCCATGATCGGTTTATGATTCGTCTAAATGAGACTATGCTGTAGTTTTCTACTGCCTGTATGGCTCACAAACAGTTTGCGATGAAGAAAATATGTGCATCTCCAAAAGAGTAACAAAAAAGAGCAGGATACTAATTAGCAAGTCGATTGCTTGGTACTTAAACCTTTTTATAAGCTAACACGAGGTGTCCCTCTCTTGTGCGAGTTATCATGAGGTTATCCCTTCACCTAAGTCATGTAAAGAACTAAAGAAACCTCATGGAGTGGTTATAGATCGTAGTAATTGATGGTACCAAAATTTGTCCTCAAGTGCTTGTCCGGTGCATAAAACTGGAGTTCCTTTTTTTTTCGGTAAAGTGACTGTAGTTCCGTTTTTGATCCCAACTACACTTTCTCTCTACTTTTTTGTTTTGGTTAACTTCTAGTAATGAACGACTCTTGTTTCCGTAAAGCCCTCCTTTCCTAATAAGTTAACTACGTTATTAAATCTGACACACGTGGAAATGGATATATCCATTGATGATGACCGTTTTAATTTGTAGCACAATATTCATATAGAAATAGATATTGATGGATTATTCTTTTAGCTGGCATGCAAACATTATATTGTGATCACAAAATCCAGTCAGGTGCTTATTTACTTTTTTTTTTAAAAAAAAATACAACGACAACTCACACCATATATGTATGAGTGCACCTGTAAGAGTCAAAAACTAAAAGTCGAAGAAGGAGTGGGGGAAGCAGCCTCCATGCACTTCCAACGGTGCTTATTTACTTTTTCATTAAGGTCAAGCCAACAACTCTCATGTAACTTTCACTGGTTTCATCTCTTGGTCCACATGAATAACCAAAATATTGTGCTAATTCCTCAGTTCTTCCGAGTCTTTCTCGAATTCTGTAGTATTTGTAGAAGATAACAAGGTATGATAGAATCTACTGTTAAAATTTTTGACAGTATAGCATTTAGGTCCATGCGAATCCGTTGCAAACCCAAACAGGATCCCTTTTTGTAGGAACGCCATCATTTCATTTTATTCTTGAAAGCCATGTCCACGTCGTTGGTAGTTCTTGGGCAAAAGAACTATCGTAGAATTCTGCATGGAGATAAATGAGTGAATGAGTAGACAAACGTCCTTCTCCCTTCGAGAAAGTGGTGCACTTCTCACGGTCCCCATTCCCCCACAAGAAAACTTCCATGTCAAGAGATCATGATCCAAGAGTGAACAGATAAAAGATATGGAGCCTCATGACTTTTCTCACTCATATGTTCCAAACAATAAGGTCTCTCTCGGCTTCGCTGGAAATGTCCCTTGTCGCCATGTAAAGAAGAAACTTTTTCTCCACTCGCTGCAGTGGTCCATTTCAATTCACCACCCCCTGTCGTTTTAACTTCCACTAGAAAGAAAGAAAGGTTTGTCCCCACATTTTGCATGCCTGAGCTGCATACGGTCCAAGCTAGTCCCTCTCTTGGCGTGCCTCCATGCACAGAGGCTAATTGTTGGAGCTAGGCCAAAAGACGCCTTGGAGGATGCCCTGAGAGGAAGAAGCTAGAATTTTGAAATAATGCATTTTAGCTGAAAAGTTCTCAAGAGGGTGCGACGGTTTTGTGATCTAGATCTTGCGAGAATCCGCCCAATTGGGCCCATCCTACATTGAAGTCGGCAATACCCACAGACTTCAAATGGAAAAATTTAAAAAATTTTGGGATCGAAACAGATCTAGACATTTAGATCAAGTCTATAATCTCACTAGATATAGACGTTTCCTCTAATAGTCGATCTGGACCACTCAGACCGGAACTGTGATCAGAATTAGACTGAGACTTAGACTGAGATTCTCTCTTTCTCTCTCTAGGCAGAACCAGAGATCTTAGTTCAAAGCCCTGACTCCCTTTTGTTCAGATTCAAGTTAACCCGTGGGTGGAGGCCCTAAACCACCGGCCATTACTTCAGCTACAGCTACATCTTTTTGAAATTTAGCTATTATTGATTTTCACCTGACCAGTTGAATTCTTCTTGCTCGAACCGACCTGGGCAGTCAAGCACTGCCATCTGACCGACCTAATTTAGGGACATAAAACCATTTTCTAATAGTGTTTTAATTTTTGATTTTGCTTGATCTATGAGATGATGATGAAATTAATGATATTTTAATGATATTAAAACATGTGTATCTGACCTGTCTAACCGAAGTAGGATTTTTGAAACAAGAAGAGGTAAGTAACCCAATACTTGAAAATGTGTTTTCTAAATTTTTAATAAAATAATAATTAGTTGATTAAATTTGAGTATAATATCTATTTTATACTTCGTTAAACACTCGGGCGTGTTAATGTTATAATAGTAATTATTTTAAAATATGTTATGTGCTATGTTATAAAATTTGAAATATATGACTAAAAAAATTATGAAAAATTTATTTTATATGTATGTATTCTCAGCACGGCTATAATCTGGCCCTGTCAATAGACATTATTTGTTAGTCTTGTTGACTTGTAATCTGAGAAAGTAGTTTCAACATCACACCACCGATGATTAAAATAGTAGTATTTAGACATCATACCATCGGTGGTTAAGAATAGTTGTGTTTGGCATTTTGTAATACATGCTGACCCATGCTACTGGGTTTCTAGTATCAATTTATGAAAATAATAATAATTTTTTTTTGAAAAAAGAGAGATATGTATTATTCAAGAATTGAATTATTTTTTAATAAATATCTTGCTTTTAACTAATTATTTGGCATGCTTAAATCCCACGTTGGGATGTTATATTGTTTATTGGCCTAGTGTAGCTCATTATTATATTTTCTCTATTTTTCAGATCTAGATTCATAATTGCTCGGAACTTGGAGAGTGTGCTATATCTTCTTAAAATACTTTTAGTTCTTAGAATTTTAGTCAGACTTAGACTAGTTAGAATATTTTATTTGATTTAAATAAATAATGTTGTTGACTTGTGTCAGTATAGAACTATTGTAAGAATTATTTGAATAAGTTCTTGATTAAATAATTTTTTTAAAAAAATATTATTACTATGATATAATTTATAGTCTTGTATATTTGTATGATCTACCATACGGGTATGCAGTGTCTGTTATACTCTGGGTTAGAGACTTAGAGTCACCATAGGTTTTACCATTTTGATCCCACTAGAGGCCCATTTTGATCGACTTTGCAAATCAACACGTGCTTGCCTCGGAGCATGGGGCTCGCGGACCTGATCAGATCGTGCCGCCGCGGTTGGATGCAATCAATTTTTGGTCCGGACTTTATGCATGCCATCGATTGATGCTACTTTCTAGGCTCCGGGACATTTGATCATGAGATGATTAAGTGGTTCCATGGTTAAATCCTATTATGAAATTTGGGCATAAACCTTAATACACGTACTTCTGTGATTTTCTCTACTCATTAATAAATAAAGGATAGCATTTTGGTAACTCTTATTTCTATCAAAAGAAAAGGGGCATAAACCATATATCTTATTATGTTCGGGTTTATTTGCACTTGTTAATGCCGCATTGCCGTACCTTAGGGTTTGCTTAGTTTGGTTTACATGCATGGAGTTTAAATGCGCACAGCCGGACAAATGGCAGCAAAGATCATGATATTTTTTTTTTTTTGTAGGATTCTCTTGTGATTTTATTTATTTATTTTCTACCCATATGGTTATCTAATTTCAAACTCAAATAAGTAAAATACTCTCTCAAAACAAAGTCAGAATAAAAAACTCCTGCATCATCGTTTAAATTTTTTTGACATGCATATAGCATATTAGACCATTAAGCTTGTGACAAATTGCATATTTTAGACTTGCAAATCCTTTCACGTCCATGTCCATGCCAGCCTTAATCATGATATCATTGCTAGTTTCTCAACTTATAAAATGATTGATCTGCCCGACTTTTTTATGCTAGAAGATAGTTACGGAACAAGAACTATTTTCCTAAATCAAAACTTAGCGTTGCAAACTTAAGAATTTATTTCATCTTCTCCTATCACTCCCCCCCCCCCCCCCCCCCCCCCCCCCCCCCCCTCCCTTTAGAGAGCTCTGATGGCTTTTTTTTTTGTTTTAGATTTTTATAATAACACCAATGATAACCATCCTAGGAAGATGAAAGGAAGATGCAATATTTCTTCTAGTCATCGACAATTTTAGATCAAATAGACATTATTGTATTAAAGCTGCATTCGGAATGATGATCGGTACAAATGCTAAAGCTTTATTTAATCTGACCCCGGAAACTCATATCCAATTCAATATATAATTTTTAAGCACAAATGTGTAAATTAAATATTGAAGAATATCTATATCTATACATATAATGATAATTTTAGAGATTAATATGTGAAAAGATCATGTGAATTAGCACTGATAGGGAAAAAATGGATTGTTCAGCCCACAACTAAAAGGCCGCCCAGTAAGCATCAACGACAATCAGCTGATTCTTCACTTTGGCCTAGGGTCAGCTCGTTCTTGGGACTCCGCCAAAAGCTCCACCAACTTCGAATATTCGCCGACTCTCCCGACCAAGCTTGTCCTCGGCGGCTTTTTCGACTCCACTGGCGTGGTCGCCCTCGGCGTGGTGCCACATTGGTGTTGAGGTTTTTTCGTTATGTAAGTTGGATTCCCTGGTATTACTCTTCAAACTAATAAATATGGTGTCACAAAATTTTTCCTTCGTTAAAAAAAGGCTGTAAATCACCTGCTACCTATGATCGGCTTGCTATGCGCGGAGCCCGACTCGCACGACAACCCCACAATGTCTCACAACCCCTGATTGCCACGTGGCAGGTGTATTGAGCAGTGATTGGTTGCGGGTAATCGGTATCTGTATTCTCGGCCGAATGGCCAAAGTAAACGAGAACGGTGAGTTTGGGTCCATCTAACGAGGCACAGCCCATGTCGCCAGCGAGAATGAAGGCCGATCTCGTTTTTTTTGGTGAAAAAAGCCCGTCTCTCTTTGGTGCGATCGAGAAGAGTGCAGAAGATTTTAGGGCAAATATGCGGCCGATTCGGCAAGAAATCAGAGCAACCTGTTTAGAGAGAGAGAGAGAGAGAGAGAGAGTAAGGTTCTTTTTAGGCCCTTAGATCTCCACCGATGTCTCATTGTGTTTGGATTTGAATCCAGTCACATTCTGCTCATTGAATTCCTCCACTCTGCTCCAGAACTATTTCCCCCCTTTTCTCTCCGTGCAGGACAGGTGATTGTTTGTTTTATTTATTCGAAATTGAGTTGAAGTCCGTATTGCTTGGTAGAATTGGAAAAATCGAATGATCTCTCTCTGTTTTTTTTTATGGCTATGATGGACCTTGCACAATTTCATTTGTCCTCTTCTTTACTTCCGGCTCTCAGATCAGTAGGTTTTGTGTGTGTGTGTGGCGCGCGCGTGATTAGAGATGCAGGCTGAGATTGAAGGCGTCGTTCTCTTTTATACCTGTTTAAGTTACCACCAGTTCAATAATCTTTGCAAAACAATCTAGTCGTTTGGTTATAAATTGATATGATTTCGTCAGGGTGCTTTCTTCGTCATCTGAGAAGCTTAATGTAGTAAAGATCGTGGATTGAAAGATAATGTTCATGCAGTGTTTTTGATTTATACTTTGGATTCATCTAATTTCGTTGGCACTGTAGAGAATTTACAGCTCTTTACAAATTTCTGCTCTTTTTCTTTCCACCACTGCATAGATTTCCTCAGCTGGCCGAACCAAAGGGCAGTGAGTTGTTTCTACTGCTCCTACCGAGCATGATATACAACTCGGACATTTTAACAATACTAGCAATCTGGACGCATGTAATGCCTGTTAAAACATAAATTAATAAAATTCAAAAGCTTGGGGAATTAGATAGACAAAATACATGGATTAGAAGGAGTTTCGTTTTTCCTTGTTTGTTTTGAAAATCTAAAACAGAGTCCAATGGATTGCGGGTATGGATGAGATAGGTACAGATTTTTTTCTTCAAATAAATAGATTCCAATTAGTTTCCGAATATCATGTAGACAAGAGATAGAGAGCAAAAGGTAAAAAAATCAAAAAAAAAAAACAATCAAATGTAGTTGATCATGCTAATTCAATTTCCTAGGATGGATTGCGCTCCTCTTGAGAGGGGAGGATATCTACTCCTCTTAGGTCCAAAACCAATAATCAATTATTTGAATTGAAGATCCACATGGTTGATCACGATCTATATCACTGAAAATGCTTAGAAACTAAAATTACCTGTTTAGCAGTCTCTAACCTATGGACTGCTCTTAGTACGAGGACCTAAAATTTGTTTCCATAGTGAGAGCTATATGTACTTACAAATTAAATAATTTTTACCACTTGAGTTCGAAAATCCGACAAATATTGAACTTCCCTCCAAGTATGTCACTTCATTTAGTCAGCCTCAATTTAATGGATGCATTATCGACTTAAACTTTGATGTGAATTGCTGCTATGCCACTTCAGACAGCTTGTGGTGCGATTCTGGATTTGATTACTAACCATGAAGGAGAAAAAGACCTTTCAAAACACAGAATGCCTATTTGTGCAGGAAATTTACAGTTGATAAAATAATATTCTCTTGGCGTGAGCTATGCTCCATTGTTTATCCTAAGGATATTGCAGCAGTATGCTCCATTCTTTATATCCTAAGGATTTTGCAGAAGCAACATACTTACTGCATATGTTCTATCTTTCTTTTTAAATTCTAATTCACCCAATTGTCATTGTCTTTGCCTCTTTTCACTTTCCCATTATTAGACTTGCCTTTTACTTATTGCTATTCAATATAATGATTTCATTTATGTGCAGTTATCTTCGCATTCATCGAATACAAAACTGCTTATCACTCCTTCTATCTTCCTGTAGGTTAGTTCGCATAATTTTACCTTATGATTGTTATTGAATAATTACATTTACATATCTAGGTCTTGTTGATCATGGTTATGATGCCAAACCAGGAAACTGGGAACTTTCTTGTATATTATATTTTGAATAGTGCATGCAAACTTTTTTGACCTATTCATTTAAATTTCAACAATTTTTGTACGTAATTCAGAATTTTGGTCATATATAGTGCCTTGTACATAACTTAGTGTCCATTGAAGCGTAAGATGACACAAGATATGCTTTCTTCTTTTGTTGATGTAATTCCTCATTATAATATTCATCCATGATTTTTATGGGTAGCTCGAGTTGAGGTCATTTGATTAATTTCATGACCTAAACACCAATCTCTTTTACTATGGACCATTCAAGAGCTTAGAAGCATTTACGAGGAATGTGTTCCACTCAGAGGAGTGATAAAATGTATGTTTGTTTACAGTTCGATGTGGCATAGGGAACAAGATGCAAGTGTGGTTCAAGATAAGGTCAAGCAAAACTTCAGTTATTCTGGCTTCGACCTACAAAAAAAAAAAAAAAACGGAAGTTTCAATGCTGTGATCATTTTTTTTTTCTCAGTGTACATACAAACACATATATGTGTATATATACTACCTAAGTAAGACATGTTAGATAAGATTTCAGTTAAAGATAATCAAAAACAAGAATCAAGAAAAAGGTTATATTAATAGATGCTTATCAGTGGTAAAAAATGACCTAGGTAAAGACCAAAAGAGGAAGAAGAAGGAAATAAGAACTAGCGGAGATAAACGTTATATATTTAGAATGCCCATATTTATTAGCAGGCCAAATAGATACCTCAACTAGCAATATACGAATGCAATGTTAGCAGAGACACAAATGAAAATGAGCCATATATTAAGACTGTCAGCTAGGAGATAATCATGTTTGTTCAATTTTGTAATGATCTGTTGTACAAAGGAATGGAGACAAAGGCAACCATATCAAGTGGAATGATAGTAGGGTGGATGAACTCTGGAAGCGCTTCTGGGGTGCTGTGTGATTGTTGCATCTGAGACTAGAGGGATATATTTCTATGACAATAGTAAAGTCTGCAGTGTTGCGTAATTTAGAATGTTGGGTAATAAACAAAGCCCAAGCACTGAGAATAAGGCTGCTACTAGAAAATATATGAAGCTGGGTGCGGTAAAACAACAATAAGATTAGAAGTTTGTTCACTAAGGGAGGCAATTCATTTGCGTTAATTGTGGATTATGTGGTGGAAAAGTGTTAGATGGTATTGTTGTAGAAAAAAGTTTTGAGGAGGGATGTTCGAGATTGAGTTGGAAGTTGCATTGAAACATCAACAAAAACAAGGCAAAGACATAAGATGACAGAGAATGATATCTTGTAATGGTAATACTTTGTTATTTCTTTGTAAGATTACTCCATGGTACCAAATGCAACCACATAGGCTTTTGCATATCACTTTGCGATTAGAATCATATGCAGCTTCTTGTAGTTTGTGTTATTAGTGATGGAAAGTTTGGATTTATCATAGCCAGTAACACTCTTAATTTAATTTCAGTTTCAGCAGAGGCTCATGGGAATTGCCATGGATCTCATAGATTGAAGCCTTTGTTCTTTATAACATCAAGGCAGCGATCCCATCTCCTTCTTGTCCGTTCCACCAGTCGATTATGCTGTCTACATGATTCCTTTGCGACTTTTCACTCGCAGGTGGCATCATGCATCGTTTGCGACCAAAATGATTGGAGCTGAACGTATAGAATCTCCTCTTTTGATTATGTAATGGCATCCAGGTCCATATCTCAGAAATTAGAGTGCCATCGTATAGAAAAGAGGGGCAAAAAAGAAAAAGAAAATATTTTTTTTTTTAAAAAAAATCAGAATACTAAAAAATAGGACTAGAAATGGCCCCGGGGGCCTCCTTGTACGTGCCTTGGGGATGGGCTGGTGGCCTTTCTCATCTGGGTCATGTGGCACATATGGCATTCTAAATTACTTGGGTTCAATTCTAACCTAAAAAAAGGTTGCGAGGTCAGGCTTTGAGCTCGGGCCAACCAAGCCTCCAGCCCTCCTCATGGGGCTAAAAAGGATGTGTCGACTTAAAATCTGCATCTAAATATGATATTTTGCATGTGATGCAAGGGATGTCACATTCATTAGGACGGCGACGATGATGAGGTATGATTGCTAAAAGCTTTTTTATGTATAAAGAAAAGAATAATAATATTGTATGACGATCTTAATGCTATATGGCCTGGGTGGAGCTAAGCTGCCACCCTAGTAGCTTTATCCCAATAGCAGAGCATACTGGTTGGCGCCTTGGCGGGAAACTCCATTAGAATCCAAAATTCCAAACTCCTAATACCCGCTAAAGAAGGGGGGCGCAGCGGATAATGGATTTATGGAACAAAGCTGGATGGAATTTGGCATTACCCCTACAGAATCTTCTCCCTTGGGTCCATATGTTTATCTTTATCACGCCCTTTTTAAAGTTTCTACTTTCTTGTACATAGGATTCCCTAAAATGTCACTGTTCAATGAATGAAGTACACCGTACATCCTCTCTCTCTCTCTCTCTCTAACTCTTTTAGTGGCCGTTTCTTTGTAAAATATGGGAAGGGAACAGAGCTCGCATGATGAAAAGCTCCCCTAGCTGCTTAAATCATCCTCTCACCTTGCACAAAGCTTCATTGACTCCGAAGGAAACCCACCGTGCCACGAGGCAGCACCATCCGAATTCCTATTTTACTTGGTCGACTAATCTGCTCGTGTATTGAATTGCCCATTCATCCATCGTCCTGATCTGAGTTCAATAAACTGCTTGCTAATTGCAACGTCATGCAAAATACCAATCTGAGCTACGACTCTCTCTTATGTGACCATGCATGTAAACTAGCATTTTTTCTTCATATGCTGTCTTAAAATGTTGTTGTTGTTTGAAAAAACCAATTGATCCAAAAGGAGAAAATTATAAATAAGAAGAGAGTCCGGATCAAGCGAACTAGCAAACACAGGGGACCGGCAAAATCAGTGCATCCAATAAGATGGCTCAATCAATTCGATGATGAGGGGAATCACTGATCTAGGTCTCTCAAGACGGTGATGCGCATGCCACGCGGCGCCTCCCATGGACTTCAATCAATGGACCACAAAGGCTGTTGACGTATGAACGATTGTGCTGTCAATTTCATCTGAGCTGGATCTATGTTACTTCTTTTTTTTTTTTTTGTGTGTGTGTGTGTGTGTGAGAGCGAGAGAGAGAAAAAACAAAAAGGGAAGGGAGTAGCCATCCATGTTTCTCACTTCAAAACCATCCCATCACCATGTTAGCTACAGGGACTTCTCAGGTTCCTTGGATACCAATTTGACAGTCACGTGCCTGAGATTGTGACTGAACAGAGATTTCAATGTGTCGTGAAGGAAGACAATGTTACAGCACCAAATTAGTGTCGCAGTCCTGGCGAAATGCACAGCTTCTCTGGGGTCTTCATGGACTAGTAGTCTACCTTCCCCTTCCAGTGGATTACATCATCGCAGTTACCCCACATACAATGGGCTCTCTGTTGCATCTTACCTCGCATAATAGTGGAATGAGATGTCGATCATTTCCCCTCCTAAATTACTCATAAATAGTGATACTTAGCTTCAGTGCTGTTGTTATGTTAAATATAAAGATAGTGCACCATTTTTTTTTTCTGAATTACTAATGTGCAGGTATAACCAAAACGGTGAAATATTCCTCTGTCAACCACATGCTCATCTAGGCCTAGAAATGCACCATACTGGTAGAAATATTTTTCCTTTGCTTTTGAAAGGTATCTATTGGTATCTAAAAGTGATATATTTCCCCCTCCTTTTTCTGTGAGTAACGCTTGCTACCAGAGTAAGAAACATTTTGACTCTTCCAGGCCTAGAACTAGTCAACTAGCATATGGTATTTACTATTTATGTTGCAATAGCTAAATTACATTAGCTTCAATAAGCTAGTCGATAATGAGATCACTATTTTATACATACTGGGACAAGGTTTCGAGTTTATCCATCTTATCTTTATTAGGTATATACTAGTACTCTTCCTTGTTGTCTGGTCAAAACAACAGCATTTTGATTGTGTAATGAAAGACATGACAAGGTGGAGTTACCTCAATCAGCTTCAGCATGTGACATTTTCAAATATATATGTCTTATCCTTCTTGACCAATTGATGATAGACAAAACCTTATTTGAATGCGAAAGCATTGTTTCCTCGAAAGTGTGAAAGCGCCATCTTTTATCTTGAAAACCTTTGTATACATTCTTTTCACCAACGAAGGTTGCAATCCAATTCTAGATGCGCTTTGCTCTGATTTTATCAATAAAGGATGCATCTCTTTACTACTGTATCAAGGAGGTAAGTTGGGGCCCTTTAAAGGGGAAGCAATCAAAGGCAGAGGGCACTTAACTGGGAGCCGTTTAAGTCAATTAGTTGGGGGCACCAACGCAGCAACTAAATTTTAAAAGATCTCTACATTCATGGCAGCTTTTGGCTACCTAGAAATAGGGGCTATAATATGATGTCATCCTAGAGAGAGAGAGAGAGAGAGAGAGCGCTCTTCCTTGGAGCTAGATGCCATTGAAATATGAGATAAAGCTGGAAAAACTCAAATTCAGAAATGATGATGCTTGTTCACAAACTCGCTACCACCACATATATGCAAAGTGATAAGAAAAATATGGCAGAGAAGCTTGGAATCGATCGTGATCTCTTCTTTCATAATAAACTCAAAGATGCAATTTCTTTGATGTGATTAAAGTCTCAAACTACAAGTGCAATTTATATACTACAACTTTGTACAGAAATTCTCTTCATTACAAGACTGAAGACTCTTCTCTTACTTCGCCCTCTCTACACGGCGAATGAACACCGATTCCAAGTCCGGTGGGCTGAAGAACTCTACTTCATTTGGATTAGACCTCAAAGAAGGCTTTGGCTTCTTTGGAGCCGGTGGGCAGGACAACCTCTCTGGAATCCTTGCTTCCTTCTGCCTGGGAGTCATTTCCAACCTATCTTCTTCTTCTTCTTGGGCATCAATTTGTGGCGGTTTGATCTTTATCGGCCTCAGAGGAGCTGGCAGTGGAATTCCGGCGATTGCCCATATCGTTCCTTCTTCGGCTACTTCGAGTTGGTGCTTCTCTTGGAACCGCATCTGGAGAAGCAGAGCCCAACTCCTTCGACCTTAGAAGAGTCCAACTAGTCTTTTTCTTTTTGTACCAAAAGAAAAAGAGCTCGAGAGGCTACTGCAGTATCTAATTTTACAGCTACAAAGGAGGAGGATAGAAATCGGCAAGCAAGACAATGAACGCGGAGAGCTGAGGGTCTAGTGCGAAAAGAAGCTTTTCTTCTCTTGCTAAAAGCCCAAGATTCAGAACTCTCAAGGCACAAAATATTTAATTAGGTCAACGAGAACAGATCAACATCACGAAGGAAAACGTAGTTTTGCTCGTTAACTGAACAAAGCAAAACGAGAGTAAAGCAAATGAAAGAAGTGGTGTTACAAAGTGGAGAATGTAAGAGAAGGGAGCGATAAGAATGTGACATGAAAGGTGCAAGAGACGAATGGGGAACGAGGAGAGGCCACTATTATTTTCCCTCCCAATCTCTATTTAAGAAGAAAGTAATAGGTAAAATAAGGAACAGGGGAAAAGTTGAGTGGTTAAGAGAGAGAGAGAGAGAGAGAGAGAGAGAGAGAGAGAGAATCTGCTGAGCGCCGAGGAAACTCTGTGAACACAAGCCAAATGGAGAGCCGAAACCAGCAGTATAAAAGAGGGAGGAGAGAGAGAGAGAAGCCGAAGCAAGGAAGTGCCCGTGACTTGCCGCGCTGCCCGGAAACCTCCCTTGGGCTACGCGCCAAAATTAGAGGGACTTGGCGCCGCTTTACCAACGGTCCCCCCCCCATCTCCGGGCTCAGCCAAATGTTTGACATCACGAGCCCAACTAAATATCCTAAATCCTCAAGCATCCGATCAAAAACCAAGCTTACGCCCTTTCTCGGGGACACTTGTTGGGAAAGATTATATATATACATGCACGCACGCGCACATATAGTGGCACATGTATTTCTTTTTCTGCTGTGTTTATTCTTGTTTTCTGAAATGGGTTTCCTTCGGACGCCTGCCTAATGAATGCTAGATGGATCATTTAATCTCACCTATTCAAGTCATGCCAAGTTTTGGGCTTACTATTCAGTTGCTTCGATTTTCTGAGCCTTCTCTGATCAATCAGTTTCTTGATGATCTTGTAAACCATACCAAGTATAATGGTTTCATTTAGCTTGCGAAGTTTTACTAATTTATTTCTCTTCAACTATGTCTTGAAAGTGGCGCGACTAAACATAATCAATATTTAATATGGCAGCTTGTTAGTCGAACCACCAACAGTGGGGTACAAAACTTTTCAAAGTTTCACCTCAGAATGTCAACATCCTGTCAATAATACTTCGCATTAGGGCTTTGCGTAGTTAGCGAGCCAGGCTATCACCGTGGCATGATCTCATCAATCGAGATATCAACAACTCTTGCAAGGCAATCCTCGACAGCTCCATGCTTGGCCCAGGAAATGGAGGGTGTGTATGTCACGAAGAGTACGAGGAAGTCTCTAGGAGTTGTTGGGCTGATTTAAACACTGGGTACCGGGCAACGGGCAATTAAAAAGGGGAAAAGCTGAAAGCTTTGGTGCATCACAAGAATGTAATGAATCATTGTTCACGGATAAAACCAATCGGAATGTAATAAATCATTGACTTAGCGATCTGACAAGAATGCATAATAAGTCGTCGCCTGCGAATAAAACTAGATATGCTAAATAAAAGCAGCCTATCTAATATGCTATCAAAACAGCATGCTATCTAATAGTCAATTTTGGGCTCATAGGATGGCACCGTATCGTCAAGTAATGGGAACCCGACAACAAAACCATCCTTGTAGCCTCCCTAGAATAAAAACCGGCAAGATGATGCGTTGGAGAGTGGGAGGAAGAAGGGTGGTGATCCTTAGAAATCTGGAGATGTGGCAGCGGAGACCTCTCGGATTTTAGTGACATGGCACCAGGTTGGCCAGGAGGACTTCTCGTACCCACATTTGGACTATACGACCCTTGACCTTTCAAGCGGGGCCGAACCCTCCCTGAACGGAGACAGCTCACGTACGCAAAGCTCCTCACAATGCACCTCACATTCCATGAATGGATAATTCCTGCCTGCCTACTGCCCCACTGCGTCTGACTCTTTTTTCCCCGCCTTTCATTACAAAGCATGGTCACCCTGAAAAAAATGGAAGTGTTAAGCATTGCATGGTTGAATGGTTGAATATAAAAGTTAAGGCAAGCTATCATTTATTTGGGTACCAAAGTATTAAAAAAAAAAAACATTTATTTATATATGGTTCTTCTTGCACTATTCATTACCTTTCTTTTTCCAGATATTCCAATCCAAGCCAACTTGCTGCTTTGGGCCATATTGTTCCGTATGGAGGGTGGCACATCATGACAAGAGAGCTTTAGGTTGGTCGGTGTGAGATTGATAGTCCGCTGTTCTGATTTATCTTTGTTCTTTTATGATTAGCAGCACCTATTCCCTCATATTTTCATTTTTCCTCTCCGCCCTGCATGTGAAGCTGATGGCAACATTCTTGGTTCTCTCAAACAAATATACAAAGACAAAATACCTATCTATCAGTACTGTAGATGAAGAACATAAAAGATTCCCAGCCTCCTACATAGAAGACTGCTGACTTGATTTCATGAAATCATTAAGAAAGCAACTTAGAAGAGAAGATCAGATTCCTAAAAGCAAAAAAAAAAAAAAAAACGAAAAAAAAAGAAGAACAAAGAAAAAAAGGGAAAGAAAACAAAAGACAGGTCAAATGTAACAACATTGTTTGTGAAATCAGTCCCATCTTAAAATTAGCAGCAAAAATGATGCCACAGCGGCCTGTCTTCATTGATTAATTGAATGACTTGACAAAAGACGTCTCCCATTGGATTGGAAGAATTCTCACCAAAGCAGCCTACTGAACGATGAGAGAAGTCGCCGCTTAAAGATAAGGATCATCACGTCTCATGGCAACTACATAGGCAGCCTAACCTGAAAGTGATCAGTCCACAGATTATAGCCATTTGATGATCGGGAATCAACACAGGATTTGCTGCTGGACTTCGACTCGCTTAATTCTCTTTTATATTGATAATTATACAGTCCTTATTTTTCCTTAATCATGGAAGGCCAGGAACAATGTTCTTTTTGTTACTTCTGCTTCTGTATGGTCTGTTATGCATAGGTCAGACACTGCAAATGTCGATGGAATCTATAAAGAAAATGCATTACTCAATGTTTTATATAAAATCAATTCAACAACGCCATTTTGTTTTGTTTAATAATTCAAATGACAACAGAAAGAAAGGAAAAAAAAAAGGTGAATAATAGAACTCATATATATTCCCAAGTTGGATTCGACATCATAAAAAAAGGGTCCATCGGACCAAGTTTATTCTAGCGGCTATATTTGACCATGTGAAAAAGACTAAAGTCATTTGGTTTTATTAGTATAAGAATATCATTTTCATGGACATAATCACCTGAGGCGGCCTTGCATTTTTTCTAGCCTTCCAAAAGCAAGTCTTAGAACAAATAAACTTTTGTTAGAGTCTTGCAACATCCCAAACTAGTCAACTAATCTATCTAAAATGCCATAAACGAAAAAGTTCAAAACTTCTAGATGGTGAAAACGCCGTCATTGGAAATTCTAGTAAAACACAAACCACAACCCACAAATCACAAGCAAGACCATTTGAGTCATTCAGAAACCTGAAGGTAGCTAATGGATTTGATTTAAAGAACTAGAGGCATTTCTCAAGGGCCAGAAATGGGCACCCAACCACATTTCACCACTGAGCTAAACAGCCTAAATTGTACAGTCGGTGATAAACATAAGGTGAGGCAAAAGCACCTGACCTTTAGGTGAACCAATAGCCCCACAATCCAGTCTTTAACTGCAGGTTATGTAGTGCCTTCTGACAAAAGCAAAATAATCTGCATAATTCCACAATAGTGGAGGGATAGAAGTTCTAGTCCACATCAATAATAGAGAAAGCACAGTCATATTTGTTATTTTATAATAAAAGTTGCAATCCACCAGGGCAAGCATGCAAATCTGTCGAAACACGTTGATCTGGCCAGCAACAAAATAAGCAAAAGAACAGGTGGCATTTTGTCATCTTATGCTTACTTCCACATCCGTAATCTACCGATCAGAAGATAATTAATTCTACCTAATTCACACATTTAAAATTAAAAGTCAAAAAATTTCATCAACTATAGCTGAATTAATTTTCAACAAGGTTGCCTGTCCACATGACTTTTAATTACATACAAGAAAATTAGGGGAGAAATAGGGGTATAAATAGTACCTACTTTTGGAGATTCATTTATAATTTTTTTCCAAAAGAAAGCTTCTCTAGCCTCTTCATCCTGATCTAAGGCTATGGCAACCGAAGGTGATGTAATTAAAACTCCTTGGTAGATAGGATCATGTAAGACTTTCTGTAATATATTTTTTTGCATTGGCTAAGTTATGAATAAGCTTCACTCTTTTGCGAAGTAGATTAAATCCCCTGGCTCAATCAGATTTCATGATATTGATGGATAAAAAAATGAATCTGAAGAAAATCTTCTAACTCTTTGTGGTTCAGTATGCTTCTCTACATTCTATGGATTGCCTTTGTTTTATTCGACAAAATACAGCACACTTGTGTCCAATATAATCAATGCGTGTTACTACTTGTTCCTAATTGGAAATAGTTTAGCAATGTTCTTGCTGGAACAACAGGGGATTCGAGAAACTAAAGTTCTTGCTCTTTTTAGTTCCTACCATCATCACATATTTAACATCAAACTATTAGCAATTAAAGTAAGTTGCAGATCCTCATCCAGGACCATGATATGCAGTCAGTAATGGACTCAGTCATGACTTGATTCAGGAAGACACTGAATCATCTTATAGTAGCATTTGAATATGACTGTTTAAGTTGCTTAGGTTCTAATAGCCCTTTTAGACTGTCACAATTGAAAACAATCAACTATTACTTGGACAGAGTGCAAAATTAAGTTTCCAAAGCTATGAAAGTAAATAACATGGGAGGAAGAAAATATAATACAGAGCTTCAACTTTAACAGAGTAATTCTTATTGCTATAAAATTGGAGGTTTAACTATATTAAACCCATGCTTAGATTGAAGTTGACATGGCAAGTCAAAGGTTGAACTGAGTTATCCAATCTTTTAAAAAGCAGTCACCAACAATACATGCACAAGAACAGTGCAGAATTACATATATGATCTTCTACACATTTTTGTTGTCCAAAAACATTCCTAGTGTGCACACACATATGGTTACATGTGTAGTTGAATGTTTTATAGTGTCATACTGAATAGATGTTATCTTATTGGCCGCATTCACACCCGCTGTGTGTAAGCCGCCGTTGCACCCAAAAAAAAAAAAAAAGATGTTAAATATTTTGGTTTCATGAAATAAGAATATATTGTGGGGAAATTAATATCTCCCCAACACCCCTCCCCCCAAAAAAAGAAAGAAGAAAGAAAAAAACACAGTCACAGATCTACCCATACCCACACATGCAAACGCAGTTGGACAGTGCATTTCTCATTAAATTTTCTATTGGTGGAGTTGATGAGTTTTTGGCTGGTGCATGACCTATGTTTCCATCACTGTACAAGCACACCGTCCTGTAGGCACCTGCGGAAGCACATCATCCACCGACAAGTTATTTAACTCCATTACAGATGTTTAAATGCAAATTGAATTTGCCGTCAAGGTCACCACCAAGCGTTTCCTTAGAATGGTACCACCCCTTGGAATGGCAAAGGGACAGGGTACAATTCTTATTGGAGTCAGCCCTCAAGGGTAGGGTTGGCATAGGTAGAAAAGATGGGGACTAGCCCTTCTAATCTCAAAAGAATAAAAGAATAAAAAATTGCAGTCCAGCTCATATAACACACATAAAGAGTTCAGTTAAGGAGGTAGTTTTTGTTCAAATCCCCATAGGGGAGAGATGGTACCTCTCCCACAAAAGAACTGTTTCTCTAGAAAAAGAAAAGCTTCTTATAATTTTTGCAGCCTAAAAATGTTTCAGAAGCAATTTTTCTGGAAAACATGTAAGCAAATACAGAATATGGTAAACTCTTGATTGGATGTCAAAAGAAGCAGGCAAATGGTTAATTTTAAGTTCGGTTCTTCAGACATGCGATTCTTGAACATGAAAAACACAGAGATAAATTCAGATTTGTAATAGTTTAAAGATAAAATGAGCTAACCATAAAATGCTTACAATCTTCAGTTTTACTTTATCTAGTTTAGCTACTTTAATCTCTCTCCTGATTTTTTCAAAAGTAGAGCATGACTTAGATATATTTGTTTTCATGTGACAATTTCTTTTAATGCATTAACATCCATAAACTTTTGCAACTAACGATTGACTTTACCATATTCTATCATGGTATATACTATGAAGAAATTGATATACTTTCATCTCAATGCTCTTCTTTGGCATAGCATGAATTTTATACTTCACTTTTTTGCCTAGTTGTATTTTTTCATACATCGATTTAATGTTCAATATAGTTACATTAGCAAGTTGTTTCCTATCTATCTTGCTACCTTATTTCATGCCAACAATAGTAATATAACAGCACAAGTGCTTTTTGTTCATTCAGCACCTAACTTTTTAAAACATACAAGAAAGAAAAAAGATAAAAGTGTTGACTGCTCTTATGGCCCAAATGTTGCTAACTCTGCATGCAACTATTGTTTTTAGCATAAGCCGACTCAAAAGTTCTGTTTTTTTTTTGACACTAATAAGCTCAATTTAGGTAATGCCTACTTTTTACCCATTTATGATTGCACAAGGCATATTGGTAGCACCTCATCTGTAGTTAATAAAGCATTTATATCCAAACTCTTTTATGCCAATGAAATCAGGTACACTAGAAGTGAACATAATACAAATTACATGAAAGGCAGTGAAATTACAGAACGATGGATGTAGGTCATCAGAAGTTGCTTAGTAAGGGCTCTACTACAGAAATACCTAGGAGAACCATAATTAGTAAGGATGTATCATGCATCTGTACCATTGTTCGATCAGGACATGAAAAGTGAACAGCAATGGCAAAATAAGTCCGAATTAAGGTAATGAAAATCATGGTAGAAATAGTTGGTGCATTCTATAACTTACCATGGGTGGTAGAGAACTTTCGTTGTGCAGGATACCTTCCCTCATATTGGGGTCCTACCAATTCAAACAAGGAGGATAACAAACTCTTTTGCCAAAAGATATAATCAAAAAGGAAATCCATGACTAGCAACTGAGTCAACCTGTTGCATTAGCCCATGGACATAGCTTCAAAGGTGATACACGCATAAGTGTTCACTTGTAATTCCCCAATAAACACAGTAAACTCTTTTCTTTTCTTTCTTGTATAATACTAGGGTGTCTCTTTCTGAAGCTTCCTAAACCATTCTCTCTCTCATTACTAGGTTACCAGTCCCCTCTTTGTAAAGGAGTGGATCTAATATTTTCTATTTCATGCAAGTGCCACCTTCCATCTTTCGCCTCACAGAGAGCAATGAGGTTTTCTCTCCTAAAAAGATATAACGGATGTTACATAAAATACTTGGCATGAAGATGTTTCAAACATATTTGAGAATCAGATTAAAGTCCACTTCCACCAAGATTTTTAGAGTTTTCTCCTCTTTAAGACAACAATATAAGAAATGTGTCTTCCATAGTATTTTAACATTTAGTAGTGCTATTTCTATCATCTCAGATGGAAAATCTCTTTAAGGGAAAAAAATATGGTAGTCTGATTATTTGAGTGAAATACTAGTCTCCTGTGACTATATTACCTGCTTTTGTAACTTCCTATATAGCCATGTTTACTGCAGAAGGCACAAGATGAAATTGGAGATCTGAAATGTGTTCAAGTTCACAATCCACCAGAGTGCACAAATAAACGACTGGGAGATTTGAAGGAACATTCGCATAAGTGAGAGATCAAGGGAGGTGAAACTGATTCAGTTGCTTTGCGGAGCTCACAGAAGACTCGGCAATCCACACCTTATAAAGCTGCCACAGCTACAAATGACAGCAGCATTTCATCTGAGAAAGCCAAGAATCAATCCTTGCATTCAGTTACTGTAGGAACAATAGATACCTCTGACGGTGAAGATTGTGTTGAAGCACCATCCACAGCTCAGATTCGGTTAGAAGATATCTGCAACGGTTCCAATGCTGGTTTACATGGAGAAAACCCAATTCATAAAGAAAAGGACAATCTAGAGAGTGAAAACATGCTGGAGAAGGATCAAATAGATGAACTGAAAGGGGAAAAAGATGTGACTATCCCAAAGAATTTGTCATCAGAGGCAAATTTCAAGGATACATGCTTTTATACTGCATCTGTCACACATGTTCCACTTGAAGAGAAAATGCAGAGAAATGAATTTGTGAATGATCATCCTGCCGAAAAATCTAACTCAATATCTGATGAGCATATATTTGAAACAATTGGTTCTAATCAGAATACTGAAAGAGCTGCTGTTTTGAGGGAGGAAAGGACTTCAACTGAAATCCTTGAAAACTCAGTGGTCAACCAATATCAATATTTAGAACATTTGGGAAATGAATTGGATGATGAGCAGCTAGAGAAATCAATGGATGTGGTGCATGGAAAGAAAAAATTCCAAAGCGATCAAAGATAGAGAGAAACCAAAAACACAGGAATCAGCAGAAAACTTGAGTGTGAATCCAGAAAGTTTATCAGTTCCAGAGGACTTGGGTGAAACAGGGTTACAGAAAGATGATGAAGAAAATGATAGCCTCGATAAATTATCTGGCCATCCATCTGAAGAGCAATGTCCCAAAGATGGTGGAAGAATAAGCATGGAAAAGCAACATGAAAAAGAAGAAATCACAGGAGTTGTCAGTTCCAACGAGACATCCCAAAGTCAAGGCATCATATTAGAAGATAAAGAAGAGAAGCATGAAGAATCATCTTAGCTGGCATCAGAAGAGAAGATCCTTAAATCACTAACAACGTATTGGGCCTGAATATGCTGGTCCGTTGGGAATTCTTCAAGCTCTAGCAGATGGGACTAAGATACCACAGAAAAAGAATGTGAAATAAAGGATTGGGAGACATCCGCTGATGCATCTGTCAAAGAGTTATCCTATCTGCACCTATCAGCAGAGAAATCAGTACAGGAGGATGAAATGTTGTCAGATGAAGTTGGGAAAGTATCTTCCAAGGAACCACAAAAAATTCCAGAAGCCAGTGTGACATTAATGGAAACAGAGACTTGGAAGGAAGAACAGAATTGTAAAGATCTGAATTTTGGGCCTGTTATTGGGCCCAAAGAACTGAAGTCGGCAATGGATGCCGACTTCAGTTCGCTCTTCATGTCGCCCCACGAAGACCACGCCGGCCGAACGGCCAGCGGGATCTTCGCACCTCCCCCCCCTTTTTTCCCTCTCTCCCTCTCTCCCTCTCTCTCTCTCCCTCTTTCTCTCCTCTGAGAGCCTCATCCGAGCCCCATCCCTTCCCCATCTCTCTAAAAATTTGAGTTTTTCCCCTCATCTTCTTCCCCCTTCTAGAGACAGTTGCCGGAGCCGTAGCCGCCGCCGGAGCCGCCAACGCCGCCAGGGGTCCTTTCGTCGACGACCGGAGGTGAGAAAGACATGTTTCTTTTTATCATTATTTTTGGATTTGAGGGGAGAGAAATGAGGGATGGCAACCGGTCTTCATCCCCTGTTTTGGAAAATTTTTTTGATGGGATTCGGCCGGCCGACGGTGGCCGGCCGGGGTCAATCCGGCCGAAACGAGTTCGGCCGGAGATGGGTGAACAGGGGTCGGGCTTTCCAGCCCCGGTCCCTCTCTTCCCTTCCTTTCTTCCTCTCCTTCTGCTCTCCTTTTCGTCCGGCGCCGCTTGTGACAGTGGCGTGGCCGACGGCGGCTGGCCGAGCGCCGCCGCCGAGGGCCACGGTCGACCGCCGAGGGCCGACCGGAACCACCAGCCACCCCCCCCCCTCCTTCCTTTTCTTCTTCTTCTTCTTCTTCTTCTTCTTCTTCTTCTTATTCTTTTCTTCTTTCTTCTTCCTGGGCGTATACCTTGCTTTGATTTCCGTGCCTATTTGGGTCTCAAACCAGACACAACAGACCCTGATCTGATTGAACCATGGGATTTAGCTTAAACTTGAGTTGGGTAGTGTGGATCAGACCGTGTACCGGTTCCACCCATTTCTTGAATTGGGTTGGGTCTGAGTTTAAGTGAATGGGTTTTGTTATGGTCTGATCAGACCTGGTCTGGATTGGGTTGGGGGTCTGTGTTGGGCTGAGTCGGGCCAAATTGGAACTGTGGACTGGTTTGGGTTGGGCCCGAAATTTGATATGAACCTGTTATCCGGTTTGGTTCAATTGGGCCTAATCTGTTTTGGGCCACAATTGACTTGGGTCTAAAGGATTCTGATTTTAGGGTATATGTTTGATCTTGGGGGCCCATTCTTGGATTTATGAACTTAGGAGTTTAAGGGGTTGAAATTAGTTTAAATTATGTTTCTTAATTAATTAAATAATTAATATTTATGTTTAATCAGGGGTTCGTGATATCTGTGGCAGGGATCTTTTAAGCGAACCCAGGTAGGTGACTTATTGCTTTTAAATCGAATTATAACATGTATCTTGCATATCTTGATGTTATGATTTATTCTTGGCATTATGTGTTAGAATTAGAATTAAATATTTATTTTTTTTTATAAACTATTATGTGACTTATTATTGGGAGCATGTTCATGACTTTGATTTGGAAATTCACGATGTGGAAAATTTATTTATTGATTTTTAAAGACCGCGTGACTATAGTCTAGACCCCGCCAATGGGATGATACGTTGGCCCTGTCGACTTGTACTGAGGAACTGGTTCCGACACCGTGACCACCGGTGATAGAATAGTGGTGGCACAGGGGTGCGTTTTGCTCTGCGGAGCGGCTCAGTGGAGCGTGAGATTGGCACCAGGGGGTGCGGCACAGTGGTGCGTTGGCTCTGCGGAGCGTGAGATTGGCACCAGGGGGTGCGGCACAGTGGTGCGTTGGCTCAGTAGAGCGGCTCTTCGGAGAGTTGTATTGGCACTTCGGTGTAACCATGCCACTGGGTGATGTGGCCGTAGTCATGCGGTTGAGATATTTTGAGTCTCGGATCGGGTTTACAGATTATTGTGTGGATTTTTGGATTTATGAGTTTAGCTGCTTTTATATGCATTATGACATGTTATATGATGACTTTATTGCATGATGTCGCCTACTGAGCTGTTAGCTCACTCCTATTATTTACATTTTTTTTTCAGGTGATGACATGTGATTATAGGGATTATGGGACGGAGTGATCATGATGTATTTAGCTAGTAGACATTGACTTTCCTTTTGACATGTGTATATATTTATGGACATTTGATATGGAAACTGGAATTTATCTTTGTTTAGCTATTGATGGTTGATCTGATTTATCTGCCTTGCGCGCCTGCGGGGTCCGCCCTGCAGGTGCGCGGCGTCTGCTCGCGCCCCGGGCCCCGGGTTCGGGGCGTGACAGATTTATTGGTATCAGAGCATAGGTTAACGATCACTAGGGACATCAGAACAAAAAAAAAAAAAAAAAACAATAACTAATGAAAACCCTAGGAGCATAGGGACACATGTGAGGAAATGAGAGTGGGGTAGTAAACTCATAGGAAGATTTTTTTGACTTAACCCTAACTTGTGGTATTATGTCTGTATCAGGATGCCGCCCCGCCGTACTCGTATACCACCTCGTCGTCTGATTGAGACGATGGGAGATGATCCGGCGACTCCTCGCCCAGCTGAGCGAGTTCAGGAAGAGGAGATTGCTCCGACAGTTTTAGACCGACCAGAACAGGATCAGGCGGGAGGATCGACCCCAGTATTGGAACTGGTCAGGGAGGTGATTGAGCTGGTCAGACAGCAGAGGGACCCACATCCACAGCATCCCTCTGCTAGCTCGTCGGATCAGGGGAGGAGCATTGCAGAATTCCGGAAGTTGGCTCCTCCGGCTTTCAAGGGGACTACCGATCCCCAAGAGGCCGAATGGTGGATAGATGAGATGGAGAAGGCTTTCAGGGCCATGGGTTGTACTGAGGAGGAGAAGATCAGATTTGCCACCTATATGCTTCAGGACCGGGCTCATCATTGGTGGGAGTCTGTGGAGAGGACTATGATGCAGGATGCAGGATATGTGACCTGGCCGGGATTCCGCATGGCCTTCTACTCCAAGTATTTCCCTTCCAGTCGTATCAAGGAGTTGGAGAGGGAGTTTCTGAGTCTCTCTCAGGGGAGTATGACTGTGGAGGATTATGAGGCTGAGTTCGATCGACTGTCACGTTTTGCACCATCTCTTGTCCAAGACCCTAAATCTAGGATGAGTAGATTTGAGGAAGGACTGAGGCCTCGCCTGCGTCAGGGTTTAGCTGCTGTTCACTCGACTGATTATGATGACCTAGTTGACAGAGCTAAAAATATGGAGATCATCTGGAAGGAGACACAGGATGCTCAGAAAGGGAAGTCAAAGAGGACCAGGGACTTTGATTCTGACGGTGAGCGGCATCTGCGCCGACCTATGCAGTTCCGTCCAGGAGCAGGGCAGCGAGTTCCATATGGGAGGACTGCACCGGATCGCAGGGGGATATCAGGAATGTGCTTCAAGTGTGGCCAGACTGGACATAGAGCTGTTGAGTGTCTTCAGACACGGCCTGGTATTGGGGCATGTTTCAGGTGTGGTCAGCAGGGCCACCGGATAGCTGAGTGCCCTCAGACTCAGACAGTTTCTGGAGTGTGTTTCGGGTGTGGTCAGCCGGGTCACAGGATTTCCAATTGTCCTCGTACTAGATCTGCGCAGAGGCCACCGAGTTCTGTAGCTCCTCAACGACAGACTTCCTTTACTCCAGTACAGGCTACCCAGTCAGCTGTCCTCAGGCAGCAGAGGGGAGGAGGATCTCGCACCCAGGGACGGGTATATGCACTGACACAGCAGGATGCTCAGGCATCCAACACGGCAGTGACAGGTACCTTATTAGTACATTCTACTTATGCATATGCACTATTCGACTCAGGGGCCACACACTCTTTTATTTCATCTACATATGTGCATAAGCATGATATATTTTGCTCACCCTTGGAGAGGGAATTATGTGTGAGTACCCCAGCTGGGGGTAAGATGATCACCTCACTGATATGCAAGTCTTGCCCAGTAATTGTAGAGGGTAGAGACTTGAAAGCTGACCTTATTGTCATGGACTTACATGAATTTGATTTAATTCTGGGTATGGATTGGTTAGCTATATATCACGCTACCATTGACTGCTTCTCGAAGCGGGTGACTTTCCGAATCCCTGACATTGAAGAGTTTTATTTTGTGGGTGATGGAGGGTGTGTCTCCCCTCAGATAGTGGCAGCCTTACAGGGTATTCGGTCTCTCAGGAAGGGGTGCTCTGTGTATATGGCAGCCGTCATGGATTCTGAGCAGTCGGAACAGAAAATTGAAGACATACCCGTGGTCAGGGAATACCCTGATGTTTTTCCTGATGAGCTTCCTGGTTTACCACCAGTTAGAGAGGTGGAATTTGCCATTGATCTAAACCCTGGTACGGCACCCATATCTAGACCTCCTTACAGAATGGCCCCGGCTGAACTAAAAGAACTGAAGGAACAGTTGCAGGAGCTATTGGATCTGGGTTTCATTCGACCCAGTGTCTCTCCTTGGGGTGCACCAGTGTTATTTGTGAGGAAGAAGGACGGCAGTATGAGGCTATGCATTGATTTTCGGGAAATTAACAAAGTGACTATCAAGAACAGGTACCTCCTACCCCGGATTGATGACTTGTTTGATCAGCTTCAGGGTGCCCAGGTGTTTTCAAAGATTGATCTGCGATCTGGATATCATCAGTTGAGGATAAAGGAGTCTGATATAGCCAAGACTGCCTTCCGCACCAGATATGGCCATTATGAGTATCTGGTGATGCCTTTCGGGTTGACAAATGCTCCAGCTGCATTTATGGATCTGATGAACAGGGTATTTAAACCTTTCTTGGACAAATTTGTAATTGTGTTTATTGATGACATCTTAATCTATTCCAAGAGTCATACTGAGCATGAGCAACACTTGAAAATTGTTTTGAAAATTTTGAGACAGAATCAATTGTATGGGAAACTGAAGAAATGTCAGTTCTGGCTGGATCAGGTGATGTTCTTGGGACATGTGGTATCTAAAGAAGGAATTATGGTTGACCCGAAGAAGATCGAAGCTGTAGTTGACTGGAGCAGACCGACAAATGTATCAGAGATCCGCAGTTTCCTTGGATTAGCCGGCTATTACAGAAGATTTGTAGAAGGCTTCTCTAGTATTGCTGGGCCCTTGACTCGACTCACTCGCAAAGGAGTGAAATTCGAGTGGTCGGATCAGTGTGAGAAGAGCTTCGAGGAATTGAAGCGCCGGCTAGTGTCAGCACCTATTTTGACTCTGCCAGTCACGGGTGTTGATTATACTATTTACAGTGATGCCTCCAAGAAGGGTTTGGGCTGTGTGCTGATGCAGAATGGAAAAGTTATTGCCTACGCCTCTAGACAGCTCAAGCCTTATGAAGAAAACTATCCCACACATGATCTCGAGCTTGCAGCAGTTGTATTTGCTCTGAAATTATGGAGGCACTATTTGTATGGAGAGACATGTCAGGTATATACTGATCATAAAAGCCTGAAATATCTCTTTACTCAAAAAGAGCTGAACATGAGACAGAGGAGGTGGCTGGAGTTGTTAAAAGATTATGATCTGACTATCCACTATCACCCTGGAAAGGCAAATGTAGTAGCAGATGCACTGAGCCGGAAATCTTCAGGAAATATTGCAGCCTTGATTACTACTCAGAAGGATATTCTGGAAGATCTGAGGAGAGCAGAGATAGAGGTGTATCTACATGAGGCTACTATGAAATTGGCAAACTTGCGAGTCCAGCCTACACTTATTGATAGAATTAAGGCAGCGCAAGTTGATGACCCTCGACTCCAGAAGATCAGGAGGGATATCGAGTCTGGTACACAGTCAGATTTCCGTATACATGAAGATGGCTCTTTGAGGTTTATTAACAGAATCTGTGTTCCAGATAATCCTGGTCTGAAGAAGGAAATCATGGATGAAGCTCACAGTACGGGATATACAGTGCACCCAGGCAGTACCAAGATGTACAAGGATCTGAAAGCGGTGTTTTGGTGGAATAACATGAAGAGGGAGATTGCCCAGCATGTATCTCAATGCTTAACTTGTCAGCAAGTTAAGATTGAGCATCAGAGACCAGCAGGTATGCTACAGCCTCTGCCGATTCCAGAGTGGAAATGGGAGCATGTCACTGTGGATTTCGTATCAGGACTACCTCGTACCCTTAGAGGTCATGATTCAGTCTGGGTGATCGTAGACAGACTGACCAAAACAGCTCATTTTCTGGCAATCAAGACTGGGATGACACTGGAGAAGCTGGCAGAATTATATATCGAGCAGATAGTACGGCTGCACGGAGTTCCAGTATCCATTGTATCAGACAGAGATTCCCGGTTTGTGGCACATTTCTGGGGCAGCTTGCACAGAGCTTTGGGGACCACCCTTAGCTTCAGTACAGCCTTTCATCCACAGACAGATGGACAGTCTGAGAGGACCATCCAGATTCTAGAGGATATGCTGAGAGCCTGCTCTATTGATATGAGGGGCTCTTGGGATCATCACTTGTCACTGGTAGAGTTTGCTTATAATAATAGCTACCAGGCAAGCATACAGATGGCTCCTTATGAGGCTCTATATGGTAGGAAGTGCAGATCGCCTATCTGTTGGGATGATGTGGGGGAGAGGAAGATCTTGGGTCCAGAGATGGTGCAGCAGACAGTGGAAAAGATTCAGTTGATCAGAGAACGACTCCGAGCAGCTCAGAGTAGACAGAAAAGCTATGCAGATATCAGGAGGCGGGAATTGGAATTTCAGGTCGGAGATCATGTGTTCCTCAGAGTATCCCCTTCTAAAGGGATCATGCGGTTTGGAGTTCGAGGAAAGCTCAGTCCGAGATATGTGGGACCCTTCGAGATTCTCGAGAGAGTTGGATCTGTTGCTTATAGACTGGCACTTCCACCTGCTCTATCGGGAGTTCATTCTGTATTTCATGTCTCCATGCTGAGGAGGTACATTGCTGATCCCAGTCATGTGATTGAAGTGGCACCTTTGCAGCTCCGCGCAGATCTTTCTTATGTTGAGCAGCCTATCCGTGTAGTGGATAGGAAGGACCAAGTTTTGAGGAGGCGCACGATTCCTTATGTAAAGGTGCAGTGGAGCAATCACAGTGAGAGAGAAGCTACTTGGGAGCTGGAGGAGGAGATGAGAGAGAAGTTTCCTGCCATGTTCTCGGATTGAGGTATGTTTTAATTTCGAGGACGAAATTTTTTTTTTAGTTGGTTAGAGTGTAAAGATCTGAATTTTGGGCCTGTTATTGGGCCCAAAGAACTGAAGTCGGCAATGGATGCCGACTTCAGTTCGCTCTTCATGTCGCCCCACGAAGACCACGCCGGCCGAACGGCCAGCGGGATCTTCGCACCTCCCCCCCCTTTTTTCCCTCTCTCCCTCTCTCCCTCTCTCTCTCTCTCCCTCTTTCTCTCCTCTGAGAGCCTCATCCGAGCCCCATCCCTTCCCCATCTCTCTAAAAATTTGAGTTTTTCCCCTCATCTTCTTCCCCCTTCTAGAGACAGTTGCCGGAGCCGTAGCCGCCGCCGGAGCCGCCAACGCCGCCAGGGGTCCTTTCGTCGACGACTGGAGGTGAGAAAGACATGTTTCTTTTTATCATTATTTTTGGATTTGAGGGGAGAGAAATGAGGGATGGCAACCGGTCTTCATCCCCTGTTTTGGAAAATTTTTTTGATGGGATTCGGCCGGCCGACGGTGGCCGGCCGGGGTCAATCCGGCCGAAACGAGTTCGGCCGGAGATGGGTGAACAGGGGTCGGGCTTTCCAGCCCCGGTCCCTCTCTTCCCTTCCTTTCTTCCTCTCCTTCTGCTCTCCTTTTCGTCCGGCGCCGCTTGTGACAGTGGCGTGGCCGACGGCGGCTGGCCGAGCACCGCCGCCGAGGGCCACGGTCGACCGCCGAGGGCCGACCGGAACCACCAGCCACCCCCCCTCCTTCCTTTTCTTCTTCTTCTTCTTCTTCTTCTTCTTCTTCTTCTTATTCTTTTCTTCTTTCTTCTTCCTGGGCGTATACCTTGCTTTGATTTCCGTGCCTATTTGGGTCTCAAACCAGACACAACAGACCCTGATCTGATTGAACCATGGGATTTAGCTTAAACTTGAGTTGGGTAGTGTGGATCAGACCGTGTACCGGTTCCACCCATTTCTTGAATTGGGTTGGGTCTGAGTTTAAGTGAATGGGTTTTGTTATGGTCTGATCAGACCTGGTCTGGATTGGGTTGGGGGTCTGTGTTGGGCTGAGTCGGGCCAAATTGGAACTGTGGACTGGTTTGGGTTGGGCCCGAAATTTGATATGAACCTGTTATCCGGTTTGGTTCAATTGGGCCTAATCTGTTTTGGGCCACAATTGACTTAGGTCTAAAGGATTCTGATTTTAGGGTATATGTTTGATCTTGGGGGCCCATTCTTGGATTTATGAACTTAGGAGTTTAAGGGGTTGAAATTAGTTTAAATTATGTTTCTTAATTAATTAAATAATTAATATTTATGTTTAATCAGGGGTTCGTGATATCTGTGGCAGGGATTTTTTAAGCGAACCCAGGTAGGTGACTTATTGCTTTTAAATCGAATTATAACATGTATCTTGCATATCTTGATGTTATGATTTATTCTTGGCATTATGTGTTAGAATTAGAATTAAATATTTTTTTTTTTTTATAAACTGTTATGTGACTTATTATTGGGAGCATGTTCATGACTTTGATTTGGAAATTCACGATGTGGAAAATTTATTTATTGATTTTTAAAGACCGCGTGACTATAGTCTAGACCCCGCCAATGGGATGATACGTTGGCCCTGTCGACTTGTACTGAGGAACTGGTTCCGACACCGTGACCACCGGTGATAGAATAGTGGCGGCACAGGGGTGCGTTTTGCTCTGCGGAGCGGCTCAGTGGAGCGTGAGATTGGCACCAGGGGGTGCGGCACAGTGGTGCGTTGGCTCTGCGGAGCGTGAGATTGGCACCAGGGGGTGCGGCACAGTGGTGCGTTGGCTCAGTAGAGCGGCTCTTCGGAGAGTTGTATTGGCACTTCGGTGTAACCATGCCACTGGGTGATGTGGCCGTAGTCATGCGGTTGAGATATTTTGAGTCTCGGATCGGGTTTACAGATTATTGTGTGGATTTTTGGATTTATGAGTTTAGCTGCTTTTATATGCATTATGACATGTTATATGATGACTTTATTGCATGATGTCGCCTACTGAGCTGTTAGCTCACTCCTATTATTTACATTTTTTTTTCAGGTGATGACATGTGATTATAGGGATTATGGGACGGAGTGATCATGATGTATTTAGCTAGTAGACATTGACTTTCCTTTTGACATGTGTATATATTTATGGACATTTGATATGGAAACTGGAATTTATCTTTGTTTAGCTATTGATGGTTGATCTGATTTATCTGCCTTGCGCGCCTGCGGGGTCCGCCCTGCAGGTGCGCGGCGTCTGCTCGCGCCCCGGGCCCCGGGTTCGGGGCGTGACAAGAATACTGAAATGAACCCTCATACAGGCACTTTACAGTTGAAAAAAGAACCAGAAGAGTCTAACTTCATTGAGGACAGCATGGCAGACAAGGATGTCGAGTACATTAATTTAGTTGTAACAGAGAAAAGCCCTGAAACAAAATATGCAAGCAAAAATAAAGAGAATGAATAATTGGATGAAAAGGAACAGCAAGAAGATGACCTGAAGGATGTCTCCATCTCAACAAAAACAGAAGTTCCAAGCATCCAGAATGATCTAGTGAATAATATGATTCACAAGGAAACATACAGTCTGATGCATGAAGAGAACAGCCTCCAAGCAAATGACACTATTGATGCTGAAGACAATTTGAAAGGAGGAAATTTGAATGATCAGGCTAAAGCCAAACCTGAAGAAGAGAAGAGCAATAGCAATTTCTGTGGATGAGCCTCATGCTGTACCAGCTACTGAGATATCAGTAGAGGAAACAATTCAAGATCAAGAAACCAAGCATTCAAGAAATGAAAAGGAAAATGATGTCCAAGAAGAGGAAGAAACCAATTATGGAAACCTTGATGCCTCTGCCTCTTCACAACTAACAGATGAGACAGCCACTAAATGTAGAGAAAGAGGCTCAGAAGCGTGAGGAAATATATGAAGTTGTGCAAGACAAAGATCGTTGTCACGAAAAAGTACTCAACCAGGATGACCTCACAGACCAGATCATGAAATATGGCACTGCAGAGGTATCAAAGGAACAAAATGAGGAAGGCATACAAGAACATGAGGACAAAGATGGAAAAGACAATGACAAAATTGGAAAAGTTTTTGAAGATAAGCATGTTGAAGTGAGCTGAAATGAAGCAATCCAAATGGACAGAAGCTTCAGAAAAAGAACATGAACAAGAATTTGCATCTATAATGACAAAGAGCATCCTGATGAAACAATCAGTAAGGAAAGTTTAGGCCCTGAACAAAACAAAGATGAGACAGACTGTTAAGCTTGAAAACCATTTCATCATGGCGTCCAAGGAAGTTGAAGTAACTGAAGGAATTGCAAATACTGAAAAAGAAAATATAGACAACAAATCACTGATAAACATGGAAGAAATCCCCAATAAAGATAAACCAATGCATAAAAAGACTGAAAAAGCAGCCGCTGAATTGACGCATGAGTTCCAGGTATCCTAAAACTTACAAGTCTTTATGCATTATTTCATTAATAGTTTAATTGGAATTACTGTTAATAATGAAGTGTACTGTCAATTGAACAAGCCATTCATGAGCACTTCTGTCCTACTCAAAATTTGCCTTGATAAGGGTCACAGTTAGTAATCAATCCAAACTTTCCAGCTCTCTCAAGATTGGCTTGATTAAGCTCTTAATGACATATATTATTATGTTTGCGCACAAATACAGTTCCAACCCTTTTTATATATCATATCAGAATATATTGCATAACAGGAATGCCTAGTGTTCGTTGAAATGCTTCTTATGGTTGAAAAGCATTAAACGCTTCAAGTTGAGATTTAACCACTAGATCGATATGGAATAGTGGGGAAGTGCAACAAAGATCTTCCAATAGAAGAGATGCTCAAGTCCATGTTGAAAAATCTAGGAAGAAGGGAAGAAGACCAAAGGCCAGCAACCAAAATGTAGGTTAGGAAAAAAGATTTGGAAAAGCCTACAACACCAGAGATGACCCTTGATACAAATTATTGGCGATAATAATTCATAGTGTCAACCCCAAATGTTTGGAAGAAGGCAACGTGGCTTGATGTTTATGACTTATAGTTATGGTCTAGAGTTACGAGAATTTCAGCAGGGACAAAAAAGGATTGATCAATTCTTCATTTACGATCTCCTTAGTAGATGTGTATATATGTATATATATGCAAATCTGACATGCACAATCACAACTTCCAGGTTTTTTTTAGGTTTTTTCCCTTCTCTTTGTTGACAAAGTCATACCACTATAAGATCCTATTCTTGCAATGAGTCAACCTTACCTATCATGCGCATTCGCATAAGATACAAGTCTCGTCATTTGGTGAATAAGATACAAGTCTCGTCTGCTCCCGATCTGCTCATGGGAAAAGAAGACACAAGACATGCAAGCTCTGTTTCTAATCCCTAAACAAGCATCGAAAGTTAATATGTTGTTATCTTGGACCGGGAGGGATCCCTCCATGAGTCTTGCCCTCTCATGGTAAAATAAAGACGATAGCGGAATAATGGAAGAGCCATCAGGATTATAAAAAGAAGAAAGAAAAACGCACCAACCCTCCAGCCTCTCTCAATCAGCAAAACCGAGCACAATCGAACAAGCCGTCAAAAACCCAGCAGCGCAATCCATCCCGGCACAGCTACCATCCGCATCCTCAAGGTCTCCCGGCGCGTCGACCACCCGCTTGCCGGTTATCGCCGCCTCCCCCCTTCTCGACAACTGTGGTGGTGTGGTCCAAATCCAACCTCCAATTAAGGACGACTGCATGCTAGGTCTCTCTCATATACATTACTCGCATCTTACTCTCTCCTGAACTTATATTGGCATACATTAAGCGTAGGAGGGTCCTCACACCGGCAACTCTTGTGACCTCCACTTCGTCAAAATTCGATGACATCTTTTCGCTACTCTTTTTTAAATAAGATCATAAATTATATATATATTTTTTCTTCTTAGTAAATTAGGTAGCCTAGCCTTTTCTTATGGAAAAAAAATATATTGGATGGTTTAACCTTCCCTAATCTTCTAAAAAAAATATGCTAGCCATGCCCCCTCCCACTTGAACGAGGTCTTTGAAGAAGAGAGCTCGACGACTATATTTCTGGCTGTCTAAGTCCATTAATGGACCTTCAATCCAGGTTATCCAAACAGGTTAGGATCGTTTAGTCTTACTTCGATCAGGACACCAACCAGCAATACTGGAATCATGTGTAACCTAATTATATGCTCTTTCATTCATGCAAATGCTGATACTTCTGGCTATTTGTTTTTCCATTTCGGAGGCAAGCCTTCCATAGTTATCAAAAAAAAAAAAGGACAACAGAAAAAAAAATGTGGGTGCTGGACTGTCCTATCATGAAGTCAGCAGCGCCAGTCACCTTCATGATCGCTTGATAAAGATTTTTGTACCTTCCGGCAATGGCGGCGCAGAAGATCTTCCATGCAAGCACGCAATTTAACCAACATAAAGTCGTGCCTAATGTTGGCTTTGTATTCAAGCGTATGCCAAAGTGCATGCGGATACTGAGCTATCTATACCAACGGCAAAATATTCTTGTCATGCGTGTGGATTGGAGATGGATATAAAAATATATTTTTGGCCATTTAATACATAGGCTAAAAATATTCAAAATTATTATTATTATTGGGTATAAATAGTTTAAAGATAATAAACTATATCTAATAGTTTGATTCATTGATGGGAAATTTTTATCATCCAATTAAAAAAAAATCTAGCTCTAAAAATTACACTTTCAAACTTACTATATGAATTAATATAAAGATATCTAGTATAAATTTTATGGAGCCACATATTATTTTAAAATGAATGACGGAAGTTTTAAAATAATGATCTAAGCTATTGGATATAATCTAATTTTAAATTGCTTACATACCAAAAATTATATAATTTATAGACTTTTAATCTATATGTCAAATGGTCAAAAATTGAATAGTTTAAATAAACATAATATAAGTAGCTTATAGATAGCATATTATTTTTAACAATTCAGATTATTAATGTGGAACTTATCATTCAATTTTTAAAAAAATTATATATATATATATATATATATATATATATATATATATATATATATATATATATATATATAATCAACCTTAATACGCACTCTGGTAAGTTGTGCCAATTGAAATTGTATAAGGTGCTAAAAGCTCCTCCTCCGAGAAGCAGCAGAGTCGGCATATTTCTTGCCGACTTTCGGTTTACTAATAAATGGTAATTTGGATATTTGGTTTCCATGTCGTTTTATAGAAGGCCATTTCGCTGTCTCCTTTCAAAAACCAAAAACAAAAAAAAAAGACTATTTCGCCGTCGTAGGCGGAGAAAGATGGGGGCGGCGGCGGCGGCGGCGGCTCCTCCGGCTCCCTCTTGGGGAAGCCCAAAACCTAACGCTAGCCCTAACCCTAGATTCTACAAGCCCAAATTCGTCGGAGCTCGATCCTTGGCCCTCCCGAAGCGGAGCAGCAGCGGGTTCCGATCGGAGCTCACGAGCCCTGATCTCTCGCCAGGGAGAAGCGGAGCGACCGTCCACGTCTCCCGGAGCTCCCCTTCATGTCTAATGGCGGCCTCGGCGACGGTGGCTTCCTCCGTCGCCTTGCCTCCGAAGAGGTCGCGGAAGAATGTTCTCCTCTTCTATTGCGAGGAAATGAGGGAGCTGGCCGAGCGCGTCGCCTCGGAGATCGACGCCGTCGAGCTCCGCAGCATCAGTTGGAGGTACAAGCCCTTCTTCTTCTTTAATCTGAATCAAATAAAGTTTCTCGATTTATTTATTCCTTTGAATGCGTTATCTTCTTTCAGGGCTTCTTGAATCTTCATATTTCAAATTTTGCGTCTCTATAAACAAGAATCTGATTCTTGTGATATCAATGAGTTTTAATGATTCTTTGAAAACCAACGCGGTGGTGATGATGCGTCGATGAGAGTAATGTTAGGAGACCTCCGACAGTTCCCAAGCGCTCCTCCTCTCTATTTCCTTTCTCTCTCTCTCTCTCTCTTCTCTCTCTCATCCACTATTGATGCTGGAATTGTTTGTCGGATCAATATTGCTTACTCATTTTCATGCATTTGTTTGCATTGAAATCTTGCCAATCGGATGATTCCAATAGCAACAACGTCAGCATAACTGGATAGATTCATACTTAATCTTCTACATGTTGTTTCTGATACTCTGACTGAAATCCATACTAAATTTGTTTTTGTTTGTCTGTGACATCTTAGTCCTTTTCTTAGTTTAAAATACATTCTAGACATGAGCCAACACAAGCACTGAAAAGTATTTCTGTATGAAAAATTCAGTGTGAAGATGCTGTCATGTTGCTACCATCCGATAAAGAAGATATTGATGAAAATAACTGAATGAAAATGGCTAAAATTCCTTGATTACCATGGGCTAGTACAATTACCTCCTAATTAATCTTGGCACAATGTGTGGATAAAGGCTCTAGTGAGGAGACTGGTGTTGGAGTTGTCATCTGGCATTGATTGTCCCGAGTTCCCTAGATAAGGGGTTTGCCGTGGAACCTGAAAGGCCACTTGGTGGGTAGACCTACCCAAATTGTTTGAGATTAAGGTCGTGTAATAGGTTTTTCCATGGAACCTAGAAAGCCACTTGGTGTGCAGACCTACCCTCTAAACACCCCCTAGACTTGGAAAGCATGTAGATGAAGAGTAAAGACAACAGTGTTTGTTTTAGGGATTTGTTTGTCTGAGGCGCCGAATTAGAAGCTATGAATTCAAAGTGAAAGGCCGTACCATCTGATTGATATTTTATATGGCTCGAAATTATCGAACTGATGGTTGTGCACGGTCATGTGAAGGTCAAAGCGAGAGACTATACCATCTAATGGGTATTTTATATGGCTCAAAATTATCTAACTGTTGGTTCTGCAGGGTACTACAAACTGATGATAGGCCTATATGTCATGTGAAATATGGGCTGCAAAATTAGTGACTTTGTCAGAAGTTCTGAAGCAACACCTTGCACTTTCAAAAATCTATCTGCTATTTCACTTCATTAAGAACTCACTCAATCATCATTTTCTTCAATATACATCCACACCAGTCATTTTTCCTTTGCCATCAAATCCTTTCCCATGTTGTACTTCTGTTACCATTTCCTGTTGATTACTGTTATGACTTATTTTATAGTTTTATTCATTTCTTTTTAAGCAAGTTTTAGTGTCTTAAAATTTCTTTTTTATTATGTTGACTTATGTTGACTCAGTCTTTTATCCCGTTGAGATTTTTACTACTAATCTAGCGTGCCCGTACTGACCTCTAGATTCGATGGGGAGTGAGTGTTGGGACATTATGGTTGGTTTTATATTTATCAACTCTCCCTGTTGTGAGAATATCAGAGAAGGCTTTCCAAACAATATACTATCAGCTTTCTACTTCCCAGGGCAACTACTATGTACAACATACGGACTTCCTCACCAAAGTGCATGGTTTGAGGGATAGTGGATCGTTGTATCTTAGGGAAGACCACCAGCATCCCATGCACCTTGTGGGGCAATGATTTTCTCTAAGGAAGACATTATCTTCTTTTAAAAAAGCATCTATTGATGCCTCAATTTGTCATATCTTTCTTAAACCCTTGCCCTTTACTTCTGTTATTTTACTAACTTTATTTAATTTATCATTCTGCCTCAGTTTATCTCTTCGATCATTTCTTGTACCATTAAAGTCTATTTTCATGGGAGCATTTTTTGATCTTTCTAGTTCAATAAATTATTTACTTCAATATACTCTATAAAGGAGACCCCAAATTAGAGAGGAAAGAGTATCCAATTGTGGACTTAAGTCTGCAACCACTGCCTTACAGTCAATCAAGTTATCTTTTTGACCATCCCATAGTCATGAGATCTAGTATACAAAAATCCGCAAGAACAAAAGGTCCTATAAAAAGTAATAAAATAAAGTCTTTTTAGGCTTCCAGAACTGCCAATAAGATCTCTAGGTGAACTAATTTGCTGGAATGCCATCGATATCAGCATAGGGAAGTTTTCATCATCCATCTTCCAATCCCTACCTTAATCATGGTCTTTGGAAATGCATAATAAAGAAAGGCCTCTTTGTGGACCTACATGGTGCTAATCCTTCCATTTGCTTTGCTAAAGTTTATAAGTATAACCAGAAGCATTCCAAACTAGTTCCAATGTACTCAATTCCTATATCTTAGAATTTCTTTTCAAGTTGCTAAGCTTGGTGTTGTTTCTATTTTCATGAATTGAAATTCAAAATTTTCAAGTATTATCCTTAAAATACTGAACTTTGAGTTCTAAGTCTTTTCTTTTCTTTTCTAGCATGCGTTCTATTTGATTTCATTACCATAACATATTTTTATGAAATGATAAGGCAAAAGCACGAAGAACATTTTTTTGTTTATATATTAATTTTAATATTTTTCCTATTGATGCTTGTGACTTTTCATGGGTACACTCCTTGTTGAGGTTTTCAAAATCTCTTAGCATAGTTGGTTGGTTAGTTATTTCCAGCATTTTCTTATGAATAAGTTGCAATGAAATTATTTTATTGAGTTAGCAATTACAAGACTAGCAAGGTGCCTGAGGAGAGTTTTATTTTAATCAAGATTTGCTGAACTAGTACCGAAGGTCGTACCAGCCGGTGTCTGGTTTAGCATGGAATGCAAGTCCGTACCACCGTGCTGTTCTAGGATGTGAGGGACTTGTGCGAGTATATGTTTAATATCATATCGGCTATGTACTAGGTAGATTAGATTTTGGTTACTTATACAAGCCAAAGAACTCAAATAATACTTTCAGACTAGGCTTTTTGGATGAAATCTTGGGTTGTTACAAATGATATTAGAGCGGATCCAGTCCATAACTCATGTAAACTAAGGGACACTGCATCACAGGCTCATTTGGGTTGACCAAGGATTGATCGTGGTATTTGTGATTAAATTTATGGTACTTGTGGTTAGATTTGAATGGATTTGGATCCTTTTTCTGGCCAGGCTGTTAAGACTTACATAGGGAGAGTATGGGAGGGACCCATGCCGGCATGTGTTTAGTCCCATATCAATTGTGCACTCGATAGATCTTGAATATTTATATAGGGTCAAGGAACTTAAATAATACCTTCCAACTAGCCTTTCTGAATGAGACCCTGGGTTCTTACACGAGGTGTACCGAAATAGAGAGAGTCGGAGAGGGAGGGGTAGAGAGAGAGAGGAGGGAGAGAGAAGGAGAAGGAGGAGGAGAGAGAGGGCCCAAAAGCCCTCGTCGTCGTTGTCATTGGGGGAGGGGAAGAGAGGTAGAGAGGAGGGAGATGGAGGAATGAGGAGGGAATAGGAAAACCCTAACCCTAGCGAAGTGAGAAAGAGACGGAGAGGGGAGATGTTTATCGGTGATGAAGGAGGGGGGGAGGGGCGAGCAGCATCGATCGAGGGGGGGGGGTGAGGTGCTCCGAGCAGTCATGAGCATGGGTAGGGGGTGCTGCCATCACGAGCGGCGCGGGGTGGGCTATTTACCGAGCCAAGGGGAGGGGTTTAATCAAGTGTTGGAGCTGATTTGGCCTATTTATCGAGCCGATAGGGCGAAGTATCCCAATTCCTTGTCGGTTCCTGAATTGGACTGCTTGAGGTGGTACAACCAGCCATGATTCTGATTGTAGACGTCCTTTCTTTTTTTTTAGCAAGACGGTTCCTAATATTCCCTTTTTTGCTAACAATTCTACAAGAATCAATTATTCCATCTGCCATGCCTAATCCTAAAGGGACATGATATTCAAGGCTTCTTCAAGTGTTTCATTAGGGGACAAAATCAACTTTCAAAGCAAATCATTTTGTATTTTATTCCCTAAAATGCAATGCTTTTCACATGTCTTTCATAAAGGAGTAAGGACAAACTATTTCAGTTTTATTAAGCAATAATAAGTTTTTTCTTTCCTAACATTTGTTTTTTTTTTTTTTTGGGAATCTACTGATATTGTTTTGTTATTGTCATTTATAGCTGATTTCACCTTAATTTGATTTCTTCACTTACTGACATGTGACAATGTCTTTTATATTTATATGTTTCAGGGCATTTGAGGATGGATTTCCCAACCTATTCATCTCAAATGCTCATGGCATTCGTGGGCAGCATGTAGCCTTTTTGGCCTCATTTAGCTCCCCTGGAGTAATTTTTGAGCAACTATCTATTATCTATGCATTGCCCAGGTTGTTCATCTCCTCATTTACAGTTGTGCTTCCCTTCTTCCCAACTGGGTCTTATGAGCGTATGGAGGAGGAAGGAGATGTAGCAACAGCCTTCACTCTTGCTAGAATATTATCAAATATACCAATATCAAGAGGTGGACCGACTAGTTTAGTCATATTTGATATTCATGCCTTACAGGTTGGCAATCCGACTTTCTTATACTAATATATGGTAAATTGTTTTTTATACATGTTTACTTACTGTTCATGATCTTTCTCTGATATAATTAAGCCTTTTTATTTCCAGGAGAGATTTTACTTTGGAGATTATGTCTTACCATGCTTTGAGAGTGGCATTCCTTTGCTTAAAAACAGGCTTCAGCAGCTACCTGATTCTGAAAATGTGAGTGACATAATCTCTAAAGCAAATTGTTGACTATTGATATCCAATCTCTGACGATCGGTCCTTATTCAACGTTGGATTTAATTATAGAACTGGACTTCGTTGAACCAAAGGTGGATGTCAAATCATGATCTCTCGACAAAATTTCAGCTGTGTTTTTTTTTGAATGTCTGTTGTGAAAATCATAGCCTTAAAAATTTACTTTTAGTATGCAATGATTTTTCAATTGTTTGAGATGTGCATGGTTTCTCATGGGCAAAGAGTAGCAAAGTTTTCTCATTGTGTCATTAACCATGAACTCAAATTGATGCAATTCTTCTATCTGACCAGTGACTTTTCTTTTTAGGTATTTGCCGTAAAAAGCCATAAATTTACTGGAAGTTATTCATTTCTGATGATTAACTAAGGCTTTTTTGGATGCTTGGTCGGTGGATCTTGCGTTAAGTACCACAGGAATGGGAATCAGCAAATGGACTGTATCCCAAAATTTTGCCAAATAGACTATATCCCAAAAATTTATGGTTACCGATATTTATCAGGAAAAATGATATTTGACATCCCAAAATTCTTGGTATTTGTGGGTTCAATCTCAATCCTAGTCCCTCTTGCCTTAATCCATCCTTACACAACTCCCACCTTATGGGAATGTTTCACAGCATTGCGACCAGGCATCCAGATGCGCCCTAAATGCTTTTGTATGTCAAGTATGTGATTCTGCACTGTCTTTTTCAGATTTGTATTGCTTTTCCAGATGATGGCTCATGGAAGAGATTTCATAAGCAACTTCAGCATTTCCCAGTGGTAATTTTCTGTATTGATAGTTTGAAACTACTATTGCACAAAACTGGCATACTATATCTGTTGCCTGTGACAGTGAGCTGAGCAAAAATTTTTGATCTCAACTTCAGATTATCTGTAACAAAGTTAGGGAAGGTGACCAACGATTTGTTCGTCTCAAGGAGGGAGATCCCAAAGGCCGCCATGTTGTGATAGTTGATGACTTGGTGCAATCAGGCAGTACTCTGATTGAGTGCCAGGTATGTGATTATTGTTTGGATGTGTTATCTGCAAGCTAGCATTATCCACATGTTCTTTCCTTTTGTTACATGAACTTGTCTATCAGCATATGTTGTTGCTTTTTGCTGCAAAAATTTTTCTTTACATCATGTGCTTGTGTAAGAGTTTAATGCAATATATGTTGTTTTAATTTATTGAACCTTGAAGTCCCACTTGGATTTGAACTCTGATTTTTTTTTCCTTAGAAAGTATTGGCAGCTCATGGAGCAGCAAAAGTCAGTGCTTATGTGACTCATGGTATCTTCCCTAATAGATCATGGGAGCGATTTCAGTATGATAATGGAGGTATGTATCTACTTCACCTGGAGTAACTTCCCAGTAATACCAGTGTTCTTTTCTTTGCTAGGAGTACCATTCATATATATAAACATAACTTTCAAGAACTGACTTATGGTAAATTGGCCACTACACTTTTTCTTGTTCTACATATGAAATGGTTTAAACCAAGGTTCGCCTTTAAACACACAGAGTTGGGTTATTTGGAAACTTGTGATATATCCTACGTGAGGAGGAGCGGGCTGACGGATCAAGAGCATTCTGGATAACAGAATCCTGAATGTATTTGGACAAAAGGACCAAGAGCATTCTGGGTCACTTGTTCCGTCCTCTCTTCCGTCTCTGCAGGTGCCTCCCAGTCCTGTGGGAGATACCACATACAGTATCTACTGCCAACTTCGGCCTATAGATATTTAAACTGAGTTGTAAAAACTTGACCATTAAGGCTAGGTTAATACATACACTGAGTTGCAAAAGCTTATTCCTTAAGGCCAAGTCGTATAAGTGCATAATTATGACCATGCATATCTATCATTAAATTTGAATTACGAGTGTTGAACTTTATTTATCACTACTTTGCCTAGCTAAGCCTGACAAGGAGGTACAAGTGAGGATAAAGATAGATGAAACACTTTACTTTACAAAGGCTTCCGTGGCGACGTTTGGAGCAGTGATATCTGAGCCGGAATTCCTTTGGAATGAACGTAGAATGTCAGAGAAATTCAAATTATGTAACTCCTGTACGATAACGAAAAAGTCTAGCATCATCTAATTTAAGTGGAAATTGGAAGGTGATTTTTGATGGAGATCATCTTGATATGTTATTTTATGTAGGCTCATATTGATTGCCTATGTTCCAAATAATATAATTTTCGATGGTAATGGGATCGAAAGAGTAGGATTGTTGCTTGATGGTAATGCAACTTTTAGGTGTTGTTTTTGGATATCTTCTTTTTGCTAGATTATGATTTCAAGGTTCTCAAATTCAATTGGATTAATATGTTAGTAAGAACTGAAATGGAATTAAACTGCTGCATCATGTCCAACTTAGCAATTGAAGAGTTTGACTTTACAATCAAGTTTCTTTATGAGAAACTCATGGTGGAAAGAATCGTACAGGCTCTAAAAGCATTTGGCGGACATTTGAGGGAATTGGTGGCCATGTACAAAGAATGGCAGTAATTTATTATATATAATGGCACACATGAGAAACCAATAGAAATTGTGAGCATAAAATATGTATCTTATGAGATGGAATATAGTTGCGAGGGCATAATATTCAAAATGGGAAGTTGGATGGTGAGTGTTACAAAAACTTTAAGTCTTATGACCAGGTGTTTTTGATATGTGAAATGATGTAGAAAGAACAACTTTGATTTGTTTGATTTTTTGATAAAAATAAAATGGACAGTCTTTTTCCAGTAAGAAGCTGCATTAACCTCCTTAGCCCTATCCATATCTTGGATTTCTGCCCTTTGACTCTTAAGGATAGAGGGAAGGCTGAAGAGATTTTGAGAGGGCAGCCGTTGCAGTCTAGTTTTGATGTTTGGGCCCATTTTCTTGGTGAATTTTGATGATCCATTATTTTTCTTCTTCTTAAAAAAAAATAGAAAGGGGAGGTGGGGGGGTGAAGAAGCTGCATTGGCTTAACATTAATATCCAGTTTGAATCTTTCTGCTCAAATTATATTATTATCAAATTGTCATTAGGAACAGGTACTAATGGATAAATAGAGCTAGATATGTTAGTGTTTCTTGTAACAATCTTTTCTGAACTAATTTGTCATATTTCTCTTCCTCTGCATTTTGAACACTAAACCGATCCCCTTGTTTTCTTCCTTTCCAGTGGGTCCAGAGAATGGGTTGAGCAACTTCTGGATTACTGATTCATGTCCGCTTACCGTGAAGGAGGTGAAAAATAGACCTCCCTTTGAAGTCCTCAGCCTTGCCAGTGCTATAGCTGTTGCCCTTCAGATATAGATCTATCTATCTTTCAGTAGAGTTTTATCAGCCTGATTAAACTCTCTTTGTTTTGTTTTTGACTGTGTCATTTTTTTAATCGAACCTTTTGTTGTTTGGGAGTTGAATTTCCTTCAGCCACGGTACCGGTTTATTACGGGTCCTCTGAGTGGTGGTATGGGCTTCTTGGACAAAAACGGTGAGTTTGTTCTCGTGCGATCCCACTGAGCAACGTTGGTGGTGGTGCGATCCAGGCTACCATCCGCTTTTCCAGCTGTTGAATATGTGTTGGTATTTGGACACGAGGTCCGGGATAAGCGGGTTTGTGCAGGGCCTGGCGTGGCAAACATTAGTCGCGGTATGTTGCCGGGGGCTCTTTTTGAGTCCAACATAGAGGTAGGAAAAGACTAGCCAGTGATTCATGCAGACCCTGCAGCTCTTGCTGCTACATAATTGTTTAGCATGTCAAGATCGAGGCATTATTGGCTGGCCTATAATTGTTTAGCTTGCCAGGATGGAGACAGTGACTGGGCTATTTTGGGCCTACAAGAGCTAGAACTCATAGTTTGTTCGGAGTAGAGCTGAAATCAGATCGGATATAAATCTGATACTAGGTTATCCATATTTATATTTGTTTTGTTTGATGAATGTAGATACATATATAAATGTTAGTCGGATACACAAATTTATATTCATGTTTATTTTAGATGGATACAGATACAAATTTGCTACTAGATATACATAATTCGATACTAGATATACATATAGAGATAAATCTGATAATTAAATTTTATGATCATAGGATCAAAGATATTATTAAGTGAACGATAAATCAAGTTAATAATATGCTAATGTAGTTATTTATTTTTTAAAAATTTATAAGTATTATATAAAATTAAATAGCATTATAAATGAAATTAGATATTTGGATATGGATTAGATAACCATCTATTTATATTCATATCCATTTTTTTGGATAGATATAGATACGGATATTAGTCGAATACTCAAATTTCTATCCATATTTGAATAGATTTAGATATAAAAATAGATTCAAACGGATATTATCCATTCCACTCTCACTCTTAAGTTCAAAAAACATGTATGTTGTATTTTGATGGCTCGGTGACCTTTCAGAGGTAGTGCTAGAGCAAGCTAGCTAAGCTCCTAATATTTTAAATTTAATCACTGTCAAGCTCAAAAAATATGCCCCTTTTTTAAAAACCAAAAATAAGTAGACTGGAGGCTTGTCTAATCTTTAGGGCAACTACATCAATAGCAACAAATGACAGCAACGCCAAGCAATAGCAGCTCAGTGCCATTCAATTAACTGAGTCCATGGGAAGGTCCATATGCAGGCTTTATTAAGACGTTAGCCGGGACATCTCCCAGTTTTCCATTGTTTGCTATTGATATAGGATATCTCCCAGTTTGGGTGGTCCATATGTGACCACCCAAACCAAACACACGGTATCAAATCAAAACGAAGAAAAAGAAGCAACGGTAAAAGAAACTGGAACGGGGTTGTATCATGAACATGATTTTCTGATCCATTTGGATAATTACAAACAAGCAACCAAAGGCTGGTCAAATCAAGAACCCAATGTTTCTCAGATTATGCTTCATGAAGATACAGCGAAGAAAGAAAAGAAAATAAAAAAACAATGACTCTCTCACGATTTGCCTCTACAACAGATTCTTTCACTTTTTTAACCCTTTTATTTCGTCTAATCCTATTTCTATCTTTGTTTTTTGGGGGTATCGAGAAGGCAGGAATTAGACGATTCCTAAATGTTTCACTTTAGTTCTGTGCAGATCTACAGATGTTTACAACAGAAGTCTTGGGGGGGGGGGGGGGGGGGGGGGGGGGGGGGGACGACATGCAAACAAAAAGCAGCTAGCCCTAGGAACGGAAATCATGTGACCTTGTGTGAGGCCTGTATGTAATTCATGAGCCTGTTCAAAGCTTTACCACTATCAATGGCTTCTCTAGCCCTATCCAGAGCTGACATAATATCCCCAGCTCCACTGCAGCCTAGCAAGTGATCAACCATGCCTGCATTCAAAACAATCCGGTCGTACGCTGGTCCTTTCTCGCCACCAAGTGCTGCTAGGCCCAACTCTATGTTTCTTAAAACCTGATTGAGAGGATAAAACAGCACATTAATATTGGCATCTAAATATGTAAGAATTCGGGGCAAAACAAGAAGTATAATATCATAAAATCTCAATAACACTAGTAAACTTTATCTATTGTCAGCTTTTATAAGTGCTCTTCTGGCATTCATTCCAATCCTCAATCACTCTAAGCCTTTTAGATTCGATTACACAAAATTGATAAAATAGGTTCCATAGGAATTAGCTGACAGATTTCCAGTCACCCATTTGTCGTCACTCTCGTCTAAACAAAATCAATGGTGGTATTTATTTTCTTGCATGGCTTTCTCCCCTCCCCTTCGCATCCAATTTCCACCTTTTTTTATTTACCATCATATTGAGATAGAGTTGGTCAGAAGACCATAAGCCTATAGTTTTCCAGCACCATTTTAAATAGCTCCACAATCATTAGCTAAATGCAATAAAAAAAATAAATCCAATTGATACAAACAGTAGGGATAAGAAGACAGGAGCCTACCGATCTATCAGTTCTAGGAGTATCTGTGGGTTCAAATCCATAATCCTTTGCATTAACCTCAATACTGAAGCTTTCACGTGAAATTCCTGGCAAAACAAGCAGAAATAACCTCCACCAGAATATTTACTAAAATCCAAATATTTTGTGCATAATGTATTATGCATACATATAATGTAAAACTGTTGGCTCAACAATAATGAATATGGCTAATAAGATGGAAAAACATTCACTTTTATTTTCTGATAATCCATCAAGAACTAGGAACAGGAGATCCAAGTTGTGAAGAAGACCCCCACAAGTCAAGTCCATACCATCAACATCAGAGTTAGTTGCATTGCTTGGCGAGCGAAATCCAGAACAGTGGTTCACTGGAAGGCCTTTTGATGCATTTACTGATCTCACCTTTGTTGTCATTGAGAGTGCACCCTCCTCACCCTACATGAGCATCATGTACAACATGACTCTAAATGCGATGTTGGTAGACAGATATTAAGCTTGCAACATATGCAAATGATGCTCCATGTAGTAGACTATATTTCGCATTTGAAGCACAAAACTTTAAGACAGATGGGTTCAGAGAAATCAACTCAATCAGCTTGTAACCAGCAAGGATATAAGCCAAAATACACATACTGTACTGAGCTATTTTTATGAATGCCTTGGACTGATTTTGAAGCATGAAAGATGATGAGTGTTTTCTGTCCAGACTCTGAATATCAGAAACAAACAATGTGTTTAAAAGAAAAACAAATACTGATGACACTCTCATAGTTATACTGGATGTTTACAGGCTTTATACTGAAATTTTAAGAAAAAAGATGGCTATTTTAGTGCATCTAAGTCAAATATATGTGCTTGTTTTTGCTCAGGTTTGGTCCAAAATTCTGGATATAAAATTTGAATGCCCACAGGACAGGTAGCCACAAGCAATTTGAACTAAGAAGACAAGCTAGCAGCGAAAAAATAGACGGTCCCTTGAAAACTTAAGGTATGCTTTACACTATAAGAGTGCAAAATACCTTCACCACCAATCCAGAATGAACTTTTCTTCTTCTCATAAGCATTAACAGCGGATCTTCATAACCCTCATGATAGAATCCAGCGACAATAGATTCCCTCCCACGTGCCTAAACAGAAAAAGAAGCCCCATTAGATTACCTGCTAGAAATAATAAAAGCTGATGCTTGAGTTCCGGTGGACCTCCAATGTACCTATGCTCAAACAATTAAAGATGCAAGAGCCTGTCTTATAGAGTGCAGGATCTGATTGTCCAAGAACTTGAGTGTCAACTATCTGTGAGTGCTACAGCAGAAAATTTTATTGAAAATATATCTTTGTTGTAACATCCAGAAAAGAACTTTTTGTCAAACAAGTTTTGAGCATTTTATTAAGTCGGATCTAACTTCATGATACCTATCAGCAGATTAAAAAGACATAATTTTTCACCAGAAGTGCATAATGGATGTCAAGAAGCATTCTATTAGAGGCAGGTCTTGAGCTACATCAATTCATAGTGCAAGCAATCAACACTAATTATTCTGCAACATGGGGGGAAAGAAAAGAAAATAAACTATTCACGTGACTACAGTTGATGCTAGCAATATATGACAAAATAAGCAAACATGTTTTAACATTTTTATCAAGAAAAGAAAAATATATATAAACCATTATACAAGTGTGTACATCATGCAGCAAGGCCATAATTTGGAGAATCTTTCAATACTGCAATTGCAAAGAAAACCGTGAATCAATCACATCTCAACGAACATGAAACAGATATTGCAAATATTAAAACCTCTCAAATTTCATGGCATCAGATCATGTTTCTCATGGTATTTCCTATCGAGTTCCAAATGGAAACAGAGTTCTTGGAGCTGCCGCTAGAAGCATGCGGCTATGTAGAATGTTTTAGAGGAGCATGGTAGGAAATTTACAACTCACCCTCACAAACTGCTGAACTTTCTCTGAAGTTGCCAATGGTGGACGTTTTTTAATGTGCTCCCTGAGCCCAATCAGGGAATATCTGCAGCATAATCATGATTAAGAAGTCATGGTATGACTAAGTTGTTTCAGCATTAGGTATGGATATTCTAGTGTAAAGTGAACCTGTTATGCACTTCACAAGTCTAAAGGGGTTGATAGGATACATGTTCAACAAGCTCTTAAAAAATGACAAAGAAATAGTCAAGAATTTACAGAGTTATAGCAGAAATGGGGTTACCATGACAAAAAGTTGAGCTGTTAAGATGTGTTAAATAATGAGAGAAAATGTTCTATTAGTTCAGGATGATATGTATGCCTAAGTACTGACAATACAATAAAAGACGCTAAAGTAGAGAAACAATGTATTCCAATACTATGGCTTCATTCATCCCAACTAGTCTTCTAATATAATTCATTGTCTTGTTTATCAATATGTAAGCGAAAGGTTCACAAGTTGTGACAAATCAACTGTTTTATGTACATATATAGAAATCAGAGCAACTTTCCTGGGTATCTAAAGCAACAGATGATGCCTTGCTAAATCTGCTCACACTGAATTGCCAAGAAACCAATGTACAAGATAACTTTGATAACTGTAGTTTGCTTGGAAGCTGACTAAATTTGACAAGGAAAAATAACCACTGCTAGGGTAAGTTCATTCCCCAGCCACTTGCACAAACAAACCTTAACAAGTCTTGTCCCATCTACTTTAGATTGGCCTCACCAATTCTTCCTTGCTGTCATTCCTTCATTATAGATCCTCAGTCAGACCAAGAAATTTTCCAATTGCTTAGATCCTGCTGTCTTTTTTCAGACCCTTCACATAAGCTCGAGCTCCAAGTGCTTTTCTTTTTATTTTATCTTAGTTGATTTTTCTTCAATCGATCATCTAACAGTGCATGCTCTGTGATTCTTGTCTTGCTATCTCTACTCACTTTGGTATTGCCACAATATTGCAGTCACAGTAATGATACATGCATCCTGTTTCTAGCTTAAACTTCCAATATATATGTCCATGGAGTCACCAACCACATCCATAATACGAATGATGAAATCCATCTAATACATGATTTGCAACTTTGGACAAGAAAGAATATGCCATGGAATCAACAAGTCTTAAAGGAGGTCATTGATGATTAAAAAAATAAACAAGGGATTGCCATTGTCCTTACAAAGATGGACAAGCTTCCCGCTGACTCACATATGCAAAGCCAATATTTTCATCCTGGAAAAACAGGAACAAAGTCGCATATAGCAGATGAGAAATAAAGACATAATAGAATACCAGTTTCAAATTTATGTGCAGAATTGTAAGCACCTCCAGCAAAGTTTTTGCTTGTGCAGGAGACAAATATGTATTTGCTCCCATAAACTTCAGCAACTGCCCTTCTGTTATTCCTCCCTGAAAACCTTGATAGCCAGAAATCTCAGAGAAGTTTATTGCATGTAGGATGTACTGATCATCAATTACTGTATTTAGAACCAGGAGCTCAGGAAAAACAACAATGAATACAAAAGTAAATAGCATGGGACAACAGAAGACTAAATGTGCCACGGACCTTGGGTGGCATCCATTCAACACCATGGAGTAAGCAAGATTCATCATAACAAGCTCTCACAGCAGCAACAAACAATGTACTCCTAAGAAAACGTGTGTTTCCATCATATGGTTCACCATAGTGTGTCAAGGATCTAACATCAGCAATAGGAGGGGAACCTAATAAACAGTGGAGGGATTGAGCATTGCATAGGAACTGAAGGGCGGAAATCATCGTACCATTATCTTGAATGTGAAAATACAAGCATTACCTAGTTCGTCATCAAATGCTAGACAATATGCTTTGAGCTCACGATCAATTTCTCTATTCATCCTCTGTCCGATTAGAAATGCTGCAAGCAATGACTCACTGACCTTTACTGATGTATCATCCTCGGGATTCAATGGAAGAACATCTCTTAAGACACCCTGAACCTCCTCATAACCTAAGTGACCACCTGCCAAAACCTCCCTTAGAGCACCCACCAGTCTCATCTCAGCAGCTCCATGGCCAACAAAATGAGGCCCAATTGAACTACATGGTCCCATGATTGTGCCCTCAGGATCAGCAATAAAGATTACATCTTGCGGAAGAACCTGAACAAGGCGTGGCCACAATATGCTCATGGCATGTCTTTCACCCTCACTCCACTGGGTGGCCTCTGGAAAAGCATTTGCTCGTATTGTCATTGCAGCAAAAAAGGCTCCAAGTTGTGCTTTGGAAACTTCTTCATTTTTAAGTTCTCCCCTAGCTTCGAAATAATAAAAGATTACAAGATAATATGAATATGATAATCAACAATAATACACAATTTGAACACCAATCTTAACCTCAGTAGAAACACTTAGGCTTGTGCTCTATCTACATTTATATTTTTGTGCTCTATCTATATTTTTAAAAATATATGGAGATTTGCTATACCATGCAGATATAAAAATAACAAGTGAAAAAATACAATACAAGAGTGGACAATAAGGAAGACATCATTCCCAAAATTTAGCCACAAAACAGTATAAGCATAAATTTTGTCGCTCAAAATAGCAACAAAAAAATGCATAAGAAAATCAGTAATAAAACAAAAACATCTTGATGCTTGATAAGCAAAAAAAACCATGTTGGCTAGACTCAGATCAAGTGCATAAGTTTTATGAGAAATCAGAGCAACAGTTGGACTCTTCAGGCAGACAATGAGCACATACTTGATTTGTACATTCATTAGTTACTTTTCATTTATTGTCTTCCACATGTGGGTAGGGAGGTTGAAGATAGAGATTTTAAACTTTACAGGAAAAATGCAAGCAAAGATATAGAATTTGTACAAATTTTGAGGCCCACAAGCAAAAAAGAGTTTATGGGACGCATAGCCCACCAAGGTTGGTGCTGGAATAACAATACTTTCTTTTAATCATTTTTGCAGCCAGTGAGGAGTTTCATGCCAAGACAATAAAGGCAGAGTCAAATACTAAAAGCAAGGTCTGCAAAAAATAGGGACTAATGAAGAAATATTACTAGCAATTGGCAGAAGATTTTGAAAAGGAAAGCAGCAAGTATTTCAACCAAGAAGGTTTTGTTGCAAGGAAAAAAAAATGATACCTGGATTTAAAGTTGGAAAGTGATAAAAGATTTAGAGAAGGACAAATACAAGGAGTTATGGAAAAATTGAGTCTTCCTATAAGTGTTCTTCTTGTTGAATCCTCATCCAAAGTCTTCTCTAGTGGACATTCCTATAATCCTATTTCTACTATGTTATACCAAGGAAGGTTGCATCTTTATACCAAAGAAGGTTGTGTTCCTTTTAATTGAAGATATATTCTTTCAGAGGGATGAAGCATCACCCAAGGTCATGTCTTTATACCAAGGAAGGTCGTCTTCCTTTTAATTGAAGATATATTCTTTCAAAGGGATGAAGCATCGCCCAAGGTTTATCCTCTATAGCGGTATTCTTACTTCAGAAATAGTGAAGAAACAAAAACATACATGCCACTGTACAATAACCCATGCAGAATCTTGTGCTTATGTTCTGGCTATTTTTTCTTTTGGAATATGATCTCAACTTTCTTTTTATTTGCCACAAACCATATAACCATTAAAGCTGCCCTGCAGCATCTACAAATTGGTCGCTAGACCCATTAATTGACCTCCAAGCAATCTTTTCGTCCAGGCTTGTGATGAAGAAATCCATTCGACTGTGCTTTAGAAGTTGTTTTACGTCTTTCATGTGCTGATGATAATTTGCAGTAACATATTGATTTTCACAGAAATAAGTCATAGACTTTAAGAATCAGCAATAAAATTACTCATTTGGTTGGATTCTTTACAGACTAAAGGTCTTTCCGAATAAGCAAATAATATTTACACTATTTGAGTACCAAATAATCAGGGGAGAAAATATATTGCAAATATCGCGTGATGGTTATCGGTTCTTGGTCTAAGCATATCCCACGAAGAACAATATACCAAAATTATCTATTTCAGTTTTCTTTTTTTGATTACGATTCGTTGACAACTAACTGGATATAACCACTTCCAAGTACAGAAAACGAAATCCAGATCAAAATACTAGGATTTGGCGCATATTACGAAAGAATCAAGAAAACAACATATGAATTAACTCAAGAAAGACCAACAGCACTGCAATCAATAGGAAAACGACTGAAAGAAACTCACCTGATCTCAGAATTGTATCAAGAACCACTACCGCCTGCTCCTGGCTGAGCGGCTTCGTCTGCTCCGGCCCGGTGCAGACCTTCGTCTGCGCTTCCAGCACCACCCGATTGGGCTGCGGAATCTTGGACGGCCTGTACGATGTAGAGATCGCCGGATTCCGGATGTCCGCCTCCAGGAACCCCGCCTCGTCAATCGTCGCCGCAGATCTCACCGCCGGGTGGCGGCCTTTCCTCGGGGTGGAGAGGCCGATCCGGCGCTCCCCAAGCCGGAAGGGGATCCAATTCGTCAAGTTCGAGAGGGTCGTTCTTCTTGCAGCAGAGAAGCAAAAGGAACTAGGGTTAAGGTTAGGGTTAGGGTTTGGGTGTAGGAGGGAGTTCATGGTATTGTCGTCCCGTAGAGCTCGAGCACGGAGGGTGGAGGATGGGAAGGGGTTTTGTCGCATGGAGACAAATTTACCGCATGAAATTATTATCTAGTCCCCATGTAGAACCTTAATTCTTTAAATTTCTTTTTTTCAACCCCCTTGTGGATCTCGAACAATTGTTTAATAAGTGTGCGACGTTTTTGCTGTCGTTGCTTTAGTGCCTATCTATATCCATGCGAGGTCAAATCAACATATGAGACCCAGATCCAATCAAGCGGTTGATGGCTCAAGAGTCAAAGTCCACATAAACTCTGGTATGATCAAGTTTAACCAGGGTCTGCTGGCCGTTGCTCCTTCGAGGCATCAGCATTTAGAGCAGAACTTAAAATAGCATGAAAGTATATCTTTTTTGCAAGATAAGTTTTAAAGGCCAAGCGCATCATTTTGGAAGGTAACCCAGTAACGATAATTGAGTTGATATTAAAGGACGCACGGAGCGAGGCACTATATTCATTACTGGACGGCATCCATTGGCTGGTGAGAGAATACGATCAGGCTGTGTATGTATATAGAAAAGCAAATAGTACTGCTGACTAGGTCCGTTCTATATAGCCTATCATTTCAGAGAGTCTTTTGATTCTGTTGGCCTTACTCACGGGAGATTAGGATGAGTAGCGTCTCAAAAAATATGAGAAATATTTCAACCATAAAATTTTGGTCTCTAACATTATCTATCAACCAAATACATTATTAATTTTCTTCCACATATAGCCTAGCACGTAAGGTATATGTGCATGCTTGCTGTACCTGGATATTTAATTTTTGAAAACAATATGGCATAATATTTTCTGCTAATATATTATTTCAAACTATGAATCGCTCTAACTATATAGAATTAGTTTCAATTGAAAAGAGTTTTGGATGGATAAAATTCTAATTAAGAATAAACTTTGAAGACCAAAAGTTAGGTTGGGAAAGAGAAGTGCATGTATACTTTTTTAAATATCAAATTTTACATAAATATTTTTCTAAATTAATATTTACATATATATTTTTATAAAATACTTATTTTGCTATTTTATTTTTTTATTTTTATTTTTTATATGTACCTATGTTAAAAAATTAATAGTTTCAAATTAAAATGACTAAAATATTTTTAATAAGTAAATGTGCAAAAATAAATATTTATAAGTGATTGAGGAAAAAAAAATGTTTTCAAAATTTTCTTTTATTTTTAATTAAAATAAATATATTTTTTATTAACGGTGTTAGGAGAATCGTTATATTGGAGATATTTATAAAAAAAATATTTTATAAATAAATATAATTTTTGAAAAAATATTATATAAATTTAAATTTTTAAAAAGTATCCATGCAATTTTTTTTTATTTCTTTCTTTCTTTGAAATTATAGCCTCTGGGAGACACGCTGGCGTTGAGGCCGGCAACATAACATGGTGTGGGGCTTTTATTGCAGTTATTCGGATAAAATAGCAGCAACCATAAGACATCAAAAGCCCGTAACGGCAAGTCCGTTCACGCGAACGGCAATTTTTTTTTTTTTTTTTTCGCTTAAAACGGGTTCTTCAAACAAAGCGTGTCCGAATACACCCAAGAACATCAAAATACAAAATCTCGCGTAGCGCCGATGGCAGCTCCCGCTCTCCTGACCACAGGGCGTAACCCGAATGGTGTGCTACATATGTAGCTACCCAGTCAGTCGCCCCGTTGGCCTCCCTGTATACATGCTTAGCCTCAAAGGCCACAACATCTCTCACCATCAACCTAATATCCCGGATCAAAGGATGGTCAGTGCTCTCCCGCCGAATCCACCCAATGACAGTGGATGAGTCGCCCTCCAAGATGATCGAGCTAGCCCGCAATACCCGCCGCGCATGGCAAAGGCCGGCCCAGGCAACTCGCAACTCCGCCGCTGGCACTGATATGTCAAATAGCCGGCAACCGCCCGCTGCCACTACCCTAGAGTGAGGGTCACGTATGACAAAGCCGGCACCGCCTCGTGTGCCACTGTCTAGTACTGAACCATCAAAATTGACCTTGAGGAAACTCGGGGGTGGGGGCTCCCAGGTGAAGAACACCGTCCGAAGAACTGCCGGAGCAGAGAAAGAACCCCAGGTGTCCCGAGCTATCAAGGTCGTATCTGAATGGCTGGTAGGTCTGGACTCCATTGCCAATACTGAGCGGACTCCGCAACAAACCTCGGCGACATCCTACGCTCGCCAAAGGTGCGAGCGTTCCGTGCCAACCAGATCTGGTGGGCGGTGCAAATCGCTCGGGTAGCCTCCTGACATGTCCGGGGGCTAGCCAGCCACTGACGAATCATCTGTAGAAACAATCTCCTCTCCCGCCAGACCTCCTCTGGGATCCCCGACTACTGCCATGTCTGCCTCGCCCAAAAGCAGCTGCTCCATGTGGCCATACATTGGTAGCCGTCGTATGAGACAGCTGTCACGAGCTGAGCCCATCAAAAGAAATCCATTCAAACAGCTTTTGGAACGGAGCTACTAACGGCTTCCGTCCCCCACATCCGCCGCCCTATAAGTACGCACTCCCCTTATCGGCTCCGTTATTCTTGACGACAACCAAGAGGAGAGAAATGGCGGGAGCCCTGGGATTCTCGCCGGCGGTGCCGTCCGCCGGAGTGTTGGTAGTGGCGGAGCAGTGGGAGGTGGAGTTCTCCCGGTTCTTCAACTTCCCGCGGCGGCCGTCCCTCCTGCCGCCCGGCCTTCGGCCCCTCCCCAAGGGCAAGCTCCGGTCCAACGGCACCTGGATCACCTCCGCCTCCCCCGCCCTCCTCCGCGTCCTCAAATCCCACGCCTCCGCCGCCCCCGTCCTCTCCGTCTCCGTCAACGGCAATGTCCACGTAGGTCTTCTCTCTTCCCTCCCGATCGAACTCCTTTTGCAGCTCAAATCCGTGGTGACCCTAGCTTACAATGGATTTCTCGCAGATTTCCCTCCGCTATTGTCGAGGGAGAGATCCATGCAAGCCTAGTAGACTTAATTAGTTGCATGCATAATTTCTGTTATTTTTCCCAAGATTTGCGGTGCTATTGATGGTATTTTTCTTTCTTCCTTGAGTTTTTGTCTCTTCTTGCGTCGCATTGCTGTTTATGTATTATTCTCAACATTCAGTTTGGTAGTTTCTTGAGTTTTCGTGTCATAGTTGCGTTTAGATTCATGGAAAGTTGGCCTTGTTTGCTTGATTTCTTCTGTTATCTCACGATAGCTAGACTCCAGCTCCAAGATTTTCTTGATTTTTTTTTTTTTTTGGAGAAAATATCAGGATCATTTTACGATTTTCTTGAATATTCATGAAACATCTAGCATTTTCCATCACCTGGGTGCTCGAAGCCGACAGGGTTCTTCAGATTACATGTTTGTTTATTCAAATCATTTTGTGAACTGCGTACAGAGATGGAGGGGGTTTTCTTTATTTTTCTCTGATCATCAACATGTTTGGATCCCACCCCCCCAAAACCCAACTTCCCCTTTTGTTACCTCCGGAAATTTTTGGCCTCATTCAAATTGCTCTGAAACTTCTGGGTTGTTAGACAACTTTATTAGTGCTTGGAGTTTCATGCATAAACTGAGCAAGCTGATCTTGGTTTTCTGCTCCAGGAGGAGCACTTTATCTCGAATCTGCACTTCTCATGGCCACAGGTGTCATGCGTTTCCCAGTGCCCGATCAGGGGGAGCAGGGTAGTGTTCCTAAGCTACAGGGATTGCTCCAGTCAGGCAAGTAGAGCTACCATCTCATTATGGTACAATGCTCATCGTTATAGCTCAATTCCTGTTGTATTGATCAGGAAATAGAAAAGTTCAATAACTCAATGTGTACAACGTTCATTAAAATTCTTTGAGTCATATGAAGGAAACCCGTGGAAAGTTAATAGCCTTCCGTTTTACATATTCTTTTTGACATCATTTGTAAATCTTGCAATTCCGTGTCAGTAAGTATGAGGCTCTTTCTATCCAGTTGTTTGTTGTTTGCTTTCCTGTTCTACATAATCAACCTATACTAAATAATGTGTCTCCATGCTTGCAACTCCCTCCAGTTTTCTAATGTATTTATATGACTGTTAACTTGTATAGCACTACTTGCGCTTTATGTTGATTATTCTGAATGTTTGGTCCTTATCTTGCACAACTATTGATGATAAAGAGCTCATCTTGTGAATTTGCAGATTCAGAAATTTGCGGTGCGGTTTCCTGCATGTTGTGATGCAGAAAAATTCTTAAATTTTGTGAAGGTAGACCATCCCATTTCTTTCTTACATGGGATTTCTGTTGCTTTACCCGCTCATTTTATTAATTCGATAATGATCATTCAATATGTGCTGTGATGTAAGCACACCACTGTTGCCCTTTTCCTGATGCTGTGGGCAGGAAGGTGACAATGAAATAGGGCCATCACGGTTGGCGTTGAGAACAGAGTGTGACATGCATGCTCAGCTAGTCATCATATTTGGAAACCTTGACCTAATGATACTTTTGTGATGACAGCACCTGAGGCATGCGCTTGGCATCAAAAAGAATGAGCAAGTTTGTCTATAATGTGTTCTTAATAAGCCTAGATTCTTTTTGTTAGCTGGATAGAGGTGCAATTACCTGTGTCTCTAACAGAAATGATTACTGATGAGTTTTTTTTTCTTCTTTTAATTAAGTAGCTGAAGATCATGCTAGTATGAAACTGTGAATAAGAATGCCTTTAAAGGTTTTCCTGCATTACTAAGAGTTCTAGAAAGCAATACTAGTTGACTATGGACATCCACACTTTTGAGGGGACTAAACACCCTGAAAGTATTTATGCCAAATTGAGCTCAGCATGACTAGAAGTATATTGCAATTTGGGGTTATTATCTCCGGGGAGTGTAGAAGAATGGACAGCATCATATGAAGTAATAGAGCATCTTTTCTGGTAGATCCCTTTTGTAAATTATTTTATTTCTTTATAAATCCAAAATTCCAGCTGGCTTTGCTAGTTTACATGCACTGCATGAAATTCTATAGTAGATATCAAGGAATTATTAATGGAGAGGTCACAGTTTTATGTATTTGAATTGTTTTTTTAATTATAGAAAACATATTGGAACATTAGAAAAAATAAAGAACACCATTTATTAGTGCAGTTGGTGGCTTTTTCCTTGTTTTTTTTTTTTTGCAAATTTAAAATTGTCGGAAGGAGATCTTTATGCACTATATAAGTACTGCAACAGCAGCCAGTTTTGTGAAGGTATAGGCATGTACCTACATTATTAATTATTCACGAGGACCTGGGATTGGTTCTTGTATAGGCATAACTGCGTGATGATGGGTTACCGAACAGTCCACTCAGCAGTTGGTGGTCTAAAGAACTGCATATAGAGTTCTAATACAATTACAGGTAGAAGTTGGTTTTGATGATCAGCTTTTCCATCGATCTTATCGCAGAACGCTTTGTTGCTTTGCTGTATGCGTACTGTAACAACCCAGGACCTCACCCAAAATGGCTAGCCGGAAGGTATTATTTGGGTTTCTTGATCCTGTATAAGTACCCAAAATCTACCCAGCGAATAACCGATGTGGGACTAAACACACACCCGCACGGATCTTCACATACTTCCCCCATTCAAGCCCTGACGTCCTCGTCAGGCTAAGGGTTCAAATCTATTCAAATCTAATCACTAACACCACGATTGGCCTGTGGTCAGCCCTAATGGATCCGTACTGCAGTGTCTCCTAGTCCACATAGGTTATGAGCCGTATCCGCTCTGATACCATTTGTAACAACCCGGGACCTCACCCAAAATGGCTAGCCGGAAGGTATTATTTGGGTTCCTTGATCTTGTATAAGTACCCAAGATCTACCCAGCATATAACCGATGTAGGACTAAACACACGCCCGCACGGATCCTCACACGTACCTTGTGAAATACTTTGCCATTTAGTCAACATCAGCGGGGCATTAATAAGACCAAAGTTTCCTTCATCTGTAACTAATGAAATTCTAAATGATGTAATAGGTCTAGTGTGCATTTCGTACGAACTGCAACCGCGTCAGCTTTCTTCATATGGTAATTATCATAATAAAGTGTTGCATCAGTATCCTAGCATCCCACTGATCTATAAAAAGAAACTACATTGTTGGGAATCCATTGATTAAATCTCCACTAGATTCGCCATCAAATTACTTAAGCTGATCTAGGTGTCTGTCATGCAATTTTAGGAATGCTCAAGGGACATAATGGATATCATGCCTCCAGGAAGTGATTTTGTGTGTGAGAATTCGTCTCCTTCTGAATTTATTGCTTCAAATGGTCTGCATTATAGGTGAGAATCTTTGCAATTATTTCTTATACTTAACAGCATATTTGGCTCAGGGAAGAAAACAAATCCTAAAACATCTGCCTGCATTTGTGGCATTGTATTTATAGGTTTGATGGGGAATCAAGCTTTGAAGAGCCTGTCATGACATGTGCTCCAGAAATGCCAGCTTTGAGCTATAATGAAGAGCAAACTGAGTGCTCTCTTCGGCCTGTGGTTGCTAACAACATTGATACCATTTTCTCAGGCTTACCTCCCAGCTTTACAGAGCTACTAACCAATTGCTCAACTGATACTGAAAAAGGTATGCCATTCGCATGAAATGTATTTATGCTAGTTCCAGTAAGAAGCATCTGCTTAAAAGCATTTATGATTAGTTTTTCTTCCATTTCTAACTGAATGATACTTTGTTGCATTTTGTCTTGCTTGGCCTTTATTGAGACAGTGCAAAAGCTGACAGCAAATACTGATCCTGCATCACAGAATGGGGTACTTATTTTCATTTACTTCCTATTTCAATTTCTTCAATGTAATATCTTTTTTTTCAAATTATTTGGTCTTTTCAATCAAGCAAGGCCTCTTAAAAGCATGTTCTAGTTTGATCTGAAAACTTTCTTTCAGGGATACCCGTTGGATCCGTCATCTCACGGTATTTCAATATTCATCCACTGATATGCTGGACGCATGAAAATCTTTATGGGACACACCAATTTAGTTATTCTAACCATGCTGTTGTTTCTTTCTAAAGGAATTGCTGATGCTGCCAAACAACCAAACTCAATGGAGGTGGAGGAAACTGATCTCAAGACTCAAATTGCGGTATTGCTGTTTGCTTTCTTTTTTATGTTGGTCCTTTCAGAATGATTGGCTGCCTAATTGTACTGTTGTATTTCTTTTATTTTCCTTTTTCCCCATGTTGGCTTCAGAAATACATGTCAGATGCTTCCTTTCATGGTATGGTTTTGCCTTGTCACTTTCTTTGGATCCTTTAATTTTTCCAGCACATAAATTTTATTGCCACGACTCAAGATAATACTCTTCCTACCTTGTTAATACATATATTACTAGCTGAATTTTGTAATTGATTGTAGTCTCACAAGCATTTTTTTTGGTTCTTGTTTGTGCTCTTACCAGAGATGCTGTTCAAACTAGAGAAAGTTATTGATGAATTGGGTGGTGATCTGGCACTGCAGGTGGCCAGCCCCTTGCATGACTGAAGGCCAGGCTTTTATCATTTTGGTCCTTTTTAGTTTTCCTAATGGTACCAGCTGCTTGAGGATGTGAAGTTCCTTATCTGTATAGAAACATTTTTTTTTTCTTTTGTAGAGCCACCATCTAACCAAAATGGAACTGCTGGTTGACGATATCAATACATGTTCATATATACAGACCGCTAGATATCGCGCTAGGCAGTATGGGTCCTTTTTGTTCTCCTTCAAAGAGATCAATGGATTATTGCCCTGTTCTACTTTTGCTCTCGTCATGTTCACCTCTGCAGAGTTCACAGTCACTTCTTTTCAGGAACAGTTTGTGGCCTTTTGTTGAATCAATTTTGGTGTCGATTCACATAATGAGGTATCACCTATTTGGCAGGGCAAATTTGAGCATACTACTGCCGCTCCAGGGAGAAGAGTGTCCTTCCAGGTATATGCATAACTTTTATTCTCTTGTTTTGAATGTGAGGATGGGCATTGGCAGAATGGTAAGGCTGCGCACATGCCCTTCTATGCTTTGAATGTATTTATTTTTTGAGAAAAAAGTTTTGATATATTTGTTGTGCAACTCCGTACCAGTGGTGCTTTGAATGTATTTTTTTGAGAGGAAATGTTGTAATGGTAGGAATCTTGGAATACCTTTTTTTGTTTTTGTTTTTAGCTTTGAATATATTTATTTTTGGAGAAAAAAGTTTTGATCTGTTTGTTGCTGTGGGACACCCCTGCATGTAGGGGGTGCAAATGGGTCGGGTTGACCCTAACCCGATCCGATTAAACTCGATCCGATCCGATTTAAAGGATCCGTGGGGCCGAGTTGGGTTCTAAAATTGGACCTATTTCATTATCGAGGCTGGGTCTGGATTTTCTGAATTCTGGCACGATCCGACTCGATTCATTTGAAATTTGGGTAATTTTGAGTTTTCAACCCTATGACTCATCCCGACCCTGTTAAACTATTTGGGCTCGCGGGCTGCAAGGGTGCAAGCCTAACATCTCAGTTGGGTGCTTAAGGTATGGCCCATTTGTGACTCCGAAGAGTTAAGTCTTAACTCTTAAGTGTTCGGTCTCTACTCTGTAGTCTCCACCATTTCGATTTTCCACTGAGATTCATCTTTTTGACTCTTCCCCTCTTCCGTCTCGCCATCTCGAGTCTCGATCCGTTTGGCTGTCCCAGGTCGGCAAATTTTCGTTGGCCATCACTCTCTCTCCCAGACGAAAGACCCCAGTCGTAGTAGATTTGCCAGTTCTCGTCCATCGCGAATCACAATCGATCGCACCCTTTGGTTTTGCAAAATTCTAGATCCGGCATCTCTTCGGCGTTCGATCGCACCCTTTGGTTTTGCAAAATTCTAGATGCATCTCTTCGGCGTTCGATCGCACCCTTTGGTTTTGCAAAATTCTAGATCCTGCATCTCTTCGGCGTTCAGCAACTTCAGCGTCCAGCAACTTTGGCGTACTTCGTTTCGACTCTTAAGGTACTTCCTTCTCTGAGACCCTACGATTGCATATTTACTATTTAGGGAGGGAGGGAGAGAGAGAGAGAGAGAGAGAGAAGGGATTGGCTCTAATTTTTTTATCATATCTTAAGGTGGCTTCGGTAGCTCTTTGAACTTTCTCGCTTTCTTCTTTATTTTCTCGATTTTTATCAGCGTGTGCGAATTGCCGGATCAACAGCAAATTAGAGTTCCAAGAATTGGATGCTTTGAGGCTTTCTCTAGAGCAGCATGGTTGTCTTTCTTGCTTCCGGAGCCACTATAGATGGAGGGGTTGCATTAAAAGACATGCAACAGGTGTCTTTTATGACAAAGCAAGCCTCTCATTTCAAAAACATTTATCTAACAGTGGCACTGTAAGTTCACCCTTTCTAGCTCTTTTTACCTGCCATAGTCAAGCCATCCTCTTGATGTTCGTGATCTAGCGTGCTCCTCTTTTCAGTCCTAATGATATAATTAATAATGATAGTTGAGGTATTTGACAACTGATTTTCAAGTTTCTTGCTAAGGGATCTGGAAAGAAAAAGGAAGAAAAAGCAAAATATAAATCTTTGAAACTAGTTGGTAAATATGAGGCACATATAGATATAGGAAGGAAAAAAAACCTATTTTGAAGATGAATGAATTTATTGTCTATTCAAACATTTTCTATAACTATGGAATACTATAGTTTTTAATTTATTGTGATGTAACTACCAAATGTTCTAGATGTGCTCACCGATAGCATTCTACAATAAGATTTTTATATTTCCTCCGGCTCTAATAAAATAGGATTTTTGTTTAATAATTATTCTTAAATGCTTCAAAAATTTTCAAGATGTAGTTGTTGAATAAACAGGCCCGACGAGAACCCGAATCAGAGTCAAATTTTTTGGGCAGATTCGTATTATTTATGAACTCAACCCAACTCGAATGACCCACTGAGTCGAAAATTGTAGCTGTGGATCTAATTTGACTCAATCTTTTATTGGGTTGGATCTGGATCCAAATTTAAGACCAGAACAAGTAATCAGATTGGGTTGGAGTCTCTCGGTACCCGATCCAATCCTACCCATTTGCACCTCTATCAGGAACACCTCTTTAAACTTTGAACGTACTTATTTTTCCGTTGAAGAAAGAAACTTTTGATATATTAGTTCCGTGACTCAGTTATTCAATCACTGATCAACATGTGTGTACATCGATTCAATAATAAATTCACCAGCGGCTGCATTCTTAATACATAGAAAAAAAATAGGACGCTTAAAACAAGCTGGCATTCTTCCTGACCTCCCCGTGGTTCCTCGTCCGTCCACAAATTGACCATCACCTACCTGCCCAGACTGCTTCGGCCCTGAGCATGGTCCAAAACTTCTCGTGTTGTCATTTATAAAATGAGCTGCACCGGTTCAAAATATAAAGGATTAAAGAAACTCAAACTCTGTAAACGTAAGGGATTTGTGTTCGATAATAATTTTTCATTTTTTTCCAAGTTCATATGTCAATTACCAGAACCATATGGCCCATTTTCTTAGCACTCTAGGAAAAGCCACCAGTCAATTTCATACACATTAAAATGTTCTGTCACATCCATCAGAATGAAGACTTGAACCCCGAAGAGGGATGCCAAGATTGTGGAGATCCACCATTAAACAAGGGGAAAATCTACTGCTTGTTGCTCTTACTTTCATACATACATTAAGAACTACATGCCTAAAAGAATTATATTAGTCAATTAGAGGACACGTTGCTCCTAAATGTACACAATGGCACTAATAGTAGCAATACACCCTTCAAAGTTCGTAAGGAGATTATTCTAGTGTCCTAATTCAATTTTTGAGGTACAAGGTTAATCAACAGAAAACATCAAGGTAGAATTTCATAAGTTACTAGCAAAAGAATCTTTAACTACACTGACCTTATGATATCACTCCATTGTTTGTTGCTATGTTTGCCGTATGTACAGCTCCTGCCTTACTATGAAGAAGCATCCAATACAACTTCCTGGACCCATTATGAACTGCTCATGAAAAGTCCCCACACGCTTACTAGCAACATCAAGTGATAGTTCTTGCATATTGGGCATTCCTTCGGCTTGCATCCCATTTCCACATATAAGAAAGTGGTTTCCAACGATGAAGGATCCTGACGCACGAATTGCAACCCCGTCTTCCCCATGCAGGCGACACTGAAGCTTCTCCACAACATGCACAAGTTTCTCTTGGGGCCGATCACCTGCTAATTTTCTCCTTATATCTGATAGAATTGCAAATATATCATTCTGTCCAACATACTGTTTTCCTGCGAAGCTGGTGAAACAAATATGTTATATTAGCAAACAGGTGCTGCAGCTCATTCAGTTACATCGACGCATCTGTGCACAATTTAATCAAGAATGCTAACAAAACACACGTTTCCTTAAGGTTATGGCTGGCTGCAAAGCCATATAAAATTCTTTTATATTTGAAGTAAACTCACATGACATTTTATACAACCATATCCATCAAGCTTTGTCCCAACTATTTGGAATTGGCTTTATTCGCCCCTACCGGTCAATCTTTCTTGTCAAGAAAGCATCTCATTTTGTCACCATAAAATTTCCCAAATCCTTCACAATTTCCATGAATATTATGATAGATGGGCTATTCCATCTTTTACATAAAAAATGGAAAAAGAGAACCACCCCTGTTATCTAGTTCTCCCCCCCTTCATTCAGAATTCTTTGTCAATCTCTCTTTAGTCCTTTCTTGCACATGATCGTTACCATCTGGATCAGTTTTCCACTACTTCCCAACTGGTGCATCTCCTACACCTCGAATATACTAGTTCCTCACTCGATTCTCCCTAATTTTGGAATGCATTAGTCAATGTTTTTATAGCTACCAAAATTAATCTTGCTTCCCTGGACCTCTACTGCCAACCAATATGAGATATATAATATTACATAACTGATTGCCATTATATATACTGCTTTATATGTAAAAATGTGTGTTGATTTATGTACGCAGGTATATGTGCCTGCATCAAAAATGCAATTACATAATAGATTGCATATCTTTATTTGTAAATATACTTAACATGTATTAAGAGCACCTAAACAGATTTGACACAAGAAAACAACGTTATCCCCAGCTAACTGAAATTCGTTGTGTTGTTGCCTAGGGACATCAACCAAACTAATTAGTCTTACAACTGACAATATCCATAATGTTGCTGCTGATGCTAGTATTTCTAAATTGGCAATGTACTAGCAAATATTTTACCAGAGGAAAGGGAGCCATGACTAGCATGTAGACACTACTTTGTTATGATGCCAAATCTAATCTGGACACTTGTGATTTACATTTACAATCTACAGTTCCTTTTAACCAAAAACACTATCTACTAGTAATAAAAGAAGAACAAAGACAATCCTTGTGTTAGATCATTTATGCATTTCTATTTTCTCATTTTTTTATATTCACTAGAAATGCCTCCTAGTTGTTTTCGGATGATCTCAAGTGTATATGGTAGCCTAGGTTCATTTGAATCAGAAGCACTATATTTAATTTAATCTCACTGAACATTTCTAATCCGATTAATGTTGCATTGGTTTTATGGATTAAGACACTCAATTTGAGAACCCTTATGACTAGCTCTCTGTCGAATGTCATCCCTTCTCGAGTAGTACGACATTCCTGGCCATGTGATGCAGGAGCCTGGGAATTAGGGCTGCACTGCATATATGTGATGGTTGGCCTTGAAGGATTTAGGCTTTTAAGAAGGATCTCGGGGTTTGCTTCCCAGCACCAGACTTCTGAAAAGATTGGAACTTATTGCAGTACTACAGAAAAGGGAGATAGAGGGTCTTCCTGTAACGGTTGTTGGGATTTAGGGTTTTGTGAATAGTGAGAAGGCTTATGAATGCTTCCTACGAGATCTGTAATCTGAAATCTGTGTTATGGATGCAGGTTTCTGCAATAACAAGCAGATATTTGGACAGTCCCATGAAGTTCTGAGCTTGTGTAGACAGGACACTAGAGGCACATATTACGTGAGAGAATATGGGCGGATGGACCCATTTCACCCCCCTCCCCACTCCCCCCACCCCACAACCCAAAAAGAAAAATAGAGAAGAACTAGAGAAGACATAAGATGCAGAGAGAGAGAGCAAAAGGGAGGCGAGAACAGCTAAACCTAGCCTTCTTTCTTTCAATCAAACTAATTCAAAACCCACACCCAAAAAGAGATTATTACAGCTTTATGATCTAGACATAAAGTGCTAACAACGTCAAATCTTTACTCTTAAACTAAATAAATCTAACCAATTACTTCAAACATAAGAAACACTGAAATACCTAAAAGCCTCTCATAAGCTACTACTAGTATCATGACATTCCCCTGCTATGGCATCATGGATTCTACAGTACCAAGAACAGTAACAGTGACTTGAAGCAAAAAAACTGTAAGTGGAACTACAACTCTTCCTGAAAGCATACCATAAATAGCACCTATGGTACCATGAATCATAATCCCTAATGCTAAAATAACCTCATATCACTGTCTCCAAACAGCATTAAAACCATGGTCGGCAGAACCGTCCCGAACCGCCTGGTTTGGGGCGTCCCGAGCCGTACCGACGGCGGACCGAAATGGTTCCGCCATCGAAACTGAGACCCCATCGCTGAAGGGAGAGAAGGAGAAGGAAAAAGAGGAAAAAAGAGAGTGGGGGAGTGAGGGAGAGGGCGAGGAAGGAAGAGAGGTCGGTCGGGGCCGGCTAGCAGAGACCAGGGAGCCTCCGCCTCCATGCAGAGGCTCTCCGATTTTCGCCGATAGGCCTCTCTCTTCCTTTCTCTCCCTCTCCCTCCCTCCTCGGCTTTCTCTCTTTTTCTCTCTCCCATTCTCCCTCTCCCTCGCCTCTACTGTGTCGGTATTGGGCCGGCACACCACGGTGCAGGGCCGTACCGACCCGTGCCGCCGGGCAACCGGTACGGAGCCTCGTACCGGCACAACAGACGTTGATTAAAACCTTCACTAAGAATGTGGTCTTGCTGGGTTCCATGAAAATATGGAACTTCATATTAAAATTAGAGATCCGATGGGCACAGATCCCATGTCTGACTCAAGTAATGTACCCAAAGAATGGTCCTGCATCTCATGGAAACCTTGGACAAAAGAGTGTCTGAACTTAAACCTAAAAGGCTGTTTCTGAGTAGGACAACCTTGCAGGTCATGGAATTCAAACTTATGTAACCCAGGAGAGACGACCAAAGGTTCATTTTGACCTAGAAATAGTCATTGATTAAATTGGAAGAAGGCAAATTTTGATGTAGGAAACTTCGTCAATCCTCAAGACAGATAAAAAAAAATAGCCAAAGAATCATATCAGGATGTAATCCTCAAAATTACTAACATAAAGCTACAAATGTCTAGTACTACAAACAGTGATTTGCAATACTTTTGTGTGCAGGTTGACCTTGTCACCTTAGAAGTCTGATATTTGATCTACATAATGGTTTATTCTTCCTTAAGAAAAACAACAGGAACATACCCACTTAATGGATCATATCTTGATCCATAAATCTGACTCCATATGATGAGATCACAAGTAGACTATGGGTAAGATTCTGCTAATGCAAGTTTATTTTGATAACTTGCAAAGGAGGATTAGATCTCAAAGATATTTTGGGGTGAGTTCCCCCCCCACCAAAAAAAAAAAAAAAAAAAAAACAAACAACAAATACACACCCAAAGAGGGAGGGGGGGGGGGGGGGGAGTGAGAGAGAGAGAGAGTTGAGCCAAAATAGTTCAGCAAGCAGTTGGCCCAAATTCTTCTGATGCAAAATTAAAGAAAAATCCACATGGCTGATCGTGGTCATGTCTATATTGCCTGCAATCCAAAAATCATATGCTTTAGAAGTCTCTTGCTATGCATCAAATAGATGTAAAACAGAAAATTTTAATGGTAGGATACCATGTTTTGATTTGATCTATAGCTTACAGCATCCAAATTAGTTAAATTTTCGTTTGTATATGATTTAACATGTCTTGATCAATATCAACAGTTCTTGGAATCTTAAAATACATGGCCTGCAATGTACTTAGTTATTATATTGTTACATTCGTTTTGTCTTCAATTGATGCATAGGTAAGAGACATCCAAAGCACACAATATTCTGTTTCTTGGTAATATGGACATCATAAATTATGATCAACAATGTGGAATTTCACTTTTAAAGGGCTATTGTTGATTTTGCACTGGAAATAATAGGTGGCCAAGCACTTTCAGAAATACTTTAGCTTTACTCTATGTATTATGCATGTAGAATGTACATATGCTTTCAAGGCATACCTGGTGCTACTTCTAGTATAAGCAATTAAAATAGCTTTTGGCTTATGCTTAATTGAAGCATCCGAGGGGAGGCAAAAATGGATTATCCAAACTAAAATTAATCCATCTCATCATGGACCAAATCCAGACCATCAAAATTTAATCTTGCAGATTGTATCTGATTCCTTAACCTAGAGCAAAATTACAACTAAAATTGATTTATATCTATCAGAATTAGAAATCTATCAAAATTGGAAATCTATAATATCAAATCCTATTATAACCAAATTGGCCTAAAAAGTGCTTTTGCATTGTGTGTTAAACAAACAATATTAACCAGCAAAGTGTTTGCCATTAAATCATATCACGAAATGCTTCATGAAGAACCCTTTGTAAAGGTAGGAGCCAGACATGCCCACATTGGAATACTGAAATAACAGTGGAAATCCCAAACCACAGCTTGAAATCTTGAAAAAGCATTACAGTGAAGCAAAGTACCTGAAAGTTGAACTTTCATTATAGAATAATTTAGTATGATGCCAAAGCCCATCAGCTCGATCAAAAAGCAAGTAATAGTGTACAGTCAGCATCTGTCATGAAACACAGCCCATGCATCAAAATTTGCAACCAAAGCAGTGAAGATGAAATACTTTCCGAGTTGCATCACAAGGTTTGACGTATAAAATAAAAAAAAAGAACTCACTCAAAGAACTACTGTTGTCATCTATGTATATTACATAGATGCACATACAGCGCATTTTAGCAGGCCTGGCATGTTGAAAACACAACCCAGCACCTCGTCACAGAAACCAAAATTTTGCCATCATCTTATATCTTACAAACAGGTAACTAGAGAGATTACTATTTGAAGGTTACCAGATGCTCACATCTGCTATTTCCTTTAACCTCTGTGTTGGATCAAAAACACTTCGAACATATTCTGCCAAGTCCACATTGGTGTTCTCATATTTCCTAATAAATGGATGCGATAGAAGCTGCAGAAATAAAGCATCAACAGATTTAAGTACCAGAATGTGAAGAAGGAAAACAAAACAGAAGTTAGAAATACAGTAACCTGGACACATAATTTTCTTGCAATGTAGTTGAACATCTAAAATACTCACAATCATAAGAGTCACAAACTCACAATACTTCAGCCCAATTCATGTCAGCTCACCTCCATTGATTTAACTCCTCAATACACATCACGCATGACAGCATGCCTCACACTAAGAGATGAGCTTTCGTGGTAAACTGACACGCTCATCTTGCAGAATTGCAGGTCCAATCTTCAAGTAGGGTTCCAGGATTGGTTAAAATTCAGGAGTCCAACTAGAATTTTAGGCCAAAATAAAATTGAACTTGGATCTAATAACAGATTACATTATCTCAAGTTTGGGAAATAGTATATCTCAAGTCATTGAACACTAATTAATACTCAGACTTAAAGGGATTAGTTTCCTTTCTTACCTTGCACCTTTGATTTCTGACAATATCATTCTGCGGCTTCTGCCATTGGGGCCTGACTAATATATTGGCAAAGACCAAAACACTCATTCCTTTCTTTCATCAAAAGCCAATAAAAATGCACACACATCTGCTGCATGATTTAGCCTAACATTCTCAATAAGAGCGGTGACTGGATAACTGGGTTAACTAGCAAGACATACCAAAGCAAGTTTGGATTTTGGGCAGGTGGTGTAGAGGGATTAAACTTCAAATGATTCAAAGCACTCTGCTAGGCCGACGAGAGGTCGGCCTCTCTTGGGCTGGAAGGCCTCCAGTCTGCTTGTGGGCTTCAAGCCCGCTACCGACATCGCCTCCTGCATTGCCACATCCACTCGCTCAGGCCCACTGGCCTGGTCTACAGTGACCATCATTTGGGCTCGGCCCGCTCCTGTTGGCGGATGGTAGCTGCTATCCGACCACCAGCCACGGGCCACCGATAAGGGCAGCATTCCGATCGTCTTCTTGCCGGAAGCAGAAAATGCAATGCTCTTTAGCCAACGAAAATGTCTCAACGTTGTAGTCTAGCTTTCCTCGGGTCTTGAGATCTCGAGCCACCCATTCCGCCCCAAGCTTCGCACGATTATCGCCGTCGACTCTCAGGCCTATCTCAAGGCTTCGACGCGATCCTCCGACAGTTCCATCACTCTGGTGAAACACCTTTGAAGCGTCTTGAGTTCCTCATCGGTGATCCAGTGACTCGTCCAAGCAGGTTACTAGGGACACCCTTGAACCACGTTGGACCAAGTCTGACTCATTTCATCCTATCCCCAGTTCATCCGATCCTCACCGCCGGGAGCCTCTTTTATCGTCTTCAACTTTTGGCCACTCATGAATCCTAGCCAACACTCGTTTGATGAAATAACCCAGACACAGCACAATCCTCAAAGCACTCGCGACTCAGAGCGCGATTCCTTTTGCAAAACTATTAGGATTCGTCCTTTTGACAATTTACACTATGATCCAATTCTTCACAATAATGACCATGAACAAATTATTCTTATCATTGTTTCCATTGGTGGTTCTCCTTATAGTTCTAAAAACAATAAGCTTGTTTCACTGAAGTATTTTCTACAATATAATGCAAAATACATGCTATACAATTGAATAAAGATATCATATTTTTCACACAAGCAAGGAATTGGTGAATTATGTCTATATATAACTGAGAATTCACAACGGACACAAGTCCAAATCAGTTACTAGTCCATAGCAACTTTAGAATAGAGACCGAAGCATTCAAACATGAAACTGTAGCCTATCCTACTAATTCCCTGATACTACTACACGTACTAATCAAAGTGTGATACCCATCCTATTATAACATCACTTAATAGGACATTACATCACCTATCAATCTGCACAATGATACCCATCCTATTATAACATCGCTTAAAAAGGACATGCATCACCCATCAATCTGCACAGATGGAATCACTTCAATGAAGAAATGCAATTTCAGAAATTAAAACAAGGGCACAAAGCATATACTTTTCTCACCTGCTCAGCTGTTGGCCTTGCATCAGCATCTTTCTGCAGGCAAGCCTCAACAAATGAGCAGAACTCTGGTGAGTATGAGTCCTCCGGAGGTGTAGGTGATAGGTCATACAAGATCTGCCATGACACGCAGGTAGGCATGGAAATGATCAACAGAGTAAAATGGAAAATAAATATTATTGATATTCAAAAAGCATGAGATCATCTATCCACTCAATAATGTTAACACTCAAGGTGCAACTGTTGTTGTTCATGAAACCATCTTCATTGTAATTTAACAATTAAATTAGGAAACCATTAAACGTAGTGTCATTTGTGAGCAATTCTATGTTCTCTCTCTAAAGCTGCTTAGAGAGAGAGAGAGATACTAGGGTTCTGTACCTAACTGAAAGGGAATATATTTTATAAATCCTCTAGATATATTTTGACATCCTACAACCATGTACTGATGTGTAGTCTTAAGTGTTTATACACTACATAAGATTATCACCTGCACTCATACATGTTCAAGATGCAAGTTCAAATATGCATTCACACTCATACATACATCAAGTTATTATACATGTACAACGCATATTATTTCGGGCAAGCATTTCTATAAAGCATGTATACTTACCTGTTAAAATTCCGTTCAACATTTTGGGATATGCCACTTACCGGATGGTATTTATGGCATTCAGTGGCATGATGATCCTGGTCATTACTAAAGAGGAAGAATATCATACAAGGGCTGATAAATCTTCATGCTGTTGCCATAGAAATAGGACAAATAGAAAAATGCTATGATACCTGTAGAAAGCATTCACACTTTACATGAAGAATAAAGTGAAATCGCAACAAAGGGAAAAATATCTCGGATGGTTGGACAAAGAAATGAAGGGGAAAAAATGCATGCAACCAAAACTTGAATTGGCCAAGAACGACGAGTTTCTCGACTCATATCGAGAATGCTACGAAGTTATGGCATAAGAGGACATCGAGATGGAAAGAATTAGTGATAGGTGCAGGTGTGGATTATTTAATGGCATAAAGTTTTAAAAAAAGAAATCTACTTAATGAAGCCAAATGTGACATTTCAACTAATGATCTCTACTCGTTGAAGCAGCACTATTTAGGCATCATCCTAATTGTAGTAACATATTAGACAAGTAGCAACAACAGTCATTATGTATGTGTTGTATTCATACATAAGCCATTGTATAATGGTCATAAGAGCTATTATTTGAACTTTTCACTGTTGACCTAGTTCAAATAAATATTCTTAGCCTAAGTCTGTATGCTGATTTCAAAAATATTGTATAATCTAAAAAATGACCTACTCAAAACTCGATGTTATCGTCTTTCATCCCATTATAACAGCCAAGATAAATTATTTTAGTTAAAATATCTTTTCAGATGGAAATAGGTTTGAAGCTGGACTATGAAAATGCGGCAATGCCTAGCTAAAAAGTAACTTGATGGGCTTATAACCTTGTTCCACCCTGAAAAATTATATATATGCTATAACAAAAAAAGAAAATGTGATTACTCAAATGAAAGCAAAGGTGGTGGTAGAAATGGAGAATTTTATAATAAAAAAATAAAAATTTGCACTAAAGCATGATGGGAACAAGATATGTCCAGTGCTTGACATAATGAGCACATATCCCATTGTATTCTAGATGTTCTGCTAGCTTGGAACCAACTGCTGTTCTTCTTATTTACAGTTATTTCTTGTATGCATTCTGTCCATCATGAGGCTTGGGCTCTCAACAAGCACACACATGAGATCATTTTCCGATCCTGCCAGGAAGGTCTGTAACATTGATCTACAAAATTAGGATTCATTCAGAAAGGACTATAGAGCACTGGCAAAGCTTGTTTAGAGGAGCACCAGTTTATTTTAGAGCTTAAAACAAGGAAATTAACCATTGGCCTTTGCTCACTGTCTAAACTGTCTCACAGTTGGCTGCATTATTTAATGAACATCAAAATGTATTAGCAGTTTTCTAAGAAAGTCTAATTGCATGCTATCCTTCTGCAATTCTCAAGATTCAAGATATTTTCTGAGCTCCTACAAGGCTCCTCAAGCCTGGTGCATATGTTTCTAGCACATTCTCCTTCAAGGACAAGTTTATTGGGACATGATCCTCGCTGGTGATGACATCATGATTGCCATCTAAAATTGTACCTCCAACATTAGTTCGACCTCCAACATTAGTTTGAAAGGAAAGACCTTAACTCCCTCCACAACTTAAAACTTGGGCTTGCCTTCCTCACAAGGTATTTGTTATTGCAGTATAAACACACTTTCATTTTAATTATTCATGCTTGCTTAGTTGACAGTGACACTGACATCGTGGATGAATTAATGGAGCTTCATTTGAAGCTTTGTCCGACAAATTGCGAACCACAACTAAATCCTAGTTGGTATCACTAGCTCATAGATGATCTAATCTATATGGCTAGCTCCACGCAAACAATTGCACCCGCCACACTATACGTGGGCCAGTTTATTATTTCTCTGCATTTTCTTCATTCAATAACCATATTGCACATTCTTTAATATATTACAGGGGCTTTTAGTCTTTTGCTCTTCTATTTTGATTGTATCCAAAGCATTGAATATCATTCATGCTAATTGAGTTGATGATTGTACTAAAGAGGATCAAGTGATGATAACCAAAAGGACAATCCAAGGGGATGTCCACGACCCAATATCATACTGTTCTAGGGGTTACTAAGTATAGGTCTTGTTTAAATGGAAGGTTCAATGTACATCAGAAGTGTTGGTTCTTGATTTTAAATTGATGATGTTCTAAGTCATGCTTAGATATAAGATCCACATAGGGTTCATATTATTGATTCTTGATTTTATTATAGTTCAGGTTTTAAGTAGTAATGAACCTTGAGTCACAAGTTGTACCATCTCTAAATTATGGGGGCCTACAACTTAAATAAGAGGGCTTCATATATGCTTCGTCATTTCAGTAAGGGCCCTAACTCATAAATAGAGGATGAAGTGATGGCAAGCTTGCATAAAAGCAGACCCGTAAGAGGGCAAACAGGATTTAAATGTTTTCTCAGGCAAAGGAGCTGAATAACAAAACTACGCGAAATCAGTTACAACCTGTCAAGTGGAGGCTGGAAAAATCAAAATAGACAACCAATAAACACTCCAATAGAGAGGAAAAGAGGAACTACTACTAGGGGAAGCAGTTAACTGGAATAATATGAACATATGAAATCATGGCGGTCTGACTGCTAACAATTCATGATTTCTTCAAGCTAAGTGCCACAAATTGACCAAGATGCTTAATTGTTAAGTTGAAATCCAACATCCATCAATGAATCACTAAAGCGAACTCCTCACTACATCAGGTACAGAAGTCTTGTTATGTGCTGAGTTTTCGTAACAGATTCTCAAATTGTTTGATTCTAGACATGGGTCATATAATACTACAATTAAACCATAGAGATGAACAGCAAATGACGCAGTCTTAGATAATTGATTGCCTGCTTCTACTAAAAGTACACAAAGATCTTTGCTTATATGTTATTTGGAGAACAAGTTGAAAAGATGCAATATTTTTTGGACTCCACCAAATAGGTATATGGCAGATAGATGCAACGCAGAATGGCAACCAAAAAGATGACTACCAATCATACGACTTAAAAAAAAAAAAGAACTAGTAGTACCTATCATGTTCTCAAACTTAAGCTTTTTCAAAAAACTATAAGATTTTCCTTGGATTCAAAATCCACCAATATAACTATTCATAATAGATTGTTGATGACACCTATTTGACTATTCAAAAAGTGGTGACAGTTGTATTGCTTTAATATAAGAAACTATTACTTCAAATGAATCAGAATAGCAAATGTAGTTCAGAATGAAGGCATGATTGAGAAAAATAAAAACGAAGAAAATAAAAAACAATAAGAAATTTTACCAAACACTATTTTACCTGCAACATAAGATTGGCAGGTCCTTCGTTTGCTGTATATGGAAATTTTCCTGTGCCGCATTCAAATATGGCTAATCCAAGGCTCCAAATGTCAGCTGGGTATGAGTAGTTCTCATTTCGAATTCTCTCAGGTGACATGTAAGTAACAGTACCAACGAAGGTAGCACACTGTCAGAAAATATGGAGAGATGTTACAAATATATACCCTTAAGTTCCACGTCGAATAGAAGTCAGTTGCAAAAAAGCAACCCTTTAAGAATCAAAGGCTTGGAAAGTGATCATATTAGAAGAAATAAACTCAGTGATTACTAGTATTGTACGAGAGATAACAGACCATCGCCATTGAATTCTCTAAGCCTGCACTTATTCCAAAATCAGTAATTTTCGGCTCCCCCTTGAGATTTATGAGCAAATTTGCAGGCTTTATATCTCTGTGCACTAGATGTCTTGTCCCATGCAAGTAGCTCAACCCCTTGAAAGTTAAAACATCTAACTGATCATACAGATAAATAAATAGGGCACAACATAAACTAATAATAAGCAATTATGGAAACAGCAAATACAAAAAAGAAATAATCTTACTCGCAGCAATTTTTGAACCATATGTGAAAGAACTGGCTCTGGTATACATTTCTTCACCCTCAAAACATCTGCAAGTGAACCCCCATCCATGTATTCCAGGGCAATACTAATTTGTCCTGAGTCAGGGGAATAAAATGCTCCATGGAATTCAACTAAACCCGGATAGCAAGATGCCTCACATAGTGTCCTTATCTCATTAAGAAGTTGTTGCCTTTTCTCCTTTAAGGGGTAAGAAAATATGCATAACTAACCAATATGTTGCATTCATCATAACTTTGAACTTCTCTAAGTACTAAATATGGGTGACTAAATGTAACATCCAGCTTTAGATGTCTACACATGCAACAAAATCTCTAAAAGAATGAACAGATTTTTTAAATTGAATGTGCATGATTAATTGCATGTATGCTTATACCGAACGATACTGAAAAAGAAAAGACCAAAAATAACAGTATGGTGTCCGCTATGATCACAAGCAAGCATGTGCATACGCACACATATCTTCGGGCGCGGGGGGCGGGGGGGGGGGGGGGGGGGGGGTGCGGCGGAGTAAGAAAGAGAGAGAGAGATGATATGCAAACAATTCACCTTGCATTGAGAAGATTCAAGAGCCAATAAATGACACAGTTGATGCAGATGAAAAGGTTCTAGAGGCAATGTTGGTTCCTTATTTTTCAAGTAGGGTTTGCACATGGAGACACACTATATTAAAGCTTAGCATTATCAAGCAGATGAGCAAGGAATTTTGATGCATTAGCCCCCCTTCTTGACACAATTCCAAAACAGTCCCATTTTCTTATGGAAAGGCATCCATTCTCTGATTTTTTTTGTGAAAGGAAAAAAAGCCTCTGTCAATGAAATAAACATTGAATTTTGTTGATCTCTTCCATTTAAATGGTTATTTTAACCTAAAACCCTTCCAATCTAAAATGGACCCTTCTAACTTTTAATGGTAGTACTTTCATTTTCACTTAAACCGTGTCCCTGCTATAGTATACAATTTAGTTCATGAGAACTGTGAATCAGCAACCATATGATGTACGTCATGGGAGGCTTCTGGATCTAATCCACAGCTTGTTATATGATCATGGCTTAACTACCAGATCATTTACATTAAAATTAGTTATAGTTATTTAAAAGAATGATTGCAAGGCAGCTAATTTTTAGTTAGATGAGAGGTGTTGATTTCTCTTGTTGACCAAAAGTTAGAGGCCCAATGTCTCTCTTTTCTTAATAAAAAGGGGGACTGTTTGGGGATCGGGTTGAAAAACGAGGATTACTGTGCAGCAAAAGGAAGTTCTCATGAGCAAAAAGTTAATCTGCTACATTTTATGGCAATAACTAAAATTTGATCAAAGGTATCTTAAAAGAACTTCTAGGAGTGAAGATGAACTTCTGCAGACATATCAGGGATTTGACTGCTCCTCACTACAGGTTTCAACTTTGGGTAGTTCAAGATATTTGGCTTGTATATGACATGTATAAGACTGAAGTCCTGATGGAGGTAGTTGGTCTTTAATGATTGTTTAGGAAATAAAGAGCTACATGTGAGACCAACTTAAGTGATTCAATATTAGAAACCATGGATGCAGTTTTAAGCTGGCGCAAATATGGAAAGAAACAGGAGCAAAATTTTAAACCTTCTCAAATACGTTTATCTTCTTCAGGGCCAAAATTCGGTGAATGGGTACATATATTGCTCTCTGAACTACACTGCTTGCTCCACAACCTATGGCTCCAAAAATATGCATATCACGAGAAGCACATCGATACATCTTTTCTCCTTCCACTTCATCCACTATTCCTGCAGTACGCTTTTGCAGACCTAGTTCATTAATATTGTACACTCCACATGATCTGCTCAACAAGTTGACTGTTCCACCTTCTGATACCTTCAGAACACCAAAAGTAATTTGTTTCTTTCTTATCAAAAGTAATAAGCTGTGATTTAGATGGTAATATGTATGGCACACAATGAGCACGTTTCTGGAAAAACTGAAGCATACTGACTTATATTTAAAAGAGATATCTATTAGTGTCAACGAGCACATGATAACATGGATATATTACACATCTTAGTAAATGTAGATAGAATAATGTTAGAAGCTTGTATTGCCAAAAAAAATTTTAAAAAAAAAAGTTGAGCAAAATTCCCTATCCATGTTTAGCATAAAGAATAACAAAAGAACTTAGTTTTTTTCGGAAGGAAAATCCACCAAATGAGGCTACCTTTGTAAGAGGAAATGGTGCGCCAATCAGTTTTGTGTCATCTATTTACAAGTGTATTACCTAGTAGTGCAAATTCTATAGTCAAAAAGGAAAAAAGATAAATAAATTAAAAATCAAATTAAAATAATTGACCTTAATCTTAAAGCAAGGAAACCTCGTTTTTTCCATTTTTACTGAATTGGTCGGAGCGTAGACGAGCGAGCAGAGCCCAGGAAAGTTTGCCTTATTTCTCTAGCAAGCATTGTAGATGATTAAAATCTCATAAGAAATCCCACACACATGCATTGCGCACTTAAAAACTTGCATGCACACATGCATACATGAGAGACTATACTTCCTCTCTTTATGGGACAAAGATTAAAGTTTCCACTGTAACACTGGGGGAATAAATTCTAAGCAAGAAGACAATGCCCTATCCAGTATGTTGGCGACATAAGCTTGGCAAAGCATTACTTGGTTTTGTTTCTCGATGTCAACGTAGAGCAATTTTCTAGAAATTTGATTTTTGTACTGAAATACTTAACCATATATGAGTCACAAGGATCCAATGGCATCCCACTCAAGGGCCCTTTTTCTGAATCAAATAAGGGCTCTAATCTCTTTTTCAGCTCCTCCAGGCCAGCCATAATGACTTATTATCACTCCAGTCTCAGCTCATAATCAAACGCAGAATGCCGATAATCCCTAGGAGAAGAACACGGGTAAGTATACACTGCAACTTAATCAAAATTTCACATTGTCAGAGTTAGAGCGATAATAAGAAAGTGGCCATAACCATTACTAGACACAATAATTAAAATGGAAATTTCAGTAGGATTGATTATTGTTCTACAATCAAATCACAAATCAAACAAAATCACCGTCACCACAAAATATTGGTAAGTTTTCACAAATCAATATTCATTAACCATCATCAAAATTCGAGATTCTGCGTAAGCGGGTCAAAACCAATGATCAGAAAAGCTGTAGAAATTGGAGGGAACTAATTAAATGGGCTTGAGATTTTAAAGCACTAATAAGGAAAAGCAAAAAAGTATGTACACTAATCTGAAACAAAATTGTTATTGCTTCAAATTCTCTGCTCGTTTTGTCCCACTAAAATGCAATGGACTCGCTACTCTCCACTTTAGCGACTATTCACATAGAGGGGATTTGAGAACTGTCGAATTTCCTAAAAGCCTTTTTTCTTGAAGCACATCTAGTACGGAAAAATAGTCAATAATTTGCACTGGCCAAGATTAGACAAAAAACAAACAAGAAATAAGGAAATCCACCATAACCATTCTTCCTTTCTAATATCTCAAATTCCTAGAAAGGCTAGAATGCTTCTATTCTTTTCTTCTTTTTTTTTAACTACTCGGAAGTTTTCATCGCAATGTCCAAATTCTTAAAAACAAAAGAAAAAAGAAAAACAGAAACCCATAAATCACTGAACTCATTATTTTATGTTCTCAGTACATAACAAACGGAAACGGGGGACGGAATCAAGGATACAATCGGCAACCAATTTCCCATCAAAACAGATAATTTTAGTACGAGATCACACCTATGAGTGAAAAAGAATTCAAGAATTGAAAAAAAAGAGAAAAAATCGATAGAAAGCAAACTTTTAGGGGAAGAAGGACGCCGTTCTAAATAGTGCTTACCGATAGAAAGCGGAGAAAGGAAGTCCAAAGATTAACAATGGATTTGATCGAATTGAGATCATGCTCCGATTCCGCTGGCAGCCTCCGCGCTCGTATTTTTAACCCCTTCTCTTATTTCTTTTTTTAATAAAGAAATCTTTACCTCGTTTCATGTTTTAAATCACCGGATATTGAAGCGCTTGGCCACGTGTCGGTCGCCCCTCCCGAAATGGACCGCCGAGCGCCTGCCACGATTACCGCCAATGCGTGGTATCGCATCTCCCGTTCGCGTGCGCGCGAAGATCCGCGCTACCTGCGGCTCCGGCATCAAGAGTCATGCCCTCAGGCGAGAGAGCGCACGCAGAAATAGGCGTGCTCGGACTTCTCCGGAGGAGTCGCCGCGGCCACACTGGTTTGACACATGGAAGCAACACGCGGCTCTTAAAGCTCGAAAGTGGAAAATTGCCGAGCATTGCTTTAAACGGAACCCAACCTTTTCTTTTTGTTCCTCTCACTCCTTTCAAATAGAACATTAATTGGGTGGGAAAAGATCATGCATTTTGGTGATAATTGGAACCAAATCCGCTGGCCCAAGTCAAATTCTTTGGTTTCGGTCTGACTATAGCTTTAGAGAATAAGCAATCCCAGCCAGATCCTTCATGTTCAGAGATAACTGTAAGGTTATAATCCTGCCAACGAGCCCGAGAAGCAGATCTGCATAACATGTATGCAAGTATCTTACCAAGAAGGAAGGAGATTACAAAGTGACAAATAAATATTTTCTTATGAACGGAAGAGTCATGGAGGTATTTTGAAATCAACGTATACTGTTTGAGAGGAAAGAGCGGGTATTTTGAAATCAACGTATACAATATGCAACTGCCATTTGTGATCTCTCTATCTCCATGCATTGAGATGCCACTGTGATATATATTAACCTTGCTAATGTTGGGACATAGATTTCGAAACGGAAGCTTCAAGGTAGAGTTCCCCAACCATCCATCTTCCTTGCTAGTACCAGATTCGAAGCTGACACAGTTTCCAAATTGCATGTAGGTCCTTACCAATGGCTTGGATAAGTTTCAGGAGCAAAATGTGTCCCTACTAATTGACTGTATGTTGGATCTGTCGTGCGAACTTTTTTTTTTTGGTTGCATCCATAGATGTACTCGATGCATGGATAAGAAGCCAGGTGCCAGCATGAATGATAGATGAGAAATATGCTTTGGTCGGGCGTTTCTGCATCTTATGCCTCGTGGACACCACACTTTCAACCCAATCCAACCATTGAAGTACTTGTTTCTATTAATCATCCCTTGCTAGTTTGTGTTACCAGCTGGAACGTGATCCTGTTAATTATGCCTCAAATATTAATTTGGTCTGGAAAGATCCTCGACCTTTTTATCTTCTTCTTTTTCTTTTTTTTCAATCTATCAGACCCAGACCCCATAAACAACATACGAGATGAAAGGTGGCACGGTGCATGCGAGCTCGCCAAGTAATGACACCACCGCGGCGCCACACGTGTCATCCCTACAGACACGTACATGCGCCGTCCCTCTCTACCTCCAAGTTCCTTTATAAACTCCACCACCACGACCATCACCTCCTCGCCTCCTCCGGTTGGCGGTAACTTAATCTCCTAGAGTTGCAGTCAATTGATGGCGGAGCGGCACCACCAGGCGCCGCCACCAGCGGCGATGGAGGAGCTCACCAAGGGCCTGCTCCGTGAGAAGGGTCCTTCGGCCTCGCAGGTCCTGGCGGTGGTCACTCTTCTCCCCATCGGCGGCATCCTCCTTGCCCTCTCTGGCATCATCCTCGCCGGCACCGTCATCGGGCTCGCCGCCGTGACGCCGCTGTTCGTGATCTTCAGCCCGGTGCTGGTACCAGTGGCGTTGGCGATTGGACTGGCGGTGATGGGTTTCCTCGCGTCGGGGGCGTTCGGGCTGACGGCGCTGATGTCACTCTCGTGGGTGGTGAGCTCCGTCAAGGGTCGTCGAGGCCCGAAGCGCAGGCCTCCCCGGGTTCCAGCTGCCCGTTAAGTCGACTTGAATTTTAGTCTTCCAAATAGACCTCGTCTTACTTTGTACAAGTTGAAAACTTCCAGCCTCGTATTATATATGTCGGAGTTTTTGCTACATGCACCTCAAACATGCCTGTCCATGCGATTAAGTGGATTCTGTGTATGCTGTTTCCACCCTTTCGCTTGGCAGGAGGGTGGAATATTAATTTCAGAAGAAGAAAAGAAGGAAATTGCAGGAAAAAGTTTTTTTTCTTTTTTTTTTTGTGGGGGGGCTGCGGGGGCAAAATATATATATATATATATATATTGTCACGCTTGGAGGTGGTTTGAGATGATCATCTGATCAGTACCTTAGTCATAGATCCCAAACCGATATTTTGTTTCCTTGAGCCCAGCACATAAGAGTGGTTCTTTGCAAGATTCAAGGAAACTGCCGTCATACACTTTTCACCTTGCCGAATGTAAATTACTTGCGTCTTGATGTAAGGTTTTTGAGTTGCATACGGATACGATTAGAATACTGCCTATCACTCTATCAGTCAGGTGCTTTGTTGCACGTATCTCCTTTCTGATACAAATATAATTCAGTTGGTTTAACTTTTTCTAAAAACAAACAATGGAAAGGTATACAATAATTATAAGTGAAAAATGCGTTTTCCAAACGAGACAGTTCTGAGAAATGGCCGGTAAGTTGAAAGATGGTCGCAGACCAAACTCAAAACTCAAGCCAAACTCTCAAGCCTACCGTGTCGTGCTGAAGTGCTAGGAGTGTGTGTCTATATATATATACACACACACATATATATACACACATATATATATATATATATATATATATGTATATGTGTGCATAAATATGTATATATATATATATATATATATATATATATATTGCTACACCAAATAGCTCATATAAATCTAATATAAATATATTTAAAAAAATTAAAATATAACAAAGTTATGGAGCGCCTTAGATGGCTCTCTCTCATCAGTCCAACCCCCGACTCGCGAAAAATTTTATCGGATGTCTAGTCAAACAGAGTCGAACATGTTATTGGCACCCCACTGAGAATCCTTCAGCAGTGATTTGGCGCGTCCGTCATCACCACCGTTCTCATACAGATAGCGCCAACTCAACGTTTCGGCTCGCATGTCCACCTTCCTAGTGCTCGTAGTTGCACAACTAAGAGGAAGCTACCTCTGTTAATTATACATATGCAGCGCGCTTGCATGGAAGTCGACCGTTACCCTTCTTATTAACAGGCTTAGGAAGTTGCCTGGTTAAGCTGTTCTATGCTAAAAATGCAGCCATTCAGCTCAAAATCAGATCATAAGAACAACTGCATTCAATTTAAAAGCGCAAGCAGATTTACAAGGACAAACAGGAGCAGGGAAAGAACTATTTCACACTGAAGATGTGCTGGATTTACAACAGCTCTAGGTTTGCAAGCCTGACCTGCTTATGGAATGGCAAGTAGTCTTTCAAAGAAATGCATGTCCGACACATCACACGTGCCAAGAAAATGCGCATGCTAGCTTCAGCTTCATTGATGCCGTCTTGCCTGGGAAAGCCATTTCCATTAGCTAACTGTGCTGCCCATGTGCAGATTCGCTCTGTGGATGACCATAGCTTATCAACCAAAGGCCCTGAAATGGCACCCCAGCTGCTGTCTGACAGAAGCGATGGCAGGGTAACTGGCAGGTCACTTAAGACGCTGGTTGGATTGATGATCAGAAGTGGCATGTACATACAACAGCTACCTGCTAGCAAACCTATAAACTGCAGTGCCTGAAAATTTTTGATAAAAAAACGGGGCACATATCATCTTTCAAAGCCAACTTTTATACCTAATAACCTAATAAATGATTGATCCCAACCCATGATGAAGTGTAGATGCAAAAATGCATATCTCAATGTTATTTGTATTTTTACCTTCCATTTATACTTATCCCTTGGTTCCATCGGTTAGGGTCAGGTTTGTAAATCATAATTTTCACCATTAAACTAGATCTGGATATGATAGAAATAGAGTTTGATAACTTGTTTGCAGGTGTGCTCTTGCAATTCTAATCAGGATTAGTTAAACAAATGAAGTCTCAGAAAAAAAGGAAAAAAACAGACAATTTAACCTGAAGGGTAATGAGAAGAAAAAAGATATAAAATGACATTGGGAGATGATATGTTGTGAGAGATTTAAAGACAATCTAAAAGAAGTCAGTGATACAGATATCCCTAAAATATTCCTGTGCAGGGCAAGATTCAATTGCAGAATATGGATTTGATTGTTCAATTCGCATATCGCCCCCTTTTTTTGTTAATGAAAGAATAAAGTACTTGTGCTTTCATAAAGAACTTTAGGGATTCACATAAAGATTTAGAATGTGTATTATTTTATGTATGCTAATTAGCGATGGTGTCATGTACGTGCAAAAAGGCATTTTCAAAAAAAACATGAGACCTCCGAGGAGCATGGCTATATGTCAGTGTGTGCAAATGTAAAGAACTAGATGAAATCACTCAAAGCTAGGTTAAGCTGTCTACAGATGCTTAAAAAAGAAATATTATCTGAAACTTCTCTAAGCAACTACATCAAAAGAATTCAAAATATAAAAAAGAATCGTGCTATCTAAGTTATAATGTTAAATATGAAATGTGCTCACCGTTGCAGGGTATTCTGTTATGCAGCATATCTCTAATGCATCAAAAAGCCATCGTCTTTTGATACCAACTTCTGCACTGGATATAGCTGCAACAACTTCCACAATAACACTCCACCAGATACCTGTTATTTAAAATATTCTTAAAATGCCAAATAGTATGCAACATAAACTGCTTGTCCCGAATATGCAGGATAAAGACTGTCCCCACCCCCCCAAAAAGAAAAAACAATGCATACAAAAAAAGGGAGCATCAAAATAGCCATTATCATATTTACCATGAGTGTTCCTTGCCTCGTATTTCGTTAAGGGCAAAGGTAGCAATCGCATCCATTGAAAGCGAAAAAGACAGATAGAAGTAGAAAATAAAAATATTAAGATCTATCCTTTGAACTATAATTTATAAATAAACTCCTCAGATAATAGACTTGTTGATTTTGAAAGGCAAAAATTTAAAGAATCTTTCTACGTTATGTTCATTGCTGAAACTCTTATGAACTAATGTTGTTTGATGCAGAGGTCGTGATCAATTAAGTTGCTCATATATATTATAGAGCCGCTGGCCATTCTAGACATCACTCCATGTAATCGGCCATCATACAAGATTAAAAACCATTGTAACTGCATATATTGTAGAAACTTATGAAGGGCATTCAGTTCTTTTGACCCCACAAGTGTTTATGGAATAGCATGGCCTAATATCTTACATCATATGATCCTATCACTTCCTCTCTTCGAGAGAATGGATTGAGACAGATTAAAAGTACATTACACAGATATGGGCGAGGTCCAAACAATCTGGGGTCTTAGGAGGTGTAAATTGGGGACAGACCTAACCTTCGACATTTTTATTACACAAAATGGCTGCCTCAAGATGCGAACCTGTGCCATCGTGCTTGTTAGCCCAAGCCTTTTACCATTGCACTATGAAATGACCCCAATCAAGTAATAACCTGAGACAAATTTCCTTATTGGTTTTAAAGATTATATTACCAGTCAATTCTCTTCATATAGCACTTTACACTTAACCCTAAACCATTATTTTCCTAAAAGTTAAATGCCCTACAACTTTCACTTCTAAACTCTCCTATTTGATGGTGATTTCCCAAAATGTCTTTATTTCGTTTTATCTTTTTAAATTTAAAGTCTATTTTTTATTGCCCACGTGAATTTAAATCAGGAAATAATGAGATCCATTATCCACTATTGTGTTTCCAATTGAATCTTATGTCATTTGTCCAATACCCAAGAAATTTGAAATTGTTGGTGTATGGCTCAAAGCAAATCTACGTAAATCACTTTCAGAAAACTCCAAGATAAAGTCCAACAACATGGGAGTTGATCTGGGAAGGTATGTGTCATTGAAAGTAAATTCAATCAAACTGCTGCAGTACCAGCCTTGCAGTGTGGATCCACCCATGCACCTCTCTCAATAGAACTTGGACAATCTTTTGTCTTCGCTACGAAGAATTCATGAACTCCCCATCTTTGCCAAACTCTACATTTGTACCAACAAGCGAGGTTTTAAAAACTGCCAGGACAGGATGATACAAGAAATACCGAATCATTCCGGCTAAAAATAGGCACCAATACATAGTGTGTCACTACAAAGGGCAGTCCCTTACCGTGCATCGGTACCCAAAACTGTCGTTCCAGCAAAACCATGATACATGACCCAGTACCAGTATTTGAAACCTTGCCCTACAGGTCTCCAAGCAAGAAAATGTTGGCATGTTTGCACTTACAGTCACGATCTCTCCATCCATAACCTCCACTTAAGGAGTTAGAAAACTTCCAAGCTCACCTTCTGATTTTCTTTTAAATTACTTATGCACTATTGGTTTTGCCACTCATAACCACACCCAAAGTAAGCACCATTTGGAGCCAGTGTAGTTCATATAAGTCCATAATATTTTTGTTATGGAATTCCTAATAGAGTTACCACCTAATGTTCCATGAGCTTACCTTACTATTATAATTTATATGCACCATTGCTCCTGTTATGTACAGTCAATTTTAATGTAGTAAATATTCATTTCTTCTGTTTAACATTGCGGTTTTAGGTTTTTTGACTCTCTTGATCTTCTGGCTATCAAAGCCTATACTTTGATCCTTAGCTCCAAGTCACTAGTAACTTTTGAGCTCTGAGATCCTACCATCCGTTAAATCCTAGGTCAGAGTGACCTCATTTGACATTTTGGACTGAAAAGCAACTATGCTCCACCTGTTAATTCCCTGATCCAATCCAACCATCCTTAGTAAGAAATCATGAAGGGGTCACCATGCTAGTTTTACATAGCTGTCACGTGCTTAACACTGATGCCAGAGACATGTCTTGGAATCTTCCACTCAAGATATATTGTCCTCAACTCACAAGAGCTATTTTAGTAACAATAATAGGGAATATTGCAAGTTGCCCAACAATGAACGACCAGAGATCCTCGCTTCGTTATAGTGGGAATGTTTGTGATATTTGCAACTATTAGACTCGGTGAATATATATGTATTCCCATGTCTTCTACAGTTCTACCTATGCAACACAGTATGTGGATGTGAAAAATCAGTACGACTATAATTGTGTTTGAGTTGCAGAAGTTTTTTGGTAGGATTTGAGTTGCAGAAGTTGACCTTCAGTTTTTGCATTCAATATGTATGCTCTTAGCTCCCCCAGTTCAGAAACTGGAGCACATCCAATCCTAACTAGCCTGGCTTTGGCTAAAATTCGTTTTGCCACTTCATTAGACTGGGTTCCTCCATGAAACAGGTCTGAAACGGGAACCTGTAAAAAGGAACATAAGCTATAAATACCAAACAGCATAAAAAAAGTGCAATAAATACCATTCTAGTAATAACAACAAAAAGGGTTTCAAGGTCTCCAATAATTTGAAGAAAAAAAAAACTGAAGTCTTATTTTCAAATTTGAAACTTTCCATTTCTACAGATAACCTGGCAAATTCAGTCATGCGATGCAGAACATGTGCAAATATATAGCTTCTACAAACAAGACACAAGGGTTGAGCAGTCTGAGTATATGTTTATATGACGTTATAGATAGACCACATAAAGGAATATTTAGAAACAAATTACAAGGGAAGTATACGTACTTGCAGCATATCCATCAGCCAATCTTGTGGTGCCTTAGCCAAGCATCTTACAGCTTCTGACCACTCCTCTACAGGAGCAACCTGCCCCCCTTCTGAAATGACATCACAAGTCAACAAAGGCAAAAAAAAGAACAAGCACTCCATGCATTTTTTCATATTCAATATAACTGACTCTTCAGAGGTCTCAGTGAGGCATTGACAAAGCCCCTTCCAAAATGAAACTCTCAATAACCTTCTCTGATCTGGTCCATAAACCAAGTATGAAGAAGCTGAGGAATTGAAGTAGTTGACCAAATCATCATACAGTTTTTCTAACCTCAAACCAGAAAATAGTTTTAAAAAGTCAGACAGGTGGTCGAGCAGTAATGATTGCAGATTTGGCTCTAGTGTCCTGAACCTGGATAACTCTGTGAGCTCATCCAAGAAATGCAGGAGGTGGCTGACATCATTTGCATGAGCTAGAGAGAAAAGTATACATTCTTCTCTAAGTAATTTCGAAGACAGTTCCATCTGCACCTTGATAGACGACTGGGCTTCATACCTCATGCAACGTCTGACGATAGCGCCCCAATCTAAAGTAGGCAATCTAGGAGCCTCTGAGAGGCATCTTAAAACAGTTGCAATTGTGTTTGCATGTGGTATCTCACCTGTCTGCAAGTTAGTAAAACAAGTAAATATACAACTAAAAGCTTGGTAACAAGAACTGACAAGATCAATATTAATATAAATCATTTAAGGACGTATTCACTTAGAAGTGCACACCCTTTTGCCATAAAGTCAAAAATTGTCAGCAAAAATAAAGCAATCAATATGAATTCCAGATATTGAATCCACAATTATCTTCCAAACAAGATTCAACTTTTTAAGCTTCTTTAACTTGCACATATACGTTCTTATATGGAAACTGATTGTCAGGTTTTGTATGTAATATGTATAAACCAGAATCTCATGTATCAATTGTGAATATTATATCTATAGGATATATGGCCAAACCCAACTAGTTTGGGATTAAGGCTTAGTTGAGTTATGGCCTGGTGCAACTTTATAAGTTGAGGCCAATTTCACACATTAGTCATTCTTTAATAATTACCTAGTCTCCAGTCCTCTCAATGAATTGAGCTCATTATTTTGACCAAACTTAACTTAGTGTTCCATGGCATTATTGTACCCCCGTAATACCTGTCTCTATTAGTAACATGTTGCAAACATTGTAATTGTTGAACACTTAATTTTCCAGAATTACTGGTGCACAACTTGCCTTATTGGTTAACTATACTGCATACCACGTCTAGAACTACTCATCATATGACACCTGGTGGATCAACTTAATTTTAGTAGCTGGCTACAAAATTTAATAATGTTCTATGGGCTCTTAAATATAATCTTTATATTTACGGGATATATGGCCGACCCCAACTAGTTTAGGATTAAGGCTTACTTGAGTTGAGTAGAGTTGATGGCCTATTGCAATTGTACAAGTTGGGCCAATTCCGCACATTAGTTATTCTTTAATAATTACCTAGTCTCCCATCCTCTCAATGAATTGTGTCTCATTTTTTTGACCAAACCTTGGTCAAGTCTTCCATGGCCTTATTGTGCCCCTCTAACACTTGTCTCTATTAGCAACACATTGCATCATTGGAACTGTTGAACACTTCATTTTTTCCCGAATATGTGCACAACTTGCCTGGTTGGTTAACTACCCTGCATACCAGTTCTGGAGCCACTTATCATACGACACCTTGTGGATCAACTTATGATTATATTTTAGCAGCTGGCTACAAAATTCGTAATGTTCTCCAGGCACTTAACTCAAGTATAAACATATTTAAATTCTAGCAGTGGCCCAAAAAGTTAATAATGTTTTTTTTCAGGTTCCTAATTGAACTATAAACTCAGTTTCTATAAGTCAAATAGATGCTTCTTGTTATTTACATATTCCTTGTAAAGGCTAAAAGTTCAGTAAGACCATATTTTTAAGGTAGCTTTATCATTTTTGAACACCTTCATGCCCTATATCTAATGTTTCTTATGTTATGCCACACTTGGCCTATCTCCAATTTGTACACTATCATCTTGAATAATGCATCTCTCATCTGTTTCCAACTATATAGACCTCTAATAGGCAAGTGCAAGCATGATTTCTTCCTTTCCGACCAACTTCTTTTGATTGGTGGTTAAAAAAGGGAAATGGGTGAAACCAATGTGTTACCTTTCGTTTGAGTGCAAACTAAAGATGAAAGTGAAATTAGTTTAATTTCCCTTGACTGTTTCACCATTAAAAAGGGGACAATTATGAACTAAGTGGGAGGGGGAAATATTGAGATGACTGCATTAAGCTATGAATATGTGTGTGGTATAAAGCAAGATGTGAGTGATGAAACATGCCAATGGCTGTGCTCTCACTTGGAGAAAAAGCAGTTAGAATCTTGTGATGTCAATTTAGGAAGTGATAGAGTGACAATCAAATGGCAACAGTTGGAGAATTTGCACAGATTTTTAACTAAAATAATATTGACTAAATTGTGAATTACTCAAATTTCAAGACATTCTTTGCATCATTTTGCTCTAACCCATTAAAGTAAAATATGCAACAAATGGTAATCAAGTATACAAAGCACATAGGATCAGATCAGGTGTAAATTACTTGTCCAACCAAGTAACCATACGTCTTGCAAGAAGGTAGAATATGTGAATACTCATGAAACTTGTAGAGTATAAAATTACTCATAGAATGCAATTTCTTGAAATCATAATTAGGATAAAGGATTTTTACAAATACTTGATATTTTTCTGAAAAAATGTACAAAAGGTCAGTAAGTAATTCAGTCACCAAATTTTTGAGACAAAACAAGGAAAGAAGCCATTGATGACATCCCCAGTGGCAGGTTTCCCTGCAATGAGGAAAAACAAAAGGATTCGACGTGTATTAGAGATTGTTTCTAGTGCAGATATACCATTTTCCTCATCAGCCTTTGTTCAACACAATAAAGATTCTTCAATACCCCTTTTGCTGCATCCAAATTGGCAATATTTTTATCATCTTCAATCACAGTATAAGTCCATCAATTCAGATACAACCTTAATATGACCAGGGTGGCATCCTTTCCAGACTTCTAAGTTCTAAGAGAAGTTAGACTTTCATATTTCACCCAACACAGAAATTCCTTAAAGACACAAATTATGATTGAGCTTTGGGTGTCCTAGTGCTACAACATGCTGATGTGAGCTCTTTCAGTGTATGTCTCCCATTAGCATTAGTTGCTTACTTGTGTACCAACCACTAACGCAAAAAGAATTCAGTAAAATGCAGATAAAACTGACAATAGAATCAGCAAACTCACCTTATTATAGTCAATATCATTTAGCCACAAGCAGAGTTTCCAAACTAAGCTTTCCTCAGAAAAATTTTGTGATGATTGATGGAAATCAATGGAACTTGTTTGGGAACCATTGACGTTTTGAAATTCCTTTGACCACCATCGGTGTCTAAGAAATGAAACAGCCCAAGCAGCATATTGTTTAACATGTTGATCCTTTGAATTCTTTGCAACCAGAAACATTTCCTGAACCATTGATGTTGAGAGGGTCTCACAAACAGGACTTGAAAGTATGGGGCCCCTGATAAAGGTAGACTCCTGCTTAATAAAATGATGGTCAAGTCAGTTAATGAAGAAGCTACACACTGAAGAACATCAGGAAATAACTAATGACCTGCTCACGATTAATTTGCAAAGTGATGGGCTGAGGATACACTTCCGTGAGATCCCCTGCACCTGCACCAAATGCATTAACAACTCCAAGCATCCCACCCAAGTGGACAGGAGGAGGATATGGGTGAGTGTAAGTGTTTCTTAGAATTTCCAGAAGATGCTTTACATCATCAAATCTCATAGAGTGCACCCCATCATTCAGGATGCAAGAAAGTAAGGATCCAGCACCAACAGAGGTTGTCATCAACAGATTCTGATAAAGAGTTCCAGATTTTTTTAAGTTTAGAAGATCAGAAATTAATGAAGTGTAAAGATTGAAGAGTGTATCTAAATTATTGTCGACTAATTCAACTCTCTGGCAAAAACCCACAACTTTGGGAAGTGCAAGACATGAGCCCATACAAAGTGGTATCTCAGCCAGTTCATTGCAAACTAGGGAACTATAGGTAGGGGAATTAACATGCAAGATCCATGAAACTAACATATTTTTTATTTTAAGAACAGCATCATGAGCTCCAAATCTATATAGTGCAACCACACAATTTCCCAAACCCAGTACAAGCCCTGCAAGACCCCAAGCATCTTCCTCCAAGTTATCACAGTTTTCAAGGGGCAAGTCTGAAGTGCTTGCTCCATATCCAGTCAGTGGAAAGCTATCATTGAGGCTCTTAAATGAAACAGATGTAGAAGGGCATAGCTGGCATATCATCCGAGACAAGGTGCTAACAATATCATGAAGCAATGTAGTTTCTGTAAGCCTAGTACTTCCTTCAAATTCTGAATCATCAGAAATTCCAGCCCTCGTAAGAAGGTCCTGACAAGCAAAACCAAGACCCACTCCACAAGCTCCTTTCACAAAAGGGCTCTTGCTGTTACAGATTACCTGATACAATGAATAACCAAAAGCAAGAGCTGTGAAATACTTTATTCGATAGAAACTTGTAATGACGGTACAATAACAGAATCTTAAGTAAACACAAATGCCAAGACCACTAGTCTAGCAGAAGAATTACAAACAAGTTTATGAAATACAGATCAGGGTGTAAATCATAAATAGATAATAGATCATATTATAAACTCTTTTGTGGTTGATAACCTTCAAGAAAATAAACCACAAGCACATGACAAAAGGAAAAAAAAGTGTGAAGTGTATACAACAATTCCAATATATTAATCAAACTATAATAGCTCATTTCAATGCTAGAAATGTCATACAGCAAAAATATCTCCAATTATTTTTATTTTAACTCAGTTGTATATTTTTTAAGTGTTGTGATATGAAACATAAAGCTTTTTAAACACGTGAAATATTAGGTTGTAGCTTAAGGAATTTAAGTTTTGGTTGGTTAGAAAAGGATCTGCACAAGGAAAAAAGTTTAGCATCCAACGAGTCCTAGTTCGACTGTTTGAGTGGAATAAGATTTGTGCTAAATGTTAGGTTGCCTTAGAAAGCATGTTGCTATTGACAGTATTATTAGCATAATATTATACATTGCTGATCATCTTGTATACAATACCTAGTGGCATTGTATCTAGAATCTCAAGAATCAAGAATCCTGCAAGAGAACACTTGATACAGATATTTTTGTGTTTTGTTAGAGGACAAGAGGTCTAAATTATTTAGTGATTGAAATTAATAGCCTAAAATGATACTTCTAGTTAAGTGTCATACCTTTTTCTTCCAGAGATTAGCCAAGGTTTGTTTGCTCCAAAGTCTTATAAATTTACCTCAAAAGCTGATTTCGTCCTTCTTTCATTATTTTGATGCACCCCCACCCTTTGAGTGAGAGACAGAGAGGGGGGCTATACAAAATCAGTGGGTCAAAGTCTCTCTTGAAGATTTATCTTGTCCATGTCTTTTCTCCCCTCCTTGTGATCTAGGGTAATGCATCAATCTAAACTGCGATATCCACATGCACTACACGAGATAGGTTCGATCTTATTTAAAAGAACAAACCAATAATGTACCTGAAGTAGTCCATTTATGACTTCAAACTTTTGCCTTCTATCTGTTGCATGAAGACAATTAGAAACCAGTCCCAATGAAAGGGCTGCTGACCATTGTTGGTGTTCATGTTCATACTCAAACAACCATTTCAGAAGAACGTTTGATGCTGAAGAGATTACTGCATGGGCTGATGAAGGCACAACCTGAGCAAAAATGAAGTAGCAAAGAGATGAGTACAAGCAAATAAGATATCGTAAATGTGAGCTAGAGCAACAAAAATAGGTTAAAAAAGATTTGTTAGAATATAACAATCATTCAACACCATACAATAAAAGGCAATGTCTCATGGCCGGGCAAAAACACAATTCATATGCCATAGATGGAAAATTATAAGAGCCCATATTTTTTTAAAAGAGTTGGGCCTGGGCTGGCCACTGGGCCGCATCACGCACGTTGGCAAGGAGGAAGACTCATGATAAGAGTTTTTCTCTTCCCCGTTTCCGCCGGATTCGAGCGGAGCCCTAGGGCTCCTCCATAAAAGAATGTTGTCCTTTTCTTCCTCCCTTCTCTCTCTATCTTCGTGTTTCTCTCTCTAGTTTATTCAGCAAAACTTTGGGTGAAAGGGACTCAGTGGGTAGTCCTAGCTTGCTACGTGATAGTGGACCCTTTAGTTACCTCGAATGATTTTTGATGTTAATTTAGTTTTGTAGGAGAACAATCTTATGGGCAAGAGGACATCGAGCAGGATTCTGCACACCCTGATTCGTAGATCGCAGTGTGGACTGTGGACAGGTAATTAGTTAGTCTGGATTGTCGGCATAGAGGTAAGAATTCTTGTACACCCACCTGCATGTTTATAAATATTTTGTAAATGTATATGCATGATATGCTAATGATCAAGATAAGTAAGATGCAAAAAAAAATTTTATGATGGTTCATGTATTAAACAATATTTTGATTATGTATACTTGTGATTAATACTATGATGGATGCATATATGAGTATAACTTACATTTGTATAATCAAACTAATAAATACGGTGCTCTAGATTAACCATGTTATATTGATTGCTCTATCACAGGCGGAAAACATGACACTTGTCCCGTCATAGGCTAGAAATGTGACACTAATCGATTGCTCCATCATGGGAGAAAAACGTGACCATGGTTAGTCTAAAGCCAGAAATAAAAAGAATTGATATGTGGATGTGAATTTGATTGAATGAATAAAGACTCTAGCTGATCTTGTTATTATCGATTGACCTATCACAAGCTGAAAATGTGGCACTATCAATTACGCCGTCATGGGCGGAAAACGTGATATCTATTGATTGCCCTGTCACGAGCATGAAATGCGACCGAAATTTGGCCTAAAGTCAAAAAGATAATCGATCTTGGATCCAGATAGGGTTAAAAAGGAATGGAATGAAAAGCTGCCTGTTGAAAATACTATTAAAGATTTATGAGATATCGTATGATATATCACCCTTGAGTGGTTGGATTTTTATTGATATTTATACTGTTTATTCGAGCATTGTTGATAGTCGGTTTGTGATTTCATTGTGGGTAATGATTTCTTGCTATTTTCAAACTTATATTATTGTGTTGGTGTGGATGTCTGAAAATTCTTACTGGATCGTAAAGCTCACACCACATCTTGCTTTTTTCTTTCAAAGTTGCAGGATGCTTGGTACTTGGCTATAATTGGGATCACGAGTAAAAGGATAAATAGATAGACAATCAATGATACCGGTTAGATGATTAAATTTTGTAATTGTACAAGTTTTGTTATTTATTGTGAATTGAGATCATTATTATTCAGTAATATTGAGGTTGTAATAAATTTTCAAGCCTTGCATATTCTCTTGGGCCTTGCCCTAGAGAGTATACAGTCGTGTCACGTAGCTAACCCAGGTCCTGAGTTCAGGGCTTGACAAAAACCACATTTTTGTCCATTAAATGCTTTGGTAGTAAACCTCCAAAAACAATATTTTTGGGTTTTGTGGCATGTAAGGTGTCATGATTATATTCAATGATGTAAATTTTCAATCTCAATGCCCACCACATATTATGAACCGGTAGCTATTGGTTTTGAATCCTACACACAAAATAGCAGTTAATCAACTTTCTCTCAAGCTAAAGTTAAACTAGATCCAGTGGTAAGTAATTGCACTTGTGACCCTCAGGAGTAGTGCCTTTTGTGCTGACAGCTTCACACTTGACAGGGTGTACTTGTTAGGCCTCAGCAAAAAACTGAGCCATATTGGGAGGGTCATACATGTTGAAGTCCAATAACCATAAGTCAAACCAAAACTCTCTTTTCACATATGCAAGAATGCATAACTAAGGATCTGTTAGGCATCACTTCCAATATTCAGTTTTCAATTTTCAAAAAAACCAAAACCACCTTCTCTTGTTTTGAAGACTGAACCCAAAACTTGTTTGGTAATACTCAAGTTGTGGCGGCAGTGGTGGCCGGCCGGCTAGCGAGCAGTAACGGTGGCTGGTGGAGGTGCTAAACAATGGTGGCGATAAGTGGCCGACAGGCGGTGGCATAGGGCCAATGAGGGGGGTGGCAGCGGCAACGGTGTTGGTTATGGATGGTTTTTGTTAAAAAAAAACCATGAAAGCTACTCCTAAGAACTTTCACATATTTCAGAAATCAAACTGCAAAATGCTAATCAAGAAGTTTCCAGCCTTGATTTCCTTGATTTCAATATTCTCATAAACAAAAACCAAAAATTGAAAACTGACAGTGATTCCAAAAAGGCCCTAAATAAGAGAAGGCTTATTTGTTTGATGATGCAATACGTGAACTTCTGGAATACTTTATGCAGTGACATTCAAAGATTGAAGCATCACATGCCAATGGCATGCTGGCTTGGCACTAGCATAGAACCATAGCATGCCATTCCATGCCCATGCCACATGCCAGTAAGGCACTAGCTTTGTACGTTTTTTATGTCATGTCATACAGTGCCAACCAGCACTAAATCCATGTTGACATTACTCCTGATATTCTAAATATTGTAGTGTTTTATAATGTTATTGTCAAAAAGAAATGACAATGATTTCAGATAGTAATGCTTGGCCATTATATTTCATTACAATTCAAATGAGCATATATCTAAGTATCTAACTAGCTTACTGGGTGAAATCAGTTTCATGAGCATTAGAGTCAAATTAAAACAAATGAATTATACTATAAAGCCAAGTGGGGAATATAAGAATATATCTTTTTAAAAATCTTTTTGATGCCATTCATTGCTGTTAGAATACCATTGACTTGGGTTGCTAGGACAAATTTCTCAAGGAACATCAACATAGCAAGGCCTAGATAATATGCATTATTTGTTCCAAAATAACAAAACATGAAACATCTCTCTCTACCTCTCTTTCTCTCTCTCTTCTCATAGATAACTTTTCTAGACATGAAGCAATTATTGGTTACAAAAGAAGAATTACATCTCGTGTCATGGATGATCTCAAAAAGGCTTAGAAGCATATGATTTGCAAACAAGTTAAAGCAAGAAATCAATGGTTCCTTGTTCCATGAGGATCTCCCAAAACAAGGTTCAGTGAGAGTGTAGAAGGTAACTTGGGTCTTACCAAGGTTAAGGGAAATTTGAATGCCTACAGGTGAAATTGAACAAAAAGGATAGCATGTGAAGGACAATAAAACTCAAAGAACTTATACCCAAAAATATAAATGATCTATGTCATACAGTATTAATATATGATTTTTATTAGATATCATTTGGTTTGTTTTGAAAAAGCTAAAAAGGAATAGTGGAAATGTCTTTAGTGTATGATTGCTTCATACTTCATAGGTCCTAAATGACAAGAGTTTGCGGTTTAGAAGATGCTTATGACACAGCTAGCCTATCAAGATGTAATTTTCTGGGATTAGGTTTTATGAAATCTTTTATCTTTAAAGTTAGGATTTAAATAAGATTTATAGCCATTATTATTGAAATGGTTTCACTGAATAAGGTTATAAGCAATTTTGTGGAGCTTTAAATAACTGTTATTTAAAATTTGAATGTTCAATGGGACATTGCATTTTTTTTGCTACTGTAGATCTCTTCCCTTTGCCCTCTTATTTCTTTCATCTCCCATAAAGTCTCTATCATCCTTTTGGGAAACAGTCCTCAGAGATTCATTTCTTCTGACAGTCATCTAAACGTGAAGGTATTATTTGTTACTTTTCATTCTCTTGTTGGTTGGATTAAAGATCACTGGAAATCACGGCTCCTTATTTTTCTCCCACACGGACAAATTTTCAAGTTATATCAGATTATAGAAATTAAAATAAGGCTGCGACTGGGCTGCTCAAAATGGTCCCCAAGATTCAAAAAAATGTGAAAGATCTGATCTAACAGAGAACTAAAGGCAGCTCATTTAATGTTATCTGGTCAACCAGAATAAGTACTAAACATAGCACCTGCCACCTAGCACATGATGTTGAAAGGTCATTCTGAGTAGCATACATTATCGCACTAGGAGCCATATAAAGAAGTCAAATGAGTTCTTTACTCCAATGCAGTGGCATTTAAGAATAACATCAACATAAACCAAATCGCCTATTGTTAGCAAAAATTATGCCACGTTGGGAGTCTGTAAGTGATACAAAATGGTATTGGAAGCTATAATATTCCACATTATGAGGGCAATTTAGTTTGGCGTTGCTTGTATGACTTTGCTTGTGGATTTAATAATCAAGCAGATTAAATTTTCTACTAGCACTTCCATTATGGAAAATATGAAACTGATCAGTAAGGCATACCAATATACCATAATGAGATCTCATCTTACCATGCATAGTGCACCAATAGCAAAGGCTATGTTTACTGCAACTCGAGGAACAGAATCTGCGGCAACTTTACACATTGTCTACACAGGAATAAATGTATAATTAGCATGCAGAAACTTCTATGAGATACTCAGAAATCTGTACAATACCTAAAACTAGAAAAGCCAAGCAATTTACTCAACCTGAAACAAGGCTAAGCATAATAGTATACAAGATAAACCAGAAATACTAGCAATAAATTTCACAGCAGGAACACGAGATCTGCTTGGGAAAATTATGTCATAATAGCAACATGCCCTTAAAAAAAATTATGTCACTAGTTTGGAGACATCAATTCAAGCACTAGCAAGCATAAACTCAAGCTTGAGTTGTAACTTCTGGAATAAAGCACAAGCAAAGGGAGTGATACTACTTAATTTGAAATTCAATTTAATTGTACATACTCACCACTATAGGCCTCTTTCTAGAGCTTTGTGAAGCATGAACAAGAGATTTCTAGTCTCTGGAACTAGTTCTGTATTACAGAATTCTAAATTGTTTTTTTGGCTAAATACGGCAAATTGTTAATTGTGTTATTGTGAAGAAACAACGTTGAGCCTTCATATTGCCAATAAAAGCTGCTGAACTCTCAAACCAAGAAAACAATAGCCACAATTGTCAATTTATGACATGAAATGCTAAGCTACGAGATGAGATCAGCAAAAAGTCATATTTTCTGCACTTCTTGACCAAAACCAACCTAAGGCACCTAGCATGGAGGGTTCCTCATCACCCCTGTACTATAGTCCTAAAAGCCTGTTAGTCCAGATTCATACACATTGAGCTTATTTCCCCCAATTATGTCCCCCATCGATCTGGGCTTACACAACCCAAGAGCCCAAAACTCTCTACATACGTATGCTACAAAAGTAAGTCCTATAACACCATGTACACCACATACACAAGCTCAGAAGACATTCATGTTTATGGTATACCCCAGATTGGCAGATCCATCTTGAACTCACATGACAGCTACATGAAGTAGAATACTTCATGTGAATAAACTGCAAGTTTCACATGGGACAAGGTTTTGGATTTGCCATTGGCCTCTCTCAAAAAGTCTCACCATTGACTAATTGGCATAAAAGTTTACATAAAGGTTTCAAATCCAGTGTAGCTGATATCACAGAAAAGTGATTCCCTGTTATCTCAGTCTTAACAAATCCATGTTAACATCTTTCCTCAGGCATACATCAGATATTAAGTACATCAGATCCTTCAAAAACCATGTCCTAGAGATACCTCAGCATAGTTTCTCTGACAAAAAAGTAGAATTCTCCAAAACAACGATTGCAATCATAAAATAAGAGGTGAAAGACGATAATGAAAAAAAAGTTCAAGGTAAGTATGCAATATCAGTTGTAGGCTTGTAGCATTATCTTTTTTGAAATAAAACATTGTTTTCACAGTTCTTTCCTATAATCACTCTAAGGTAAGTTGTTTGGTTCTGGTAATCAAGCTATACTCAAGTTGGTATAATATAATATATCAATGCCCTAGATTCCTATAAAGTGCATTTATTTAATCTGGAGAGAAGGCCTAAAGTTACACTGCAGCACCATACAAAACGATGAAGTGATAACAGACAAGATATGCAGCAGTCATAAAAAAGTGAAGGAGTGAACCTTGAAGATATCGCTGGCAGCCCTTGAACTTTTATCCAATCCATCAGAAGAACCTTTAGCATCAGTATGAATAGCCACTGCCCCCATCCAATGGTGAATGAAAGGTTTCCACGATTGCAGTGCAAGAAGTGCAAACAATATATTTCTCGATGTATGAAGGGACTCAGCTATTTCCAACAGTGTCTTTTCATAAACAGAATGTAGTTTGCGAAAATCCTATAGGTAAACCACATTTACAGGAAAAAAATCAATAGTGTAATTTTCAATTCTTAAAGAACTAAAAGCATCATCAACCACTAGGCAGTAGTATAGAAGCCTCACCTTTGATGTCCCATTGCCAATGGGATCCTTAGAAGTGAAAACAAGAGATAGCAGAGCTGCACCAGGTAACTCAACATGTTTTTGTTCCCCTGCATAAAAACATTAGAACCAGGTTCTTAAATCAACTTTCTGGCTTCAAAACAGTTGTAACAGATACTAATATGTAACAAACATAAAAGTCGAGAATGATAAAAGCAATAAACATTCACAAAACGTAAGATTTGCACCAAGAGACTTTATTCAGATCAACAAAATGAAAATTTCAAAGAACGCCAAAATGACCCGAACCGGCAGTTCAGCCCATACCAAACTGAACCGACGCCGACCCAGATATGCGGCATGCTACTAAAAGGCCATTTGTCTAAAATTAACAACCAGTATTTCTTGATACCTGGAGAAAACATAGCCAGAGGAAAGGCATCCAATAATTTTTCAACCTTGTGCACCATGACTCTTTTCTCCTTATGAAATCTACGTCGAGTTCTGGAGTCAATATACAAATCTTATTAAGTGCACATCAATCATTTTTCAAATAATAAGAAGATATATGTTAAATTAATAAAAATGATGTTGACATGTGTTCAAATTTGATAATCTTGACTTGGAATTCCTCCTTGGCCTTGAGTACTTCCACATTATCTTCAGAAACGAGACACTGAAAATTTCTTCTCTTAAAATCAGAAATCTTGTCCTGAATTTGTGCAACCTGAGATTTTTTAATTTACGTGAAGAAATGAGAGATGAGCCATTTCAGCTACAAAGAAAGAATACAAATATTTTAAGAAATCAACCAGTTAAAAAGATCAAAATGTACCAAAAAAGAAAATTTTACTCTAGGAAATAAAAGGCATATGTGGGAGGAGTGAGTCATTGAGCCACAATGGACAATAGCCTCACCTCATAATGGGACAAGGACTTAAAGGCAGCAACCCGTGCTTTCACCCATAAAGATTCCAAAATACAGCTCCTAGATGTTCCAACTTCCCACAAAATCTGCACAACAGTTTTTGCAGCTTCAGGGTAAGCTTCTGCATCCATCGCACCCCATCTTAACAAGGTGCACAAGCTGCACAATGGTTTGGGAGAACAAAAAAAAATGAACAACGGCACAAATGTGAAGCTAAGATTAACTTAAATAACAAAGCAATGAATGCTTTAGGTAATCCTTTAATAGTATGAGCTATTGACAACTCCAAACTCCCCAAGAAGTTCCGTGATGATATGTGAAAGGGTGTGCGTTAATGTGGTCATAGAGAAGGAAAAAAGGGCAAAAAGGAATCATGGACCCAAGCCCATAAAAATGAAACAAAGCAAGTTAGTTTACCAACATTTAATTATGCTATTTTTGGTGGTGAAGCATTTTTTTCAGTATGCTTTTATTATTGTCGGGCCTCTAGTTATTTCACCAATTATTTATTCAACTATTTTCCATTGCCACTAAACTAAGCATCATTGGTTTTTCCATATTCATTTCTGACTGCCACGTGCTAAAGAGATTATTTCGACGATAATTTCCTTTCAGTCAAAAATGTTTGCTTGCAAGAAATATACATGAGTGGTCAAAGAATGGTCTGTGACCAGGTATAAGCCCAGGCCACACAAATAGAATAGTCATTGTATAGCCCAAGGGGCATTTTGATCTCCTGGAACAACATGGTTATTTTAATTCGTACCGCTTTTTCTCCCTTCTGTTTATCTACTTTCTTCATTCTTCGCTTTTTCTTCTTTATTTCAGATCAACTGCAGTCTGCACCTTCAGGATTTTCTCATTTGTTGCAATCAACTCACATGTTTGCATGATTTAAGGCACTTAAATTTAAAAAAGATGACACGTAGGAGATACTAACTTTGCACCTATATGATGGCTATTGGTCTTTTTTTTAAATAACAAACAGATACCATTAAGAAATTAATTGTTATGTTCAAGTCATCAAATAAAACAAATACACAAAATGACAGTGAGCTCTCTAAATCATAGTATGATTATTGGCTAGTCATTTAGGCTCAATATTCCCAAAAAAAAAAAACCATCAATATTATTTAAAATGTAATGTTGGCGAATAAAGGCTACATAATTTAATTATTAGACAACGATAGAATAAGCCAATTGGAGCATGCACAGCAAGAGCCACAAATGGCCTCTATTTCAGGTTCAAATTATAAAAAGGTGTTTGACTAAACAATTAAGGATTGGAAGAGCGAATTTTTAAGGCATTTGGGTATTCCTGCTGGAAATCAGGCCTATTGGCCTGGCCAGCCCGCAAGTCTCCTAAAGGCCAACCAAGACTTAGCCTAAATCCCAGTCCATGGGCCTGTTGATCTGCAAGAAGGAAAAAAAGACCCATGAAGATCTTTTTTTTTTCCTCCCACAGGATTGGAGTTGGGAGGGTGTTGGGTTGATATGGGCCCTATCCACATGGGCTTCCCAATCCACGAATCTAGCAAGAAATCCAACCCAATCTTGCTGGATTTCCCAAACAAGACCTAAAGGGAAATACATTAGGGTTGTCTTGTAGTTGACGAGAAAAAAGTCAAAATGAAACCATGTAGATGACACAAGAAACTGACAAAATTCCAAAGTAATGGCATAGTTCTTGTAACAATTTATTTGCTTAAATTCGAATTTTTTGGTGCAAAAATGAAATGGATGTTGATGATCAAGAAAGATGCATGCAAAATGTCATCATATAGGCATCTTGCTTATGAGCAATCTTGTTGAACCATGTCGTGTGCTTTGTAAAAGGTAGCAAAAGAATAGATCAAGGGAAATTGAGTTAAAGAATTATAGAATACTTGAGCCACTCAATCCCATCCAAAGAAAAGGATAACATACTGGAGGTCTACTTACCCATGCGCAACAATAGGATCAACAGAATGATCAAGCATATGCTTCGAAATAACATTCCAGGCTGTGTAAAAATCTGCTAAGAAGATAGATTTCATGAGTGGAAAACATTACTTGCATGACCACATATGTGACAATCCACTGATAAGGGAAACAGTAGTGGACTTAGATAAAGTTTTTCTGAAAAAATTGAGCAATGGAAGCAGTTCACAAATACAATTATTAACATAAAGCATGTCTGACACAATCAGTATAAAACCCAATTGGTCCTGCTAGGAAGTCATTTAAGTAATAATAGCTAGAAAAATATAATAAAAAGCACTCATGTTTCCTGTCATGACACCTTTTCATCTTAATTGAGATCCATAAGAAGCAAGCACATAAGAGATTACTCATGTAACAAGGAAAATTAGCAAGCGTCGGATCCGAGTAAATGGAAGCACTTTATCTAAGACTGCTAATTTATTAGGTGGTATTCTAATCTGTCTCAATTTTCACTAGAATACCCCTTTTAGTAGATATTAGATAGCAAACACATGCAGCAGAAAGACATCCATACAGAATTATTTTAAGTTAAATTTCTACAAAATATACATTTGACAGGAATTCATAGAACATATCTTTCAGATACCTAAGTAGAGCTAGTGACACTTCCTAGAGAAGCAAACCATGATGTCTGCAAGCACCTAAACTCATCCCTTTTATTGACTGTCTTCACTTCCATTGTTAGTCATTAAATGCGAAAGTTGTTAACTAGAAACTTTGGAATGTGAAACGTTAGCCTCCCCAAATATAGGTTGTTGAAGATTGACTTGATGAAATCATGTTTCGATTATGGCATAGTGTTCTTCGGTTGATATGTGACGGGTTTTGAATTGTTAGGCCCTGGTGTAATGGTTTTGCACCCAACTAGCGCAAGCCAACATTTTGAAGTGGTGAATCACAGACTACAAAACTCACCAGAAAATCAAGCCTTCCACTAGCGTCAACCATATATACGGCATGAAAAAGAGGGGTTCAGACTGAATTAAATACAGAATTAGAAGCATCTCTCTTTCCTTATCCCCCCACCCCCACCCCTTACCCAGGTCCAGATTTTTGAGGATGCACCATCCAAGAATCAAAACCAAAACCTCCAATTGCCAAGCAGAGGGGTGTGACCACCAGGATAGTCTTGGTTCATCCTATTCTATTCATATTACTGTAACAGCCATTATGGCTCTACTTCACAGGCTTGGGTAACGATCTAACCATTATGGCTTCTTTAGATCAATCCTTGATGATTTGATACAAATTGCACTACAATTACCCAGATCCAATTTTTTAAGGATTCACTACCCAAGAATCAAACCAAAACCTTCGATTGTAAGTAGAGGGGTCTGACCATCGAGACAAGTCCTAGTTCATCCTTTTGTATTCATATTACTGTAACAGCCTCTATGGCTCTACTTCGCAGGCTTGGGTAATCATTACACCACTAAGGTTTCTTTGAACATAGCTCATAAAGCATCTTGTTTAGTGGTCAAGATCAATCCTTCATAATTTGAGTCAAAATGACACAAGACATGCATCGAAATTGATTATCAATTTTAAGTGTTTGTTCTGATCTTCTAGTCTATTAACAAAGATCAGGAGCATTTCTAACATAGGAATAGATTACAAATGTTCTTCAGATCTATCTTTTGGGTAAAGAATAGCCAACACGGGTGTGCATGTTTCCAACAAATTTTCGCCAAAGAGCTTATTTGAGGGTTTCTGATTAGTTCCATGACAAAGTTGCGAAAAAGTCAGAGAAATATCTTCATACTTATGCATGATATTGTGCGTTCTCTTCTTATAGGTATCTCCACATTAGTTATTCACACTAACAGACTAGCCTTAATCTATTCTACATCTCATCTACTGAATGTTCATTTTTCCTACTTAGACTATTCTGCCTTGACGACCTTTATAGCCTATGGATTGTGAACCTATTTTTCCATTAGGCCGATACAACATTTTCTTTAGTTGTCAATATGATAGTGGAACTCTAAAGAACTCTTGATATCGTTCGCTTCCCAAAATTCTCAAGATATTTAATGCTTATTCCTTCTGTGATCAGTTCCTCAAAGCAATCCTTCGTGATAAAATCAATGTCATCATCAACCATTTCTATCCATAATTGATATGGTCATATCGTTTTTGGCTAAAAATATATGAATTTTAATGAAGAGGCCTGAGTTCCACAATCTAATGGCATACTAGCATACTAAATCCTGGCTATTAACCAAGGTTTTAAATAATGTGGAACAGGATTGTCCTGATTTTTCCATGGAACAAGATCCCCCGCATATCGACACGGAAGATGGTTGATGTCTCATCTCCTCCTGGTCTATTTTCCAACTCTTCTCGTCCCGACACTCGGGACAATAGGATGTCCTGCCATCCAACTGGTACTTAAAGTGAAACATTGTTTGCTTCATCCAAGGTATTCCGAACCGGTACCGGTAGGCGTACTGGTGGCCTATCAAACTGATTCATCATTCTTGGTACCATTTCGGTATCGGGGCCGTACTGAGAGCCCCAGTCGGAGCTGGAGAAGACGAGGTGAAAAAGAGAGTGAGCAGGGGAGGGAGGGAGAAAGAGAGGCCTCTGTCGCCCGCAGAGGGCCGCAGGGAGCCGGCAAAGGCCACAGGGGGCCGGCAGAGCCTGCAACCCCTTGTTTCTTTCCAAACAGGGAACGTGGCCATAGAAAAAAAACTCCAAATTTTTCGTTTGCCGACTTCACTTAAAAAACTCCAAATTTTTTTCCGCGGCCCCATCTCATGTTTCTTTCGAAACAGGGGATGCGGTCGCGGCTTCAGCCTCTGCCACCCCCCCCAGTGGCCTCCCCCCGCCCCCCACAACCCTCCACGGGCAGCGAAGGCTTCTCCTCCCTCCCTCCCCCGCTCGCACTCTCCTCTCTTCTTCTTCCCCGGTTCCGGCTGAGTTCTCTCGATACGAGCCCTGTATCATTTTTTATTGCGGAACCGGTTTGGTACAGACTAAACCAGCTAGTACGGGTTGATTCAGCATATGGCTCCATCTATCTAGCTTTAGCTTTCCTACCTAACCATATTTAACAGCCTTTATGTCAACATAGTTTTCTAGAACAAATATAGTTAGCCTTAAAAAATAAATAAATAAATAGTATCTGTGAGAGCGCTTGTGTGTAGCCTCTATATCAAATTAGTTTTCTAGAAGGAATAAAGTTGGCCTTAAAATAAATGAATAAATGAGTGTGATAGTGTTTTTGAGTGTGTGTCTGAAATGAATACTATTGGCCTTAAAAAATAATAAATAAATACTATTTGTTTTTGTGTTTGTGTGTATTTAGTAGCCTCTATGTCAAATTAGTTTTCTAGAACAAATATTGTTGGCCTTAAAATAAATAGCTAAACATATAAATAAATACCAGACGTGTGTGTTGTGAATCCTCAACAAGAGTCTAGAAATATCTTGGATGTGAATTTTCACCTCTCTTTTTTTTTCTGAATCTTGACCAAAACCATAATTATGTGTTCTTCTAATTGCTCTATATAGACAAGACTTATTTGGCAAATATATCCTATCTACAATCATGGGGTTCACATTTTCCAGATTTCGTTAGATCATCAACCTTGTTAATTGTTGTTGCTCGTCTACCCCATTTAGGTGTTCACATAGTTGTCTCCAAGTTCTTTTGAAAGAAAATTTTTCTATTTTCTATACACGACTTCAAATTATTACTTGAAGTTTGAAATATCACTACTAGAAGCACCTATTTTTAATATTAGCTCATCATTTTCAAAGAGAAGACCCAACACACTAAAATATTTATCTCATAACAAGAACTAGTTTGATTTTATTTTTAGATGAATTAAACCATTTAATCAAGATGAAAAGAACCACTTCCCAGAAGAGAAAGATATTAAGAATTTTTCAGATGGGCAAACACAAACATGGATGACTTGTCAATATTTATGATGGTTGATAGAAACATGTCGCCATGATGCAAAGATGTGGCAGATGCTATAGTGAATATAGGATAGGGGACTAAGCAGGGATGAATGGGTGAGGATAAGGTAGCATTATGTGTTAACATTTTGGTCTAGGCATACTGAATGGATGCTCCAAATTCCCTAAATATATCGAAATATATAAAATTCAACTCTAGGATTTTGAGCCAACCCGCACCCACGGGACTCACTGAATCTTGGCCAGGCAACTGTGAGTGCTGAGTCTGTATTCAAATTAGATATTGAATTTGGGGCACAAATAAGTCCCCAAACCCATTGTCATTTGTCTAAGGCCTGGCCAGAAGCTCTGCCGGATCAAGCCCATTAGCAGCCTTAGATAAAAAGGACTGGTGAACCCTAATTAAACAACTGACATTGTATAAGAGTATACTTGTACAGCACAGTAATAATATGATGACTCTAAAATACAAAACATTACTAACTGAGGAAAAAAAAAGAAGCTAAATTGCTGGTCTTTAAACAAGATGGTTGTAAAGTTGTCATACAAGCAAAGAAGTATTACCAACTACATCTTCCTTGCAAAGATGGGCAAGGCTTTCAAGACCAAGAGCTTGTACAATCGGATCTCTGCTCTCGATACATGACTGTTAATATAGAAGAATATAGATAAAGTTTCTAAAGTGTAGCCAAACAAGCATGGAAAGAGTTTTAAGGATTCATACCGACACAGATAGTATAAGGTCAACACCCCTATCAGGATTGTGCCTGCAAACATCGCGTATTGAAGCAGCAACACTAATACAAATTTCTCTCTCAGAGGTAAAAAAAGAAAATGCTTCAGGATCCAAGACTCCCTATTTGAGAGGGGGAGGGGTACCATTAGCAAAGAACTGGACGCCACAAAAAAGTCAAGCAGGTATTTTCTATCTAATGAAAAGTAATAATAGATATCTGTGACAAAAAAATTCACCAATTTAGTGGTTAACATAAAGGCATTATTAGTATATCATAGAGAAAAGCTGATGAAAAGCTTGCGTGAGTGGGCATGAAAAATTCAACCCCTTCAGTCTACAACTAAAGGATAAATGCATAAGTCTGTCATCTCTTTTCAGCTTCTCACACTCTACAATCAGGTATAAACTATCATGCCAATATATTGGCATGGATCTAAATATTTTATGTAGTTAAAACAAATTGCACAACTTTTCAATTGAATTATTAGATGTGCATAAAAGCGAAAATATCTTAACCAACTCATGATGTACAAAACAAAGGGTGAAGAATTTGAGAAAATATAATGATGCAAACTAATGCTCATTCACAAGTAGCCATATAGACTGTTCTTAGTCAAAGATGGTCCACATTGAACAATAATTTGTTTATATAGAGAGCATACGGATGATTTCTTTCTGTGAGTCTAGTTAAGTGGCATACTACAAAACTAAGGAATATGAATATGACAGATGAGTCATAGTAGTTATAAGCAGTCATCATATTGAACAGAAGTAAGACATCTAAACCAATAACAGCATGTAAATTAACGATACAAGCAGCAGAAGTGTTGAACCCAAGAAAAAAAGTTGTAGGAAGAGGCTATTGAACTTCTTCTAACATGAAAGATGCAAGGGGATTGGTTGGATGAACTTGGCCTGCTACATCTCATTCTATGTTGATGTTCGCAGTATCGCAAGAAAGAAAAGTGAAAGTTCCATGAATTTAAATCCCAGTACCTGGCCCCATCTCAGTTTGCTCTTGGGATGGTATGGTACCAGGATGGGATAGTACTATTTGAACAGACCAAAACAGTCAACAATGACCAGAATAAAAAAAAAAAAAGCACCCCGATCTTTATCGATCCATCTAACAGAATGGTCAGGACATTTCAAAAAACCGGCGTCCAGCACCTGTATCGGTCTTGTTTTCTTGTCAGAACAGTATGGACTGAGGATACCATCCTGTTCTAGTGGGACTTCAATCTTTAATTACTAGCATCTAATCAGGAAGGAAGAAACACAGTCTTAACTCATTAGATGAAGTTTTATTAGCAAAATACCAGTGCCAAACATTAAGAATGTTAATCTATGTGGCTGTACCCACATGCTTGTACACTCAAAAGCTATGATATAGCCAAAACAGAAACAATTCTCATCTGGCGACAAGGATACTAGTGCCTCCCACGGCAAACTCTCAAAATCCAGATGCAGCAACATGGAGGTTATACAATAAGAATGTGCACATACACATATAGTTGATAAGGATAGTCAAATAGTGACATGAATACACATGCCCACAGAATCATTGTTCACAAGTATTTGTAGTTCTCTACATTTACTTTCATGAATTCTGTCAACAAAAGCAAGTAATTACTTAATGACATCAGTCATAGATCAAAGTGGACAGTGACCAGGATAGGGCTTCACTTACAATGAATGAAATAATATTTTCAGCTTTGAGTCTCCTAAAAAAATTACAGATTATGGAGCAAATAAAGCTAGAACAAATCAGTCAGCAGATAAACTTCGTTTTTGTACTTGTCACATGTACCTGGGAAGGCCATGCTTGCTGCCAAACCCACGTCCTAATACTTACGCAGTTACACCCCCTCATCAACCAGCACTTGTTATTAGCATAACTTTGATTATTCTGGTAAGTTTTGTAGTTTTTTTCAAATATTTACAATCTTGTGATATATAATATGCAGCCACAATACGAATAAGCTTTTGCTATTGAGTTGTATTTAACAATAAGTAACATGTAAGAATCTTTTGAGCCCTAGATCTTAAATCTGTCCTTGCTACCATACCAAATTTGCACCCAAATCTCCAGGCAATTAAATATGGCTCCTTGCATCTGGCAATTTTACAAGTATACCCATGCAGATGATGCTTAGTTGATAACAAATTATAAGAGATCAGAGATGCCCATAATGTCAACTAAGATGATGAAAAGAAGTAATTTTCTTACTTGCAAAGTTCCAAAGGCCCGATCTGTAACAATCCATGTCTTACAAAGCAAACGGATAGCTGTAGCATATAACACTCTGAAAAAGCAATATTAGAAAATTAATAAAATCCACCAACAACAACAACAACCGTAATCATAGAAATAATAAGTAAAAAACAATAATGCCTACAAAAATTGCAACAAAACTGAAAATCATGTCACAAATCATGCAACTCTTGACAATGCCTTCTAACAAGATACGCCATCTCGATACCAGGGCCCCAAACTGGTACAACCCTGTTACTGTGTCGGTATGCCTGGTATAGGGGCCAATTCGGCATATCGAGTATCGATACGCTCCCAGTGCCGCATACCAGTAATGAACTAGTACAATATGGTATGCCTCATACCATCCGTTTCGTTTCGGTATGGTATGGCATACCTCGCCTTGTACTATACAAGTGGATTCAAGTCCCAAACCTCTAAGCTGCAAATATAATTCTCAAATATCAACTAAGCGACGGGCAACAACCCACGGTTGATCATACACTAATCAATGAGAAAATGGTTGATTTATAAGATAACAAAAAAAGCTGTCCTAGTGTACAAGGCTCCTACCACGGCAATAATTCAAGAGAATCACCGGACTCGATGTAGACCATTTTGGCCACTACAAGTATTCAGGAGGATCACCAAATTCAATGTGGATTACTTAGGCCACTAAGAGTATCCCAAGAGATCACCAAACTCGACGTGGAACACTTTGTCCACTACAAGTATTCAGGAGAATCACCAGACTCGATGTGAAACACTTTGGCCACTATGAGTATTTAGGAGGATCACCGACTCGATATGGACCACTTTGGCCACTACGGATATTCAGGAGGATCACCAGACTCGATGTAGATCACTTTAGCCACTACAAGTATTCAAGAGGATCACTAGACTCGATGTGGAATATTTTGACCACCACGAGCAGAGTTGGATAAAGCTCAAGAGCGAGATCTGCCACATCAGAAAGCCGAGTCGCAGACTAAACTTTTAAAAGTTATAATTTGGTCATACGATGCCCGATTGAGATGATCTTTTTTTTGAAATTTGGTATCTTTTTGAGATCTACAACTAGAATTAAATCGGGCCGAAAATCTATCGCTTAAATCTCGAAACAGGCCAGTCAAACCGAAAGTTCTCTTTTCGGATAAGACTTTGACCGGGCGTGGCTCTATATCCGAGAAGAATCGGACAGAGTGACAAAGTAGAGTTGATGTAGAAGTCGAGATTTATCTCTTTGAAATTTTTAGCTTGTTCTAGAAGATTTCTACAAGATGTGTATTTAGAAAAAATAGTCCTACTAGGATTAGAAAGAGAAATCCGACCCAAATTATTTTGGGACAGACCTCACATAATAAATAGAGGCTATGTACCTTCTTTTTATTAATCATTAATGGAAAAAAAGGGGTCTTAAGCCGTACTTTCGAGATTCCTTCTTTTAATTCTTTTGAGCGATCCGAATTGAGTGGGTTAAAGAAAATCTTTCTTCTTCCCGATTGGATCAAGTTGGTATCAAAGCTTCAGTCCTCTACATCTGTGGGAGCCTTAGTGCATGGTCCAGATGCACAAGCGATACAAGCAGTAAGGAGAAGGATTATCCGTGCTTAAAGTACATTGAAGGATAAAAGCGAATATGATTGCTAGTTCTACCTCGATGGATGATGAGATGATGAAACGTCTCACATAACTAGAAAAGAAGACAGCCCATCTCACCGAGATCGTGTCTTGATTGGCGACGCCTTCAACACGAGCACCAACAACACTATCTTCGAGCAAAACAAGTAGTTCAGTCGCAAAGCAGGAAAGTAAGTATTTTTCCATCTTCATTTCTAATTTAGCATGAGCTAAATCCCCTAAACAAGAAGAGCTCTAATCCAAGAGGAACATCGAACTTGATGTGGACTATTTTGGCCATTACGAATATTCAAGAGAATCACCAAACTCGATGTGGATCAATTTGGCTACTACAAGTATTCAAATAGATCACCAGACTCAATGTGGAATACTTTGGCCACTATGAGTATTCAGAAAGATCACCAGACTTGATGTAGGTCATTTTGCCTACTGCGAATATTCAAAAGGATCACCAGACTCGATATGGATCAATTTAGCCACTACAAGTATTCAGGAGGATCACTAGACTCGATGTAAAATACTTTGGCCGCTATGAGCAGGGCTGGATAGAGTTCAGAAGTGAGATCCGCCACATCGAAAAGCCGAGTCGCAGACCAAACTTTCGAAGGCTATAATTTAGTCATACGATTCCTGATTAAGATGATCTTTTTAAAAAAATTAGGTATCTTTTCGAGATCTACAACTAAAAGTCAAATCAAGCTGAAATTCCATCATTTAGGTCCCAAAATGGGTCAGTTAAACCGAAAGTTTTCTTTTCGGATAAGACTTTAACCGAGCGTAACACTTTATCCGAGAATAATCAGGCAGAGCGACAGAAAACGGAGTTGATATAGAAGTTAAGATCTACCTCCTAGAAATTTTTAGCTTTTTCTAGATGATTTCTACTATATATGTCTAATTAGAAAAAAGTCTTACTAGAATTAGGAAGCAAAATCCGGCCCAAATTGTGTTAAGACGGACCTCACATTATAAATAGAGTTTATGTATCTCATTTTTATTAATCATTTATGGAAGAAAAGGGGACTTAAGCCCTACTCCCGAAATTCCTCCATCTTCTTCTTCTTTTTTGAGAGAGATTCGAGTTGAGTGGGTTGAAGGAATCTTCCTTCTTCTCAATCGGATCATGCAAGGTTTGGGAAGAATCAGACATATGCACCCTTACCCCTTAATGTAGAGAGCCTGTAAGTAAAAAAAATGACAGCCAGCAAGGCGGTTTATAACATAGCCACACACATTGCACTTGAAATATTGAATCAAGATATGTACCCACTTATGAATGCACTTGAAATATTGAATTCTTGACTATTTCAAGTCAGCTCTTTGAATCCTTCTTCATTATTAATTGCTATCATAGGTCATGTCCTACTACTTCAAACTTCAAATTTTCTTTTTTTTTTAACAACTCTCATTCATGCTGTCATGCTCTCTCGATGAATCATTGAAACAAAAACTAGTATTTTTCAAAGCCACCTTGGACAACAATTGTACATGTGGATGTTAACTTAATTATCTATAACTTTATCAACTAGTGCAGCACCTATGCACCATGAATGTACTAATTTCTTATTTTATCATCAACTAGTGCAGCCTTCCCTATTTTACAACACATCACATAAGCATTATTATCTTTCATCATCAACCTTAAAGATATATCGGTTTATCATCCAACGTTTTTAGCTACATAGTGTGATTTATTGTTGATATCAATCGGTCATCTCTTAAACGCATTCAACAATCACCTAAAACACAAAAGTGAAAACCATGTCATTTCATTCAGCATACCCCCTTTAAGGCACCAAGGAACGGAACCATTAAGGTGAGAAAAATGGATCAATGAGATTCATGAGCATGGCATACAACATAGGGCAAAAACAATTCAGCATGCAAATTAAGCTCATATATCACCAACTTATCTCAAGATGCATTATTCAAAAAGTAACAAAGAAACCAAGGGATAACAGTCAGAATTAACCATCAAAACAGTTCATGCATGAGTTATCTGTATATGACAACGTAACACAATCAAAAAGAAATCAGAAGATAGCATACGGTTTTGCATCTCTGTGAAGCATTGGCAAAATAGTCTGCATAATGATTGGTACCATGATAGAATGCAAAGCGAGTGATGGAAGCATTTCCAACAGTTTGAGCTGCAAGCAAATGTCAAAAAAAATGGAGCATAAGTAAAAATTTGATATATGAGATAATGTTCAATCATGCCTTAAGTTTAAAAAGAATAAGCATTATTAATGTGTTTAGATGCAAAGGAGAACAACAAGATTGGACAGAGAATGAAAAGAAAATTAGAAACTCTTATTGTTTGGTCACCATGAGTGTGTGAGAGAGAGATGTGTGTGTGTGTGTGTGTGTGAGAGAGAGAGAGAGGTTGAATGTTGCTCCCTTCAATTTGGTGATTGACAATAGTAATGTAGTGAGGAAAAAGGCCATTGTACAGTGCTGACAGTCAATGATGGCAAATAGTGATTGCACCCATGTTGGTGGACACCGATGGTTAAAATTGCTTAGCTAATTTGATTGTCAAGCTTGCTATAAGAACTCAAGGACTTTGAATGAAAGCACTTTTTGGATGCTCATGCAAAGTGAGACATATTAAACTGGATACCACAGAAAAAAATCATTAAAAAGTAACTCACATAAATGCATACATGCAGGCATATATGTACAATTATATACTTGCAAACATCACAAAGATACCTGCTTGAGAGAAAATAATATGTATATAAATAATTGCATGTTCCAACCCCAAATAGTTGGGAAAACGCCAGTGTAAACAAAGTCTATAATTAGTAGTTCTGTATTTTTATATTTCCATATTTGATGAATCGTTCACATAAACAGATAACAAAACAAATGGAAAGCAAAAAAATTGGAACTTGAAAAATGAAAATGCAAAACAGAAGATTAACAATATACTAAAATATATCAAACAGAAAATGCAAAAACAGAACTATTAAAAAAAAACTAAGCAACTGAAAAATAATATTTAAGACAAAAAATGCATAAATGTGCAGATATTGCTACATGAAAAATAAAATCACTAATATTAGAATTTAGAACAAAAATAAAGTGATTTCTAGAAAATAAACTGAAACAAAAGTAATATTTGCTAATAAAAATACAGATACGAAATAGAAATAAAATAAACAAAAATATGATACAGAAAATTTAAAAAACAATAATAAAATTTTATAAAATACAGAATAGATAATGTACTGATATAAAATGAGCAGAAAATACAAATTAGAAATTAAATAAAAACTTTAAAAAATGAATATAGAATGAAAGGGTCAAAGGGGGAACACAAATGAGATGGGAGTCAGATCGGGACACAGGTAACCTTGGTCTTAGTGTTGTCTAGTTCTCTAGTTGGATGGGGACTACAATTGACTGAGTAAAACTTACTAGACTTGTCCTAGTTTGGCTTGGCCGACCAGAGGATTTTGATGACTTGTAATCCTCCTTACCTCTTAACTAAAAGAAGAGTAGAGAAAATGGGATTAAGCATTAAGTTGGATCTTATCTCCCATATCCAAGCAACTATCTTAACCCATGAGACAAATTGCTAAGTTATTACATTATCATGATAAAATATACTTGTAACTAGGGGTGGAAATTGGGCAGGTCAAATGAACCCAATCCAAGCCCAACCTAAAATTGGTCAGGCTTGGATGGGTTTAGGCATAGCTCGGGTTGGGTTTGGATTGAAAATCGCAACAAGAATGAAATTCATCTTGAGTTCAGGCTGAGATATCAGCCAACCCAACCCAACCTGAACCCATATAAATAAATATATAGAAAAAATTACTTAGACACCCTCTCAATTTAGAATTAGTTTCACTTAGTACTCCTCAAGTTTAAAAGTTTCAAAATAATCCCTGAAGTTAGTTAAATGGTTCAACATGGTCCCGAGCCGACTCGGCATCCAACATCATTAAAATGTCATCATAAAAGACAATTTTACCCTCGCCAAAATGGCTTATTTATCAAAATGCCCTTTCTTCTCCTCTTCTTATCCCTCCTAACTCCCACCACCTACTCTTCGAACACCACCTCCTCTCTAAACCCCGGCATCATCCTTATCCCTCCTCTCTATCTAACCTAATCCCACTCGAGCCCCATCCACTCCGACCACCTCTCCTCTTCCAATACGTCCTCCTCCTCTCTAAATCTTGTCCCCATCTTCACCCCTCCTCTACCTAGCCCGACCCAAGCCCCACCACCTCCGCCTCTTCCACCACGTTCTCCTCTTTTCTAAACCCTGCCACCGTCCTCAACCCTCCTCTCCATCCCTCTTCTCCATCTTCTAGTCTCGAGCCCCACCCACTCCCACCACCTCCTCTTCCAACACCTCCTACATCTCATCAAGGTTGGCGGAACCATCTCGAACCAGATGGTTCTGACCGTCCCGAGCCGTACCGGTGTCTCACCGGTACGGTTCCGGCAACGAAAACGAAACTCGTTGCCGATGCCGGAGAAGGAATGAGAGAGCTAGCAGGGGAGGGAGGGCAGGGCGGGATGCCGGCGGAGGCTGCAGGGAGCGAGGCTGCGCCCGCTGCCCCTATTTCGAACGAAATAGAGTTTAACTGCGGCCTTAAAAAAATTTGCATTTTTTAAGTAAAGTCGGCCTCCGAATTGTTTTAAAAAATTCACTTAAAAAACGTGAATTTTTTTAAGGCCGCAGTCGGACCCTGTTTCGTTCGAAACAAGGGCAACGGTCGTGGCCTCGCTCCCCGCAGATGAGGTCAGCCTCTGCCGGCACTCCACTGGCACCCGTCACCCTCCTCCGACCCTCCCTCGCTCGCTCTCTCTTTCTCTTTTTCTCTTTGTACGATCCCTCTCTCGATACAGGCCCGACACGGCCCATACCGAGTCGTCCCGCCGAAGAACCGGTACGGTGTCTGGTACTGATTCCTCCGACCTTGTATCTCACTAAACCCTACCACCATCGGCATGCCTCCTCTCCATCTAACATGGTCCTGAGCCTTACCCACTCCCGCCGCCACGTTTTCCAACATCTCCTCTCTAAACCCCACCATGGTCCTCATCCATCCTCTCCATCCCTTCTCTCCATCATTCTTCTCCATCTAACTCACTCCTCATAAAAGTATTTCAGTCCTAAAAGTCTCATGTGATCATCACATAATCAAATCCTATGAGGTCCAAGAAAGCAAAAATGGACGGCAGGACCGCATTAAACCATATAACTAACTTCAGAGACCACTTTGAAACTTTTTAAACTCAAGAATAACTAAATAAAACTAGCCATAAGTTAAAGGGGTATCTAAGTAATTTTCCCAAATATATAATATACATTTATTAAATGTCTCCATTTTTCAATATTTCACTAGTGTTCGTTTAACTATCAAAAATTAGGATCAACATTATACTCACACATTATCATCCTTGGTTCATTTTGTTTTACTTTTAGAAATCATCCATGTAGCATGGGAGCACTTGTAGGTGATTTGGCTAAATTGATCCAACCAGCCCAACCCAACCACGCCAACCTAGTTTCGAGCCCAAGTACAAAAAATTAAGGTCACATTGGGTTTGGGTTCGGAAGCTCAAGTTAAAGGTTGGCTTAGGTTGGGTTTTTGGCAGAGGTCTCAAGGTCTCAAGTTGAGCCTGGGCTGACCTCCAACTCAACCCAACCCACTCAATTTCCACCACTACTTAATATAAACTTATAATTTCTTTAATTATTTTAATTTTTAATATATACACGATCCAACTAATTGACCTGATAGCTGACCGATGACCTAGTGACCCAACCCTTGGCAAGGGGAGGTAGAACTCATGCAAATACTGAGAGAACCTGAGTAGTAAAGAAGAAGGCTAAGAAATAGACTTTTGATATTTACAGAAATCTCATTATAAATATAAAATTTCTAGTAAGGTCTCCTGAAAAATCTGAATTTGGCCAATCGAATCTGTTTCAAATTTTAAAACTTCTAAAATCAGTATTATGTACAGATATCCATAAATGCTAGAACACACATACACGACATAGATAGCAAGGTTTAAAAAACTTACCAAGATGTTACCTAACTACCTAAGGGAGTGACCAAAAGCTAAAACTGCACCATGTGGTGGTCTAGGTGAGGATCGCCTCGACATTTTAACTTTTGAAGCTTGTCAACTTCCCAAGTAGTCAACCAAGAACAAAAGTGACAGCTTCAAGTCTTCAACAACAATGGCCCATATACAAAGTTGGATCCTAAGTTCTTTCCTTATCCTTTTTTTTAATCTTTTTCACACAATCACCCTCCTAGGAGGACAAAATGAGAAAATATCCCCTAATTATTTCCTTTATATTTTTTCCCATCAATTTGCTTCTAACAAATTGTTAATTGATTTCTTTTTACATTGATTTCTTCCTTTAGTTCAATTCTCTGCAACCAGAAATAGCATGTAAGTACAATTTTGGCAACTTACTAATATATTTGGTGAGTCACTCCCACTACTGCAGAGAATTTTGTTGTAGAAGAGAATGCTTAGCAACAATGGCATTCCCAATTTAGGGTCCATTTTACCAACAGCAGCCAAAGAATCAACAGCAGAGGCGTGATGTTTCGGATGCATAACTAAAGTGGTTGTTATGGAGCCCAGTAACCATGATATTCCTACAAAGGGCAAAAAATGGCATTATGGGGAAAGGAAAACAAATAACATTGGCACTTTCTAGACTAGAATAATGGGAGAAGCAAAAACCAGACGGACAGGTCCAGAATATGCCGAGGCAATGTAAGTGGCATGAAACCTGCTAGAGGATTTTCTGGTGGTTGGGCAGGCAATGCCATCTTCTGCTTTTCAAGAGTTGATAAGTACTTCTTTAGATGAGATGTCCAACATTTTGTTTCCTCATATATCTCGCTGACAGCAGATGCATCATTTCCAGTATTTCGTATGAAAAAGGAATGTTGATTAGAAGATTGCTCCTGAAAACACAAAAGGAAATTTTTTAGTGGAAGGCTTTTATAGTTTCAAATTCAATACTTCAGAACTGATCATATCACAGTACCAGCAAAGCATTTCACAAGGCAAGGATCAATGCAATGACCTGAACTACAAAAGCATCCTCGTTGCCAAACTTCAATTAAAGTTTGATGCCTTTTTCACAGGCTAAAAATTAGTTAATTCAATACCAAACTTCCTAAACAGCAGCCTTTCTTTAACCAAAGAAACTACATTTGTACACAAGATGCTATCAACCATTGATAGAAAGTTAGCAAAAATGTAATTAAACAATAAGAAAAATTAGTTTAAAAGATGTTGTCATGCTGACAGTTTTTAATAAGGGATCATACATCTCAGAAGGTTTAACAGCAATAAAGGATGATTAGAAGAGTGGATGACACAAACAAAAAGAAAAAACATGTATAAGTTAGGGATTATCCAGGGGAGAGATAAATAATGACATGAATCTGATTGTAAAACTTGACTACAGAAGCTGTTCGAAAGGGACGTACTGAAATAATTGGCTTCAACATTAATTTTTAAAAGCTATAAGTTTTTATGAGATCCTGGCATACCCAATATATTGAAATAGGGTGGAAAGTGGTTGGCAAGAAAGGTGAGTTATACAGATCTATTGAGCACAATTTTACCAAAGGTGAGTTATACAGATCTATTGAGCACAGTTTCACGGCAAGAAAATAAAAAACATGGCAAAAAAAGTCATTCCAAGTATCACATGGGACAAGAGCTGCACAGATGAACGGCATAGATCACATTCACAAAGTACCTCTCAAAGGTCATGGTCTCTAACTGGCCCTTTTTCCTAACATATTCGGACAACAGTTTTTTGTCCACCAAATTCCAAGCTTTGTGAAGATTCTTCAAAGTGTACATGAGATTTCAAATCCTCCAATATAGCTGACTGTCAAGCGCTTTCCTAATGAATAGCAAGGTAGAATCACATTCCAATAAGCACTAAAAGTCTCCAAAGATTTTCCTAGCTCACAGAAGATAAATGATTTTGATTGATTTACTCCTTCATGACACATCATGGACACCAGAACAAAAACCAAATTTTCTGATAGCAATTTTTGGTCTGTCAGATCCCTGCAGCTTGTTAAGTGAGTTAACATGAAATAGTTGGACCTATTGACACTTATGAGAAATTCATCCACGAACTCTAACAATTTTAGAACAAAGAAACTAGGTAATGATTGAAAGTCTGTTGATGGACAAGGTATTAGAGATAAACTACACTACCTTGTATTGAAAACTTTATATTGGATTAGTTAACATCCAATATGCAATGCAACTGAACCTCAGGCACTAACAACTTGTACTTGGAAGAGAGAACAAGTATGAGAAAAGGAGGTACAATAATTTCAAGTATAGAGAATATCGTATGATCCCCATGGTAAACTTATTTCTTATAGGAGTTAGCTAAAGTGATATCAGAGATAGTGGAGGCTTGCGAGAAAATAAGTATAGAACTCCCCTATACCAGTCCATCACAAGTTATTTAAACTCAAGTTGATTTTGGGAAGCTGGTACAGATAATGGAGGGTGGAGGCAAGCCCACAGTCAAACAGTTCACAGTTGAGATGATTTCATGAAAGCTGCCAAGTTCCTAGATTAACTTGGTTGGCTACAAAAAGAGCACAAAATATGCTGAGATGGAGGAGCAGATGAACCACATAAAGTAGAAGAAAGCACCAACCATGGCTTCAATGTAGAGCACATGGCAGATAATTGTTTGAAAACCACATCTCAAGGACAAGAAGCAGCAACAGTGTGGGACCGAAGGGGCAACATGTCAACATGAAAGAACATGATATCCAGTACAAAGTAAGCTCTTCCAGTTGTGTAAAAGTGAAACTGGCAAAAGATGAAGTGCTATGCCACTATCTTATATGCTACTAGAATACCATTATAGCCCAGGCGTAATTTACAAATATCCCCACCATGGTATGTTGAACCGATCGGAACCGGTCCGTTCAGCCCGTATCGAACCGGTGCCAACAGGCACCGGTCCAGTACGGCGTATAATTTCGGTTTCGACCCCTTCCAGGTCAGAACCGAATGGTTCCGTATGTGTACCGGTGCGAACCAGATCGATTCGCACTGTACAAGCCGGTACCGGTGCGAACCAGACCGGTTCCACCGGCCCAAGCGTGAGCGCCCCGCGCGCGGGGAAGAGCATCCACACGGGCACAGGGCCCCACGCCCCGCGGTTTCCCTCACTGGGAACCGCGCCCGCACACGAGACAGCTTGCCCGCGCAGGGCAGCGTGCCCACACGCTACCCAGCGTGGGATATTTAATGCGGACGCGCGCGCGTCCGCACGGTTTTTTTCGCCGGTACAGTACCATTTCAGTTCGGTATTGTACCGATACAATACCGGTACCGACGCCCCCTCGGCCTTTTTTCTTTGCATAATTTATCTCAATATAAAATACTCATCCTGCCATTCTTAAAAAATAATAATTGGGTTAATAGCTAAAAGAAATGGATTCTTGATCACAACAAGCCTAAACGTGTGGAAACATATTAAGACTCCTTTAGGATTAGAATTATATAATTATATAGACTAATGATCAGGTAAAAAATGTCTCCAACATACATGATGAGCTGAAAGTGAGGATAATTATTAAGGTTATAAAACAACAACGTTCTATAAAGGAAAGCTACAATACATCTAATTTCGTAGCAGAAGTTGAGAATCAGTACCCAAGCACATGGTTGCATGCAAACATCCATCCACCATACGTACATACATACACAATAAATGTATATGTGTATGTATGTATATACATATATATACACATGTATGCATATGTATATATGTATCTGAAGAGAGAGAGAGAGAGAGAGACAGAATCAAAGAATAGTTTACAAGATACTTCTAAAAGAATGTTTTAAATAAGATCATACCACAAGAGAAATTTTATTAGATAAAAGATCATCATACATAAATACAAAGATAAAATGGCTCTAAAATTCATATTGCTACTAAATGACTAATTTTTTGCTTCCTTATATTTACAGGGTTGGAACACAAAATATAAATGAAGTGGCAACTCATCACCTTAAACCAGTTGCCATTTATATGGATACTTACAAAAGGAAGAGTATTGGTAACCAACCGAGGACTGGCATGTATTAAGACAAAAAATCAAATGATGGAATATGATACATGGGCAACTTAATGAATTCTACAATATAAGCTACCCGATCAGTACTACTGACTACTGAGTGTACAAGTCCTCGGATGTAATAACAGTTAAAAAGAGACTTAGCAAGAATGCTTGAAGGGAAATTAGATTTATTTATAGTAAGTGACAACAACAATCATATATATCCAATATCCAACTAATAACAAAACATGGAAAAAAAGTTTCTCTGCATGCACAAAGGACATGAGAATATTAAGAACCAACTAATTACATACAATCTATAAAAATTTAAATAAAAAGAAAGAATAATGATGATGATGGTCAAGCAGTAAACGAGAGACACCTACCAAATTAATGCAATAGCATAATCAGCAAAATCAACAAGTTATGTTTATAATGAGGTCAAGTTGACCTGCAAAGAACTCGGCTTTGAGATTGAGTGACAATTGATGTAATATAAACTTTTGATTTTAAATGCATTATTATCAAACCATATCCACCACCTTTCATCAGACAACTCATAAAGAAGTGCCAAATCAAAACTCGATATGTAAATAATCAAAAGTTTAATAGATAGGTGAATTAAATCACGATGAAAGATATTAAAAATAACCTTGAACCAAAGATGATGCAGAAGCTTGAAAATAATAGACTCTGGCGTGCTTATAGATGGAAATATAGCATCAGTAATCAGCGCTTTTCCCGGAGTAACTGGTAAATCTAATACAAGCCTGTCCATTTTCGAAAGTATACAAGTTGCTGCAGCTTTCACAGATTTTGAAGGAGATGATACAAGGTTGATAACAGGAAAGACACACAGAAGCTCTTCGCTAATGTAATATGCAGTTCTTTTTATATTAAATTCTGCAGCATCAACAAATCTTACACATGAATTCCATCATTAATACGCATCAAACATTTAAACATGAAAGTCATGCAAAAGCAAGGCAAATCAAGTGACATTTTGAAAGGTAGAAGTAAACAAGAATGTATAATCAAAAACAGTATGATTGACACAAGCCCTTGCAGGCAATTTAACAGAGTAATCTAGTCTAGCCATGGATGCCTACAATCAAATTGCTTGTGCAACCAATAAAAAACTTTCAAAGTTACCAGCACGTAAACACTTCAAATTGTATGGGTAGAGTTACAATATGCATTGGATGGAAAGAGTGGTATTTTTACCCCCGAAGATGGTGGTTGCAAAATGAAACAACCATTAGATATGATCAACAAGGTCTAGATTCTAGAACATAAATAAACAGAAAATAATAAGTTACAGAGACCCCTTTGCTATGCATCAAGTCATCTCAAAATATGTTGACGGTAGAATATTATGTTTTAATATTGGGAGATCTCCAAAGCATATGATTTTTTTGTTCATAACATGGTATACCATACCAGTCCATACCAGTGTGTATCAGGCAAACTGTACCATATTGGTTTGATATGGAGGGTGTACCGAGTATTTATGCCGAATCGACCCGGCCCAAGCATGCTGACACTGTGCCAAGATGGTACAAGTATGAGGTCCAGTATCAAGATTGCAAGCCCTGGTTCATAATATCCATTTTAGACCTTGTAAATCATATCGACCATTCTAGATTTTCATTTTGCGACCCTCGCGGTGGATTCTGAATCCTCCCTTTCCACCCTATATTATCTCTACCATATATGCGTGTCTGCTTGCATGTTTTCCTGTGTGTACTCTTTGAGGACTGTTATCCATAGGAGATAATTTGATGGGCAACCTGAACACAAATTTCAAGAGAGGCTAACTCCTTGACTTTTATGCCTTTATTGTGCTATAATTTACTTTTGGCCCTTCGCATCATATTTTAAACATTACCAATCACCAAATGTCAATTTCTAAAGATACGAAGATTTGGTAGTTCAGAAAATTTTCACTGCGATAATCCAACATACTGTGGCATGCAGTTTAGAAAGAAAGCCAAAAGAGAATCTTTCCAGAAATCTCACTGATTGCATCATCAGTAATGCCAGCAAGAGGCAGCTCGAAGCAGCTACTCAATTATGACAGTGCTTTGTTTGTTGTTTCATAGCATCATAGTAAGGTAAGGATCCACAGAAGGGAGTGTCCAGGAGGTGCAATTCTACCCCCAAAATTCTGGTTTCAAATATTGATTAGCTTCATCATGATTATTTGCCCCATCTTCTGTCTTCCTGAAAATTTGGTCTTTACCATATGCAATTGAGGTTAAAAATCCAGATGAGATCACCCAGCTATAGTAGTGGGTTTATTTTCATGGACATTGTATAAAATAGAATAAAAATCTCTTAAACTAATCCTAATCCTAACCTTCCACATCAACAACAGCTGTAATCAACAAACAAATTACTCCCTATGACCTTCTAATAACATAACTTCATTTCTCCGACTTCCTTACTCCCAGGCATCTTTCCAAACATGTTTTTTTGTTCATTAAAACTTCAGATCTAATAGAAATTCAACAGAAGAAAGAAGAGGAAGAAAAGAGAGGAAGGAGATGACGTACAAAGGGAACTAATGTGAATAAGAAAAGAAAGAAGAGCTCCCTAAAATAGAAAGAGGAAAAGGAAGATGAAGAGAAACGCCTTTCTCCACAGCCTAGGTACACATATGAATTTTCACTCTTTCATTATTTTTCTTTACTATCTACATTTTCTCTTTCTCTTGAGATAATTTCAGAGATATAAGTTTTTGCTTTTCTTACTTTTGAAGAGTATTCCAAACAACTGAAATTAAAAACAGCCAATAAAAAGTATTCACACCAGGTATTTCTTACAAGGACGTTTTTCATTGTACCTTGTGCTTCTATATCATTTCTATATATTTAAAATCCTAGATGACAGCTGGGTTAGTGCAATGATCAATGCATATCCATGATACTAGAAGAGGAAAATATTGTCCAAGAAGGGCCATGTGGATTCTGAAGTTTCAAGGAGAGATTTTCAGAAAATACAAGGTATAAATATTTAATTGAGACATAACACCCAACCTCAGATATTTATGCAGTGTTATTTAACACCAGGGTCGGCGGAACCGTTCCGAACCGGGCGATTCCGGCCATCCCAAATCGTACCAATGACTCACTGATACGGTTCCGGCAACAAAAACGGAATCCGTTGCCGGAGCCGGAAAAGGAGAAGAAAAGAGAAAGCTAACAGGAGGGAGGGAGAAAGAAAAGGCGAGACGCCGGCCTCTGCTGCAGAAAACAAGGCTGTGGCCGCTGACCCTGTTTCGAACAAAATAGGGTCCGGTCGCTGCCTTAAAAAAATTCGCGATTTTTAAGTAAAATCAGCAAGAGATTTGCCGACTTTACTTAAAAAACACGAAATTTTTCAAAGCAGCGGTCGCGGCCTCGCTTCCCATGGCCAAGGCCGGCCTCCAAAGGCCTCCTCCGCCGACGTCCGCCACCCTCCTCCGGCCCTCCCTCTCCCGTTCGATCTCTTTCTCTTTTCCTCTCTCTCACAGTCCCTCTCTCGATACAAGCCCGGCACAACCTATACCGAGTCATCCCGCCGGAGAACCGGTACGGTGCCCGGTATCGGTTTCTCCGACCTTGTTTAACACTCTAATTTGCTAATGTCCCTACGCCCTTACTGTAAAAGTTAACAAAAATTTATTTTAATAATTAATTATTCTTTTGAGAAAATTGTAAGAGTAAACTATTGTAAACTTTCTCCCTCCAGTTATGCTTATAATTCCCTTCTTAATTCTTAAGATATAACAGCCATTAGTGTTATATGTTGTATATGCATTGTATTTTTGCTTTGAAAAGCAATATATTTTCCTATTAATAAATATATCGTTGTTATTTCCGCCTACCAACCCCCTCACATAAATTTCCGGCCCCGCCACTTATCATATTAGTGCAAGAAAGTGGCAGTATCACGGTCATCAACTACAAATGTGCCTTCGTTTACTATTTTTCCCTCGTACTACATTCAATATCCTTTACAATCTGCAACACTATTTTGCTGTACTGCTTCAAGCCCACCAACCAAAATTTTTTTGTCTCTTAACTTTTCCTCCCTGACAATAATCATTTGCAAACAAGCGGGGAAAATTTGGCCAATAATCAAGCAATGCCATAATATGATTATAACTTCCCCATTCTTCAACTGTTTATTTTTTTCACCATCAAATGTTCGGGACCCTTTTCCAGATTAGTTAGGTTGCAAAGCTAAATAGGTGAAAATTTATGCATGCATAGAAAGAGAGGTGGAAGGCATTCTACTTCAATCCAATGATTCAAGTCATTGCACATTCCAAACTCTCTTATCTGTGTAAATCCCTCTCATTGTTGGAAAGGCTGAGAAGAATAGAAGTGGAGAGAGGAAGTAGGGAGGATCACGGCTCATGACTCATGAAGTCCACTGATCAGTGAACCATGGTTCTCAGATACCAAAAAACACCTCATTTAAAAGAGTATAGCATCCCTAAATTACTGGAAATGTAGGATCAGCAGACTCCTGAGATCCGGCAACTTTACATTCTTCCTGTCTCCACTCACCTCACTCCTTACAAGCCACATCCACATATCACACATACACAGAATTTGGAATCCAAACAGTCAGCATTTCTAAGAATACAGGAGAACCAAGTTAGAACTTCAAAAATAACCAAACGATGGTTCTGGGTTTCATACATGATCAACATGGAAAAAACTTCCTCAAAGCGGGAAAAATAAAATAATTAGTCCAGGCATTTATTCTTCCACACTTTGCCATAGACTGAAAAGCACATTCTAAAGTTTCCAATTCACTATGTTAAACAAATACAACACAATTCTGTCAGCAAAGATGGGAAAGACGCACCATTTTCAGTTTTCCACTCGATTAAGAAATTTAGAAGCTTCAAAATAGAGAGTTGTTCATGTTCAAACTCCACCTGCGTAAGGATAATAGAAATTGAGACAGTACCCATCACAAACTCGGGCAAATAGTGTAAGCCAATCTCTTTCTGTGACACCAACAAACGCTTTGACAACTCGAGAATAATCTCAGTTTTTCCCTGAAGTTTATGCTGACCGGTACATAGTGAAAGGAGAGTCTCCAATAGTTCAACAGTGCATGCTTGGGCATCCGTTGCTACCTACAGGAATGATAAGGTCAACATAAACAAAAACTCCTAATCCAAAAAATGATATCTTATTCTGAGAGCATGTCAATATTTTACAGACAGAAAATAGCACAAAAAAAATTGTACACAAATTACCAACTTCTTGTGCAAAAACGTCATATTATAAGATCAGCTAACATATGATAATAGTGCATGCTTTCCTGTTTTATAGAACTTCAACTCTGTAGCTTCCTTATAAACGTGGTTAGAATTTCAAAAGGTCAAATATAACATGTTTATCATGTTACTATAAATTCCAAAATGTCTTACTACAACCATAAAAGATTAAGTCCTGGAACAAAGTATGTAAGCCTCTTAATAATAGGCCAATAACAGACACTAAGATAAGCTCTCTCTCTTTCTCTCCATTATAATTTATTTTTGAAATGTAATATATATATGTAGACCAAAGAATAATATAAATTTTACATCGTTCCATACATGACCTGCGTGCTGCTACCAATGAATATATGAATACCATAAAGTACTTATGAAAACTTAAATTCTAAACACAATACGGTAACAGATTCCATAAAATTGAACATTCTTTATTCTAACCCAAGGTCTGCCAAATCGATCTGAACTGCCCAATTTAGGATGTAATGACCCAAACCGGTGGGGAGCTAGGTCGATAAGGCCTTTCAGGCCAATAAGTGGCCCGTACCACACTCACAACCAGCCAACACCCAATAGCAGGAGCAACCACTAATGTCAAAGGGAGCTGATAGTGATCGCAAGACTATTCCAAGACATCTACCTAGAGATATAACAAGGAGATACTGAGGAGAGATTACTAGACACCCTATCCAGAGAATACGCTCTCGCATCGCTTTTTTTGTAGAAAGCTCGACCAGCAAGAAAAAGTGTTTGGCCCAAGCCAAAAAGAGGTTGATCCACTTCATTCGCTTGGCGAATGATCTTCGCTTCGCGGGAACAACAAAAACCACCATCTCGCTCTTTCCTTTCTTCGGTGCTACCTTTTTCTTTCCAAGGGATGGGGTTGGGGTGTATAAAAACCTATTTTTTGAATCCCTTATCTTTGATACTACCCTTAGGACTCTATAAAGTAATTTAACAGCAGATAGACACAAGTTATGACAACCCTCACACGAGAGCCAAAAAGAAGGCTTTCATTAAGATAATTCGCCCATACAATAGAAGGCTTTCATTAAGATAATTCGCCCATACAATAGAACAAGGAGAGCAATCAACGCTATGGCTACTTTAGGACAATTCCCGCCTTAGGATCCCTACTGTGACAACAGCTACTACACATCCCAAATCAGAAAATGCGAGGTTTCATCAACCTGAAGCCGCTAAAGCACTCCGAACGGCCTTTGATCGCCTTCCCGCATTATGGACTATTCTAGCTGAGAGCTCTGGTTGAACAGACACTGCTGGACTGATGACCCTTCCGTGCGCTTGCTTCCCTCTTCCGAGGGTGAAGATCGACGGTCTGGTCGAACACAACTATCTCGCTCTGCTCTATTGATCGAGACCAGCTTCAGCCACTATTGCTAGGACGGGCTTACTTAGACTGAGAACAGAGATTCTTTTCTCTGCTATGCTACTTTCCTCTTTCTTCCCTAAGGGCATTCCTTTCCTTCCAATAGAGCCAAACGGTCTTGCCATCGGGTATGCACTTCTAAATTAAGCAATTGATGCCCTGATCCCGGAATAAGAGAACTTTCTCTTCCAGGTATTCACTCATCCCCTCTCAGTGGCAAGAGTGAGTAGATAGCAGAAGTTCTTCAGGGTGGTGGACCTAGTTGAACCACCCAGCAGAAATAGATAGGTAGGGGCAGCCAGGAAAGAAAGCAGTTACTCAGAATAGCAAGAAAGGAAAAGGAAAAAAAAAGCTGCAGATCCATGTGTTGACCTTGTGTTGACCTAAGCTTATACTCTCAAAACCTTAAGGCAATGGTTATGCACAAGAAAATCCCATACCTTCTACCAAAAAAAAGGGAGTTTTCAGCAGTTTCAAATGAATTAACTTGATAACATTGGAGCTTAATTGGAAAAGAACTTTCATGATTCATTTAAGAGTTCCACAAGGATTGCTTTAGTAGGGAAAATTCTTTCATAGGAATGCATTTGGAGAGTTAGGATCTTAGGGAAGGTCAACTAAAACTAAAAGGTTCAAAGGTTATAAATACTACCCAGCCTCATATAATGAGTAGATGACCTCGAGTTTGTTAATGCAACCCACAGATTCAAGGGTTCCAAGATCACTTGGAGGGGTGGCAATGGAACTTGTTATCGATGACAGGCAAAATTGTTATAATCAGATCAGTTTTGAGTGGTACTTTCCTGGCTTTATAGTAGCTAAAGTTTCTTTACTCTTCCTAAGAGTGCTTTCTCACGAGCGAAAGCCACTCAGTTGCTTGCTAAATCGAAGAGAGCAGAAGGCACCTCGCCTAACATTATAGGAGAAGGGGCTTGTGAACCAGAAATGAATTAACAAATATGAAGCAAGACCTACTTTATTCGGAGTTGTATTGGCCTGGGTGCCCTTTCACCCTAGGCCCTTTTTTCTGCTATGGGGTCTGACAAGTCTTGGCTCATCATTGCCCTCTCCAAGGCTCTCCCGTCTAATTAGTGCCTCCTCCGAGCGATCATCTCTCGTCGTCCTTCCGGCTCGCATCTTTTCTTCTTTCATCGCGAATGGTAGTACTCCTTCAGGTCTTGGCCTTGGTTGCACTTGTCCATATCGCGCATATGTCTGAATGATAAACCAGTGGCATCTGACGACCGATCACGTGCAACTCTTGCCTGGGCCAGCAACTTTTTCAATACTTGATCCCCAATTAATAGTTCAAGTCACACACTCCCATAATCCATCCTCTCTTCGAAAAATCCACTTCAACTCTTCCAGCATATATTATGGGCAATACTTTCTTACCTAGAGGAGTTATTAACAGAGTTGAACAGATGGTGCAAAACTTCCTATAGAGCTCAAACAGATCAGTCCGAAAGAATTCACCTCCTAGCTTGGGATGCAATATGTCAATCATGCTGTGAAACTACTTTTAGAGCCTCAAAAGTTTTAGAGTATGTTGATGAGAGCCAAGTATGGGGAAGATGATTTGACCAGCATAGGTAACCAATAGTGCAACTGCTCTTTTATTTGGAAGTCGGTATGTTCTTTTGCTCCCATGCTTGCCTTCACATTCAGATGGATGGTCGCGGATGGACGGACTATCAATGTAGTGAACGACCCTTGGATCTCTATAGTTCCGTTGGCGCGCTATCCATACACTATCGACTATGAGGCCCTAGATAACAAAACGGTATGTGATTTGATGGCTACTGGAATAAGAACAAGGAACAAAGGACTTATCAAACAATGCTTTGGAGGTGAGCTTTCATAGCAATTCCTTCTTTTTTTTTGGGGGGGGGGGGGGGGGGAGGGAGGATTGAGGACAGAGTCAGTGAGCTTTACGACACTCTCAAAGGCTCTCCAAGGCACCAAAGGGATGCAAGATGGGTCTGGAAGGTAGGGCTTCATCCGAGAGTGGCACTTTTTCTCTAGAAGCTGGCTTGGGATAGATTACCATATAGAAGGATTCTACACCACCGAGATATTCTTATGTCCTCTACTTTCATAGAATCCGTTGACCATGTACTATTTGAGTGCCCCATAGATTTACAAATTTGGATACAATTCTTCAGTTAATTGACCCTAACTATCCATCCTTGGAATTTAGATGCTTTCTTCCAAATCATTAAGAGGGGCAGTCTTAGATTCATTAATGATCAGAAGTCTGTTTACTGGAGTTGTACTGCATATTACAATTAGTTGGCTAGAAATAAAAGAATTTGAAAATGTAAGTGAATGCCCTCTTGTTAATGTATTGAGAGCCTTTCATCACGCCCCAGACTTCATGTAGGCTAGATCACTAGAGAGATTTTTGGGTGTTAGAAAAATCTGGGTTCTACACTTGCAAGTTCTGCATCCCATGTTGTTTACTTCACTTGGTAACCCACTTCGATGGTGGTGTGAAGAACAGGGTCAGGTTGGTGGAGCGGGGTTTGTCATTCAGGATTCCAGATCAACATTTGTGGCAGGAGGTGGCTCGTCCCTGTTTGATACAAAAGTCCCACTGGCCAAAATAAGGGCTATATGGGAAGGTCTGGTATATGTCATCACTATTTTATAGGCGGACCACATCATTTTAGAGGGAGACTCTAGGATAGTTATATCCTGGATCACTATAGAGTTGCAAGTTCAAATATCTGATCATCCACTGATAGTGGATATTTGAAGACTCAAATCGAGCATCACTTCATGTATTGTGAGGCATATTTTCTGGGAGGCCAACAAAGCGGCTAATTGGGTGGCTTCCTATGCGGTAGAGTATACTGGCATGGAGCTATGGAAAACCTCTTATGCTTTGTCGGGACATCTTTGGGACATTCTAGTGACTGACGCGACTGCATGTATTTACTCGAGTTTTGTAAGGCAGCCGATACAATAAAAAAAAGGTTATAAATAGGGACTATCTAGAGGAAGGATGGAAAGATTAGGTGATCATGATGGAGACGTGGAAGAAAATTATTGATGTTAGAGTTTTTTGAATCTAAGTGCATTAAGACAACTTCCCTCTATGAGGATTCAATAAAGGGTGCAAGAACATGTCAAAGTTAAATTGCAACTAGATCAAAGGTGTGCTGAGATGACAAAGGATTATTTAGCTTGACCTAGATTTGTTGTTAACAACCCTTATGAAATGTATAATTTGGAGATAGAAAGGAAAAAAAGAAAGGAGAGAAAGAATGAAAAAAGGAAGCCTATTATCTTCTTTTTATGGTGGAATGGTATTTAGACACAATGCATGTTTTTTCCACCCCTTAAATTTTTCATTACAATCATCAAATCTGATGGCTTTCCATTCAACTTCTCTTGCAATGCACCATTACTTTCATAATATGATTCTTTAGATTGTTTAGTTTTCCTAATCTCTATGTTCCTTAGTTTTGAATTCATTGTTATCCAGCTTACAAAGAATTATTGCACTGTCCTGTGAGCCTTCTTGCTTAGTTGGAGTTATCAAATAAGAACTGATCGGGAGTAGCATTTTGTTTAGAGGGCTTTATCATATTTCTTGGAGCTTTTTGTACCCACTATTGTTATGGCCACAAAAAATAAATCATTTGTCTAGTAGCATACTCACTTCCTATTCCTTCAAGTAAAAGGATCAACTTTTTACCATGTGTCCTAATGAAGTCTTAAAAATGAATGAAATGTGTACTATAGTCCTACTTGAAAGTTTACATGTCTCTATTATCACAATCTATTCTCCTTCATTGACTATATAAATACCCCATATAGACCCCTACATAAATGTGGCTAGCATTCCTTAGCCGCCCGTTTGTAATGTGTACAACGGACATCCAAGTAATTAGCAATTATGAATCAATGTTTGATGAAAATCCCTCATATCACCAACTTTAAAATGTTATATTGATTGAGGTCCCTTCTAAGACCCAACTCTACAATTTTCTAACCCTAGGATTCTGCATCAAATTGATCCAGAACTAACTTACAAAAATCCAAGACTAACTCTCCCATTGAAAGGATTAGGATGTTTCGGATATGGTATAATCCACATAAGAAGGATATAATTGTCAGTTCTTGTAAAGGCATCATATATCATGCCTATAAGTGCGATGTAGCAAATAGGTAACTAAGATGCATATAAGCATGCAACAAAGTCCAAGGCCTATACAAATATAGTAAAATTTGTAATTTGTTAAAACACCTGAAAAATAAGAATGAAAGATCCTTCTACATAGAAATTGTGAGAAGGCTCTAAAAGGCTTAGCTTATGTTTATGAAGATTTAGCTCTCTTGTTTTCCAGAAATACAAAGAATATGAGATAAGGCTTGTTGTAATGGTTATGGTTAGTTATCATCAAAGATATCTTCAATGTTCTAACAACAGTTCTCATTTAATAGATGTTCATGTTTCATTAGCATGCATCATGACTGTTCAAGATTACATAGTCTAGAATATATACTTTTAAAATAAACTACCTTCCAGCAACTAGTCAATTTCTACGCCTAGGCAGACTTTCTTTACTTTTGAATGTTTAAAAAAAAAAAAAAAAAAATCTCATCTATAAAAAGGGTGAAGAGGAGATGAAAATACAGGCAATCGAGAATCTGTCACCAACTTTTTTCTCAAAAAAGTAGAGGAAATAAAGAAACAAGTGTCTGAATTGGTCAACATCTAATCACAAGACAACATCAAACATGTCATCTCATAAATCATGAATGAAGGATAAGCTTCTTAGCTAGGAGACCTTTTTTTATTATAAAATGATGGCTCACTTTTTACATGCTTAGCACTCTCATGCCGAAATATATTTAAAAACTACATATCACATTAAGGTTTTATTATTGTCTGCCTAGAGACATTGCAAAGTACACTTTGTTTACCAGAACAAATAGAACTTCAGTTTTAGAGATTTCCACGAGAATAACAAATGTTTTGAGGAATGCTATTGACAAATCTCTAAACGTTGTGCCTTTCAAGAGTGAAACTTACAAATTTTTGGTGCATATGACAAATTGTTTCACCACCTCTTGAAATGCACAATCAGAAAAAATGGCTCTAAATTAAAACTAAAGACCAACTTACTTTGAAAAATATTGCAAACGAAATTCATAAAAAAAGAAAAAAGAAATAAGGACTAATGGTTATGTTTTACCCTTTCTAGACTTCAACTCAAATTACTTTGTTAGGTTATAGCACTTGCATATTTCTACTTAGCCCCGCATCAGTTATAGTTGTGCATTGACACTTGTAAAAGTTCCACCACATCTTGGATTCTTATAGACAAGGATATTCAAGGAACCTTGTAAACTAACACCTTGTATGACACAAAGTGGGGGAGAGGAAAGAAGACAAGCAAAACAAAAGAAGTAAAGAAAAGGAAGAAAAGTGAACCTCAAATGCAAGAGAAGAGAAGAGAAAGAAAAGGGGAGTTTCTCTTTTCTCGGAATCTCTCCACTTATAGAGATATTAAAAAGGATAACTCAGAGACAAACCTCTTCTCCATTTCTCCTCTCATCTCTACTCGCTTTATTATCCAAAAGGCAGAGATCGATCCTCTCCTCTTTTCTCTACATACTCTCTCATCCCTTTCTCTTCTCTTTTCTCCAAATGTCACAATCCAAACAGACGGTAAATCTCAAAAGAAATTATTAACTTTCATATATATCAATGTCTTCCTTCAAAACCACTAGATTCTTTCAGAAGATTATAGGGATACGACTATAACAAGAACTTAAACATTTATCCCGTATGAGCCAAATAAAAGCCAACATGGTGACATTACACAAAACTTTGATGAGTGCTTCTTAGGATTTGGACAGAAAGATATGCTACAACGCCAGAAAATATACATGTCCATAATGAGAAAGTAATTAGGTGCTTGTTAGAAACAAAGACCTGACTAACTACAGGGTGCACAGAAAATACCATTTTAGTAGAAATTATTTTCTTCAAGAGCACCATGAATGCATCCACCAAATACTCAGCACAAGCAATGAGGTACTTAAAATCCTGCACAAGTTTTTTGAACATAGGAAGGCATAATAAGAGCCTCAGTGAAGTTATTTTTCAATTTGTCAGTGTAAATTTTTCGGGAGTATACAACAGAAAACAGAAAAAAGCTAGTGTGGTGGCACCATACTAATAGTTCCATAAAGTATCTAAAGGAAGCCCTCTCAAAACACAACATAAACTTGAAGATAACAATCTCAATTCTTTACACACCAATATCCTTGCAGATAATCTTCTGCCTGCAGGTCAACTTGTTTTAAACCATAACCAATAATTGACATATGAACTTGCCAGTAAAAGATTTTATTAAAACCATGATGTCAAATGTAGGAGTCTCCTACATGATCATGCACTAGCACAATTAGAATATGAATACAAGAATGAAAACCGTACCTCTTCATTACTGCAGGGGAAGTATTTTAGGCATCCTGTGAGAAGCTTCATAATGCAAGCAGCTTCAGACAGAAACGAGCAAGACAATGATGCGATCGACGATATCAAATCCCTCGCAAAAGATGAGGATTGTTTTCGTAGAACAGAGTATGTGAGAAATGGCCTCAAGAACCTCGAGACGTCCTCCATCCCAACGGACTTATTCTGTGCGATGAACAACATAACTTGCTGTATGAGCTCTGCCTGCACCTCTGCCTGACATGAAAGAACCTGCCAGACAAGACAAAACAACAAAATAAAATTGGCAACATCCAGAATATGGAATACTTCAACAGAATTTAGATCATATGCTGCCTAGAAGATAATCAATCCACTGAACGGTAAAAATCAATGCATAAGTAGCTGCAGCTCAGAGTGAGACCATGTGCCAAAAAAAAGGGAATATCAAATACAAAAACAGCACATGGAATAGATGATCGTAGATGCAATATCAGATTCCAACCATCCAAAGATCACCGACGGATCAAATGATGCCAAGAACCTTGAAAAAGTTCTAAGAAAAATGGAAAAGCAGAAGATTGGGATCATGCGCCCGAGATTCTTGAATTTGCAGCCAAGAATCGGAAGCTTAAAATCCGGAAAGCCAAGAAGACAAGGGTATCAAGAAAACAGACAATCAAGAACAATTATTAGACCATCAAGAAATGAGGAGAGAGAGAACCTTGACGAAGGGATGGAGCTCGACGGGATCGAAGCGGCGGCCCCACGAGGGATCGCTCTTGAACGCGAAGCGGACCAAGAAGCCGATCCCCTTGATGAAGACGGTGGCGAACCGTGGATCGCAGCCTTCGAGGCCGGACTGGAGCTCGACGAGGCCGGCGGAGGCAGTGAGGTGGCCGTCGCGGACGAGGAGGCAAAGCTCCCGGACGGCCTGGTCGGCGACGGCGGCGGAAGGGGAGTGGAGGCAGTGGGAGAGGGCATGGTGGCCAGGCCCGGAGTCCAGGCCGAGGGGAGTAGGGGCCGCGCGAAGCTTCTGGAAGATGGAGACAACCGCCAGGCGCTGGAAGGAGGGCTGCGGGACACGGGTTTTCTCGAGAAGAGGAGCGTAATAGGACTCCATTCCCGCTCTCCCGCTCGCTCTCTCGCCTCGGGAGGTAGATGTGGGGCTTGCTTTTAAAGCGACTCAGGAGTAGGGCTGGAAGTGGGCTCGGGCCGACCCGAAGCCCATCGGGTCGGGCCGCCTGCGGGCCGGGCTATGGGCTAGACCCAATAAATGTTGGGCCGGGTTCGGGCTGTAAACTTAAGCTCAATTTTATTTCGGGCTGGGCTCGGGTTTCCCATTGGCCCGGCCCGGGCCCGGACCAAGCCCGAGCCCAATGCCAGCCCGAACCAAGCCCAAAATCACGGGCTCACGGCCCGAATTGCATTTGGGTAACCCGAGCGGGGGAGGCCGTCGAATTATCAGGGTTGGCCATTTGGGGATTTTATCAGGGTTGCGGGTTGCCGTCTTGCCGAATCGCGATTTGCAGAGGGCCAGAGCTCGTCGACCGTCGTCGTCGTCGTCTAGGGTCCGGTGGAGGCATCGTCGGCTCGTCGGTGGCGGCTCGTCGAATGCAGAGGCGAGACGAGAGCGGGGGAGGCTCGTCGGCGGCTCGTCGAGTGCTAGGGTTTCTCCGCTCGTCGTCGTCGGCTCTCAGGTTAGGGTCCCTCTGATTTTGATGTTTTCCAGTGTTGATTTTGGTGAGCTAATAGCTCAGTTGTCTATATATTCTTCTCAAGTAAGTTCATACTGTGCAAAAAAACAGCTATTTCATCAAATAAAACCCCAGCTGAATTCATTGGCTTATTTGGTACCATAGAGTAAGGCATAACGATTTAACTCTAATAGAAATGATGCTTTGCAAGGTAAGACTTGCTTCGAAGCAAAGTTTCAACCTTGGGGTCTTCCAGTTATGACAGACCCATGGACTACGAGTGAGCTATTAATTTCAGAACCGAGTCCTGCACTGCATACTTCTGGGATGGAATGGCGTCTGGGTATTGGGTGGGATGACAAAAATGTAGTAGACTAGTAGTGAATAGCTAGAAGTGGCATCGGTTGACAAAATTGCTTGAGGTTGTTTTTTTCTAAATATATGTAATATTGTGCATTTGATAAATGCTGTATATAAAAGGATTTTTTTTTTCACTTCACAGTCTACCAACATGAAATTCATTATGTCCCACAATAGTTTTGATGGTCGAAGGGGTAATATCAGTTTTGAATTCTTGAAATGGCCTTTACGGGTCAAAGCACATGGCACCAAGGCTTGCTGAATCTAATATATCTCCAACTTTGTCAATAACAAGAGTTTTAAATTTTCGTACATATCTGATGCTATAGGTTAAATTTGTCATATTTATTTTGTTATTTGGGCAGATTATTTTTACTAATGTCTCATTCTAAAGTGGGTGAAAATGAGACTGTTGAAGATTTAAGGAATGAGGATGATAGAAATGAAGATACTGCTGAAAATGTTTGTGACAATTCTTTTAGAAAAAGATCTTGGGTATGGAATCACTTTATCGAGGAAAAAAATTCTGAAGGGTCAATAGCTAAGTGCAAATATTGTAAAAAAGTTTTAAGTGGGAGCACTAAAGGAGGAACAAGTCATCTAAAACGCCATCTTGAAAATGTTTGCAAGAAGTATTAAAAGAATCTGACTAATCAGTTGCTCTTACTATCAAGTTCAAAAGATCCGATAAAGTGTTTCAAATTCAATCAAGAAGAGAGTAGAAAAATCCTTGCAAAATTTATTATATATGCTGAGCTTCCATTTCGTATTGTTGAGCACACTGTTTTTCTGGATTTTATAAGATCTCTTCAGCCATTATTCAAAATTATGGGTCGTAAGACTGTAAAACATGATTGTATGGCTTTGTATCAAGAAGAGAGGAAAAAATTGCATGATGTATTCAAGAACCTAAGTTCTCGGGTTAGTTTCACTACTGATATTTGGACATCAAATCAGAAAATTGGTTACATTTCTTTCACAGCACATTATATTGATTCTGATTTTACTCTGCATAAGAAGATTATTAGTTTCAAGAAACTTCCATACCCTCACACCAGCTTTGCAATTGAAGATGCTGTAAAAAAATGTCTTGTTGAATGGGAATTAGATTGTAAAATATGTGCTATTACTTTGGATAATTGCAGCACAAATGATGCTGTAATGAGAAGGCTCCAAGATCACTTTTGTTATTCAATGTTGTTTAGTGGGGAGTACAGTCATATTAGATGTTGTGCACATATATTAAATATTATGGTTCAGGATGGAATGAAAATCATTCATGAAGCTATTGAATGTATAAGAGAAATTGTTAGATATGTCTCTACATCCCCATCTCGAATGCAAGCATTTAATGAAATTCTACAGCATATGAAACTTCCTGCTAGAAAAGGACTCACTTTGGATGTTCCTACAAGATGGAATTCTACTTATGAAATGTTGCATGATGCACTTGGTTATAAAGATGCTCTTATTAGATATGCAACTGAGCATTCATGTGTATGCCCCACCAATGATGAATGGAAAAAGGCTTCTATAATTCTTAAATTTTTAGAAGCCTTTCTTGATGTCACTAAAGTATTTTCTGGTTGTAAGTATCCCACATCCAATTTATACCTAAAAGAAGTTTGGGAAATTAGGGCTTTGTTGATGGATGAAAGTATCGATACTGATGAAACAGTGAAGCAATTAACAAATGAGATGCTAAAGAAGTTTAACAAATATTGGTCTCAGTGCAATAATTTGTTGGTAATTGCTTTTATTTTGGATCCCAGATCAAAGTTGATATTTGTAGAGTTTTGTTATCAAAAGGCATTTGAGTTGGAGGAGTGCGAGAAAAAGATTGATGATATTCGTGCTTGTCTTTTTAAATTGTATAATGAGTATGTAGATGCAACAAGAATGCATCCCTCTATGAGTTCAAGTGAGCGAACATCTAATTTTGGTGGACAAGGTGATATAAGTTCAGTTTCTTCCACACAAAAAAAATTGGTATGGATTTTGCTCAATTTAGAAGTCAGAGTTCTTCAAAACGCCCTAAGAGATCCGAGTTGGATAGTTATTTGGATGATGATGTGCTTCTTGATTTGGAGAATAAGGAGTTTGACATCTTGGCTTGGTGGAAGAGCAATGCAGCAGTCTATCCTATACTATCAAGAATGGCTCAAGATGTTCTAGCTATTCCAGTCTCCACTGTTTCATCTGAGTTAGCATTCAGCACTGGTGGTAGAGTTGTGGATCAGTATCGAAGCTCTTTGAGCCTTTCTACCGTAGAAGCCTTAGTGTGTACCCAAGATTGGCTTCGTGAACAATATGATGAAGGTATATAAATCTTTTAAATTTATCTAATATTTTTTATTTGCTTATTATACTTATAATTTAAATATTTATGATTGATTTGTGTGTTAACAGTTGCAAATTGCTCGAGTTCTGTAACGTTGAATGTAGATGACGACACCCTGGACTCCTGGAGTGGGCAATTTGGGAGAACTGAATGACGATACCCTCATCAGATCTAGTTCATACCTAAAGTATCAAGTATCAAGTATGTTTGTTGATGGAGTATTTTTATGTGGATCATGATTATTTGTTGCAAAATTTTATGAGAGTTGTATGTTTTTGAACTGCAGGCCTGAAGCTGACTTCAGGGGGTTTCTCTATTACATGGATATGATGAATATATTATTGTGCAGGGAACAACGACTTCAGGCCGATGATTTTTTTTATCCTCCTGTTTTTGATGTAATCCTTTTGTTTGGTTTCAGTTGTATCGTTGCAGTTGGTTGCATGGAATGAATTTTTTTGCAAGTTATCTTCAAACCATCAGATGCTATTTTGTTAATGATCTGTCTGATTGCCTACTTGGTCCATCTCATATTTGATTTAAGGCCCTGTTTGGGGGAGCTGTTCACAGTAGAGCTATTAGAAGTAGAGCTGTTGGAAGTAGAGCTATCTGAAGTAGAGCTGTTATAAAAAGCTGTTTGCTGTTTGGTAACTACATTCGTAAAGTGCTGTGGTACTTTGTTTTGTGTTTGGTAAACAAACTGAGAAAGTACTTTTGTATGACAAAATTACCATAAAGGACATTGCATAGTATTATACAACAGAACATAATAAAACATAACATAAATTAATACATAAATATACGATATAGTATAATATTATTGTAATATAAAATAATATTATGTTGATATAGCATAATAGTAATATAATTATTAGAGTAAATTAATATTTGGTAATATAACATAATATTAAATTATTTAACATAACATATTAATGTATTATGATATAATGTAATATATATTATATTTATAGTATAATACAATAATAAAAGTATAAAATATTATAATTATTAGTATAAATTAATTTCTCATAATATAACATAATATTAAATTATTTAAAATAACATATTAATGTATTATAATGTAATGTAATATATTACAATATTTATAGTATAATACAATAATAAAGGTATAAAATATTATAATTATTATTATAAATTAATTTTCCATAATATAACATAATATTAAATTATTTAAAATAACATATTAATGTATTATAATGTAATGTAATATAATATAAAATTTATAGTATAATACAATAATAAAGTTATAAAATATTATAATTATTAGTATAAATTAATTTTCCATAATATAACATAATATTAAATTATTTAACATAACATATTAATGTATTATGATATAATATAATATGATATTATATTTATAGTATAATACAAAAATAAAGGTACAAAATATTATAATTATTAGTATAAATTAATTTTCCATAATATAACATAATATTAAATTATTTAATATAACATATTAATATATTATGATATTATATTTATAGTATAACACAAAAATAAAGGTATAAAATATTATAATTATTAGTATAAAATAATTTTTCAAAATTTTTCATAAAATAATTTTCCGCGGTCCAGGGGCTCTTCTTCGTGGTCCATGCTCGAGGAGGACCTTAGCGTGGGCCGCGAGGTTGATGATAAAAAAAAAACAATAGATTGATTTTGGAAGGTATGGAAAATGATTAAAATTTTTTTCTTCTAAAATGTGGTTCAAGAGATACATACAAAAATTAAAAAGAAAAATACCTTTTCTTATGGAAGGGAGTTTGACGGCTAGGGTTCTTGGCTCCAGCAGATTTTTAGGTTTATAAAGGGACAAACTATGTAATTATGTTATTTTAATATGGGCATTTTTGTCAAAAATACAGCTTTCCGAAAAAGCTGAAATAGCTTCCTCCCAAAAGCTCCAAATTGGAGCTTCCTTCCAAAAGCTGTTTTCAGCTTCCCGCAAAAGCTGAAACAGCTTTTTGAAAAATTTACCAAACATAGTTTTTCATCTAAAAGTACTTTTGGAGGGCCAGAAAGTGCTTTCTGGCCTTCCAAAAGCTCCCCCAAACAGGGCCTAAGTTGAGTAGGTTGTTTGCTTGTCGACATTTTTGCTTGTATGTTTTCATGTACTTGTATTTGCACATACACCTCTGTGAAATTGTCCTCTGTGCAGCCGTGCAGGTAATCTGTCATTTGAGCGTATTAACTTTACCTCAGCAATGCAATCCAAAGGTACGGGCTCCTTACTATAATACTACTACACATTTGTCGAAGCATGTGTATGCACGCCTCCACACATTATTTATGCTTGTGCTGAGATGTACAATGTCTATACTTTCTTGAACCAGAGCACAATAATCATTTTTCTGCTATATAAGAATAGTCTCTAATGCTCTCTCTATTTGGAAGTAATCCCTTTCCTTCTTCTTTTATCAAAATATCTGTCACTTTTAGAGTATGATCATCAGATACCAGCTTTTGAAACATGACGCCAACCTGTAATTCGAATGGAGAAAGCATGTGAGACAAGCATAAATAGGAGGTAACCAATAATCCATGTAAGACAAGCAAAATAGACAATTTGCTTATATATCAACATCTTGAACAGTACACTCTATAGGAAGTCCTCTGAACAATTTGGCATAAGAAATTCCATGCTCTGAGTTTTCCTGGAAAAGTCCTTGGGGCTTTCCAAATTATTTGGCTATTTATTCATCTCAGCCAGCCGACTGTAAGCCAATTTAATGTTATAGTCCCTCTCTAAAAAGCAATAATGGTTTGTTCTTGTTTCTACCATCAAGAAGGATTGTCTCTGTCCCACCCTCAATGTCCTTTGGAGTACCTGAAGTCGCATGTTCTATTACCCCATGGCCCATATTAGCTTTTGAACTCTGGATCGGGCCGGGCTCGTCATCGGGCTGGCCCAAACGGGCTCGGGCCGGGCTCGGGCCGGGCTCGGGCCTCGTTCCTTTAAAATTGTTCGGGCTCCGGCCCGGCCTGAAGTCCGGAAAAAAATTTCGGGCCAGGCTTGGGTAGGGGTTTGGCCCGGCCCGGCCCGGCCCACTTCTAGCCCTACTCAGGAGATGCGGAAATAATTATGCGGAAATAATTATGCGGAACCAATTATGCTTACTGGAATCCGGTGAACTACCACCGTGTTGTACTCTATTGTTATTTGTTTCTGAAGTTACTTTTTTTTTTTTCCTTTTATGTTTTATCCTTGAGATTTCGAGCGTGCACCCAGCCCCTACACTTTGCACGTGCACGTGCTCTCTGTTGTTCTGGCTCTCCCTGCTGTGGTCTTTCTTCTTTTTTTTTTGGTTTTGTTTGTTTTTGGTAGAATTGTTGCGGTCTTCTTTGTTGTGGTCTACTTTGTTCTAATCTACGAAACTCACTGACAATCGTCTGTTTCTGTTTTTGTTGTGGATTACCATAAAGCGTAGCTCTTAAAAATGGGTTGTGGATAAAATGTACAAGAGCAGTCGCTAGCAAATTCAATATATTTTTTCAAAAATTTATAGTTTTATGAGTTTATGATTGACAGTCATAGGATTTCAAATGTAAATGAAGCTCTTCAAAAAATTTTAGTTATAGAACATTCAAGTTCTTCGGACAACTTTTACAGAACGCAACCATTGCAGCATTGGTATTGGGCAGTAGGTAAAATATATGGTAATTGCTATCGAGTTTAATCATCCTTATCACTGTTCCATGAATTTATTATTGATGGATATAGGATTTCAAATAAATGAAGCTCTTACTAGAATATGTAGCCTTTCCATCAAAGGTGGAGGAAAAATTTTACAAGAGTAATTACCATCAAGCCTTGTTATGCTCTTGAAAATTCATTGATTGTGACTTTATTAATTGATAACTATAGAATTTCAATTGTAAATGAGGCTATTTAAACATTTCTAAAAAAATAAAACTCTTTAAACAATTGTTGTCTGCTACCATTTGCCAACTTTCTTCATCTTTCAACGTAGTGTCGGGCCGGAATCAGCAATGTCACATAATGTAGGGAGCGTACCATGTTGATTGCTTGGGACCAACAAAAATTATATGGGCGGGCACCATAATATATCACATTGGACAAGACTCTTTTTTTCCCTTGTTTCCTCTTACACCCATCTTAACGAGGAAACACAAAAGTCAAATAAACACAAAAGTCAGATAAAAATACAACTTCTTCTGCTAACGAAATCTATCAATTTCATAACTTAAAAAAGGTTTAAAAAAAAAAAAAACGTGCCAATAAAGACTATATGCAAAGAAGGACCATCATATCCTCTTTCTTCTTCATCAAATGATATACATTCAATGGCTTCATGATATACACTGTAAACTTCTTTGATGCACACCTGATAGCAACTCAATGCATATTTTTAGATAAATCGATATATAATTTCCTAAATATGATATTTACCGGTACTTAATATATAACTAGTTGATATATACCTAGCAATATAGTCATCCAACATCCTAATATATATTTCTGGATAATTTAATACATAGTTTTTAAAATATGATGCTCGTCAATATATATTACATGATCAAGTAATGCATACTCGTCGGTTTTTTGATACATATTGTAAGTTTTTATAATACATATCCAACAACAACCCAATACTTACTTTTGGGTAAATCAGTATATAGTTTCCAGAACATAGTATTCACCAATACACACTATATGATCAGATGATACACACATAACAAAATAGTCATTCAAGTTCCAATATACACTTTTAGATAAATTGATACACAATTTTTAAAAGAAAGGGATAAAGAAATTAGAGAGGAGAAAAAAGACTTACGAATGAGAGAGACAGCTTGATGAGAAAGAAAAATGATGAAAATGATTTTTTCCTCATTCATGATCTCTCTTCGGTCGTGCAATTTTCTTTTTTTTTTTCGAAGTTAGAAAACTGACAAACTTCATCAGTAGAAATCCTCTAATCTTTATTTGACTTTGGATTTTCTTTAAGATATAGGCAAGAAAACATGTCAAAAAAAAAAAAAAAAAGAGTCCTACCCCATATTTTCTTATATAGTTCTTATATAGTGCCCGCCCAATATGACTTTTGTTGGCTTGGGACTGCTTTGTACCAAATGACCGACGAGGCTCAGTAAGCCCACCAAGGCTCCACTAACAAATAGAACACTATACACGTCATATACAGGAACTATATATATATATATATATAATATTATATAAAAATATTATATATATATATTATTTTACAAGGAACCATAGCCAAACAGAAACACTTTTACATTGTAAATGACAACTTACCTGTCGTTAACAAGGCTAAAGCCCAGCCTAAGAGGGAAAAGAAAGGAGCAAAACGAAAAATCGATCCTCATCAAAATAGGTAAACAAAAAGGAGATGCCTCAGTTAAGGGACGACAGCCGTTCGATGAAAAGTTTGAAGGTCTCGTCCCGATCCAGCATGCTAACCCGCACATATTTCGGCTCCGCTCCGAAGTGCCTACCGCTCCTAGTAAGTATTCCATAGCTCCTTAGAAAGCCCTCGCAGTCACTTATCCCCTCCTTTTCGCACTTCAGCCATGCAAAAGCTACAAACAGTGGAGAAGAAAGAGACGAGAAAAGAACTTTAGATCAAATATGAGCAACTTTAGCATATCTTCTTCCATCAATACTACTAAACAGAGTCCAGCCATAATTATTTACCCGAACTTCAGTTAGATTCCTGTAGTAAAATTGAGTAAAAATCTAAACCTTTATGCTAAAAAAAACAATGAAGATTGATAGCATATTTCCTGGAGAAGGATTCTGATAGCATATTATGCCATCAAAATTAATAATTTATCATTGTATTAAAACATGGCAAGACTAAGATGTGACAGAAATCCAACATACCTAATAGATTCCATCTGGATGTGCCATAAAAGCTAATGAGATATCTCAAAGGCGCCACATTCTTTGGATTATTTTACAGAGGATACCTACCTGTCTTGCAAGGGTACTTTTAACAAAAATGCATACGAAATCATGAACACCGACGGGACCAAAGGAATCAGTGTTTACATTTTTATTTTATTTTATTTTATTTTTGCCTTGTGGGTGCTCATCCCACTTCGAATCCTACCAAGCTTGTCTCCACAACCGGTAGGGAAACAGTTTACTATTCTCGATTTCACGTGGAAGGAAGCAAACTGGTTTATGAGGTATTTATGAGATCCCAAACTAATTCAGCATTCCAAATTTAATCGTTGGAAGATGGAAAAGAAAAAAAGGTACACAACGGCTAAATTTGCATACCAGGGTTGGTTCCGGTCCTCTCTCCAGTAAAGTTGCAGGTGCTAGAGGGAAACTCAGGTAGGCTGAAGATGCCTGAGGCCTTAACAGCTTCCCGCAACTTCTCCCACCGCATGGTCATGAGAGATCGGCCATAGTCAAAGAGCTTGTAAGTGTTCTCGGTGTTAGGGAGCTCATAACCATCTGAGACCACTTTAAGAATCTTTGCCGCTCGGAGCTGCGAGTCCTTGGACACTCCGATAGTATTCAGCTCTATGAACTTTACCATCTTCTTAGCAACATCTTTATCCTTCACTATAGCCCACCTGCTCACCAGAGACCATCCTAACTAGTGAACTTCAACTCATCAGAAACAATGTGAAACAAGCGAGATTTAACTAACGCGGTCCTATGGTAAATAAACCGGGAAGAGGGATAATTAAGTACCCAAGTCGGGTTCCGGCATGGCCGGTGCTTTTTGAGACGGTGAACAGCGTAATATCATGGTCTGCTGCACTGCTGATGGGAGTGTATTGAGGCCAGTAGTAGGCCAAGTCATGGACTGTCTTTCCGGCCTCAGAGTTCAGCACGGCCTCCCTGATTGAGCCATCAGGGTTGTTGGGGGAACAGACCAGCTCAATGTATTTGCCACCCTTGTACGTGTATGCATCCCCAGCCCACCGGAAAAGACCGGACCGAAGGTAGTCTGTCACTGCTGGGTAGGACTGCAATTTAGAAGCAAGACAAGCTTAGTTCACAGGTCGCATTCCCACCTACCAGTTAGTCCATATATATAAAGCAACAGAGCCTCCTAGGCTTACACTGCTTATGATCAAGAAAATAAATCATCAGGAACATTACAAAGATCAACTTGCTTAGATTATGGTGCTCGCTGCGAGCATGTCCATTAGAGTGGTGTCCATCAGACAAGTAGATGGGACGTGCAAATGTAGTAAAAACTGGACGCGCGAAATCGAACTTGGTGTCGTAAACCAAGAACACAAGTAAGTGGAAGGCATCAAGCAAGCACCAGAAACTTTCACGACGAACAAACTCCCACACCAAGTCAAAAGAAGGGGGGATATTGCCCTATCAGTCAGTCAGTTCCTTAGCCATGCAGTTTGTGGGCATATGATTCATGTCTGGTCGATCAACTCGACCAGGCTCTAGAAATTAAATTCAATTAATTTACTAGAAACAAAGTAAAGCGACACATTATGGTTGCTCTCTAGTAGATATGCATTAGTTAGATGATTCATGTGCGTGAATTGAAATACAAATCACATCACATGTATCCCATAGAACTAGGAAACATGCACGCGGTCGGTCATGTTACCCAGCAACATGCTCGGTACCCATGACATTGGTTTGCTCGACCTTCACAGACATGACTGTCACGACATCAGAAAGTCCACTAAGACATCAAATGCAAACCAAAGTTAAATTGGAAGACATAACATGAGAAACCTCAACTAACTTCAATTAAAAAAGAAGTCCTAACCAATGCTTTTCTACTCTTCAGCACTGCGCGTCACATGCACAGAGAGGGACATAAATGGAAGAGTCAGGGACATAGAGGCAGGCCCAGAAAGATACGGTCCACCATCGTTGTATCTATATCACGTGCTTCCCTAATTTCTTAACGAGGAATGATATGATGGTGACACTGCCCACTAACTAAAGAGGCTGCCATACTTTCCCCTATGTTAAAAAATAGAAAAAGCCGAAGGAGCACAAATGAGTACTTTAGTGGAACACTTGCTGCATGTAAATCCTGTTTAAAGAACACAGCTAGCGCCTACAGTTTTGTTGCTTAATATAATTTTGGTAGAGCTGAGTTTTAAGCACCAAAATATTAAAATTCCAATATATTTCGTTCATGTAATGAGCTCACCGAGTAGTAGGGGACGGCAGAAACAACGTTGATGGGCTCGGAGGTGTTGGAGGGAGATAAAGCATAGAGTGCAGCCTGGAAGAGCTGGGTCGAGCCAGTACCGACGACGATGAAGCGATCCTCGGTCACAGCGTTGCCTATGAGGCTGTGGAGGCGCCGGACCTCGTGGGCAAACTCAGGCTCCAGAAACCAGCATACGTTGGTCACATCTGAGAAGTAGCTCATGGTTTGCCATGCCGGAATCACGATGCTGCCTCGGTCGCCCATCCACATCCAAAATGACTCGAACATGGTCGGATCTCCACTGCATCAGAGTTTACATTAAAGGGCAAAGGTTTGAATTTCAGGACAAAATGCCGTGATGCATTAAAAGTTCAAAAAGAAATCAGGCAACTGAAGAACACAAAAAGATCGGCAAAAAAAAAAAAAAATGCACCAAGAAAAACAAACAAGTAATCACGTAAAAAGAAAATCCTGAACTATTTTGGGGGGTTTGCATTTTTTTTTTTTACTTTAAATTAGTACAACCGGATTACCAAACTTTTAAATTCGTTCAATTCCGATCTGCGATGTCACATAAGACATCATCTTTTTCGGTGCAATCATATTGTCACGGTAGCCAGATATAATACATGAAGGTAAACGAATTTAAAAGTTGGATATCTAAGTTCACTAAAATAAAAATCAGAAAAAAAAATTAAAAATTCACAAATAGTTTAAAATTTTTTGCGTCATTTTTTCAAAAACAAACTGAATACCCTTATCAATACCATAAAAAAGAATTATTGAGAGAATCAGTTGGTTGAGAAAAAACAGCCTCCGTTTGTACAGCTACTGCATCAATTCGAAAAATATAAAATATCATGATTTGAGTAACCACTTGTACAGGCAAAAATATAGATAAGCGAATCAACATGGTAGCTGGTCATTCCATCTTATGAAGTATCGTTTAGCGACTCTTCCATAGTTCTTTTTTTTTTTTTAATTTATTTGTAGGCCGGTGAAATAACTGCCCTCAACCGCCCGGAAGAGCTTCATTAACACCAGCATGGGAGATATCCTAAGTGGTGGGCCCCACCAATAGCCATTGCCGCGGAGGCCTGAATTCGAATCTACGGTCGTGATGGTAACAACGAACAAGAATTTCAACTTCAACCCTCTTCAACCTATCACAAGCACCCGCGAGACATCACACCCATTGGGAGCCACGATCCCGTCACCGTCTCCTCAACCTTCGCCGAGGGGATACGACCAAAACAACGGAAAAAGAAACGAAAAGGAAAGGCGAGAGGGCGGTAACAGCACTCACTGGTCGAGGTTAATGACGGAGTCCTTGGAGACGGGGCGTGTGCCGCTGGTCGCGCTGACGGCGATCTCCTGCCCCGCCGCCATATCTTCCTTATCCTGCCCCATCGCCGGCGCCGCCACGGCCACCTTCGTCTCCTCCGCCGCTCCGGCCGCGCAACTTCCCTGCCCTTCGCCGTGGCCCTTATATAGAAACACCACGAGGACGGCCACCAGGGCTAGGTTCAGCGTCAGGGATGCGACCATCGCAAGCCCCCAATTTCGGCCCGGATTCCACCTCCCCTGGCTTGCCTTCCCCTTCTTCGCCATAGCCGTATCTCTTCTCCCCCGCAGAGGCGCCGCCTTTCCGATTCTAGCTGGACTTAGAAACGACAAGATGCTCCGTAGTAAATGGAAGAGCGAATCGCTGCTGCTCTCGAGCTTCGCCCGGTTAGCAGGACCGGAGCGCGCCACCGGAACTCCCTGACACCCGTTTCCGTTGGCTATAGTCCTCCTCCTCGGTTCAGTTCCTCCCGATATTTCGAGGACGCGCTTCTCGGCTTCCCCTGCTTGCGGGTCCTTTTCTCCTGAGATATATGGCTCTTGGAGTCGGGGAAGAGAGATTTCCAGAACTCCTCTGTTTTTGCTCTTCTTTCTGCTAGGGGACGAGCATGGAGTCCCCAAGGTCTCTCCTTTCTTGAAAAACATAAGAGCCTTTCTTTCCTTTGTCTACTTCGGCTGATCTATTTCGATACGGCTCTTGTTCTTCCGCCCGAGATCGCCTAAAACTCCCCCGCAACTATCTTTCCTTCGCTCGAGTAGATTTTAACCAACCTCTTAGATGGCCCGACCTGCGATTTAATTCGGGAGAAGAAATCCGAGGGAAAGCCCCTCGAAGATCCCGCCTTTCCGCTTCGAATCTACCAGGGAACGACGAAATCGCTCGAAAGGAGGCACATTTCGAAATCCCGCCTTAAAATCCTTCTACACGGAGAGGAGAAAAAGGAGGACAGGCGAGGAGAAACAGCTGCCTAAACCACCGATTCCCGATGTTGTTTCCTCGAAGGGAGCGCTCGGATTGCGAGGGACATCCACCTCGCCCGCTCCGCTCATCGTGACTCCTTTATCCAATCTCAAACGGAGCGCTCCGCTGTCCCTCCGTCTCACCTCCCCTCAGCCTTCCACATGTGCTTCTTCTATACTCTTTCTTTTTTCAAAAAAAAAATATATATATCAGAAGAGAAACAAAGGAGAGGGCTTTCCAAAGCAAGGAATGCACGAAAGGCGCGGTTTGATGGGGGCAAAGCGGCTTTCCAGTTCTCACTTACACTCCTCCTCCTCCTCCCTTTATCATTTTTTTAGCTGTTAATGCTGTCTGTTTTAAATATTTGACAAATTTAAGATATATAAGAATATATTACAGTGGAGGTGGGAAGGGGAGTTCAAGATATATTTTTTTAACTTCACAAGGGGAGGGGGGATGTGGGGAAAAGAAGATGGATGGGAAATAATTAATAAAAAACTGAGCACCATTCATAAGGTGTCAGCAGATGATGGAGGTGGAAGTCTCTTTCTCTTTGAAGTCAAAGGCGGTCTGGGTTTTAGCTGGAGATTCCTATAAATGGAGAACAAGATGGACAGGAGCAAGCATTAGACCCGCCAAGATCTAGGATGGACCTTCGAAGTTAGTACACCGATGGTCCGGGCGGCTGGAAGGATTGGTCCCTCACGTCATGAGCGTGTCAAAAAGGTCGAGCTAGAATTTTTGTTTGGTGATTAAGTTTATGACACGACAGTGGTGTTCGCCTTTAAAATGGCTTTACTGGCTTCAGGATAATATTTGGAGGGGTTTGTATTAGTTCGTGGTTGGCGATAGACGCATCACACCAATCATGATGCTGAGATTACTCTACCCTTTTTCCTAATGATTTTGTCCACCTTATCGTCCATTTCCTTTTTTCCTAATGATTTTTTAAAATTTAAAATCACTGCCAAGATGAATATCTAGGAAATCCGGAAGCATATCACACAACCTTTCTAGTATTGGACATTCACACCAGCGCAAGCTCGAACGACTATGAGCTTGTCGCTTGATTATTTTTTTTTTCTCCTTTTCTGTTTAGGAGATCGAGATCCTTAGTTTTGCCGCACGTAACGGGACGGTAGGGATGGTGGTTACTGTTTATTAGTTTTCCACGCAAGAGAGAGCGCTTGTTTTTTGCTCCCACAAGCAGATTTACAGAACCGAGAAATTTAAGAGGGAACCGAGGATTCGCCGAGATTGCATGGATTTCTTCTCTTCCTCCGATAGATTGAAGCATTATGACCCCGCCTGGCTTCACCAGCCAAATCAATTAAAAAAGCTCATGCACCGTGTGCCTTTCCCTTTTACTAAAAGGAAAAAAGAGGATACGCTTATTAAGAAGTGCTTCATACTAATGGTTGCTTGGCTTACCGTATTGCTTCCCACTGCAGCTAGTCCTGGTGGGCATATTTCACCAATGGTTACTTAGCTTGCTGTTTCCTGTAGCCTTCAGTCACAGCTCAAAATCATGGAGTGGCTGGTCGATGGATGGATCTCATGGTTATGTACGTCACACACGTCCCATCCAAAGGAGTGGCTAAGCAAAACCAAGCTGTAGCTGTATTGTGACAACCCCCTGCCACTTGGGAAGAGGCCAAGAGGTCACGGGTCGAAGCTTTGGGGAATGTTTCTCGAGAGGTTGATTCACGTAATGATAACTCCCACCTCTACTCTCCAGGAGGGTGTTTATTAAGCACAAAGTTTAAAAATAGCTCTATGATTACCATCATCCATCTTTGTCGACAACGGTCCCAACTTGTTGCAATTTAAATTATTCCTTGACTTGCGCCGCTTTGCATTGCTTGGAGTCTTATAGGCTCCAAAGAGTCCCTGTCAGGACTCCTGGCTTGCGAATTATAGAGAGGAAGTAAACAGGTACTTCATAGTCCCTCCGATTTTAATCTTCTGCCTTGACGAGGATGCAGCTGGCTTTAGTTTTTATCTGGTGGGTTTTTCGCTTGGAATATATATATATATTATAGGAAGGAAGGAAGGAACGAAAAAAAGATATATATATATATATATATATATAAGTAAAGGGCAAACAAAGTGTCCTTCATATGCGTAGAACCTCTAGTCAAGCTTTCTTAGCTTAGTGGTTGCTAATATAAGCCTAACCTTTGAAGTGGCTTAAAGATATTATTGGTGGTATGACATCTAGAAAATTACTATATTTTAATAAAATAACAACTTTTAATTAAAATTTTATAACTCGGAAATTTTGAAAATCAAAATGACTTTCTTGAAGAACGTGATTCATCCTCTTATACAAATTTTTGATGATCTCATGCTTAAGATACAATAATTCAGCTCGGTCCGATTTTACTCTAACAAGAACGATCTATTGGAAGGCTAGATACGGTCAACTTTTTTAATTATCTAAATAAAAAATTTATAAAAAAATAGAGAGAAAATGTAACAAAAAGTGGAAGTCTCTTTACGGGACCAACGTGCGCGACTTAATTTAACTGAGCCAACTAGCCTAGTTTTAAGCAACAAAGCATTTTTAATTTTGAAAGAAAAATTGATATTATATATTTTGTAAGGAAGCCATATACCTTTTTTTTAAAAAAAAATAGTGGGGCATGGACCGTTTGTCCCAAGAAATATTGTCAAGCATTTGGGAAATAATGAATTGAACTCTAGCTTCGTCGTCCACTCTCACCTCCTTATTGTTAGAGTTTTAATTAAAAAATAATAATTTTTTTATTCTCTAACCTTTAGTTATTTTAAATATTTTAAAATACCTTTTTATGAGATACATAAGAGTTTTGACTCTTCGAAGGAAAACATTGGCTTCTGAAAAGATATAATATTTTCGAAACATTATGTATCTTTGAAATCATGGCATCTTTTCGGTCTTCGGATAGAGTCTATAAATAGACTCCTCCGGAATTAATCTAAATCCAATCCAATCTCTCTTTCTTTCTCACCGGTACTCTGTCTTTCGAGAGTTTTTTTCACGAATAGAGTTCTTTCACTCTTCAACTTTCTACCTTCTATCTTTTCTTCTTTTCTGAGCAACTTAAGAAATCGGTCGGGTCAAACCTCCTTAGCAATCGTGTCCGTTAGAGAAGGATCGAGCTGAGCCGGATTGTTGCACCTTAGAGACGAGATCGCCGCAAATCTGTACGTAGAAGACGAATCATGTTCTTAGAACAGTGTATATCGCACGCTTCAATTTAGGCAAGATCTTTTTAATCTTTTGATTTTATTCTAGCTAATTATTCTTTTATAATACTTTTATAAAATCAAGATACAACCGTCTCTAGTAAAAATATTTTCAGCACTCGCTTGTAAGCAGAAGGTCTAAGGTTGGAGTTTTAAGTGGTGAACTCTGGGGATATTCGACCTTTCAGGTATTTTAGTGAGCAAAAATCCTGGAAAGATTTCAACCTAAATCCTTTCATCCAAATGGAGCACAAATGTAAAGTAATATGCCTTCAGGCGGTTGCATGGCAGAGAGCCTGAGGCCTTGCATGTGCGGGTGAAAGAACCGGATTCCCAAATTTAGTTAAGCAATGGATCCAAGAGAAATCACGGAGCACAGTGCTGTCTCTGCTGGAGATGGGAAGAGGTAGTCAGAATCCAGCGGATCCCAACGATGTGGGCCGGCACTTAGCAGCCCTCCATGGGCATGGCGTTCGCTAAGAAGGAGAGAGAATTGGTATTACAACCCATGATTTCATCCAAAAAATATCAGTCGGCGGGTATTTTTTGAGTTTCTCAATTCTGTATAAATACTCAAAATTTTTCAGGCGAATAACCAATATGAAACTAAACACACATCCACACGAATTCTTATAACCAATCATTGAAAATGATTCACCCAGCTTACTTTACAATTTGTCTATGTGAAAGAGAGCATACGGTTGAAGCAGAGATAACCTTCCAATCTGCTTTGGTCTTTTTGGCCCCTTGTGAGGCGAGCAATTGGTGATTCGAACGGGTGGTATGCGCACCCTCCAGAGTAAACAAGGGGAGCAAGAACCTTTCGGAAACTTATGATACGGACGGGCTTAGGGAATGGAAGAAAAAGACCCTTTTGGACCCATATGAAAATGGTAGCGAGAATCCAACTTCAAGGACCACAACTCCACGAAAGGGACAGGACATGCTCGCAAGGCCGTGACCCAGAAAAGTGCAGATCCTTCGCAATCTCGCCCTGCTCATGGAGCAGCTCAAATCATTGCATAAGTTACCATCATGTCTCTTCTACCAATGCAGGGTTTCCTAAAGAGCACCGACAGGGTACTTAGATTTGAATATCGAATCAGATTATTAATGAGTTTTTTTTATACATATTCTTTCAAATATTAAAATTTATATAAATATTTTCATAAATTTAATATATATATATAATATTTGTTTTACGTGTATATTATTTATTTTTTTCTTACATATGTATCCACACCATCTAATACCGTCAAAAAAATTAGTGATTTAAAATTAAAAATAACTAAAATATTTTTAATAGTAGATATACAAAAAAAAAATATTTTTAAGAGTATATATATAAATAATACTTTGCGAGGGTAATCATGCAATTTTACATATTTAGAAGGGCTTACATACAAAAAAATTCTAATTTTATTTTTTATTTTAATCTATTTTAACTTTTAACACTCGGATTTGTTTAGTGCCTGCTCCTCAATGTTTTTTATAAAAATATTGCTTAAAAAAAAAGTTGATTCCACAATTAGACAACAAAAGAGTTATGGAAGTTCTTCCACTAATGATAGAATTATTTTATTCTTCTTCATCTTTAAAAACTACTACATCTTATTTCATCAAAACATAGCTTATAATATTTATTATTATAGATGCATGTATGGAAGCACGCATTAGAATATAGAAAATGATTAGAATCTCTCAAATGCACACAATATTTTGTAATGATCAAGCTTCTTTGCTATTGTCATACTCATGGATAGAAGAACAATATTAATCATCTCTAAGCAAAATCATTGAAGGATTTCAAACCTTTCAGACTTATTAACAACCTCCGTGGCTATTTGGTAGAAGGTCATCCTTACGTTGTGTATCTTAAGCTACTTTTTTTTAGAGCTTCAATTTTCTAGAAGAAGAAAAAAATCTGGTATATAAGGCCTATCTTGCCACGATAATTTTAAATCAGCCACCAAACTACATATGAAAAATTTTCCAACTCCAAAGATAAACATTGCAAATCTTATACACTAAAAGATAAATATTGCAAATCCAAAAACTGAAAGAGAGGGTCTGCAGATTCTCAGATTGTACATGTGTTCCGGAAGGCGAACAGGGCTGCAGACTGGGCTGTCTCCTTTGTAGCTCGGTATTCTGGGGAGTTTCTTTGGACGTCTGCAGTAGATATTCCCACTTCCTTGTACTCTTTACTTTCTTATGACTTGGCTAGATGTACTCATGTTAGAGTAATTTAAAATGTCGTTTTTACCACAAAAAAAAGAGGGTCGAGAGTGATCGAAAAATTTCTCAAAAGAGATAGAGATATTAGTTTCTAGTGAGACTTGCTAACTTGTTATCCGCTTTAAAAATAAAAAGATACTTTTATAATTTTAATTAATTTTTAATTTAAATAAATATGATTTTAGCTAATTACGTTAGCTGAATCGCTATGTCCAAGATATTCATATAAAAATAATATTTTGTGAGGGCATGTACGTAAATATCAATTTGGAGGGTATTCATACAAATTCTAATATGTAAAAGGGCATTTATGGAAGAATCTAAAGATTTTTTACATGTATATCCTTCTAAATATATAAAATTACATAAATACCCTCCAAAATTGCTATTTGCATATATACCTTTAAACATTTCTTTTTGCATGTTTACCTATTATTTTTTTTTATTTTAATTTTAAACTGTTAACTTTTTTACGGCATTACATGGCATGGATAAATATAAAAAAAAAAAGAAAAAGAATGGTATATATATAAAACAAATATTCGATGAGGATATATATACAAATATTAATTTTAAAAAGGTATTCACGTAAAATTTAATTTTTAAGAGGGTATGTATGTAAAATATTTTATTATTAGTCGACTTTGAATTCGGCTCCTTCACCGTAATGGATCTCATTTATAGCCTTGGAGATAAGTCCACCTAGTTCTGATGATGATATGCCGGTCCTCACTCCTCAGTTGCGGCATCGCCTCCTCTTCACGAGCACGATTGGTTCGTGGAATCGCATAAATTCATGAGCAAACTCCTCTTCTGAGAGTACATATTCTTTCTTCAAAAACCTATTCCTCTCCTGCTCCAAATTACCATTCTGCAGATTTAACCTACACGAGCCTTCAGATAAAAATCCAAGTTCCAGTTGATGGATATTTGATCCGACCCGACCCAATTGCCGCCCCTATATTTTCCCTCCGTGCGTAAATATCACATGGACAGAGCAAATCATCCTGTAAAGGATACTTTACAGGAACCAGAGAAATAAATAAACTAGAGAAAGAAACCAGGAGGATGAAGGAGACTTTTGGTCCTCGGCGTAGCAACTTCACGTCCAGGAAATCACCTTTTATCACGTTTCGGGCTCTCTCTGAAATTGCGGAATTGCTTGATAGGCGACACTCCCTAATCCAGTCCCTTCTTGCACCTCGGCCTCCACCCCTTAGCCATTCCCAGCTATGCAGAGATATCACAAGAATGCATTATTTCAGCACTTAAATGAGAGCTACCGTTACAAGTTATATGCATGTTAACCTGCAGTTCGGCTGGGCAAAGGATGAAAGTTCCTTGCGTAATATGTGATGCCAAATTATTTGCCGAGACTTTTTCTTATTATCCCCATGAAAGAATTGTATTTCTGAAGCATGCTAGTTGTCGCAACTTCACCCAAGCAGTCCCAAAAAATTCACTCAAACCCTAGTTCAGTAGGGCTGCCAAGATATTTCAGCCTTGTTCTAGTAATTACCTAGATATTTTGGGTGTTCTATGAATATTTTATATCTAGAATGTCCCTACTTATCAAATGGACAGGTGGTATATTCCTGTACCATGGTTCCAGCTTTGGCCTATATAAAGAGAGAGAGAGAGAGTCCTCATTTATAAGTGAACTCCCAAAAAAATTTTTAGTTCCCAGAAATTTTTTTTTCACTGAAATATTTTTTAAATAAACTAATATATGAAAAAATAGTTTTTATATATTTAGTTAACCATAAAAAAATTGACATATTTTGTATTAAAAAAATGACATTTCAGAATGGCTTATATTTGGTTAAGCATCTACTTTTCTAAAAAAAAATCATGTAAAATATCTGTTATGCCCTTAATAATGGAATCGACCTTATTCCATTCTATCTGAAAGCGTAAGAGCATTTTGGAAAAAAAATATCTCAATTCTCATCATGTGTGAATTGAACTTTTCTGATCCAACATAAATTTTCTTTTTACGAAATATGAAAATCTTATTCAAATAGAAAAGCTATCTTCTAATCTCTTTCTCAAAAATTTTAACTAAATATGAGATATTTTTTTATTTTTTTGTTGACCATAATTTTTCTCCTCCTCTTCCTTCCCCAAATCAAATGAGGCTTAAAAGTATAAAGAGCTTCCTTAGAGAGGAAACTTCCGTACGTCTCTTGTACTCTTCCAATTCATAATAGAAGCTCTTCTTCTAATCTTTGTCCGCTCTCTTCTCCACCATGTTGCAGCTGTTTTGAAGGCTCCGACAGAAATGTGGTGAAGGCTTACTCGGTTATATGGAGATTGTCTGAGTGCTGCATGAGATTTGGATAAGGCAAATTCTATAAATCCATGACATAGCAGACTAAAGAAAACTAGATAGATAGATAGAGAGAGAGAGCGAGCGCGCGAGAGAGAGAGAGAGAGAGAGAGGAAAAAGCAAAAAGAAAGGAAAACCAATATTGGTGCCGAGTAGTAAGCTCATAGCTCCGCTTTTCATTTTTAACCAACAAAACATTTAATTCTGCACTCAAGTTTGCATTTTTCTTTTTCTTTTTATTTTCTTTTTCTATGTGTACAAATCAAGCCTGTTCCCAGCGAGAACTTCATCGCACAAACCTCCTAGGTAGTGAAGGACAAGTAGGCATGCTGAAGCCTCAATAAACACTAAAATGTAACTTAGGAGAATGGTTGCGCACGGTAAAGTATTTATTAGATACTAATTTGTAACGTCAAAGAAAGAGAAAAAGATGTACGAAGTTTTGTACAAGTTACAGACCTACAGGAATAAGAATCGTAGAAATCAACCATACGAGCCAAAGCCTGCGAGGTACCATTGGACAAGCAGAACAGTCCATAACTGTTTTCCCACAATGAATGACTTTGGCAAAGTACAGAATTTTAGCCACTCGCCTGAGGAAACACAAGTATTGTCGAAAAGTCCATCAAAGCATCAGTGCCAGTCTCTTATAACCTGCCTGATAAACTACTGACGAATGCTAAAGAAATCAGCCCCCTTCTGTGTATCCAAATGTTTAATTTAGAATCCCACAAACCACTATAGTGGAGCTGCATCGCAAGTTACGCCTAAGAGATTAAAATCTCCTTAAATATGCAACATTCAATGATTTGTTGCTCTATTGAAAGGCACAATTATACGAGAGTTCCTTGCTAATAACAATTTATGTAGAGCTGTTCACACGGTAAAACTTGCAATGACACATAATATGGCCCTTATCAGCCGCAGCAGCAACAATCTGAATCACCGTGCCATGCGATTCCAGAAGCACAAGCTTGAAATTATGAAATACATATTCCCACTACACAATAATTGCGCAATAACAAGAGATCCTCAATAACAATTAAGAAGCCAAGCAATTATTCAGCCAAATTACCAAGAACCGATAAAAACACCAGACTAGTGCGTACTTCAACCGCAAACAGAGAATCTGCTGAGTCCAAGCTTTCCGCACCACTCAATCTGAATAATACGATAAAAAAAAAATGGGTTCATGGAAGTGCAATATACACAGTTATTATGATGCCTACATCATGATCAGCGTCCAAACCAACCCTTCTGTGGCTGGATCTCCCCATCGTTCATCAGCGTATCCAGCACCACATTTAGATCAACCGACTTTCCGTTCTCTGTCAACTTCCTCACAGTCGCCCTAACTTGATCTCTTGAGAACCCCATAGTCGCAACTTTCTCCACCACATCATCAATTGGCACTCTATTCCCTGAAGAACCACCAGAACTAGACCCAGTTGGCAGTGCCTGTGGTAATATCTGGGCTGTTGGGAGTCGTGTGTAGTTGCTGCTTCCACCAGAAGAGGCTGCAGATGAAGCAAAGGGCGAGGATTTCATTCCAGAACTGCTATGATGGGAAGGGGATCCACTGTAAGGATATGAATCAGAGAAAGTAGGCCCCACTGGTGGGCCATATCCAGTAGAAAAGGGTGGCTGCCCTGAGCCCTGTCTGCTTGTAGGTGGTTCATACAAATTTGGGTTGGGCCCATAGTACTGGTTACGAGGAGGTCCACTTGGAGGCTGAGTAAAAGAGACGGCTTGGCCAATGCTGGAGGGATAGGTCTGAGGTGTTGGCATGTATGGCACGGATTCTTCTGGGTGTTGAGGCAATGGTGATTGAAGTTGAGGGGAGGGGTTCACAGGTTGTGGGGGCTGCGGTGGCTGAGAATATTGTGGAAGCTGAGTTGAAGGTTGGTAGTGTGGGGATAGTGGTGGTGGATGTGGCTGCTGAACTGGGACTTGGTATTGTTGATGTGTGGCCTCAGACTGCTTTGCTTGCGAGGGAAAGTAGGGCTCACGCAGCAAAGATGGGATAGAAGGCATTTGGGGCTGAGGTAATTGAGCAGGTGGATTTTGTTGTGGCGGTGGTGGTGGAGGAGCATTTGGAGCAGGCAAAGCAGGAAGCATGGTCGGTTGTGAAGGAGGAACTGCATGTTGATGTGATTGTTCGACAGATTGCTGTGGTTGGCTGTCTCCTTTAGAGGCTTGCAGATTTGCAAGTTGCAGCTGAGCCTCCACAATTTCTTGTTTGTCGCGTAGAACTTGGACACCTGTTTGTACCTGCATGAAATGGAATAGCACTTGCCTCAGATAATATGAGAATGAAAGCTTTCAGACCCCCATCTTATTCAGTTGGGACAGGATCTCTTTGTGAGATGAAGATTCTCAGATAGCTAGCCTTTCGTAACAAACAATTTTAACTACTGTAAAATTTCAACTAAAAATAGAGGCAAAGAGATTGACATTAAAATACTAAATTAACCAGAAAATGTTTCAGGCGCAGTCTTTTAAGCAACATGTCTTACCATAGTCAGTGTACATGTATCTCAAAAAAAAATAAATATAATTTAACAATTTTCTGGCCATGTGTTCTCATGCATTGCTATATGATGTGTTTCTCTGCACCTGTATAAAGTTCTTGTACTTTGTAGTTAGGTGATTTTTGTTCCCATGTGGATGGGATTTTTTTTTTTGTGTATGTGTGTGTGGTCTTCCCCTGGGGTGGTGTAGGTTGGAACAGAAAGAAAATCATAGAAACTATTTGACAGAATAAATCTGCCTCACCTCAAAAATTGCCACAAAAGCTATATGTAGTATGAACTGAACTGGTGAACTGGGTCATAATTAACCAGGATGTATATATACACCACACAACCTAACATGCTCAACTGTAACCTTCAGAATAAGTTGTGCATTAATGAAACCCAAATTAAGGAAGTTTAAAAAGGCAATTTCAAAGTACATCTAATATGTCAGATGTCTTCAGTGACAGATAAATGGGTCCCAGCTACCTTGGAAGAGGAAGAGTGTTGACACAAAATCTGAGTTTTTTTTTTAACACGTAAAATCTTCATGTATGACTGTCAAATAGATTTAGCTAACCTTGACTTCTATTCTATTCACAGATTACACAGTTGGCATTTAAAAGTTAAGGGATCTCAACAATGAATGTGCAGAATTCCCTATGATAGTTGAATAGCTTAAAAACAGGAGTTAAAAAAAAAAAAAAAACAAGCAGGAGGATTAGCTTGGAAGGTTTGTTAAAATCTTTGCATAATCATAAAACCATGGTCAATCAGTCAATGATATTTAAGATGGGATATTGCTTTGTAATCTACTAGGAGTGTTCGCAGCCGCAACTTCTCAGATACGAGGACAAATTAAAAGCTTGCAACCCTTAAATCTCGAATTATCAAAATCCAACCCTTCCTAAAATACATATACAAGCTTCAATCGAGAATCACTAGAACTCAGGTGCTATCTACCCAGCATTTCTAAATCATCGAAAATGAATTCATGAACTTTTCCTCTACTAATCAAATATAAACAACCATATTTTTCAGGAAATGTACCTTATCATGGAGTCTCCATCAATTCTAGTTTTCATCTTTATCAATGGATCATTTCGCAATGTTATCATCAAATTTTATATAGATTCTTGGGACAATGCTTCAGATGATTAGTTGGTGGAATCAAAAAAGATGCATATGGAGGTTTTAGATTTAAAAAATCATGATTTTTTTTATATGTTATGAATTCAAAAGTTTGGATTTTAGAAGTTAAAATTTTTTTATAGGTGTTAAAGCTCAAAAATGGAAAAGAGTGAATATAAGGAGAAGAAAATGTGAATTTGAAAAATTCTACTCAAAGCGATGTGATTTTAGGATTTGTGAAGATTTCATTGTACAATCAAACAACCACATTACAAAGTCATAACTAGTAATTCCAGAAAAACATGAAACAGCATGATTTTTCTGTACATTCAAACGCACCCACAATCATATGTTGCATCAACCTTGAACTTGAGTCCTAAAAAGGGATAAGGGAATATTAGACCTTCCATGAGTGCATGTAATAGATCCCCTGGTTAGAACAACTCTATTTGAAGAATGTGCATTCAAGTAACAAGAAAATTAATATTAAAATCTCCAATCCTAAAAATTAAACTTACCCATCTGCACTATCACAATACTGCTGTGTTTGGTTCAGGAATAAGAAAAATGGGAACAGTAAAAGTTATGATTAAGGGAATAGTTATGCCACAAGTCATGCTAATTTTTTTGGGTCCACTTTGAATAACAGAAGGCATCTTTTAGGGATAAGGTTTGAAGCATGACTTCTTTATCCATAAAAGGTAGAAAGTAGGAATAAAAGGTTATTCTAAGGAATAACTTATGACAGATCCTCTTGGCATAGTTATGCTTGTCATAAGCATGTTTGACTGGCATAATCATTCCATGGTTATGCCTCCTTTGCAAATGTTGTTTGGCAGGCATAAGGCTTATCCCAAGTCTTATGCCTTATGCTAGAACCAAATGCTGCCTACATGTATCTTGCTATCAAATTCTCCAACAGACTGACCACTCCACTTCAGCACCCGACACATAAGAATTTGACTTGCATCAGGCCACATATCCCTAAAGTACCAGATTGTGTGTTACTGAAAAGATAAAACAGCAATGTATCCCTGACATTGCTATTAAACTATCAGCCGTGACATTTAATTCAGTGTTTAATAAATTAAGAGAATACAGACCTACTGAGATCTTAGCAAATGAAGTGAGTTACCTATGGGGTAGGGGGAGAAAAAAAACCTTTTGGGACAGCAATAAGTTTAACAATCAACAGGTTGTATATTCTTTTGCTGAGGAATGAGTTCTGCTACCATAAAATCCTCTTTCTTGGTTTATTTCGCGTATATGCATGTTAATAACCTAATACTAGCCCAATATACCCTTTATGTCTGCCTAATCTAAGGTTAAGAGAGAGCTAGCAGTAAACGAATATCAGAAATACCATCCATATTTCATAACTAGAAGCCTTAAATGCAACAGATAATCCTTGCATATTTTTTTTAATTAGATACATTGCACCATTTTAGGTCATTGCCTAGCACCTGTCTCACTATAAATTAGTGAAAAAATGATCTAAATTAATGTTTTGTCTATCCAAATTCTACCAATATATCAAACCTCCCTCAAAACTTTATAATGAGGAACCAAACTAGACAATTTAATATCCTTATAAACTTCAGCAGCTCCCAACATTTAAGAAACATAAAGTGTCGAACAAACTTATGACCAGCTTCAACAAAACTCTAACTTAAAAAAAATCACGTAAGAGTAATGATTAACAAACCAACCAAAAAAAAGAAAATCAGAAATAGCATGGTCCAGGCCACCAATTCCATCCATATTGAGAATCACCATCATGACACTACCAGCATCAAATGTCTTGGATGACTAATTGCATGGAAGCATCCATCTTTACATTGCCTCTACCATTCAAGGAAACATCTAAAAAAATACTACAGATGCATTCCATGAATTTCATGAAAAGTTCATTATTAATTTTAATATTGGGCCATATATTTCGACCAGTCATACTTCACACTCTCACCTTAAGTAAGCTAAAGAAAATATAAGTGAGACATCAGTTGCCAGCATATTTCTCTTCTTAGGATATGTATCCCAAAACACTCTTTGATGTTTCTTCTATGTCCTGGTATATTTCCCTACCAAGTAGCAAAAACCCAAGTTCTGCCTAGATTCAAAAAGAAATAAAAATGGAAGTTGGAAGTGATTAAATGAATGAGCAAGTGAATCTTTAGCAGGGATATAGATAAATGACTCCAATATCAACAATGCAATGAAAAACTTTGAAAGCCTAGTATCTGAAAGCTACCCAAGGGATTGCCTGGACAGAAAATGTATCTTCAATAAAATATAGAAAGCACAAGCAACTTGGTTTCCCAACCAACAACTCATGCTTTCTAAGAAGCATTCGGTGATACATAACAAAATCAGCAACTAAACTGAATTTGCATCCATTTTTGTTGGAGTGAGTAGCTGGTCCAGTAAATCCATCGCCAGTGTTCGTTTTTATAGTGGTGTCCCTAAAACATGCACAAAGACATACATATGTACTCTGTCTAGTTATTATAGCATTACAATTTACTCTTGCCAGCAAATTACATTCCTCACCCAGGTATACCAGAGAATTTCATAGTTGAAACATTGGAGCAACATCCACAAAGCACCGTCAAAATTATCAATGGTGTCTGCTACAAGAATACGCATCAGGTACAAGCAAGGCACTAATTTACTTTCATAAGACAGTCAAAAGTATGTAGAAAACTACCACAGAGAACAATAGTCAGATACCAGAAGTTGATCATGAGAGTCCAGGGATTTGTCTATGAGCTGGGAGGTAGGAGTAGAGAGAGCTCATTTTTTCATGGTTGATTAGTTTCTAGTTACAAGGATATCCCAGGAAAACACAGGACATAAATGTCAATGAGCTGTTGAAATGTTTTTATCTGGTCAAGCAATGCGAAATTAAAAGCCAATCCACAGAAGTAGTGGACTAAACATAAATTCAACCTGGCCTTCACAACATTTTCATAAAATAAAATGAATCAATTAGAACTGATAATTTAACAAATTAATACGATATGGATCAAGTATGATGTTCAAGAAGGCACACCTCTGTAAGAATATTCTCCAATTGCCTCAGTTTTCCATCTGTGGTGCCACTGCTGTTCCCAATCGTCACCTTCAACTCATCAACGGAACTTTCAAGGTGGTGAGTCCTACTCTCCAGCTGCATCAGCCTTGAACTTACACCTTCCAAAGTACGCAGAAGATTATCAGCATATTTCTTCACTGTACGATCAATCTCAGCCACTGTAGCTGCATCGTATGCACTCTTCTCCTTCTCATGGCTAACTTTTGTCAATTCATGTGGCTCCAAAATACCTGCATTCTGCATTAATTACGAAAGATAAAAGTATAAGTTGCAAAATAACAGCAAGAGAACAATTTGTAAGCTATCAATTGCTTCACAGAAAGCTCAAAATAATTGCAATCCTATATCAATCACCCACAAAATAAACTTGTTCATGTAAAATATCACCTGAGATTAAATGAATAATTCATGATAGTTGTTAATAATAAAATGTCTTTCCACATAAATATTGTGACTATATATCACCAGCAGAACTGTGTTACTTTCAACCATAAAACCTTTTGATCTAATTGTTCTGACTTGATCTTTGAAGAAGACAGGATTGACATATCAGTTTCAAAGTCTTAAGAGGAAGCAATGTAGATACCAGACATAGACCAGTTGTCCACACTACGTATTCATGGATGTCTGCAAGCACGAATAGGACCTCTAAATGGATGCAACTATTATAATTTACTTTCATGCATGTTTTAGGCTCTTTGAAGTATAATGGAAAAGGTTAAGGATCAATTTTGTGGATTAACAGCTAATAGTTGTCTATTTTAATTTTCACATGCTATTTTATAGGTGGCCAAGTTTCTCTTTTCTAGTTCACCAAACACGGCCCCAACAGAAAAATGCCCCACCAACACAATTAGCTTTCTGGGGCACCGAACTGTCTAATACCTCATACCAGTATCCAATGTCAATACCCGTGCGATGGTTTAAGCAAGAACTTTGTGCTTTAAATTGTGTTCATGGTCTTAGGATGTGATTTTTTTTCTCAATTTTTCTATTCTATGCTTTATTGTTAACATTTGCAACAACATAACGTGGGCATAATTGAAACATGGGGTGTCCTGAGATAAGCGGCTCGACCTGCCAGGGGGCCCGGGTGGTGTGGTATGGGGTGGGTATAGGGTAGAGGCTGGGGAGTAGCCCCTCCCATCTCATCAAAGAAGAAGATATCATGAATCATGCAATCCCTCAAAAATCGATCCCATCCAAAACAAGCAAATATTAACGATATATACCTAATCAAATTCACAACAAGTGTAACACGCTCCCGAGCAATAAGTTCACTGTAAACAATCAGATCAAGCAACGAAAGAACAAAAAGAATATATAGGTGCGAATTCAAGTAAAAATAAACAAAAAGATTCATACTTTGAGATTGGAGGAGGCCATCTTGGAGTCCACGGCGCCCCACGAGGGCCTGGGGAGGGGGGCGGTGGAGGCGGTGGGCGGCGAGGATCCGAGAGTCCGCATGGGGTGGAAGTCGTAGCTGGGAAGGGTTTCTTCCTTCTTTCCGTTGATCTGGTGCTCCTCCTCGGGATTCATCAGATCGAGGAGCTCGCCGCTGCCGCCCTGCTGCGATCCCGACAACCCCAGGATCTGCTTGTCCATGAACCGCGATGTGTTCATCGGATCCGACAACGAAGGAGAAAAATTCCAACCAAAAACCAAAGGAAAACGATCACCCGCGGAGAATTATACCGTCTAGGGTTTTGGGATCTTCCCTAGAAGAAGAAACGGGAGAGAGGGAGAGAGGGAGAGAGCGAGAGAGAGTTCGATGAACAATAATAACCCAAGATGACAAGGAGTTTTTATATATCGTATCGGGTTTGACCATATTCATATTCAAACTGAAAAAAGCTAGACTGGAACCCAAACTCGATCGAGTCATCTAACATTGGGCTCGGAAAAACACTGGATATCTGATCCGATTTTATATAATTTAGATATTTAATAAATTATTTTCTACACTATTAAACTAATCTTTAAATTATTTAAAACATTCAATATGCTACTCTATGAATTGTGAAACATGAAAAATAATAATTAGAAATATAATAAATTGAATCTGTTAAAGGGGTATCCGTTTTGCTACTATTTTTGTCATCTAAGGATCAACATAACCAAGAGATATTAAAAAGAAAAAATTCTTCCATAATCAAGCCCAATGTAAACTATTAAATCACAACTTATCTATTGAGAGCAAACTAATTCTTTATCAGCTAGAAACCATAACTATATATGACACAAATGGTAATTTGGTAAAAGAAGAGACCCTACTCGATCTTTTTATTGTAATTGGAAAGAAACAATTTTATATACAATGCTATCTAATTATGTGCAAATGTATGATGTACATACATATTCGGTATTTGAGCGTGGATATGTCTAAATCCACATCCAATCTAATAAAAACCTTGATCTCATTTGGGGACCCAAATTCAACCCAATAGCTTCTTTTATTTTTTAAAGTCACACACAAGTGTTATATTTTCGGATTCGATTAGCTGGTTATCTCTCTCCATTTTTATACCCTATCTCCCGATACCCTCCAAATTCCCATAAGAAAGTAAGGCCATGTTACCGGACACTAGGCCCAATCTTAGCCCAGCTCAGTTTGCTAAAACTGGCTCTGGCTATGGCTAAAATCGGGGTCCCCTAAGTTAGAAATCTAAAAAGTATTAGGACTATTGAGCTTGCAAGCGAATCAAACCAACTAGAATGTGATTGCAACATCCATCTTCATCACATTTGCCCAGGTCCTTTGCTTGCTCTCCACCGTCTCTAATTCAAATGTTTGTTGCGGATGAACATGCGCTCATGAAGCCATGCTGTGTGATCGCAAATATGCTCCTCTAGAGGAGTGATCCTTTGGAGAGATATAGGATACACAATGAAATGTTTAATTATGACCCATCGAGTTCACCCTACGAGATAGCGTTTTTGTTTATGTAGATTCATGGACCTCCAATTAAGAGAGACCTTATTCACAAGTGTTGAAAGGAGAGAAACATTATAAATATAATTTTGAAATTTATCAGTTTACTAACTCAATATTACATGGCTTCACCTGGAGCATACCTAGGTTACATCAATGAATAAAACAAGTAGAATTTTGTACACCATTTTGTATTTGGTGATGGCAAGAATAACTTGGATCCAGTCTAGGGATAAAGAGGTCTATGAACATCTTGGTTTGAACTCGCCCAAATAAAATGAATTCTGATTCATCAAATTTAATGAATTAGAGGCTAATTCAAAATTGAGCTTTCCCGGTTCGACAATATGGTTGCCAACTTAGTTTTGATGGTTTGAGGACTAACTCTAGTCTGAACTTGATTAGGGTTAGAAGACTAACTTAGGCGTGGCTTTAACTAAGGTCAGAGGATTAACTCTAGCTAAAATTTGATTAGAGTTAAAGGACTAATCCTTGCACGAGCTTGATTAGGATTGGAGGACTAACTCCGACTTAGATTTGACCAGGATTGGAGTACCATAGTTTTGGATGAGGCCTGTTAACACCAAGTTTACAGATATGAGTCTGCCACTAAATGAAAGATACTTTCTTTTCCAATGCAGCTAAACATCTTTCAATTCAATTCTTTGAAGTAAAAAACATCCAGCATGAGTTAGGGTGATTCTCAAGCTTGAGTGGAAGGCCTGAGTAGCAAAGGTTAGCGATCAAAGAGTTGCAACCTTCGTACCAAAAAAAAAGAGTTGCAACCAACACAAGACAAGTAAGAGAGCTTTTCATGAACATCTAGTCCGGATATGAGCATGAAACCCTAGAGAATCAACTCGAGAATGCATACTTGAGTCTTCTGAACCTTAGAAAAGTTTAGCATATCATCAGCATACTGTAAGTTGACATCCTCCATATATCAGCGGGTTCCCTAGTCCTTCTGTTAGTTTGACAAAGACAGCCTTCCGAAGGACTCTGCTTAAAGGTCAACAACTAGAATAAAGGGGAGATGGGGGGTCCCTCTGCCCTTAACCCCCATCTCCAGAGTAACCCATCATCAATGTCTTCGTTGACGCATACCGCCAATTTGCTAGAGAAGAGAATATTCTGCATCCAACTAATCCATTTTTCCAGGAAACCATGATGCTGAAGGATATGGATTAGAAGCTCCAGATCGAGCTTGCCAGATTCCTAGGTTCCCTCGTAAGCCAAGTATGATAGAGAATTTCATTGGCACACAATATGTTATCAATAATAAAGGCCCCCTGTTTTTGGTAAGCAAGAATAAAGGCCCTTCAGGAAAGCAGCTTGAGGGTGATCCACCAATGAATCCAGGAAGGACACAAGGCTTGAGGCAAGAACGTTCGAGATAATTTTTGTACACCGGCGGCTTAAGCTTTTTCGCCTGAATTCATATAAAGCTGCCGCCTCTTTCTTCGACAAAAGAGAGAGATCCACGTAATTCAGCCTTGATATGTCCAGATTCTGTCCATGCAACCGGTGGAAGAGCGCCACAAGATCTTGTACCACCAAATCTCATAAGAAGCATTGGAACGTTATCGTGAAGCTGTCTAGCCGAGGCCTCTTATCCCCTTTAAAACTTAGAACAGCCCCTTTAATCTCATCTTCAGTAGAAGGAGCATCTGGCAAAGCTTAGATCAGTGAATCTTTTAGGATAGATTAAACACCAATCCAAAATCTAAAGGAAGAGAGGAAAGAAGTAGAACTTTGCGCTATCCACAAAAATATTCTTGTTCTACTTAAATTTTTGTTCTTTTTTCTTTAGTACATTTGCTCAAATTCCAAACCTTTGACCGTCCGGTCGTTCCTTAATGTCGAGCCTGTGCAAAACCGAGGTGGAGACGCAAAACTTATATTCTATAAACAATAATAGTGTTAATGAGGATAATATTTCCTTGCAAATACATGCATGACCAGCCAGGACTCCGGCCGGCCAAATCTAATCTCAGTACATGTAATCAACGAGACACAATTTGGAAGAAGATCCGGACCATGGAACTTGAAGTGTGACCACCTGATCCTCGTACACGAACTCTGCTTCTTCTCCATTGATCCGGCAAGCGGCCGGTCTCACCGATGAGAAGGCCTTCATCTCACCTGCCCCCTTGACTTCAATCATAGCCTTCAACTCTTCAGCGTCGAACGATTGAATTGCGCCACCAGAATTCAGCATGTTCACAAGCCCAATCGGCGCGAATTGTATCGTTTTCTTAGAAGACAGGACCCTCACTGGCGACACCGTAAGGAGCTCGTAGTCAAATGGATCCAGAGAGACATCTACCTTGTCTTCTGGTTTAAGCAGCTTGAGCTTCTTTGCTTGGAACATGTACGCTGCAAATAGCTCCACTCCTTCAAGCGAGATTGGATTCTTCCCATTCTTCCACTCGACATCGGCTGGGCTTGCTGATGCTGTAATGGTGTGTGAGAATTCAGCAGCGGACTTGTTCCTCCGGGCTTGAGGGCTCCAACCTCCTCCTTGGCAATTGAAGGCTCCGAGAACTCCAGCGAACTTCAAAAAGAAGGAAGGAAATATAGGTTCAGCATACACTAGTTCGATTTAATGAGAGACCCGATTAATTTGGATTCGGAGACCATGATAGGAATGTGGAGATATAATTCATCCGGCATTCCCACGTCCAAATAATTGAAATGGAACCAAGTGAAATTGATTCAGGCCATACCCACCCACTGATACTTCCCAAAAATAACAGCTAGGAGTGGGGGACATAGCAGATAGATGACTCACCTTGTTGAGGTTCCAGATCTTGAGCACGGTCTTCCCATCATGTAGAGGATCCTCGAAGAGGCAATCTCTGGTAGGGAGAGCGTAGTGCTCGCAGCGAAGGATTGTACCGTCGGGCAATGCGAGGGTCTTCAAGAGCGCAAAGTTGTGTCGACCGACGGAGTCGCTCGCGTAAATAGGGCCACCGGAGATTGCCCGGGATGCCGCATGGAAGGCTGCGCACGGGTGGTTGGACTGGAACATGTCCCAATCCGGGTGAATGAAGCTCCCCATCCACAGGCTGTTGTAAGCACAGTGGACCATGTGGCAACCTTGCAGCCAGAAGGTGCCGTTGGGGTCCCCTGATGGATCGGTGCACCAGAAGTCATCTCCTGCATCCATTAAGATCAATGGCATGGATTCAGTTTCACGTTCAAAACTAGAAGGCCCATGTCCAGCGGGACTTTAAAAAAAAAAAACAAATAGGGAAAAACTTAGAAACGAAATTGGGCGCACGCACCAACTCGACCGAGGGAGATGGACTCGGTTCCGAGGAACATGAAGTCGTTGCAGTGCTCCATACTGGCAATGGCCCCGTTGCCTTTGAAGTGCCTCTTAATGGAGGCTGTGAGTCCTTTGTAGTAAGCCTTGGCCAGCTCGACTCTGCCGCCATAGTCCTCGCATAGCATCTCTAGTAACTGCATCAAGAAAAAAAAAAAAAAAAAGCCCGATGAGAATTGATATCCAAATTGGATACGCAACATGGGTTTTTTTTTTTTTTTAGGGAGATCATCATGGGTCCGCTAGTTGTCCGACATTTGTCATATGACCTAGTAATTCTACTGCCGACTAATCAGCAAATAGATATCCAAGGTATGGCCGGGTTTGTAGGGCCAAGTGTCGCACTAACATCCATCTAGATGGTGCCACGTGATTGCAACAGAAGAACTTTTCCTTCTTGTTCTATTATTGCCCCGTCTCCCCAAATCCCATTTGAAAAAAAAAAGGAGATAAATATCCCCAACCCCTGGATAACGCCTTCCACCTCTTGACCGTCAACGCTCTTACTGCTAAATATACGATTTGAAGATTGAAAACATGGTTTGATAATTAAGGCAGAAAAGCTAGAAAAGAAAATAGACCCCTTCTTGTTGCTCCAAGCTAGTCTCATTCTTTGCCTAATGTAGGAAGGGTCGATCATTTTATTAAAAAAAAAAAAAATCAAGGTTGCCACAGGTCTTGGTATTGGAGATAATATGGTATGTGGTAACTTGTGGTTTAAGTCATAACTGACCGCCCTAATCCAAAAGAGAGTCATGATCGAGGTGCGTATCACTATGTACCAAAAGGCATCCAGCAAATATTAAATTGTATCCAAAATAAATAAATAAAAATTAAATTGTACCGCCCAAGTTGCAGCGCAACCACCGAGGCTTTTCCACGGCATAGGATAATAGGAATAGCAGCAGATAACATTTTTTTTCCATTTCGGGGCGGGGGATTGGGGGGGTAGTTGGGTGGCTTGGGGAATTGAAATTTAGAGAGGGTTGCGTGGAAGACAACTTACATGTATGACGTCCACCTTGACCCCGTCTATGCCGATTGACTGGAGGTGGGAGTGCATAGCTTCGTACAGCTCGTGGGCCCGCTCCGGTGGGACCAGACCGACTCGGTTGTTGACGATCTTGTCGACCGCCAGGTCCTCCATTGTCATCCGGAGGCCCGGCGAGAGCTTGGGCGTCACAACCTTGGCATCCGGCAGGGCAGGCATCCGGGGCCTCAGCCCTCCCCAGTAGCCGCACAAGGCATGCCACACGTACACATGATCTATGCTCTCGAAGGCCGCCTTCAGGTCCCTTACGAAGGCCCCCATGCCCGTACGAGCAGGGTCTTCCTTGCTCCTGTAGTCGCGGAACTTGTAGTTCTCCCTGAAGTCGATCAGCCTGCAGGGCATCTGCTCCCCTGCCGAGGTTCGGTTCATGCCTGCGCCTTGCTGATCCGCGACCGGATCATCGTCGTCGTGGCAGATGGACTGCCATCCGTCGTCGATAAGCACGAACCCGGGAGGGCATCCCCCGTCGGCGAGGGCCTTCACGCCCTCCCAGACGCCCTCCGGGTGCACCTTGAGGTAGAAGGCATCCCAAGTGCACCATCCGAACTTGTCGATGATGCCTGGAGGAGTCTTGTCCTCGAGGAGGTTGAAGGTCCCTAGATGGGACTGGACGACCCGCATCGCATCCTTGACGAGGATGTAAGGGTCGTCACCGGCATGCATGTACAAGGAGGTCCTGAAGAAGGAGCTCCTGACTCGTGTGGAGCCGCTCTCCACGCAAATGTCCACGTAGTCCTCCTCCCCGGGCTGGAGGGAGGCCCGGAAGGGCCCCTCGATGAGGGGGAGGAGGAGGACGTAGGGCCGCCCGGCCTCGGAGCGGTCGAGGATCATCATCTGGGTCTCGTGCTCCACGTCGCTGCCCTTGCTCCCCACCCAGTGGGTGGTCCACCACACCTTGAACCGGAAGATGCTCATGAAGCGAATGCCGTGGAGCCTCCCGAGGGGCACCACGTGCCGGCTTCTGGAGATTCTGGACTTGATGAAGCCCACGAAGCATCCGCTCGTGTCGACGGCAGCCTTGCTCTTGCAGACGAGGGAGGACGGGGTGATGACGATGTTAGAGGGGATGTCAAGGAGGAAAGGGTGGCGGTCGTTAACAGTGAGATTCCGGCCCTTCAGGGAAAAAGCCGACGACCGAGGGCCGTCGTCGATCCCTGTAAGGATGTTGGTGGAGTTCTTGCTCAGGTTAGGAGCCATGTGTGGGGTGAGACCTAGAAAGAGCTTTGAAGATGAGAGTCTGTCAGTACCAAAAACAAAAAAAAGATGGGAGTCTCTTTTGCTAGTAGGTAGGAAAATCGGCTAGGGATCAAAGCTAACGGTTGCGCTTGTGCAGGAACGCCGGAGCTCTGTAGGTCTATTTATAAGGAAACTCCGGGTCCCGCCGAGGTGTGGTTACTTTGCTGCGCTTCCTACTTTCCCCCTTCTCGCATCGTTCTTTTTTTTGTCCCCTTTCTAAAATTATTTAAAGAATAAAGCGAAGCAACCGAGCGTGGGACCGGAGCCGGATATGGTTATTTGACACCGTCCATCGTACCACCCTTGGGTTTTTTGTTCTATTTCCAAATTATTTATAGAATAAAGCGAAGCATCCGAGCACGTGACCGGAGCCGGATTTCGTGCTTTAGACATGGGACAGTAATTCGGATATGGTTACTAGACACCGTCCAGGGTACTACCCTTAGGACACGTATCTTGCGGTTAAAAATAAACTGTCATGTCGGCGATCTCCTCTCTCTCTTTCTGTTTTTTTTAATGGGGTTTGTCCTGTCGGCGATCTTCTCCGCGTTTTCCTGTCGGCGATCTTCTCCGCGTTTTCCTGTCGGCGATCTCCTCTCTCTCTCTCTCTCTGTTTTTTTTTTTAAATCCGCGCGCTAGTTGGAACTTTCTTCGAAACACTTAACGACGGTCAGCGAATCTCGTTCGGGCCAAATACGAGAGTAAAATGATATGGTGAATAGCTACGTTCAAAACAGTCCATGCGGCTTGTAATTCCGCCTTAGGAAGAGATGAGGGAATTGATTTTACTGAGGCAGCATACAAAATCACTCCATAGCAATCTGTAATTATGTATCCTAGACCAGCTCTACCATTCGACAAGGAAGCACCGGAATGTATCTTAACAACATTACATAGTGAAGGTACCCATGACACTTGATAGAAAAAATATTAGACATGTTGACCTTAGCTTAGATCGACCTTCTTGATCTCGATATTAATCAAAATGAACGATCTTGATGAAATCCGAGCTGTCATTAAGCTCAAACTAATAAAAATCGACAGTTATGGCGACACTGCATGATCGGCATAATTGTCATCGCATACTTTTCATGCGAGACGGTTACTACGTTATTAACGCACAACCGACTGTTATCATATAGTTATGGCACATTGTGCCAAATTAGGTCATGGATCAATATACTACCTGTTGCTGGAAATTGGACCCGGGGGCGGCCGCGAACCGAGGAGGAGGAGCTCCGGCGAACATTGGCGGACGGCGATCCGTCGGCGAGCGGCGTCCTCCGGGGGACCTGCAAGAAGCCGGTGGCCGGGCTTTTCCGGCGTCGGCCCTCCGATGCCTAAGTCAGAGGGGGGCTTAATTTTGGAGAAGAGAGAGGGACTGTATGTGAAGTCCGAAAAATCCCCTTGGGAGGAAGAAGCCTCCTCCCTTTTAGAGGGAGAAGCTCCCCTTTTATAGGGAGAGTGACAGGGTTACCTGTGATGTGACTGGGCGAATTAATGGGTTACCGTCACGATTGGACGTGGGCGTGGAAGTAATGAGTTGCCGTGGATGGCCCATTCCCATTATGGGAGGAGATGGCGTGCAGCCAGAGCTTGCTTGAGGCGCGCAGTGCAGTACATTCTTGGGAATGACGAGGCGTTGACAGTCGTAGCAGAGTATGGTTCCTGATTAATATGTCGTGGCGTGGCCGGCAAGTAAAACATGGTGCGGTAAGGCGGCTGCAGGGCATGGCCGCAGCATATAGACGATGAGGTCGGCCTTCTGAGGTCAGCTCAGCCTTCTGGTCTTAGCCTGCTGTGCTCGGCCTTCTGTGCTCGGCCTTCTAGTCTCGGCCTTCTGTGCTCGGCCTTCTGTGCTCGGCATTCTGGTCTCGGCCTGCTGTGCTCGGCCTTCTGTGCTCGGCCTTCTAGTCTCGACCTTCTGTGCTCGGCCTGCTGTGCTCGGCATTCTGGTCTCGGCCTGCTGTGCTCGGCCTTCTGTGCTCGGCTCGGCCTATGAGCTCGAGCACTTGGATGAGCTCGAGAGCGGAAAAGCCCGAGCACTTGGATGAGCTCGAGAGCGGAAGAGCCCGAGCACTTTGATGAGCTCGGGAGCGGAAGAGCCCGAGCACTTAGATGAGCTTGCATAAGCTCGGCCTGGATGAGCTCGATCTTGCTGACGGATTTGGGTGCTATAATTGCATTTGTGGGGTGGTCCATTTTTCCACCAACACTACCCTATATAAAGGGCTGGCCTGATGATCTTGAAAAAAGAGGCTCATTTTTTGGAGATACATCTTTACAAAATTTCTCCCTACCATATTCTTGCTCTATTGTTTTGATTTAAGCATTGGAGGAATCCCTGCTAGAAACTTTTCGGCAAGTGGACTTTTTATAGGTTCACCTTGAAGGCGACAAGTTCTACCTCGCCTAAGTTTCATCCGACCACACTCAGCTCGATTCTTACCGACCTCAAAGCGAGTTGAGTAGCATCCCAGCCTCGATTTAGAATTTAGCAGCAATAGATTAGCACTTCAGGAAGGGTCAGCTATATCGACACCGAATGAAGGAAGAAATAATCAATATGAGGTTACGAAGGGGTCATGGTGCATCCCATGCCTCGCAGCGCCGTGCTTTGGCCTCATGAGGTTTCATTGCAGAGTCTGGAACACACCCCCCGATATAGCCTGCTGCACTTGTGAACACTAAGCAATTTAATCAACTCGTATAGCAGATACATGCCTTGATCATGGTAATTCAGTGCTTACAACAAATAGCAATGTGGCCGGAACCAATCCGACCAAAACTTAGTTAGCCTAGCCAACACTCCCAACAACCAACGCGTCATATGCACCAACTCAACCAATACACATCATACTCCCAACAAAAAGCTTCACTCCTCATCGCCATCCTCATCCTCGTCGTCAATGTGAAGACTGTTGAAATCCATCTCTAGATAAAGTCGAAGGACTTAAACTCAGCAGTCTTCGAATCCTTTCATAATGGCATTGGTGGCATTTTCAACGGACACTGCCTTGAATTTGTATGAAGAACAAAATTCCTCGACTACTTTAGCGGCCCTCTCCTCGGCTCTACTAGCCATCTCCTTGGCTTTGGCAGCCTCGTCCTCGGCTTGAGCAATTTTTACAAATAGATCTGCTACTCGCTTTTCATATACTAAAAAGGCCTCCCTAGCCTTAGAAAGATACACTATCGAAAATCATCGCGCGAGTCCAAGCATTGGAGGCTTGAGCTGCTACCGACGCGATCTTTTCCTCAACCTTCCTCGTCCTCTCCTCAGCTAGTCGAGCTTGCTCCTCTGCCTTCTCGAAATCGGCCCTCAATTTTGCCTCGACCTCGGCAACTTTTTGCTCAGCAGCCTACCTATTCACCTCAAAATCTGAGACATGATGCCTAAGCATCATAACGACCTCGTACATACAGTAGGCTTCATGGGTATGCTGCATAAATAAAGTGACCAGTATCCAAAGTAAAACACTGAAATTTGGCATAAAAATACTTACTCAAATGACCGAGGTGAAGGTCTCATCAATTAGTTTGTTGACATGAACATACCTTACAATGCTTTTGTCAGCCTGCAATTGTATAGCACGAACGATATCTTTGGCCACCAGAGGAGGCGTCAAGGCTGAGTTGGAGGATTTCACCAGCCACCTTAGAATATAAGACTCGGAGGTAGGAGGAACAGAAGAACTTAGGGCAAAGGATGAGCTTGGGCCGACCCGAGCTAAAGTAGTTGTCTCGGACGAGGACGAACAAGAGCAGCGGATGACGGCTGAGTGAGGATGACCCCTCTAGGGGAGCTGACTTGATTGGCGACACAATCTCGACCTCGGGGTCGAGCTCCACACTTTTGTCCAAGGTTTTAGTGCCTCGGGAACAGAGACTTCGAAAATAGAGGCCTCAGCTGTAGCTTCACGTCTTCTTCTTCTTCTTCTTAGGGGATTCACCCCTAGATGCCGCAGCCACTCTCTTGCGTTTAGCTTTTCGAAACAATATCATCGTCACATTAATAGCGCCTCGAGAAAGCTCTAGAAAAATAATATCTAGAGACAACCCCGATATGATAGCACTTCAAGAAGATCAATCGACACATTAAAACTCTCTTCTACATGTCTTGTTTTTTATCAAAATAATGATACAATTTTCATCATTAGAAGTGGAGGGCAAGTAATGGAGAAGATATTGGACATCTTGACCTCAGCTTAAACCGACTTTCTTGACCTCAGTATTAGTCGAGGTGAATGACCTTAGTGAAAACTGAGGTGCCACTTAGCTCGAGCTAATGAAGACTAGCAGTTATGGCAACACTGCATGATCGGTGTAATTATTGTCGCGTGCTGCTTACACCGGACTGTTATCATATTTTTAACGTGCAACCGACCATTACCGTATAGTTATGGCACATCACGCCAAATTAGGTAATAAATCAATATACTACCCTATATAAAGGAGTGGCCCAAGGATGTTGAAACAAGAGACTTATTTTTGTAGAGACTTCTGTCTACAAACTTTCTCTCTTCCATATGTTGTTCTGTTATTTTGATTTAAACATCGGAGAGTTCTCCGCCGGAAACTTTCCGATAAGTAAACTTCTTGTAGGTTAGCTTCGAAGACGATAAGCCGGCCTCGGATCAGAATTTAGCTGCAACAATACTGATTTTGGGGGGGGGGGGGGGGGGGGATGTGATGGGCTCATTGAGCCGCCAGTAACCCAGACTGTGGATCATTAGTGAAAGATAAAAAAATGGCTGCTTGGATGAATTCATGAGCATACTAGAGAGCAGAGGAGTAGATTCTATTGTGGAGGTGTTGTGTCCTTTGAAAGATAAAATTATTCCTTGAGTTCCAGATGGTCCAGGCAGCGTAGCAGTAACTGTTTTGTGATTCTCAGGGACTTAGGAGCTAGAAGAAAGATCAATTAGAGCCTGCGCCAAGTTGAATTGATATGGAGCAAGCTGAGTCCTTTTCAGAGTGGTCCAAACCTCCACGATTCGTGGGTACAAGTAAACACAATGCTCCACATCCTCAATTTTTTTCAGACACAAGTTAAGGCAGGATCTTGGTTTCGGATCAAACCTCAAGAATAAAGGAACGCTTTACAAGAAAGGCAACCCCCACAGAGTTTCCACCAAAATAATTTAACCCGGAGTGCTGCCTTAAGTTTCTAAATCCAATTAAGATTGAGCTGTACCTCAGAATTTTGACTGTCCATATGTGGCCATACACCTCAGTTGTTTTTATTTTGGGACCTCCATAGTTATACCAAACTAAATGATCAACGCAATGATATCCTGGAAGGGGTATAGTCTAGATTGTAGCAACCAAATCTTGTGAGAGGAGGTTATGCAGCATATCTAAATTCCACATGTCCCTATCAGTGATTAACTGAGGCACCTTCCATTCCGCCTGACTCAAAGAAGAATTGATGGGCATGGAATACCGATAAAGAGAAACCTCGGTCAATCAAGGATCCTGAAGAAGATAGATACTCCAGCCATCACCAATCTGCCATTTGAAGATACACTGCATTTATTTTGCCGTAGAAGAAATGAAACGCTACAGAGGAGAGTTAATCTCCTCTCATTGGTGTTAGGGTCTTGCATCGTTTTTAGGAAGACTAGTATACGTACTCGACATTCACTTAACCCACGGGCGTGCCAATGCCTTCAAGGGCTTCGGTTAAAGACGAGAGGGGGAACGAGAGAAGCCTCTCTCAGACCTTTTCTTAAGCGAAACTTTTCGTTGTGCGTGCCCTGCTCTTCCCATCTCCTCAAAGGTCAAAGTTTGCAGTTGGATTGTTGAACGGTGGTTAGCAACTTAGCATGGGTTCAGTTCCTTTTTCCCTAGCATAAGCGTCTCACGACTTTAAGTGTGTGCCTATGGGGCCCCACCACCACAAATCGCGCAGTCCATGGTCAAGCATTTCTAGATACAAGTCGTGGCCCAATAGCTGGAAGACATGTATCAAGCTCCTTTTCAACTGTATGTTTAAGATAAGGTGGTCGGTTGTTAAATGTTGCCCCGGGTCAGCTAAGACAGAAGGGGATGGAAAGTCAAATGAGGCAGCTATTTCCTGGATGACCCTCCTTGAACCGGTACATCTCCTCAGCAACTCTACCATCACCGCAAACACGTCAAGTGTTGCTTGGCATCATCTTACAGTGGCTAAACACTGCGGCCCAACCGCCGGAGAACATGTCCCAAGGCTGATTTCACATCCCGAGTGTACGTGTCAAACATAAGGATCGCCGGTGGTTTGGTGGCCATGGATGCTGCACGAGTCCTGAGAAAATAAATTAATATATATATAAACGAAAGGAATTAAGTCGATGCTATGACTCTTTTTTTATATTTACACAGTCGGTTCCCAACGTTCACCGGAATATCCTACTTTCGCAACCGTTGGACCGGAGAATGGCCGCCTCGAGATCTACGCACATAAGAATGTGCTTGTAATGCTTTGACTGTGCATGTTGCGACCTAACGGTCGACGTTATGAAGGACGATCAATCACTCTTTCGCGCGAAAGATACACCCGAACGCTGAGTTCGATCGACGAGATTACGTAAAGAAGAGGAACTCGACAAAAGAATACCTCTCCTCAAGGGCAATAGATCCCGTTGGTAATTAAGGCATTGTAACTACTGGAATCGTCCAACTCGTAATAAATACAGTTGAAATTTTCCCCGTGGAAGACTCTATCCAGTTTGTCCAGGTGTCCTCCCTGCAGGCTTCTGTCTAACACCTGCCCATTGGAACCATTCAGTGTCATCCTCTCTCTCTCTCTCTCTCTCTCTCTCTCTCTCTCTCTCTCTCTCTCTCTCTCTCTCTCTCTCTCTCTCTCTCTTGTTTGTTGGTACCTCTCCAACTCTACGGCAAGTTTTGATAAGTTTTATGTTACGCCATTATGATGAGTTTTACATTCCTATTATTTATTTATTTTTGAATCTAATATTGGCTTTTAGATCGTCGCCTGGATATTTTCATGCTTGCATCGAATCTCAAATATGAATCTGGTTCAACCTATACAAGCCTTCCAGTGCATTGGGCCTAAATATATTAAGGTCAGATTCAATTAGACCAATCCAATTAACCATAACAGACGGACCAACTCAAACAGATCATGCTCCATCCACTAAACTGTGCAATTCAAATCCTAACGATTCATGATGAGTTGGCAATGCTCCCGTGCTGCCAGCCGCTCATTCGATATGAGTGCTGCTACCGATTCGCGTTCAACTCTTTTAAGTACTTGGGTGTCAGGTCGGATTAACTTATAAGGCATCTTATTAGCGCCGGGACTCAATTTCCTCTATTTGATTCACACTTGCTAAGGGCGAAATAACTCAAGAACCCGCATCTATATTGTTGAGTATATCTTGAGTTCTAAAAGGTCAGATTTAAATTGATTCAGAATATCAATTCAAGTTCAAATCGATTTAGGGCATCGGTTATATATTGTAATTGGCCTAATCTCAATATTGTAGGAATACAGTTCGAAGCTGAATCAACTTACTCTATTATATATATTTCTTGTAACCCGAAAGAAAAAAAAAGCAATTGACTGATGAGTGACTAATTTTGGATGTAAATGTACTCAAAAGTAATTTGCATGTATGTAGGTTCGATTCTGATTTTGGCCTTCCAATTACAGAACATAACTCATCCAATTTAAATACAATTCAAGCCATATACAAGCTCGACCATTATGCATACTTATACACGAATAACTAAAGCATCAAGGTTTGAAAAAGGAGGTTAGGAGGAACTGCCTAACTCAATTAAGCTTAGACTTTTAGAATTTCTTATAAAAATGGGCTTTCATTGAATATGAAATGATTTTATTTAGATTTATTACATAATACGGGCTAAGTTATTGTCCGAATGAATAATTAAGAAGGTCATAATTAATTTGTAATCATATGGTTATTTTGGGCTCTATTATCTTAGTTATATGGTGCAGCGAATATTAATGTAAGCCTAATTTAGTTAATAGGCTTAGTAGTAAGTGGACTCATTAACATTGCTAACTGAACTAGGTTTCCACTCCACTCATTTATATATACATACATACATATATATATATACATACCTGTAAAAAAATCCTAGGATATCAAGATCATTATGTTCCTCAGGGACACCTATCCCATTGAGAAGGCAGGCATAAAGAAGGAGATGGAGAGGAAGATCTATTCTATTTGTGTGCTTTTTCTTCTTTTACAGGTATTGTTGCAGCAATCTTCAATGGCTGCTCGGGGCTCATAAGGTATGCTTTGATCTTTGATGGATTGATCTATGATTTTTTTTATTTTAATCTTCTGTATGTGGTCCATAAATTCAACATATAGTCTCTATAAACCAATAAACTAAACATTGTTCATTCTTGCGCAAACAAATGATCAAGCCCGCTTTTTGAAATTTCACCAGCTCGAGGATGGCAATTCATTGCCTATAAATCTCTTATATTTGAACGAGGGAATAAACAAATAAACAAGCTTCCAGTCTAAATCTGAAAATCAAAGATAATCGAATCAAGGTAGGACCCCTCTTGTAAATAGATTAGAATCTTCAATGCGACTAGCTTCAAGGACCTTCCTTGGGTCCCCTCCGTCTCCTACCACCTCACATGGGAACCCATACTTCTTCCAGCTGCTGCATTCCCCCCACATTCCTCGACCGACCACAAGAAATCGGTGGGAAAAGAAAACAGTAATAGAAAGCTCCTCCCTCGGCCGATTCCCACGCTGGCATCTTGGAGGACTGGCACGCGTCATGGGAGGACGGGCATCCGAATCCACGTGTCACGTCTACTGACCACTACGTGCAATTCAGCCTGCTGACAACTGTCCAAATCTTTCTTGCAGCAGAGTGTCGGTGGCGGTCTCGGTGCCTTCTAGAGTTTAGTTTGGGTTTCGATGCGGGTGGGGACTCCTCCGGTTCGGTGTGCGATTGAATAGTCCTTTCATTCGCCCACTGTTTTCGGGTCCCACAACTAATCGCGGATGACTCAACTAAGAACGGTTGGGGAGCTACCCACAGGATACGTGCATCCGCGCCGCAGCGGGGCTACGGTATCTCCTTTGCGTCGAGTAGACCAGTTGAATCCATCTCCGCAGTAACAGTGACTGAATAAAACGACTCTTCAAAAGGACGGGGATCAGATTTTTATTAAAAATAATAAAAATATATTTAAGGTTTGATTTGTGAAAAACTTTAATACAATTACAAAGGTAACTAAAATGACATTGTAATAATTATTGAATAAAATTATCAGAACATCACTTTGTCGAACTACTGACAATTATGAATATTCATGCACTGAGTATGGAGTAGGAGTATATGGCAGCAGCACTATCGTGGTTCATTGGTGCTAGTCTAGCAAGATGGTGATGCATCACCAAAACCACCACCATGGAAAGTGATTTGTGGACCGATAACATCTTTTTCTCTATAATTTGTAAGTGATTCAAAATAAATTAATAACAATCAAAGCTGCATCCATGTGTATGAAATTATCAGTTGCATTAAAAATAGTACCTCTAATCAATTGTGAGGAAGCGCTAGCTTATCAAATGGGTAAAGTTTTCGGTAAGCATGTCAGATAACTTAAGACTCAAATTCTGCTTTTGTGGAGAATTAATTATATTAGAGGATAGCTACCCCTTGTGTAGTTCATTGGCATATAAATATAACCTGATCCGATTAAGGAGAAGGAATAAGTTCATTCAATTAACTTGAGTCGTTTTTTTATTAAAAAAATAGAGAATAAGAAAATTGATGAAACTAGAGTTTAGGTCCTCTTTTTTTTTATTTATTAATGAATTATAAAATAGAGTTACAAAACTTGTGAGGTCAACTTACATACAATTTAAATCAGATTCTTTTTCTAATTAAAAGAGGTTGCAACTTTTTAAGAATAGATAAAACTAGAAATTATTATAAAGCTAAAAATCCTACAGAAAATAGATCTTGACTTGTACATTAGTTTTTATCATCAATCATTTTGTCCCATTCTTCTCGAAATGGGAGATGTATCCAATAAAAATCCTCCTAAAAAAGAATTTTTCTCCGACAAGGTATTTTTGAGACTTAAACGATAAAATTTAGTTTCAACCGGTGTCCCCTTCTCTTTAGAAGGTGATCTCGTGTGATGATTCCTATAAAATTTGATTTGCCGCCGCTAAAAAGGTAGAGGATATATCTTATATGCATTCTTCTAGAAAGCTTTTATTGACAAATGATCATGCCACCTCACTGGTGCACTAATGCACTACCTCGCGTGTGAAAATGTTAAAGCAAGCCCATCAATATTTTATCCAAGTTTTATCCCTTGGCGGATCAATTGAGAAAATTATAAACAAATATACAATATTTTCCTTTAAAAAAATTATCAAATGTTTCTTAAAGCTTAGCCAAGTACGGACAATAAATAAATAATAGAATAACCAAAATGTATTCTTTCTCCTTGATTTGCAGGGGATTCTGGAAAGATAATATAATCAAAACACGTAACTTGTAAAGAGACATCGATGTGCATTGTATTGTTGTTTGCATGAAAAGTGTCATTAATAAACAGCAAGAACGAAGAAAAAAAAATACAAGAACGGATTCACTGGCACAACTACGATTCCGAGCAGTCATTTCGATGATTGGATTGCTGATGTATATCCGTGCATGAACGTCGCTTTTCCACCGGACGGGCAGGAACTTGATTTGTTAGAACCGGCTCCACTAGTCTTATATTTTATTCCCAAAAAATACCAGAAAGTAGAAATATTTATCATATATTGCTTGAGAATGCAAATATGACAGAAGAACTTTTAAATATCTAAGATTATTCGAAAAACCTGGTAGAATTAAACTGAATTATTTATAAAAATCGGCCTGTTCCCATGTCTAACCTGCATCCTTCTAAAAGTCCATAATAATCTTAGCCTAAATCCTATATGTGAGCTCGTTAGTCTGCAGGAAGAAAAAAATTTTATAAACCATTTTTTTTCTTTTACAAAATTTGGGCTGAAAAGATTTTGGATTCATATAGGCCTCCTCGAATAGATTACCCACTCTACGAATCCACTAGAAAATTTAGCTTAATTCTGCTGAATTTTTCAAACAAAACTTTACTGGACGAGCAAAATTGCAACAAGAACTGCAAGAGTGACCTCTTCCACTTCATCCTCTCGGAGACGCAGTATGGGTATACACTTTGTGCAAATTGGGCTTCTTTGGGAACATTTGGCCCTAGCAGTGTGCTCGGCCCAGGCAGCTCATGTCCTACCTTAAAACGAATATGTTCTTGACTAGAAATCTAGCGAGGAACAACGAAAATCCATCAGGGCTGTGCCTAATTATTGGGCTCACGGAGGGCTGGCTTCGGCCCAGTTAGTTTGCCGGGTACAAACTGATCCGAGAACGGAGGTGCGGTGGTCTCCGGAGAGATGGCGGAGGAGGGTGGCGCGCGGGAGGGCGTTTGCTCCTTCGAATGGGACGAGGAGTCGAAGCTCTACTACCATGCCTGGTTGGTCCGAAAGAATCGCTCCCTCCTCCTTGTAATTTTAGGGCTTTTTTTTTTTAAAAAAAAAAAAAATCGAATCCCAGTTCTTTATACAGGGTTTGTAATTCTTCTTCCAAAATTCAATCTTTTTTAGCAGTCTTGATGACGTTTGTTTCGCAAGTCTTGGGGAAGGTTTCGGGAGAGAGTGGCGCCGTCCCTTATTTTTCAGTGAATAATGTTTCATAAGAATTAGGGTAGTTTATTGATTGGGTTGGAGGTGCTTGCACCTGAAGAGTCAACACAAAAGCAGAATCTTTGATGATTTTAACCGGTACGAAAATTTCTCAAGGGAAAGCTAGGAGGGAACTGAGGAAAAATATAGGAAGAGGATTCTTAGGATATAGTCCTCCTTTTGCCTGCCTCGTTGGTTGAGGGTTTATTTTATGGTTTAACTTTTGTCACTTGATAATAATTATTGGTTCCTATTGCAACGAAGAGTGGGGAATTTGCAGGCTAGCAACATCGAGGAAGAAGAGAGATGGGGATTGGAATAAATTGGATGCACCATGAACGAGGATGGTGGAATTGCTCACGGAATGGAAATGTGATTACAAGACATTGTAGAGAGCCTGTTTGATGGTGGTGATAAAAGTAGACAGCATATTTATAAATAAATGAGCAGATTTTATATTGCTGCAGCGCGGATGAAGACAGAGAAGACATGATGGTGGGACAAGGCAGTAATCATAGTGTAGAAAAATAACGTAGCAAACATGTTTAGCTTCATCAATAAATCTATGTGTTGCTGGAAATTGGACCCGGGGGCCGCCGTGAAGCCGGGGAAGGAGGAGCTCCGCTGCTGCAGGGGGCGGACGGCGGTGCGCCGGCTGGCTGCGTCCTCCGCTGCGGGGGGTGTGCAAGTCCTGCAAAGAAAACCGGTGGCCGGGCTCCCCGGCGCCGGCCCTCCGATGCCTAAGTCAGAGGGGGCAAGTATGTGGAGAGAGCAGGGGAGAGAATATGTGGAGAAGACAAAGAGAATCCCGTGTTCAATTGTGTCTGTGCTGTTTTCTTCCTTTTTCCCCCGGTCTAGGAGGGTTCTCTCCAGCTCCGGATTTTTTCTCTGGTTTTTGGTCCTTCCTCCCTTTTCCCTCCAGGTTTCCTTTTATAGGAGGATTTTTGTTACCTGGGAGGTGACAGGAGGTTTGTCCTGTTTTGTAATAATTGGGCACGATTTGGCCCATTAATGGCGTAATGGAGAACGGGACCGGATCAGACCGGAATCAGGGAGTTGTCACGGTCGATCGGACCTGTTGGAGTGGTTGAACCGCCGGCTGTGGTGGGCCTGGGGTCCGTGGATGGTAAGTGCATTTATTACCGAATGAACCGGCGGTCAGGGAGAGCCATACGTTCTGATGGTTCAGTGATCCGGAGATCGTCTTGGGCCGTGTTCATTAAATGCCTGAGTGCATCGGAGACTTGAGGGAGTCTCATGCATTAATGGCAAGTCGTGCCGAACGCCTGAGGAGATCTTATGCCTTGATGGCTTGGAGATAGTGGCAGGTCGCAAGCCGTAGGAGTTGTCAAGTCCCTTGGACTTTAGGCGGAGGTTGAACATTTGGTTAAGGCATCGGCTCGGCAAGGGTGCCGAGCCGAGCTGATCGCCCAATGGGGCGCCCTGTGGCGGGGCTGCTTTGAGTACTCCTGGTCGGCGCCCTTTAGGCGAGCACCTTCTAGTAGAGCGCCTCGGCGCTGTCTTTGGTCGGCACTTTCTAACCGAGCAGCTTATTTTGGTTGGGCACCTCTTGGCGCGCACTCTGGTCGGCGCCTTCTAGTCGAGCGCCTTCCTGGTCGGCATCCTTTGGCCGAGCAGCTTTCTGGTCGGCGATCTTTGGCCGAGCAGCTCTCCGTTCGGCACTCTTTGGCCGAGCAACTTTCCGGCTGGCGCTCTTCGGCCGAGCGCCTCCGTGAATGTATGGCTTGGGGTTCTTCCCCCAACACTATGTAATGGGAAAATTGAAGCATTATGTTGGCTTGATTTATAAATATATCTACAATAGATGCACTTGATATATCAGTCCATGTTTTCACTAGTTTGTGGCACTAACAAACTTAGCTTGCAATTCTTATTCTAGATGTCTGGAGTCTGCAATATGATTCATATTATGAAGCACTGAAATTTAAAAGATTCTAGATTAGCTTTCTATCTACGGTCAGCCCTATATTCGTTGACGCTGAATTCCTAGGGAAGGCGGCTTTTTGGCAAGGAAAGGGCCTCACTACAAAGGTCAGATGACCTGTTTGTGGAAATGGAAATCTACTGCAAAAGTCATGCAATTGACGAATTTGCAACAAGAAAGCAAGCCAACCAAAACTCAGCTAACCCTGGAATGAGTCTAACAAAGAGAAAACAAGGCAAGATTTGATCTTGGGAATTGCACTTCTCTACAATGCAACTGCAATAAACCAAAAAAATAGAAGGTTCATTTATTGAAGATATCATATAGGGAATTAATTTGTCATTTGGTTTTTTAAGGTCCATCTTTATAAAGGGGTCTTATACCCATCCAATGGACACTTCATCAACTAATGTTTTATATGGAGTTTCTACATACAAGATGCCACACTCCTTGGGTAGTAGCTCATTGGATTTGTGTCTTTTGACTGTAAAAATTAGCTTCATGCATAATGAGGTAGTTCATCCATTCTCACATTTGCCCCTCAAGTTTCAGTATCTTATCTTACTTCTATGCTTGTCATTTTCATTTAGTTTTGCTACTGATTTTTGTGTAGCCAATAGCGAATTTCTTGTTTACCATTTAATCATTTTAATTGGTCTTAATTTGTTTTGGCTTATTGTGTTGCAGTAGTGGGTTTTATCATGATCCCCATGCTGGATGGTATTACAGTAGTAGAGATGGTCTTTACTACACATATGAGGATGGAAAATATGTTCCATTATCAAGTTACAAGGTAGGGGTTCAGTTCTGCTGGGATTTTTGTCATATTAGCAGGCTATGTTATGATTGCCTTCAATTTTAAACAGGGTGAGGAATCTGAAGCTGTTGATTCTACAAACTCCGCTCTGAGCGAAGCTAACAAAGACAATACATGTATGTTGTAAGTGTTGAATTCCATGTCCATACTGCCAAAAGTTCTTTGGTCTTGTTGAAGCCAAGTTTACCTCTCTTTTAAACTGGCTGCTTTACCACTGCATTTTGCAATTCTGAATCTTTGATTCAATTTCATTCAATAAATTAGTGAGTATTTGAATTATGCATTATGCACTGACTAACATAGTGGCCCATATATATGTTTTGTGATGAAATCACTTGTGCTGGGAACTCTACATCTCAAGTGTTGTGTAGTCATGATAGTTTGCCACCTCTACATTATGGGGCTACCATGCGTTAACCCTAAATAACCATAACATCATCCTTTTTCTTTTGCTTTTCGGTAGATATGCCGGCGCATGCAGCCGGTGATGAGTCCGAAATTCCAAGTCCTCCATCTGAGTGGTCTGCTGCTGGAAACCTTGTGATGCATTTCACTTAAAATTGATTGTTTTAAATAGGGTTATTTAATCAGTGAGTTTTTTTTCCAGGTTAGAAGAAACATTGATTAATCTATATTTGTCGGGTTATTCCAATTCAGATATAAATGCTGATAGCTCATCAACAACTTTACAAACAAACAGTGAGTATAACTAAAGTTGTCAAGTCCACTGGTGCTCGCTTTTCTACCTCTTGTTGTGAAGAGGCATCATATGATGAGCCCTTACTAAATGAAGGTTTTATTGATTAGAAAGTCAGGTCTCTTCTGAAGAACAGTCTGATCAGCCATCCTCAGATAAGTTGCCTGGCTGTTACCGTGGCATCACATGTCAGCAAGTAGAAGGTGAATTGATCCCCGAGGATGAGCAAAATGCATTTAGGTCAAGCAATAGGCTCTTAGCAGGAGGTAATCATTTGAAACTTTTGTGCATTTGTTGTTCCATCGACTGTAACTATAATTTTGTTGCTTCTGGACCAGAACTTGTTTATAGGAATTTTGCGACATTGAGATCATGGTTTTAAGTTTTGCTTGCCCATCAACATAAAAGGATTAAAATAAAAATGGTACTCCTAGAAGTGATCCAACCTGCCTTTCTACATGACTATCTATATGTTTTTGCCCCTCTTAGAAATAATTTTACTTCCAAATCAGATGCATCATGGGATGAAGAAAACTGGAAAGCTCAGTATGGCCAGGTTTTAACCTTAGAAGATGAGGGCATACCGTCTTTTCCGACAGTTGATCTATGGGATTGGGAAATTGTTAAAGATCACACAAAGAAAGGACATCAGATAGCTAAACTGATAGGAAGATTGGTCAGGCGTTCCAGTAAGCTGCATCCTTCTGTGCCAGCTGGTGGTGGTGTTCTGAAAACTGCTGCCATCCATGCAGTTCATTTGGATCTAGTAGGAGTTGCATCAGGTCTCTCTCTCTCTCTCATTTGCTTGCTCTATTTTTCACTCATATTTTTTGTTTACAATGCATTCATTATTAGCATGTGAAAAATCTGATGAGTGCTAACTTATTGACTTTCCATTGGAAAGCATCTGCTTGACCTTCCCTTTCTTTTTATATGAAGGGAGTTTTAGTTACCTGTCACTGTTTTTAGGCACTAGAGCTGCAAACTACAATTTGGTCTTCGTGGATGTTATAGTTACAAGAACTGCACCTTTCCTCGGAGTTTCTTGAATGTAGCTGCTGATTGTTTTTCTTTCCCCTTTCTTTTTTGAAGTTACTGCCAGACTAGGTGCTTCAGAGTATGAAATTTAACACAAAATTAGAATTTTTTTAATTCTTTCTGAGGTATGGTTATTTCTGTTGTTGATACTTATAAATCCGATAATCCTTTTTGACATAAATCTTGCTTTTATCCATGTAAGTGGACAGCGGACTCCAGATTTACATTCATAATTCATGTATCCAGTAGCATGCTCAGATGATATCGGTCACTGCAAATGATGGAACTTTTACTCCGTTCCTATTACTTTGGTTTTGAAGTTTGATTGCTATTTTATGTTTATTAGTTTAGAATTGCAGTGTGCGAAACAGGATTGTGCTTTCTCATCATGTAGCTATCCATTATATGATTTGTTGAAATTCACGATCCCTTATTTATGGGTAAACATGCTGGCATATGGGAGACTATCGAACCACAAATTGGGCCTGTCACACCAATTGGCACTGTGAAAGTATTTGAAAATTCTCCAGGACCACCTTGCAGAGAAGCAAAAACACAGCCTCCACTTTAAGAGGCAGGTGCTGAGCCAACTCACCCAGGAGTAGTTGGCCACTAATAATTAAACTTTTTCTTTTAAGACCAGAGGGTGTAATTATCATCCAGCTTCCAACCATTGTTCTTTCTTATCAATATTAAATGCCGTTTTGGAATGCTTATATTTATTTACTTTGCCATTTGTATTTTTCTTATATTCAGGGAAAGTTTACAGGTTGAGGACCCCAAGCCCAAGATACTTGGCTTCTGTATCGAAGTATGATTCTTCTAACCCGACCAAAGATTGGGGCTTCCCTGATTTATATGCTGACCTGCAGAGTAGCACACACCATAGTTTAAATCAAATATATGGATCTGACGTTGCAAATGCGGCCAATCGAGATAATTTGTCTGCTTCCGTCGATCAGGTTCCTGTTACAGTACAGAAGGTGATTTGCTGTTTACTATCATATAACGAAAATTTTATAAAAATTGCATAAAACATGTCTTATATGCCATTTTTACAGAGTTGTCCTTATCGAGGCCAAGTCTCATGAAGAAAAAGGCACTTGTAAGATGATGATGGAAATAATTTGGGGCTGGTGTTATGCAACAGGATGAATACCTGTTTCATATCACCTGATATGTTGACCAATGCAATTCATGCATTCGGGGAAAACCATGAATGATGGCTTTAAAATGTAAACATTTCTTAGAGGTCTCTTACAAGGCTATAAATATTCATGAGCTTCAACCACTGTTAGTAAAGTTTATCAACAATTTTAACTTGTTATGAAAGTAATGCATCTCATTTGGTACAAAAATGTATCTTTTGTGCGTCCTGCTTGCTTATCTGCTTGGATGAGTCCACTAATCATTGTTTTCTATTTCTTGCCTAAGAAGCATGGATCTGTCATGCATTTATGATCAGAAAATGTGATGAAATCTGTGGGTTCGGGTTGGATCCTTTGTGTGAAAGAATGATTCACCTTCTTTCGTGGCTTCAACCATCGGATTGCACAATTGCCACTTTGAGATCTGTGCAAGCGGATGAAAGCAAAGTGTAGAGTACTTTGAGATCTGTGCAAAGCATGATCCAGTGGTTGACGTCGTGAAAGAACATCAATCATTCTTTCGTGAGGAAGATACAACCCGAACCCAATATCTGCAATATAGAGGGGTATCCACATGGGTTTTAAATATGCATGTGATTCTGTTATGCCTTGTCAATTAGGAGATGCTGTTACATCTGTAGTAGTTGGCTGTCAGTGTTATATCACCGCTCTTTCATACTAAATATGTGGTTTCGAAGGCACAACAGTAACAGATATTCATGTCTTCCTGCCATGGTTACAGCACCAGAATCTAGCTTATAGAGATAGAGCTGCTGAGAGAAGAATGCTACATGGTGGTTTCGGTATCGGCCCAGGACAAAAGAATGTGGAGAACGGTAATATTCATGAGCTGGGATCGCCTTCACAGCCTTGTGATGCAGAAGAAGCTGCAGCAGAAGCAGCGGACATATCTTTTGGAAGTGGAAGTTATGCTAGAAGGATTCTTGATAGCATGGGCTGGAAAAAGGTATGTTTAACAATCATTTAAGCTTGTATTACCCCGTGCCACTCTCATTCATGAATTGGGACGGCACCTAGATATGCTATGTTTCAAAGAAACGCATCTTTATGGTCTAAATGTGATAGCAATTCAGTCCTATGGTGATTACATAAAGAATCGCCAGTATTTTTGTTTTGTCGTACTATATTTCTTACTACAAACACATAAATACCCATATATGTCCGTATGGATGTGTATATGCATATAAGGTCCACCCAACCAGGGACCAAAGTTTATCCAGTGATGGTCCTATTTAAAACAGAATTTGTAGTCTTTTTTGTTTTGTTTTGGCTGCATGCTTGGCTGTTGGAGATCTTTGACTTTTATACTTTTGTTAGCTTGAATAATTTGTTTCTTTTCTTTTCCACGAAATTTGTCTAGGGAGAGGCTCTGGGGAGGACCACAAAGGGTATCTTGGAACCACTGCAAGCTGTTGGTAACAAAGGCTATGCTGGTTTGGGATGGAATTCTGCCCAGCACTGAAGCTTAAAAGGTAATGCTCATCCATCGCCATTCTCAGTTTAAGTTAAACCTGAAGCTTTTGCTATTTTTAATGGTTGATTATGTAAATTGTCGATAGGATAGGCTGGCTGCTACATCGACATCATACACCTGACATTTCTGTGAATTCATCTGGTGTGGTTTCACTGTGAACTATCTTCTTCTGCATGGCGCTTCAGTTCTAGATGCTGGTGGAGCCTACTTATTTCTACCTTGCTTGCGGAAGGTCACCTTGCCATAGACTTTGCCAGGGCTTTGAATATTTTGCCGCACCCTTTCAACAAGTATGAGAGGTTTTGGAAAGTGCCCTGTACCGAACAGATCGCTGCGTTCCCAACCCCCACCATCTGAGTCCTCTTGGTTGCCGGGGTTGATATTCATATGGCTCGGTCCTCTCTTTTTTTTCTTTTTTTTTTTTCTAAAGAGCTCGGCCCTCTCTTTTACGACGACGTGAAGTGTGCAAGGTCCTGCTGTCCTGCCTTCCAGCTTGACATAAGCTTTAAATCTAATTAATATTTAGACAGCAAATGTTTCGGGAGTAAGTCTTGGGATTTGCAGCTGCAGGCGTGCTTGGCGTCGTCGTTTTAATGTGATCGTTTCCTCACAGTTAGTAAAACACAAACTTGGTGGTATAGCGTTTGCGAAAATATATGCTATTTCTTGCTTTTATCACTCCCTCTAAGATATTGGTCTTTTCTTTCAAAAGCTCCGAAGATTTTATGAACAATTTGGAAAAATAAAAGTCTCATTATACACGTTGTTCCGCATTGTTCATTTTCCATCTTGGCTTTTCGACAACAAAGGCAGAAAACCGGAGCAATACCGAACGAGCCATAAAATTTTTGGGAACACCGAGCAGCGAAAGTTCATTTTTCCCCCTTCCCTTTGCAAATGGCGTGAACCAAAGTAATAAACTAGGATTGTGAACGAAATGGCGAGGGTGGGCCGCTGCGTCCATGGGGCCCACCCCTCGGACATACTTCGGAAGGAGTTCTCGCCGTCGCCGGATCGTCCTCCACCGTTAGATGAATACCAAGGTGGAGGGTTACGCCTCCTCGTGCTCTGTAATCCTCGGATGGGGACTTGATTCGCGAAGATTGCTTGCTGCCAGCTAGGAGAGACTTATAAGTAGGCATAGGCTGTCAAAAATTAACGGAAGACGCCTAAGTGGATCATTAATTATTCGTAGTTCCTGATACAGGGAATCGTACGATGTCCGTAAGCTCTGCCGGCTCCAAGCAGAAATAGGTCGTCGTCGGAGAATTCTTTGCTGCAAGTCCCCCATATAAGCCCATAATTGTGTGACTTGTGTCATCCATATAAAACGGGCGCCGTCACGGTGCTCAGCACGGTCATGGTCATGGTTGTGGAGAAACTAACATGAGTTCCCCGAATCGATATCCAGTTATTTATCAACCACTAGCCAACAGAATATATGAAGTCAGCTCTGCAGCTCTATACATGGTTCATGAGAGCAATTCCTGGAAGGTCCCAAGATGTATATTTTTCATTTACAGTTCCTAGATTACATGTTCATATGTTACCTGCCGGAAAGTGGAAATAATTCACGTAAGGCCGCTAAATATATGATCTATCATCCACCAGTTCCCTATTTTACAGGTTGATAAATAGTTAGTTGGCTATGTCAACTTTAAATATACTCAGAATTTATTTTTAACTGACCCCCACCCACAATTTGAGGCTGCAGTACGCCTGCGTACACGGAGTGGATATACATATAGACAGCCAAGAAAAAAAAGGAATATCCAGATGCACCTGCCCAACAAAAGATCCGTCTGTTTGTCACCAGGCTGCAATCTTGAATCAGGAATAAAGTGAGAATAAGCGAGGAACATTTATTTCAACAAGAAAAGCCTATTCATGAAATAACCATTACAAAATGGATTAGAATAATTTTATTCCTAGAGCAACGTCTCTATTCATCCCTTCAAATTTACTACTCCGATGCTACTTTGGGCAAAACTTAGTCTCACTCGAGCCTCAGATGATGAAATAAACCTGATAACCCTTTCATGAATCTCAAAATCCAGCCCCCGATGGAGAAAGAAGCTTGCTTCACATAGGAGATTAAAATCACACCAACAAGAAGAACCTATAACAACATCACCCGTTATCACAACTCATAGTATCATGTGAAATCCAGCAGTACTCCTAGGATAAATAATAAATAATGAGTAACTATTTACTTGTCATCTCAATCAGCAATTATTAGTAAGTAAAAAAATTCAGCCAAAATTAAAACACCAATAGTAACATAACACCTGCAGGCCCCGTCATTCTGGCCCATGTAATTTGAACTCTCTGTACATTTCGCCACGTTAAAAATTTATCCCAATACAGGATAATCATAGGCGCGTAACGCCTCGTGCAGAACACAAGCCATATACAATTACTTCATCTTTATCATCTTGTGAATTGGGAAAGTTTTAACTAAAACCAACATATAAAGCATGGATAATGATCACCGGTGACTGGCAGACAAGAATCCACCGGGAACATATCCCCTGGCAAGAATAAATATCAGCTCACGGGTCCGCCAGTAAATATTTAAGATTTGACGTTAAGGAATCAACTTCGCAGATACAACCATGAACTGGAGGGGAGAACTAGTTTCTTGACAAATCTCAACCACATCCTTTTGAAATACTTGGAATTTAAAAACCAAGAGTAAATATTCTCAAGCCTCAACTTCTGCAGACTCTGCATCATGGATTGCTTTCTTTTCATCAGCAGATTCATCTCCTTCCTGTGTTGTTTCTTTCTGCGATAGCATTTCCTTCAACTTTTTCAGCTCACAGTCCTTTGCTTCTAGCTTCTCTTGCAAAATATATACCTGAAATGCAACATTTAAGATCACATCTGTGAGCAAGCAAACTAGACTCCTATATTGTTCAATTTACCAAAAAACTAAATCTATTTTTATCTTTAACCGTGCAAACATACAGCAATTAAGATTATAACCATTATTTCTGTCTTCATTTCTGCATTTCTGAGAATATTTTACAAAGCAAGCAATGACAATCAAATATAAAAATGACTGATCACCTAAAGCTCTATTATAAAAAGAGTATCAATTCCAAAACAATAAACTATAACCATGACCACTAGCCTTTCCTCAACGGTTTGAGGTCGGTTGTATGGATCCTCATTCGTTCTCTCTCATAAAAAAAATTCAATTTCAAAACCAAAAACTATAACCATGACCACCCAGCCTTTTCTCGACCGTTTGGGGTCGGTTGTATGGATCATCATTCGTCGAGTATTTCTATTTAGAACAACCTTTGATATTATCTAAGGGTCTCCATATCCTTCCTCACAACCTCTATCCATATCATCTCAAGTCTCCTCTCATTTTCAAATCCAAAACATGGAGTCTTAATCAGCAGTCCATGGCCGATACTATTCCCTACGGTCGGCGGAACTGTCCTGAACCGAACGGTTCGGAGAGTACCGAACCATATCGGCGGCGGACCCGAACGGTTCCGGCAACCGAAACGAAAAGCATCTAACGGAGGAGAAGAAGGAAAGAGAGGAAAAGAGAGAGAGAGCGGGGGAGGAAGGGAGAGGGAGAGGAAGGAAGAGAGATGGCCGCCAAGGCTGGCGAGCCGCACGGAGGGCTGCGGAGGAGGGGCTCCACCTCCAGTCCCCTGTTTCGTTCAAAATAGAGGTCCTAGAGGGGATAAAGTCGGCAAATCGCTTGTCCCCTCGCACCCCCTCCCCCCCCCACCCCCCCCCCCCCCCCCCCCCCCCTCTCCTCTTCTTCTCTCTTTTTTTTTGAGGTGGATGGGGAGGGGTGGTTGTTGGTCTTATGCAAGCAGTAATCAGCATAAGCTTTTGAGGCTTGATGCTGGCTTTTTTATGCCACAGGCTCTTCTCTTAGGATCCAAATCAATGTGTGGCTTGTGGTTGTTAAGGATTTTACCCAAGAAAGCTGTAGCAAATTGTGAACTTGCCTAATCTTAGTTGAGAGAGATGATTCAAGCATCTCTTCCGTTTCTAAAGGGGGTTATTAGGCCATATAGACAGCATAGATTATTTCCCCAAGAAGTTTGGAGAAGATCAAATCTAAGATTTCTGAGAAGGCAGGAACAAAAGCATGAATGGACAATTGTCATATGCTAGAATATTTAGTGAAAAATCACTTGCAGACCTCTTGAAAGGTAAGAAAATTTGAATGCAAGTTTGTGTCATCATGCGACAATTCTAGAATGGACCCATATGTAAGCTACTTAGATACATGTGTCAAGTCTTGCCTGCACATTCTTTTCTTCTGGCTATCATACTGCAGAGATTAGAAAGACTTGCTGCCATTACACCAGTGTAATGCACCAACAATTCGCAAATCAATCATTCTTGTATCCTAATATAATATAGTGTGAGAAATCTCTACTCATAGGTAGTTGTGAGACCAATATGCATCCCTTGATAGCAATAAATGGCAATGTAGGCCTTAAATGAAGTGGATGCCATACAGTCAACATTAAGGCTTCCTGGAGCAAATAATTGGGTTATTATGGTAGAAGGCAAGCTCCATAAAATTTCCCCCAGTCTTATCACTATCTCCAAATAAAGCATGGGATTAATGACTCCATAGCTTGTAGTTAACAATATTTTTGCTAGATAAGTTTAATTATTAATTTTATAAGCAATCTATTGAAGTCACATAGGCTATGGAAAAAATCAAACAAGCATTCAGAAGAAAAATAAGTTATGGAAAACCTGAATACACAACTTGTGTGCAATAAAATTAGAAATGGCACCTCCAAATTATCTGTCCAACCATCTATCCATCTATACAATGTTCCCAAGACATGAGTTAAATGCCCTGCCATAAAATGCATTTTGGGTGAACCAAGGTGATGATCCACACCATTGCGTTCACATAGACAAGATACACGTGGATTGGATAGTCGCATATCATATATCAGGACAAAATATTTCTTCCTCTTCTGAAAAGTTTTCGTTTCATGATCACATGATAAATATGTGCCAAGTCTGTTTGTGTGCGCATAACTAAGCTGATCATGCCTGTGAAAACGTGTTATTGACTATGGTTTGAGCCTTTGAGGAATTAAAAACATTGTAGATCATGATCAGCAGTATGGATCAGCAAGTTATTGATTATGGCATAACTAAGCTGATCAGGCCTGTGAAAATGTCTGCATGAATATGTGTGCATAACTACTCGAATTGAAACGCACCTTGCTCAGTTCCCATATTTACCCCCTGCAGTGCTGATGATAAATAATTTTGAAGTATTATTGATGGACAAGGAGTTACACATCTTACCATTTCATTTGATCTCTCCACATCATTTGTTAGCCCTTCCATATGTTTGTACAGTGCTGCATGCCAAAATTAAAAAGACATCAAACATAAAAAATTTCTATGAGACTTGCAAACAGAGTTAAGTAATCGTACAGAAAAAAGTAATTCAACTTCTATGAGAAAAACCTTGTTAGCGATGACAGATGACTAGCAGTCTGTAATTTAAAAAGTTGGAGGTAGCCCTTAATAGGAGAGATTGAAAATGGATTCATAAGCCAGACATATATTTCGGACAAACCCTGCTGGCTAATTTAAGTAACAAATAACTAAGATTAATTATAAAAGACACAAAAGGCACTGGAAAATATAGGGCTTATTTCTCAACACATATAGATTATCTAGATTGTCATATTAAGCCACTAAAAGCTCAGGTTAAAACATATCATGTGGGGCAAGTGTTCCAAAGAAGGATTGAAACAGAAATGGAATTTGCAGATTTTAAGAGCAAGGAAAGAAGAAAAGATTAATGTTTAAGGGACATGCACCAAATGCAATGGCAGCTTCAAGTCTCAAATATACAGGGAGGGAGAAAAAGAAATATACAGTACTGAAGGATGCAAAATCTTCACATAGGAGAACCATTATGCAGCTAGTTCTTTCGCTTTCCCTAAGTGAGATCTAAAATCGACGACTTGAAGATAGCAATAAATAAAGTAATAATAAAATGACAAGAGATGGCATATTACTCACCATCAAACTGGTTTCTAAGCTCAGCATTTTGAGATTTTAGCACAGCAATTTTCATTCCCAACTCGTGGATCTATAAATTCAAAACCCACTGGTCAGCATCAAGCATTAGTTGGTAATGCACATACATACATATAAAAATATAATCTCTCCCTCATACACATAGATAGGAGAAGGGGGGGATCATGGATTGCTTTGGGCAAATATGACGAGTACGAACCAATAAATTCACCTAATAGTTGACAATTAACTTGAACCTCAAGTCCCTATGTGAATTAGACAAAACTGCTCCATTAATTCATGTTGTTTATAATGTTCAATAATCATGATGTTGCAGGTCAACAGAAGAAAAAATGCACCTCATACAGGACACAGATGTAAACAATGGATGAAAAAACTAGAAACATGGGATGGCATATGACATTCAAAATATTGTTAAGTAACATAGGAGCCAAGAATGTAATTTTTACTTTTCCTTCAGAAGCCATGGCGCCAATCTCCTCATTTTCCACCTGCAAGGTTCTACACTTGGCCACCAACATCTGTCCTAGCTTGCTGGATGTAGTAAAATTGACAGCAGCAACATTGTCTTGCAACTCCTTAATTTTTTTTTCTTTCTCTTCAACCAAATTCTGGTCCATAAAACAAAAGGGAAATATGAGTCATCAATACAATCTTCCTATTAAGCTTCAAACAAGACATGCTGGTGCAACTGGAAGAACACATTCCAAGAAAAGTGCGTTGAAAATATATTCATGAAGAGGAGAAAGCCATTAGCCACACCATAACATGAGCTAACATTCAAATGAAGAGCGAAAACAGAATGTTTCCTTATTGAGAGTTTAAAAGCACCTTTAAACGTGTAAACTCCTCATGTATTGCTGGATCAAGTAATAACCTCCTAGTCTGCCAAATGAAAGCAGAAGCATTAGGATGAATCAAGAAATATGGTTATGCAAGTCGTACAACCAATCTCATAAAAACTAGAGTTTTTTTCTCAATGTGTATATACAATGATAGTGAACATTCTTTGAGCTCTCTAATAGCAAATTCTCCTTTCGGTTGCTATTGTGTATGACAAAATTTAAATGTTTTAAGAGATTAACATTATGGGTGAAAATCTGAAAGGGATACATATATTTCCTGATAAAGTGTGATATTAACATAGGATGTGGTAGATGAATACATTCTAGAGAGTCAATGGGTAAGAAAGCATATATCATCCTACATTAGGTAAGCAGAGATTTAGCTCATGAATACTTCTTTATATTTATGAGTGTATATAGTTCTAAAAATAGGTCAGAGGACCAAGCAATAAGGCTAACTTTTTTCTTTTTTTTTTCTTTTTTTTCTTTTTTTTCTTTTTTTTTTTTTGGGAGGAGGTGGGGGGGGTGGAGGGAGGGAGTTACCTGCATCGATGGCGGTCTCAATTGTGTCTTCAAATCCCGAACTGCAGACTGGAATTTTACCAGGTATGAACCTTCTCAGTGAAATATATCCCAAGAAAATGCTAATGAAAAACAAACGACTATCAAAGAAGAAGCTAAGCTGAATAAACTACATGATGACCATCAGGAAACATTATTTAAAGCAGTCATGCAAAATACATGCAAAATAAACACAGTGATTGTCATGAACCATTTGTCAGATTACCAACCAGCACAAAAGATTGGATTTGGTTAAACTGTTGTGGGAAGCCATTTTGAAATTCAAGAACATTTTTTATACACCATATACCCAAGCATGCTGGATAGCAAAGTTAGACGATAGCAAACAAGATGCAAATATGAAGTTGTTCCAATAAAGTTTTTTGCCAAAAATAAAAAAAGTTAAAGTAATAACAAAATAAATGACTGACAAAAGGATTCTAAAATGACGGTGCAAATATTGTCTTCCCCGTGACCTCTGTGATTAGGAAAAATAGCTCATATTTTCAAAGATTTAAAATCTGATAATAGTGAATGTTAAAATGAGGAAAATAAAAGAGGACTTCTGCCAACAGGAGGGTTGGGTGGCTAGCGATATGATAGAGTGAAGCTACTTAAGAGATAGCATGTCAAAAATAAAATCATATGCTTTTTTCCACCTAAGCATCTGGTGCTCCACATGTACAAGAGCCCTTCAGCACCTTATGACAACTGGAACTATGCTGATATGATTAACAAATGTCAGCTGCCACATGATTACTCAAGAATCATAAGGTTCTTTACAACCTCATGAAAATTTTAATTCTCTTCTGGAGGCATAAACCTTGCAAAAACCAAGTACCCAATGCTACTGATACATATTTTCAAGTACAAAGGTAGCACTCTATTTCTCCTTGTTGTGTGTCATGGTGTTTTGCTCTTTTTATCCTTTTGTTTGGTTTTTGCACTTGGGTTTGGGAGGGGAGGGGAGGGATCCAACTTAGCATGCAGTATATTGAGAGACACTAGATACATGATGATAGTTAATTATCAAAATGCAGAATAACCATTGAGAATGTATATAACTAGCTTAACATTCCCTCAAAAAAAACAAACAGTACACAGGTTAACAGGCTTTATGCATAAATACAACTAGTCAATCTTACTAGATGATGCTTGAAAGGTATTCAATGTAGAAAGTTACCTTCAAGTCCGCAATTTCCTGCTCTCGTTTTGCAAATGTAACTATAAATGCAGCCTCCCTTTTCTTTGCTTTCTCTAACTGAGAAGAAATAAACAACACAAAAACATAATATACTGAGCTGCACCTAGGCAATTTTAAGAGCAACATATGACAAACCTGTTCTTTTAAAGACTCCTCAGAAGTCTTCAAATTCTGGAGATAAGTTACCACCAATCCAGGTTCTACATTGGCAAAAGCAACATATATCATTCCCTAAACTTAAGAAACAGACTTGCATATGAAAGAAAAAATAAAGCAAGTGCTAACCTGGAGATATGCCTGCAGGTGTCGCTGGCCCGTTCTGAAATGCAGAATGCCACTTCTGAATCTCTGATCTTGCAGCTTCTAACTCTGCCTGAAACAAATGCGATATAGTCATTTCAATAATGACTGATACGAAAATACAATCTGGAAAATGTGGAAGTTCATTGCAAATTTCATGAAATATTAACTTCTGACCTATGCTAACTTGAAAATATCAGTAGATCAGCAGTCATGGCATGACATATGATATATTCTTGGTTAATAGCCACAAAAAACTTACTTTATGATATTACACGCTCTATAAGACCATATAATGTAGAAAAAGATAAATCCAGGATCTCATAAGTTATGTAAAAACTCATTAAACCAGTATAACTGCTTATAAAATGTGTGAGTGAAACAAGCCATGGAAACGGAACATACCAATGTAAAAAATCAAAGATAAAACTTACATCTCATCTTGATAAATCAATCAATTAAAACTTTAAACTGACTATAAGCACATCAACCCTCTACTTTCATGAAAATTACAATAACAGAACAATAAAATTGAAAAAATAATATACGTATAACAATGAGACAAGATTCAAAGAGTAACAATTCTAAGAAGACAAGAGATAAATTAAAAATTATTTTCCCTTTTCTACATTACCACATACCTGGCATGTTGCAAGGTTATCTTTACAGTTCTGCAGACTGAGAAAACAACATGCAAAATCAAATTGTGAGGTTAGGATGATGGCAAAGCAAAGGTTGGTTTTGTTATAACATCTTGACTAGAGATATTAAACATTTCTAAATTAATAAAATCTTGCATGCCTTTCACGTAGAGACAAAATCATCCCCGTGGCTGCACCAGGTCCACTTTCTTCGACCCTTGATTTTCCCTGCATTATGAGGAAAAGAACCAGTTATCCAAGGTTGAAGTTTAATCTCCTCGTACCACTTCAGACCTAATTTCCATCTTTTGAGCAGACCAAATGCATGTACATAATACAGTATGAAATGGAAATGATCACAGGAAGCAACATTAGAGAAGGATGCAGAAGACAAGAATTACTTCATTCAGCAACATCCGAAGCAATTAAAAATATGTAGAACTGTAATGTAGTTTGACAGTGTTTTACATGGACATGCATGTTGTATTAAATATCATATAAGTCTAAGATTGATTTAGCTAGATGGCCATGCATTTGCTATAGCTTTTCAATGTTTTATCTCTGATCAATCTATTTACCTGTTGACAACTAACAACTAACCATCAACTAAAGGTGTCCATAGTTTTCATCTTTTCTATTCGCTCGTGTTTTGCTAATTACTACTTTATTGTTTCTAGATATGGCATTCTTAACATTTTATATGATTTTGTAGATAAGCAGCTGATCTTTTAACATTTCTTGAAATATAATTACATTAAATTTCAGCTGTAGTCATCATTAAGTATCATATAAAATAGACAATGCAAAATCTATATAGCTGAGTGACGAGGGACATTACATATGGAAATATTTCAGTTATTTCTGAATAATATGAAAAAAAAAGGATATGATGGTATACAGAGTTGGAGTATGCATGCGTTTAAATGATGGCAGACACCATAGTTGGCTCTACAAGCTGGAGATTGATAAAATTCAACTTCATAGAATGTCTAGAGCTTTTCATGACAGGAGAGTGATATGTGCTTTAATGATGAAGAATGCTAAATATCTTACCTTAAAATGAAGGTAATGTTGAACAAAGTCATGTTGGAAGACAAGTATTATTGTCACCTTGCAAGCCTATAGAGGTATGCTAATGTTTTATTAACATAAGATTTCAAATTCAAGCACATAACAGGAACCTAATGGACTATTCAGCAGAAAGCTAGACTATGCATTCACTAGGTAAAAAGATCCCTTAATTCTGGACATTGCTAGTGGAAGCGTACTAGATTTTCTTCATTTTATCCCCTCTGTTTGCTCTGATATCTGTGCCCTTGTACAATAACTATATCAATAAAACCCTTTTATAAATGTGAACCTTGTGCACAATTCACACTCCTAGATGTCTATATGTAAATAAGCACATCTTATAGCACAAGCCAATGGGATACCACCAACGCATCCAATGCAAAATCAAAGTTTCAAGGCTAGTGTTAGGTGCAAGAACACCATGGTAGCACCAAACAACAACCATTGTTTCAAATACCAGAAAAGCATTTAAGCCTCTTTTTTTGTGTCCATCCTTTATCACAACCCCTAACCACAAGAAACAGCCTGGCCTGTCCTTGTAAAATGTTCGAGAGTTTGTTGTTTTTCTCCTCCCTGGGAAGTTCCATAAAGTAGTTACAGATGAACTTATGAACATAAGTTCCATAAATAGTTACAGATGAGCATAAAGTATGAAATAAGGGAGAAATAGTGCATTGTGACCAAGAGGAATTGATGCAGATTCTTCTACATAGCTCAACCAAAAAACTCGAACAATCATGAAAGAATAAGAACACGATTATGAAATTTGAGAAGCCCGGCGTAACCTGAATGTTCCAACAGGTTCCAAACTATTTTATAATGTGTGCTTCCTATTTTCTTCTCTACATGGAATAGATTTCTTTATGCTGGGTAAAGTTCAATCCCACATTATGGCTTGATTTCTCATGCATTTGAATAAATTTAGATTGATCACAATCAAAAGTGCAATAGCATTGATTTCTAAAAATTCTAATATCAAAGCATCACAGTTCAAACCAGAGACTACAACTAGGGTTTCTAACCCAAAATTCCACCAAAATCAATGGAGAGTAAAAACCAAAAGAATGTGGGCTGCTTTAGATTACCTTCTTAGGGCCAAATACATCATCCTCCTCTTCATCGAGATCTCCGAAAGTTCTTTTATCACCTGTAATCACTCAAATGTCAAGAAAAAAAGGGAAAGAAGATATCCAACTATGGCTCAAAAAAGATAGTAAAAATAAAAAATGTGATAGAATTTCTTACTTTCCTAGGATTGGATTTCTTATTTTTTAGGTTTATTATTTTTGCTTTCCTTTTAAAATTAGTCCAATAGTCTAGGATATCTAGTTTTCCTTGGAGTCATGCCCTTATTCTTATTGAACATTTGGTGCTATAAATATGTAATGCCTAAGGGGGCACAACCTCAAGTAATGAATTAGCTAAATTAATTAGCCTAAAGGCTTTTGGAGGTCCCAATCTTTCCTCTAAGTGATACAGATATCTCCTCTTCTTCATCTTTTCTATTTTCTCTTTCTTTCAATTCAAAATATTATTGATAGAGACCTAGGGTCCTATCAGCTTAGTATCAGACAGTGATCCAGCATACATTTGAAGCCCTACAACATAATTTCAAGGAGTTCATCTCAACAACAATATGATGGTCAGTTCGAGGGCAAAATTGCTTCAGTTAATCAGCACTTTAAGTGTCAGTAAGGTTCAATATCTTGTTAACACTAAATACGAGATCATCGATGATAAGCTTGTAAGAATTTGTCGAGCAACTAACATGATGGAGTACCAAATTCAGTTTGAGCGAAATCAAATAATTAGTCTAAGAGACAACAATTACGACCATTGATTGAAGGCCTTCAACCCGAAATCAAATACAAAGTTACCCTCGCAGAAGAAAAGCAATTATATCTTTTGCACAAGTAGAGTGAAAAGGCTCAATGATGAGATTTGATACAATCAATGGGCCTTTTACACTCCAGCAATCTGTATGATGAACTAGCAGATTTTGAGAGGGACAAAGATCATTGTGCTGAGGATACGTGAAAGGCAAATGAAGATGACCCCACAGAAGTTGAAGGATTTATGATCAAAATTTTGCAAATTAAGGATGCATTATTTGAAGATCAAGAAGTCAAAGATTCAATTGATGATGAGAGCATCAAGCCTATCAAGCCACAAGTGAATCTTCAACGAAATGATCAAAAAATTGAGCCAGTGAGTGAGTGAACAAAAAATTAGATTTCTTATTTCTTTGTTTCTTATTTATGCTTTTCTTTTAAAATTAGTCCAATAATCCAGGATATCTCCATTGCCTAGGAGTCATGTCCTTATTCTTGTTGGACAAGTAATTTGGTGCCTATAAATATATAATGCCCTAAGGTCACAATGTCAAGCAATGAAGTAATTAAATTAATTAGCCTAAAAGATTTTTAAGGTCATGAAGTGATCAAATTATCACCTCTACTTTCGATTCTATTTTCTCTTTCTTTGAATTCAAAATATTCTTAATAGAGACCTAGGGTCCAATCAAAATAAAAATAAAGGAAAAGAAAGGACACAAAATACCTGTGCGTCTACCACTGCTGTGGCTTCCAGAAAAATCTCCTCCGAAATCATCCTCCTTTATTCATTCAAAATCACCAATTTAAAAAAAAACAAAAAATAAAAGAAAAGGCAAAAAAAAGAAAGGAAGAGAGATCGTGGAGGGATCGACGACAAAGCTTTACATCGTCCAGATGGGAATGAGAAGCCATCGGAATCCAAACCCTAGATGCCCTTTTTTCTTGCTGCCGTTTCCTGTCTCCTGCTACCAAGAAACAAGGAAGCCCTGCACAAGTGAGAGAGTCGAATGCAGCCCGGAGGAGCACCAATCCAAAAATGGGCCGGGCCGAGCTGGGCCACACCCTTACATGAGCCTCGCCTAAATTTTTTCTTTGGTTTCAGGCTGAGCTTAGGCCCAAAAATTTTAGAAAAAATTAGGCCCGAGCCCGAATCCAAGCCTAGGCTCGACCCGAAACCCAATCAGGCTGAATAGAATTGTTGTTTGGGCCAAAAACTGGGCCAGCCCGATTTGGCCGAATGGGGTTAAGCCGTGAATGCATAATAACTGTCAACCCCTCAGCAGTCATATTACTATCTGAGAGGCACCAACAACATAATTTATTAAATACCTCAGACCTCAGAAGTTGATAACAACTACTCATTCAGGAAGAGCATATACAAAGAAATCGTAGACATTGATCACATGAACTGTCTGCATAAATTGATATATCACATGCCCTAAACTAAGTAACATAACAATCATAATTAAACGTTATTTAGCTTTCCTAGTGACTGTGAGACTGGTGGAAGAGGGATCGACAAACAAAGTCATCTCTCAGATTCATTCTATTACAATAACACAGTGTTATTTGCAACAAAAATCTATTAAATACAAACTTGCAAGGAAGAAATAAATGGGAAAATAACAGAAAGTAAAAGAGGCGTTGTTCCCAGATCCCTCCAAATCCCTGATCCTTCACACCCTTCCAACCTGAATTCCTCCCCGCTTACCACCAGAAGAAGAAAACCCCTTCCCCTCGCCGCTCATGCGCTCGCCGACGATTCCAAACCCAAGCAAGTCTCCTCCGCCGCCGCCCCCGCCGCCCCCGCCGCCCGACCGACCGACCGACCGAACCTCCGGCATCCGCGATCGCCCACCCCACCTTCGAGAACCGGCTGGCTCCGGTCCGGCTCAAGTACCGGAGCGGCACTGGGAAGAAGGCGGAGCAGCGGCGGGCCAGGAAGTCCGGCGGCGGCAAGAAGAAGGTGATGCTGCCACCGGTGCCGCTCAAGGAGCTGGTGGTAGCGACGGGGCTGGCGGTGGAGGCGGGGTTCAGCCCCTACAGCGAGCGGTTTTACAGGAGGCTGGCCGGGCTGGGCCAATCACGTGATGGAGAAACAGAAAAACAGCAATAGGCCCAAACAAGAACGAAGATGGAAGAGAGGGGGGAGAGAGATCATCGTACCTCAATGGAACCGCAGTCAGCCGAAGATAGGAGGCTCGCCTTCGCCTTGCTTGGGCCGACGACCGACGAGCGCTGACCGGCGATGAAGGACGAGCGTCAGGGAACGGAGATGCGGCGGAGGCTGAGAGACGGGCAGTCAGGAACCCTAGCCGAATTTTAATTAGAGATCGTGAGTATTCAAGAGGATAAGAGCCCAGCGAACCCAGCGGCCACGATGTCGACCGAACCAGTGAATTAAATCGACCCCTGTGCCAGTTGGTCTGGTCATACCACTTATCTAAGTTCTCAGGTCGGCATCGGGCCTAAATCCGGTCGAGCCAGATCCGGGCTCAGGCCCGGGACGGCAACATAACTATCAGAGCCCCAGTCCGAAATGTATTCGTGCTCTAATTTGGTTCCCAAAGCCGATCCATATTTTCTCGGGGCTAGCCCGTAGCCTGACCTCAAGTCGGGCGCGCCCAGACCCACTTCCAGCCTTGGGCCTTTTGACCGTTCGGGGGAAGAAAAAGGAGTCGGTATGAAAATTTGATGGAACCGATGGTTTGAAAATTAATTTAACCATGATCTAAAATAAATTATCCTTATAATCAATTATTTTGAAGTGGCATTTCCCTTCATACATGTAATAGAGTACAAATGAGTTGTCACGGAGACATGGGGGAGGGATTTAAACTTCGATTGGAGCAACATGTCGGACTGCTGAGTATTGTAGGCATTGTTAAGTTACAGGCGGGATGTGGATTTGTGGATGCAGGCACCCAAACCAGAACCTCCAGTAGGGAAGACTGAATCAAAGCCTGGTAGCAAAGTTGCTGGAAAGAGAGGAAAAGTACCGGATGCAAAGAAGACTCAGGTAGCTAATGAAGTTCTTGCAGATTCTGTTGCAGAGAAACTTCGCCAACAAAGGTGAAAATTGTGCATTTATTTACTTCTTAGATTCTGTTCCAGCAGGATCCACAAAGCTAGCCTGAAATTGGTGTTTTAGATTTATCATTTAAAATGCAAACTGCTGATTCATCATAGTTAAAGGATCATAATGCTTTGGTCGACAAACGCCAATCACTTTTGGAAGGCTTTCAGAAGAAACTGATTACAAGTCAGCAACAGAATTATTTGCCAGGGGAGGTGATGGAAAATCTCTGGTAGTTTTATTCCCAAGTCAAGAGAGTGATTTCTTGGAGTATGCAGAGCTTCCTTTCTTAAAAAAATCATCCTCACAAGGTTTGCAAATCTTTTGAAGTTTGACTATGAACCCTGTTAGGACCTTTGGTCTATGGGTACTGATTTTTCTGATTCTAATTGTTTTGTTCGTCAAAAAAGTTCCCATTGCATAGACCTTCTAAAGCCGTCATCAGGCTTTCTATGACTTCACTAAAAGCAGCAGATGCCAGAGATATAGCTTCCTCGGTTACAGCAATTGCCAGTGAGAAACTTAAGGCCCAGAATGAAGCCAGTGCAGGCAAGAAGAAGCAAGATCTGTACATGGAAAGATCTGAAACACTTTGTACCGGTTGCAAATCTTAACGGTCGTGTTTGCATTCGACAGGGCAAAGAATAAGCAGCTCCATGTTGATAGGCCAGATGATGAATTGGTTGCTGGTGGTTTTGATGACCTGGATGATTGTGAGCTTATGTGAATAATAGAGATGATTTCTTCCTCTAGATTTTTATCCAGAGAAACAGGAAGTATATGGTAAGTTTTACTCGAGGGCGGTAAATTTCTGATGCTGCTGCTTCTTGGGAGATTGGTTTTAATGTCTGTGGAATAAAAATTGGATGCCAGGATTAGGTGACTCTCTCAGGGCTCATTTGCTGTTTTAGATTTTGCATTTGAGCTCCTCTTCTTTTCCTCAGCTCTATGAGCCGGTTCAATGTCCTGTATTCAACATACCGGTAGTCCTAGTCAAGGTATACCACACCCAGCTGGAATTGATGTGGGTAAAATTTCAGATTATATATTGACTTCAAACACTCTCAGTTGTGCACATTAATATGCTAAAAAGTCGGCTGTCTATGTATCTTTTTTATGCTATTGCAGTGGGTGCTTGGACTCTATCCTCTGGCTTGACTCCTTTATTTATTTTCAAAATACAAGAGTAGACTCTCAGATATCCATTGCTCCACATTTTTGAATAGAGATGTCAATGGGGTGGATTAGATGTGGTTAATGAAAAAATGGAACCAAATCTTTTTGAAATCAAAAACCATAACCGCCATCGAAAACATCAGCAAAACTGAACACTGTTTAACTTTTTTTTTTGTGTTTATTTCAAAAATTTTATGTATAAATAACAAAATTAAAAATATCGTCTATAATTTCTATAATATAATTCATACCAACTCATATAATAAATATATTCAAAAACAATATGCACTCCAGATTTGCCATTAGTGGAATAAGGGATCGTTTAGATTATTTTAGAAAGTTCCTAATTTGACTTCTCATTGAATACAAAGTGTGTTAAGGGTACTAACAATCCAATATCTTTGGTTTTGGTCTAGTTTCAAATCCGGGTTCGAGTTAGAGAATTCATCAAAATTGAATTCGAAACGGAATCAAGCGGTTTTTAATTTTTTAAAATTATCATTGAAATATATCTATTTAATTTCGGTTAACTCAAGGATGGATAAAATATTTGAATATTCGTCTCTTTGACATTCCAAGCATCTGTTCTCTCATAAAGCAATCAGATTAAAATTGGTAATAACCACACTTTAGTTCTCTTCCAAATTGATTTGCTTTCAACCTCCACATTAGACCGAGCTTTTAAATTGGAGCAGCGAGCTAGCATAATCTATTCTCGTGTATTGTTAATGAGATATGTTATTGCTGGAAATTAGATCCGGAGGTGACCGCGAACCAGGAAGAGGAGCTTCTGCTGGGCAGTGGCGGACAGCTGTCTCCAGCGGACCTACAAGAAGCCTAGGCCGAAGGATCTGACAAAGACCCTCTGATATTTAAGTCAAAGAGGGATCCTTAGATATTTTAAAGAAGAGAGCTTTTCTGGCGAGGGGAGAAGATGATTCTCTCCCCGGAGTCCCCCCTCTTTATAGGAGGGGGTGTAGCGGTTACTCGCAATCGGATGTGATTGCGCAAATTTTGGGTCAAATGAATTACCTTATATGACACGAAATTTCAGGCTAGCTAGCAATCGGTTGAGATCGCAAGGATTCGAATTTTGACAGTTGTGGCGGCGGAGACTACGGGATTTGATCCCGAATATGGAAGATTTGGTGCTCCCTTCTTTATGTAGACATTTCGATTTGGAGACCAGCTTGACTGTTGGTGTAGTGGGGGTCGGCCTTAACTTCTGAGTAGGTCTTTTTTGGTCTCGAGGTCAATCGAACTTTGCTTAGCTGAGACCATGCTTGCCGAGATCACACTTACCAAGGCCGTGCCTGCCGGGATCGTGCTCGCCGAGATCAGGCTTGCTGTCGGATTCGGATGCTTTAACCATATGCATGGGGTGATCTATTTTTTTTTCTTCATCAAGATATCTAGCACCTCCCCTTACTAATGAGGATTGGGGCCAAGCATCATCAAGGAGGAGGTAGGGTGTTACTGGCCTTGCCCACGAGAAGACATCGCTTCTCTTACGCACGATATCCATCGCGTGAAAACGCGCGATGCGAAACATAGCATAGGACTTCAAATTTATTTAAAAATATATCTCAGCATCACGATCCTTGTTTGCAGCAATCGACGTAGGGGGACGCATGCATTTGCACAGGACAGATTCATATGACATCTTTGATATTATGATCATTCAGATCATGGCTTCATTATGGTACATTGTTATGTTTATTTTTCTTTATTTTCTGTTTGATATGGCAAAATGGAATTCCGCCACTTATTGCGCGCCATGCTGAGTTCGACTGGGGACGCTGAATGGAAAGTGGTGTCGAGTGGCAATTCTCATCAAACTCGCCACGTTTGCCACATAAATTGAAGATCAATCAGTACGAGAGGAACATTGTGGCTGCGTCGATCACATCAATCAGTAATTGTACGATTATATGCAACAACCAATGGGAATGGGGCCTCACCCTACCCCAAATACCAATCAAACTGCCGGCAAGCCGCGCAACCACAAGAAATCTTCTGCTGGAAAAGGACCCATCGTTCCAGGTTGGTCCCTTCCCACCCTCCTGAAAGCTCAATGCCCCCCCCCCCCCCCCCCCTTCCACCTCCGCTCTCCTCCTATCTTTTTTACTTCATCACTCCTTGTCCCGGGAGTCCACCGATCCAACGGTCAGGAACCAATTAATCAATTAGAGAGAGACAACCGTCGTCCAATCATTGGAAGTCATCACTCGCCGACGCCGAGCCGCGGAGCGCCACCACCCGGCCGGGCGACGCCGGCGGCGGGTCCGGCCGCTTCCCTCCGCCTCGGACTTCGCCGGCCTTGCGGGTGTCGCCGCCGGGCGGGGGCTCGTCGTGGCGGATCTCGCGGAGGAGCGCGGCCACGTCTTTCATGGTGGGGCGGTCGTCGGGGCGCGTGCTGGCGCACATGAGGGCGATGCCCATGGCCTGGAGCATCTCCTGGACCTGGGTATCCGGGCGGCCCTGGAGCCTCGGGTCCACCACCTCCACCGGGTCCCGCTTCCTCCTGAGATGGTCCTGGACCCACTGGACCACGTTCTGGCCCTCCCCGAACGTCGTCGGGTCCACCGGCCTCTTCCCTGTGATTATCTCCAGCAGCATCACCCCGAAGCTATACACGTCGCTCTTCTTCGTGATCCTAGTCATACAGGCGTACTCTGCATTCATATCACAGCCGTCAAGTTCATAACTATCGAATCTATCTAGCCGTTAGAAGAGAGGAAAGAAGCAGCGGCAGCAGAGGACGCTTAGGCTCACCGGGGGCGATGTAGCCGTACGAGCCTGCGAAGAGGGGAGGGGTCGAGTTGCCCCCGCCGGCGGCTGTGGCGGCGCTGTCGTCGGTGGCGCTGGCAAGGCCGAAGTCCGCGAGGCAGGCCTCGTACCTCTCCCCGAGGAGGACGTTGTCGGCCTTGACGTCGCGGTGGAGGATCGGAGGGACGCAGTCGTGGTGGAGGTAGGCGAGGCCCTCCGCCACCCCAACGGCGATATCCAGCCTCATCTCCCACTCCACCGCCGGCCCTCCGCCGCCGTGGAGGAGGTCCCCAAGGGTCCCATTCGGTAGGTAGTCGTAGAAGAGCAGCCGCGTCCGGCGGTTCGCCGCCCAACCGAGGAGGCGGACGATGTTCCGGTGGCGGACGCGGGCCAGGGCCCCAATCTCGCACGCGAACGCCGCCGCCGCTGCCTCGTCGCACGTCCGGAACCTCTTGACGGCGATCAGCGCTCCCGTGGACGGGATACTGGCCCGGTACACCACCCCAGACCACCCCCGCCCGATGACGTTCGCCGCCGTCAGGCTCCTCGCCACGTCGGCGACCCCGATCCCGAACTTCTGGTACAGCGTCATCTCCCACGGGGGCGACATGTCCCCGTCCTTCTCCTCGTCCTCGCACACGCCGCCACGCTCCCGCCTGCGGCCGAGGAAAACGAGCGCCGCTGCCGCGAGCAGCGCCACGGCAACGGAGAGGAGCACCACGGTGGCCACGCGGGCGGCCCTCCGGGCGTCGTCCCGGGCCTTGTTACCCTCACTGCCGGAGCAGCGGGCGAGACAGAGAGCGGGGTTGCCTTCGAGATCGCCGATGGGGAGCTTGGAGAAGAATGGGCTATCGGGGACGTGGCCGGAGAAGTTGTTGAACGAGATGTTGAGTGCGACGAGGTTCTGGAGCCCGACCAGGGGCTGTAGATCGCCGGAGAGGCGGTTGTGGGAGAGATCGAGCACGCCGAGCCTGTTCAGGTCGGAGAACTCGTCCGGGATCTTGCCGGAGAGAGAGTTCCAGCTCAGGTTCAGGGCAATCTCCAGGGCCAGGATCTTTCCGAGACTCGCCGGGATCTCGCCGGAGACCGCGTTCTTGCTGAGATCCAGAAGCTGGAGCCTCGAGCACGACCCCATCTCCGGCGGGATCTGGCCGGAGAACCGGTTCCCTCCAAGGATCAGCTTGGTAAGAGAGGTCAGCAGCCCAAGATTCGAAGGCAAACCTCCTCCAATCGAGTTGCCGGACAGGTCCAGGAACTGGAGCGAGACCAGGCCCTCGAAGAGACCCTCCGGCAAGGCCCCGGAGATTGCGTTGGAGTGGAGGTCGACGAAGGTCAGGTTCCGGCACCCGGCTATCTCCTGCGGGATGGGCCCAGCGAGGCGGTTTGACCCGAGGTCCAGGAAGCTGAGATTCTTCAGCGCCCCGATCTCCGGCGGGATCGTGCCGGCTATCCGGTTACCGTTGGCCCTGAAGCGGATCAACGACGAGCAATTCCCGAGATCCGGCGGTATCTCGCCGGACAAATCATTTTCCAGGAGCAGCAGCTTGCTGAGGCTCCGCAGCCGGAAGAGCCCTTTGGGGATCGAACCCGTCAGCCCGTTTTGGGAGAGGTCCACCGCCTCCAGACTCGCGCAGTCGCCGATCTCGGGCGGGATGCTGCCAACCAGCTTGTTCTCCCAGAGGTACAGCATCCGGAGATTCCCCAGCTGGCCGAGCTCCGCCGGGATCGCGCCGGAGATCTGGTTGTTGTCGAGCTCGAGGTCGGTCAGGTTCCGGCAGTCGGCGATCGCCGGCGGGATGGGGCCGGAGATTTGGTTGACGCTGAGCTGGAGCTCCTGGAGGGCGGTGAGGTTACCGAGGGTGGGCGGGATTCTCCCGGTGAGGCCGTTCATCGAGAGATCGACGACCGAGAGTTCGCTGCAGCCGCCGAGCTCCGGCGGGATCACGCCGACCAAGTTGTTCTGCCAGAGCAGCAGATTCTTGAGCTTCTTGAGGTTGCCGAGCTGGGGAGGGATGGAGCTGGAGAGGGAGTTCTCGTAGAGGTAGATGTTCTGGAGCTCGTCGCATTGGCCTACTTCCGGTGGGACCGGACCGGAGAGCAGGGCCGTGTAGATGGCCAAGGTTTCGAGCTTCTTGAGCTGGCCGAGGGATGGCGGCAGCGACCCCGAGATGCTCGTCTCCGCCAAGCCTAGCATTGCGAGGCTGGTGCAATTGCCAATCTCAGGGGGCAATGCCCCGTGGAGGTTCTTGTTCCCGCCCGCCCGGATCACTTCCAGATTGGCGAGCCGGCCGATGGTGGGCGGGATCTCCCCGGCGAGTTGGTTGTCGTAGATGATGAGCCACCGGAGAGCCGAGAGGTCTCCGATCTCATTCGGAATCGGGCCCTCGAGCCGATTCGAGTTGAGCTGGAGCCGCTGGAGCCGGCTCCCGGGGCGGCAGAGGCCGCGAGGGATGGTGCCCGTGAGCGCGTTGAAGCTCAAATCCAGTTCCGTCAGCCGGGGGAGGTCGCCGAGCTGCGGCGGAATCGGACCGGACAGATTGGTGCCGGAGAGGACGAGCTTGGTGAGCGAAGCGGCTAGCGCGCTTAGATTGCGAGGCGCGGCCCCGAACAAGTCAATGTATTGCAAATTCAGCTCCACCACGCGGTTGTTGGCGTCGCAGAAGACGCCTGACCAGCGACATGGGGTTGGATCATTGGGATTCCAATCGGAGAGGGCGTCGGAGGAAGCGTTCAACGTCCGCTTCCAAGAGAGGAGCGCCTCGCCTTGGGCATCGATGGCGAGGGCGCCCAGGCCGAGGAGAGTACTCGAGGAGAATGCTAGGATGGAGAAGAGGGCCCTCCATATCCCCACTGTCACGGACATCACTCAGTCCAAGATTGCTCCTTTGCTGGCTGGGGGAGCGAGTGCAGGAAGAATGGAGCAGACCAAGAAGAGGAGAGAAGAAGGGAAGAGGGGAGGAGGGACAACCATGTCTCCATATGGTTTAAAATATCGTTGTAGCTTTATATGTGACCTCAGCGACCCATAATCTCCGGATCCAAGACCAGCTAGACCATGCTCGTGGTGCTGGAAGATGGAATTTGGATGGCGTCCCGGGATTTGTTTAATATGTACCCCAGAAGAGGAGAGGAGTAATTTATTGAAAGGGAGAGATGGGGCCGGCGAGGCTTTGTAAGTATTTCATGGCCCTATCAACTTTTTGGTGTAGACATGTCATGGAGTTGTAACATGGTATGGAGATTTCAAAAACGCTAGGAAAACTTCTGGGAAGGGTTTGGGTTGCATAAAAGCTGCTGAAGTCCACCATGGCTGATCACCGGTTACAGAGAGAGAGAGAGAGAGAGAGTGAGAGTTTTCCCTCTCGTGGAATGATTTCTGGTAGATCTACCTAACCTAGATGGTAGAAAAGAATGAAGGGACATGAACTCGACTCATGTGAGCAGAGGGAGGCATCTAGATCTAATCTAGTTTTGTTTATGGCTTTTTAACTGATCCCCTCTGCTTAGCTGTACTTCGTACTATTAGGAAGCCACCATTCTCTGTTTAGCAGTTCGTATGGGGTGGATCACACATATCTAGATCCAGATAGATAGATCTGCCTCTAGCTTAGCTCCAACGGTAAAAAGTATTAGCTAAAGACCATATCGACAGGGGTTTGGTTTGGATTAGTTACATTAATGAGGTTACATACATTGTTTCTGGTGCCTAGTTCCTTGCACCGGAAGGTGTTCGACTATCTTGTGGCAAACAAAACCTCGTAGACGAGGTTTTGGAGTCCATAGAACCTCGTAGACGAGGCCAGATTAGGAACATTTTCAGTCACGCTCCTTGTATGCCGTGGTGTTTATCTATTGTTTCGAGCCTGATAGGGCTATACTCGGTTTATACTTCTTGATAGGTTTATAATTTTTTTTACGTGCCATACCATAGCTCTGCTAATCAGTGGAAAAGAGCGATACCTTGGAAATGCATTAATTCTGGTATTATGTAGTGCTCCTCGTTTGGATATGATTAATGTAACACTTGCCTGTAAATAAAACAGGCGTAGACTCTTCCAGGATCTCGAGGGAACATGCCATCTCAAAATTGTTATGTTCGACTCAAGGCACTGCTCGCTTATGCACCAAGAGTCCGAATGAGATTTATTCTTTGGCCCCGCTTGACATTATGTAAGATCTTTTGATAATGATCCACCCAGAGCGCTGTCCGCTATCGCCATCAGAACAGCTGAACCAAGTCATCCTCTCAGACAGGTTAAATGCCCAATCATTCAACCACGGTCCTTCTCAGAGTTTTCACCGTAGGACTTGCACAGATCTACCCGTCTGCAAAATTTTCAAGCTTACCATATAAATATATATATATATATATATAAACCATCTCTCCTCCGTCTATTACACGTAATACTTAAATCTGGGCACTCATGTGTGCTCATGCATGCCTGCATAAAAATCAGAAAAAATAATTAAAAAATATGCAAGCCAGCTTCAGTTTAAAGGGAATCCCACGTATAAAATGTAATGTCGCTTTATCACGTGAGATAGCGGACTCTTTGCTTCGCTACCCCGTGAGCGTATCTTTCCGTCCGCATATCAGCCGCGTCGATCCCTTTGTCCGCTGGTGCCTATTCTTGTAGGCTTCCGGCAAAGTGTAGCTATAGGAATTGATACTCTCTGTGTGTGTGTGTGTGTGTGTGTGTGTGACAGTAACACGAAGAGAAGGGTGTGTTTGGGCTTTCAAAGTTCGTAACTATAATTGTAAGTGCGAATACTTGGTGAGAGGTGGAGAGGGCGGAAGGGCACATGGGACGGAGCGAGAGAAAGAATAAGTTAAAGGGTGACAAGAGAGGAGAGAGATTGAGGGTGGATTGAGGATGGAAGTCATGATTTTTAAATGGATACTGGTTGTTTATCCAAATTTGATGGCCAAAAGGTGTGATGGCGTCGGACAGCTTGTAGTGGGGAAATTTTTGTCGACTAGAAAGAGGGGAAGAGACAAACCAAGCCACCCCCATGAAAAGGAGAGAGAAGACGGACGTGGACACGAATGGGACCGGGAGGCGATCGGAGCGAGCTAGCCATACGCTGGTTGGGGGAGGGGGGTTGGGGTGTGACATCGATCGGTACATATGGGCTCTTGGCATGCACGTTAGCGGGGGCCCCACCGTCTCCTGAATTCCAGCCTGCCCGGACCCTACCTTGCCTTTTGAGGAGGGTATGAACCCTCCAGTGCTAAGCTCTACGCAGTGTGGCCGAGCCACTGCATGATGAAGTGGATTAATTAATTGGCTACCAGCAGAACGGGTAACGTGCGGTCGATGTTGGATCTGGATTCCCCTCAAATATTTGATATGAAGTAGGTGTATCTCTGATGCCAATTAATGAATGTCGCAGTTCGTATAATAAAGTCATGGAATCTATATCCGAAACAGGTTGAAGTGAGAAAGAATAAGTGAAGGAGATCTGCGTGATAATTTATCTTAACAATGTAAGGTTCTATTAGACTTAAAAAGTTTTTACTGGGTATCGGCAATCGGCAATCGGCAATCTTGGTTGGAAGAGCACATCAAATGCAAAAATTACTGTCCCTCGGTCGACCCCCTTTTGCTGATGTGATGTACAAAATTGTTTGTAGGCAATATAAGGTCCTAATGGTCGGTTATTATATTCCTAGTGCATCTATCACCCGTCTTAGCGCCACTTGAATAAATGATTAGCCAGTCAAGCTGTTTTAAGCATCTTTTGACATTTTTCGGATCATTATAATAAAATATATTTAAATATAGTCTTGTGATCAAAGGACTAGATCTAGCGAATAATTGGCTAGCTGGATGTTCTTGCCCGTGTGTTTTAATGAAAGAGAGATGATTTGGAGAAGGAAAAAGGTTAAACCATTTTAAGTACCCGAGATCTTTATTGATTTTAGGATACCGATGATTTCAAATGTGCAGCAGGATCCTAGCTTCTTTAAATCTTCAAAATATTAAACATATCGCCATTTAGAAAACTTCCATATTTGCTTTTGATCCCCCCAACTTCTAGCTCCTTACAGTATGTCCATTTGCAAAATGTTTTTCTACTAATTGATGCAACTTTGGCTATAGAACCTGACTGGAAACGTGGGTTAAGAAGCAGAAATAAGAAGTCTGCTTAAAAGGAAAAAGGAAAAGAATGTTGCATTAACATCCACTATTGAGAGCCATCAAAGCAGGGTTAAAGTCTCTTGCCATAAGAAATCCTACCCAATTTTTTAAAAAAGCACAAGAAAACATATTCTAATTGAAAATTGGCCTCATTACCAAAAGAATTTTTCCTTTAGCGACGAACTACTGAAGAATGGTAGTGATCTGTAAATTTATAATTTAAGAAAACTAATTAATTGTCACATGACATCTTAATCGGATCAGAGTTATTTGCCAACATACGTTGGATTCATCGAGGATGCCGATGAAAATCTGATGGTGGGAGCACAAAAGATCTAGTTTTAAACCAAAATTATGCTGCATTCTATAACCTATTGCCTGCAATCGTTTTCCACAAAAACAAAAGTTTTACGAGAGTCTTCTTAACCACAAATCCTTCAGATATGTGACAAGAAAAGATGCCAAATTGGAAGGTCACATTTGGATTGCATGTTTGCAAGGTTTGCTGGCTTTGCATTTGCAACTTCTGCAGGCATCGACATGCTCGGCTACCCAGATGCAGCTTACATCGCATACGCCAAGTGCACCATAATATCTACGTGCATGCATTAGAATAACTACAAATCTATGATCTAAGAACAACACCAGACTCTTTTTGTATGAGAATGTAATTTTTTTGCCAAAGGGACGTGAGAAGGAATGGTTTTTGTGTGCATTGGGCCTAATAGTCTTAAGAACCACCATTTTTTTGTATTTTTTTTTTGCAGTGTCTCAAGGACCACCACTTGAATCAACTGAACACTACTGAAAAAAAAATAGGAACTTTATTAGAGCCTTAAATCATTTTGCTGGCATTTGATATGCTTCAGTGGACCGGCTAAAGCAGGTTAAAGCAACAAATCACCCACACGGTTCATCATTAAGACTACCCACTAGTCCAATGGTCCATCCAGTAGTGGGCTGGTCCAATCTCCAAACAATGAATCACTGGAAGTTTTAACTATAGAAGTATTGTTATTTGTCTGCGAAGCTCCTAGCTTTAAGAAAGGCTATGCACATATCAAATAAGAGAAACGCATCATGGAGGATCCTTTTGGGATGCTCTTCCGGATTTTGAGGGCAGTGGCTCGAAACACTTTTGTATCTTTCGGCACTAAGGGCAAATATGGGGTTAAAGAATTTATATAATACGATTAATCTAATATTATTTCCATCTTTTTCTTTAATCTGATATCATTGCCCTTAATCCTTTTGTGCTATATTCCTTTCTTTCCTTTCTTGCTTATCCATCTAGTCTTTCTACCTAACACTGAAGCTCCCAAAAATAAAAAAAGCCACAAGAAAGCTTGGTTGGATTAGATGCTTGCGCTTATCCTGCTCTAAATCACTTAAATAATCTCATGCCTTTCATTTGTACAAGAATGCCGACTGAAACAATCAATTATTTCGGATGCAACTTGAGTAAAGAGCCATGGGCAAACTCGAGAGTTCTTCAGGTCATCCAAAACAGTGTAATTGCTTGTCTAATTTTAACGATGGTCAGATCCCCATTTGCCTCGAGAAACTCTAAATATTTAATTTCAGTTGATATTCTCGCATCACACTATAAAGGTCAGCGACCATCTTTTTAAAAGAGGAATACCCTCTCTGGTAGAGTTACTCGGCTCCAAATGCTGGGCAAAACGCCTTTTTTGTTTTGAAACCGGAACCTACTACATTTTGAAGGAGCATGGCTGCAAGTCTGCAACCACTTATCTATTACTTTCTTACAAACTTGTGCCATTATCTGGTTTGTCGAATTAAATTCAGCTGCATCCTTACCACATGAAAACAAAGTACAATGATCAAGTCATGGTCGCAAGTTGAATATTTGAGAATAACGAAATTAGGAAGAAAGGACAAAGGTTTGGGAAAAGAAGTAGATGTATTTTAAAAATAAACTATATGCCATGGAAAACCTCCATTGACTAACATGAATTTCAAGAATGATCCTTGAATTTTCAATAATTTACCAAAACATTGTTCCTAATTAGTATCCAAGCAAATTCACTACCTTACTGAGACCAATCTCGGGATCTAGCTTCGGTTGCATGAGGAATAAAGTTTCCTAAGGAGCGAGCTTTCTAACGGGTTTGGCTAGTCAAGGAAGGATTCTTATTTCGTGATTTCCGGGCTAAAGACTTGATTCGGATATTACAGCACCATAACACATTAGGTTTGATTTATTAGTTTATGCTCGGTTTGCCTATCTTTTTTTTTTTTTTTAAATGTCAGAGAGTGCCAACCGATATTATTTCAATTGGTTGGCAGTAATCTTAGTGCTCAAATCCTGGTTATATTAATGCTATATAATTTTTTTGTTTTCATAATGTTTCAAAAAGTGTTGCCTTAAAAAGAATGGAATGAAAGAAGAGGATTTATGTTGCCTGCTCTGATTTAGAAGCTACAACTCGGCCAATTAACATCATAGGCTTAGCCTAATTCCTTCTTTTGCTAAAAGAAAAACACACACACACACACACACACACACACACACACACACACACACGCAAGCATGCCATTTATTTGCAAGCACCTTTCTGATTTCTGGTTCAACTTGTCACTCTTCCCATCGGAAACAGGAAGGCCTTTTCCTTCAAAAGAGCAGTCTCCTATGGGTAAACTATAACATTCTTGCTATTTCCATAAGTTCAACCAATTTGCTGCATTGGACCTTCCTAATGCAAGAAGAACAATAATGGATCAATAGAACATGGAGCCCTCCACAAGATGTAGTGCAAGAATGATCACCACAAAGGAAAAGAATTTAGGACTTCTTTAGTTCACGGGAAGAGAATAGGAAAAAGTATAGTAGACAAAAAAAAAAAAAAAGAAGCTCATATTTGATTGGAGTTTTCAAAAAAAAGAGATGAAAAAGTAGCTTTTGTATAAAAATAATTTCCACATTTCATAAAAAACAAAAAAATATGTAAGACACTGGAAAGTCTGATTTCTATGGGGTAGACATTAGATTTTTTTTTTTCCAAAAGTATTCTTAAACTTTTATAGAGAATAGGGTAAGATCTTCTTTATTAAGAGCATAACATATATTAATTTTTCAGCAAAATATATGCTTAATCAAATATAAGCCACTCCAAAATATGTCATTTTTTCATTGTCAACTAAATATACAGCAATTATTTTTTTAGACTTCATGTATACAGACATAAGCTTTTCTAAAAAAATATATCAGCTAGAAAATTTTTCTAGCAAACTAAACTGGGTCGCTGAAGCAGGATACTGTACACATTCGGGCAGTCCGGGACTCCGCGGGTATTCATTAATTAGGCCTGTCTTGGCCCGGCCCAGGTAAGTCACCACCTTGCGTGGATGCGTTCCGAAAATGAGTTCTAGCTTTTATTAGAAGCCCGTACTTGATCTGTAGCCCAACTTTGTTAGGCCCATCCTCACAAGAACGGGGACGGCCGGACGGGTCGGTCTTTGTCCACTTCCAGTGCTAGTGCACATGTGCCTGCCCGCACTGCAATACTTGCGTCATATCGTTATTTTTCTTGTTTCAAGGTCCGCTCTTTCTTCGTTCTTAGCGCCTTTTCAAATTTGCGTCGGGTAGGGGAGGTCTGCCGTTTTGAGTTCTCGCATCAAATATTGGAGGCTCATCAGTTTACCGTGTACTCCATCGAATTTAAGCCATGTGGCAGGATACGATTTTCCGAAGTAGCGTTTGCTGTTATGAGGAGAAGAGCGGCGTTTCTCTCGCAGTAGTCAGACGGGGACCAAACCTCGTTCCCGTCCTCCCGCCGTTTCCTCTTCTAAAATTATAATTACTCTTCTCCCCGTTTTCAGAGAACGGCAATCGAAACCTAATTTTGGTCAACTGCAACGCCGATCTCGAGTCTTTTAATTTATATACTAGGGAGATAGGAAGAGGGATCAATCCAGGTCTGCGTGGCGATCGGCGTTTCAGTTCTCGGTTCGCTAGCTTCCGCTCTTCCCATTTCCTTCGGTAAATCTGAGAAATTTTTGCTTAGTTCTGGATTTAGAGGTTAAGTTCTCCATTTTTGCTGTTAATTATCTGGATTTTTGGAAAAAAAAAGATATTCGTATTCGGTCATGCTTTCTCTCTCAAAGTTTGGTATTTTTTTTTTTTCATGCTAGATGTCTTTATATTTTGATCCTTAATGCTGATTTAAGGGCCAAGTTTTGGGTGGGCGCTGGATTAGTTGGATTTCAGGAAGTCTAGAGTATCGGCAACCAACAATTGGATTGCTATCATCGAGGAAATTTGATGCGAATTTTTAAGAAAGAAAGTCACCCGCGTTGGATTGATTTCGAGTCAAGAAGATCCGAATATCTGCAGAAGGCTTAATTAGTCCTAGGAATAGATAGATATAGGAGAATTTCTGCAAGGTTCTGGAGCTGTAAACCTCAGTCAGTCTTAGCTCATCGTTTAGCTGCTTTATTAAAATTCCTAGCTTTAATGCGACGAGTCTGTCGTTCTGCTGTTCCAAGGAGGAGGAGGAGGAGGAGGAGGAGGGGAGAAGATCGAGCTTAGGGAAGATAGGATTTTGGTAGGGGTTGTTGCTCCCCCATTCCCTTATAATTAACCCACGTCGAGTCGAGAATGGGGACGCAGCTATGCATTCGCAGGTGCAGATTTTCTAGGATCATGGCCGTAATGCAGATCATTTTAGGCGTGTTTGTCATCCTTATCAGCGTCGCCGGCCTCCATCGTTTCCAGTTGGCTGGCTTCTTCTTCCCCAACGAGGAGGATTCCTCCCAGAGGTTCCATACCATCAAGGAGGGCTATGCCGACTTTGACCTCAAAGCCCTCTCCGACCGCGTGGAAGACGTCGTCTCCCAGCTGTCGGAGCTTCAGGACAAGCTCGACGCCACCATCCAGAAGACGGACAGGGACAAGAAAGGCGGCGCTGCAGCCCGAAACATGACGCGCTCCGAATTCAGCCGGTTCGTTCAGGAGGAGGTGATCCAGCCCCTCTACAGTGCCCGCATTGCCCTAGGGCTAATCCGAATTCCGAAACCCGACACAGCTGGATTCAATCCCGGGTCTCCAGTGGAGGACCCTCTAATAAACTTCTTCACGGTGGAGGAGATCCGGAAGTACATCACAGCCAAAGGCAACAAGAACGGAAAGCTCAGCAAATACGGCACGAACAAGACCTACGGCACGATCGGCCATGCTTGCGTTCTCATGAGGAAGGAGCTGGAGGAGTACATGAACTACGACATCGGGTCCTACTGCAACGACGATTGGCATTTGGCCCAGAAGCTGATGCTGGGGGGCTGCGACCCCCTTCCTAGGAGGCGGTGCTTGGCCCGAGCTTCGAAGCTCTACCAGCGGCCGCTCCCGATCAACGAGTCCCTGTGGACCATGCCGGACGACCGCAACGTTCGGTGGAGCAGGTACCGGTGCCGGAACTTCAAGTGCCTCTCGAAAAAAAACCCGAGGAGGGGCTTCTCCAGGTGCACCGGCTGCTTCGACTTGGAGGAGGAGAAGCTCAAGTGGGTCACGAATGCCTCGCTCGCAGACTTCCTCATCGGCGATGTGCTCGCGGTGAAGCCCGGGGAGATCAGGATCGGGCTCGACGCCAGCATCGGAACGGGGAGCTTTGCTGCGAGGATGAGGGAGTGGAATGTGACCATTGTCTCGACCGCTTTGAACGTGGGTGCTCCATTCAGCGAGGTGATTGCACTCAGAGGATTGATCCCGCTCTACGCCACGCTCGGCCAGCGGCTGCCATTCTTCGACAACACGATGGATTTGATCCACACGAGCGTGTTCCTTGATGGGTGGGTCGACCTCCAGCTCCTGGATTTCATCCTCTTTGATTGGGACCGGGTGCTGAGGCCTGGTGGCCTGTTGTGGGTGGACAAGTTCTTCTGCAGCAGAAAGGATTTGGATGAGTATATGTACATGTTCCTGCAATTCAGATACAGGAAGCATAAGTGGGTGGTCTCCTTCAAGTCCAAGGAGGAGGTATATCTCTCTGCTTTGCTAGAAAAGCCCCCCAGGTCTCTATGAGCTCCGCTCTCTACTTCTATGGCAGCCCTTGCATGACACATATATCAACCTACTTGTTAACTGCAATTTGCAGCTCGCATCCATTTGATCGTATGTTTTCTATATAGAAATAAATCAGAAGATTGTATTCTTGTTGCATCTCTCAATAATTCCTTAATTTTGTCTAGGGCCTTTTTCAAGATTTTATTGGTGGATTTCTTAAGAGTACAGTAACTCATTCAAGGACTTGACGCATTGAGGACTGATAGATTTGAAAGCTTCATTCTGGGGTTTGATTTTCTCCAATTAAAAGTCTTCTCTAATTTTTTTTATTTTTTATTTTTGAAAAAACCATGGTCCTGCGCCACTGGCCCTCGGATGTATATTATCTGCTGATGCTTGTGGTGTACGTTACATCAGGCTTAGGAGCCTTCTCTGCTGTACCCAAAAAACCATTCTATACTTCACGCAAGCCCAAAAGACCATTCAGCCATGGAAAACTCTTTCTATTTGCCAAGCTGGGCGCGGGCATGAAACATATCCATATTGTAGTTATTAGCGGAAAATGGAGTGGCTGTGGGTTGCAATTAAAGGAACAGGCATCGACCATCGGTTTTGACTCCTTTCCACCGACGGATTAGCAAATATTTCCAGGCTTTAATTGCATGTGAAAGCTGTATCAAACCTTAGGATGTAACATTCTGATAGTGATAGAAAATGCAAGCTGGTTTTTACTTTGTCGCCCATGCAATGCCTTTCTATTATATTACATATATTGGTTTCATTTTTTTTTTTTTGAGATTAAGGGAGGCGAGATATATTTGTTTCATTGAGTCAGATAGATATAACTCTTACCAGCCACCACTCCCTTGAAGGGTTTGATTTTTCTTGTTCCTTTTTCTCCCTGCTGCTTTGTCAACAAATACAGCCCCTTTAAACCTTTAATCGAGCTGTTTTCACTATGAAGTCTGTTTCTCTCGGGAGGTATTTACATGGAAAGGTAGAAATGAAATGCAGATACAGCAAAATTATCTGCTATTCGATTTGCTATATAGTACATATATTAGATGCATGGCAAGATTCTCGCTCTCTTAAATTGAAATTGAAAGGTGTCAGCATTATTTCCTCTGAAATGAGTTTTTGAGTAACGTTAGCTAGGATATTAGAATACACATCATCACTAAGACAAGGCATTGTTTAAAAAAAGCTTCCTTAATAAAAATGGTAGAATATTTATTTATTAATAATATAAGGAAGGATAAAGAAACGGAGATACATACACAAACATAGTATATTTCTCACTGTATTTTTTTTCCCCTCAATATACATGGTCCTCCAAAAGTTGTATAATATGATGAACAAGAAAGAAGAGATTCTTTGTAAAGCCAAGAATGACTGAAAAATAACCTTCACAACCCACCTCAAAAAATATTTAGGAAAAAAAAAGAAGGAACTCTCTCATATGTTCTAAGGGCATCTTAGGTTTCTTCCCGGACCTCCATAGTAAAAATAATTTCCCCAAACCCTGTTAATGCCTCCTCGTATATCATAGCAATTTGGATGGTCCGCCAAGACTCGCAGGTTGGGCACAGGAATCAAACTATTGTCCCAATCAACAACTTGCAAATTCCGGAAGTAGGCAGCCCTACGGAAACCTTCTCCGGCAAAATGCCCACTGCCCATTTGCGTTGATGTGTGGATTCCTGATGGCCGAGTATTAACAATCTCTCCACCAAATTGCACCATGCTCGCATGCCCTGCTAAGTGGCTAAACAAGAATGAAGGCCAGTAGCCAACCAGCATCCGCGGTCCAAACTCCAGCCACCAATGTCCATGCTTTGGATCCTAGTTATTGCACATACATATCTTGCAACTTTAGTACACTAGCAGATTGTTACTCCCATGAAGATCAGCATTCCATCCATATGTTGTTGTTAAGGAGATAAAAAAAAAACAAACAAGAAGGATATTATAAATATTGTATGGAAGAAAATATAGAGAATCCATAAGGAAAACGTCCAAACTCGTTGAGGAGGATAAAATTTGAAAAATAGAGAGTAAAAAATTTGCAACAATTCGGCACCCTGTAAAGTTTTGTTGAAGCAATAAAACGACGATGGTTGAAAACGTAAGAATCTGTGCAGATCTATATTTAGTTTTACATTGGTTGTTTGTCGAAAATTTTTTAAATTCTTTGATTAAATTTTTAAGCTGAGGTTTTGAATTGTGATGGAGGAAAAAGAGAGCCTGCGTCATCCCACGATGGTCTGACGGTAGGGTAGGCAAAGGTGAAAGGCCACCATATTCACCCACCGGAATCCGGATGCTTGGATTTCGGTACCACCACCACCACCACTACGTGGCGGGCCCCCTATATTGGCAGGGGTTGGACTCGTACAATTTATTTCAGTATGAAAGACTGATGACCATATCATCATCGAATGGTAAGTAGTATGGGTCCCGGGGCAGGGAAATGGAAGCACCGTTTTATTTCTTAATAAAAGCCAAGCAAGCATTCCGCCGCGACCGAACCTTGTGCGGCCACTCTGGTTTTGGTTAACCCTCGAAGCTGATGGCGGTGGTAAACTAAGCCGATGTCAGAGGTTGGAGAAACTCTTTAAATTCCACTACGTATTTATGGACTCCATTGTACACCTACTTGGCATATCCGTCATAAATTTCATAGCTGTGCATAATATGATAATATGTTTAGTTTAGATTTACCTTCCACACTAGCAGGCTGATATCAAACTGCCCACCATTATAACTTGATTTTGGTGAGATAGCTGCTCCAATAGCAATCTTATTATTTGTTTGAACAAAGCCGGAGCACAAGAGGTTGTAGCATCCAGTCTCTCGGTATGCATCCGTCTACATTAAGGGAAAAATATATAATATATTTAGCATTAAATTTGATATCTAGTTACTTCAGTTGAATGATACTGAAAAAGATAATATAAAAGAATGCAATATGCTGGCATGATTTTCTTTTTTTACTTTTAATTTTCTCTCATGCATGTTTGTTTTTTCCTTTCTTCTCTCGGTTCATTGAACAATGAAAAAAACAAAACAGAATAAGTTGTATATTGTGACTAAATCTAAGTGGTTTAAGGTCCAGTAATGTACTTACCGTCCAATAAGTGAAGAACCTGGGATTATTATCCCCGTACAGCTCTGGGCTGATCTGAAAATAGTCGAGAAAAAAAAAGGCATCCATTATTCACCGAACTCGATCGAGTCAACCAAAAACAGAAAAATATAATATAGTAAATGCACAAAAATTCACTATAATTAGCAATTTCTAAAAAATAAAATATAATTATAGAAAAATAGCCAATTAAGCGCCTTCCGGAAAAGAAAATTCATCCCTGTCATCCTCCACCGGCTGCTGGTCTTCCACTTCAACTTCTCTTCCAGCAGTCCAACATTCCCCAAATTAAAGAATTAAAGAAAAAACCCTATTTTTTAAAAAAAATTCTTTAAATTACAAGAAATGAAACCTGAGTTTTTTCATAAAAGCATCCCAATGCAGAGAACGCTAATTAATTTATATTATCGAGAAGTCATCTGTTCCCCAGAAAACTTAGAAATAACTGCATTTGCCCAAAAAAAAACAAAGAAAGAAAGGCAACGGGAGTTTGCTTAAGCAATGGAAAGCTATTTTGTTTACTGCACCAGCTATACTCTTCAATAGATTTGGTCAGCAAGATATTGCAGGGATAGCACCCTGGATTTTGTTGGTTCAGATTTTCCAAAAAGATCCGGATCCATGTGCATTGTGCATGGGAGCCTGGACATATACTAGTGCATAACCCCATAAAAAAAATAATAAAAAGAAAGAATTTGTAAAAGTTAATAAAATATAAAGCAATCCAAAAGAGTTTTTGAGTTCACCTGCCATCCAGCTTCAATGGTGTTGAGATCATTGCCAAACGATCCAGAGATGACCCAGATTTGCGACAAGCTGAACTCGGATGGACTTGTTACCCTCGGTGCCCACACATTCAAACTAGCTTTTGCACCATAATACTGTTCTCCCGTAGCATACCCAACCGCATGCTGTAACCATGATGTATCTATAAATGTCAGCCAAGCATTAAAGATATGAATGCCTTTCCGGAAGTCCACCAAGGTCTCATATCTAGGCATCTAGATTCTAACTAATCTATCATAAAAAAACAATTACCAGTTAGCCTTGTGCTTGCGAATTCCTTAAGTTAGGTCAAATAGAAGCTACATATGCGACAACTCTGCAGTGATTAAACAAGTTTAGTCAAGGGTCTCATTTTGGTTCCATCTCTGAAGCTTCCGTAGTTGCACATGAGGGCCTTGTCTTTTTTTTCAAAAGAGCATGGTCTGGTGTGCAGGTTATGGCATTCACCTATGAATCCTAACCCGTTATCTCGTTGCAATACAGGGATCTAGTCCCATCATACATCATGCAATATGAGGGGAGGGAGAGAGAGACAGGCTCTGTTTTAAAACTCTTATTCCAAACGGGTCTTTGTTATGAAATCCATGTTTTGACTAAAAACCAAAGCTCTCACTTTGTTTTCTCCTTTGGGAAAAGAACTATGGTGTTTTTTAGCCCTTCAGGTACCAGAACTTCCGTTCTCCACCAAAAAAGAAAATGCAAAGTAGAAGTATTTATAGAAGAAGAGGCTAAATTTACCGAGGGAAAGGAAGTTATTATAGAAGTTATCTGCATATCTTTCTGTGGAAAGTGGATGAAAAATGAAAAAAAAATTAAATTAAAGATTTTTTTTTGGGTTCCTTTTAATTTGAAATTTTGAGTGATTAAACTTGAGAAGATCATAACCATGTGTGAGTTCAGTTGGGCTGACCTCATGGCCGCTGCTCCTGGAATCGCGCCGCACTCTCCCCGCTGGCTTCCTTCCAAATCTCCGAATGGAGGTAGCTCTCAGTATATCTTCCTCCGTTGTCCTCCTTATCGGTACGGTTCCTTCCGGGCAGGATTCACGAGTAAGCGTCCACGCCTGGAAGGTGTCATCCACTGCAGCCGCAGCTGTCTGAATGTAGCCTTTGGGTCTCTCAGGTGGATCCTGCAAGTAAAAGATCACCTCATCAGCATAAATTCCCAGGTTGCGAAGACTCATCGGAGAAAAATCTCAGCTACCAATGGCTTCTGCCCTTTCAATTTTGGATGATCAAAAGCTGGTTGGAGGTGAGATGGAACACAGTCTATGAAATCGCCATCAGGACTCTGCACATCGGCAAAAGCTCAAGTCATCATGAGCCTCCCCTGGAAGAAGAGAAGAGAATAAAGGGAAGGAGCGAATGCCTTTATTGTCTTGAGCGAAGGCTTGTTGAGCCTTCTTATACGGGCTCTGATCCTCCTATACTTCAGCAGTTCCTCGCCGGGCCGAAGCGTGCTGTTTGCCGCCGACGCCGAGAGGACAGGACTGGTGGCTGCCAGGAGTAGAAACACAACAAAGGTGGCAATGATTGGCGGACGCTTGCAGCAGCTAGAAGCCATCCCGGGGGAATTTTGAAGCTGGAATCCTCCTTCTAGAGCTCTCCGTATCTGCGGACATCGGCGTGGTTGTCTTCTTCTTGTGTGCTCATATGACCCTTCCGTTGGCTTTGTCCAGAGGCACACCAACTCCCACTTGCAAGCAACCTTCCCCCCCACTAAACAGAATAATTATTCATGGAACTCAATCCACCACCAGCTACTCCGGCTCTCCTCTCACCACTTCCAATGCTGAGAAACCTCGCAATAACTATAGACCCATCTCTCCCTCCCTTTATATTTTATCTCCCGGTCCCTCTCTCTCTCTCTCTCTCTCTCTCTCTCTCTCTATCTTTCTCTCTCCCAGGTCATCTTCAAATACCATGATAGTGGGCTCTGACAGGCAGAACTTCCAGGCATGAGCTAAAAAAAAATATGAAAGGACTAATTGGGTGGGGTTTTTTAGAGTTCCCTCCATGTGGCCATGGGGGGGCAGCAATAAAGGGGGCGGGTGCGTTTTAAAGAGGCACCAGTTGTTTTTACTATTTTCTTCTTCTTCTTTTCCTCCCGAATCATGAGTTTTATTGGTAAGGTGGAGAAAGGTGGGGGATTCCAGCCCTCCAGCACGTCTTACGGGCCAGCAAACAGCAATCTCTGGCTTTTATTTTTCATCTCTTTTATATCGTTTTTTGTGGGCATGTCCCCGTTCCCTTTCTTTGGTCGCTCGCAGAAGTGGAACTTGGACTTGATTCTGGCCTTCTGAGTTCCCCCTAGTTCTTTACACCCTTTCTCCGTTTCCTAGATATTCTTTCTCAGTTGAGGTGGTTTGGTGGCTCTTACTAACAAACCAAAGCTGGTTCACATGTTGTCTCCGAGAAATAAAATCGAGTGCGGTCTCTCTAATCCTTTTTGACATAAACAACTCTCCTTGCATGTTCTAGTTTAAGAATTTGTACAACTGATGCAGATATCTCCGTCACCTTATCCTTCTTCTTCTGTCTTGGTTACGTGGGTAATTTTACTGCTAATTCTTTTTTGTTCTAGCTCTTTTTCCAAGCGAGCGGAATTTATGGTCGGGGTACACTTCCTTTGTCTCTAGCTCATGACGCATTAATGTGATGCTTCCCATCTTATTCATATAGAGCAAAACGGGAAGATTCATATCCTTGTCCGCTAAATTCAACGGATTTCTTCTACCTCTTTGGAGGTAGAAGTGGTGTGTAGTTGTTAATTACTTCCGTCACATAATCCTTCTTTTGCGCCAAAGGTACAGTACTGGTCCCATCACAGCCACCAAACCTTATCCCATTCTACTCAATCTATAAACGAATTTAAACAGTTAATAAAAATTAAGTGGTTTTTTATTTAACTACTCAGCAAGTCTTTTATGTAGTCTAACCGTACTATCTTGCTATTATGTTCCAGTGGGGTATCGTTTAGAACTGTACGCTTTACGAACAGCTTCAGAGCCCGGAACAGGAATGGCAATGGGAATGGGAACAATTATGGTAATAGATCTTAACAATTAACACTAAATATTTCAAATCCGGGAATTGGAAGCAAGACATCAGCTTTTGAAAAGGGTACTCTTAACGAAGTTTAATATTTCTCATTCTGAGTTTGAAATCTATGTTAAAGATGTGACTCACAAAAATAAAATTAAAAACTTTCAAATTTATTTATTTATTTAATATATATTGTGATAATAGTTGACCTTTTTTTAAGTTGTGCTTGTTTCGTGCATAAAAGCAAGAGACTTTCTCCGGCCTTCGTTGGTGGATATAGCACCAATAGACCATGTCGCTCCTTTCTACTCGTTTTGGCTCTCTCGGTGCTTCTGTTGATATGTGCAACACATGATGCCGAATCAGCTGATATTTAGATTACACACGTAAGCCCAGCTCATAATGGCAAGTTAATATAATAATATAAATAAAATCCTAAAGTATCTATGTTTTGGGTCCACCGATGTGGGGCCTTTTTCTCAAGTTCTTTTCGTAGGACCTGGCAATTATGCTTGCCACTTTTATCTCCTCTCCTCCCCTTTATTTTGTTCCTCTCCCACAAAGCCCACTCACTGCGTCAGCAGAATTCCCAAAAAAAAAAAAAAAAAAACAGAGCACAAAGAATATTGCCCCGCAAAGAACCACTCTCCTCTGTCGTAAGGGGGGAGGATCAAGGTATCTCAGTGGAAGCAATATATTCAAGAGTTGGGATGGAGAATAGATTCTAAACATATTACACAGAAAAATACGGAATAGAAGCACAGAAAAATTAGGCTTGCCAGTCTTCTTTGTCAGGATGTCAGACTTTACCGAACAGTTATTGCACCATGATCCATTCTCTCATGTGAGGAACTTGATATAATTAATTTCACTACATTAATTAATTAGAAAGAGATCAATTTGATGAAGCATGGGCATGACATGTATGGCATACGAGCGAAATTGTTTGTTAAGAAACCTCTAGGAGGACGGCTTCAATATCTTCTTTATTGGAGGGGACAATCTCTAAGCGGGCGATACTCGAGTCGTAGAGGAGCTTAAAATAAACATGCATCGATCCCAGGGCATGCGTACGTACGTACGTACGTATGTGTATGGGCTGCATTCGTGAATACGTAGGCATGCCGCAGGGATTCTCCACTTGGAAGGATGTCTACCGGGGTGGGTATCAACTCATTTATTTTTTTATTCAGTGGCATCCTTTTCTATGTAATCAAAGATACAGTTCCGAGCGCTGGGTCTATACTTTATACGTGCTAAGTCAGAGGGGCATTCGAGAATATGGAGCTAAACCAGGTTAATATATAGGTGGGGTGGAGCTGGTAATGGATCATTAATTTACAAGGGAGTAGCTATATATGTGATTATTTATATTTCTTTTAGCAGATACACAGGGCTTCAGAGGAGATCTAAGGGGTGCAATTATTGGTGCTAGAGGGCACTAAGATTGCAAACAAGATTCCCTTTATAGATCTTGAGCTATTATATTTTCTAATGGCTGAGTCATTTATGCAGGCTGAAGATACAGCTGTGGGCACATGCAGGGAAATTTTTTCTCGTGCTAAGCACTTGCAGATGAAAATTAATGAAGACATTCAGGTAGCATCGACTTAACTGACGTTCAAATAATTTGGTCGACCCCTTATTGAAAGGAAAGCACTTTAGGTAACTGATCCGAGCATAAAGCTACAGTGGAGAACGATCCTGTGAAACATGAGTGGAAAAAAAATGTGGCTGCCAATACTTGGAATTGTGCAAGATGTCAAAAACATTAAGATAGCCCAACAGTTTGACACCAATCTCGTATTCTGATCGACTGGCGATGGTGTAATGTGATATTTTATCTTCATTGAGGTAAGTGGCTAACGATGATTTGAAACCCACCAAAATGTGAGGGATCGACAAGAGGCCACTTAGATTGCTCAACCCCATTGACCTCGCAGTGCATGAGTTGATCCGGTGGCTGCCGTACGTGTACCTGTTCAACTGCATTGAGTCAGTTGAGAAGTGAGGACCGACAGAGTAAGATAACAGGACACCTAATTCTTAGTATTCAGAGCATTGCTGACAACGGTGCAGCTTCTCTAGCCAGCACTTTGTCATTGTAAATTTGTCTTGAGGAAAGAAACTGAGCGCCAGGTCCGAGCAGTTTTTTACCACAGCGGTGATGTCAGCGGACTGGCAGCGTACTTTCATTACCCTTATACCGAAGCGGCGGGATGCTTCTGAGCCGGGGCACTTTCGACCGATTAGCCTGTGCACCACTATGTACAAGGCTACGGCGAAGATCCTCGCCACTAGGATGCGGGGCATTCTACCGAGGCTGATTAGTCCGGAGCAGGGAGCTTTTATAGGAGGTCGGAGCATATCCGACAATATCATGATTGCTCAGGAGTTCATGTTTGACTTGGAGAGAGCCCCGATGAGGAGATGCTTGATGGGAGTCAAGCTTGATATGGAGCGGGCCTATGACAGAATGCGATGGGAGTTTGTTCATCAGTCATTGCAGGGGTTTGGTTTTCCTGAGGAGTGGATTCGGTGGATCATGGGTTGCGTTAGGTTTCCATCCTTTGCCATTTTGGTGAACGGTACGCCTTCTCGCTACTTTGTGCCTGTGGGAGGGCTACGACAGGGTTGTCCCTTATCTCCCTTATTATTTATTATCTGCGCGGATGCACTATCCAGAGTGTTGCGTCAGTCTATGATTACTCAGGAGTTGGGGGCTTATAGGCCTGCGGTGGAGGGTCCATCGATCTCTCACTTGCTTTTTGCGGATGATTGTTTGCTGCTAGCTCGTGCGACACGCCGGGATGCTAGGGCTTTGGGCAGGATTCTACGGGATTATTGTGCCATGTCTGATCAACGGGTTAACTTCTCGAAATCCGTAGTTTGCTTTAGCCCGTCTACCAGGCAGGTGGTGAGACACTCCATCAGTGAGATTTTGGGGGTGGGTGAGCATGGTGATGTTATGAGATACTTGGGGGTCCCGCTCTCAGGCCGGCGTTTGCGTGGGAGTGATTGCTCCTTCCTGGAGGCTACAGTCAGACAGAGGATGGAGGGTTGGCAGTTGCACTCATTATCCATGATGGGGAGGGTCACTTTGGCTCGGTCGGTACTCTCTTCGATTCCCATTTATTTGCTTTCCCATGCTTTTATTCCAGTGTCAGTTTTGCGGTCCATCGAGCAGCTGGTTAGGAATTTCATTTGGGGGAGGCAAGGTGGCAGGGGCGGTATTCATCTGTTGGCTTGGGAGGTGGTGTGCCAGCCCACTAGATATGGAGGTTTGGGGGTGCAGTCACTGTTGGTACGGAGGGAGGCTTTAGTGGCTCGTCATGCTGCTAGGTATGTCTTGGAGCCTGATAGTATGTGGTCCTCTCTGATGAGGGCCAAGTATGGGGCTTTGGCTGCTGGTGTGAGAGCTGGTCGCCGCCACTCCTTCGTATGGCGGGAGATGTGCGCCAGAGCTGGGGAGGTTCTACCGGAGATCAGATGGGCTATAGGTGACGGTCGCTCCGTGGATGTCCTGGAGGATTGTTGGGTGACTGCAGTGCCGATCAGCCGTATGCCGACCTTGGTGGACTCGGTGCGTCTGGCGGGCCGGAGGGTCAGTGATTTGTTGGATCCAGATGTGGGCGGATGGAGGGAGGGGCTGGTACGAGAGGTGTTTCGGGCGCAGCTGGCTGCGATGATTTTGGGTCTTCCGGTGCCTTTTCAGGGGGAGTCTGACAGGTTGGTTTGGGTGCCGTCGGGCCGATCACAGGTGCGAGCGAGGGATCTATACGCCCTTTTCAGTAGAGAGTCTTCTAGACGGATGGAGGGAGGCTGGATTTGGAGGATGCGGATTCATCCTCGGGTGGCGCTATTTATCTGGAAGGTGGCTTGGGGCTGCCTTCCCACCAGGAGTGTGCTAGTCAGGCGGGGCATGAGGGTTCCTCAGGAGTGTGTGGTGTGTCCGGATATTGAGGAGACCATTCAGCATGTGCTTTTGCAGTGCCCTAGGGCTCGAGAGATATGGAGGTCGTCTCCAGCACCTATTCCCCACTCCGTAGGGTCGACACAGGATTTCATACAGTTACTGCGGACTTCGGTTCGGAGCCCTAGGCTGGTGGAGGAGGGCATTATTAGGGCATACCTGGCCTACCATATCTGGTTGGACCGGAACGCTCGTTTGTTCGAGGGCAGGAGGATCTCGGCGAGGATGGTGGCAGAGAGAGCCGTGCTTCAGGCTGGGGAGGTTCTTTCTTGTTTTGGCGAGTCTTCACTTGGGATGACTAGGGACATCTGGGATACCCGCAGTGCTGTTTTAGCGCCCAGGTTTGCCATTGTGTCTTGGGTACCCCCACCCCCTGGTTATCTTAAAGTGAATTTTGATGGCAGTGTGGCGACGGACAGGAGGTCGGGAGGGGCAGGATTTGTTATCCGGGACCATTTTGGGAGTTTGGTGGCAGCAGGAGGCTGGGGCACGACGGGGCTCACGGTCGTTGGGGCAGAGTTGTGGGCTGCTTGGGCGGGCATGTCCTATGCGCGGCAGGTGCTCGGGGCTAGCCGGCTGTACCTTGAGGGGGATTCCTCCATAGTCATAGATTGGATCCGGGGTGCTGATAGGTATGGAGATGGACATCCGCTCATTCGGGAGACCCGCAGACTGGCGATGGAGATGGACGAGTTTCAGGCCGTGCACATTTTTCGGGAGGTGAACAGGGCTGCTGACTGGGTCGCCTCCCATGTTGAACGACATTCTGGGGAGCTCCACTGGACATCCACAGTGGAGTTACCGCCACATTTGTATTTTTTACTTTCTTCTGATTTGGCAGGATGTACTCACGCTAAAGCTATATGAATTGCCGTTTTGACCAAAAAAAAAAAAGAAACTGAGCGCCAGGTCCGAGCGTGAGACGCTGAGGCTCATTGGCTTTTTTTTAACGTTTTACCTTTTTTCATGTACACTCGTCAATTTTGGGCGCCCATATGGATGTGTGGAAATATTTTACCTCAAGAGGCAAGAAGAACAATAATCCAGATATGTTAGAGAACGTTTAATAACAGCAAGATTTTTTTACATACCCCATGCTTGCTTCGTCGAGATAGGATCTTTAAAAGAACCGAACCATAACTTCGACCAAATAAAAAAGAGGGAATATCTTAGGTGTAAAGGGGCAGGAAAGAATTCTTAGGGTCTGTTTGGAAAATCTAGTAGGACCGGACTAGATTCTTATAGATATCGAACCTATTAGCCTGCCCAACCCATTTTTTTCTAATGGCTCATCCTAGTTTTTACATAAATTTCATTTATAGGCTTGTTGGACTGCAGAATAATAATAATAATAAAATCTCTCTCTATATATATATTTAACTCATCGGATTTGGGCTGGAGAGAGATTTGGTTGATATGAGTCCTGTTTAAATAGGTTGTGTAATCCACCCAGATTTTCCAAACATATCCTTAGTTGAGAGGAGAATTGACGGGATTTGTCCGGCGGTCTCTCTTTTCTTCACCTCCTCTACGATGGGTGATTCAGATTCTCACATCGCAGCTTTCTAACCAGCTTATTATCACGGCTGCTGTTGCTGTTGATTGTTGTTTGTTATTGACAGGAAGAAAAGCAGAGCAGGCGGACAAGGCTGAGACTTTAGTTTGAATGACAGGGATTAATGGATGACACGAACCAAGCTTTTTTCCGACCCTGTTACCATTTTCGAATGAGTAGGAATCCAACCAAAACATCTGTCGGGGACCGCATCGCGCATCGATTAACATGTGAAACTGTGTCCGCATATGAACATGAAACATGAGTGGGATGGAAGCATAGTTCAAAAAGAAAGAAGCAGCATCATCTTTATCACACGGCAAAAAGAAAGTGGATTCAAAAGGCTCTTTTATCCATCAAAGATGCTTGCGATTTGCATGCCTTCCAACTGGCAACTAGGAACCATGAAGGGGTTCACCTTTGAGCGCCCTCGGGTGTACCGCAGGGAGGAAAAGGGAAGGCAAGCCCACCAAGCTCCTGCACGGAAAGAAGTGAACCTGACTTTATAATTTGCGTAGCGGCAGGAACCACATAAACGGCCGTGATTTAATTACAAGCAGACACATGGGAGTACCGGTCCCCTCTCACTAGATCTTTTTATGAGAACACAAGAGCTTGTCTGCTTGCCTAGGCTGTAATTTCTCACCTGAGCCCTGTAAATCATCGCTCTGCCGGTTTCGGTCCTGCCTTGCTTCCTCTGTTTCTACCAAGTACATTTGAGAACAAATGAATAAATGGACATTCCGAAGGTCGGTTGCTCCAAAATTTCCGTCGCTTTCGCGACGGTGGAAAGGCGATGGGAAGAAGATATAAGCATGCAGGATATCATTGCTCCCACTGCTCGAATGATAGCATAAAACTTTTTGAGTTTCGGCCTGGCCAATGAACAATAATGAGAATCAATTAAAACCATAACCGGCTATACTGGTCACGACAATTGCATAAGATACGATAATCTTATCAAAGATCTTACATGCAGAAAGAGAACCTTTGCTGATTAATTCTCTGTGGGGGGAAAAAAGGCTTAGCTTGCTTTTTATGAAAAAAATGTTTAACCACTAATAATCGGATGAAGATTGTAATGTATAGATGTTTAACTAAAATAAACGAGATCGTTTAATATATGATAGTTATCTTGTCAAATGAACAATACTGCAGCAAATTCTCCCATCCATTTCAACAAGTTGTTGTAGAAAATTATGATAAACTTATTGTTGCATCAGGCAGCTGGGAGAATAACGAAATTCTTCAATCATAACGATGCTGGAGAGTATAGTTAAGAAAACCGACAAATAAATGCTGCAGGATTCACAGACTGGATATATATGTATATATAACATTATGCGAGTATTATGTCGGAAGCCATGGTAATAAACATTAAAATAGTGCAACCAAGTAGGCCAATTACGTACTTTTTAGTGAAGAACTGTAGACGCATGTTATTTACCGATCGACTATTTTCATGTGAAGAAAGCCCAAACTTACTGCACTCTCTCTCAAGGCTATTTTGTTTATTTGTTTGTATATTTATTTATTGAGAAATGTAGTGGAGAGGGATACCAAAATTGAGCTAAGACCAATTATCTTGTAAAGGTTACTTTATCTTCAGGGAAATATGATTGTTTCTCAATCATCCTGCAGCTACCCATCATTATAATGTGCTCTCTTGTATATTTTTTAGCTACATCATCAAGTTGTTGGCTCCGTATGCCCTAGTTTTTGCATGCAGCCTCATTATCATGATCTTGTCTTTCATTTGGGCATCCTTCAAATGCTCCATCATGGGATCTCTCTTTTAGAAAACAAGTGATCAAGGTTTGCAATCTTGGTATCTAAGACCGTACTAGTTGATACTGTTACGATATAGCTAAATCGTACCGACACTCGACATGAAGATACGTACTGGTTCGATGCCAGTTCAATATTTTGTATTATTTTTCACTTTTTTTTAAAAATAAAATTATTTTAATATTTATAAATCTTGAAATTATGATTTTAAGGATGTGTAATATTATTTTGTTTTATATTAATCCTGAGAGATCGTATGATTGTTTAGTGGATTATAATATTAAATATAGATTTATAACTTGGAATGTAGATGCATACCATTGCTGGTTTTTGTCATCTACATTTTTCTTTCAACTATTGCCATCTTCTTGAACTCTTGCTTCATTTTTTGTCAATCATTTCTTACTTTTTGCTCTATTATCATACCCTCCTTATTTTCAACTCTTAATGGTTCAGGTTTGGACTAACAAGTGCAACGGCATGGATTCGAGTCATGGGACAACCGGTCGCTATGTACAAAAATTCTAAAGGATGGGTTTGTCCCTAGTTAGCCCTTCTAGGATCCTGGATTGCGAGAAACATAAATAAGTAATCTAATTTTTTTATGGTTTTTACATAAAGTATATTATCCAGATATTTAGATGGATATGACACTTAAGGATTTAGTTATTATCGTTCTTCTAGGTTCATGGTTGCACCATGCTGTATATCTCTAATTATCACTATCCAATTTATAATTTTTATCTATTATGATTAGGACCGTCTTTCTTTTTAACCTTCTAATGAGGGTAAGAGTTTTAAATTTTTATTATGAACATAATTTTGTCCTAGAATATGCGAGTTTTCTGACAAAATCTATTTTCTCTTTATAATTTTTGAAGGAAAAAAATAGTGCATAATTTATTTTCTCCAGTTGTCCACTCGTTCCTACTCCCTTGAAATGCCTAGGCCTCCCTTTGAGTGGGAGGAAACCTTCAAAGGCTGGTTGGACTATCTTGCTGCAAAAATTGCAGGGCCAATTAGCTATGCGGAAGAGTAAACTCTTTTCAATCAATGGAATACTGACTTTGGTGAATTCGGTGCATATTACTCTTCCTCCATACTTCATGTCCCTATTTAAACTTCCTTCGCGGGTAATCAAAATCATTGATGGATACAATCTGGGCGCGCAGGTGATGCAACGTCAAGCGGGCTTTTGTGTTAGGTCAATTGGAGAACACTGTGCTTACACAAGGAGAAGGGAGGCCTAGGTGTGAAAGACATTGCTCAATTCAATGAGTCGCTGCTTGCAAAATGCGGATGGAGATACCGTCTTAAAGACTCGGGCATGTGGAGAAAGCAAATAAAGTTCGCTTACCATAGGAAAATTAAACTCTCTATGTCTTGGAAGCCTCCTCGCTGGTGTTCCAATCTTTGGACAGATGTAGTCAATTCAAATCGCTTCTGGCCTTTTGGAATCGAGTACATTTTTGTTTCGGAAATGGGCAAAATACTCTGTTTGGAGGTACAGTTGGATACGTGATGTGCCACTCCAATATGTTTTTTCTTATCTTTACTCGTTAAGCCCCAAGAAGAATGGGTTAGTTGCTGATTTCTTTGATGTTAGAAATTTCTCTTGAAAAATTAGAGCTCCTACTGCATCTAACAGGGAGGTCCGATCGCAGCTTCAACACCTCTCATCGCTGCTCGCCTCAGTCAACCTTAACTCTAAAGAGGACAGTGTTGTTTGGAAAGAACTCAAAACTCCGCAGTTAAGCGTGCTTGGACGAAAGTAGTACTAGAATGGGTGAGCTGAAAAAAAATTACCATTGTTGCTGCCTTTCAAAACAGCAAAAAAAAAAAAAAAATCAGCTTCTCTTTATCTTTTCATCAACACGAGGAATTAAATGCAGATTTGCTGGCACCCTCTGGAGTCTTTGTGTGCCCCTCAAAATAAAATGCTTTATGTGGCTGTGTTGGAAGAGCAAGCTGAATACTACAGATGTTACTAGTAGAAAGCTTCAGAAAAACGTGGGAGGCTGTATGTTTTGCTGGCATGTAACTGAAACTCTGGATCATCTTTTTGTTGATTGCCAATTTTCTAGTACTATTTGGAAATCGTTGTGCCTGCATATGGGAGTTTTGCTATCTTTCAAATCTTTGGAAGAACTATGTTTGGGTGGAGCAGCCCAATGTATTTGGGGGCCCAAAACCGTTTTGTTTTTGAGGCCTTTCCTGCAGTGGGCCGGCCTAAGATGACCTTATAGAGGAGCTTTTTTTTCATTTTGTCTTTGAGACTTTTCCTATAATTGGACCTTTTATGGGCCCGAGCCTTAGACGACTGTCTAAGTCGCCTAATGGTTGGGCCGGCCCAGTGGGTTGGACCACAAGAAACTTTCAAAAGACTACTCATCGTGTGATGCTAATGCTTGTAGCTTCCACGAATTGGGCCACAGAGAGAGAGAGAGAGAGAGAGGAATTCAAGAATTTCTCAGATAAAGCAGAAAAATCCATGACCACAATAGCCTCAAAGGGTCTCAATTTGTTTAATAACTTGTCGATGCTTTATAGTAACAAACAGCTAATTGAACATGGCAGAGTGTGGCACAAAATCAAAAGATTGGCCACTGTGCTTTCTAACATTTGAAATTCAGATCGAAGACTAGAGTTAAATTCAGCTGAAGATCATCTTTTGGAATGCCGAATTTCAAAGGTGTCGTTTTATATATAAGTTTTCTTTCTCCATGGTCCCCGATCTTTTTCAGCCCGGTTGCAGCTGTTTATTTAAATAGAATTGCCACCTACCCTGCTACTTTCTTTTTTGTCGGTTAGTATTGCAGTGTTATTTTGTCGCCTACTATCTTATTGTGGGTAAACTTCATCAGTCTGTACTTAAAAGCTCTTTGCAACTGCCGCTGTAATCACATCCTATATCTGTAAAGCTCTTTTTACCTCCCTCCCACTCAAAACTCAAAAGAAGAAGAAGAAGAAGAAGAAGAAGAAGAAGAGAGAGAGATTATATGATTGTCCGAACCGACCCTACCATTCCGAATCAGGCGGATCGAGTTGGACAGTTTCACTCGGTTCGGAGTATTTTCTGGCCTGAATCGAGAGGCTGTCGTTAGGATCCGTTCGACAAACAATGCAAGTGATTGATGTCGTTCTATGCAAAAGAGTTTAGGTTGAGGCACTCCATGGACATTTGAGGTTATCTTTTTGCCTGAGAAGTGGCATGAAACTATGGAAAAAGGTGGCCGAGATAATAACATGCGTAAGTCTTGCATTAGATTTTCCGGTCAACAAGCAGAAATGATAAGATTGGGAGGCGTCCCATCATGCTGATATGAACTGTGAATCAAGTATGTCTGTTCGTGGGTCCAAGGCATAAATACTCCCATGTGCATGAGTTATTTCATGACGTTTTCAAGTTGGATCGACCCCAGCTGGTGTAGCTTATGCTGCCTATCTGAGAATGGTTGGTGCTAGTTTGAATGCCTCTCTGAACAAATGGCTTGTATGCTTAAGCGTGACCAAGACTTTAGGTCATTTCGGTTTTCTATATTTGAAAATAGTTGATGAAAGTCATCAGTTTTCTAAAATTTTGATTCAGATTTTTTTTTTTTTTTTTTATTGAGAAGAAGGAAGAGCAAGGCTCCACCTGGCTTCATTAAGCAAATGAAGGAGATATGAGGATCATCTCTTAAAGAAATGTGCCAGAACAGGGAAAAGCTTTCAGAACACAAGGAGTTGCAACTCATTCAATCTTTTGCATTGAGTTGGCTTCCTTGATTTAAAAAAAAAACCATGTAACAACAGTCTCAAGCACCCTCTAACATTTGGCTTAATCTCCAGTCCATCCGTAGCAATAGCAACTTTAAGGTCATTCTTGAATTCCAGTGAGTTCCTCGTGCTGTGTCAACCACCTCCAAATTGAATTTGAGTAGGCCCAATTTAGTATAAATATATGTTTTCAGTTTAATTTGCAGCGAGGGCAATTAAACATAGCGGTCCATCCTTTTCTATTCGGAACCTCTCCTTATTTTCGGTCGCTAGCCACCTGAAATTTTTGTGCTTTTCAAGGTTGTTAGCCTTTCATAATGCTGGTGCCAATGGACAATGTAATACCCTGCTTGAAGTAAACTAAGCCTGGCCAATTTCGCCGGCGTGGAGCTTATGATGGGTGTGTGCCGGCCTTTCGGCCTGTGCCCGGTACCAAATTAGCGCCGAAAGCTTGTTTTACAGAAGAAGAAAAAAATATTTTTGACTCTCTCTCCCTCTCTACAATCTCTCTTTGAGTTGGGCAGGCCCCACTAGAGGGACCCTCCCCATGATTTTCAACAATTTTGGTAATGGTTCTAACCCTTGGCCACTGGACGGAATTATACCAACCTTCACTTTGGCCCTTGTCAAATACAACTAGATTTGGTTGCCCTCAATTTCTATTAAGCCAATTATATCCTAGTCCGATCTTAATCGGATGAAGTTACTATAATTGGACTATTGAGCACTATCGCCTAATTACCTTTATTCTACTCTCTTAGTCTCTCTCTCTTCTCTACTTTTTCTCTCTCTACTCTCTATCTCTTCCTCTCTCTCCATGATTAATGCACCCATGGGGGTCTAGATGTCTTGGTAAGCTCAGGATGACCGCTAATTCTACGAGGAATCTCGGATCGACATTATGCGGCCCTAGAAAGAGGTTTCGAGCCGATCTTATTATGATCATCTGCCATAATCCATAAATAGTTATGATTATTTTGATGATGAGATTTGGCTCTATAGGTGCGCAATCGCCTAAATAAGAAGGTGTTGAGTGGAACCCTTTAGCCCTAAGTTTGTAGATCGAAGAGTGGATCGATGTTCGTTGTACTCGAGTTCTAACACCAGTGGATGATAAGTTATATGAAACCACTGATAATATCTATGATGGATTTGTGATAATACACCATGTATATTGTATGGGTATATAACAATTGAAGTTATACTAGATGCTTGATATGAAATTTCATGAATTATGTTTTCACTTTGATATTGTTTATTTGCTATTTTCAAATTATATTATTATATTGGTGTGGGCACGTAGGAATCCTTACTGATCCGTAAAGCTCGCGTCATTTATTTTTTTGTTTTCTTTCAGAGTCGCAAGATATGTAGTTACGATTGGATTGTGTGTGGAGTTTGAGTAATAGTTTGGTTAGTTTATTTTCTAATGCCAAATAAACATTTGAAAATTTTATGATCGAATAAGTTTGGTTTTTTTGATTATGGCAGATTTATTTAATTGAATTATTTGGCTATTAATTGTTGATTTAAGTTTTTGTAGTTATCAAGATTTGTTTACCTTAGGGCTTGTCTTATCTTTAGTGTATCGCTCTAGGAGTGGTGCACCCGTATCGTTTGATCGATTCAAGTTCTCTTATAGCTTCACCTATGATCGGGAGATTCAGTTGAATACGCGGCCAGTTTCTTGTTGCCTCATTCTCGAAGTGTGCACTGATGCCTCCTTATTTGTGGCGCTGATGTGGAAGTTAAGATAAAGAGGATGCTGTCCCAGCCATGTGTCCCCCCAAACGAGAATTTCTGTGTCATTATCAAGTATAAATTCAATGCTCAACTACTTTGCCCAGGGCAGGACGTTATCTGTTAACATCTCCAACCCCATTCTGATTCAGAATCACACTTTTAAGAGGTTTTCGAGATGGCTTTATAGGATCATAATTTAGAGCATCCAATATTTATGCAACAAAATACCACTGTGTGGGGAATGATATGGTTGTGAAGGGGAGAGAAAACGAGAAACTTGAGATGACATTGCAAAATCCAATCCCCCGCACATTAACTTAGGCTATCCTTCTTTTGTTTTTCTGAAAATGATGAAATCATCCATTGGTTTTCGCATACATTAGCGAATACTTTTAGGGCCAACAATGCCTTAACAAGAGCCATGAGATGGAAGAACTAATTTGATATTTTGATTGTCCTCGCATATTACAAGTTCCATCTGCAAAAAAGGGCTGATACTACATTGTCACAGTTCACCTTTCACCAATACCACTTTCCTGCCTCAATGGCAGTCGGCGGACATTCTTTCTCCCAGAGACCACATCCTACCCTTGCATGACACAACGGAATACGCCTGTAAATGTTTTTTTTTTTTTTTGATATAACTTTATTGCATATAAACTATTGAATTGCAGACCAATCTGACTTGATAAGTAAATAAGCACTTATAAATCAAAGTGGGGACCCTAGGCTATTAATTCTTGTAAGGCTAGCACTCTACAAAAAGGAAAGGCACGGTAACAAAGCAAATTCATCACCATAATGAATGGTGTATGATAACATATAAGTATCCTATTACGTGTGAGTTCTTTAGAGGAAGGCTTTAGATGTTGCCTTGCTCATCCATTCTGCATGTTTCAAGCTGATGAAGGCGCGTCGTCAGTTGTGAGGATTAAAAAAATTTACACGAAAAGAATGCAGTGAATAAAGTTTCAACCATCGTATATCAAAAAAAAGAGAATGAATCGAGATACGTATGGATGCAACAAAGGTGTCCACCAGGAAACAAAAATCTCTACGCTTTTGACTTTGTCAACCCATATAGGACGTCTCAAATTGATACGAGTCCATGATACGTGTTTAATTATCACCGTCCGTTCCCCGTGCCAACCCGTATCTCCTGCTCCTCCGCCAGGCTCGGTGCGCTCGTCCGGTCCTTCTAAATAGATTAGAAGGAATTAAAAAAGAAACCAAGAACAAAAAAAAAAAAAAAGGCGTCATGGCTTCGCGACTCCCCTTCTCTCCTGTCTCTCCCGTCCACTGTCGCGGTCGGAAGCTTGTGCAGAGTTTTAGGTGCTCCGCGGAGAAGCAGACCCTGTCCCGCGATGCCAGAAAGGTCGGCGCCCTCTCCTCCTCGGCTTGGAGCTCTTCGAATCCAATTCCGTCGGATAGGGTTCTTCTTAGCGCTCTTTTTGTTCATCTCTTTCTGTTGCTTTTTGTTTCGATTTTGAGCTCCGTCGTTAGGTTTCGCGATGCGATGTCATGGTGGATTTAGGGTTTTAGATGCTAGTAGCTTGATAGCGCTGTGAGATTTAGGCTTCAGTTTCGACTGAAACGATTGCAGTCTTGATTTCATATGGAGTTTGATGGTTAAATCTTGCGCTAGGACTTGGCTTCGAGCACCGTTGAACGTCTCTCCTTTTTCTTTTTTTCCTTGAAAGAAAAGATTGTGTCTGTTGTCTGCAGTCCAATTAAATTAGGGCTTTACGATGATGCTCTGGAATTCTAGATGCGTCTGTTGTCCGTAACCCAATAAAATCTGGGTTTTACGATGATGCTCTGGAATTCTTTTTAAGTTTAGTGATGTCAGTTAGGCGTCTGGGTGTGCATTATTGGTATTTTCTAGGTATTTTGATTCTTTTTTATGTTGCTTACATCTATAAGTTTATGATCGTTAGCTACAGTTTGATTTTCAGATTCATTCAAGTTTCATTTGTTAAGGAGTATGAAGAAACTCAAAAAAAATGATTGCAGTGGGTTCTTTACTGTGCTTGCTTAATTAACACCGGTTATATATTCTCAATTCTAGGGTTAACTTGAAGAGAGAGATAATGAGAAATATGAGATAGAGGATGAAATTGATGCAGAAAGAAGAGAAGAAATCAATTGGAAATCGATTCAATGTCGATAAAGGAAATCTTGCATGTTATTCACTTGCATCGTTTCTCCCTTTTTTTTACATAAATGTTGGTGCGGGAGAGACTTACAGCACTTGCCTGCACTATTGGTTGTTGTTGGGCTTTTCAAGGATGTTTTGGTGGTGCGCAAAGTGGTAACATTTTTTAGTACGAGGTTAGGGTGGTTGCTAGATGTGGCTTTATTATTGAAGCAGGTAGACGATCCTCATCCTTTCATATGGAATGCAGTTATTAGAGGTCATGAGCAAAGTGATAAACCATGGAAAGCAATAGATTTGTACAATCAGTGTTACACAACTCCTGATAAGTTGACCTTTTGTTTCTCCTCAAAGCTTGCGCCAGTTCTCAGGCACTTAAAGAAGGAGAGCAAATTCATTGTCAGATTCCAAAGACTCCACTGCTCACAGATGTGTTTGTGCAGGGTTCTTTGATTTTTATGTATGCTAGTTATGGGAGATTGATGCTGCATGTGCTTCATTTGATGCAATGCCACACAAAAATTTGATTAGTTGGAACATGATGATTGATGGTATATAAGACACGGAAATGTTAATACTGCATTAGACTTGTTTGATCAAATGCCTGAGCGCATTTTTTTTGGAATGTGATGTTTATAGGATTGCAAAGCATGGGCAGGTTCAATTTGCAAAACAGTTGTTTGATGACATGCTTGATAGATAGGGGCGGCAATAACTTGATTCAACCTATTGCAGATCAGGTTAGGTTACCTATTTAATAAAATGATTAGGCTTGAGTTTAGATTTTTAACCCGCTTAATAAAAATGGTAGGATTCAGGTTGACAAATTTTTAACCCTTGTATCCGACTCGACCCATACATGGTCCAACCCAACCCGATTGCCACCTCTACTGATAGAGATCTTCTTTCATGGAATTCCATGATTGATGGCTATGCTAGATGTGGAAACATGGAAGGTGCGGGGGGGTTATTTGATCAAGTTTCCTTTAAAAGATGAGGTCACCTGGGGCATTATGCTTAACGGATTTGCAAGATGTAATCAAATAGATATTGCGCATGGTTGGTTTGAAAAAATGCCTTATCTTGGAATTCTTTGAGTAGTGGGTATGCTAATTGCTAAATGTGACAAGATGGATGTAGCACATAAGATATTTGAGTTAATGCCATCTAGGAACTTGACTTCATGGAATGTCATGCTTGATGCCTATATGCAATTTGGTGGGATGGAACTAGCCTATCAACTTTTTAATACAATGCTGGTCAAGAATGCTGTGTCTCGGAACATTATGATTGGTGAGCATGCTAAAAGACTTGGAAGGGTGAAAGTAGCACGAGAGCTTTTCAACACCATGCCTTATAGGGGCATGATTTCATGGAATGCAATGATATCTGGCTACAAAGAAAATGGGATTTCAAAAGATGCTATTGAACTGTCTGTTGACATGCACTTGCTAGGAGAAAGACCTGATTGCTCTACTTTAGCTATTATTCTTTCTGCTATTGCTGATTTAAGCCTTTTTGTCCAAGGTAGATATGTTCATGGGTATGCCGATAGGAACCAGTTCCCCTTGATTAGTGTCATTTGGTGTGCTCTCATTGATGTGTACTCCAAGTGTGGTTATGTTGATATTGAAATGAGAATATTTGATTGCATACCTAAAAAATGCAAAGATCATTGCAATGCAATGATATCAGGACTTGCAGTACATGGCTATGGGAAACTTGCTGTCTCCTTAGTTGAAGATATGGAGCCATCATTTGTTGGACCAGATGATATAACTTTCTTTTATGTTTTGACTGCATGCAGTCATGCAGGCTGAGCATACGAGGGTCAACAACATTTATCCTTATGAACCACAAGTATGTAATTACTCCTAAGATCCAGCACTGTTGTTGTATGGTTGAACTTCTAAGCCGTGCAGGGCATCTTGATGCAGCAGTTGCCCTAGCGAACAGCATGCCAATGAGAGCCAACAATGTTGTTTTTAGGGTGGTTCTGGGTGCTGCTAGGGACCATGGAAATATTGAAATTGCTGAGCATGCAGCAAGGCAACTTGTTGAGCTGGTGCCTCATGATAGTCGCTCGTATGCATTACTTTCTAGCATATATCTCTACAAAGGCCAATATGAAAGTGCTAGTGACATCTGTAAGATTATGAAGGAGAAAGGGGTGGTAAAGAATCCCGATTGTAGCTGCATTGAATTACAAGGTGTTTTTCGTGAGTTTACTGCAGGAGCCACTTCACATCCTCAAATCATGGAGATATATTTTCTACTGAATAATATGACACTATGGTTGATGTTTGCAGGTAATCTGCCAAACAAAAACACACATTATTTGGCACTGGGCAGGAGGAAATCTCTTGTTCCTTTGTAATGCTGAAAAGGATCATTCACTTACAAGCATTCATTTGATCTCATCTATTTTTACTAGTAATACATGAGCTGTATATTAGCATTCAAAAGACTATTAAAAGTAGATGAAATCATACTTTTCGGGGTTGGAAGCCACTCTATGAGATAGTAAAGGCCAAGGTGCTACACTAATGAAAAGTATTAGAGGATGAAAACAAAGTATGCAACATATTTTATCATTTATTGGTTGTTTTAGTTCCTTTGTCTATACTTAGTGAGTCTTTTGATACTTTCAGAATAGATGTATTTTCTTCATTGATGAAGTCTCCTAAGTTTATTTATGTTTTTTTCTAATTCAAAATACATTTTTTAACAAGTTTGGTGATTAATCTTGAGGAAGCGACAACCTTTAGAGCAATTTCTATTTTTGATTTCTTTCATTTTCTGTTCTGTTTTAGTGGGTATTTGGGAACTTCTATTAAAGAAAGTGTGATAACAAAATCCAGCAAGAAACATTTAAGGAGCATTGGACTTTGCGCCTGCATTTATAGAACCCTTTGTATCTGGAATCATAAACAGCAAGTACAGCATTCCAGCCTTAACAGGTGCAGTCTTGTAAAGTGGATCACGAAATTAGTTAGCATGGCTTCATAAGTTAGAATCTGTTTACATGTCCAGTAGCTCAAACTTTTATACATCCAATACCCTAGCACACTAGGATCTATTTATTCTCTTTATAAATCACAGTATTCAGTATTTTTTGTCTATTTTATACATTTCTATGGTAAATAAGGGTGAGCTTATCCTCACTTCTTTATAAATCACAGTATTCAGTATTTTTTGTCTATTTTATACATTTCTATGGTAAATAAAGGTGAGCTTATCCTCACTTCTTTTACATGTGTTTTTTTTTGTTTTTTTTTTTTTTTTTTGATTTAGCATTTTGCGTACTCGATGAAATGTGAATTAGATAAAGTCACTTGTTACTACTATTTTGATTTAAGCCAAGAAACCTGTTGAGCTTTATGTTAATACCTTCCTTATCCTCTAGTTTTTACCCTGCAGCTTGTGTTGGAAATCAAAGAAAAACTTGAAAGAGAGCATCCCAATCTTCCAGCAGGAAAAAATGGGAGAGACGATGAAGACATGATCCTTTGGTTTTTGAAGGACAGAAAGTTTTCTGTGGAAGATGCTGTTTCAAAATTAACAAAAGCTATTGTATCCAAATTATTTAATGATTAAAACCTCCTGCTCATTTTCAAACTAGTTGTATGCTTGATTTCTCATGCTTTTGGTGTTAGAATTTAGAATATTTGCACAAATAAATATATGAATAAAGAATATAGAGGGAATTATAATATATAGGCTTTTTGTTTTCTTACTGAATGAGAGCAAAGTTCTGTTTAGGAGAAAGGAAAGAAGCAGTCTAAAATACACAGAGGTCAAGTTGTTGTGGATTCAGAATTTCAGATAACCTAAGAATCAGCCTACCACATGTATGTGTAGCACAGACATCCATTTACTCTGGCACATCTTCTGTGACGTCTTTTATTTATCCATTTTGGGTGACAAAGCAAACAAGTGCCTGTTGTTGACGTAAGCGAATTTAGGTTGCATTTTCACAATTGATAATTGGAACACTTCTATTAAGATAAGCCTTGAATATTGGCTCATTAAAATCCAATTATTTATTCTCTTACTACTCAAATAGCTTAACCACTTCCAATGCACCCTTCTATGTATAAGAACTTTCTTCAAAATTTACTTAGTCATTTAATTATTTTCCCAAATTATAGCATCAATTGGTTTTAACATTATCCAGTGTGACATGCATGCATGTTTGCCTTGAATAATTTATGTGTATCTTCAGTACTCCATTTTCGTATTCTGCAATTTGCAAAAGCTAATATATATATTTCAAGTGCTGTACTGTTTCTACGTTTATCCAGTGTGACAAGCAGGCATGTTTGCCTCGAACAAATTATGTTTATTTTCAGTTCTCCATTTTAATATATTGCAATTTGCAAAAGCTAATATATATTTCAAGTGCTATACTGTTGCTTAGTTTCCTGCTTATCTATTATCAGAAATGGCGTCAAGACTTTGGTGTGTCAGGATTGTCAGAAGAGTCTGTGAAGAGCTTATATGGAACAGGCAAAGCTTATGTGCATGACTTCCTAGACATCAGTGGGAGACCTGTACTTGTGGTAGTGGCATCCAAGCATTTTCCAGCGGTAGGAATTTTTCTGCAACTTAACGGGGAATCCTAGAAATGCCTCTCATATTCAATTCATGGTGAAGAGTCTCTCACTGATCATTATGCTTTTGGTACTGGACTAAATTGTCCTGGATTGTGTACATAGGAAAAGCCCTTTCATAATAATTATATGAGAAAAAGAAAGGAAATGCCATAGAAGTGGAATACACCAAATAATATCTACCTAGCACTGCTATGTAGGATGGCTTCTGTGGATTCTATATTAGCAAATGAAGGTTAGATGTATCCTTTCTCCAAGTTTTTGTCATAATGACAACCCCATGACTTGGACATTTCTTTCAAGGGCCTGCCAAGACAGATAGTTTCTGATTGAAACTGAATAAAATAAAAGTTTTATGAGCAAAAATAACTTGGGTGCTAATTTAACATTGGGGTAATGCAATAATTTCTTCTTTAAGATTTAATTGTAAACTATTTCAAAAGGTTTCCAAGTATACCGTGTATGGATGTGGCATGAAACAATTATGAATCAGATGGTCATTGTAAAAGAAATATCATTGACCAATAAAGTACATAATTTTGAAAGTTGATGTATTTGGCTTGCATGCAAATAGTCATTGATTTTTTAGTTTAATTTCATAATAAATGGATGTTGTTATGAGCATGCATTTTCTTGTACTAACAAATGATTTCAACAGGATTTACTATAATTTATTGCAAATTAGTCTTGAAAACCGTTCCTTCATTATTGCTTGATGTGAGCCCAAGTCGTGTTGAATTCAGCTAGATTTTTGGTTTCTCTGCTTAATTTATAAATGGGGTCTCTTAGACTTAAGAGCATACCATGCATTGACAATATGGCTCTCTTTGTTTTTCAATTTTACATTTAGATTGCACATTAGTATTTAGGCAGATGTCATTGTTGAATTTTTTTGCTAAACATAGAGGAATTTTCATGGTTTCATCTGAAATAAATGCAAGTTTGGGTAAAATTTCATCTGATAATTACACCATATTATGTTATGCATATGATTGCTGAGAAGGAACCCAAAAATGCTGACCATAGGAATCTTATGAAACATTGTTCTGTTGTTGCAATAACATCTGGGGAAGTCATGATGACTGTAATGTCATTGTGTTGAAACTGACTTGACTCTTAACTCATAATCTTCTTCCATTGTTATAAACAAATTAATGTTGTTAGTTATATAGTAATTGCAATTATATATGTACGTACGTATGTAGTCGTTGATGCATAATCTTTTCTTGACCCTAATGCCTGCCTCCTCAACAACCCCTTAAAAAAATACATTGTGGCTCCATTCTAGACAATGAGAGCATTGTAATACTTTTGAATTAGGCATAGTGTTTAGAGCATTCTATTGTCCATTTTGGTCCACTCCTTGCTAACCGAGAGAGCATGGGAAGGAGAAGAAATAAGTAAAAAGGAGAAAAAGGCCAACTATAGGAGAAGAGAAACAAGACAATATAGAAGGAAAAGAAAAGAAAGAGAATAATTGGGTTCGTGGTGCTGAGGCTGAGGATGCGGGGATGGGAGTTGGGGGTGGCGCGTGGTTGTGGGTAGGGACGGTGGACATGGTGGGGTGGGGTTGGTCTATTTGCAGCGTTTTTGTCTACCATCATGAGGCAAATTTTTCAGGAATTCAGATGCTGCTCCAGTCTGTTTTTGTACCTTTAGTAGCATTTTCTGTTATTTTCTCTTTGACGGCCTGACATTGCTTTAACACTGCAATTTAGATTTGCTTTTATCTTTGTTATGGTATCCTTTCCCAATAAGGAAGGCTTACAGATGGCTTGGCTGGCAGTAAGGCCATGGCTAAGAGGAGCTTAAACGATGTCGTATATAATTGAGATCTGGGTATGAGCGAGATCTTCCTTTAAGTTTGTTCTCCCTTCATGCTGGGACTTGAAAGTTTCCTACATATTTCATCATCAAAGATCAGTTCTGAGTTCTCATCAATGTAGTTGATCTGTGAAATAATTGTCTGGTGCATAACCTTTTTTTTTCTTTCAGATTTTTGTGTGATAGTGGTAGGTTTTTTGTAGTATAGTGCTTCTGCAAATCTTAATTATTTCTTGCAATTTTAGTTGCATTGTCCTAGCTAGGATTTTCTTTTTTAATCATCAAACCGGTTAATTTGTATTAACCAATCATTTCTTTTTTGCTTTTCACACTTAATGAAGGTGATTGATTGCCTTTTTTTTTCTTTATCATTTGTAAATTTTTGGTCACTTTAGGATTTCCAGTGTCATGAATAATATGCAGGAAGGGTTGGGTTTATTTGCTGTTCTTTTGTGTGCAGTCATAAGAAGCAATTTTTTTCTTGAATTAAGATTCTGGTCCAGTCTGCTTTAACTACCTTAAGTAGCATTTTCTGTTTTTTTTCTCTTCGAGGCCCCACATTGCTTTATCACTGCAATTTAGATCTGCTTTTATCTTTGTTATGGTATCCTTTTCCAGTAATAAGGTTGTTGCAGATGGTTGGCTAAGAGGTGCTTAAATGATGTCATATATAATTTTGATCTGGTTGAGCAAAATCTTCTTTTAAGTTTGTTCTCCTTCCATGCTGGGACTTAAAAGCTTCCTACATATTTCATCATCAAAGACCAGTTCCGAGTTCTCATCGATGTAGTCGATCTGCATAATAATTATCTGGTGCATAACTTTTTTCTTTGTTTGAGATTGTGTGTGATTGAGGTATGTCTTGTGTAGTGTAATTCTTTTAACTTCTGCAAGTCTTAATTATTTCTTGCAATTTTATTTGCAGTATCCTAGCTAGGATTTTCTTTTTTAAATCATCAAACCAGATAAATTGTATTAACCAAACAGTTTTTGTGCTTTTCCCACTTAATGAAGGTGATGACTTGTCTTTATCATTTGTAAATTTTTTGGTCATTTCGGGATTTTCACGGATCATGTATAATATTCTAATTTACCTGCCTCTCCTGTTTTCTAATTTATCCAGTCACTTCCTCAAGGGTCATCATTAATGATATACCAGTAATAATTTGGCCACAGAAGCAAGATCCTGGTGAAAATAAGAAGCTTTGTGTATTCTTGATAGAGAAGGCATTGAGTAAACTTCCTTCTGGAACAGAAGAAATGCTTGTAATAATTGATCTGCGAGGGTTCGATATGGAGAATGCAGATGTTCAGTTCTTAAAGTACTTGGTAATTCCTGGGCATCTTTGTTTTCTTCATTTTCTATTGGTTAATGTTGAAATTGGTTTCTTTCAGATACCGATATATTTGTAATGGTTGACATCCGATTTTCAGTTCAATAATATTAGGACCTATTTTATAGTTCAGGGCAAGAACCTGGTGCACCTGCCAACCACTATTGCTCAACATCTACCTGACACCACTATCTGTTTGCTTTTGTGAAACTTATTATTCCTTGTTGACCGAGGTTAAGTGTATAATCTTGTTCATAGTCATACATGCTGTGATACCTACATGGTACATGCCATGCTTGAATAAACTGTAGCTTATATGGACAGGTATATTTTTGTCATTATTTTTGGTTTTGAAATAGTTCATCTTTTAAAGTAATTGTTGAGACATAAAGCAGCAGTGTAAGTGCAAATATTCATGTACAGTTCATCTAATGAATAAGTCAATTGTCCAAGAATTATTTGATGCATCAGGGAACATCAAAAGCATATATGCATAAAAACAAAAACATTGTTCCCTTTCTAGGAAACCAAGAAAACTTGAAAACCTTGTATGCATTAAAAATTAATGTTCGCTGATAATGTTCTTTATGGCCTCCAAATCTCTTTTCAATTTGTTGTTTAAACAGTCTTCTATTTACTTGCTTTTAAGTCACGTGTTAGTAGTTTCCATCATGGTATGCAAAACTGCATCGAACTGTTTGGTTCAATCATATTGTATCGTACCGACCATAAACTAGGATGGTTCATGGTCTCAGTACGGGATTTTGCCTAATCAGTACAGACCGGTCCTTGTCAGGACGAACTGCTTGAAACCGCTTGTTTCCAAGTGGTTTGGCCTTGTAAGGTCCCCATACCAATTCAGGGCCTTAGCCCCTTCTTACTTTATTTCAAAGTAAGAAAGGAGAACAGAGGAGAAAGTGTGGAGGACACGATAAAGAGAGGAGAGGGGAAGGGTGAGTAGGAGGTTTGATCTAGGTTTTCTCTCGTCATGGCTATTTGATGTGGATAGTCTACCAGGATTCTAGATAGGCACGATACCAAGGCTGGAGTCAAGTCCGAAGACCCAATTATTAACATAGTCCAGACGTGTACGAGGGGCATCGATCCTTCATTTGGAATTGAATAGATACACATGTTGCATTTCCAATTTTTTAATAAGTATTTACATTTTTAACTTTATGCTTGGTTAATTTAACATGTATTATATAGTCATACCATTCTTTAGGCACATAATGTAAAAAATTGAAGTATATCACATTAAGACATTAAAACGAACTTACAAAATCCTATTTTTCACTTAAAACTAAATAAAAGAAGCTTAAAATCTTGAATATATATATATATATATATATATATAGAGAGAGAGAGAGAGAGAGAGAGAGAGAGAGAGAGAGAGAGACCATGAGACATTTTAACACTACATAAACCCAAGCAGCCTGAGTTTCTATGGTCAAACTCTAGCTGTTAAACATCTCATTTATCTTGTGAACTTTTCTTGCTATTAACGAAATCCATCCATTTTCTACTTCGGATCATTTCCTTTGCTCCAGAGCCATCATGTGTTAAATGTTCTGAGACATGGTTGATTTACAAGCTTAATATGGTCTTCCTTTTTTAATTTGCCAGATTGACGTGTTCTACTATTACTACCCAAAGCGGCTTGGCCAAGTCCTCTTTGTGGATGCTCCTTTTGTGTTTCAGCCGCTCTGGCAACTTGTTAAACCATTACTGAAATCATATGCGTCACTGGTAACTATGCTTCCATCTGTTGCATTTTAAATTTCCAATCTTTCACCTTTTTACTGTAATTTTTACATTCTAATCTAAAATTTAATGTCTCAACCATGCCTTATGCTACTTTACCATGATGGAATGATTGCCTTTTTATTGATGGCTTTAAATTCATGGTCCTGGCGGTTAATGAGATATGGGATCATTTATGATGAGGCTCTTTATATGCTAATGGACAACTCATCAGAGCTGCATTTATTGAAGTTTGGCAAATGTTGAGTACTTACGCTATTTTTTCCGGCAGAACTTTCTTATTCTTTTTTTCCCCTTTTAGGTGAGATTCTGCAGCACGGAGACTGTTAGGAAGGAATACTTCACAGAAGAGACGGTGCCAGCAGATTTTCAGTGATTGAATCTCTATTATTAATCTATTACTGTATGTATTGTCAGGACATTGCATCAATTCGTGCAAGTCAGTGTGGTGTTACAGGTTAAGCACGGACAAATATTGTTGTACGGACAATAGAAATCATGCACGCTGTTGGTTTGACTTATTAACTGGATGTTAGAAGGCGAGAAGTTGGGTGTCATTTTCTTGGGATTTTACACATGATACCGCATTGATTTAGAAATAACAGTTACAGCAGCAATGGGTGCAGCGATGTTCAAATTCCAGCCAATGGAACTTTTAATATACTTGTTGGATGTTTTCTTTGATTTATGCAAAAGCTCTGAATTTGTGCAAGAATATAGGCAGGGGGCCAACGCTTGATAACCAAAGGCACTTGGAGGAGGGTATGGATCAGCCCTATGAATCAGCCTGCGTTTCCTCTGATATGAACTGTAACGACACTTAACAGGACTCAAATTTCAAGCTGCAGACTTGCGCGATTGCTTGAGTGATCGAATGCAGTTCAACAGACTGGCAGACGCATACTCTTCTACGCCCTGCAACGCATGCATCTGACATTCAAAAAGTTGCCCACCCATTGCTGCGCCTCGGTGACAGCGGTGCGGCATTGCATTTGAATGGTCTGGCTTAGCGACTTCTTCCAGTGGAGACAAATTATCTAAGAGATAAGGGGGAAAAAAAAGAGGAGAGAGAACCGGCTTTCAGGGATTGAAGGTTAGCAGAAATTTAGTAGCAGATTCTGGAAGGCAAATAAGCTCAGACAGTGAATTTCCCAAAGGATAGGCTCATGGGAATGGTTTCGCACCCTAGCCCGCTTGTACTCCCAAGGATCAGGACTCGCTGAGGTATGACAATAACTGACGTTTCTAAACCCAACTAGGAATCTATTACAAGAGTAACATCTGTTCAAAGCAACAGTTGCGCTGTCTAATTGGGGTATTAGATGCTTCAAAAAGATATTGCCTGCCGTACAAACAAATACATGGAGAAGAAATCATTATTTATCATTTACAAATTCTGTAGTCGTCCTCCTGAATGGAAGCCTGAAGCAACCCATTCGTGTTGATACCGGACTCTAAATCAATTTACAGGTGCAGACTGCCAAAACAAAGAAGAAACTTATTTTTTTAAAAAAATAACATATTAATGCATTTTCTTAACTGAGTCCGAAATTATCCAAACAAGACTAGCAACGCTCGAATTCAAAATAGCAAATATCGAATAAACTAAGCCTTCACCAGTGAATTCATACGAATTGGTATAACATTAAATAATCAGCATCGAGATGATGCTGTTTCTTACCATGTTAAGAAGCCTGGGGGCAGCAGGGCGTGTGAACTTCCTCGCGAAGAGGAAACATGGTGCCGGCTTCCCTTTGCTTCTACACCATTCCCTCCTGTATTCAGTCTCGTAGTACACATTATCTATGTTCTAATCATAACAAGGACAGTCATCAGTAAAGCTGAATAAATTCTTGAACAGTTTGAATTGCATATGTCACAAATACCACAATCTTATAAATGACACTCAGCATCAAAAGCAACCAGTTTGCAGCTAATTTTTGCGCATGCCATGATTTACCAGGTCCATAGCGTCCATAAATCTTTTGATAGTTTACGATAGGTATGCAGAGATCAATTGAATTTTTAACCCATTTAATTTCCAGCAATCATACCATCTACGTGATCATCATGACAAATAATTATCTATATAAATATTTTTTTAAAATGCTCCAGAAATTCAGTCGACATTTCAAATATAATGTTAAACAAACACCCTGCTAAAATAGCAAATTTAAATGGAACACTCACCCTTCCTTCCATATGTCATCAACAATTGCTCATTATTATCATTTTTTTTCAATTTATATTGTGAAAGTCATATTTCCTTTGCTGACGTACATTATTCACTCTTGCTTATGTACCTTTCTAGACAAGATTATTCATATGATGATTCATCATAGAAACCTTGACTCATTTGCAGCTTCTTCATGAAAGCACCAGAACAAGAATAGTGAGTTGAGATGTCCAAAATCATTGATGAAACTAATTTTACCAGGTATGGCCAGATTAGGCCAACTTACCAAACTGCTTAAATATGTTAACCACGTTAACATACCATCCAAGGTAGAGATAGAAACAGAAAGATCACAGACGAAATTTTGGTATGGCAGAATTACTTCATAGTTCATACCTTTATAGATTTAATAAGCATGGGAGTAACATCTGAAAGCTTGTACGTCACAGGATGCCACCCACGCCTTTCACGATCTTTGGAAGATAAAAGATCCCATGAAGTATGTGTCAGAGCTCTCCGAGTGATTTCCCCTTCAAGACCTTTTTGCTGGATATGAAACCAAAAAGGTTTTCAATGATTCTTTTCATTAAGCAGCTGCACGGCCACATAATACAAAAATTGCACCTTTTGAATTTCTTCCAATATTTGGTAACTTAAAAAGATCATTCCATGGCTACTTTGTAGAGCACCTCAGAAACTAATACATTTTTTGTTGGTTAGTTTAGTCTGTGTATCAAAATGTGAGATAGTATCTCTCTTCCTTAAAAGGAATGAATGAACTACAGTATTTGACTCATTATCGTGATTTTTGGACCATTGTGCAGGAGGAGCATGCCTATTCTGTACTTTTAGTTATGCTTTTTGAAACTTGAGGAACCTATTAAAGAAAAGGAAACCTTTTGTTGCTCTTCAAGAAAATGAAATAAGCTCTTTAACTTGTACAAAATGGTAAGATGGTCCCAAAGATTATGATGAGATTTCAAACTATTGTGCAGTGTGTGCGGAAGTTTCACTTTAAGCATGCTTCACTATTTTCAAGGCTAATAAAAAAAATCCCCTTTCTAACAGTAAACTATGGCATATATTATCTCAGCATGTTGGCACAACTCCATTCAATCAATGTAAAATAGCTTTGAATAATATAATTCACATAATGATGCCAAAGAAACATACTGCAACCAATGTTTGAAGATAATGCTCATCTGGTATGCAGTTGTGTTCCTTGGAAGCATCTGAAGGCTGCACAAGGAAGGGAATTGTAAGGATCTACATAAGAACATCATCAAATGGACAAGAAATATTGCACAGAAAACTGCTTTAATTGAATCATTATAAGATATATTTAACCAGGGAAAGCAATTAGAACTAATAAATCGCATCTCGAATGTATGCCTAAGTCAGATTTTTATATTAAGAGCTGGATGTTAAAACCTGTATTCTACACTACTGCATCTTGTAAAAAAAAATCAACAGATTCTACGTCTTTGCCAGTACTTGAAATACAATTACTCATTGTAAAAGAATGGATCAATCAATCAAGCTCTTATGCACAAATTCGGTTGCCTAGCCTTCTTGCAGTTGATCGACCACATATGTATAAGCCTCTTTACTGCATCTATTTAGCAAAATCCAATGCTTAATTGTACAAATATGTTTTCCTACCTCTTGGTTACTGACATTAAAATCCCACTTGTGACAGAGAGAAGGTCAAGCATAGAGGAACCGATTTAATTATCCTGCTTCCAACATATTCTTAGGTACAGAATGAATCATAAACAAAGTTGTTCCAAATTCAAAAGAAAGTCCATTTAATAAGGTAGCTTACCCATCAACATCCATAATCTTATAGGCCATTCTTCCAACAAATCTAATGCTTATTCTTTCTCACTACAGGAAATGAGCGTATGTATAATATAATTGCATATATCAGTAATCAAATGACTGATTCAGCCTACCTCATCATGTCTGTTTTGTTTTTTCACTCAGAAAGCCTAAACACACTCTGTTTGTCATTTTATAAAGTGATTAAACTATGTTGCCAATGATATGATGTCAAGAAGACAGTTTAATTTATTTTATTTCAACAGTAACATAAAATGGGAGTTTTGTATTTTCAGAGACCACCTTGGGCACTTAACAACACCAGTCTTTGATGTTACAGATTAATTTTCCTTCCCCCTCTAGATATGTGGATTTCAAGTGGAAAAGGTTTGTTCTCTAGAGCTTTGCAAACATGTCTTCTCTTGATGGCCATAGAAACATGGCATACATCTCTAGGACACTATTGGAGATGAGTCTGGTGTTCATAGTTCTCAAATTAAATTAGGCACTCTAATCTCACATAATATCTATTCTTACATAACATTATAAATGGTGAAAGTATGTGAAACAATTACTTACAAGAGGATGATCCCGCCAAAATTCCGGTAATGACCTCCTCTGAAATCATTCAAAAGCGACACATCAGAATTATAGACAAAACTATATATTAAACTCTAGAATACAGGACATAACAAAACCAGCACATCACATCAAAACAACTATCAAGCCTTGTCCCAAGTACAGAGGTGTGGCTTTATTAATCCTTATTCACCGATCCTTTTTTTTATTAGGGGTTTCATCAATGTTGCTACAAGCTTTTCCAGAAGTTTTGTCACAGATAGCAAATGAATATGATCAACATCACACTTCATGGTGCGATCTTTCTGTCAATCACTCTTCATATAGAAGGTCAGGCACCTGTGCCTTTGTGTTTTCAGCTAACAAATAAAGTTTGTAATGTTAAAACGTGACATAAGAAAGGCACAAGTTATATCCCTTAGAAAACTGGGTTCAACACAGACCCAGAATGAACTAGTTGTTTATATAATAGGTAATCAAGGTTGGATTCTCTCCTAGCTGACAAACTGACTTGCTTAAAAGTATCATCTCAAATAGTCAGAGCTTTTGGTTAAGGCAATAGTTATGTTATACTAGTGTCACAGTAGCAGCCTAGCAGATTGAAATAGCATTACAGTCTAGAGCCTCCGAAAGCATAATGACTCTTTCAGGAGGGGACATAATCCATGAGTTCTGACGCAAAGCACAAGATAGGCCAAGACTCAACCTATTGACCAACAACAGCCCCTAATATAAAAAACCAATAAATTCTTCACTTTCAAAGGCTGCCTCCAACTTACCCTGCAATGCTTTTGAAATTCAGGGAATACGGTATCATCATTCACCATTATCACAGCATGCTTTCTAATTAAAACAGCCCACTAGAAGAACATCCAGCAAAACAAATGGTTAGAACAAATATGTTATTATAGTACATTGTCGAAGAAAGAAGTATCTCAACATGATATTTTCATGATATTTACATTTAAAAAACAATGAAAACTAGTACCTGAGATCCTTTCCTCCAATTATGTACTGGAATAACTGGATACATTTTTGGATTATAACGACCCTCTTTTGTGTCCGCAAAACTGCTTCCAGCATTATATGACCAGATGCTATTAGAACCTAACGGCCATTATGCAGACATCCAGAGATTTCATATTGCATCTTAGAATGATATGATTTAGGAAGAGAGAAATAGTGAAACCTTCATAACATGCATAGACATGAGACAATGTGCATAACACATTCCCGATACATTCACCTAGGAAACCCACAGAATTAAGCCATACCGCTTTTTGTTAATATTACTAAATTCTTTTTTTTTTGGTACATATACTAAATTCTTTTGAATGTTACAACACCACAACTCCTAAAAGTGCATCTAGATCAGTGTCCCACAAAATGAAGTAACAGAACATTTGACTCTTACCTGTGGAATTCTTCAAGTCTAGGCTCATATCCTATATTTAATAAGAGACACTTATCTTTTCACATGTAAACTTAACTGAATTAAAGATACAGTGCAAGCTTGGAATCTACAACGCTGAGTAGTACGGTATAACAAACACCAAAATATGTTCTGCATTTCACTGATGTTCTGACAAGTAGAAGAATACATTGATTGGTAGTAAGAAACAAGAACAAGGCGCATTGGAGGAGATTTGAACACCAAAATACAATAAAGTCCCCACATAACCCCCCGCCACACCCATAATTTTGGGGGAAAAAAAAGAACAGAAGGGGAAAAAAAATCCATACCAGTCACCACCAGTCAATGTTGAATAAACTAGAATATTCAACAATTTCTCTTTAAAATCCAGTTTCAATTATTATCTTGATAAGAATAAGTCGCGCCAACCTGGAGGCCCAACTGTCAAAATCCTTGCCTTTTCTTATTGCCATGGGATAATATATTTCATGTAATAACACAAGAAGAAAACCAACTTTAGCTAAAAGTGAGGCAAATATATCAATGAATGTATTGTCATACTACTAATCAGATTTTTAGAAAAGACAAGCACTAGCATACATTAAAGGGATGAGCTATCACATACTCAGCAAGATGCAAAGGAATGACAACCCGCACTATGATGCAATCAAATAATTTTAGCTAAAAAAGGTGCCCTCTGTTATTTCATTATTTGTGAAACTTTATGATACCAAGATAACAAACAAGCCTCCTTCATTTTGTTATCATAATGGTTGAAGTTTCTGGAAAAGAAATCTCCCATTAATATTAAGAAGAGTCGTTGTTTGTAGAATCAAGAGCAAAATGGATTCATTCCTGCCACAAACCACAGGAAGAGAAGAATGCCTCATGCGCATGCTCCAATTGAAGGATGATTCCAAAAGCTGCCAACTCATATGTGAGTGTGAGAAAGCCAGATTTAATAAAACATGCTGCAAAACCTATGAAAACTGGTCGCAAGGATAGAGATGCAACTTCATAGTCATGCAATTTAAGCTCATCCAACCCAAGAATGAACCAAATTTTCCTGTTGACTTAGAAAGACACTCGAGAATTAAGAAGGCAAGTTCCCAGACATGGATATTCATCTCCAAGACAAAAGGTACTAAGCCAGAGAACTACATTATAAGCCACAACCATACCATAACCATCAAACCTTGTTCCAACTATTTGATATCAGCTTTACAATCCTCATCCACGAAGAACTAAATTTTCAATTTTTTAAAAAAAGAACAGCTAAAACTCATTTCTGAATTCTGATAATGTCCTCAGTATGAGCACGCTCCAAAATTCCAGTTCCATATGTGTTTGCACCAACAATGCACTGTTGCCCAAATTTCTGAGATATAGTTATATGTGGCTTTGCTGGCCTCTTTACTAATTGAGCGATATAACATCACGTTACTATGCAAGAGTAATGAATATCCTACCTAATCAGAAATTAAGGACAAAGGATATGAAGAGTTCATCCACACATAAACAAAATCAAAATCAGCAGACTCACCTGTCTATAAAGCTAGTTGATGTAGACATTATATAGTCATATGTATGGCTGAAATTGTATAGGGGTATGCAGCTGTCAGAAATAAAAATATAATCTGGACGTTAGCTGTACCATAAATTTGCAAGTCTAAAGTAGCCATTTCATTAACAGAAAGTGATGAGATCAGCAAACAAATCCTCACTTAATCTTATTGAAGTATGATATATTTTCTTCTTGATAATATTAACCAATTTTGGGTTTGTTAAGTTGCATACATGAAATTTCCGATGCCAAATTGCACAAACCATGATATATTTCAGAACACAAGCACATAATACATCAGGACTGTGCAGCTCTTAACTGCCATATTGCCCAACACCTTCATGTGATGACTTGAGATGGTATCTTAATAAAGATTAACAAACATGAGCTATAAATACAAATATGATTCAGCTGCAGCGGTCATGACTTCATTGAAGGGTACCCAAAAAATCTATGCACAAATATCTTCACATTTTCATGCATCAACTAAATATGGGAACTTCATAAAAATTGACTAACAGGAGCATGCATATACAATTCAGCTGCATAATTCATAGCCTACTCTACAAATCTACTCAACACTATTTTCAAATTTCATGCACTGACGGTGGGATCTTCATAAAAGATTGACTAACCTGAATACTTTTAACTACCCATTTATACCATCTATATAGAAATTAGGCAGGTTTTGATATCAAATTATATTTTGCTTTAGAAAAACAATATGTTGCCCCCTCATGACTAGAATCTTGCCTAGGTATTATTTCGAAGTACATGTACTATAGAAATTCTATCCAAGTTTTTCTACTGTGGATACACTAGATAAAAATTAAGACTATGGAATTATCTATACTATATTAAACAGCTTTTATTTTGTGGGGTGGGGGAGGGGGTCTGCAAATTTGCCCTAATATTCTAACGTGCTATCAAAGATATATTATTTGATAACAGCATGGGTAAATTTGGAAAGAAGATCTACTACCACTCAATCCCATTTCTCTTTCTCTCTCTACCACAACCTCATCTGAGATTCGATCCACTCTCTACCTCTTTCACTCTCCACAATTTCATTAAGGAGAAGAAACTAAAATTTAGGACTCTCTTCCCCCTCACCATAATCACAATTCCCTCATCCAAATTAAGCTGCTTCTCTCTCCCCAAGAAAAAAAGAAAAAGAAAAAGAAAAAAAACTACACATGTTGACTTCCCCATTCCTGTTTTTGCCATCTACTGTCCCACAGTTTCTTCATTAATTTTCTCTCCCAATCTTTCCTGTTTAGGGTAGCTTAATTATATTTGGTTAATAATGCATAAATAGAAATTGGAACCACTAATGAAAGAGGAAGAGAGCAAGTGTAATACTTATGGAGAAATAGAGGACTTTGCTCAAGGCAATATCTCCTATATATTTTCTTGATTTTCATGGTTTTCAACTTCCTTCTAATTTTGTCAAATCTATCACTCATTCTATTTATAATAGATATTTAATTTTTCTATATATTGATCTTTCAAATAATCATTTTAATTAAATGAGGCATGAAATGAAGAATTACATAGGAAAAATTAGTACCTTCTCTGCATCCATTACAAAACAATAAGTCAACTAGTGTAGTCTAGAACGTCTGTGAGATGCTTTTGACTGTCTCCTTTATGGGACGAATATGGCTCAATTGAGCAACAAGTTGTAGAATTGCAACTCGATTAAGTATAGTGAAACCTTGTGGAGAGGATAATATCTATATATCTTGATATGTGTATATCTTTGAATAGGTTTCTATTATATTTCTATGATCTTGTACAATTTCAACGTTCTCATTTAATTTTGTGCTTTATACAAAACGCGCACCAGATGTGACAGTGCACAAATAGGAAAGAAGAACAAAATTCCCAACAAGTTGTTTGGTGTTCTATTGCAATAAGCAAAATTTTCAGTTGAGTATAAAATTTCCAACTACACACCGCTGCAGTAAGTAAGTGTATCGGTGCAGCTTTTTTGTTCAAAAAAAAGAATAAAGAAAATCTCCCAGACCACTGCAGTAAATAAGTGTGTCAATGCAACTGTTTTTGTCAAAAAAAGAAATTTTTTTTAAAAAAAACTCCCATAAGAAGAGGGTCAGAGTAACCAACACGAAGTCTTTTGCTAGCATCTATCCAAGCTAGAAGGACAAGATAATCTCAGTGATGATAACATAATTTTTGGAGTTGCTATCAACTTCTTCATCACAGTAGAACAGAAAGCTAATGCTCTTCCATGAGCACTCTATGTGCATACCACATTATAGCGACATAGCACCACCGGAACAGTTATTGCTACCCAAACAACCACTCTAACTAGAAGGTATATTTATTTTGCTTCAACTGGAGACTATATGTGGGTTTTCACTCAATTATGAATAATACTGATCCCTCCAAAAGAAAAAAAGGAAAAAAAGTTGACACTGGAATGGACATAATCTTGCCATTTGCATCCATTATAAACACAAAAAGGGAACATTAAAGAGAACCAGGAATCGTCACAAGCAAAAATGATCTTGCACAATGCAAATTGCACCTGTCAGAAAGGAAAACAAATCTCTTATTAAAAGAATCCTTGAGTGCATTTCTAAGCAAAATACGCTCTGCTTGGATCATGCTTGCTTCTCCCCAATCTACCTGAAACAAAAGCACCAAGCAAGAATTAATAATAAAAGCATAATACAGGAAAAAGTAACTTTCAACGAAGCATGACAAATCACTTCAACTTGACACAATGTTTATACTTAATGGTTATGGTTATATTAAAATGGGCTACCAAGATTTGCACCATCCATTAGAAAAACAAAGGGGTTCTAGCCTACTCTCTTTAATTTGGTTGACTTAATCTCTCCTTGAAAATCATAATAATTTTTTCACTTTACCCAATTCAGTTTGTTCCTACTCTTTGCTCTGCTTTTAGTTATGCAATGATATGTAGCATTCCATGCAGGAAAAAAGGGTCCAAGCATGCTCGCAGTTCACTTTCTCCTTTTTTCCCCTTTTTTTGGGAGAACGAGTTAGGATGAATGTAATAAGCCTGAAAAAAGAACAAGAGAACAAAAAGAATTAAGGACAAAATCCTAGTAACAAGAAACTTTGGTGACCTTTTCTTGGGGAGGAAGAGTCAGGATGAATCTAACCTCCTTCCTTAAAAACTAAAGATAGAAAAGGCATAAGCAGCAAAAAGACAAAGAATGGAAAACAGAAAAGGGCAAATTTGTAATAAGAAGAAAGTTTGCTCATTAAATGTTATCCTTTTTACAACAACACAAAACATAGAGATTACTGTCACCAAATTTTTATCTTCTTGACTGCATAAAGAAAGGTGGTGTTTGTGGACATTTTCTTCATCTTGACAGATTGATACGCTAGACCTCACTTGATCCTTCACGATGATGAGAAAAGCTAATACATCAAATCATTTGAAACTATAACAGTGAAATATTCACTTCAAACAAGCAAGGATTCCAGGGACTGTTCTCATTATCCTGAGCTGAACTCCAAAGATATTCTCAAGAAAAGTATTTGCACGTTGCAAGCATGTATTGTTATTGTTACAACCAAAGTTAGCTTGTAAATTGTAATGTCATTAAAACCAAGGTTAGCTTCCCATGCCCAAAAATAAGTCACAATGGCAATATATCAAAATAAAGTTGCAGGTGCCAATAAAATAAGGTTCAATAAGCGTAGGCTAGTGTAGCCTCTATTCCCAATAGAAATAATGGACACCAAATTCCACACCCGAAGAAGAAATTGCTAACCTGTATACTGTTGTTGACCTGACGGCCGTAAAAAAATGCAGATTGTGTTGTCGCCTTATTGAAGAGAAAGCCAGGCCTAGAATGAACATAGATCGAGAATCTACCCTCCTTCTCGCCCTACAAGAAATCAAAAAAAAAAAAAAAGCTTCTTGAACAATTCAAGAAGACACACAAACACTAAACCTTCTAATTCAATCAATGCATTAAAATTGAAGGAAGAAAAAAAAACAACCTGGAAGAAGGCATCCCAAACCATGTCCAAGGGAAGCCGATTCCTTGCTATAAATAGAAACGCGATCTTGGGCTTCTGGACCGGCGGCGGAGATGCCCCTGTACTCAACTTCATAACTAGGCTGTACCGCCCCTGCATCACCACCAGGCTCGCGACGGAGAAGCACAGAAGAAGAATCACTATAAACTGCGTGCTCCATCGGACCGGGTAACTCCTCCGCTTCATCCCACTCGCTTCTTTTCCCAAAATCACGAGATTCTAATGCTAGCGAACTCCATGACGCGCCCTAATTTCTCCACCTCTTGAAAGACTTACTAGTTCATCCGAACCAAGAAATATGGTAGAACCTCATCCTTTTTTATTTTTTTTCCACAAGAAGCGAAAAAAAAAAACTACAATGAATACCGGCAGCTTACCATATTTCATTATTTATTTCTCCGATTCCGATCGATTTCTTGAATTCATGAAGAACCCTGGAACCAAATTACTATGGCTCTGGGTTGTCCACTTGTCGGCCCAGATCTAGAAAGAAGCACCTTCTTAACGCAATATGACCTAATCCTTTCGGCAAAGGAAAAAGAGAAAAAGGAACACGATCCGTGATCTGCCACGGAAGCTGAAATCAAGATCGAAGGAAGCGAAGAGGACCTCGGGAAGAAAGGACTCGAAGACGAGCTCCGATCGTTAAAAAATAAACTCGTGGAAATCCGGTACAGAGCCGTTGATACCAAATCCAACCGACGATCTCTTCTTTGGGGACCCGTTCGACCCGGTTATCATTCACGGAGACCGGGCTTCGAAAGTAGGGCTTGCTTGACCATAATTCACGCAATCATGGCATTCGGTTCAAAATCATTCCATCCAACGGCTGTGAGCAAAACAAGATGCCAGATCGTTGGAAGTCAGTTGTCGACGTTAGAATGGGTTGCCTGTAAATGTTTGCTCTTTTGGTCCCATCAGCAAATCTACTAATCTAGCCAGGAGGAGGGACCCCGTGAGAAATTTTAACGTCTTTTTTATGTCCCCATGACTCTATCTACATTTAAAAAAAAAAAAAAAACAAACTTTAGTATACTCCCCATAGACTTAGAATATATTTATCCATACAAGATGTTTTGGTTAGGGTGTCCACAAGTTGCCCGGCCACCTCACATGCTTCCTTACATAAAGTTCATGAAGCTCATGGCATAACGATTTTACGACCACAAAGCAGCAGAAACTTTGCTTTCCAACTTGCTAAATGATTTAATCCTGAGGAACCACGTGAGTAGAGGAACAAAGGCCCTGCCTTTGATAAATTCGTAATTGCAGCTAAATCCACATACATATATATACATATATGTATATATAGCATTAATTAGTTATTTGGAAAATTTAAAAGAAAAAAAAGAAATCATGGAGCCAGCCTAGATTCAATGAAGGCAAACCTTAAGACGTGGAGCTTGATCGAGATAGAAGGTGAAATGCCAATTCCTTGGTTTGCAGACCATCTGATATGGCACTGGCAACCACGAGCAGAGGGAATTCGTGTGGTCCAGAAGGCTGGTGGGTGGGTAGTTGGCATGTCATTTTTGGCTGCTGCTTTACTGTTTTGGTTGTGATGGTTGGCATGACATTGACTCATGGCCTTCCCAGTTCCGAATCTGGATTGCGTGGGTGCAAGGGTTTGTGGAGAGCTCTTTGTTTGGGCCACCACCTAGTCTCGCCCGCTTTTCCGATTTGAGTCCGGATTTCGGTGCTTGCCTCGATTCCTGAAGGTTGATTTGGTCCATACAATGATCCAAATGAGATAATTGGTGTCTTGCACGTGTTCAGAGAGGGAGCGCGAGTCTTTTAAGTTCTGCTATGGCGTGTTACTCTTACATTGGTTATGCATCCACAAAAGATTGGATATATACATAACGCCAGAGAACTTAATTAATAATTTCTAACTAATTTCTCGGTGAGATCTTAAGTTATTATAGATGAGATCCAAGCTAACTTAGTCTAGGCACCATCGACTCATTTAGACTATGAGACGTTGAAAACACGGATATTTTGGAGGCCGACATCATGGTGTTGAGAGGGCTGGGAAGAAAATTTAGAATTTTATCCTGAGCTGGCCATGGTGTTGAAAGCATTACAAAGTTGGTACTCTTCTTTCCTGCTCTCTCTATGCATTTATTTTTCCCACATGAAAACACCTCCCCTCCCTCCCTTTCTGATTCCCCCACACTTCATTTTCTTTTAACAGCTAGGACAAGTGAAGGTCCGATGGAGTGCCACTTTATATCAGTACAATAAGACTTTGTTTGGGGGAGCTATTAATAGTAGAGCTTTTGGAAGTAGAGCTGTTAGAAGTAGAACTCTTTGAAGGAGAGCGTTTATAAAAAGCTGTTTGCTGTTTGGTAACTACATTTCTAAAATGCTGTGGCACTTTAACATGTGTTTGGTAAACAAACTGAGAAAGTATTTTTGTATGACAAAATGACCATAAAGGACATTACCAGTATTATATAACAGAGCATAATAAAATATAATATGTATACATAAATATATGATATAGTATAATATTAATGTTATGTAATATAATATTATTATAATATAGTAATATAACATTATATATTATAGAATAATAATTTAATATAATATTTAAATTATTTAAATAACATATCAATGTATTATGATAAAATGTAATATAATATTATATTTATAGTATAATACAATAATAAATATATAAAATATTATAATTATTAGTGTAAATTAATTTTTTATCCTTCTAATGACGATTTATCTCTCTAACAAATAGAGAGAAAGGAAGAAGAAGATTGAGAGGGAAAGGGAGAAAGGAAGAGGCGGGATAAGGGTTTTGGGGGAAAAAGGGTGATTTAAATGGGGGTATTTTGGTCCAAAAAACAGCTTCCCGATAAAGCTGAAAACAACATTTTCGGAAAGCTCCAAATTGAAGCTTCTCCCTAAAAGCTGTTTTCCGCTCCCCGCAAAAACTGAAACAGTTTTCCGAAAATTTTACTAAACACCATTTTTTATCTAAAAGTACTTTTGGAGGGCCAGAAAGTGCTTTTTGGCCCTCCAAAAGCTCCCCCAAACAGGGCCTAAACTTTACTAGCAGAATTACTAATTCAGTAGACACTCTAGGTGTTCAACTTTAATCTTCCATGAAAAGTTTCCTTTGGGGACAAAAGAATTCCTGTCTATTGGTATAAACATTTTTTCAGTGGAACCTTAATCACGAGAGAGGAGATAAAGTATGCTTGATAATTATTTTTTTAACTCTTGCCCTACAATATTTTATTGATTTAAGTTGGATCCTATGATTTCTTTCTTTGCCTATTAGATATTATTATTATTATTATTTAGATTTTAGAATAAAAATTTATTGAGGACTCGTGCGGACTTGTATTCAGTTTTACATTAGTTATATGCTGGGTAGATCTTACGTATTTATACAAAATCAAGAAATGTAAATAATACCTTCCAACTAATTTTTTTGAATAAAGTTTTAAATTGTGACAAAAAGTATCAAAGCGGTTCTTACTTTTGGCTATATGAACTAGGGAACACTGCAACATAGATCTATTTGGATTGACCATGAGTTGATTGTGGTATTTATGATTGGATTTGTAATACTATGATTAGGATTGAATGGTTTTGGACCTTTAGCCTGTCAAAGATGCCATAGCTTAAATGAGAAAAGTATACGAGGATCCTATGCAAGTATATATTTAGTTCTATATCAGCTATGTATTAGGCAGATCTTGAATATTTATATAGATTCAAGAAATCCAACTAATACCTTTTAGTTAGCCTTTTTGAGTGGAGTATTAAGTTGCGACAAAATTATACAAGAATATTTTATTTTTTTATAATAGTTGGGGATCCTTTGAGCCATGGATTGATCAGAGAGGTCTAGGCCTCATCATAGACAATCCATGTATCACACAACAATCTGTGATCGAGGAAGATTTTGAATGCACGCATCCAATCATGCTGTTCATGACTCCATCATGACCATTATACAATATACTAATTGTCTATGATTGGGGATTGACACTCTCTAATTCAATCATGAAAGGGAGAGCTTATGTACTCCAAATTTAGACCATCTTCGTGGTAGCAAACTTTGTCGCTTAAAAAAAAAAATAAGTAAAAATTAGTATGAATGTTTATTTGGAAATGCAAAAAATTGATATTTTTTGACCGTCATTTAATAATTAATCCTTACACAATTAAGCTATTTTGTATAGCCTTTAATCATAATTAATCTGATCATCATATATTAATATATGCCTAATTCCATACATAATATCCATATATCCATATATCATATATATATATATATATATATATATATATATATATATATATATATATATATATATATATATATGTATGTATGTATATATATGGTCAACATAAAATAGTTGTCAAATCCAAGGCCAACCATAAAAATGCCAACTCAACAAGCTCTGAACATCATTTATCTAAAAGAAACAAAGTCGGAAAACCAAACATTTGTTTCATTCTGAGTTCAACTAAGTACAAACGGAGGAAAGCCTTTTTAATCTACGCACTCCAGCTATTTTTATAGCAACACCCTTCAACAATGATTTAGGAGCAATGTAGGTATTTAAAAAGCTAATATCTCTCACTTTTTTCCTTTTTTAATTCATAATGAACTATTTCATCCTGCAAAGTTTGTTAGCGACTTGTTATGGCTTAACTTATTCTGCGACCAAATATGAAATAAATGGCTCATTCCAAGAACCAGATCTCACAAAACAATTGAAAATATAATTGTAGGTTCCAGGGAAATTGGATCCTATCCGGTTCAACCACGAACCGAACTTCGGTTATGATTATGAGCCATGCGCCGGAACTTGGGCTCACAAAAATAAATCACGTGTTCCACTCGGGCCAAGACCCCGATTCATGTGAACTCGGCGGGCGCTGCCGACCTAGTTTAATCCCAAATTAATAGCTTTTTAGGGTTCCGGCTCTCACGCTGCGGTGAAGCCTGACAGCCGGGAAGAAATGAATTCGCTTCGGAGGGTCCTTCCTCTCGCCCACCAAAACCCTAATCTCTGGACGGGGATCAGAGCCTTCTCCTCCTCCGATTCCTCTTCCCTGAGGAAATCCGTCGCCTCCCTCCTCGACTCCCTCTCTCTCAAGCAAGGTAATCCGAATCCCTAACCCTAAGCGAGTCGAATTCCGATCTTTCACTGTTGGATCTTGTGCATTTATTCGTTCCCTCCTCCCCTTTTTTGTTTCTTGCTATGAATTCGATGTACGCTCAGATCTTTCAAGCCACTCTCTCTAGCGTTTCCTTTTCTTTCTCCTAGCTCAATTCTTTTTCGGTACTTCTGGGTATCTCCGTCATAGTCTGTCTGCTAAATATATGATCTTGATCGCGTTTCGATCGATGGCCTTTTGAAAGCTCAGAAACGTACTTCGTGGATTGCTTACCGATGTTAGCTATGGATTGCACCAGACGGCGAATGACAACCCTTTTCCTGGATAGATTGAAATGCTCCGTGTTAGCTTACTGCATTTCTCATCGTGCAACTTGGTTCTTAACGCTACTGGATTCTCTCGTCCTTTCGGAAGAATGAGTTGTCATCAAATGGCCCATTGTTTAGACTATTGGGAATCCACAGTTTTAACGTTTTGGGTAGTCTTGAACTAGTAGCATAATGGAAAGCGTTGTGAGCTCGCAGAGTGTAAAAGAGACATAAAAAAGATGGACATGAAGAAGAAAATGATCGTATAGAAATCGGACTGATTTCATGGTAACTCTGTGTTTTATTTAGAGGCAAATCTGTGAATTTCTGTTTCCTTCGTTTGGCCAGTCAGACTCTTATGATGCATGTTGGAATTTCATTCCTTAAATGTGAACAATTTTATTTCTGAATTTCAAGTTGATGCTCTAAGCCTAAGCAGCCTTTTGAGGTGATTTGTAGCTGCTTATGCTTTGATTTATATGATTTTGCTGGAAAGGTCAAACATTGGTCCAGAATTGTGGGGACAGTGATGTTGGGAAGATTGTAATTGAGTTGGCAAAGGAACGCAAGCTTCAGACTATCAGCATAATTGATGATAGGCCTGGGACTCCTGAAACGATTGAAGAGCTCAAGGCCCTTGGCGGGGATTTAGTTGTTCCAGAAAGCTATACAAAAACATGGTAAGTTTATCATCCCTCTTTCTTTATATAACTGTAGGAAACTAAAACCAGCTTTCACAAATCTTCTCTGCATGCATCAGTGGAGTAGCTGCAACATTTGGAAATGGAATTCTGAACTATTAGTACTGGGAAAAACTACTGATATCTAGTCACTTCATTGAGAAACACCTGATAGAGATGGTTTTGGCAATTTCCTGAACGGGAGCGACAAGGATATCTGCTACATAAATATAACAAAAGAACAAAATAACTGCAAAACATGGTGGGAACTTAGATCCTTTCGAGGATCATGAGGTCACTGCTTTCTCTCTTAGAAAAGTCGAAGGAATTTTCTTGCTGTTTATCTGCCCTTTAAGGTATCTGGAGGTGTCCATTGTCCACAGTTTTCTCTTTGTAATATCCACTTGCTTATTATACTTTACATATTTGCTTCATTTTTTGGGTGATATCACTTCATGAATTCCCCCTATCTCATATGCAATGGCTTTGATTATTACATGTCTTGTGGTTTTTTCTCTTGATGTAAGTTCATGACGTACAATAAAGACGTTGAAGGAACCTGTGAGAAACTTAACTGAAAGCACAACCAACTATAGGCATAACAAGTAAACATAAACCTATATATGTAAGATTTGCTTGTCTAGCTATTTTGCTTTGTTCCTTTCAAGGGTTAGACCATGGCCATAAAAGAGAACAGAAAGCAAGGTTTTGTGAATTAGAAAATGACTTGGTAATCTATCTAACGTTCCATGTTTCCATTTTATTTGCTTCAGTGAAGTTAATGATTTGTTGAAATGGCTTTTTTTATTTTTTTTGTATTTTGATATTACATCAAATAATGTCAGAAAAATATATAACTAAGGTGAAAATATCATAATGATATTACTGACAGTTTTTTTTTTTTTGGCAAAAGCTCACTCATATTTATGAGATTGCCATTAAGAATGGTCTTCTAGATTCCATAGGTCTGTTAGTTTACACAACTATTTTGACCCTGCTTGAATTCAGGGTCTCAGACTTATTATTTGTCTTCAAAGTTGTGCACTTCCAGAAAAAAAAATGAAGGAATAAAATTATTCACGGAGCCCGTAATCCAAAAAGATTGTCTAGGGTAATGACCGGGTAGAAGAATTTTAAGGAAAAAAGTGATTCTCCAGGGTTTCCACGGAGTCCCTAATCCACAAAAAAAAAGGGATGTCCGATTCCATTCAAAAAGTGATTTTCCATATTCTGCTTTATTTGGGAATTCTATTATCTTAAGTCTCCTCATTCGGAATGGTTCTTCCTTCTCATTATAAAGTATTACCCAGTGCTTATCGTGTAACAGAATATCGCGTGGACTTTAAGTTATTCAGGTTTTTAAATTAGGTTTGTCATGGAGGCCTGATAAATGATGCTGCATATCTTCTATGATTATTATAGTTAAATAGATATGCATTTATAATAGGGTCTTTTTTCTGGCTTACTTATGCCCAAGAGGTTTGGATCATCTTGCTCTGTTAGAGAACTTACAAAGTGGAAATATTACCTTATCTATATTATTTTCTTTCCTCCTCGATATTGGTGGGTACAGTAATCAACTAATCTTGCTTCTATAGGCTTTTGGATGGCTAGTTTAATCATTATACTTTCCAATGATTGAAATGATTATGATTGTTGATGGTGTGAACCACCCTTTCTGCATATTTATAGGCTTCTATAGGCTTTTGGATGCCAAAAACACTGTTATGTATGCTGAAAGTACTCATCTCTCTCAACCCAGGTACATGAAGCGACTAGTGAGTGAAATGAGCCCTGCAGCAGGTATAAATTTCAGTGATGGTTACCAAGCCACTGCAGTCGGCAAGGCACTGGTGGATGGAGGAACTCTTGTTTCATACAGCAAAAAGCTGCCAAAGCATGTTGTTTATGATGGAGCAGCTCGCAGAGCAATTGAGTGGGACACATTTGCAAAGGAAAAGAAGCTTAAAGTGCTGAACTTGTAGGTCAGCCTCCATCGTTGGTCAATACCTCCATGTTTTATTTATTGCAATGCTGTGCGAATGCTAAACCGGGAGCTGCGTTTTTCTTTTTCTTTCATTTCGTTGCTCTGCTCTTTGTTCGCTTGAGCTGATGAGGCTTTTCGTTTGCTGCTTCCAATAAGAAGTAAAACTCATGGAAAACAAGTGAATTTTTATGGAAATTTATGCAATGAAGGAAAGAGCTGTTCTTAATTGTATGCACTGAAAGAAATAGCTTCTGTACTGATTCACATAAAAACTGCTCTCTATCCCTCTATACTCTGGTACGAACTGTTGTAGAAGGTAGTGTTAAGCTGTTGGCTGAAAGTCGGGCTAATTAACGTCTACTTCATGCTTTAGTGTGTGGATGCAAAGACCTGCCGGGTTCAATAGAAAACGGGACCAAAACCTGTGCTTGCGGTTGTGTGCTTTAGGGCCTGTGTAGCATGATTGTTGTTTCTGTGTTTTTATTGATGAAATACGACACAGGGGTTGACGCCGAAGATAGCATGCATTTCCAAAACTTGGGCCATTCCTTGCTTTTGCTTCCGCCCACTTTTTCGAAAGCAAGAAATATACAAACAATTTTGAAAAACATTAGGGTACTTGTAAACAAAGCGCAACTCTAAACACATCTCTGGGAATCAAACTTTCCAGTTAAATAATCGGATATCCTCGGCCCTATCGTAAAGCTCTTGGCGAGCATAACCTCCTAAATCTTGACCATTAGAGTCAGATCTGAAGATAAATCGAGTGTCTTATGAGGAGGCCGGCCAATTGGGCTGCATGGGAAACCCAGTAGCTACAACGATTGAAATTTGAGCTGCGCGAAATCCTGTAGTTTAAACAACGAAAAATATATTTAACGAAATATTAGTCATCAATAGGAAAGATGGTCACGAACTGAATGCACTCAGCATCACATGAAGTCGAGAAATATCAATCCGTCCCATGAATCCTGCAGCCGGGTTGGACCTAGGTGCTGACATCCCCGAATGGACCGAGCCGAATTGGGCCCTTTGGTCGGCCCAGCCATTTCCGGTGGTGCAAACAAAAACAGGAGCCAGCCGCAGCGGGGAGGAGAACATAGATCGAATTCGAGGCAGAATATGGCATCCCTGTCCCTGGCAAGGAGAGCAGCGGCGCTCTCACCGATCGGGATGAGGATCAGGGCCTCTCTCGCCTCCATCTCTCCTTCCAATCCCTGGCTTCTCCTTTCCAAATATCCAGGCAAGTCTCTCTCCCTCACCCCCACCCCGCCCTTCCACCTGTCGCAAGAATTTACGAAACCCTAATCTCTCTTTCTCCCCAACTTTTCACCTGAACTGATGCGTGTCGTACGTACGCATCCTCCCGTCTCAAGATTCCTCGGTCTCGAAAAATTCCATGCATCGCTTTTATTCAGACAACTTTGGAAACGGTTGATACGAGGATTGTTTTTGTTGTTCCTATTATTATTTTTATCTGTCGAGTTTCAGTAGTGTGGCGTCGTAATATCTTCTTCAGTATCCCCCTAGCCAGGTGTGTTATTCATTCATTCATCGATGCACGCCCTGTTTCTGCAGTTTCTGGAAGATTTGGATTGTCAAAGGTTTGGCCAAAGTGTCGTCGGCTCGTTTCACCAATTTATGCACCAGGGTCGGAGCCAGTATTCAATATGCAGAGGATATTTTTGCAAAGCTTTAAACCATCTGGCAAGTCTTCATGTGCATTACTAACTTTGAAAAGTGATAAATTTCATATGAGCATGGCGTCTCTCTATTGCTAACTGTTGTGCACACGCCTTGTAGTTGAGCTCAATATTTACCTCTTGTATTGTTTAATTGGGAAGGGAAATTATTTGTAATTTATATTGTGTTTTTAATTGCATGGATCACCGCATATGCTCTTTGTTCATATCAGTTAGCAAGATCTGATTTCTGAAGCAGTTTGCACATACTGTCAAAGCCATCCAGAAAAAAAGATGAAACTGGCCTGAGGTTGCAACACGTCTTGATATTTTACAATGCAATACAAATACACACATCTATCTATCTCAATCTTCATCTGCATAGATAATGAAGGCACTGAATTTTTGAAGCATGCCAAGTACAAAAAGGAATCATGCTTGGTCGAAGAAATTGATCTGTTATGTTCATGTTTAGTGCTTCTCCTTTCTTAAAAAATATATTGTTGGTAATATATCATGTAAAAATGCCCAAATTTGATTTCATGCTCTTGCTTGGGCTACCTTTGAAATGTCTTAGAATATAGCTATGTGTATGTCCGTACATTGCCTATCCAGATTCCTAACAGTTTATGACCATTGAAAAAAATTCTAGTAAGTTAGCCTTAATCTTTTTCTCTTTTTTTTTGTAGAGAGAGAGAGAGAGAGAGAGAGAGAGAGGCCCACTCAAGATAAATTATCCAGTTTCAACTACAACCTGAACCCAGTACTTCCTCTTTTTAATTGAGAGGTGTGACCACTGCTGAGATGCCCAGTTCACCTTCGTGCAATTTTTTTTGTTATTAAAATCATTAAGAAATGTTTTAACAGGTGTGGCACTTGCATTTGCCTTTTTGGTTCATTGGATCATAAAATTAGATCTCTTTTACAACTTCATATTAATTTAAAATATTGAAGTAGGATTTTTTTTTCTCAATATTATAGTTCCTCAAATTAACTGATGAATTTTGTGTTGTCAATGTCCCTTTAGAAAGGAAGTTATTAACTGGAAGTTTACTCGGGATCACTGTTGTAGCTGGAATGATGAATCCTCAGTCACATGTTGCATATGCTATGGATGGTGAGTTGGCATGCTACCATATCTGGAACATTAAATACCCCTAGGATGATTCCTGATGATCTCTAAACAACGTGTTCTTAAAGTAACCACACTGAGATCCAGTTTCATAGTGCAGATTTTGAGGACATTGAACAACCTTCAGGGTATTTAAAGGATGACCTAAATGCCTTCTGGACTTTGGCAAGAAAATTTCAGCTGCCAGCTGTACTGCTTATGACAGTGTTGTTGGGATGGAGGCATCCTCTTACACTTGCCATTAATATTGCTCTTCTTCTTTTCTGCACAAGGCCCAGCCCTTTGTCGGCGTATATTTTCATTGAGCAGGTTAGTTGGAGGGTTCCCTACCTTACTTTCCATGCAGATATCAGATGATGATTTACTGTTCTGATATGGCATTGACTTTAATTTCTTTTTTTTTCCCTTACTTTCTTTCTTTATTTCTTTCTTTGAATCTTTCTTAGTGATCCAGTGGTCATGCACTTTACAGTACATAATTTTAATTACTGTTTGACAGATAGTTTCACAGTGATGGTTCTACCTGGCATTGGTCAAAATTTTCAAGAGCTTAAATAATAATGATGGATGCCATTTGACTCTATGGGGCAATAAAAAGAGTGTTTGGTAGATAGTTCTCATTGATTGGTTTTGATCTGCACAAATTGTTCGACAAGAAGGTTTCCATAAGGATAAATGAAGAAAGTAAAAAAAAAGATGAGCAAAAGAAATGTTATTTGTAGACAAAGAGCTTATTTCATCAAAATTGTAGCAGCAGAAGACTTAAGAAATTAATCGATCTTTGAGAAATACTCCCCTGAACCAAATAAAGGATACCCCTCATCATTTTTTCCAGTTGTTTGCTGGGAAAAACCTCCATATGAAGTTGGCGGACAGTGGAGCGAACATATCTTTTAACGTGGTGAACTGTGGAATAATGCACATATTTTTAGAAATTTATCTATGGGTTCAAGTTTTCATGGAGAACTGTGTGACCCTTATGATTAAGCACCTTTAACCAATGTACTCGATATGTCGTAACATTTGAAACCCTTGAAGTTCCAGTACATTCAGTATCACAAACATTAATGGCTCCTGGAAACAAGTTAAATAAATTAGAGTTTCACTTTATAGTTCCATTTGACTAAAATAAGCCTGTAAACGACCAGAATTACCTGCTGAATCCACAAGAAGCATCCATCTTTAGTTTGATGGTTTCTAGTTTCTTGATTTGTTTAGTGTCTCTGTATGGTAGTTGTTTCACTGTGCAGCTAAAGGCACTCCTGTTTTCTAGTTCTGCAGATGGGCTTTTTGCAAGTTTGCATACCAATACATTTCTTTTTTTTGGTCTTGATTTTTGTAAAAGCAATCAGAAAATTCCTTGTTTGCCAACGATGCATCTCCTTCTGCAGTGTGTACTTTTTTGAATTAAACATGTTGAAAATTAATGCAAAGCTTCCAATTATTATTTTTCTCATAAACTTTGTTGTTAACAATACAGAAATTCATCTTGATTGTTAGTATGCATATGCAAATTATGATAAACGGATTAGGTGATGCTTCATTTGAATACTTTTTTTTTTTTGATTCAAATGTGTTAATCATTCCTTTTTACAGTACTCTTTCTAATTATTCAGCCGGTGTTCATCATGGTCTAATACCTTGCTAAAATTTCAAATTTTGCAGCTACGTCAGAGAGATATGCGCCGAGATCCTAGACTTCATAAATCAAAGGTGAGATTTATGGGTATTTGATTCTCAGCTTCTCTGTTTCAGGAAATTGCTTTCTTAGAGCTCTTTTGAACTTCGAAGCAAGATCTGCCTTCCAAGGTCTCTTGCTCTTCTATTATAATCCTTATTGCTTAGTAAAAGAAATTTTTTTCCTTAGAACTAAGTGGTATGCACGTCATTGCAACATTAGAGAAGCACATTATCACTTTATTTACCATGATTTAGTACTATTAAACGCGTCCTTTCTCCATATCCATGCTGATCAAGGTATCCCTAAGCTATTGATTTTCTATTTAAGCCTCATTTGCACTTATTTTCCACTATAGCAAGACATGCTCTTGTTCAACTACTTTTGCATGTAAGGCGGTTTATACATACTCTAATGAAAATATATCTCTGTCCTCATTTTTCTGAATTTTATCTCAATACTCCATCCTCACCCATTTGATCTATATATAGAGCACATGCTGTTAAGATGAAGAAAGTGGCCTTCCACCAAATTGGACCTGTTCATCTGTTCATGTATGACAAGTCTAAATAAACATGGAATAAAAGCTATTATCAAGTATTAAGTGCATCTAAGTAAACAGTGAAAGAAGGTCATTCACTAATGCAATGGTTAACCAAAAAACTTGACTCTTATCGATTGCTAAAGCCTAGTGATGTTATTGGTCATTTTATAAGCATGTGAAAAACTCCTGATTTTTTTTTGATACTTGGATTCTGTGTCGAGTTTTGTATATTTAGGTCTAGAATGAGGAATAAGGAACTCTTCTAGTTAACCAGAACTGTGGGATATTCCTGTGTGGTCTAGCCTTGTTACATGTTAGTTATAGTTACTTAGTCTGACTGCTTTCCGATTACAATATCTGCAGTTCTTCTATGCGAAGAAAGTCGAAGTTGAAGATTACAAGTTCCTATGCTTAGCAGAGGTTGAATTAAGAGATGTAAAGCTGAAAATTATTGGACTCTTGGGTGGTTGGTGGGTTGTTCATACTTCAAGAATTTAGGGTGACACAGGATCATGAAGATGAAACTTTATGAATCACGGGTGGCAGTTTGGTCACCCAAGTTTGAAAGTACAATGGATTAGACCGAGGTATAGTGTAGTTTTTGGATAAAATTAGCAGCTGTGATACCATATGAAATTTTACTCTTGCAGTTGCAGGTACTGGCTCTGCTCTCGCTGAAGGGTTTTTGTAATTGAATGGCTTTACATTCAGAGCAGCAGAATTTGCTTGGCAGGGCTTTTTCCCTTTTTCATCTCTGCCAGGAGTTCAATTGTTTTCTGATTTTTTGTCATTGAATTGGGCGTGCCTGCATCATGACCATGATTCAGTAAGCCTTATTAGCTGGGATAATGGCTGCAAGCGGGTCCATCAATCTCCAGCCAGTGCGGATCCAAGTTTGGAATCTTGTCAGGTTCAAATGCATTCAGGTCTATCACATCCTTCTGGATCTGATTTAATCTGGGTTATGTGAATAGACTTGATCTGACTCATCTGAGCAGATCGTATTGGGTGGTCCAGAAGGTCCAGGATGTTTCATGAAATTCAGGCTTCATCTGAACGTGTTAATGTAAATTAGCAACTTGTGTCTAGATCTAATTTGTCTACACTATGAAGCACATTCCTGGATGGAACCTAGATACTTGCTCTTGAGAATGTTTAAGATATTACAGTGGGAGCGAGGGTCATTGTGCAAATATGATATGCTTAGATATCAGGGTTGATTTCTCTACATTTGATCGTTCAACGTAACCCAGTGAATGTTGTAGAACTGTGGCTTTCTGCATGCAAAACACTTGCCTTAGATGTCGTGTATTTCAGCCTCTCTGATTATCAATCTATGGATGACTAATGCCTGCAACCTCCCATTAGGCATTATTTAGCTTTGTAGATTGTGGGTCTTTTTGTTGGACATTGATTAGCGTTTGCCAAGAAGATAACCAGGATTTTCTTCTACTGTTTGAATCCCTGATACAAAGTGGTAAGCCGCCCTCCCTTGAGTTTGATTATAATTGGCAATCCGCCCTCATTTGTCATAAGTACTTGAAAGGCACTTGGGAAGTTGGCAGTTCACCTTCCCTTTGGCCGTCGTAGCTAAATTTCAATAAGAGAACAGATTAAGAGTCCCTTTTGTATTGCTCCTGTTTTTTTTCCCCCTCGATTCCAACAAGAGATTGAAGGAGAGTTTCACAAATATGTATCATTTAACCATTCTAATTATAATTTGACTGTGCTATGTAAAACTAAAAGCTTTTGACGGTAAAGGGTATGGCTTTAAACAAACAAAAAGGAGAGAACGGAGTTGCAGGGGTTCTGTCCAAATGCCATCTTCGACATCAATTTTTTTTACAGCATTTGATTATTTTTAGAAAAAACTAAAAACAACAGTACAAAACGGCCCTCGGTTGTTATTTTAGGCGGATGCCACGCAAGCAGGTGGCCAGATCATCACTATGGTTTCATCGAGATCAGGTTACAACCAGACGTTCGGGATCGTTACTGTTGATCTTGTGACAAATTGGCGAGCAACATATATTAGTCGATCTTTGTTGCGTCTTATATAGGTCATTAGTTCGGCTTTGGTTTTAGCCAATTTTGTCAGATATTTACTTAGAAATTTTGAATAAATTCATATATTAACTTTGAACTAGTTCCCGTGCCTCGTGCCGGGATATTTTGCGGAAGGAGCTTACCCAAAATATCTAAAAACTTCGAAGGTTTATATGAAATAATCAAATATATTTAAGTTTGATTTAGTCTCGGCGGGCCTCGGTGTAAGTCGTAGATGGGTGTACCTGGAAACTATTCCTGCGCTTTTGTTTGCCTGGCGTAGTTTAAACTTGGTGTGAGACACGACCCGCTGTATAGATGGAATCATCTGTAATATTACTATTGTTCAAGGGCCTATATGTAATAATCCACAAAGTGATTTTGATTAGTCCCGCCATGCGTCCCGTGGAGGGCTGGTTCAAACTTCAATGCGCGGCCGCACGCTTCCAGCGGCTATTTTCGTGGAAAGGCTTCACCAGCTCCTACCCTTGCCCTCTAAAATTCTAGGGCTCGTTTGGTTCGCGAAAGAAGAAGACAAAAAAGTATGGTCAATGGTAAAATAATTAGATGCCTCTTATTCGGTTGGAGTTTTTAAAAGAAAGAGATGGAAAAGTTGTATTTTCATAAAAATATAATTTCTACATTTCATGAAAAACATGGAAAAGTTATATTCTCATGAGGTGAGAATCACTCAATCTTTATTTTTTTCCAAAAAAGCCCTTTCAACATTAAAGAAGTAATAAAAATTCAATTTTTATTAAAAGTATAATAGAAATTACACGTAACTTTCCGTGGATGGTCAACCAAATATGAGCACTTTGGAAATTTGTCACTTTCCCATGTTTAACCAAACATACCAAAAGTACATTCCCAGACATTCTCTTTCTAGGAATCTTCTTCCTAGGAGGAAAAATGCTTTCCGCGAACCAAATGAGCTCCTCGGGTTTCCACTCCTCATTTCCAAATCCCAAATCCTCGCTCCAAAAATTCCCCCAAATCCCTCCATGAATGCTGCCATTACTCGAAGGTCTCCAGACCTCTTACCAAAGCCCGCTGTTTTTATGACCCCCTTCTGCCCATTCCGAAACAAATCGATTGGAACCGGTGGCTTTGGATCTCTCAGCCCCAGTCTCCAACATTTGAGCAAAGGAGGAAGCTGGGACATTCTAAGTTTTGGATCCATCAAACCAACACAATCCCTTGTAGAGAGAGTGCTCCTCGATCTCAAAGAACCCATGGATGCCAAAAAGGCGAAGACGTTCTTCCACTGGGCCTCTCAATTTCGGCAACTCCAACACGGCAAGTCCTACTGTGTTATACTTCATATTCTTGTTCGTGCTGGGCTTCTGATCGATTCCCGGGAACTACTCGAGTCGGCGATAAGGAAGAAATCGGAAGCTGGGAATCCAAGTTGTTTAATTGTTGAGATGCTTTTGAGTATTCATGAAGCTGTCCTTCCCGGTCCCCAAGCTTTTGATCTTTTCGCACAGGCCTACTCAAAGATGAGGATGGTTGAGCTCGCATTTGATGCTTGCCGATGCTTGGGAGATCATGGATTCAATCCGAATCTCATGAGTGTCAACACTTTGTTGCATGTGGCACAGAAATCCAATGAAAATGAATTGGCTCGGAAGGCGTTTGAGTATATGATTGAGAGGATAGTGTATCTCGATCAAACTAAGGCAAGACCATGATCAATGTGATGTGCAAAGAAGGAACTCTGCAAAAGATGACGTATGTTTTAGATCAAATTCATGGAAGAGATGCGCTCCAGGAGTGATTGCTGATGCTGCATTGGTTTATTGGATGTTTGAGGAGGGTAGAGATGAAGAAGGGATGGTGTTGTTGAAGAGAATGTTGCAGAAGAACATGGTGTTCGATAATGTTCTGAATGCTTCGATCATATTTGCGTACTGCCGGATGGGTAAATTGGAGTAAATGCACGAAGTTTTAACTACCCTAATCCCACATATAGAAGCATGAAGAGGTAATATCTAGTGTACATAAAGTTTATATACCAGATGATTTAACCAGCGATATATAAAACCAATCACAAATTAATAATGTAGAGAAAAAAAAAAGATAAGGACTCTGTATTAAGTCTTGTAGTTAGCGACTGCACAATACACAACCAAAATGTTGGGACTTTATATTTCTGAACAGCAACATAGAAAAAAAGTTTGAGCATCATTAGTAATTATTCATAACACATACAAAATGTGATATCCTAATACCATAGTATGTTATGTATGAATAGAGTAGAAATTTTTTTTCTTGACCATAGTTTCAAGCCTGTGCATGTTTGGAAAAAAAAAAACAGATCACAAAAAGACATCACAGTGATCGAGACTACAATCCTTGCACTTCCTTCCATCCCAAAGACCAATTACCTGTCTACACAATGAATTTTTCTACAGACAACCTCATCTACATTTTAGCACCCCATCGAGATTACATCTTTACATCACCTTGTTTCCATTTGAAAGGCCCATGGAGACACTTCCACTTTGTGCACCAGCTGTGTCTACAGATAACCTACACGCCTTTACAACAAACTACAGCAAAAATTGAAGGGTGATATACAATATGCCACTCTGGGCTGATGATGATACCTTTTTTTCTTTGGCACCATAGGGCTGATGACCATACTTCACCTCCTTTTTCTCACTTGAGCTACCTTGTACAGCCCGACATCTGACATAGCTCGAGTTGTTAAAATGGAGGTGAAAAAATCGTGCCGCACAAAAAATAAAAGACTCACTATTTCACAAATTCTCACCTTGAAATCATCCATTGCTTTGAGCTCAGCCGCTAGATTTTTGTAGACCTCTTGAACATCTTGAAGCTCATCACTAAGCCTCCATGCCTGTCCAAAATAAGAGTGCAGATTTAATAGCAAATTAATCTGTGTTCTTCACAAGGTAGACTTATTTGGACAAAGTAGTACATCTTTTTTCTCTAGCATGAATATGCTGCTCAAGAGAGAGGCCAACGAGCATCTAAAATTAGCATGATTAAAGGGAGAAGCAACAGTGTTGGTTCTTAAATTTCGGAGTCTTTGTTTTCTGTTAAACTTCAATTATGAAACTTGGGTATACAATACTAACATTGTCCTTGGCTATGGGACATACCTTATGCAAAAGTAGTGTCTCAGCCATTTCATATTCAGCGCACCTGAGAAAATAAGCATTTACAACAATTCCACAGATTAGAGAATGCTTGAGGATTGTCTAAGCAATTTACTTGACGATTAGAAAGCACCGGAAGAAATTCTGTCATGCCTAAAGCTGGTTGATATTTTTGCATGATTTATATTGCATTAAAGAGTGTACATTAAAGACGACATAAAAACAAGAAATTTTGTATGACCATCAAAGAGTAATATGTAATTTTTTATGACCATCGAACAGTAAGATGTAAATTCAACAAAAACACACTAAATTAGATATAGATGGAGGAAAGAAATGCCACTTTAAGTTAAATCTAGCTTCTTTTTTTTTTACTTACTGTGCTCGTAATTTCTTGTTCTCTAGCATCATCGTTATGATTTCTTGCACTTGCCTCTGTTTGTCACCATGTAAACGCTGCACCTAAAAGACAAAAAGAATGATATCTATTTTAAGCTTAGAAAGAAGGCACCACTTTCTCCATCTTCCTGAAGAGCAAACCCCTAAACAGGGATGATGATAATATGCATTCATACATAGTTCCCTTGCACCATTTTGTTCCCTCGTTTAGGGTAGGTATCTGGGGCCAAACTGCAAAAATCTCATCAATCTCCCCTTTACATGTATTTAAAACAGTTATACAAACATGCTTAAATCATTCTGTCCCTTCCAACGGGCACTAGAGTACACCCATTATGTGGAGCAAGAAGATCAGCGATCACTTGTGTCTCTCTTTTTAAACAATTCCTTATATTGTTTGTGGAAAGGGGGAAAATCAATTATATTAACCATTAACATGCAAATTCCTTTAAAAGATCATCTACACATATCAAGTTTTATATGTATATATTAAAAAAACCAAGTAGACCATAGAGGTCCTCCAATTTAAAGGCTCAAAATATAAGGCAGACTTCAATAATTGGGATATGAAGTATAGAAGCATTTAAAGTCAACAAGCACTGTATTGCAACCTGCCACAAGAAGCCAAAAGGCTAACCAAGAAGATATTGACATTTCAAACCATGATGGAAACATGAACTATGTGTTCTACAAAATTGTGCTACTGGTTTGATCGAAATGTTTGATGGCCAAACTGCCAAACCTGCATCTTGTCATTGCTTTTAAGTCCAGCTGAATTTCCACCAGACATGGCCTGCCTTTTCAGTGCTTCTGTCACTGTGATATAATTCTCTTGTCTCCTTTTACCAGGCAGTCCTGTTTTTCGCATCATATCAGGGTAAGAGATTAGTACGGCCGGCATGGTACTGTTTCATGGAAGATGAATTCCAGAACAACCTGTTTGAGAACTGACATTGCTCTCGGTAAAGGATGGCTTCATTGGTGACTATTTTGGGGCACTTGGTGCAGTTACCAACATTCTGCTGATCGAAAGATTAGATGGATTACCTGTAGGGTTTCGTACTCCAGTAACAGAAGCAGATCCTGAAATATCAGCCTTGGAGGAGCCAGGCTTTAGTGTAACTGGTGGTACTACACCACTAAGAGTTTCTGTACAGAGAAACTGGTGAAAAGGAGCTGGAACACCATCATTCACCATTACTCCATTACATGTTCCCGAATGATGTAGCTGATGAGCAGGATCAGCAGTTGGAACCACCGTCCGAGGGGCTTTCTTGCATGAATAACCAACCAGATGGCAATGATAGTCCCTGGCAGGATTAAGAAACTCAAAACAAAAAGCATCAGGTATAACAGCTATTTGCATGCAGCACGGTGCTTAAAAAATCCAGCAAAGCTATACATACAGCAACAGAAAACTAGGGTAAAATAATTACTTCTAAAACAGATGACATTAGAAAGTAAGAAATATCTCAAAGTATTAATGGTCCTAATAGGTATTTATATATAAAGTCAACTTATGAGACATTCATATGGAGTCAGATTTAAGGAGAGACATATGGACCATCCGATTTTTAAAAATTTGATGATCTTTATGACCATCTCCGAGCTTGATATCGAACCCCTATGATGTGCAGCTAAATTCCTAGCCTAGGCAAATTTGGCAGACAAAGGCCAGCCAGAATTAGAAGGCTGAGTTGGTGGGTATACAGGCCTACCCTTTTAGTAGCAAAGATCAAGTTCATCCAATGGATGGCAAACATCAGTGGTTATAAGAGGGTTTAAAAGAGTCTAGACAAAGGGGGATGATGATACAATCTAATATAGGAAACTGCATTCAGTTATAAGCTACAGAGTATAATCCAAAGAGCCCATTTGAAACATAATTCAATTTCACATATAAATTGCTGGTATTTTGGGAACTTGATTGACCTTCCTTCTTAGACAAGACCTATCATCTGCAAGAAAATGTTCAAATGTAAAATCAATTAAATCACTTCTAGCAACTCATTCATGTTTGCTACCAACTAACAGTTGAGAAAGAGGAACAAAAGTAGTCAGCACATGTCTCAAAGCTTCTATCCTTGATCCTGTACTATACCTCTGTTAAGCATCCAGGCTCCGCTTTGTTTTTATTCTAAGCAAAAATTCCCTTATGCTCATGACTATGAAGCTTTGCTTATGATTAACTTTTGATCTTCCTAGGTTCAGACTTTGCTAGCAGTCATTGATGCCCATCATAAGCCCCAGCCCAATTGTGAGGCAGTTTAACATCTAGATGGACAGCTTACCAAGGTGACAGAGTTAAGGTTCTACTTCTCTCTCTATATATATATATAAAGGAATTTTCCTAAACATTTTCTTTTAGCCCTATAAAGAAACAAAACAATTAAAAAGCAAAAATAAAAGGTAAAAAGAATTAACAATGAATTTCTAACTATATATAAAAATAACAGCTTTGAAATAAAAGAATATTCTCTCTTGATTCCGTCTGTCATTTTTATACCAAGAATATCGCTCGCATTCATCAATAAAAATAGGCTAATTATCCCATTGATTTTCCCGCCTGCATTAACTGCCATGTGCACTCTCTCTCGCCGCCCCCTCCAATCAAATTGGACCTTCTCCACAAAACACCCAAACAAATCGGAAGTTATAATTTTCTCTAGTTTAACTCTCAAACAGATTGGACTCTCGCAAACAGATCGAACTGTATCACTTGCTCTCTCTTTTCTCTTCACTTAGATGTGCATTGCATGTGCCTGGTTGCTGGTCCATGAAAAAATGTAACTTGGTGGAGACCGAGCAAGAAGTCAATGGCCCACTTATTTATAGTGCTCATGTATCTAAATGAGATGAGTCTTTTAGCAAAATTGTGCAAAACTAATTGAATACCATCCAAGTCAATGGGCACCATACAATTCACAGGACTCACTTGGGTCCTCCCCTTCTCATAGATATTCTGCAGTTGGTTCATGAATAATGGTAAACACATCTGATGAATAAAATAATCTCCAAAAGTTTTGAGAAATATCCTTCAAAGATTGTTAGCATCTCTTCTTTCATACTACATGTAATTCATGCCTTTACAATCTAGTATTCATGTTAATCAAGTTCCAAGATGATAGTAGATCCCACAGCATGATTTGGTTTCTTCCCATGTTAGACTAATAGTTCAAGCTACATAGATAGTCCTTAGCAGTGAATGTTTAGGATCCAGAGAATTGTTCTGAATAAAATTCACTATGTTAAAACTTGTTTTTTTATTAGAAGGATGATTATCTATACTAGTATTAGAATGAAAATCCAGAGCAGTGCATGAGGCCCACTCTGGAGGTTCATCCGTCTCCACCACATATGCAATGCCAGACTCTAGTAAATACAATTACAACTCAGAAATTTTGCAGTTGCAAACTCATGATTTAACATTTGCAGGTATGTTTTAAAATGAGAAATGTGCATTTGGGTTGCTTAACATAACAAACAAACGAAAAAAACCTAGAGAACATTACCAAAAATTTAGTGATGTTCTCATTCGACATCAGTGCTCCATGGGGTTAAAGTAGATATCTAAAAATCTGTCAAGTAGGATTAAGTTTTGATGGGTTAAACTTCAATCATCATCTTGGTGTTGCAACAAAAATAGAGGTCTTGATATTGACATTTGACATGTTGGCACACAGGGGTGTCACTCAAATATCAGCATCAACTGTGTCCCTCTAAATTTTTGAAATCAAATATATCTTATAATTTTATCTAGAACATAGTCCCTCCAATAGGCTATTTTGTAGTTTATGCAAGTTATCTACTACTCTTCCCAACATTTTTAGAACAACCATGGTTTGTATTAGATACCTGTCACAAGAGACCTGAAACTAGCATAATCTATATACTAATTATAAGAGAGCTATAAAAACTGTATAAGGCTTCGATCGGTAAACTTCTTTTCCATTGCATCGGCAGTGTAGAAATGTATATTAAGGCACATCAAAATAGAGACACGTTTAGAGAAAAAGAAAACCTTTTTCTTTAATAGCATCAAGAAAAAACTTGAATTGAATTTGTTCTTACCAATACTCCAAAGTCATGTCTTTTAAGCGGGTTTCAAGTTTGTAATAAAGGGTTGATTTCTCAAAATCTTGCTTATCATGTGTAGGTTTTAAAAAATTCGCCTCAAGTACTCCTGAAATATAACAAAATCATTTGGAATGACTATAAATATCAAGAAATTCAAATCTCTCCAAAGATAGGGCAGGCAAAAAGAATTCACTGCAACGTAAAATTTTTGTAAGGAGAACGTGGTTCAAGGGTTTATTACCAGCAACACCTCTGCCTTTACGATCAGAAAGCACAGGACAAAAGGGCTGAAGAGAACAAAAACTGAAAAATCATTATCCAAATACGCTGCTGCTGCTGCATGTAAAACATTCGAGGGGAGAAAAGGGTACAGGGATGCAGAAAACATGAAAAGAATATTTAAGTTGGCATAAAAATTTATACTACATGGGCTTTCTGGTTAATATGTCTCAGCATAATTGATATCATGCTTTAACCAACATGGTTTCCCAGTTATGAACCAAGATCCGATAGTGCATAGCCATGACCGCCAAGCCACGTCCCGACTATTTGTTTAGATAATCAAAGCTTCAAAAATCACGATCTATTTTAGCTGGTCTGGCACGGGATGGCTCAGATATGTCATGGATTTAGCTTCTAGAATTAACTTTATGTGAACAACAGAAAATCCATTTAACATTGAAGAAGAAGATATGCATACAAGTATACAACCATAAAGGGGAAGATGGTCACAAAAATGAGCATCAACAGTGCCAAAAAGATATTTGTGTCTATGAACCTCTTTCTTTGCAATCTTTCTCCCTAATTTCCAACAAGTTATTGTTTCTTTTCCCTACTACTCAGAAGAAATATGTATTTCTGAGACTCCATTAAGAATTTTGAGGAAGTTCTAAGTTCTAACTGCTCTGCAAATAATAATTGAAGCATAGAATGTGCACAAAAAAGCATGATGCAGGCATGCTTTAGAGTACCAATACAAATATAGTTTACCAATTTGATTAAAAGCTGATCTGGTTTAGGCAAGCCTCTTCATTTTGCCTACTAAATTAAGACAAGCAGTCCATTTTCTTTCCTTATTTTAAGTGGGAATGAATCAACAATGACCAAAAAAACCCAAAGGGATAACTTTAAGTTCTATATCAAGCCTCCTGATTGTTGCTTGCTAATGTTTTTGAGAATAAATTGTTGCTTGCTAATTCAATAAAAGCAGTAATGATTTTGTTTTAACAGGAACAGTGACTAAAAAAACAAAGTCATCACTTAAAATCATGCTCATAAATTTTCAACTATGAATTGCATGAGACAATTCTAATCATCCATATGTAAAGAATGGCCAGGAAATAGTAACAATAAATTTAAAGAATATCAGATATGACAAGTAGGAAAAAGCACAAATAATATAATCAGAGCATATGGGCAAAATTTATTCTTGTACTATTATCCTAATAATTAGTCAAGAATTATTGTTGAAAACAAGGTTATAAGGACCAATCTATGCCAGCTAGTACAATACTTATCATACCAACTTGGTATGGTACTATTGTACTACAGGGACTCGGTACATCCCTATATTGACACATTCTATGAGTGTTGTACCTACTCCAACAGCATACCAAGTGTTGGCATGGCGACACATTTTATATTTCCGATCCATGCCCGATAATGTACCGGTGCGGGTTCAGCAACAAGACTTAAAAACATGTGTTGGCATGGGGACACATTTTATATTTCTGATCCATACCCAATAATGTGCTGGTATGGGTTCAGCAACAAGACTTAAGAACATTGGTTGAAAACACAAGAGAAATACAAGATCTAAGAAACAAACCAAACGAGGATGGTCGCAAGCATTGTAGGAAGGAGGAAATCCATTTCAAGACTGACTTTAGCAAGCTCCACAAAGACTAATCGCTGTCTTAAGAATGTCATGATTAGACCTGTTCATGGGCTAGATGGCCTGCCCAGCCCGCTCAAGCTCGGAGGCTTTCGGATGGGCCTGAGCTTAGATTTAAGCCGGGCAGGCTAGGCCAAGCCTGAAATATGAGCCTGTCTATTAATCAAGCCGAACTCAAGAATAGGCCTTGAAGCCCAGCCCAGATTTTAAATAATAGGTTAAAAAGGGAACCATAGGTTGGTTCAAGATTATTGAGGCATGTTCACTGGCACCTCTTATTAAGGAGAGATGGCTTTCCATTCGGCCCCTGTCTACAGACAGCACCCATTTCCTCCACCATCATAGACCCTCCTATGATTCACTCCTCCGCTGTCACCACCCTTCGCCCCCCACCCCCCTTTCGATGAGATGCCATAGGGTTCCACCGCCAATGGAAAGGTGCCACAGATTTCCATCCTCCTCTTCCTTTTCCATCCTCCTCCTCCTCCTCCTACCTCCTCCTCCTCCCTCCCTTCAAGTGCCACAGATTTCTCCCCTCCCTCTCCCACCCAAATGTTGTCTTCAAGCGCCTCCTCCCTCTCCCACCGGACAGATTTCTCTCTACTTTCCTCCTGCACTCCACATTTTTTTAAAATAAAAAAAATAAGAAGCCCAAGAACTGGCTCGAAGCCCAAGGCCGAGCAAGTATCAGGCTCGGGCCCGCCTGATGAACAAGTCTAGTCATGATGGTAGCAACTACCAACAAGGAATAGCATATCAAAACAAAAACAATAACAATATTCATACCAATATAAGACGATTTTTGTGGTAGACATTGAACCCATGAATATTGAGGTCTGGAGCACCATCCAATAATCCAATGGTGGTGATGACCTTGGCCTGTATTGAGATATTAGAAATAAACAGAACTACGATGCTTAAAATCAAGAAGTCTGTATCAGAAGTGTGCTTATCATGGCAAATTGCAAACTATCATAATGGGACAACTATACTAGAACTGAGCATATTTTCCTTTTTGGCTGAACCAGAAAAACTGAATCTTAGCACATTATTATAATAATGTAGAACAATAACAGTTGAACAATCTTGAACACAAAAGAAAATGTTATCTCTCAAGAAATAGGCAGTCTGGCATGGTTGTTTTGTTTTTCTGCAATCTTCCGAACTAGCATTGGAAAACAAAAAAGGGCAGAAAGAAGTAATCAATACTTCAATCACTCGAAATATGTGTTTAATCCCCATCCGGCATCATATCTTCGTAACTCCATTTAGCATTATCATGGAAGAAAATAGTTAGATAAATTATTATTTTCTTAGCCTATTCTTTCCTCCATTGAAAGAATGCTACCAAGCCTTGGAATCTAGTTGATTTTCACTCACTAATATCTTGCAAAAGCCAATGCTCTAAGCTTGTAATCTATGAAAACATGCAGCATCCAGAACTAGGTACAAACAATGAAAGCATGGTAAAATGTTATTATCAAAGAGAAGAATAAATTTTTCACAAAAAAAAAGAGAACAACACTTTTTCAAGCCAACCAGATTTCAGAATTGAAAAGAGTAGTTCATTATTTCTTTCTTTTTTTTTCTACAGTTTCATGATCATGTGCCAAAATATATCAGTTTCGAAAATGACAAGACAAAATCAAAGAGCACGTATGCACTTGAAACATCACTGCCTATTGTATATATAAATCATAGTGCTTAAAACTCAGAGGAAGAGATCAAAGAATACAGAATTGCAGAAAATTTGATAACATATGGGGGATGACTCCGAGCGGATGAGATGATTCATGTTAGTTATGTTGCCATACATACCATTCTGAAGACAAAGTTTTGTCTAGTAAGCAAGATAATATTTCTTACTCCTTAACATTTCTGGTAATGCCAAACTTTTGTTCGGAAATAGCATGGAAGATCATTTAATGTAGTGAACAACAATATTTATTAATCTAGAGTTTGATCACAATATATAAACTGCAACAAGAACAAACCTCCATGTTTTCTGCAACCTGTGGCTTATATCTGATGCATTCACGAAATTTCAGATCATTAACTATGTAGTGCGGGTCAACAACTCGCCCACGCAAAATTATCTTAAAACTTTCTGGCAAATGCAAATATAATATAGACGTGTATACCTGTAGTATTCAAATACAATTAAAAAATTAATAAAAACATATTGGCAAAATAATACTTTGGAATTTTGTAACTTACTCGAAGAGAATAACGAAGTTGATTTGCAATAAGCTTTTGGTTTATACTCTTCCTTTGCCCTATTTTAGATGCTCCACTAATCATAATATCCTGCAAACAGGGAGATTTCCCCAAAAAAGCCCCCCACATCCTTAAAATGGATATGAATAGTTGAGCTGATAAAACATTCTATCACTGTATCACATGTACGGTCCACCAGTGAAATCTCATATTTAGACACAAAAATACAAAAGAAAGAATTAGTCTTGAAAACAGAAGAAGAATCTAAATATGAACAAAAGACGACACCTATTGAACTACGAGTTCACTCCAATGTTCTGACAAATGTTCAAACATTTCAGGAATCAAAGTGTTTTCAGAATTTTATAAGTAATCAAAGTGTTCCCATAAAAAAGGCATTAAAAACAGTTACAGAGATTCAACTTTCAAATATATATTCATATAAACATTTCAGGAATTCTAGCAAAATCACAACAACAAACAACAAATCAGGACATATTTACGACTACATTTATGCAAAACCAGAACATGATCCATTTATGCTAAAAAAAGAATAACGATGATGACAACGATGACAACAATGACAACAATGATACTGGTAATATAAATAATAGTTCTACCTCTGCATCAGAATCAAAATCAAGCTCCATGTCCCCATCATCATTGAGCCATAGATTGAACATGATAATTTTTGTTCCATGATGCCCCAAGTCATTAAACTGCTTATTATATTAGAGACAAAAGTTAGTTTAAAGCTAAGATATGGGAAAAGAGAGCACAAAAGTTAGCTTATGAGAGTGAAGAAAAGGATGTGGGATTGTGGAAGCACTAGCAATCCTATAATTGTATTTCCTTAAATGACACCAAGAAATATGATTATTTGTTCTTATCCTATAATGCCTTTGTACAAAGAAGACACTGATAATTTCTCAAACCAAGTACCAAAAAGATGTGAGAGAGAGAGAGAGAGAGAAGAGAGGTGAATAATAGAACTTATATAGGATGATGGTTACTAAACCAATATCAACTAGCAGATGTTTAAGTCTGGGCATAATCATGGCAATAAGCCTACAACAGTATCAAAATCCAACAAAAAATGTCAAGTTTACAATGTAAATCCACCAGCTACAAACAAGAAAAATAATTTCAAAGATATTTAGTTTAAAACAAATAGAGAGCATTTATATTCTTGCATGGCCACTCCAATGCGCATAGCCAACTCTAGCTAGGAAAGCAAATTTGAATTTTTTAACTACCTAAAAACATGCAAAATTTCTTTGTTGAGTATCAAGGGTTCTGTAGCCTAATAAATCAAGATACGGCAACACTCTGAAATAAATAGGATTCCACATATCCTCTATATAATATCTGAAATGTTTCTTGAGGTGCCTACCAAAGAACCTACTAGTCTCATGGTTGTCTCTTATTCTCTTATAATATTCCCAATCATTTCTTTTTAGCTTCCCTCTTTCTTGTCATGTTAAAAGTTTTGCTTCTTTGCTTCTCACATTTATTTCATCTAGTGAAGTTGAGCAGGTCATTTTCTTATCTAAGAAATATTTTAGCATTTTATGTGCTTCAAGCAAGCTAGTAGTGAACACAGCTTTAATACACAAAAGGTTTACAGTCAACTATAGGAAAAGATACTTTTCAGCTTACCTGGTTCAACAGTCCAACTTCAGTGGCAAAGGGAGACCATCTCAAAAGAGTAGACAGATTAGAAGAAAATTGTTTTTCACTATGGCGGATTAAACTTTGAAAAACACCAGTCGATGGATTAAACTCGTAGTCCACCTGCAGTAAGCAAAGAAAAATTGTTAGTTTGAAGCAAAATCTAAGTTATAGAATCAGACTCATAGACTTTATTTAATTCCAGGACAACATACATGTACAAAGAAAGTAGTTATGTGGGTGAACCAAAGAGCACCCGAAGAAGAACCTCTTATCATTGAACTTACCATTGGTACTACTATATCATCACAACCAGTTTGTCTCAGAAAGGTGTAAGAAAGAAGCCCAACACTTTGAGTTAATGTCCTGATGGAATAAAAGAAGTCAGCAAGAACAGGATCTATTGCAGATCAATGCAATACTTTATAAGCTTTAAAAATAAAAATCAATCAATTAGAGAGATGAGTAAAGATAACACACCCGTATAGCAGATCATTGAAAAGATATTTCAGCTAATAGTATATCTCAATTGGAAATTTCTTCCCCCTAAAGTATGTATCAATTTCTAATTTTAGCATTCAGTTCCAAAAAGAATCCATTATCAGGCTGAGGGCCCGGCAATCTGCGGTCCTCGGAGGGGCAGACTAGGTACAGACCTGATCCTTGGCAATTTTTTTAAACAATGTGGCTGTCCCAGGACTTGAACCTGCACTGTGCTTGCCATCCCAAGACTTTGCCATTGCACCAAGCAATGGCCCCAGCATCCAGTTCAAACAAGAAGAAAATTATACAGTTTCAAAGTAAATCTAGAGAACTATCTGCATGTGTTTAGTTTGAGATATCGACACAAAAGGGTTGGCACATGTAAGATAAGAAGCTAAGAGAACCAGGGAATAAAAGAATTTTCCATTGGCTCTTGTTGAAGAGTTACACCTATTGACAAGGTTCACAAGGATGTCCCAAATAGGACTAGGACAAATTGGATGTACCTTTTAAGCGTCATGTGATCGCTAGGGAAAAGGAGAGGAGATAGAAATAACTTCACAAATCAAAGCTTGAGGCTCAAATAAGGAGGCAAGCATATCCAAGTTGATAGGTTGGAGAAGAGCGTAGAGAGAGCTAGAGCTTATAGGACGTGGACCAAATTAGTGAGGAAAAACAAAATATCAGCATTCAAATTGGCCCATTTTTGAAGGTCCTAGCCTTGGATAGAACTGAAAGAAGAGATCACATTGGCAATCCAAATAAATGGGTAAATTTTATGCCACATAGAGACATAAGGTGATATAGCACTTTAATAATAAAATGTTAAGATATTCAAGCTTTTAAAAGACCAAAATCCCTGCATGCCAATCTATAAAGAAGCAACCCAATCAAGAGTCTTCAAAACTGGTAGAACTTGTAACCTTCTGTTCATGCAGCGGCTCAAAACAACGACATCTGCCCCAAGCCTCATCGTGCTGGTCTTGAAACCATTTCCATCTGGTGAAAACTCAACAAATTAGTAAAATATTAGCATATTAAATCAACAACAATCAAAATAATTAGCCAAGGATCCATACACTGTCCAATTGATGACTCTGATCGTTTATCTGAAAATCCAAAGCTCATGCAACGCCTCAAAGATTCTGGATCCATTCCACCTCCATCATCTTATTAACAAATTTAACAGAAAAAAAATTCAGTTGACAATCATACAAAAAAAGTGAAGGCCAAGGAAACAGAAGAAGATATCAGGCATTTAATTATATTAATGTTTGCAAGGTAGAAATACCTTGAATCAGCAAGGCATGATTTCCATCTCGTGTATTGGTGATCTTATCTACTCTAACAAAGGTAGCTCCATTTTGTACCTATTCCATGTAAAACATTTTGATAAAATGTTACAGAATATGACTACAGCAGAGTGGCAGAAAAGTCTTGATAAAAACAGCCACAATATTGAATAAAGATTTCATAGTTTCAGGTTTAAGATAATAAATGATTTTGATAATTACCTCATCAACTGCATTATCAAGCAATTCTGCTATGGCTGCAATATAAAAATTAAATAATAAATTGAAGAACCAGTTACTCAAAAAAAAGAAAACCAAAGAAGGAGATATATATTTGCAAACTATTTCCACATTGGACGCACCACCAAAAGCCCATTTATGCGAAGTGGCATTTGAGTGAAGAAATTTAGGATGTACACGCAAACGATCTTGGACACCTACATGAACTGGACACAAACAATTGAAGGTGCATGAAGACGTTAGCAGATAAAATGGAGAAAAGATAAATATGGTAAAGACAGCCAATCTTCATCATGTTCCTAAATTCCGCTTCAAAGAAAAACAGATTGTAGAGTTCATACCTATAGAAATTGGTTCAGGAGTTGCTCCAGTTACAGAGTCTCCAGCTTTCCAGAACCAACGGCAAAGTGGCACCGAGTCAGGCAGCTCAGGCAGATAGCAAAAAGTGGATAAACACCCTTGGTCTGTTCTGCAGGAGCCATTTGGGACTCGATTTGAACTTATTAACTCAGGTCCTTGCACAGTAGCAAATTCTTCAATCTCTGGATGATTATTTGTAATTTCAGGCCTCTCTTTCTTTTGAACTAAACTTGATCTCATACCAGGATCAACATATTTGACTTCCGTTTCTTCATCACTGCATAAGTCGACAGAGTCTGCGAAGCTCATTCCAAAAGCTGAAACCAAAAACTAATCAAGCCAATGATGCAAATGACAAGAAGTAAAATTTACAGGCATCAATTATCGAATACCGAAAACATTTGCAATAAAGTAAGAGTGTATAAGACCAATTTTACAGTCAATAGACCATCATGTATTACCTAATGATGATTGCAAGTTCATAAAACTTGTATAGGTCAAGCATCGGCAGAATGCCAGAAGCTTTACCCCAAAACAGAAAACACATCCAAATGCACAATTATCTGAAGTGGTGATAAAACTAGCAATTTAACACTAGGCGTGAAAATCAATGATCATGCGCTTGATAAATGTTTGTTATGGATCTCAATGTGTGCCACAAAACAATAAAGTCTAATGGTCTGACGAATTTGCAATTAGTATTGCAATTTGTTCTATATCTATCTATCTACATAGAATGAATACAGACAAGCACATTACGAACCAGCAGTATACATATATTCAAAAACTCTGGAAGTACAATTCTGTAGAAAAGCTAGTATAATTGAATGAAAAATCAAACTGAATTGAAGGCCAAAGTCCAAAATCCAAGTATAAATTATAACTAATTCATAGCCTTAGCTGAAGCCTGTCCAATATGTACACCATAAAGCCTTCTGCTTAATTTACGGACATCAATACAACTAATGCTAAAGTAAAACAGAAACCTTTTTTGGAGGAATTAAGCAACATAGAAACCATATATATAAATAAAAATAAAAATAAAAATGTTACTCTGCTTGTACGCCACTGCTTAATGCTCCTTTAATGTGCAGTGTATACTCAATATGCTAGACATTGCCAGTAGAAGGTACAAAAGGAAAGCTACTAAGCAATTTTGTTGTACAAGATGGCTGAAATCTCATGAGTACTAGCCCTACACCATTCATAAGCTAGTATAACAAGGGCTGATAAGTTCCAATATCAGGGGAATTGGGTCCTTGTCATGCCGTACCACCCGCATCGAAGCATATCAACCCTGCATCGAGGCATATGGCTGAGAACTCTTTTCATTTCATTTTTTGCTCATTTCTACTGAGGATATATCAGGTCATATCAAGGCATATGGCCCTGTATGAAAGAGAAAACTAGCAGTGCAAACCGCTCGGTTCACACCAGTTCGAATCGGTTTAGCACCTCCCCAACCCCCCCCCCCCCCCCCCCCCTCTAAAGGCTTGAAATTAGTCTGTTGTACTGGGGGTGAACCACCTGGTAGCCGACCGGGTTCACCCCGTAGCAAACAGGTAGCCGACCGGCACGGGTCCGGTAGGGGCGGCCCAACGCATTTGGGGCCTAATGCGAATTCACTAATGGAGGCTTTTTTTTTTAATGATGAAAAAATTTTAATAAGTGCAAAATACTTTAAAAATTTTATTTAAAAATTAAACACCCTCACCCAACAAAGTTCATACCTATGCAAAGGAAGTGGAACAAAACTAGGACTCTAGTCAGAACGAGAGCATTTTCACTATAAAATTTTGAAACAAATTCAAGAGTAATAGCACTTAATTGTCTGCCATTAATTCACGCCAAAATGAACGAATTGGTTGGAAACCATGAAGTATAATACAGAGTGAAAGTCAAAAAGTATTTCTCCGGTAGAGGATCTAGCTCCGGTTACCTTCTTTTCTGGGCCTCAAAAGAAATGGAATCCCGGTAGAGGATCTAGCTCGGCTTCCATTCCTTTATTAATCAAATTATTTTTTTGATTTTTTTTGAGAATATCCTCTGTAGGTCAAAAATAAAAAAATAAAAAATAAAGAATAGGAATCCGAAAGAGGATCTAGCCATTCCAATCTAGATCGAAGGCAAAAAATGAAGAGAAAGCGAGGAGGGAGCCATGGAGGCCTCGAACAGAACAAACCATGGTGATTTCCCCCTTCATTCCTTCAATCGTGAAACAAAACATTTTTTGGGAAAAAATCTGAAGATATTATGTTTCTAGTGACGAAAGGAGAAAGAAAAAGGAAATCGAAGTTTAGACTTTAGCGGAGGATCTCACTGTTCCGCTGTAGACGGTAAACCGGAGAGGAAAAAAAAAAGAATAAGAGAAGAGATGAAGATGATGGTTCGTGATGGATGGATCTCACCAAAATAAGGTGATGTTGAGGCGGTGATGCCGAAGGAAGATCCGGCTTACCAGTGAGTGAGGGGATGAGGCCGGGGCCTCCGCGCTCGATTTGAAGCAGAAAAGGCAGTTCGCCTTCAGCGCCGGCCGCCGGCTCCGGGGATATCGGCTTCCGCGATGTCGGGCCCAGGACCCGGGTCTACGCCGAGGGCGGTACCGCCGTGCTGGAAGCCTGGACGCCGCGCCAGGGAGTTCGCTGGCCCGGAGGAGATGATCCGGGTTGGGGAAGCGGCGAAGCGCTGTTCGGGATCGGGCCCCACTGGCCGGGGGAATGGCGAAGGAAGAAGGAAGAAGAGTTCGGTCGTTCCTGGCTGCGACAGTGCGATGGGATTGGCCGATTGGCTACAGTTCCTACGTCTTTTCAGTTTTAAGTTCTACGGGGAACTGGCGAAGAAAGTAGCTTCACTGTAGCTCTGGCCTCTGTGCCTCCGCGGGCGGCGAGTCTGCGGTGGGCCTTTCTTTGCCCGATGTCTCGGTCGCCTAAAGCTTGGGTCGGCTTTATTTACGCCGAGGGCGGTGCCACCGTATTGGAAGTCTAAACGCCATGTCAAGGAGTTCGCTGGGACGGAGGAGATGATCTAAGTTGGGGAGGCGGCGGAGCGTTGTTCGGGATCGAGCCCTACCAGCCGAAGATCTAGTAAGGAAGAAGGAAGAAGAGTTCGGCCATTCCTAGCTGCGACGGTGCGATGGAATTGGCCGATTGGCTGTTCAGACTACAGTCCACAGGTTCCCACGTCTTTTCTATTTTAAGTTCCCACGGCGAACTGGCAAAGAAAGTAGCCGTTGCGAGAGAAATTTCACTGTACCTTTGGGCCTCTGCGGGCTGCGAGTCTGCAGTGGGCCTTTCTTGGCCTAGGCGAACCGTCTTGGGCTGGCTCTATCTACGCCGAGAGCAGTACCACCGTACTGGAAGCCTAGGGGCTTGTTTGGTTCGTGGGAAAAGAAGAGGGAAAAGTGTGGTCAACGAAGAAGTAATGAGATGCCTCTTGTTTGATTGGAGTTTTCAAAGGAGAAAGAAGGAAAAGTTGTATTTCCATAGGAATAGGATTCCCACATTTTGGGCTCGTTTGGTTCGCGGGAAAAGAAGGGGGGAAAGTGTGGTCAACGGGAAAGTAATGAGATGCCTCTTGTTTGGTTGGAGTTTTCAAAGGAGAGAGAAGGGAAAGTTGTTTTCCCATGGGAATGTGATTCCCACATTTCATGGGAAAGTCTTTCCCATGAAAAACATGGGAAAGTTACTTTCCCATGAGGCGGGAATCACTCCATTTTTACTTTTTCCCAAAAAGTCCCTTCAGCATTAAAGAAGCATTAAAGGGGTATTAAAAACCTAATTTTTATTAAGGGCATAATAGGAATTATATATAACTTTCCTAGGAAAGTGGATGGCCAACCAAACATAAGCATCTTGAAAATTTGTCACTTTCCCATGGTCAACCAAACATGCCAAAAGTACTTTCCTAGGCATCCTCTTCCTAGGAATTTGTTTCCCAGGAATCATATTCCTAGGAAGGAAAATGCTTCCCGCGAACCAAACGAGCCCTTTATGGGAAAGTTACTTTTCCATAAGGCGGGAATCATTCCATTTTTTTTTCCAAATAGTCCCTTCATTATTAAAGAAGCATTAAAGAGGCATTAAAAAGCTAATTTTTATTAAGGGCATAATAGAAATTATACATATAACTTTCCTAGGAAAATAGATGGCCAACCAAACATAAGCACTTTAGAAATTTGTCACTTTCCCATGGTCAACCAAACATGCCAAAAGTACTTTCCTAGGCATCCTCTTCCTAGGAATTTGTTTCCTAGGAATCATATTTCTAGGAGGAAAAATGCTTTCCGCGAACCAAACGAGCCCTAGATGCCACACCAGGGAGTTTGCTAGGATGGAGGAGATGATGTGGGTTGGGAAAGCGGCGAAGCGCTGTTCAAAATTGGGCCCTGCTGGTCGGGGTATCCGTGAAGGAAGAAAGAAGAAGAGTTCGACTATTCCTGGCTGCGACAGTGTGATGGATCGGTCGATTGGTTGTTCAGGCTATAGTCTATAGGTTTCCACGTCTTTTCAGTTTTAAGTTCCCATGGCGAACTGGCGAAGAAAGTAGCCCTTGCGAGAGAAATTTCACTATAGCGCGAAATTGTACTGTAGCTTTGGGTCTCCGCGGACTGTGAGCCTGTAGTAGGCCTTCCTTTGACCCGGGGCCTTAGGCGACTGCCTAGGTCGCCTAAAACTTGGGCCAGCCCTGAATTCTGATGCCAATTTGGCGAACCTTACTTACATCCCCATTGTGATCGAGTAGTTGGATAAATCCACAACTCTTTCTAGTCCACTAAATCATACTAATCACCGTATTGCACCCAAAGTTTGAAAAGCTGGCCATACCACAGTATGTACAGCCCCACACAAAGGTATATACTACAACAAATACCAGGCAGTACTACCCCATATCAGCAAACCAAGAGTACATACAAGCGCTTACCATGATATGTACCTACAAATACAAGACCAATACACCCTTGTACTGCAGTATTTAGAAGCTACGTTGCACTACCTGCCGCCGACATGCCAACCAATGTATTTTGTAATATACGAGGATGATGGCCTGCCCGCAACCCCGCACCCCGCCCCCGGGTCCCATATCATGCCAAGGGTTTCGACAAAGTTTCTCAGCCTTAGCTGAAGCATGGTTAGGCTTGGGTCAGATCCAAACAATAGCCTGATGAAGGCCACTTAGATTTTTGAGTGTACAAAAACATGAATTCCACCTGTCTCCTTGGTCCTGCACTTCTTAGGATTTAGATCGCTTTAGAAAATAAATTTGGTATAGCAAAAATCAGCCCTGCCACAAGAAATATTCTTGATGCCATAGTGGCTTTACACGGTGGTGAATAAGGTAGGGATATGGGAAAAATAAAGGATAATATTAGGGCAAAGATCCCAAGATTGAAAACTTTTTCAATGTTACAACAAAGAAATTTGTAATGGTATAAAGTGAAGGTATTGGTACACATGATTAAAGGGTGAAAGCTGTGGAACTGTCTATTGTAGTTACTGATGCCTCTAAGTGTAGAGTCTGTGGAGACTTGTTACTGAGATTATAATATTAGAATACAAATTGTTGCTGGAAATTGGACCCGGGGGCTGCCGCGGACCAAGGAGGGGGAGGAGTTCCGCTGCCGGGATGGTGGGGGCGGTGCGCCGACTGGCGGTGTTCCCCTGGGTAGTCCTGCAAAAAAGCCGGTGGCCGGATTATCCGGCGCCGGCCCTCCGAAGCTTAAGTCAGAGGGGGCTAATCTGTGTGTTGTAGTGGAAGAGGGCCCGCCCCTTTTATAGAGGGACATAACGTTACCTGGGAGGTGACAGGGGAGTTTGTCTCCTTTTGCAATAATTGGACGCGATCACGCTCATTAATGTTGTTGTGGAGAATAAGGCCGGATCAGACCGGAGTCAGGGAGCTGTCACGGTCGGTTGGGCCCATTGGAGTGTGTTGAACCGCCGGTTATGGTAGGCCCGGGGGTTCGTAGATAGTAAGTTCATTAATTGCTGAGTGAACCGGTGGTCAGGGTGAGCCATACGTTGTGATGGTTCAGTGATCCGGAGATCGTCTTGAGCTGTGTTCATTTAGTGACTGAGTGCATCGGAGGCCCGAGGGGGTCTTATGCATTAATGACAGGTCATGCCGAGTTCCTGTGGAGATCCCGTGCCTTGATGACTTAGGGACGGTGGCAGATTGTAGTGGAGTTACGTACTTGGTTGTCAGACTTATTGGAGGATTAGGCGGTGATTGGGTATTCGGCTAAGGCATGGGCCTAGCGGAGGTGCCGAGCCGAGCAGGTCGCTTAGCGGTGTGTCCTGTGGCGGGATTGCTCCTGGTCGGTGCCCTTCGGTCGAGTACCTTCCAGCCGAGCGCCTCTATTTGGCGCTTTTTGTCTCTGGTCAGCGCTTCTCTGGTCGGCGCTCTTCGGTCGAGCGCCTCTTTGGTCGGCGCTCTTCGGTCGAGCGCCTCTTTGGTCGGCGCTCTTCGGTCGAGCGCCTCTGAGGTGTTGTGACTTGGGTAATCTCCCAACACTACCCCCCGACTTCCTAGTTCTAGCTGGCTACTAGCTTGAGCGCGGGAAGTAGTTTTAGTTGGGTTATTATGGAAAATTTTGAAATTATTGCGCGTTTTTGAATTATCGGGCGCTTTGAGACGCCTTTAATAGGCGGCGTTTCTTCTTTCCCGAGAATACCTCATTATCGGGACGCCTTCTCCGAGGCGTCCTCGCGTCGTGGGCTCATGATGGGGCCGTATGATTCGATAGGGCGCTTCTGTGTTCGAAGCGTCAGCCCGGAATAAATGCGGCGTTTTATCTTTTGGATTGACACGCGTCGTAACCCGAATGGGGAGCAGCGTTTTTTTTTTTTTTTTTTGCTGATCTGGGCCGTTGGAGGAATTTATATAAACCCTCACCTGGCTTCCTTCTCCTTTCTTATTGTCTTCTTCCTCCAGTTTTTCTCTCTCCGAGGTTTTTGTTCCCGGCGTCTCATAGGTCCCTTTCCCTTTTCTTCTTTTTCTCCCAATAATCTCTTTTCCTTTTTCCTAATGGGTTCCGGTCCAAGTGAAGTCGAGTCCACCATGGGTGTATTGGAGGTGGAAATGACCGAGGAATGGTTTTTTCCTCTCCAAGGGTTCCAGTTGGAGCCCGCCAGGCAGGGGGATCGGGTGACCGACCCTCCAGTAGGCCGGATTGGAGTGTATCTGGAATCACTCTGGGCTGGCCTACGGTTTCCTCTTCACGGCTTCGTGGATGAGTTGCTAACGGAATACCAGCTGGTTCCGGCGCAACTCGCTCCGAATGCCTGGAGAACAGTGATTGGTTTCCTGTCGTTGTGCTTACTGCACGGGATTCTGACCTCTGTCAATGTTTTTCGGCGACTTTTTGTGTTAAAGTCGAACCCGGGAGACGGAGAGTGGCTCTATATCGCCCTTCGGGTGGGTCGGCCACTTTTTCAGGTTGCCCCCTCCTCCATTCATGACTGGAAGAAGAAGTTCTTCTTCCTGGGGTCTGAACGGACATGGGGATTTAACCCTAGGTGGGGGCCAACCCAACTCAAGTCTGTCAATAAAGTCCCTAAGCTTTCTTCGCGCGAGCAAGGGGTCCTCGACACCATTCGCAACCTTGGGGGCGGCATCTTACTGAGCGGCCTCATCAGTGAGGATGCTCTAGTGAATGTTGGGCTGAGCTCGGCGCGTCCCCATGGTAAGAGTAGCAGTAGGGTGTCTTTTTCATTTTGTTACAGTTTTCAAGTTTTAATCCTGCTCGTCCTTGTAGATATCGCAAAAATGGTGACCAAGAGCGAGGTCCTATACGCCCGGTTCCAAAAGAGGGCGGCCGAACTCTCAGGAGAACCGACCGAGTCGAGGAAGAAAGCAAAGACCTCGGCGAAGACCTCGACGACCACAACGGTTGAGGTGCGCGCACCTCGCCCCGTGCGCCCTGAGGCTGGTCGGGGAGAGGGCGTAGGCTCTGGCGGAGCCACGATGGCACTTCCATGCCCGATGCCCATTTCGCAAATCTCTGGTCGGCAGGAAGCTCCAAATTCCGACCAGGGAGGGAGGACTTCGACAGATTTGGCGCTTGCGCGCCCTTCTTCTACCATGCGGCGGTCAAGTCGGCCGCCAATCCGACCCCAGCTCTCCGATTCCGAGCCGGAGAATAGTCAGGAAGCGACGGGGTCGGCTGCACCCCGGCCCGAGGCCGGCCTGTCGGGTTCATCGGGCCCCCAGGAGCGGGTGCCATACGCTCCTGGATGGGCCGTCTTTGAGGGCGACTCGGCCCTCGACAGCGTACAAGTGGCGCGCGAAGTTCTCCGGGTCGCGCTGCTCCCGGCCGACCAGGCCAAGATCCGGTCCATGAACTATGGTGAGTTCATGGATTCCACTATTTGCTCCTCCATCCGAGTAAGTCAGCTTTTATTTCTGTGCAAATTTGTGTTTCGGCTTAAAACTATTTCTTACGTGTTCCTCTTGCAGCGCCTCCACGAGACCGAAACGATGATTCACATCATCCAGGACTATCGGGACCGGGCCCGAAGGCATCAAAGGGGGCGTGAGGAGGCCGAAACAAAGTTTCTCGCGTCCGAGGCCGAGCAGAAAGTGCTTCAAGCGAAGCTAGGGGCGGCCGAGGACGAGGTTCGGGCTCTGGTCGCCGAACTTGAAGAGGAGAGGGGCGCGCACACTTTGACCAGGTCTGAAGTGCGCGCCGCTGAGGCCCGCCGGACGGAGGCCGAATCGTCGCTCGCTATTCACGAGCAGGAGGTGGGGGAGGCTCGAATAAAGGTCCAAGATCTCGAGATCCGTCTACTTGACGTGCAATCTCTGCTCGCGGACCGCGAAAGAGAAATAAAGACTTTGGAGCGGAAGGCCGCCTACCATGAGGCTCGGGAGAAGGAGGCCCGGGAGCAGGCCCAGGACGCCGTCAAGCTCTTCCGTGAATCGGAAGAGTTTCGCGACTTGATGGAAGAGGAAGGCGTCAACGGGCTCATCCAGGGCTTCAAGGACTTCCGCAACCAGTTGCGGCGACTTCTTCCCGACTTCGACCTTAGCCTGCTTCAACCAGGCGCTGGGGTCGAAAATCCAGAAGCGGAGGCGGAGGCAGAGGTTCCAACCTCTGGCGGGGCCGACCAGGAGGGTCAAGCTGAAGAAGGCGAAATCGCCCCCGAGGTCACCGGGGCGGTTCCCGAGGCTACCGTGGAGGCCTCGACCGCAGAGGAGCCGACCGTTGCTGAAATCACCGGGCCTGAGCTCTTTATATAGTTCTCCTTTCCTTTCTGCTCTCTTTTTTTTTTTGTGTAAGTCGGAATGGCCTTTATACTTGTTTAGGCCGAGTCCGGACTCTTGTACTTGGCCTATGGGCTTTTTAAAATGAATATACATTTGTTATGACTTATGCTTTGATTCCATTTTTGGCTGACTAAAGATCTTTCGTTTGAATCCGTTTTTATATTAAGGAATTAGGTTCTGCGGCTCCAACTTCGTCCGCTATATAACCGAACTTGCGTTATGGCTCGGCACAGCTGAACTAGGGGCCCAAGACCAGTAATATAGCGGTGCTTATGTCTAGGACGTGCTTGGGCTCGGGGGGGACTCTCCGAGTTTAACTCGGAATTCGACCGAGCCCTAGGATAAGGCCACTAGACTTAAGATTCCTTAGCGAACTTCAAGCCCGAACCTCGGGTTGCCGAGGCGGATGATCGGATTAATTAACCAAGAATGAAAATAAATGAGATAATGTAGACATTAATCGAATGGGTACCTGGTACCGTGAGCGCTCTTGTGCCGAGGCTATGAACTTCATCTGGCTACTTGAAGACGCTCCTCTGCTCGGGCTCCGTTTTTTGAGGACGTTAGCAGAGAGATTCAGCTTTTGCCAAACGCGGACTTCTCGCTGATCATGAATGGGAGAACGAGCCGAGCTCGTTGGCTGAAGTCGATGGAGAATGAGCCGAGCTCGTCTGGTCAATGAAGACCGCATCCCAACGTATTGGGGCATCCCGATGAATCGGGGCATCTCGACGTCTCGAGGCATCCCGGCCGAGGTCGGGGTAGGAGAACGAGCCGAGCTCGTTGGCCGATGGAGAACGAGCCGAGCTCGTTGGTCGATGGAGAACGAGCCGAGCTCGTCTGGTCAATGAAGACCGCATCCCAACGTATTGGGGCATCCCGATGAATTGGGGCATCTCGACGTCTCGAGGCATCCCGGCCGAGGTCGGGGTAGGAGAACGAGCCGAGCTCGTTGGCCGATGGAGAACGAGCCGAGCTCGTTGGCCGATGGAGAACGAGCCGAGCTCGTCTGGTCAATGAAGACCGCATCCCAACGTATTGGGGCATCCCGATGAATTGGGGCATCTCGACGTCTCGAGACATCCCGGCCGAGGTCGGGGTAGGAGAACGAGCCGAGCTCGTTGGCCGATGGAGAACGAGCCGAGCTCGTTGGTCGATGGAGAACGAGCCTGGCATCAGGAGACAACATAGGAGAATCGGTGAGTTTGAACAAGCACAAGCCCTTTACAAATAAAATTTAATGGTTACAGTAGGGGATCCCTTGGAATACTATTGGTAGTACACGCGGAGATTTTCAGAATTCCAGCTTCGTGGGATGGGAGTCCCATCTAGAGACTCTAGCTTATAAGTTCCGGGCCGACGGATGCGTGTGACTCGGTAAGGTCCTTCCCAGTTTGGAGCCAGTTTCCCTTGCTCGGTTGGTCGGGAGGCCTCGGCTCTTCTGAGGACAAGGTCTCCTGCTTTGAAGGACTTGATTTTAGCCCTGGCGTTGTAGTATTGGGCGGTCTTTTGCTGGTACCTTGCCATGCGAACACGGGCGGCTTCCCTTGTTTCTTCGATCAGGTCGAGATTGTTCCTTAGCTGCGAGGAGTTGGAGCTGGCGTCATGATGTTCTACCCTCGGAGATGGGAGTCCGATCTCCAACGGGATGACAGCTTCTGTTCCGTATGTCAGGTTGAAGGGAGTCTCGCCGGTGGGGACGCGGAACGTGGTCCGGTAGGCCCACAGGACATTGTATAGGTCTTCGACCCATTGTCCTTTGGATTTGTCGAGCCTGGCTTTGAGACCCTGCAAGATAGTACGGTTAGTTACCTCGGTTTCTCCATTTGTCTGAGGGTGCGCGACCGAGGTGAAGCGGTGGTCAATGCCAAGCTCGGAGCAGAATTCTCTGAAGTGAATGTTGTCAAACTGGCGACCGTTGTCAGAGATGAGGATGCGGGGGAGTCCGAATCTGCAGATTATTGACTTCCAGACAAAGTCCCGCATCTTTTGCTCGGTGATCCGGGCAAGTGGCTCGGCCTCCACCCATTTTGTAAAATAGTCGATGGAGACGACCAGGAATTTTCTTTGCCCGGTAGCCAGAGGGAATGGCCCTAGAATGTCAATTCCCCACTGGGCAAAAGGCCAAGGGGAGCTGATAGAGGTTAAGGAAGCCGAGGGTCGGCGTTGGATATTGGCGTTTCTCTGGCATCGGTCGCATCTCCGGACGAAGTCCATTGTATCCTTCTGGAGTGTCGGCCAATAATATTCTTGACGCAAAATTTTATGGGCCAATGCTCGTCCCCCTTGGTGACTTTCGCAAATCCCTTCATGGACTTCGCTCATTGCATAGTCAGCCTCTGTTGGGCGGATGCATTTGAGGAGGGGAGATGTGAAGGATCTCCGATAAAGCTTTCCCTCGTACAATATGTACCGGGTGGCGGAGCGCTTCACTCGGCGGGCTTCCTGTTCATCGTCGGGGAGGACTTCGTCTTGCAGGTAGCTAATGAGCTCGTCCATCCAACTTGGCTCGGATTCGACGCAAAGGGTCTGCTCGGGCTCCTCCGTACTGGGCTTTTGGAGGTACTCCAGTGCCGTTGTCTTGGGGAACTCGCTCATGCGGGAGGACGCCAGTTTTGACAGCCGATTGGCCCTGAGATTCTCCGACCTGGCGACATGTTGGATGTGAAAAGAATTCAAGGACGAGGCGAGATCCCGTACCTTCTGTAGATACTTTTGCATTGTAGGGTCTCTGGCTTCGAAGTCACCCAGGATTTGGTTGACGACGAGCTGAGAATCACTGAAGGCCTCCAAGTCTTTTACTTCTAGCTCTTTGGCTAGCTTGAGCCCGGCGACCAGTGCTTCATATTCCGCCATGTTGTTGGAAGCAGGAAACTCGAGGCGTAGGGCCTGTTCAGCGACCACCCCCTCCGGGCTGGTGAGGATGAGACCCGCTCCGCTACCCCCCGAGTTTGAAGAGCCATCGACATGTAAGGCCCATGCCGGACTAGGGGTCTGCTTTGTTGGCGTAAGCTTGGGCTTAAGCTCGACTTCGTCTGGTATGGTGCATTCGACTATGAAGTCGGCGAGTGCTTGCGCTTTGATCGCCGGTCTGGGTCGGTACTCGAGATCAAATTCCCCAAGCTCGATGGCCCATTTAGTAATCCGGCCAGCTCGGTCTGATCTCTGCAAGATCTGCTTTACTGGCTGGTCGGTCAGCACGGCCGTTGTGTGGGCCTGGAAGTAGGGCCGGAGTCTTCGTGCCGAGGTGACCAAAGCATAGACAGTCTTCTCCAGCTTAGAGTATCGGGTCTCAGCATCCCTCAAGATCCGGCTGGTGTAATACACCGGTTTTTGGAGCTTGCCCTCCTCTCGAACCAGGACCGAGCTTACTGCTACAGGGGAAACGGCTAGATACAAATAGAGGAGTTCACCCTGTTGAGGCTTTGTGAGTAGGGAAGGGGAGGCCAGGAGGTGCTTAAGCTCTTCAAAAGACTGCTGGCATTCGTCTGACCACAAGAAATTCTTTGGCTTCTTTAGAGCCGTAAAGAATGGAAGGCAGCGCTCGGCCGAGCGAGAGATGAATCTCCCGAGGGCTGCAACTCGGCCTGTAAGCCGTTGTACCTCCTTGACTGTCTTCGGAGGCGTCATTTTCTGGAGTGCTCGGATCTCTTCGGGGTTGGCCTCAATTCCTCGTTGTGTAATAATGAAGCCGAGGAATTTGCCCGAGGTGACTCCGAAAGCGCATTTAGCTGGGTTAAGCTTCATTTGGTACCTTCGGAGTGTGGAGAATGCTTCATCAAGATCGGCCACATGGTCTTGCGCCACCTTGCTCTTCACCAGCATGTCATCAACATATACCTCCATGTTTCGGCCTATTTGATCTTTAAAGATCCGGTTGACCAGCCTTTGATAAGTTGCCCCGGCATTCTTCAAGCCGAATGGCATTACTTTGTAGCAGTAGGTGCCCCCGTTGGTGATGAAGGCCGTCTTTTCTTCATCTTCCGGTGCCATGCGGATCTGGTTGTATCCGGAAAAGGCGTCCATGAACGTCAGCAGCTCGTGCCCCGAGGTAGAGTCTACGAGCTGGTCGATGCTGGGAAGGGGGAAGCTGTCCTTTGGACAGGCTTTATTCAGGTCAGTGTAGTCCACGCACATGCGCCACTTTCCGTTGGCTTTTTTGACAAGAACCACGTTGGCGAGCCACTCCGGGTAGGATATCTCCCGGATGAATCCAGCCTCAAGGAGTTTGTCAACCTCCTCGGCCGCCGCTCGTTGTCGTTCTGAGACGGCGACTCGCTTCTTTTGTCGCACGGGCTTGCAGGTTGGCTTCACTTGGAGACGGTGGACCATGATCTCTGGATCTATCCCTGGCATGTCCGCAGGCGACCATGCGAAGACGTCCATGTTGCCTCGTAGAAAATTGACGAGGCGTTCTCTTTCGCACTTGTTAAGGCCAGAGCCGACCTGCACGGTTAGCTCGGAAAAGTTTTCGTGTAAGGGAACTTGGATCAGTAGCTCACCAGGCTCTACCCGCTCCTTCTGAGGGCTGACTCGTGCCTCCGGAGCTTTGACTGAAGGCTGACCGGTTGCAGGGAAAAGTGTCTCAGCTGGTCGCCTCGCCTCATGAGTTGCCATGTAGCATCGTCTGGCTACTATCTGGTCCCCACGAACTTCGCCAACTCCTTGGCTAGTGGGGAATCGCACGAGCAAGTGGCGAGTCGAAACCGCTGCTCGGAGGGCATTAAGACCTGGTCGTCCGAGAATGGCATTGTAGGCCGAAGGCAGGCGTATCACAAGGAAGCTCATTCTTACGGTACTTTCACGGAGGGCGAGCCCGGCCGAGACCAGAAGGTCGACCTCGCCCTCTACTGGGACTGAATTCCCAGTAAATCCGACTAACGGAGCATTCATCCTCTGTAGTTGCTCTGTTGTCATCCCCATTCTACAGTAGGCATCAAAATACAAAACATTCGCCGAGCTTCCATTATCAACTAAGATGCGTTTTACATCAAATCTATTTATAATCATGGAGATGACAACGGCATCGTCGTGGGGAGTTTCGACTCCCATCAGATCGTCATCCGAGAAAGAGATGGCTTCCGAGGAGCGTAGGCGCTTCGAGGAGGTTCCTTCCCCCGAAGCTTCTCCAACAGGGGCCCCGCCTCGGATGGTGTTGATGATGCCGGCGATGGGCCTGTTGGCGTTTGAACTGTCAGGCTGGGCGGCTTCTTCGGCTCTTTTCTTTTCTTCACACCGGCCCCGCACAAATCGATCGAGCATCCCTCGGCGAATGAGTGCTTCAATCTCGTTCCGGAGCTGGTAGCAGTCCTCGGTATCATGACCGTGATCTCGATGAAAACGGCAATATTTTCGAGGGTCGCGCCAAGCTCTGGAATCTCGTTTAGGAGGTGGGAGTCGGATGCAATCTTGACCCTCAATCTCCATGAGGATTTCGGCTCGAGGAGCGGTGAGGGGAGTATAGCTCTCGTACCTCCCCTCAGGTGCGTGGGCTCGTGGCGAAAACCTCGGGCGGAGTGATAGCCTCTGCTGAGGCGGTCCTCGTAATCGGGGTGGACTCTTCAGGCGGGGCGGATTTTTGGCTCGGCGCGGGGACGGGCTTCTAGGCTGGCCGTGCTCCTCGCGACGCCTTTTCTGTCTCTTGGATGTCTGTTCGGCCCCGCTCCGCCTGGTAGCCACGGCTTCTTCAGCCTTGGCGTACTTTCGTGCCCGAACAAGCATTTCGGTGAGGTCCGCAGGGAAGTTCTTTTCGATAGAAAAGAGGAACCTGTAAGACCGGGCTCCAGTCTTTAGTGCTGACATGGCGATCGACTGGTCAAGCTCCCGGACTTCCCATGTTGCGGCGGTAAACCGATCCAAGTACTCCCTGAAGGATTCTCCCTCCTTTTGTTTGACATCAAGGAGGGAGTCTGATGTCCGCCGCTGGGGCTGGCTGGCGGCAAAATTGCTGGCGAACTGCCGGCCAAGTTGCTCGAAAGAGGAGACTGTGCTCGGCTTTAGCCCGGTAAACCAAAGCCGGGCCGGTCCTCGGAGTGTCGCTGGGAAAGCTTTGCACATCATGGCCTCCGAGGCCCCCTGTAGGGCCATTAAGATCCGATAATTTTCCAAGTGGTCTAGGGGGTCAGCCCTGCCGTTGTAAGGCTCCACCTGGGGCATCTTGAACCGCGACGGGACCGGCTCGTCTTCAATCTCCGGGGAGAATGGGGACTTCGTAGTGAACTCGAAGTCACCATCACGTCCTGATTTCCTCCCGTGGAACGCCTGGATTTGGCGCTCCAGCTCCTCGACCTTCTTGTCGAGCTCATGGTTCTGGGGGATCGCTGCAACGGTCCGTTCCGGTGCGAGTTGCCCTGGGACTGACTCGACCTCCGAGGGTTGAGGCCAGCCACCAGGGCCTCTAGCTGGGTGTTCTCTCCAGAGAGAGGCCTGGACTTGAGAGTCCTGACCTTGAAGGGGGAGCCCGCTTGTAGGGGGCTCCGGTTGAACTGGGGCCGGCGAGGGTGGTACCGTCGGGACGCCCCTGGGTTGCAAGCTTTGGACAGCAGTAGCCAAGGCCTGCACCTGCCGTATCAGGGCGTCAAACTGCTCCGGCCGGACTTGAGGAGTTGACTCGGCCGGAGGTGGTGAGTTCTGGACAGAGTGTCCGGGACTAGGTGGAGGACATCGAGAGGCATCGGAAGCCCCTTTACTTCTTAGTTTCATGGCAGCAACTCGGGCCCTTCCTCTAGCGCCAACTATTGCTGGAAATTGGACCCGGGGGCTGCCGCGGACCAAGGAGGGGGAGGAGTTCCGCTGCCGGGATGGTGGGAGGCGGTGCGCCGACTGGCGGTGTTCCCCTGGGTAGTCCTGCAAAAAAGCCGGTGGCCGGATTATCCGGCGCCGGCCCTCCGAAGCTTAAGTCAGAGGGGGCTAATCTGTGTGTTGTAGTGGAAGAGGGCCCGCCCCTTTTATAGAGGGACATAACGTTACCTGGGAGGTGACAGGGGAGTTTGTCTCCTTTTGCAATAATTGGACGCGATCACGCTCATTAATGTTGTTGTGGAGAATAAGGCCGGATCAGACCGGAGTCAGGGAGCTGTCACGGTCGGTTGGGCCCATTGGAGTGTGTTGAACCGCCGGTTATGGTAGGCCCGGGGGTTCGTAGATAGTAAGTTCATTAATTGCTGAGTGAACCGGTGGTCAGGGTGAGCCATACGTTGTGATGGTTCAGTGATCCGGAGATCGTCTTGAGCTGTGTTCATTTAATGACTAAGTGCATCGGAGGCCCGAGGGGGTCTTATGCATTAATGACAGGTCATGCCGAGTTCCTGTGGAGATCCCGTGCCTTGATGACTTAGGGACGGTGGCAGATTGTAGTGGAGTTACGTACTTGGTTGTCAGACTTGTTGGAGGATTAGGCGGTGATTGGGTATTCGGCTAAGGCATGGGCCTAGCGGAGGTGCCGAGCCGAGCAGGTCGCTTAGCGGTGTGTCCTGTGGCGGGATTGCTCCTGGTCGGTGCCCTTCGGTCGAGTACCTTCCAGCCGAGCGCCTCTATTTGGCACTTTTTGTCTCTGGTCAGCGCTTCTCTGGTCAGCGCTCTTCGGTCGAGCGCCTCTTTGGTCGGCGCTCTTCGGTCGAGCACCTCTGAGGTGTTGTGACTTGGGTAATCTTCCAACACAAATATATAGAGTATGTGTGTGTACGTTACACATACATACACATATGCATGCATGCATACATATATATCCAGATGGCTGATCAAGCATTAGGGGCTAATGATAATTAAATTAGAAATTCATTGAAATTCTGATTCAAGCCATATTTGCAGGAAAAAGCTTTGAACCAAAAATATCTATATAGTAAAGATACAATTGTAATATTCTTTGACAAAGCACATCTCTGTCATGGGAACTGATGAGGTCAAGGAAGATCGGCTTCCGGCCGGCGCGTCCAGTGCTACGGGGGGATCTGCCGCTTTCCGACCTCACCATTGATGAGGTCAAGGGAGGTCGGGTTCCGGCCCGTGCGTCCAACGCTATGGGAGGATATCCCGCCATTCGACCTTGCCATTGATGAGGTCAAGGAAAGTCGGGCTCCAGCCCGTGCGTACTGCTTTTTCTCATAGGTATTATTCGCTTTAAAGAGGATTTCATAGTCTATTCCCAATGGATGGTTTTGTCCCACAAAAGGTGCCTCTGAAGAGAAAGGAGTTATCCCCCTCCATTTAAGGAACATACCTTTCTGCTATTTAGTCGATATGGGACTAAGTTCGAGACCATTTATTTTTACAACAAGAACCATAAAATGTCACAATATGGAATCAGAGGTAAACATGCAGCGACAGAGTCAAACAAATATAGCACAAAATTTTAACCCGAATGAAATACTGAATTGAGTTTTTTCTTTTCTATCCCCCTTCCCCCTGGTAACAATTTTGCTTGCTTTCTAGCCGTACTTGGAAAATTAATAGGAAGAGAACTACAATGATGCGCCCGGCAATATGCAAAATACGCAAACAGCGCTGGGGATATGGAGTAGACCTCTATATTACAGTTTACAAGTTTGATGTAGAATGTTTCAGTTCTCTACCCTTCAACTCTGATATATTAATTAGTGAGATATCCAGCACTATATCTTTCACTGTTACAAGATAACTACTTTCTCTTTTTACATCAAATTTACAATGGATGAGTCTGATTAACCAGATGGATCTATCAACAGCAATTAAGGTGATCGGGCACATCAACTACGAAGAATAATTACATGGTCAAAGCGGAGAAGAATCCATGCTTGGTTATTTTTCATCTAAATTCATCTAGGAAAAGTAGATTAAACACCTCTTTTTTCAATCTTTTTGCGGGGAAAAAATCTGCATTGTCTCTGCTGAGAAATACAATATAAAGACCACAGAACTCCACCCAACAAGATTGGGGAAAAATAAGTAAAAGTAGACTAAAAACTTGGTCTTAAAGCTTCAATTTGTCCAGACAGAGGTGTGTGTATTTTCCCCTTCTTTTTTTTTGAGGCGTGTATTTTGATTGAACGCTTTAGCTTAAAACAGAAAGTAAGGGGAAAGGTTAGAGTACCCTTCGTCCAAGATTCTGAAAAGCTTTTTTGAATTTAATCCGAATATCCAATATGAACGCAAGGGCGTGAAAAAGCGAAAGGCCTGATGAGAAGTAAAAGAGGGAAGAAGGGGAAGGATGAGAAAAAAAAATTATGGGTAAGGGCAAGAATTTACCGGAAGGTAAGCTTTGGGGGGGTGGTGAGGGGGAGTAAAAGTTTATATAGTGGGTCCCATGTCAGGATATCCAAAGCTAACGCCTTTCTCTGTCTTGGGCGTCCTGGCGCGAGATTGGGACGTAGGCAAGCCATCGAGCGAACGCCCGTGACGAGGGAGAGAGCAGCGGGAGTGCCTTACCTAATCGTCCGGGCTTTTCTCCCTGCTCCTTCCCCTTTAGGCCGAGCCTCCTGCAGCTGCCACTTGTCAGTCCAGGTAATGTTGTTGCCTATTTGTACCCATGTGCACGCGCGCCCACGTGCATATTAGAACAATGTACGTGCTATCAATGCAATGAACCCTCTAAGGCTCTAACATGCATAAAAAAACCCTTTTTGTATATAATAATCTATTAAATTGTTATAGATAAATAAATAATTATCATATAGAATTTATAATTGCTTGACTTCAAATTATATAAATTTTATAAATGTCTAATGCATCCTCTAGTCCCGTAGTTATCATATATTTTCTTTGTGTCAATCTTACACTTTTAAATAAAATTCCTGTTGATATTGAAAAAGAAGGAAAAAAATCATGCAGGAAACCAACTCAAATTCCTAATCCAATTAGTGCCAAAAATCTTAAAGCACTCTGAGTTGTGCTATCTAATTTCTTCAAATTTATAAAACTATAGTAAAAAGTTACTAAATTTCATATAATTAATTTAAAAGAATCGACAGTAAAAACAAATAGCACCTCATCATCATCCAATTTACAAGTGGTCTCATCAAGCTCCCTCATGTTCTCAATCGTCCACGAAACCTTTTTCATATGAGGCTAAATTTCAATAGCAAAAAATTAAAAGTAAAAAAAAATTGAATGTGCCGAGTAGTTTTGACATCTATACAAGGATGGCAACGGCAATCGAAGATCCATTCTATTTGCTTTTAGAAGTGCTATAGATATATTCATATGTATGTGTGCATTATGTGTGTGTATATATACATACATATGTGTGTGTCTATCTATATATATATATACATACATATATATATATATATATATATACATACATATATATATATATATATATACATACATATATATATATATATATATATATATATATATATATATATATATATATATATATCTATATATATACATACATATATATATATATATATATGTAAGTAGATGGTAGAATGTGGAGTGGAAGTGTTTTTCTTTTTTTATAAGGAAGGGCAAAGAAATATTGGCGTGAGGGCAAAAATGAATGGTTGGCATGGCTGACAACATTGTACCAAAATTTTGAAAGGAAAAAAATGAAGGGAATTTTGGAAATTAATTGATAGTTATTAGCTTATAGACCCATGTTGCTTGCAAGAGCCCATCAGTTCGAAATGAGTGCGATGCATAGGGACTAGCTTCTTGATGGTGCTACCCAGTTAATATCTAAGTCATATACTAATCAAAAATAGAGATATTGGACTGCCATAAAGCAAGCCATACACATAACAATGTTTTTTATTGTCTTGGAAGATTGTTTTGCCGATTATACTTTGTTTGCTATACACATAACAATGTTTTGCATATTTTAGACTTTGTTTATTTATGCTTTTGTGTTATGTATGATATTTTTCTTTATTTTCATTTTTAATCAATCTATATACTTCTTTTTGTTTTTATATTTTATATTTCATATTTATAATTGAATATCTTCTTTTTAACATTATCTTGCTAGTTTTCTAGTTATTGATAAGGATCTAATTGTAAAACACGTGCATATTGAGCTTTTTGTGTAATCCAACTTGAAGATATTGATACATCCGAAAATAATCTTTACATTGAGACCAAATGTATAGTGACCTAAAACATAAAAATAGTAAGAGAATTCATTTGCTTTTGCAACTTTTTTTGACAATAGAATTTTTAATCACATATACCTAAAATATGTAAAAGCATGACAATAGAATTATTTATCACATATACTTAAAATATGGATGGTTACACTACTACCCAGATAATATTTTTGATGGCGGTTATAGTGCATTGGTTACATGTAATGATTAATATCACACTTTTTGGTCGGTCCATAAATCATTCTTAACTAAAGTGCTACGTATGCAAAAGACATGTTTTGCTCACTTCTAAGAAAAAAAAGTAAGGGGGAGGTAGGGGAGTTGCTACTTCATACTTTATTAAATTCTATTTAGAGCAAAAAATATAATTAAGAAGCTAGAAATACGATCCGCGAGCACCTCTAGCTCTCATTTTTTTTGTTTTCTTAGACACCTCAAGCCAATTAAAGTCCATTTTTAAGAAATGAGAATAGTTTTTACTTTCCAATTTCCTTAAAATTGTAACTTAGCTTCTATTTGGTAGTCATAGAATGGCGACAATGGGTAGAGATGATGGTGACGACGGTAATAGTCTATCACTGATAGGGATGGTGGCACTGTAGCGATGATAAGGGTTAAAAGAAGACCCATTGTCAGTTTTAAAGAAAGTCAAGATGGTTTTATTTATTTTTTTAATTGGATAATATTTGAAGTATCTAACTTGCCAAGCAGATAAAATTTTTGTTAGAACTATGCTAAACAAATTCTAAGTTGTTTCGAAAAAGAAGTATTTACCGTTTCATGGTGCTTGAGTTACAAATGGCATTAATTATATCCAGGGGCGGCCCAATACATTTGGAGGCCTTAGGCGAATTTAGTGAATGAGGTCTTTTTTTAATAATAATTTTTTTTAATAAATATAAAATATTTTAAAAAAAATATGAAAATAGATAGTTATTAAGTATATTATTTCAACAAAAATACATGAATGGTAGGAAAAAGTAATTACGCTAAAGAAAGGCCCATAAAATTAATTAAATAACTGAGATAATGCTTGGCAGTACTGTTTACCCTGTCAAGCAAGAGCAGAATAGGAAAAGGTTATCCTACGGCACATCATGGTCTAAGGTCAAGGTAAAGGAAAGAATTTGTCCAGAAAAAAACATCTCTATAAGAGAAAGTACGGGCATTACGGAAAATTCACTCCATCTAATTAATAAAAGTCCCATCCCACCATCTCCCCTTCGAGCGAGTACCCAAGCAGCAACTGCAACATCATGGCACAGCAGCCATTCAATCTCCAACTTCCCTCCTTTTCTCTCTCTACCAACCAAGAGGGGAGAAGAAACCGAGAGGAGAAAATTAAAAGAATCTCCACCCTCCAAGAAGTCCATCTCCAATCCCCCTATCTTTCTAGACTTTCTTCTTGATGGCCCAGCTGGATCAGGAGTAATGTAAGGGAAGGAAAACCAAGACCAAAACCAAAAAAGAGAAGGGATGAAAGATACGAGTGCCCCTCTGCAGGCCAGGAAACTCTCTCCACATCCCTTCCACAAGGGGGAAGACTCGTAGCCATCCCGTTTTATATGGGGCCTTTGCTTCCTTTTAGTTATTGGCCCGGAGCCTTTGCTTCCTTGATCGTTGGCCCGAGGCTTTAGGCGACCGAGGCGGTCGCCTAACGCTCGGGCCAGCCTTGATCATATCCCACTTGATGTGATGCATGATAGTGTAAGTGATCACAACATTCTGCACTCTGCTATTTACACCAACAAGGTATAATGTAGACACACAGGTCACTAGAATCAAATATGAAAGCCATAAATTACACCCACCCAAATACTCGATAAGACAGCTGCTCTAACTGTAGTTCTTCTTTTTTTTTTGTTTCCCAAAGCAAACGACGGGGCAAGGAGACGTGTGATCTCGCTGGTCCTCGTAGATTCTTCGCATTTGCCTCGTACATTATGGGCTCGTTTGGTTCGCGGGAAGTATTTTCCCTCCTGGGAATCAGATTCCTAGGAAGAGGATACCTAGGAAAGTACTTTTGGCATGTTTGGTTAACCATGGGAAAGTGACAAATTTCCAAAGTGCTTATGTTTGGTTGACCATCCACTTTCCTAGGAAAGTTATGTATAATTCCTATTATGCCCTTAATAAAAATTAGGTCTTTAATGCCTCTTTAATGCTGAAGGGTCTTTTTGGGAAAAAATAAAAAAGGAGTGATTCCCACCTCATGGGAAAGTAACTTTCCCATGTTTCTCATGGGAAAGATTTTCCCATGAAATGTGGGAATCATATTCCCATGGGAATACAACTTTCCCATCTCTCTCCTTTGAAAACTCTAACCAAACAAGAGGCATTTCATTACTTTCCCGTTGACCACACTTTCCCCCCTCCTTTTCCTGCGAACCAAACGAGCCCTATGGGTGACTTCGGTGGGACTTTAAGTTGCTGCCATCCAACGCAAAAGCCATGCTCGATAGTTCCGATGATCATTTGATACGAGCCATCCGCTCGTCCGGACGCAGCAACGTTCGAGTTAAGTTCGCCACGCAACGCGTGCCTCGCGTCCACCCAACGCTCCCGTTCCAGCGGAGCACCAGATCCTCAGGAGCACCAGATCCTCCCGCCCAATGACGCTCGCCCCTTCCCCTATAAATACTCCCTGCCCTCCGATCGGAAGCTTTCGTCTCGCCTCGTCTCGTCTCATTTCTTCTACCAAGTAAGAGTTCTAAAGACTCCATCTGTTCTCCTCTTCCCCCAATCTCCTCCCCCCTTCCATTCTCTTCTCTCTTGTTTTTTTTTTTTTGAAATTTAAGCGAAGATATTTGAAATTCACGGTAGATTTTCTCGATTTTCTCCAATGTTTCCGTCCAATAACTCTGGAAGTTTTCAAATTTTTCTAGATCTGAACATTCTAATTAGGTAGGAAGCTGTGACAACTCCAAGTGTTGGCTCGCGAGGTTCAAGTATTTAGAATCTTGATCCCCCGGCCACAAGTTTTGAAGCAATTCGAATAATAAAGAGAGGACTGTTTCTGTATAAATTTTGCGATGGCTATGATTACGCCCATTATCTTTGAAATTTTTGTGGTTCGTGAGGTATCTTTGATTTCGCGAATGAATCACAAGATTCTTGAAAAAGTTTCAGAAGTCTGCTCCGTGTATTTACGGATATTTTCAATCCAAGAACCTTAGAATTTCTGTCCTTTTGTAGATTTGAGGAGTTTTGTTAGGCAGAGAGATCCGTGAAGCCTCTGGATGCTGGTTTTCGGGTTCAAATCTCTCCTTCTTTGGTTTCTTGTAATTTTTAGAAAGTTTTTATTAGTTTGGATGCAATGTTAGAAAGAGAAAAAGAGGATGGTTTGGTCTGCACATCTGCTGAAGTTCTATTGGAAGAAAAATTATCAAGAAATACTGGATGAATAGGATTTTCGAGGGATCATTATGATAAGGGTTTTTAGTGCATATGAATTTTGCACGTGTCACAGTTCTTGAGATTTGTTTGATTTAATGAATGAAGTGGGGGAGTTGCACAGCAGTGTATTTCAGACAACGTTTCAATAAAATAAACCAGCTCCACAATTTTTCTTGGATCGTCCTCCCTGTTGCCATAGTTCGCTCTATGCACTGCTATGATCAAATAATTAAGAGTTTCTGGTTACAGTTCTGTCTCGTTTCCTAATATATATTGGATCTTTCTTTCTTGATCTAGTCATGCAATCTTAATCTCATAATACAAATTTTGCACTTTTTTTTTGTTAACTAGGTAAGTGAAGCATTCCAACTGATCATCGGCAAAAGTTTGAAGAAATGGGATCACTCACAGATCCATACTCACTGAGATCTGTAGCTGGTTTGCCTGCACCCTTTCGTTCCACTTTTAGTTTCAGGTGGTACATGGCTCAATTATAAACTAATATCAGTATTAACATTTCCTTTTTTTTTCCCAAGAACATTGCATTTTATTGATTCATTCTGTAAGTTTTTATGGCACAATAGAGGGACAAATTTAATTAGCATAATTGCAACTGTGTTGTTTGGTTATATTAGAAGTCCGCCTGGTTACACTGAAGCTTTTCTAAAACTGGCTATATTTTGTATTGCTTTGTATACGGATTATATTTTCCCTCGTACCCAAAGAGATGGCCCAATTCCCTCTGCATAGAAGGTATGATCGATAACAGAATTGATTCTGTGTTTCTGAACTTAATTACACAACCTAGACCTTTCAAATTATTAAATGAATTATGAATCCAGTCCATAAAATTCCTCGGTGATAGACATTCCAGAGATTTTTTTTCAAGGATTTCCTGCCTGTGTAATCTTGGCACAATAACAAATTCCTAAAAAATATACATTTTGGGAATATCTCTAAAATCATGATCTGATATTGATTTTCCATCAATTCATCTACTTGACAAAGCCTAAAACCACTGTGTTATTACAATAATACAGTGCCTTGATGAGTGCAAGATGGATGCTGTCTTCATGAACTTCACTTATGCTCTCAAAATTTGACAAGATGCTTTTAGATGTAATGATGATTTATCTGTATGCAGGTATTTTAATTCCTTGCAAAGCGAATGCTATTCCGGTTGTTTCCTCTCAGATATAAACATGGTCATTTCAGCACCAACTGGAAGTGGTAAAACGGTGCTCTTCGAGCTGTGCATTTTGAGACTTCTCTCAAGGTTCCTTTCACAGGAGGGAAGGTTTAATCACATAAAAGGAAGCCTTAAAACAGTATGCTCCTAACCTACCAAGCATGTGTTTCTTTCTGTTTTCGGCGAGGCAATCTCCAAAAGGAACAAAGCAAGTCATTAAACTTGAGTCCTTTAATTTTGATAGAAAACATTACTTTGACCTTACTATCGGTTTCAACCAAGTATATCTAAGTCTTAAAGGCTAAAATTGATTTGATGATTCTCCTATATTTCAATAATAGCTATCTGAATTTTGATTACATCATATAGTGGGTGCTGTGACTAATTACCTGCCTGTTGATGCCTAACTCGAGATCAAACCATTTCCATTCAATTCCTTGTTCCAAATCATCTATAATATGTCCAGACTCCAGACATGGTGGAGATGCTGAAGGGACTGAACTGTGTCAATCCTTGTGGAGCGGGATTGATGAGTATAGACATGCATACCTGCACACAAATAGATATGATATGATGATATTCTAAGTCATTATTCAAAATGAACTGTATATACTGCAAGTCTTTTTTCCCTTTATTGACAAATATTAGATATCTGTTGGATAATCTTTGTTTCTTTATGACAAATGCAAAAAGATCTATATAGCTCCGTCGAAGGCTTTAGTGCAAGAAAAGCTCCGTGATTGGAATATGAAGCTTGGTTCATGGGGAATTAATTGCTTGGAGATGACTGGGGACAGAGAATTTTATGAGATAAAAAATATACAAGAGGCAGATATCATTCTTACCACTCCTGAGGTGAATGGAGAAAATTGCCTTTGATCTTTTTCCTAATATTATAAGGTAATTAATTTCATATTCAGTTGCTGCCTTCCTTTTGTTAACTGGCTGTTATTACAGAAATTTGATGCTGTCACCCGTCATGGCATAAGGGGTGGTGGCTTAAGTTTCTTTAGTGATATTGCACTCGTACTTATCGATGAAGTTCACCTGCTTAATGACCCTCGTGGAGCTACCTTAGAAGCAGTGATTAGCAGGATAAAAATGCTTTCTCGCATCTCAGAGATGAGCTCTAGTCCTTTGTCGAATGTTCGCTTCCTTGCAGTTTCAGCCACAATTCCAAATATACAGGACCTAGGTATGGTGTATTTTTCTGAAACTGATTTTTACACTATTATTTGCACTTAACCTAGATTTAGTAAGAGAAGTATCATATTTTTCTCTTTCATTGTTGACATTTCCAATCCTCCAGCGGAGTGGCTGTTTGTTCCGCCTGAAGGGATCAAAAGGTATTCCATAGTGAATCTAGCTGAGGCTATTAAGTTGTCCGATAGCTGTCTCATTCCTTCTAATATATGCACTACAGATTTGGAGAAGAGATGAGGCCAGTAAAGTTGATGACCAAGGTTTATGGTATCCTTCTTCTTCTTCTACCCCACCCGAGAATGCTAAATACAACTGATGCATAACATGCTTTATCTAAGATTGTAATCTTAGCCTAACTTAGGTCACTGAAAAAAATAAATGTCTAATACCTTAAATAATAATTTCCAGATTCCTCTTTCTGGGCCTCAAGTCAAATACAGTGCATATGATATGCAGTATATATGGTGATTTTTTTCCAATGCAGTATGCTTTTAAAATTGAATTTATTTTTATAAAGCAATAACATATGTCATGATGCCATATGTGAAACTATGAACAAGTCAACTTTAATTCAGCATGGTCTTGACTTTTTTTTGGCATGGGGCAGCATATTTTGATGTAGATTATGGAGGGGAAACCATCTCAGAGCAAAGATGTATGACAGTATGACCAATGTAACAAATGAAATTCTAGAGTTGCATTTGGTAGCATTCCATGCACAAGTTCATGGCTTAGGATTTATATGTTTGAGAGATTATTTAGCTGTTGTAATTATAATTTGCCTTTTATCTGATAAGCTAACTTGTCATGGAGTTTCTTTGACCGTCCGAGCCTCTACCTTTGCTGCATTAAATCTGACAATTTCATAATTATTTTTCTCTTGGTTATTTCAAAAACAATAATATTCTTATACGTTCTGTCGGCTATAGATGGGCTTTTTATCGCGTACCACTGATAACATGTTAGTTCCAATGATATTCATTTAACTAGGTTTTCAATTATATTCATTTAATTATTTGTTATGGAGCTAAGCACACCTTGTATTGTTTCTTCATAATACTATTAATCAGCATTATACGCATGAGGTTGCCCTTTTTAATATTTCTCACATCTTTTGCAGGTTATGCTCCAGCAAGAAATGACTTTTTGTTTGAAAAGGTAGCTTTTACTATTTACTTGCACTTTTCTCTCATTTCCCATGACTTATGCAAGAGAACAACATTCACTTATCCTCCCATAGAGAAGTTACTCTTAGATGAGTAGTTGGTTCCCCTCCTGCTGATGATTCTTCTTCTGTTTTATCATGTTATATATCATGCAGCGCCTTCAAAATTTTGTTTTTGGTAAGGACATAACACTTCTGACTTTAGATAGCCTGTCCTTTTTTTTTGTCTGAAAGTTTTTCTTCATATCCAACATTCAATCACTGGCTACAGATATCCTCATGCAACATTCAAAAGGAAAATCTGCGCTAGTCTTTTGTTCTACCAGAAAAGGAGCACAAGAAGCTGCACAGTGCCTCTCTCAGACTGCAATGAACCTCGGTTGCTCAAATCCATTTATAAAATCCAAACAACAACAAGAAAGACTAAAGGATGCTTCGTTATCTTGCAGTGATAAAAATATGCAATCATGCATTCTTTATGGTGGTATGAATTAAACTGTCCTGCTAAACAGTCTAATCTTGCCCATTAGAAACTCCTTTCATAATTCTTCCTTATCATCTAAGCTCCTTTCATTCGTCTTGTGCTGGCCAGCATCTAACTTAAAATGCTTTTTCATATTCTTAGAATGCCAGATATTATTGTTACTCAATTGGCCATGTGTTTATCTTCCAGTTGGTTATCATAATGGTGGGCTTTGCTTGAAGGATCGAAACCTGATCGAGGGTCTTTTTCTGAAGGGTGATCTCCAAATTCTTTGTACTACAAACACTCTTGCACAAGGGGTCAACTTACCTGCACACACAGTAGTAATCAAATCAACACAATATTTGTAAGTTCGATGCATGTTTAAGGTTGCTGTTCAACTTTTCATGCAAATCCATATAAATTGTAATTTTTTAATGTCTCCTTCTAAATTTTTATAAATCATAATAGTTGATGTCTCCTGTAATTTCACAGCAACAAAGAAAAGGGCCTCTACTTGGAATATGAAAGGTCTATGGTATTGCAGGTTGGCTATCTTTGCGTCCATCCCCCCATGTACTACTCATCTCTGACTCTTCTTGATGATACATTAATACTATATTTGTCTTGATTTCTCTTATTTTACTCTAAAAATGCTACCACTGGCACTAAAGCTGCATTTATTTTTAAAAAAATCTTCACAACATGATACTTAGGTCTGTATAGTAATAATTGTAGCATGTTTACTTGTGAAGATTACAACCTTGTTTGACAAGTTCTTTTTAACCATTATATGTAAGACCATCTGTTTTCTGACTTTCAATTACATAACTTATGACTACCTCTAATAACATGGCTTCATATTGGATACTTATGCATGCACATGTACACGATATTTTTTCTGTATATTTGTTTAAATACATATACCACCGGATCCATTGAAGGTTGTTTGATCTTAAGGTGGTTTTTATTTTTGAAATACATTTATGTTTATTATCTAAACATGTTTGACAGTTATCATCATATATGTAGACTGTTTAAGTTGCACCAACTTTATTCAGTGGCCCCACTTTTTTTATGAAATTTAAATGTTATGCCTGGGTATCCGCAGATGTGTGGCAGGGCAGGCCGTCCACCATTTGATGATACTGGAACAGTTGTCATCATGACAAGAAGAGAAACAGTTATTTCCACATGATACAAGTCTTTGTAATTTTGGCTCTCTCTGCTAATTCACAAGATTTTTAATATGAAAATAATTATGGACCTTTTTGCTATCAGAATTTCTGTGACATAGGCTGTCTAATGGTTTGTTATCTATGTAGGTTCACTTGTATGAGAATCTCTTAAATGGATGTGAAATGGTGGAGTCTCAGTAAGTTTCTTTACCTAGAAAGAAAATATATTTGCACTTCTTAGAATTCTTGATAACTTTAGTGCAATTTCAAAGATCATCCATACTACTTTGTTTTGAGTGTTATCATCACCTTAGGTTGCTTTCATGCGCAATAGAGCATCTGAATGCTGAGATTGTTCAGATGACAGTCTCTGATATAAGCATGGCAATTGAGTGGCTGAAGTGTTCATACTTGTATGTCCGGATAAAGAAGGTATGCCATCATTGTCATCTGATGTAATTATGGTGAACAGATGTCAGCCTAATTAGTTATCTGAATTCTGAATGCAAAATCAGAATCCTGAAAACTATGGAATTAAGAGAGGAATTCCTCATGAACGCCTAGAAAAACATTTACGAGGTACTGCTGACTAGTGATAGCTTTATTTTGGTTGCTATATGGTTAAATTTGATAGAGTTAATTGTTTTTTCTTTTTGACTGGCAGAAATATGCGTTCAAAAAATCAATGAGTTATCAGAATATGGAATGATTTGGACAGATGAAGATGGTTTCCTTCTAAAACCATTAGGTGTCTTATATTTCTCATCATACTCCGTGCAAGACTTCTAAATAAATTTTGAGTTGATTCCTACACTTCCCAAACAATAGTGTTAATTATTATTGATATAGCCAATAAAATGATAATATACACATGCTGTTTTGCACCTGTAAGTATGTATAACCTTTTCTTTGCATATCTTGATATTTATCCAATATTTTAAGAAGAGAAACATGTCTTTTGTCTCCTCCACATGATGATACCATCCTTTGCCACCTGGGCAAGGTGCAGGGGTTTGATTCCAGCGGAAGTTGGCCCTCCAAGGGTGGAGTGTGTTAGGGTAGAAAGGCAGGGATTAGCCCCTCCTAATCTTTAAAAAAGGACACAAATATATTAGAACAACACAACAATAATAATAGTGATGGACCATAAAGTTGGCATCAAAGGCTTGATGCTCATGGTTTTTATTGTTCCCTTAGCTCTTTGCTTCCATTTCTTGCAGCTGGAATCGCTCCTGCTTAGTTCTATGGTTATATATTTTCCATTTGGTAGTTCTAATGTGAATAGAGTGTTGAATGGGAATCTCACTAGAAGCTGCATGACAAGTCCTCCTAAGAAATATGTGTTATGAATCTGTACACCTTTTAGCAATGGCCAGACATACTTAAAATATCATGTGAGCTATAATGCTCAATTGCTCAAAAGTATTGCTGAAAGTGCATAACAAGAATCAAGTTATGCAGAAGATATAGCAAAAGTGATTCCATCATGACAAATTCAAATTGCCTAGGTTAGTTCTTTTATCAACTAGAGGGTGGGCCTTGGTGCACAGCAAGGTTGCTCTATTATAATCTGAGTGTCATGGGTTTGAAATATGGAAACAATCTCTTTGCATGTGGGAGTAAGGCTACATACATGTGACCCTCCTCAGACCCCATAGTGGTGGGAGCCTCATGCATTAGGATGTCTTTTTTTAGTTCTTTCTATCAACTAAACTCATCCATGAAGAAAAGACAGAGAACATAAGTGCATGGCTTTTACAACCATAAAATAAGTTTTATAGCATGGCAATATTTTTTTCTGAAACCCGGCTCCTCTTTCTGCAGAACCTGGAAGACTGATGACAAAATATTATTTGAAATTTGACACAATGAAACTTATGGTCAAAGCTCCTGGAAGTTCCAACTTGGAAGATGTCCTTCAAATCATTTGCCGCTCTGAGGAGCTTTCGTGTATGTGCATTTTAGTATTAAGCATGCCACTATTCTTCGGTAAGGAACAAATGTTAATAAAAACCTATGAAAAATAAAGGGATCCAGCTGAGACGCAATGAAAAGAAGCTTCTGAATGACATAAACTCTGATAAAGAAGGTCGACTTCACTTTCATGTCATTGGCGAGAATGGAAAAAGGAAAAAGCGTATGCAGACAAGAGAGGAAAAGATATTTGTACTAGCAAATGACTGCTTGACGGGTGATCCTTCAGTTCACGATTTGTCCCTAAACCAGGTTTCTTTTCTGATAATCAAAGAGATGTTTATATGCTACTTTAGTCTTTGCTCACTAGTTATCAACATTTCATGCAGGACATGAACTCAATATGCTCGAATGGGTGTAGGATTGCCAAATGCATGAAAGAGTGTTTTATGTACAGAAAGAGCTACAAGGGAGCTATAAATTCTATACTTCTTGCTAAATGTTTACACCAGAAACTATGGAATGATAGTCCTTACTTGCTGAAACAACTCCCTGGCATTGGAATGGTCACGGCAAAGGTTTTACATTTCTGGTTCCTTTTTCTTAATTATCATATTGCCTCCATTAGTTCATTGCAGCATTGCTTTTGTTCCTTGATTTGAATGAATTTTCGATGCTAGGCACTAAATTCAGCAGGAATTAATTCATTTGAAAGTATGATAGAAGCTGATCCCAGAAAAATAGAAATAATAACAGGTCGCAAATATCCATTTGGAAACCATATCAAAGAATCTCTACTATCGCTTCCTCCGAAGGTTGAGATACAGATAAAAGAGGTTGAGTGCAAAAGGCAAGGGAAATCAAAGTTGATAATAACATTAACTCGTGTGCCACACACAGTTGCATCCAGCAAACACCACTATGCTGATATGGTATGCTTTTAGGAGTTGAGCTTTCTTGTTGCACTTGCATCATAGTTGTTATGTTAATGAAATTTACAAAACTCTTTCTGTTCTTGCATTTGCGTCCTAAGACCTTTCTTCTATTTTTTCTTTCTCTAAATATTTCTTTGACCAGATATTAAAGGCAGATTTGTTTGTACAGATGGTTGGCTCGGAAGAAGATAATATGATTCTCTTTCATGAAAGAGTGAGGTAACACATTTTTCTATTTTTGTTGATGTAAGGTAACACTTTGTCTCTCTGTTCTAATCTCTCATGATTTCAACTTTTCTCGTTGTTCACCCCAGAGCTGAAGAATTTTCCAGGTATAATTTCTGCTATCTTCAGCAATTGTTTCTATCCATTTTCTGCTTCTGTTCCAAAATCAATTAGAAAATGCTTCTAAAAGCAGTTTTTTAAATGCACTGTTTGTATTACAGCAAATTTAGTATAAATTAGTTATATTACTTTTTTGCCTCGAATTCTTTATACTTGACCCACTTGCAAGTCGCAGCATCTGTTGACAATGCATCATGAACAATTACTTATTTGCCAACCTTCATTCTCTGGATACTATCAGCTATGGCACACTTTTCTGGTTATTTAAGCTATAGATTGTCTAACTAGGGTAAATAAGACAGTGAAACAAAGTAAAATTGTTAGAGTTCTCGATGCCTGCATGCCTAAAAATACCTTGAAGGGGCCATTTCTGGTCTTTCAATGGTAGCTCTTGGGAGAGAAATCTGGTTAAAGACATTAACTTTATGCATAATATGTTCTTCTCACCTGACTGCTGGAGTTCTCTGGAGTCGGTGACAGCCTGTCTTGGGTGAACTGCAAGTTCAAGGTATTGCCTGGTTGTTGTACTAGGGGAAGACAAATCCCAACCCCTTTGCTAGCTAGCTTTGGTTTCCATCTTTTCAATCTGTATCAGATCCCCTAGTAGTTTTTTGATAATCCCTTTTATGTTCCTTTAGCTTCTATTTTTCTCAGGCCACATCCAATAAGAGCAGTAAGTGTGCCTGTTCCATCCCTTTATGGCAAAATGGTTGCTTTAGGAGAGGCTGGGAAGGAGGGACCCCACTAAAGATGGTAGGTCTGTGCATGAAGAAGGTCTTAACCTTTTTTCCTTCCATTGCTTGGCTAGGTTCATGCAAGAAAGAGAAGGCATTCATGCAGGTCGTTCAACACCTAGGAACAGCATTTTATGCATAGAGAAATGATGTCAGTAGAGTGTGAGACTTGGTGCACCGGTAAGGTTATTCTGTTTTGACTTGGGTGTTATGTGTTCGAAATATGGAAACAGCCTCTCCGCACACAAGGGCCTCTCCGCACACAAGGGTAAGGCTACACACATCCGACGCTTCCTAGACCTTGCAATGGTAAGAGCCTTGTGCACCGGGATGTGCTTTTTTCTTAGAATTGATGTCAATAAAAATTGTCAGCTTTTCCATTCATATTCGAGGCAAAATTATCAAGATGCAATGGTCTCCCATCTGTATGCCTAAAGTCTCCACCTAATGATTTGAAGATCATCGCTACATGCAATGTGCATAACCATAATGGTGGCCGTATAAGTGAGCTATCTATCTCATAATTAGTTGTAACAGTTTTGGCAATAATCTAGTTATTGCATTTACCATGCAGTTAAATATTATAGCCATACTGTGATCTAGACATTTGGTATCATAAACTTATTAATCATCTCATAAGGGCATATGAAATATTACAATTAATGTGCTCAATCTCAATAAATCAAGAATAATGTCATGTTAGTTGTAAAATATTGGCTTTTCCAGGCACCAAGTCTACTAATCTGGTAAGGAGAAGACCACAGATAGGACAAGATAATAGAAGGCTTAGCACAGATGTGACTGGAAGTTTATTTTGTGGGCATTTAGTCCTCTGTCATGCTGTTGTCAACCATGGCTTAGCCTAGCACTCAAAGGGGGAAGCTCCAAGGTTATAAACCCTGAAAACCAGAATCAAACACACCATGGATATAATTTTATTGGATAAATTAGAAATTCTGAAGTTTTATGCCTCATGTTGTCTTTGGTATAGCTTCACTTTTTTTCTGATTCTGTGAAGAGCAAACCGACATGATTATACCAAATGAATCCATCATACTCAAGCTAACATAACTGTCAGGCTTTCTCTTTTTTTGTTGCAATACCCCTGAGTATAGGGTCCTACACACCGCATTTTACTCAAATGGATTACATTTTCACAAAATTGTAGCATATAGTCAAGGAACAGTGAGCATCATCTTGGTTTCAAACTAAAATGCACGTAATATGTCAGCTGTGACGGTCACTAATTCATATAGTTGAACAATTTCCATGATCATTAGATAGCAACCTCTTTGTTTTATTATCACTGGGACCTGAAATCTTTTTCTTCATGCATATAACTGCAGGTGATGTTATATAAATTAATTTGTCTAGTTTTACTGAAATGATGTTAGTTTTGATTACTGATATAAAAGCAGAAATTGAAATTTTTTATAATTTTCCAAGGCGAGTTTCTCTTTCCTTTCTCCATCCCAACCATCATTCTTTCTCTCAATAGAAGCATCTTTTATCCGAAGGTTTTTTTTTTCTTTTGTGACTGATGAGACAGTCAGCTTGCAGCCCCTATGTTGCTACGCTTCTCGTGTCGTGCCCTCAAAATGCGCGGGTAACTGTAAAGGCTGATCTTATTTTTGAAGAATATGGTAAGATAAGTTTGGAATAGAATGCTATATTTATGATAGACATCTACTTAAATAGAAGACTGATTCATTCGACTTGCTCTTTGGTTGTACCTTGAAGTCGGTCTCAATGTCCATGAAAAGTTTGTAATTACCAGGGAATCCAGTTTTACTAAGACACATGAGCATGGAAGTAAAGCAACGACAATTTCTTATTCCCTCCCCAAAGATATTTATGTCATAGAAGATGATGACAAGAACGGACCTCAAGCCACAGCCGGGGATACTCAGTTTTTAAGCAACTCAGACAGGGTCCAGTCTTCAGTGTAATTGGTTTTTCCATCTCAATTTGTGATAGGTTGCTTACCTGTAGTTTAGAAAATGCAGGCCTGTTAGGAATCTGTTTTTCTTATAATCACTTCCAACCTCCTTTTTGTTATGTTGATATATTTGGTACCAATGCACGGCAGACCCAGCTTTGATCTCCTACAGGAAGAAACTGATGAAGGTATGTGTACAAGTCCCTCTAAGCCTCGGTAGACCATTGAATATTGTTTTGGATTTCTAATATTTCGTCTGGGTGAACCTGAGATAATAATTGTTTCTCATCATGTTTATCTTTCCCATTTCCTTTGGCACGACTTCACCACTTGTTTTTATCTGTGCAAGAGTTGTTCGCTCCTAAACCCGGAGAAATTGAGAACAAAATCCAGAGCGAGGACATGATATTCGACCACATTCGCAAGAAGTCTAAAAATTTTCCAACTCTTTTGACGTCAGAGGCAATGGATTCTTCGCACCAGCCACTGATCCTGACAAGAAAAGGGACTCCTCAAGCAAACCATTTCGAGCAGAATGTGATTCTGATAGATTCTGAACCTGCCGATGCCTCTCCAAAGCTCACTAAAGAAATTAACTTTTCACTCGAGACAAAGGGAAGCTGCAAGAAAATCACCGGAAGCTCAAGCAACATTTCGGTCAGAGAGTTTTCCAGCAAATTTACAGGTGACTCGAATGGGGGATCGCTCACCTACGGTGACCTGCTGGAGGGTGTCGAAACGGCGGGCTGCAAGAGTGCCTCCCCTATAGAACTAGATCCAGTTCATAATAGGCCAGATGTCCAGCAGCACCGTTCGTTTGAACCACCAGGTGATCGGAGGGAAGTGTCTTTCCTTGGGTTCAAGAGTGTCTTCTCATTTCTGTGATTGATGACTGGATAGATCTGCTGCTTATTAGAAAGCAACTTTCTACCAGATAATGGCATTCCTCACAGGCTCTCTTCTTCTTCCTCCTGTGTGGAATGGTAAAAACACGCCCAAATTCAGTTACTCATTTTGCACTTTGAGGGAGCCGATGTAAATTCTACCGGAAAGGCTGTAGAAGCTTACAGGCATCTGCATTCATACCGTCGAAGGTATAGTCTTTTGACTTCTTTACAGATTCACGCACTCATATTAAGGTCTCTAAGTTGACCGCACGGAGGCGGCAAAATGGTTGGAAATTGCTACTAATAACCTTCCAACGTACGTTTAATCCTTCAGCGTCTCTGTAGCTAGGGCCTGGGCCAGGTTTCCCCATGCTTTTAAGATTAGAAGCAAACGATTTTAAGACGGTAGCCTAGCTTCAATCTGGAATGATTCTTGATATAGGTAATTACACTTCATGGCAACGGTACACCTGTAGATATCATGATGGATGACCTTATACCATGATGGATGATCTAATCCTGTGTGGGATAAGCGATGGGTTGCAATGGATCTTTCACAGGTGAAACTCCAAGGAGAATTGCCTCAATTCTCATACCGGTCCGCCTATCAAACAAGCATGTCATGCCTTTCCCAGCGCACTCTCCTTTCCAAAGTACCATAACCGCAATAGCCGAGTGGTTCCTAACCGTGAGCGGTCAATTATGAAAATGCAATCTCAGTTGTACTTATAGCCCACCGAACAAGAGATGCTAATTTGCCACCAAGGTAGTAGCCTGGTGGTAAGGGGGCGATAATTCCGCCCAAGTTGCCCGGGTTCGAAACGCGCGGGCGTCGATTAAATTAGGGGACCGGATGCCCCACGCCCGGCTGGCTTGTTGGCGGTTATGCTTTCCTTCCACTTGTACCAAGGTGGCGCTGGGGTGACGTACCCACACGTGAGGCGGTGAACCCAGTGGGGTGAGCCCACGGGTCGGGGAAGGCACGCGAAACCTGCGACCTGTATCGAACATTCCCTAGTGGAAGGGGGGCCCAGTAATGGGGCTGCTACGCGGGTGGGCTGGTCCCTCCCCCTCCCCTCCTATTTTTTACCAAAAAAAAAACAAGAGATGCTAATTTCCATGTTAAATCGTCACCATACACGATTCATCTTCTCTATGTTGGATATACCACAAGATTTTTCACAAGAATTTGTTGGAAAATCATAAGAAAAAGCAAGAGAACCCCTCCCAACGATACCCTTTTACCACCAAGCTTTTTATCTAGAATGGGTAACTCTAATATAATTAAGGTTCTTCTCAATAGCACCCTGATATCAGAACAACCAACAATGTGATTAACCAGACTCCAAACAAGTTCCACTTAGTAAAACCTGGTTTTTGCATGAAGGTGACGCAGCGGGAATGACATGAGAATTCCTTTAGAGCAGACGAATCTCAAGGGGAAAAACCTGAAAGACTCAATTAGGACAGACTGGTACATCATTACCTTTAAACCAAGAGCATAAAACTTTGAGGAATTCAACACATGCACGAGCATAGACTCATGATGCCACAACACAATGTTATCTCATCAAACAGTTCATGCAACAGTTCCAGCAATTGACCACCTAGAGGACATAAAACTGGAAATAATTCTGTTTCCTGTTTTTTTGTTCATAATGAACCGCAACACATCTTAACATCTCAGTCTTCCTAACTCTTAATAATGTAGATTAATTCATGAACCTGATAGTACTCCAACTCTAAAATGAAGTTTGCAATCTCGATACCGAACCTAACCTTGTACTGATAGTATGTTAAAACAATGTCTATATACCCGGTATGAGGCTAAGTTCAATGTGCCTACACTAAATACACCTTCAGCACCGAGTATCGGTTTAATAGCACCAAGTATCGGTTTAATATTGGTATGCGTAGTATCCACCAATACAGCAAACCTTCTCCCTTCTCCGAAATAACTTCCGCTCCTTGATGGGATTAAAAAATATGCGCCTTGAAACCATAATATCTAATTATTGTAGCAGGTTCATTCCAAATAACTGCTTATCTTCATAGCGGCATTTTCTTATTCTTTTTTCTCATCCTTCTTATCTTTTTCCTCTCTTTTTTTGCCTTTGCCTTCCCTTGGCCATGCCACTGTTAGAGTGTTAGTGGGGTGGCTGGCAGAGTTGGATATAACTAGACATTGAATCTCTTTGCTTTTTTGCCCCCAACTGTCACAGCATACATTAAGTAAATAAATAAATGAAATGATCTATGCATAGTACATGTATAAGCTACATTTAGTAGCACAGGCAATTAAGCTTGTTGTAGGATGCCAGGCCAAATGGATCAGTTTGGATTTCAAGTTGCAAGGGATCTCATCACTAGCATCAGAACCTGTATTGTCATGTCCTGTCATGGCAGTTAAAAAAAGTTATTCAAAGCAGCCCAAGGAAATGGAAAATATTAGTAGAGTATCTAAAACCTCTTCGGTTGAGTCCACAGGCAAAGCTGCCTAGCAATCCTGCAGTTCTTGTGGCAGTTCGACAATGTGATACCCTGATATGATGTGAATGTTACTGTTAGTAAGTCAACTTTTTTATGGTTCTGCACACCATCTCACATTAGCTAAACCATATCAATGTATCTGATAGATAAGGTGGCTCATGCCCTTTTTGACAGTTTCGAATATATGCAAGTGGACCAACACCGATGATCCTTGTGTATCAATTTCTACATGCCCACACACAATATTGCACTACCTAGCAGGATTGATATTTGAGATTAAAAATCTCACAATACAAAGTGAGAGCATAACCTACTTAGCAATACAAGTGAAGAGTAATGAATTTGTTGCTGGAAAATTGCTTCATCATTTTGGTACCATTTGGGAAGGTGCTCCATAACTTTTTCTGATTAGAAAGATACATATGCTACTTGCAAATTAGTGCCCTTTTTTCCATCTAGTTGCTGTTTAACAATCAAGGTAGGTAAATGACAGAAAGCATACTAACCACTCTAGTTCCTTCAAATATTTAGTTTAGATGGACAATTTATTAATCTGCATGCATCTGCATTTACCTCGGATGCCTGTTGAAAAATTAGAATGCATGTGCAAATTGTGAGTTTCAGTTGTCTTTTACCAAACATGGAGGAAGACATGACAAAGAGTAGTAACAACACTAGGTATAAAAGGCCAACAGGACTTTGGTTCAGTGGTACTCCTTTCCTTCATCCATGCACTGGAGATAGGTTTTAGGTTTGATCTTGGATGGTCCCTCGCATTGCATTGACATTCATCTTCAAATAATACTAACCATCAATTTGCAAAGAAGTCTGTTTAGCAAACAATGTGGGGAACATGTGCAAGTGTATATCATAATTACAACTCTAGTCAACTCAACTAAGCCTTAATCCCAAACAAGTTCAGGTCGGCTACATGAATCCTTTTTCCTCTATTCAGCTCTATTTAGGGCCATACTTTCCGTCATTCCATACTATTTTATCCCATATGATTTTCGTTTTAACTCTACCTCTCTTTTACTCTACATATATGAAATCACTCCTTATTGGTGCATCTCCTAGCCAATGTTGTACATGTCCAAACCATCTAAGTCCTCTCAACTTGTCCTCAATTGGAACTATCTCTATCTTTTTATGAATGACTTCATTTCTTGCTCTATCTTTTTTTTTATTACCATACATCCATCTCAACATTCTCATTTTGGCCACACACATTCTATGCACATATTATTTTTTAACTGTCCAACATTCTATACCGTAAAACTTTTCCAACTAATTGTATAGTTGTCCTATAAAACTTTTCCAACTTGCCAAGTATCCTATGCTTACAGTATATCCTAGTTGCACTTCTCCATTTGAATCATCCTATTTTAATCCTATGGATAATATCCTCTTCAATCTCCCAGTCCTTATGGATAATTGATCCTAAATCTTGAAAATAATCACTCTTAGGAACTTCATGATCCTCAATTTTCACTAATACTATATTTCATGTATTCTATCTTGGTCCTACTTAACCGAAATCTTTACATTCTAATGCACTCCTTCATAATTCCAACTTATAATTAACTCCAATCATAGTTCCATCTACTAAAACTTATATTATCCGCAATAGCATGCATTAAAGAATACCGTTCTAAATATGCCTAATAAGCTCATCTATAACTAGTGCAAAAAAAAGGGGATTTAGAGTAGATCCTTGGTGTAAATCTATTGTGATTGGAAACTGACAAGTACTACGTTCGATAGTTCTTACACTAATAATTGTTCCATTGTACATGTCTTTAATCACATCAATATAACTAAGAAAATTCATTTCTTCTCTAAAACCCACCACAAGACTTCTCTTGGACTCTATCATATGCTCTCTAAATCAAATAAAAAAATATATGAAGATCTTGTCTCTTTTCTCTGTATTTCTCCATTAACCTCTGAATGAGAAAAATAGCATCCATAGTCGATCTTCCTAGCATGAAACCAAATTGAATCACACCTATGTGCTCAATTACCCTCTCCTAAAGTTTCATAGTATGGCTGATGAGTTATATCAAACTTTTCCACTTGAAGAGAGGGTCACTCCTCTTCTCCTTTCTTTGGCATTGCTTACTCTTCATTTTTTTCTACTCTTTGTTTTTTTATATATCTTTTTATTAGTATTAAACGGACATAGTAAAGAAGACCAACTTGTACTATAATTTAACAAGTTCTAGTATTTGGGGATGCATTATCTAAGATTTGGATCCATAATCTCTTATTGCTAGACCAAGAGGTATGATCATGGAATACGTCCCAGTTCCCAAGTTCTTCTTAGCTAACTCTTCAAGTTTAATAATTTTACTATACTTAAGATTTTTATAAGAAAATATGATAAAAATCTTAAGTCCATGGGCATGTCAGAGTGGTTATTGGGCATGACTGAAAATCATAATTACACTATAACATTTTAAACAGCAGATTTCCAATTTCCATCAGTTCTTGATATTTTCATAAATCATAGCCTGATTTAACGCACCTGTTTGGGTTTCTGCTAGCTTCCAATGTAATTCCATCATCTTGCCCACCATCATGAGAGAAAACTTTGAAAATATTGCTGATATCAATATAAAAGTGGAAGAGAAAAACATGAGTGCAACAATCAAGGCAAAATGCAACCAAAAATAGGATGATGCTGCCATTATGATTGTATTTATATTCAAAGAGAAACCTGTAAGATCCACTTGCGAAGTGATGTCCATCCCTGCTAATGCAGCACTCAAACTTGTCGAAAATAGCATCATGATTATATAACACAGATAGCTGGAGAAGCCATAAAGTACATTGTCAATCACAAGCACGTTTCTGCTTGAGCAGGGCACTGAAACCACAAAGAGCAACTGGACTAGATAACCCAAGCTTCTATTACCTGAGTAATGACAATGGAAGCCCAGGGGCACATAAGAAAAAGAAGATACTTCACAGAGGAAACCTATGGACTTTAGCTAATCAAAGTGCAACGAATGCATGATATATCCTCTCTTCCTCAGAAAAGTAAAACTGCCGCAACAAGTTTGTGCCTGCTCAATTACCACTGTGGATTCTCCAGATCCTCGTAAGCACTAAATGCGACAAACTAACTACAAATGCCAGTTTTTTGATCTCTGGAAATGGAGAGCATAATTAAGAGCAACAAGAACATGTCTTCCAAGAAAAGTGCTCATTGTCTATGAATGGGATGTTTCCTAGTTCAGAAATAACAAGATGATCAGAAGCAGGCATTTTCAGAGGTACATACCAAAACAACCCTCTGAGCTCTGTGTAGCCCAAAAGGGATACTAGATTTTTTTTACGAGTTATCAGGACCGGGATCAGCATCATCTGATGGTATTCTAGAGACAGTAAAATTTGGATGAGGGTGAAGACAGATCTTAGCTACAGGAGCTACAAAACGAACTAAACAGATTTAGAACGAGCTAAGATATTTTAAATTCTTTAGACATCAGCTGCAGTGAATGCAGGTCTCAGGTTTCTCAAAGAGGTCAAGTGTCCCAAAGTGTCCACAACTCCTAACAGTACAATATACAGTAAGGGGACACTTCCACATAACAATAGTTAAAAAAATAATTAAATGTCCAGCTGTGTAAAAATATGACATTTACTAAATTAAGTTGCTCTCCTCAAGCTGTCTTCATAGTCTCACTCTCATTTGGCCTCCCACTACTCAAGTCCTTTTCAAGCACTAGGTTGATCGTGTCCATGCATGTACTATGTGCATGTCCATCTACCAGTAGCTAATGATCCAACTTGATAGCCTGGATCTCTAAACATCACGAACCTACATGCATTGCCACATATCACAAGGTAAATTTGCAGTTCTTAGTTCACTGCCATTAAAGCATTCTCTTGAGATTTCAGTATTCCCTTGAATCCAACCAACCCCAATATACAACAAATACAAGACGTTTCTGGTGTTAGTGGCAAAACACTATGGCTATGAAGCTCATGCATCTGCACTCATGCAAATTCAGGATCTAGTTCCTCTTCTCATATGAAAGACCCACATTTTCTAGAAAGTGGATTTACAAGATAAAAATTCAATTCAGATGGTTAGATTGCATGTTACAACTTGATTACTGACTCGCAACTTCAACAGAAACACAACGTTGATAATAAATCACAGTTCGTTCTGGTTGTGAAGGTAAGTGTGGTGTAGCCAAAAATTGTCATTAGGCAGTGGTTTCACAATAGCTTCATGTGAAGGATGCCTTTCATCATAAGGATCCCCTAAGAAAGGTACTTTTGTAGCGACCTTGCTTCTCATTCACCTTGGTGTCTGTCATCCTTTCTGTGTTTGCTCTAATATCAAACATAAATAATATTTTTGATCTCAAATGCAAAAAGGTTGATATATGTAATATGAAGGAATTGATCCAAGAGAATGATATATTCCTTCTCCTACTTGCGAAATGTTTCTTAATTAAACAGGAGAAAGCAATCAAATTTAAGTCACCATGTTTTACTCTAAATGATACTTTTTCTATAAGAAGCAAGCCATTCATTGAAAATCAAATAAAGAGTTAACACAGAGAGAGTTTAAGCACCGAATTCCTTCACAAAATGATCAAGTATCCGCATCAACATCTAAACAACAACTTACAAACTCTCACCAAGGTGGCACATCTTGCATCAGTAATGAAAAATTTACAATAGATTGCAATCAAGGTCATGTCCTTATACACAAATACACATGCGTGCATGCTAGCTTATAAACACATGCATGAGCAAGCATGCACGAGCATGCATGCAGGTACATACACAAACAAACAGACATATTTTTCAAAAGGTAGGGCACCTTGACCATACAAGCCGCGAAGAAGAAATTGAAGTGCCTTGGGGCGAAGATACTCATTTATCTTAAAAATTGCAATAGGAGAGCTTTCCATGTGCAAGTCCCACAACTGCATATAGTAGAAAAGATAACCAAGTTAATAGGAACATTTTAGTTTACAATTTCATTGATGACATATATTTATGCACTAACAATTATAATAAAAAGAGCATCCAAGTGTATAAGGCTCCCGCCACTGCAGGATCTAAGGAGGGTAAAATGTACGCAGTCTACCCCCGTGTGCAAAGAGGCTGTTTCCATATTTGGAACCAATAACATCTAGGTCACAATGAAGCAACCTTGCTATTGCGCCAAGGCCTGCCCTCCACTAGCAATTATATTAAACCACCAAATTAAAGCAAGATATCAGCGGTAATAACACACATCTTGGCATGCATGTGTAAAAAAAAAATTGGGTTGGGGGTAAGACCAAACTAATGTAAAAAGCATATACAAAGCACAAGATATCAAAGTTAGAATAATTTCAAAAGGAAACAAATGAAATCCATAGTGCATGGGATTTTTGGTGAGAAATTATCATGTAAAATAATGTTAATATGTTGCTGGGACAAAGAAAAAAAAGGGTGGTAGGTGGGTCGGGTGGAGGGCGGATAGTTATTCTAAAAGCTCATATCCTAATGGCGTTCTATGAAAACTTAATGTCATTTAAATAGCCATGAACCTTGAAACTAATTCTCATGTGTTTGTGGTGTCTTCTTGGTCATCAAGAAATGAAATGCATAGTTCAAGTTATTCATAGAGTTCTAGTTATTATTGGTAGCATGTGTCATAAAAATTAATTCCAGAAGTAGTACGAGAGAAGGGTAATGACCATAGAAAAGGCTTCTACTAAGGTTAATTTGACTCAAGGAGGTGCAAAACAGAAAGCTTAATAATAGATTTCGAACAAACAAGAATCATATTACATGATAGTGTCATGTCCAAGGTATACAATCTGGACTTGGAACCGCATCGGTACGTTACCGACTTAGTGTTATATGGTCAGCATGGTATTATATACCCCTGTATTAAGACAAACTCCCAACTTTTTTTCTCTCCCAACCATGGTACCACGTAGGACCGGGTGGTATGGATTGGTACCAGTAAGTGGTGATTCCTCTTGATTCGAACATATACGATTCGGTTCGACAGTTCGACTCATATACTAAACTGAACCTCGAGTACTAGTACCTTATCGGTGCAGGATAGTACAAGTCAGTATAGCAGACCCTGGGCATGTCTGCATGCAAGTTGTTACAACTTCCTACATAAGTTTCCACGATTGAGCCTTGGCTAGATTTTCATGCATGGTTGTTACAGAGTTGGTCTTTGTAAACATTGCATATCTTGAACAAGATTATCTAATATTATGTAAAGAAGCAAGAGAGTCTCAAGAAAAAATTTCAAAGCATATAGGAGCAACTACACAGTTAATAAATAATGTGATTCTTTTGATTAAAAAAAATGGAGTGAATTAAAACTAATGTTTAGTATTTAGATTACAACAAATACATACAAGGAAAGCGGATACATAGAAATTGATAGGAATTACAAGAAATTTTTAAGAATTTTATATATCATGCAAGCCAAAAAAAATATGAATAGAAGAAGATGTCATTCGTTTGATGAGAAATAAAAAGAAATATTGAAAATCCGCATGGCTGAAGCTGAAACAACTAGTATTAAAGTAACAAAAAGAAAAGCAAGGACTGAAGTGGAGAGTTAGAGTCGAAAAGAGGATTCCTATTTTTCTTTTGCATTTATATTTTTTTCTATTGATGTTCGGTATGATCAATCGCATACTTAAGCTATCATGTAAGCCCTTTTCTTAGTCCTTATTCATATTTTCGAGCCATATAATTATCTTTCTTGTATTTTCTTATAATAAATGTCATTTTCTCTATTAGCTTTTTCTTGCAATTATTTCTGTACTAGAATGTGACATGCACGCATAATTTTATTTTTTAATTATATATAATAAATTAAAAAAAATGCTAAAATGACTCGAATCTTTATTTTTTTAATTTTAATATAAATAAATAAATGCTAGAAGAGGGGCTTGAATCTTTGATCTTTTGGTTGGAGAGTAAAATTGGGGCTAGGGGGAGAGAAAATGCACAAGAGGGGAAAAAGAACTATTGGAAAATATGGACGGCCAAACAAGCCCCACACACAGACATATCGCAGGAGTTGACATTATATAGTAGAATAAATTGAATACATACTATTTCTCGTTTGTTTCATTTTTTAAAAACAGTTTGTTTGATATTCTTTTTTTTCATTATTAATCATGTATCTGCATGTGAAGCACTTTATTCCTTGTATGCTTTGAATTATTTGCTTGAAACTCCCTTGAATCTTAGTTATGATATTGAACAAACTTAAAAACAATAATTGATTTCCTATTGTCCTCCAAAAATGCTGTAGAACTTTCACTTTTAACAATTTGTGTAACTAAGCATCATTTAAGATTAAGACATGTGCATCATCGCCACAATGGAAGACAAGCACTCAATTCTCTTAGGGATACTCAATTTCAGTATTTTGAGAATTTTGGATGACGAGAACATAGTGCTATTACAAATAAAACATATCTCGAGATGAGAGTCCTACATATTACAATAATTCATGTTATACTATGATTTCAATCAATCAGGATGGATCTTTGCCATCCAAGTCCATCCATCAATCTGCCTATACAGTACACTATCCCATTAATCATCCAACCAAAATGTTTACTTTGGACAGCAATGGTCATTATCATGTTTGGCTGTACTACCCCAAACAGCCTGGTTTGAGATGCACCAAACTGAGGAGGAACCAAAACGATTCATTTTGAGAGCTCGGAGAAAGGCCAACCCCCCCCCCCCCCAACCCACCAGTACAATTATAACCCCCCCTCTTTCTCTCACTCTCCGCTAGGGTTAGAATTATGGTTTCCCTCGGCTCTCCCCCTTCCTCCCTCCTCCCTCCCTCTCCCTCTCTCGCTCCGCTAGGGTTAGGTTTAGGGTTTAACCCTCGACCCACCCCTTCCTCCTCCTCTCTTCCTCTCTTCTTTTCTCCCCCCTCCCTCCCTCTCCCTGTTCTCAATATGTCCTAGAATGGCACAGTACAGACTCATACCGTATCGAACCAGTCGTCGACTGGTCCAACCTCTGGTACTGGTTCGGCGAACCTTGGACTCATTACAATCAGTGGTCATGGCATAATCTAAATAATGTAAGGTTTCAAGAATTCAGGTATAGAATATCTCTCTTGTAGATCAACCTCTAGAATGCAGATCTAGCAGCGAAAAACATAATTCTGCCTCAAAAAAAGTACATAACTAGTATAAAAAAGGAAAGAAGAAGAAGAAATAAGATTGAAAAGAAGAAAGGACAAAAAAAGAAAAGAAAAGAGTTAAATTGTTAGATGAGCTTCCGTGAAAAAGGACGATCACCAAAAAGCTCGAAAGTCCCCTCCTCAAATAGCGAACACAAAGTCCACTAGCCCAACTCCAATCGAAAGTAGAAAAAGAATAATTACAAATTTGGGGGCAAAGAGAAAAGCTTCTTAATGTTTCATTAATATATTTTGGAACAAAAAAAATCTAAGTGACAAGATTCACAAGACAAATATATACAAGAGGTTCTTATACTAAGGGTGTGTTTGGTTTGTGACCGAAATTGGAATTGAAATCAGAATTAAAATGGATTGGAATGAAAATCAGAATGGCTATATTCTCCGACGTGTTTGATTTGTAACTGGAATCAAAATCAAAATCGGAATGGAATTTGAATATTAGGAGAAAGGCGAGATTGGGTTTTGGGTAATTGGGGCATTCTCATGCCCCCCAAAATTGAAATGGAAATGAGACTCTCCCTAACCAAACGGCTAGAATGGGAGTCACTCATTCCCATTCCAGAGCCCAACTCCCTCCAACCAAACATGCCCTAAACTCTAGCACATACAAGATTGCACACAGACACAAATTTATAGTAGTATATGGAAATGCAAAGAGCTATCATGAAGTGTCTAGGAAAATAAAAGGATGAATCTAGAAAGATGAAAGGACATTGGCTTATGATAAATTATGGTGGGAAATCTTATGGCTCAAATTACAAAGTGGATTGTATCGAAAGGAAGTGGGCTGATGTATATATAAGTGATTAACACATGTGCAAGCTCCCAAAATGATAACAAACCCTTACAAAATTAGCACCCACTACATAAAACATAAGATGATGAAAAATAAACTAAAAATATAATATGACCCCAAAAAATGAACTTCATAAATTTAATAAGTTCATTATTTCTTTGTTCATACTAGGGCATCCCCCTTTTAGTCGTTGGATGACCAAAAAGCCCCATAATGGTAGAGGCAGTCACATGTACACAAGTTGGGCTAGGCACATGGCATAATAACATGCTAGATGGCTCATTAGAGATGCATGTTCTAAATTAAATAGACAAATTATTTAGGATACTAGACATTGTTCTCATGACCAAGAATGAAAGGCTAGAGAACCTTTAGATTCATGTAGTCCCGACTTAAAATATGTCTTCCATCTTTTGCAAACTTTATATCAGAAATTGAAGCAATTATCTCGGTGAAGAAGGATCTAGATCCACGAGCTTCATGATCTAGTAATCTGAAGTAGCAATTTCAAGTTAGCAAACTTAGCATGAAATAGATACCACCTGCAACACAAAAATGATTGGAACACTGTCAAAATATATGATGTATAGGCGCGAAAGACTCACATTTTTGCATTCTGGTCACATAGTGCCGATTGACGCATGTCAACCAATCGGATAAAACCTCTTGAACTGCTGTAAGCTAAGAGATTACAGTAATCTGGATGAAACTCGGCAGATGTTATGACCTCTGGTTGAATATGTAATTTGTTCATCACAAGACAGTTAGTAAGGCCAGGCTTCAGAGATAGAGATTTAAAATAAGAAATGTGCTCTGATGAACAAAAATGAGTACTAATTTGCGTTAGTCTGCTATGAGAAGAAAGAGATTAGAGAAGGATGGGATCGGCTAATACTTGCAGTTTGCTGGAGTCTTTGGAAAGAAGGGAACCATCAAATTTTTCTGAAAGAAGGCATGCAATTATGAAGCACACTTCAGAAGATTATCTACCAGATTTCTGATTGGGAGATTATGTGTGGGAGTCATAATGCTGCAAGTTGTGAGAGAATGAGGAGTAAAGCTCTCTTCTCCTTTAGCATTGTAATTGCGTGGGATCTTTTACTTACTATCCATTAGGGTAGTAGCACTTCCTGTATTATTTCTTTCTTATTAGCAACAAGTTAAGGCATAGGCCCACCTTCCCCTCAAAAAAGGGGAAAAAATGATGAAGTCATGACTGCATGAGCAGAAAATGGAATAGTAAGGTTACTATACAAGGAGATGACTAGATGAGTCTGTCAAAATTATGCTGTAGAAAATGAGACCTTCTCCAAGCCTTGGTCAGTCTCCACCTCCCCCCCCCCCAACCCAACAAAAAAAAAAAACCCGGCGCTTCCCCCAACAAATGGCAAAAAAGTATCATATTCTTGAGATCTGGACAGGAACTCTCTTACCGACAAAGCAAAGCAGTTTCCTTGGATAATCATCAGGTCTACGATGTGTAAAGCGAAGGACTTTTCTCCAAATAACCTCGATCTTGCATTAGGTATTGGCAAGTCAAACATGCACGAGCAGATCATTAAGTTTGACCATTCCTTCCTTCTTTAGACAATCCATTATTGACGTTCCACTACAACTATGATAGTTTGGTTGACTTGAACAATGGATCTCTCTCTCTCTCTCTCTCTCTCTGGCCTCTAATTCCCAACTAGTTGATTTTATCAGTATCATGACCTTCTTCCAGCTGAGGTTGTCTAAATTCCTTGGGGCTCACTCCACAACTAAACCCTGATCTTGAGCCAATATCCCTTCATTCCATGGTAACATTAAGACCAGGCAAGTTGCTATTTCCAATGCCATGTCCCTTTCATGGATCAGCCCCCTTTTTTCTTGGTGGTAAAAAAAGGGGAAGGGGGGAGGAAGGGACAAGCCCACCCCCGCGTAGCAGCCCCCACTGGGCCCCCACTCCGCCAGGAGAATGTTCGATGTGGGCAGAAATGACCGTGTTGGGCACCCCGGCCGGTTTTACTCATACCCTTCCCACCCGTGGTCTGGCTCGGTTACCCCTCTGGGCTCCGATTCGAACCCCGTGTGAGTACGTCACATCCGACACCACCAAGGCTACCAGAAGACCAATAAGCCCTCCCAACCACGTGTCCGAGCAGGGAGCATCCGATCTCCATAATTTAATCGACGCCCGCGCGTTTTGAACTCGGAACCACGGGATTGGAAGTAAGGCCCAGTTCCACTGAGCTACCACCTCAGTGGCAAGGCTAGAGCAAAAGGAACTAGGGTTGCAAAACCTACCTTCAGAAAAAAGCAATCTATTCATGAGTCCAAGACTTCTTTTTCCCTCAGAAAATGAGAATAATCAAACAGAAGAACAAAAAAAAAAAGAATGGCATTAATACCTAGCTTTTATTGTTTAATAGCAAACTTACAATATGAGAATGTTTTGACTTTCGAAGGCTTGCTACCCTATCATCCAGAGACTTAAGTGGAATTATAAAGATGTAGACTTAGTGTCAAATTTAGATCTCTCCCCAGATTTCCTAACATGACAGAAAAAAGCAATATGACAAGAAACCCTGCAATTAATTGCCACAACAGAAGATGTTAGCAAATGATTGCTGCAAGGAAGATGACCTCAACAAACTCATCACTCATTAAGGCACTAAACTATTGATGAGCGATGATTTAATTTTAATAATGATTCAACATCATAAAAGTCCAGTTAAAATCACAATCACAAAAAAAGGGGCTAAAAATATGCTTCACTTAAAAGCTGATTTCTGCTAGAAATATGCATACTTATTAGATTAAATGAGAAGTTAAAATCAACATTAAAAATGTCCAAAAAACAAGTGTTTAGAACTTCTGGAATCAAGAAGTTCCAAAACTTACTTTCCCAAGAGCACCAAATATCACCATCCAATAAAACAGCAGAAAATATGGGAATGAAATACATTATCAGACATCACCAATAAATTTGACTAATCAAATTGGTAAAATATTACTTCGCCTATCTTTGATTATAAACTCTCATACAACCACCTAGGATCCTTTTTAAGGGCAACAACAGAACTATGTGACCTGGTTTTCATCTGCTCCTTCAACTGGATCATGTGATCTGACTATGTCTCCTTATAGAACAATTGTTATAGAAAGAAAATGCAACCACACCCCACCTTTTGACATCCCTAACCACTGCCTCTATCAAACAGGAAATGGCTCATGCAGGAATAACATTCAGAAATTTGCAGATTCTAGACATTATCGTTTAATTTAAACCCAAGAGTTATCCAGCCTTCACTTCCGCCACTTAAAACATATAAAGATAAGAAAGTTGCATTAAAAATAAATATAGGAATTAAAAGACGAAAGCACACACTCTTATAAGCTTTAAGGTCATTATAAATCACCTATGAGATCCTCCATGTCCAGTGGCTTCAGGTCAACAATGTTAAAGCATCGATTACTAACTTCCATGTTCCATAAGTTTATTCTGAAGTCATCAGCAGATATGAATGTCTCACCATCACTGCACATGCATTATGAACTCAAATCAGGTATTATCTGCAAATATAGTATAAGATCCTACAGAGGTAAATATCTATGCAGTCTGTCTAAGACATCAAATGGGTTGATTACTCTTGAACCATAAGAGAAATGATATGCGCATAAATATTGAATATGGTATTCTCTAGCTGAAAAAAAAAAGTTACAGATCACAGAGAAAGGGAAAGTATGAAAGTTTACCTATTGTTTGATATAGAATTGATATTATAATCATGAGCATGTGCGTACACCCTCCGGCACCTTGCAACAGAACTCTCTCCAACATTAAATATCTGATCACACATGACATCATCATTGATTACACTGCACGACAACAAAATCCATGCCTTTTATCTATCTTTTTTGTTTCAGCTTATGATGAATGGATGAATAAATAGTATAACAATATGACTGATCTATCTCTCTCATTTCTGCCCATAATGTAATTTACAAAATGGATAAAGGAAAATGGCTAGTAGCTGTGCATATCAGTGAGTTCACTCTGATGCAAGGCTTGTTTCCGAAGGTTCTGGAGCTCAGTTTGCCTCAATAAACTCCTTGTCCAACTAGGTAAACACATTTAAGCATCTTTCCATTAAGAATTATCTCAATAAACAGATTGGAGGGTTCAAATTACACCGGGAATCATGATAGCAGACAAATCATGAGCTGATTATAGGTATTATTAAAACCAGTGTCCATATACATATGCAGCAGATTTTCCATAAATGTCAACATACCGTGTTAGGGCTTTCCTCAGGTGCTGGAGAAACACTCCTAGGCTTTTTATCTATCCATTCAAGATGATAACCATTCTGGATGGATGATTCATTAAGCCCGGCCACAAAACTCTTCCCAGAAAGAAGTGCATTTTCTGAGGAAACATTTGGACTTAGTTCCATTTCCTTGACTCTCTTCACCTTACATTCTGAAACCTGGTTTCCGAAGCACATAAAAATTAAATTTCTGCATAAAGTTTTTATATACGTCTTATTGAGATTTAACTGTGAAAAGTGAGTAGATCAGACTTTACAACACACAGTATTCTTTTGACAATGCGTTTTGCCTGTGGAGCATCACTGTTACCTTCCATAGCTTAATTGTCCTATCATTTGTAGAAAGTATAAATAGAGAATTGTTGGGTGTAGCACAGAATCTCAGTTTGTTGATCTTCTCCCCAATTTCCAAACTCTTCAGGTAATCAAACTACAGAGAGTAAAATGTCATTAGGGTGTCGTATGCAAACTGTATATACTGACATGCACTATGATATTATGGGAAACAGACTGAATGGTCATTGACTTGTAAGTAACAATACCTCGAGTTCATGACTTTGAAACTCCGTCTTGTAAAAATATCTAGGATGCACTGTAGCAGGATAGTCCATGTGCTCCAACTCTTTCCGTGGATGCAGCTGAAATTTGTTTCCTAAAATCCAGTTTATATATATATATATAGAAATTTCAAAGGTATAGCATATGCTGCTTTTGGATGGGTGCCTATGCACAGATATAAATGAAAGAAAAACATGAAGAGATTAGGAAATTACATTTGTCCCATCTGTTCTTTCAAAAAGGATAATGCGACCCCCATGATCTCCAGCCACAAGATAGTCTCCTCTGCTCTCAAATTCAACCGCAGATATGAAATCGACTGAAACAATCAGCATAATCAGAACATAATATCAGGGTAAATAGATAAACATGACATGGCGTACTCAAAAGTGGAAAAGATGTTCTAAGCAGTCCTGCAATGCATTTTGAATCATTGCACGTGCTGGTGAAGATCTTTTTTGCCAATTTAATATGATACATTTCACTAAAAATGTCATCTGATAGAAAGATCAGTGTTAGATAAACATAAAAGAGTTGTCAAGATGCCAAACATGAACGTTCAACTGCAAAGAGCTTTACATTCCCATAGTTCTTGTGGAAAATATTGTAAAGCAAAATCCATGAGGAGGATAGATTATGAGGAAGGCCTAAATATGATCAACATCTATTTTCAATTTACTGGAGGTAATAAGTTTTACCCATTGCATGCATGCATATTAAAATTAAAAAATATCTCCCACTTTATCATATTACAGAAAGGAGTTAATTTCCAACGTAATCCAAGAATCCAACTACTTCGGTCAGTCAAGTTCTGCCGCCTAAATGGGGGAGAACATCTTTACATAAATAAGCGTGAACTTCCGCAATAAAAAGCGTCATAAAAAAATCCAGGAACTCCTTTTTCCTTTCCTCGTCATCATCTTCTTCCTGCCAGTAAAAATTAACTAATTTTCCATAGATAGATAAAGATGCATCAGAAGCAAACAAGGAAAGAACGAAAGAAACATAACTTCAAGAATCCGAGGACCTCAAGATTCCAAGAAACTAACCACAACTCCCACAACCCTCCCCTAAAATAAAAAAAGGGAAATACAAAGAATTGAAAGGAGAAAAAAGGGAAATACAGAGAATTGAAAGGAGAGTTAGAGGAAATTGAAACCCTGACCATCATCAACTTTCTCGCCGGGAGACTGCTCGCCGAACACCTGAGAGAACTTCCACTCCAACGCCGCCGACGAGCTCATCGACCCAACCCTTCCCCCCCGCGCCCCACCTCTCTCTCTGGAATCGAACTACCTCGTGGAGTTGGGTGGAATTTGGAAACGGTTCCTTGGTTCTTTTTTCCTCTCTTCGAGTCCCTCCAAATAAACTCTCTCTCCTCTGCCAAAAAATAAAATCTCTCTCGTAAATGAAATTTGAAAAAAAAAATGATAATTATCCAGCGCTCCCTCTTCCTCGTATTATTTTTTCCACGTCCTTGTTTTCGGGATAAAAAAAGAATTTCAATTGCCGACCTGGGGACCATCAAACCATGGCCTCGCTCCAACCACGGATGCTTGTGATCAGAGAACCGGCGAGAATGCTATTTTTCTTAATTGATAAAAGGTTATTCTAACTAGTGATGGCGCTTCCGAGGAGTGACCACCCTATCCTATTTTGCCAAGTCTCCTGAGTCCTGAGCACCTATGTTAAAGAAAAAAAAAACTCAAAAATTAAATAGAAACAAAACTCCTCCTACGAACGGAATCCATCAAATTTTTTATTTTAAAAAAATAAAAAATTATATATGCCAAAAGAGATCATCCTCATTTTTTTTCTTTCTCGTCAAACCTTCCTAAGCTCCCTTCATCTATCCTCTTCCTTATCAAACTGTCTATCTCATTCATGAGATCTTCTTTCTCCATCCGAGTCCTTTTTTTTCTCCTCCAAGACTCTCTTTTTTAAAAAAATATTTGCACTTAAAAGTCTATGAAATGTAAAGAATAATAAGAATATATTTTGTTATATTAAACAAAGCTAGAAAACTGTATACCAGTACTGACGAGCCATATTTCGAAAACTATGTTCGATCGATCTAAAGGTATATATCAGCTTGCTAAATACCTAATTTGCTTGGTGTGTATCACTTGACCATACAGTGTGTACTTGTAAAAAACATATTTTGAAAACTGTGTATTGATTTATCTGGAGGTGTATTTTGGATCATTGCTGAGTGTGTATTAAATAAGCTTACAGTATGTATCACTAGCCATTTAGTATGTACTGGTGAATATGATATTCTAGAAACGATGTATCAATTTGCTTAGATATATGTGTTGGATTGCTAAATGATTAATTTACTAAGTTATCTAATTGTGTGTTCTATACTAGTGAATACTGTATTTTAGAAACTATATATTGATTTATCTAAATATGTGTATTAGCTTGCTAAATAACTAAATTGCTTAGTATATATTACTTGGCCATATAGTATGTATTGGTAAAAAATATATTTTGAAGGCAAGGAAGAAAGAGGATGCCATGTGAGTTTTTTTTTTTTTTGTTGGTTTCTTTTTAAAATTACAAGACTGATGACTCTATTAGTAAGAGAAATCCATGACTTTTGAGTTTCTTCTTTAAGATAGGCAATAGAAAAAAAATATAACAAAATAGCAAGCTTGCCTTAATTTTTTTGGGCGCCCCCATATGATTTTTGTTCCATACAATATAACAAAAGGGTTATTAGTTAACGATGCTTCCATCATTCTAGGGTGTTACCTCGAACTTTATTCTGGAAAAGTATTTTTTAATATCAAAAAAGAATAAAAAAATTATATAGTACTTTCAATTATTTAATTATTAAAAAATTATTAACTATAAATTATTTCTTTTTATATTTTAATCCAAATAATATAAAAAATAATAAAATTTTGCTTATTATAAATATAACAATATTTGTATAATTTTATTATATTATAATAATTATTTTTTATAATCTAATCGAGAAATTATTCTTACTCGAACTTTAGTCTTTTATGTGAGCTTTTGCCTAAAAGGGCGGCTTCGTAAAATGGCTTAGTAAACCTTTTGCTTAAAAGCACCATATTAAAGCTTTTTCTAGCAATTTTTTTTTAGTTTTTGGAGCATTTATAAGGTTGTTTTGAAATTTTTACAAAATGCCAGAAAATTAACTAAGAAAAAAAATTAGCATCCCAAGAAGTGCTTTTAGCCCTCCAAAAGCAATTTCAAGTAAGACTACGAAAATAGCTTTGAGTGACACATGTTTAATAATTTTACTTTTCTAAAAAAATGGATAAGACTATTCAATCTTTTTCTCTAGATGGCTTTTAAATTTGAAACTTGAAAGTGAATGAGCACTATTTTTGTTTTCACGATCAAAGTTTTATTCAAATATCCAAACATTACTTAAAAAAATTCAACAAATTATTTGGCTGAATCAAACTAAATAAAAATAAAATGTAATGTATTTCATTCAAATTTATTTAGATCTATTAAGGAACCAAATAAGGCAGGCAAATCATCAGCCAACATTTGACAGATCTTGCCATTGCAGCCGTCCATGTGGTTATTCCATCAACGTTAGGGAGAATCCATGGTGCATGTGAGACCAAGGATGATCTTATTTAATGTTTTCTTCTTCTACAATTTCATTTGCATGCGTATGTTTTCTTGGATAAGTTTTTTTATCTTCATTTTGAGGCAAGAATAAAATCAAAGTGAATACGTATGTTTATTTTGTTAAAAGTTATATGCATGTGATGTGATGCATGAGTGTATACACACTACTTCTAAGGCACATGCTATGCCCAATCATTACGAGTGCATGCATGTGCTTCCTCCGTTTCCCCTTTTTTTTTTTTAAGAAGACATCGCATCAAGCCATGTTTTAAACAACCACTGAGATATTTGGGGTCCCGTTACCAGGTCAGCGCCTCCACAACAGGAATTGTTCCTCCATCGAGACCAGCATCAGACATAGACTAGAGGAATAGCAGATGCACACACTTTCCATGATGGGTAGGATCATGTTGGCATGGTCGGTACTTAGTTCTATCCCGATTTATCTACTCTCCAACGCCATCCTTCCAGTGGCGTCGCTGAGATCACTTGAGCAGCTCTTTAGAAACTTCATTTGGGGAAAGCGCAACGGCAGAGGTGGCATCCATTTGTTGGTATGGGAGGTAGTATGTCAGCCGGTCATGCAGGGTGGATCGGGGTGATTTCACTGGTGTCGAGAAGGGAGGCCTTGGCGGCGCGACACGCGGCGAGATTTCTGCTGGAGCCTGATTATTTGTGCTCCTTGTTGAGGACCAAGTACGGTGCCCTAGTGACCGGAGTTCGAGCAGGCCGTCATCATGCACCCATATGAAGGGAGATATGCGCCAGAGCTCCATTAGTGCTTCCGGCGATCAAGTGGGCCATTGGCGATAGGAGGTCCATCGATATTCTCGAGGATAGTTGGATGATCGAGATACCAATCAGTCGGTTGCCGACCATGGTCACGGTCATATTAGCAGGATATCGAGTCAGTGATTTGTTGGTGCCTGGAGGAAGGAGGTGGAGTGAGGGGCTGGTTAGGGATGCCTTTGGTGAGCAGCTAGCGGAGAGGATACTTGCCCTACCTATCCTTGCTGGGGAGGAGTCAAACAGATTAGTATTGGGTGCCGACAGGGCGATCGAGGATGCGAGCCAGTGATGTTTAGACATTGATTAGGAGAGAGCGCACTCGGCAGATTGATGGGAGATGGATTTGGAGGCTGAGGATTTACCCTCGTGTGGCACTTTTCATATGGAAGGTGACCTGGGGTTGCTTACCTACAGGAGTGTATTAGCCAGACAAGGTGTGCAGGTTACCTCGAGCTGCGAGTTGTGTCTGGATACTGAGGAAACCATCAGCCATGTTTTTTTATGATGCCCTAGGGTGGTGCAGGTGTGGAGGTGGTTGCTTGTTTCTCCTCCACCGGGGTGGGAGTCAGCAGAGGATCTACTACATCAGATTAGGGACTCTATGCGGAGCCCAAGCACCGTCGAGGGGGGGATTATGAGAGCATACTTGGCCTATCACATTTGGTTGGACAGGAATGCCCATTTGTTTGAGGGTAGGAGGTCATCCCCGAGAACAGTGGTGGAGAGAGCTTTGATCCATGCTATGGAGGTTCCCATAGTGACCACACTGATTTTCCTTGGAATGACTAGGGACATCTGGGATACCCATACTGCTTTGATAGCGCCCAGGTTTGCCCTTCTTTCTTAGGTACCCCCGTCCTCCGGTCATTTCAAAGTGAATTTCGATGGTGGTATGTCGGTGGATGGAGACTTGGGAGGTGTGGGGTTTGTGATCAAAGACCATCTTGGCAGGCTGATTGCAGCTGGGGGCCGGCGCACCCCAGGTTCGACCGTTGTCGGGGCGGAGTTACGAGCAACCTGGAAGGGTATCTCCTATGCAAGGCGTGTTCTTGGAGCCGATAGGGTGTGTCTTGAGGAGGATTTCTCCTCGGTGGTTGACTGGATCTGTGGTGTGGATACATATGGGGATGACCCCCTATTGATTGGTGAGATACGTCGACAGACCAGGGAGTTTACCTTCTTCCAGACAGCTTATGTGTTTCGAGAAACGAACAGAGCAGCAGACTGGGTCGCCTCATTTGTAGCTCGCCACTCCGGAGAGCTCATCTGGATGTCATTGGCAGTTTTACCTATTTCTCTGTATCTTTTACTTTCGTTTGATCTGACAACAGGCTGTACTCACGTTTGAGCTATATGAAATGCCGTTTTTAGCGCCCCCCCCCCCCCAAAAAAAAAAAACAAAAAAAAAACAAAAAAACAAAAAACCACACGAATGGCACGTACGGTACATTCATCTAGCAGCAATGCACATCTAGGCTGGTGGCGAACTCCCACAAAAGGAGCAAGCGGCACCTCGTGTCCATCTGCCAGATAAGTTGTATCAAAGGCAACACGTCACCAAAATGAGTATTATGCCATCTTAGACTCGGCATCAGCCCATGATCTCCACGCGTTGCTTCGCGTCAAATTCCACTGCATGGAAAAAGGCATGGTTTTCGAAGGCATATGCGCAAGCAACGTATGCAAGAACCTCCGCTGCCCTCTATCCGCTAGATTTCGGTATTCTCCACCACCATATCTTGTTTGGCAGATTGTCTGGCAGAGGCGGTAACCATGTCTCTGTGTGCCACGCCTGCGGCCATGTTGATCCTTTTCTTGCTGGGCGCGCGGTTTTCCGTAGAGAGAGCGAAATAAATATCCATTCTCTGAATCAAGCTCATGGTTATGTTCTCGGACATCCTTTCCTGCCCTCCTTGCAGTACTCTATGAGCACTCCGCTTACTCATTAATTAGCTGCGCTCTCGCCTGATCTCTCGAGCACACATACCGTGCTGCAATCATTTCATTGGCTGTCTTTAGAATAGTGGCACAATTTCTCCCTCACCTCGAAACCCATATAATTAGAATATTTGATGTAGAGCCGGCACTACGCCGCTACTGGCGATGGAATTAAACACCATGTCGATGAAAGGTGTTGCTGGAATTTGGACCCGGGGGCGGCCGTCGGCTGAGGAGAAGGAGCTCCGGTGCTGGAACGGCAGGTGGCGGTGGTCCGTCGGCGGGCGGCGTCCTCCGGGAGACCTGCAAAAATGCCGGTGGCCGGGGTTTCCGGCGCCGGCCCTCCGATGCTTAAGTCAGAGGGGGGCTTAATTTTGGAGAAGGAGAGGGACTGTATTTCGAAGTCCGAAGCCCCCTTTTGGAGGAAGAAGCCTCCTTTTTTATAGGAAGAGTGGCAGGGTTACCTGTGATGTGACTGAGCGAAATAATGGGTTACCGTCACGATTGGACGTGGGCGTGTGAAGTAATGAGTTGCCGTGGATGGCCCGTTTCCATCATGGGAGGAGATGGCGCGTAGCCAGAGCTTGCTTGTGGCGCGCAGTGCAGTACATTCTTGAGAATGATGAGGCGTTAACAGTCGTAGCAGGATATGGTTCCTGATTGATATGTCATGACGTGGCCGGCAAGTAAAGCATGGTGCGGTGAGGCTACTGCAGGGCATGGCCGCAGCATATAGACGACGAGGTCGGCCTTCTGAGGTCAGCTCGGCCTTCTGTGCTCGGCCTTTTGAGCTCGGCAGCCTTCTGGTCTCGGCTTGCTGTGCTCGGCCTTTTGTGCTCGGCAGTCTTTTGAGCTCGGCCTTCTAAGCTCGGCAGCCTTCTGGTCTCGGCCTGCTGTGCTCGGCCTTCTGTGCTCGGTAGCCTTCTGAACTCGGCAGCCTTCTGGTCTCGGTCTGCATGAGCTCGGCAGCCTTCTGGTCTCGGCCTGCTGTGCTCGGCCTTCTGAGCTCAGCCTTCTATGCTCAGCCTTCTAAGCTCGACCTTCTGAGCTCGGCAGCCTTCTGGTATTGGCCTGCTGTGCTCGGCCTTCTGTGCTCGGCAGCCTTCTGAGCTCGGCCTTCTGAGCTCGGCAGCCTTCTGAGCTCGGCCTGCATGATGAGCTCGGCTCGGCCTGCATGATGAGCTCGGCTCGGCCTTCTGAGCTCGGCCTGCATGATGAGCTCTGCTCGGCCTGCATGATGAGCTCGGCCTGCATGATGAGCTCGGCTTGCATGATGAGCTCGGCTCGGCCTTCTGAACTCGGCCTGCATGATGAGCTCGGCTCGGCCTTCTGAGCTCGGCTCGGCCTGCATGATGAGCTCGGCTCGCATGATGAGCTCGGCTCGGCCTTCTGAGCTCGGCTCGACCTGCATGATGAGCTCAGGCTTGCTGTTAGATTTGGGTGCTTTAATTGTATTTGTGGGGTGGTCTATTTTTTTCCCAACACTACCCCCCGACTTCCGAGTTCGAGCCGCTTTTTGGCTCGGGCGAAGGAAGTAGTCCAATCGTCGATCATCCTGTAATATAGCCAAATATATAAGGAGATGTGCGTGCCAAGCAGGATGTACCTTTCATGCAGTTAGAGTTGAAGTGCTTCAGGTCGACTCAGCGGCCTTCTTTGGCGTGCGGTCAACTCAGAAGGGTGCCCCCACTCAGATCGGGGCGTGTTGTCGTAGGAGGCGTCGAATGACATTGAATGTCGTCGAATGGCGTCGAAGTGTCGTCGAATGTTGTCGAATATCGTCGAATGTCGTCGAATGTTGTCGAATGGCGTTGAAGTGTCGTCGAATGGCGTCGAAGTGTCGTCGAATGGCGTCGAATGTCGTCGAAGTGTCGTCGAATGGCGTCGAATGTCGTCGAAGTGTCGTCGAATGTCGTCGAATGTCCTTCCTCTAGTGCCAACTGTTGCTGGAATTTGGACCCGAGGGTGGCCGTCGGCTGAGGAGGAGGAGCTCCGGTGCTGGAACGGCAGATGGCGGTGGTCCGTCGGCGGGCGGCGTCCTCCGGAAGACCTGCAAAAATGCCGGTGGCCGGGGTTTCCGGCGCCGGCCCTCCGATGCTTAAGTCAGAGGGGGGCTTAATTTTGGAGAAGGAGATGGACTGTATTTCGAAGTCCGAAGCTCCCTTTTGGAGGAAGAAGCCTCCCTTTTTATAGGAAGAGTGGCAGGGTTACTTGTGATGTGACTGGGCGAATTAATGGGTTACCGTCACGATTGGACGTGGGCTGTGAAGTAATGAGTTGCCGTGGATGGCCCGTTGCCATCATGGGAGGAGATGGCGCGTAGCCAGAGCTTGCTTGTGGCGCGCAGTGCAGTACATTCTTGGGAATGGTGAGGCGTTGACAGTTGTAGCAGGATATGGTTCCTGATTGATATGTCATGGCGTGGCCGGCAAGTAAAGCATGGTGCGGTGAGGCTACTGCAGCGCATGGCCGCAGCATATAGACGACGAGGTCGGCCTTCTGAGGTCAGCTCGGCCTTCTGTGCTCGGCCTTCTGAGCTCGGCAGCCTTCTGGTCTCGGCCTGCTGTGCTCGGCCTTTTGTGCTCGGCAGCCTTTTGAGCTCGGCAGCCTTTTGGTCTCGGACTTCTGTGCTCGGCAGCCTTCTGAGCTCGGCCTTCTGAGCTCAACGGCCTTCTGGTCTCGGCCCGCATGAGCTCGGCAGCCTTCTGTGCTCGGCAACTTTCTGGTCTCGGCCTGCTGTGCTCGACCTTCTGTGCTCGGCCTTCTGAGCTCGGCAGCCTTCTGGTCTCGGCCTGCTGTGCTCGGCCTTCGGAGCTCGACAGCCTTCGGAGCTCGGCCTGCATGATGAGCTCGGCTCGGCCTTCGGAGCTCGACCTGCATGATGAGCTCGGCTCGGCCTTCGGAGCTCAGCCTGCTTGATGAGCTCTGCTCGGCCTTCTGAGCTCGGCTCGGCCTTCTGAGCTCGGCCTGCATGATGAGCTCTGCTCGGCCTTCTGAGCTCGACTCGGCCTGCATGATGAGCTCGGCTCGCATGATGAGCTTGGCTCGGCCTTCTGAGCTCGGCTCGACCTGCATGATGAGCTCAGGCTTGCTGTTAGATTTGGGTGCTTTAATTGTACTTGTGGGATGGTTTATTTTTCCCCCCAACAGAAGGCTCTAGCCCTGCACCTCCAACCTCGCCAGGCTTCCCCTTCCAGAGGACCTAATGCTGGTGGTAGGGTTGGTTAGTTCGACGGTGGCCGAATCCCTTGTTGAGAACCCTCTTCCTAATCATCATCATCATCATCATCATCCCAATGGCGCTACAGCGGGCGGCGTCACTGATCGGCGTTTGAGCACGGAGCTAGCGGAGCGAAAGAGAGCCCGGGAGTTGCGGCGCTGGCTTCCGAGCGCCCGCGGAGGGTAGCAACGGCGTGGGGCCCACAGGAGCTAGAGCATTACAGCTTGGCATTGCCGGAAGCGCGCCGCCTTCCTAAGAAAATGTCGATCAGGTCCGTCGCCGTCGCCGATGTGAGAGAGAAGATGGTCCACCGGATTCACGGTCGATTTATAAGGGCAGTTTGGTCATTTCGAAGGCATAAAGACCAATCATTAGAGCTCGAGGATACATCCGTCATTTGACGAAAGAGAGGCCTATTCTTGTCCGAATGCGAAGAGGAATAAAATCTCAGGTCCCGCTTGACCGCATACAAATTCTGTGGGAGAAGCATGACTCATCACGTCACTGACGTGCAGGTGCGGCAGGCGAACGAGGAAGACGCTCCCTCTCTCCTTCCCCCTCGAAGGAAAGCCGACGGCAGATCGATGGGTTCGCTTATGAATTTATATGCGACTGACGTGGGTTCTCAGCTAAAAGTCGGTCGCGATCTGGGAATAAAAAGGGCATCGCCTTTTAAAACGACCCACCGCACCCCCCTCCCCCCCCCCTTTCTTCTCTCGGTCTCGTCTTCTGGTTCTAGTCGAGAAGGTGAGCTCCCGATCTTTCCCCCTCTTCTCATCAATCCTCTCGGGAGTCCAATGTCTCGTCGCGATCGCGTGGCCGTAATATTTCGATGTTATCTCGCGTCTCCGCTCCCTAAGTTTTCGATTGATTGCGTGTCTCCTTGGAGATCTTAGGGCTTTTTCTTGCCCTTTCCTTTTGCTGCACGAGCAAGCTTAATTATTTGGTGTGGTTGGTTAGGATTCATGGTTAATTTCTTATTGGAATTCTAGATATTCTAAAATGAATTATGTGTCGCCCTTGTTATGGATTTTGGATGTGATATGGTTGCCGAATTCTTGTTTCCTCTTTTTTAGAAAAAAATGAAATGACCTGGTTTGTGTGGATAGTCTGATCTCATTATGAATAACCTTTGGTTTATGCCCTATTCAATTGTTCTTATCCGATTGATTGATGCTCTTCTTTGATGAAATTGTATTCCTGGATGGTGATTAGACACACGAACATATTGAAGCATTTTAATTTTTGTAAATCTTTTTTATCTTTACAAATAGAGGATTTGATTTCGAGGGTTACGGACACTGGTTATGTTCGACCGCCTGGCGTATTATATTAGTAGCAAGCGAGCTAAACAATTGGCTGGTTATCTTGCAGTAGCTCAGCATGCCAGAACATAATCTCTGCCCCTAAATCTCAACACCTGATACCCTCCACTCATTTCTGTGTGAGATGCCCTAGTTTTCAGTGTATGCATCAGATTGTGCACTCTCAAATTGCTTACCAATGTTTGAGCTCTTGTCACTGGAATGACAAGCTACAGATCCCCGTTTCAAGAACAGATCTGCTTGCCTTCTCGGATTATTTTTGTTTGATTGATTCCAATGCACTGTTATGTGCTGCTCCAAGAAAATGAAAACAAAAGAGGACATGAAAAGTCCTTCGAAATTCAAAGATTTTCGGTGTTTTTGTTCTTGTAGCTTGGAGCTCATTTTCTTTTTTGTACTCATTCTTTGATGTCAGGGCACTACTTGTGGCATCACCATAAAAGCTTTGCCCTATCTTTATTTACTTCGGTATAACGATCGTGTATCATTTCCTAATTTCTTCATTTTTTTTCTGTTGCATGTTTCTGCGTAGAACTATGATTAATCTTTTTAAGATAAAGGGCCAGAAGAGAGAAGACGCTGCAAATGCCAATGGAAGGGCTCCTGTCAAGAAGCAAAGTGCAGGGGAATTGCGCCTTCATAAAGGTTTGTTCGCACTTGAAAATGATCTTCTATTGTTGTGGCTATTTTAGCTCCGTATGTCTTTAGGATTAATTCTGTTTTGACAAGTGAAATTAGTGCCTCCTGGGATGGACTCTGCAAGAACTTCTTTCTGTAATTTGGTCCAAGCTGTAAGGATCGTCTTGTATTTTTCTCGATTCTTGCATATAACTTATTGGTGGGAGCAGACACCAGGCTACGGGAAGTTAAATAATCTAATAATGGACATAATTGAATAAGGAAATCCCTTGGCCATCGATTATTTCATTTTTTTTAATCCTCTTTTTTGTTTTTAGCTAAGCGTCCATTTGTGTTCTATTGTCTCCATTCTCTGTCAGCAATATCCAACGAGAAGCATGGATTTTAGCTCTCATATTGCAACATATAAAGTTAGAAAACTAAAGAGTTTAAGACTTTGTGTTTACTATTTTATTTCAATATGAATTGTGTTCTAGATATGCAATTCTTTTATTATCATACCTTTAAATTTCTATTTCATTAGCATTTCTCTCTTTTTTCTTTTGATAATTATTGATCAGGATCTTTTTTTGATAATTGGTACTGGTATTTTATATTTTGCAGATATTGGTGAGCTTAACCTACCTAAAACCACTAGTATATCCTTTCCCAATGGAAAGGATGATCTGATGAACTTTGAAATCAGCATTCGACCTGATGAAGGATATTATCAGTAAGGGATCATTTTCCAGTTACCAGTCATCTCTAGAAACTCCTATTTGTTTTAGTAATTGCATTTTGTGTGATCTGTATAATTACTTTCCATAATTTCCACAACTTAAATTTGCTCAAGTTTCAAGTTGAATGTAATAGTAGATGTTAAGGGCCTGTTTTGTATTGCTTTTTCTTTCTGCCTCTGCTTTCAACAATCAAGGAAGAAAAATGAACCAGACTGAACAACATGTGTGATAAAACCCTTTTGCTTTTTTAAATTGCTTGTAAAATCTTCGGACCATTTGGGAGCAAAGAATTATTGCTTTCAAAAAAGAAAGAGTGAAAATAGGAGAAATGAATAGCAGACACTTCCTGCAAATGCTATCTTCCACATCATTCTTTGCATGGTATTTCTGTAATTTATGGAGGAATGAAAACACAAAGACAGCAAGAATGCCAACGAGGCCACAAGTTTTCAAATTTGTTTTGAGAAATTATCCGTGTTTTTTTTGTGGCTTATCGACATGCCTGCTACATTTTTGTTACATATTTTTGTTGAAGACTTTATCCTCTGTTTCTCTTATGTAACCTAACCATCTTCTGTTTTTCAGAGGCGGTACATTTGTTTTTACCTTTCAAGTTTCTCCTTCTTATCCTCATGAACCACCGAAGGTCAAGTGCAAGACAAAGGTACAAACTTGATGTTGATACTTGGTTCCTGTACTTATTGTTTTAAAACAGTTTTTTACTACTTCAAATACTTCCTGATTTCAAGAATATTTAATTAATGTTTAATCCAGGTCTACCATCCAAATATCGACTTGGAGGGAAATGTGTGCCTCAACATTCTGCGTGAAGACTGGAAACCTGTCCTCAACATAAACACTGTCATCTATGGCTTGAATCTTCTTTTCACGGTACTACTTTCATTTCGTTCGTATGGGTGCTCATGAATTTTCTAACTCAGTCCAGATACCGGATATGGTATATATAAATAAATGCCACAGCATATGTAATTCTATAAATATATTCACTGACTTCATTCCGACAGTCTTGTTTGGCCATATGGATATATCTTCATTCAGGTTGTCTTGTTTGGCCATATGGATATATCTTGATAGTAATTAGTTGGTGTATAACTTTTGCCAATATTTCCAGTTTCTTTCCTTCTTGCCTGAAGACTTTTTAGCGCTGTTCTATTCATGGTCAAACTAATGGAACAGCCATCCATTAATTCTCATTCATTTATAGTTAATATCATGGCTTACACTGTCACACTAAAATCCAATTATGTAATTCTTGAATCAACTCTTGTTAGTTCTCCTTCTGGTTGCTTATGTGGTGATTCTTTATTTTTATTCCTTGGAATATCTTCATTTATTCCTATTTCTCTACACAGCAGATAGCACCGAATTGAAGTCTAACAAAGTGATCATGGGTATTATATTTACTGGGTGGGTGACAATAGGTTCTCTTGACCATAAAGGATGTTCGTAGATATGTATGCCTTACAGGTGGGTTAGGTCATTACACAGCAAGGGATGTGTGAGAACTTTAGCTTTTAACAATTAACACTGTATACATTATGGTATTGATGGCGAATAGGAGTCACTATCACATGGCTGCACCACTTTCAAACTCAATCCCATCTAACTCTGCTCCATTTCTTTCTTTAATGGTATTTTACATTTGGATTATTTCCAGCTATTACTTATAATGCATGTGGAGATGCATGTGGCTGCTAAAGATTTTAGATCTAGGATAATTTAACTAAAATCTAAAATTTTGAAAATACCTGAAAATAATAACCTCATAATTAACTAATGTCTAATGCATTGTATGCCACCATTGTTTCTTGGTTTATAAGTATTTCTCTTCTTCCTCCCTCGAAAGTTCCTAGGGTCAAGATTTTTTCAGAAGTTTTTAGAGTGCCTTCTTCTATAAAAGTCTGGCATGTTTTAACTCTTCTAAAATTGAAGTCTAGTCTGTGTTATGGAATTAGAAAATTTGGAAACTTGGCCACTTTTATATGTTTTAAGGATGTAAGGAATAATTATTCATATCCCCGGTACATATTTTGTATAAACTTCAGCTGCAGAAAGCATGAAAATAACAGAGGCCTACATGCAATGATGTCTATTGCAAATGTTCTAAATAATAGCCGTTTTACATTTTTGTTGGGCAAATTGCAGCTTTTGGATGTAGCTAATAAGTAATAACATTTATACTTCAACTATACATTTACCAAATTTTTACATTCAGTTTTTTTCGCAAGAATAGCCGCAAATTTAGTAGAACCTTCATATATTCTGCATATCGGATGATTGAACAAGGGAATTTTAAAAGTTTGGTCAAATCAATCTTAGAAGATTTTGGTTATAAAAAAGTGACAGGAATTTATAGAGGAGTTTCTTGGGAGCTGAAGGATGAGTATGAGGGTTGGGAAGTAGGAAGGGACCAAAAATGAGTTCAAGAGCAGATGAATCTGTTGTCAAGTGAGAAACTTTTGGAGGATTTGAGTAAAAGATGGACCACTTAAGGGTGAGAGTGTTTTAACCAAAAAAAAAAAAGGGTGAGAGTGTGAAGTGATTTTGTGGTCCTGGATCAAGTGTAGATGATAATGTGCGCACTGAGTGGATCATAATGGATGGAGTTATGACTATGGCATAAGTAAAGGCACTCTCTATATATGCTGATTTTATTGGAAGAGGATACTTGCAGGCCATCATATTCTAACCATCATATGAAAGGTTGATACTATATTTGACACTTGCCATGTGATATTGCTGTATGATCTTGCTTTGATGCTTAGTTAGAACCTAGCACTATGGTGCTTCATCAAATTTTATCTTTTCTTCGTTTATAGATGAATTTGATCACATCTATAGATCAACTGTGGAAGGTACTGCATCTAGATCAACATGGGGATGTTACATGAGGGCCTACTTCTCCATTCTTTATATCTGCATTTATCCGTTAGTTCATTCTTCTAAATTTTATTTATCACTTAAAAAGAATTGGTGGAGTCTTTGCTGGCTTGTTTTTTTTTTTTTTAAATATGATGAATGGAGCTTATTCACAGTTTTTTATGAGTAAAATGCTACTTTACTTAACCTTTCTCATTATATATGCAGCAACCCAATGATGAGGACCCCTTGAATCATGATGCAGCAGCTGTTCTACGTGACAACCCCAAGTTGTTTGAGAGCAATGTGAGAAGGGCAATGACTGGAGGTTATGTGGGTCAGATCTACTTCCCCAGGTGCGCATAACAAAATGCTGGCAGATTGGAGGTGCCTGTGTTTGCTCATCTTCGGTTTAACGGTCCTCGAGCTCTTAATTGTGTCATAAATTGTTATCCTTGTGTTGGGGCTGCAATCTGTTTCAGGGTGTAAATACCTTTTGAAACCATGTAATCGTCCAAGAAGGGGTTTTATTAGCTGCTGTAATGTGTGAAACATAAACTGAATTGGGAGTTGGTTTTCTGCATATTGTAAATTTGTGAAAGGGCCTGGCACTCTTCGCGAACATGGATTGAGAACCTTTTCTTATATTTCACTCCATCAATTAGTGTAACCTCAACAATATCTTTGTTATCAGTTTCTTCATTAGATCTTCCATCGGCATTATGATCTATATATTTCGTCATTGAAGGCAGTTGGAATTGATTAATGGTGATTGAGTGGCGGCTAATTTTATGGTCAAAACACCGGAATGATCATGTTCGGATTTATGTTTTGTGCTCTAGGCACTGAATTTGCATGGTATCTGGGGATAAGCCTTCTTGGAAATTTGTCTAAGACCCCAGGTTTACTGTGGCAGGGATTTTACCGCATGCGTTCGAGCCAAAAATTCCTGCCCAGAAAGCTTCTATCGATCCAAGAAAATGCTGCACAGGTGCATGCCGCAACCTTGACGTAGCTTAAAAGCCAATGTGCGTGTTAATGCCGAATATAAGTGAAATGTTTTTTTTTTTTTGTGTGGCTAAAATAGATGGATCAAGTATGGATGCATCCAATAAAATTAAAAAATAGAATACTAGAGTGCGTAGGGCAAGTCTCCATCACCAACTCACAAGGTATTATCGGAGTGACTGGCTAAATAAGCAACCATCCAATCCGTAGTTCCATTAGTTTTACGGAATACATGTTTGGTCTGAAAAATTTCTCCATTTCTTATTATTATCTAAATATCTCGGAGTAGAGAATGGACACAACCATTGCCCCTTCTGGATTCAACTGATGATATTAGCTCCTTTAGGACAATGAAACCGTCTCGTAAGGCACACCGGGTGAAATGGCTTTTTTGGACAACACGTGGAAGGGTGGTTTCGGAATGGTTTCGGCAAATGGACCATTGCTTCGCCATCATTTGGTTACAGCGGTTTTTATACAAAGTAATATATGTTTAATGTTTTTTAAGAAAATATGTTTAAGCCAAAGTTAATATATTTTATTGGGGCGAACATTGGTGCTGTCACGTAACATCGTCCCGTATTCTCGATATCGGGCGGATCCGATACTTTAGGATTTCGGTGTTATTTCGCCGTCAGCGGCAGATGATGAGACATTTGACACGTGCCACTGTAGCACTCCTCCTCTTCCGCCACCTAGCTGCTTCTCGGTCGGTGGACTCTGAAATGGAGACGGACGCTGGACCACCGTGAACAATCTTGCGGGGGAAGGGGGCGGACTTGGGAGGTAACATTCTTCTTCCGTGATCTACTCGTTTTATTTTTGAACGTCCATTTGCCATGCAAACTGAAGCTCTTTTGTTCTCTCTCGTAGCATGGTTATCTCCTTTGGTGCTTTCTCGTTGCTTTGTTCTCGTATTTTAATTGGGATGTGCCGTGATTTTATCGACCATTTCAATTTGTATTTTGTATATTCTGTCATGTCTGCCAATAATATTAACCCGATCTTCTCTTCTTCTCTGTTTTACTTGTATGGAAAAATTTACTAAACAGAGCCTGGGGTTCGATGAAAGAAAATTTCTTTTAATTGAGCATAACATCTATTAGGTTTTAGTTACACTTATCTTGTAATTGTTGGGAGTTTTTGAATTTTGGCATCTCAACTTAGTTTGTTCGCAAATCGCTGAGAAAATATTTCACAATATAGAACAACATCAGTGAATTGTGAAAAAATTCCCCCAAAAAATTATGTTATAAATATAAATTTTGAATTATTCTTCTTTTTTTATTTTTGAAATCTAGTACTGACCTGCAATAAACAAGGGCGAAGTTTCCCACTTCCTCCATTAAATCTCAAAAAGGAAAAATCTAGTACTGACAGAGGATGTAAACCTGAGTCCAGATTTGATCGTGTTAAATCGCTGGTCCACTCAAGAACTTGGCCAAGCATCCAAGTTAGATCATTGAATTTTTGAGTCATCCGTTGAGGCAGGTCCCAGTGATCCAATCAAGGATCTGACTGATCTGGGATCTGCTAATAGTTGGATCTCCAAGTTTTGAAGCAGTATTGGATGCTAAATGCCGAAGCTGTATTTTTCAAGCTAAGATTTGAGAGAAAATTGGGAGCTTGGATTATACCGCATGTTTTTCAATGCTACTTATTTGGTGGCCTTTTTAACGTCCTCCATTCTACACTTTCTGTGCACACGGCCGGGTATTTGGTGAGATGCTTATATAGTGCCATTCTTCTACTTTCGTCGAAGGCTGCACCTTCCATCGATCCTTCACTGAAACTATGAGCTCGTTTGGTTCGCAGGAAAAGGAGGGGGAAAGTGTGGTCAACGGGAAAGTAATGAAATGCCTCTTGTTTGGTTGGAGTTTTCAAAGGAGAGAGATAGAAAAGTTGTATTCCCATGGGAATATGATTCCCACATTTCATGGGAAAGTCTTTCCCATGAGAAACACGGGAAAGTTAATTTCCCATGAGGTGGGAATCACTCCTTTTTTATTTTTTCCCAAAAAGACCCTTCATAATTAAAGAAGCATTAAAGAGGCATTAAAGAACTAAGTTTTATTAAGGGCATAATAGGAATTATACATAACTTTCCTAGAAAAGTGGATGGTCAACCAAACATAAGCACTTTGGAAATTTGTCACTTTCCCATGGTTAACCAAACATGCCAAAAGTACTTTCCTAGGTATCCTCTTCCTAGGAATCTGATTCCCAGGAATCATATTCCTAGGAGGGAAAATACTTCCCGCGAACCAAACGAGCCCTATAAGCAATGGGTGGGATGCTGCTATCGCCATTATTGGATGACCCACAGCCATTATTTCATTCTCTTTGACAAAACTAGGCATTATTTATTTTATCCGACTTTATTCCAATGCCAAATTAATTAGCATGCTTACCATCCTTTTATAATTTGGTGAAACAAAGAGCGCTGTTTCTTTCTCCTCATCCTATTAATGGGAAATTTAAGAGGCTTGGAGTTATTTTTAGTCATCTATCTCGAGCCTTCCATAATTTGTATATATACTTTGCTTGTAGAAGCAAGCTCTATGGATTCTTTCTTGCCTCACGAACTACCAAAATTGTTGAGAATGTTATACTGTCGGGTATGTCTTGATTTTACAAATCTTGGAGATTGAGTCCAAATTAACTTAGGATACCAATTCCAGTCCAAACCGACTTAAATTTACAAATCATCTGATAGCAGAAGGTTCTAGTATCTTTAATGTAATAGTTGGTATATGCATGTATGTATGCGGTTGCCATCTGTTCCTACCATTATTGTAATGATATAGCCGTATACAACTTGATGAATCACCCTGGTAGAGCCGCATCAGCAGTCAACAGCTAAACAATCCACTTGTGGAACGAAGAGTCTCATACTTGGGGTGATAAACTGGCCAGCTTGGAGTGGGGAGTTGCAATGGAGTTTTTTTGGGGAGTTTTTTTTTATAATTGTTGCATGAATGAATACATGGCATCCCTTTCTTTCACATTAACCACCAAATAAGGTTTCTTGATCCTTATTTGTAGTTTGTATTTTTTTTTTTATAAAAAAAAAAATCAAGTTAAGCCGCTGATAAGTTCTTCGGAATTTCTCCTTTTCAAAACTACCTAACTAATTGGCAAAAGTGACCCATGAATTATTTTTATTTTTAAAAAGAACAAAGTAAGTTATGTAGAGCTGAAAGTCCATCTTGTGGAAGACTGGGACCAGCCGGCAGAGCGCAGACGTCGTCTACTTTTAGCTCTATCTGAAGCCTCGAGTTCTTTGCGTCGAAAGGTCGGTATGAATTTGAATGCATCAGCAATGTTTTTCTTCTGTTTCTGACGATTTGATGATCACGATCCAGCAGTATTCAGGAGCTAGCGAATGGCTTCCGCTCGTAAGATTGTCGGGCAGGCCGCTTCCAAGGGGCCGAGCCCGAGCGTTATCAAAGAGATGATCTACGGGATAAGCCTTGGCCTTGCTGCCGGATTCTTTTGGAAGATGTACCACTGGAGCAGCCAAAGGAGAACCCGGGAGTTCTACGACCTCCTCGACAAGGGCGAGATTAGTGTAGTGGTTGATGAGTAACGTACGTGCATTGGGCTAACACGTAAAGACGCTCCCGGCCTGCAACGATGCATGATGACATCCTATACGTATATATATATATGTAATATAAGCACCTCCTGATCTCTATGTATGTACATGAGCTGACCTTTGCTTGATTTGCGCTCTTGGCTCGTATGTTTGATGAATTCCAGCTCAAGAAGTCGGCCTGCTTAGTTCAAGTCGTGGTGGGGTGGAGTGACCTTCAGATGCGTTGCTGCGTGTTTGATCGCTCATCACGACTGCCCAACCAAGAACTAAGAAGGGGGCCCGGCAGATGATGCTTAATTTGTTTCCTAACACGAGTGCTGTTATTTCCGCACTCGCAAAAATTTGCATGCAGCGTGATTTCCCTGCTGCCGCTGCCAAATCCACCGAGTGGCAGCCTGGCAGGAAAATTGATGATCAAGTTTAAATGATTTGTGTCACTGTAGCATGGATAGGCATGCAGGGCGTTGCTGTGATGTTGCTCTATTAGTGGTAATTAATCATGCTTAGCTGTTGGTAACAAGCTCTTAGCATGTACATGCATCCAAGGATAAATTAGACACTTGCAGCATCAATACTGATCGGGGCTTATTTCAATAATCTCTCGTACGTGCATGTAAAGTATGACGCTAGTTCCGGGGCACGGCTTGCTGGGATTAGCTCAAGCTTGATTATATGATACGTTATTACGTAGAAATTAGAAACTCGCAACATTAATACCAGTTTAGAACTTGCCGATGTTGCATAAAGGCTCTAAAATGACCGCTGCTATAGACAAGTATCATCTTTCTCTGATGTGAGCTATGCTAGTTTTGCCTCAAATGACCGGTGTTGAGGAAAAATACCGCAGCTGGTTCCGATATTACCAAGAGATATTTGCAAAGTGCGACCGCCAGCCCTTGAAAGTCTTGCGGACGCTTAGCTTCAACAAAACTAGAAATTACCGGCACGAGGACCAGGAATCTGAGCAATCCTTCATCGGCTAAAATTAGCGCCAAGGAATGTCGGTACATCGTCCGCCGCAATAATCTCTGGGTGCAGCACCATTTAACGGCACAAGTCGCTTGATCTTCCGCATGCAAGCAGCCGGGTCATATTTTCTTCCTATCGTTAATAGATATTTTTTTGGTCTCCCGATACGTAGCTGACGGACGACGAGATGTGGGGCACGCATCTTAATGAACGACGGCCAGCGGAGAGGAAGGGAGCGAGGCCAAAAGGAGAGAGGAAAAGGCGGGAAATGAAGAGAAAAGAAAAGAAAAGAAAAAAAAAAGGAAGCTCTTCTTCTCTCTTTCTTTTCCTTCCTCAACTCCACTCCAAGCCGGTGTGGCGAGACAGTGGGGCAGCGATTTCCCCGTCCTTCCTTCGTTGGATTTCCCTTACCCTCTCCCCTTAAGAAAGACGAGGGTTAGGGTTTGGGGAGGAGCGGCCATGGGGAATTTATTCGTGAAGAAACCTAAGATTACGGACGTGGATCGAGCAATCCTCTCCCTTAAGACCCAACGCCGCAAGCTCGCTCAATACCAGCAGCAGGTCCCCTCGCACCCTCCTCCTTCCTGCCTTCTTTCCACCCATCTATGTGTATATTTTCGTGGCAATAACAAGATATCTCTTCTTCTCCGAATTGTTGATTTCTTATTCTTATCTGTTGAGGAAGAATAGGAGACGAGAGGGCCTTTAATTCAGCTCGGTTTTCTCGATAACTGCGTCTCCTGGAACTTACTTAATGTGGATCTGTGGAGTGCCTCTGTTAACTATTGCCATATCGTTTTCTATAAATCACTTCCTGTTGCCATTAATATCATCCTTTAACTTTGTTTCCGCACCATCAAATATTGATAATTTTTCCCTCCATGTTTTCCTTGACCTTTCTTGCTAGAATGAGATGCTACAACTTTGGTTCTTCTTTGGATGTGTTCCATGAAGTAATGCGCACATATTTTAATATAATACAGGGGCAAATGCATCTACTCAACCATTAGATGCTACTCTTACGGAGCATTACTATAAATTAACCAATCGGAGCTAACACTTTTTTTTTTGTTTTTTCTTTCTTTTTTTTTCAAAAAAAAGGGTGACGACCCCTGCTCTCCAATCCCACCCCCAAAACAAAAAAGAAAAAAGAAAAAGAAAAAAAAATAAATTAGGTTTGCGATTCAGCATCTTTCAATGTCATCCACATTTCATGCCAAACCAAGGGATTCATAAATGTTCATAGGCATTTAAATGACATACCTGTTTCCCGACCTTCAAGTTTTTATTCGCAACCAAGGAAAACTACTGTCCACCAATCACAATACATACATACCTATGTATGTACGCATGCAAGAATGCATGGCTCGCGTATAAGCAGTATGATAGCGACTTTCCGATTTGAATCCTTTACCTGCTGTAGCTGATCAGTTTCTTCATATACAGGCACAATCATGCACTTAATCTCCATTTCTCATTCAATATGTTGTGCGAATTCTTGTTTGAGCACTGCTGTATCCTATGGATTCTGATCTTGCACAAATTGTTGCCACTAAATTCTGATTTCCATCCACATATGTTATTGGATGGACCATTTGTTCAATGCCACATAGCTTACCCATGGGTTTTGGTTTTTGTGGGTTCAAGGTCAACTGACTACCCACTTCTTGGATTAACCATTACAGACCCTTACATGGCTCCAGCCTCATGTTGCGTGATATTTTATTTCTTTTGTGGTCCATTTCTAATGTAAATATTGCTCATGTTTATTGGGAAGCCAATCAACTTGCTGACTGGCTTTCCAAGCTAGGAACTTAGCAATGGGCCAGCATGCTTTGGACTACTGATCTGCCTGAGGAGCTCCTTTAACCGGCCAACATTGACCACAGCACTATCCTTTCTAACTGGCATATTGATATACTCCATAGTCTTTGGTCTTCTTGGCCAAAAAAGAAAATAAAGAAAAGAAAGAAAACACTAGCCACTTTTTCTAATCCATTTTAATCCTTTTCTGATCAATGACATGCAATTCTTTGCTTAACTTTAGTACATGAAAAGTGGGAACTGGTGTCTGTCTTCTTCCCATTGGTTCTGTGACACCAAATGTTTGGTTTCCATAAACTCTGGTCAAAGTTATAGCTTATCAGCTTATTTAGCAGGTAATGGATATCCAAAGTCACGAAGACAAAAACTCCATTGACTGTTTTAGGCTTTTAGCACGTGAAATGTGCTTTCCCAAAAGACTTTTGTTTCTAATTTTTATGATAGGAGTGCTTGAGGTCCTCCATGCTGGTAAAAGTAACCTTTCTTTTTGAATTTGTTAGATCTTGAAGTTTCCTTTTGTTTTTGCATGATGCTTGTTCTGCTCGAGCAAATTTGGAAGATGAACCACTCTTCAGGGTTTTCGTATCTGAAAGTTAGTGAATATAGTTGTACGGTATCTGAGACTCTGCATGAGGTCCAAAGCTTTTTGCTCTATATCCTTGCTCGATGAACTTATAGGAGATGCCCTTGATGAATATCTAAAACAATTTTTAAACTACTAACATCATTTCTGTGATCCTGGTTCTCTGTTTTTTGCCACTCCAGCTTGTTGCTGTCATTGAAGCTGAGAAGCAAGCTGCAAGGGACCTGATTCGAGAGAAGAGGAAAGACAGGGCCCTTCTTGCACTGAAAAAGAAGAAAGCTCAGGAAGAGTTATTGAAGCAAGTTGATGCTTGGCTAATTAATGTTGAGCAACAAGTATGTAGTGACATGTGAATGAATGCATTTGTTGTTATAGTGGAGGATTTTGTATGGTGCGTACTTTTGTTTGAACTACTTAGAAAATGGTCTAATTGTAGCTGTCTTCTTTCATGTATTATATAGTAATATCTATCTGTTTTTCACTTAGTTCAGTTGGCAGATATTGAACTGGCAAGCAAACAGAAAGTTGTATTTGAAAGCTTGAAGGCAGGCAATAATGCCATCAAAGCTATACAAAGTGAGATCAATCTGGAAGATGTTCGCAAGTTGATGGATGATACGGAAGATGCAAAGACTTATCAAAATGTGAGCTTTTATTACTTTTTTTTCTTTTTTATTTTTGCTTTTGTGTTGCTTCAAGTTGAACCATTTGGAGTTTCACATTCACAAGCGGGTAGAAATAGATGTGCATACACCTAATCAGATATGGATCTCTGTCTAGAAATACACCTAATCAGATATGGATTTCTCTCTAGAAATACACCTAATAGGGTATGGATCTCTCTCTAGAAATATGAACTATTTATATATTTATCTCATGAATCATGAAAAACAATCCCTAACCCGATCATTTGTGGTTGGCTACATGAATCCTGCTAGTCTATTTTGTTATACAAATCTGCTTTTAGAATGATGTGGCATGGCAGGATCGGCCTAACAGCTGTATGTTATGGCTCTTAGTTCTATGTAGGCTGTTATATCTGCAGCATATCTCCCATGACATGGGAATCAGCTGCAAAGAGGAGATGATGGAAGGGATATTGTTGGGGATTTTGGAGGCCAGTTGGTTGAACAATCCAAGAATCTTTAGGATTCTGATAGTCACTTTTCTTAAATGGGCTTTGTGATTCAATTTTTTTTTTCGGATTGCAGGTTATAAGCCTCATTAATTTTGCCACTTTATTCTCCATTCCTCCTATGGTAACTTTAAAAGATGTGGGAGTTATCCTGGAATCTGCTAGTTTGGCATCCAAACATGTCCTTAGGATTTTGATAGACATCACAACTGTGGAGGTTGTAAAAGTATTTACATCATTATTTAGTGATGACATGGTAAATCGAAATAACTCATGTTACAACCTATGGCTATTGAACAAAGAGATTAGGTTCAAGAAGAATCATGTAAGGACCAGTTTTCGTAACGTAAAATGATTACATGGGCTGTATTACATGTAATGCTTCTTGTGGCAAGGAATTGCGGCATTTTTATTTGTGTTAGTGAAATTATTTTCTCGAGCAACCTGGATCATGGAAGAGAATGAAGAGACTTTCAAAGCATGATGAGGCATGTGTGTCTGCACATGCACAGATTTGTGGTGCTGGGGTGTGCAATGCATGAGTCAAAACTTATCCACTAAGAATGTTTCATATTTTAATGCTAATACTACCGTTATGATACCTATTTGTGCTTTAAATGCCCTATGATGTATGTTACCGACTCTTCATCTACAATTTACAACTTGGTAGCGGGAAGCTAATGTTTAGGGCACTGCACCCACTTTGGAACCTGGAAACTCACTTCTGCACTTGCTTTCAAAACATTTCTTGTTCTAAATTTTTTGAGAGGTTTGCCTTCCCACACCCAGCTTTGCTCCTACACAGCTACACTTTCTCCCACTTTCTCCTGCTTTAGTTAACTAGGATCCGTGATGCCCTAGTTCGTATAATGCCCTCATTTCAACTCGTTCCTTCACTGAAAGCTAACCCCCATTCCCTATACCCGTCTCAGAAACAAATTTCTGAAATTTTCTTCCACCTGGAAGCACCAATTCACCATGGTGGTGATGGAGCCCTTGACTTCTCTCTCCTACGAAACCTTAAACATATCCCTCCACTCACACCTTCCGTAAATCCATGGTGGCACTGGAGCCCCCAACTTCTGTCCTTTGTAATGCCTAGTTTTACCTCTAACACTCATGACAACATTATATTTGACTTGTCACTTCCCCGCAGATGCTCAGTCAAATCTTCCCTTCTCCTCTGGCAATAATAAAGCCTAATTGCTGTCCTTTAACCTCTTCTCCTTAGTCTTGTATCTTATTATTTTCTTCTATTTTCTCTCCCTTGTTGCACGTGGATGGGACCCTTTTCTGGTTGTCTGTCCTGTCTTTACCCTTCTTTCTTGCTTTCTTTCTTTATTTCCTTTTCTTTCCATATGTTGAGTGTGTTCTGGTTTGATGGATATTTAAGATTATGGTTTCTCGGAACACATGGACTACCCATGCAGACTGAGAATGCTGCCTGTATGCAATTGCATAATCATGGATGTTGGATTGGAACTGTAATTAGCATCCAGGTGGACATGATGAGAAATTAAGTAATGGCTAATTTCATGCCAGCCTATCCAACCTATAACCAGCTAAAGCAATTAAAAAAAGTCAAAAATGGAAATTGTTCTTTTCTACTTGTATGAAAATACAGGGGGTAATTGCTACAGAATCTCAGAGTTGGTATAAGATTTAACGGATAGGATTGGTCTTCAGAGGCAAGCAAGCTCAGACAATGATTATGGTTCTTTAAATCATGCCCTTTTCTCTTGCTGAAAACATATATTAGCTTTTACCATGATTAGCTGATTACCATATTATGAAATTGTTGCTTGATTCACGAATGGTTCTTTTTAATGCACTTCTTGCTTCTGCCTCTTGTTTTTTTTTTTTTTAAAAAAAATAGGAAAAAAAGTAGTGCATCATGCAAGCAGGGAATTCCAGATATTGGGGAGGAAGCTTGATACTTCTAATCACTCTATGTGAAGTGTTTGGCTAAATTTCATTATCAAACTTTGCCATATTTATGTGGTCTGAAGAACACTCTCATCTTGCCCATTTAATGTTTTAAAGTTTATGGCTTACCTTTTGCTACCCAAGGAAATAACTGCAATTCTAGGCGAGCGTTTATCTGCTGAGGATGAGGAAGATGTTTTAGCGGAATTTGAGAACTTGGACAGTGAGGTATGTTTGTAAATTTGTTTCTGAATTACGGCTCTTAATGCTTATTATGTTATGTTATTTCCGATACAACGCACTATCAGCTGAGACAAGTTGAAGGTCAGAAGTTTTAGCCTATTTTCTAGGCATGAAGGGCTATACTGGCAGCCTTTGTTAAATATTAGAAATAAATAGGCAACTTCTTGAATCTACAGTTACTGGAGGATCAAACTGAATCATTAAGTTCTGGTTAGTCAACATTGCTGAGCTTACATATAAATGAATTTATACTGCTAAAAAATATCATGCTTGCCACAATCAGGTAAATTTTTGTTTCTCAATTTCTTGACATTTCGGTAAACTCATTCTTATCTGATGCAATATTTGTCCTGTTAACTTGGCAGATCACCCTGCAGTCTTTACCAGCAGTTCCTGCTTCGTCAGTGCCATCCACTGAAGTATCTAGAAAGATACCTAAACTGCAGCCAGAAGTGGGACTTCAGCTTGAAGGCGAAGAAGTCGAGGTTCTTGATCTTCCTGATGTACCTACCATGACCCCGGTGGTATCAGATCACATTTCAACTAAAGCACCGAGGACAAAGGGTCTCTCTCTCTCTCTCTCTCTCTCTCTCTCTCTCTATCTCTCACGCACGCACGCACGCACGCACGCACGCGCGCGCGCGCGCCGACGGACCCACCCACCCGCACCCACAGTGCGCAACCATTTATTTTATGGGTATGCTGATGATTACTTGCCTTGATTAAAATTGCAGTTTTGGAGGAACCACTACCTGCTTGAATGACAGATTACATTTGGAACGGATCAACAGTTCAACTGCTTGCTTCATGCGCTTATTCCTGGATTTGTACAGTGCGTCTGCATGATATAGCTGTTTGTTCTTCAGCTTAGTAGCCAGCTTTTATCCTGGTCCCCCGCTCCGCCCGGACTCCTGTTTGCTAAATTGTTTTGGCTGTACAAATAGTTGCATCATGTTTGCAATTATAAAGAATATAGCTGTTGTATCTGAACGTGGGGGCTCACCTCTTGGAAGTTTGATCTGGTGCTACTTTTTAGCAGCATTTGTGATTGTCGAGACCTATCAGAACGGCAGGACGCAGTGACTTCGAGTAGATCACCAAAAGATGCAACTATGCAAGAGTTCTCCCCGTGGTGCGGACTATGTGATCGGCTGACTTGCAAGTGGTGAGGTTACTTCACAGAGTACCTGCCTGAGGCGACCGACAATGTATCAATTGATGATGAAGCGTGTTTACGTGCCGAATGTTGCCGATTTGCAGCAAGGCTTCATCGTGTCTCTATTTGCGGCAAGGGTGGAATGTTGCCTGTGGCCTTGGCCCTCACATCAGGCTGTGTGATGGGGTTGAATGAATCCTAGCTTGAAAGATCAGGCTATTTGGTTACCGCGTGCAAAGAGATCTGATTTTACTGCATCACGCGAGCGTCGAATCCATCGAGATGCATGCTTGTCACGGTTCGAACCTAGCTAGTATACTGGTGTTGGAGGCTCTTGTCGCACGTACACACCTACCAGACACTGAAAAGCTGGCTATGATTTTACTGCATCAGCGCTTACTGTTTGATGGCGGTAAAATGGCCTCGGAGGAATATGTTGTTCGGGCACATCTGCACCGTTGGAAACCTTGGTGTTCCTTGATCAACCAAATCAGGGGGTGTCGAAAATATGGATATCATCTCCTACTTCCATCATGACCTCCTGGCGATTTGCAAGTGCCTGCGGGGAGCGGCTATTGCTCGTGCGCAGCTCAAACTTCAGCACGCGGTTCCCGCTTCATCATCGGCCAGAAAGCTTATCAAACCGGACCGCATGTTTTCCGCATCCAGCCCATTTGCCACGTGGCTAGCAGCTGGGCGGATACAAGCTTTGTCGGGACCTGTCGCTGCTTTTTTATCTTTATATTCCCCCTGATAGGTCAAGGGAAGTCAAGCGAGACGGGAGAAAGCTCCCCTAGCGTGCGTTTAGAGCTGCGCTGCATGGTGCATGCCAGGTGTCGTCTCGCATGTGTGGAATTAAAATTGACCTAAGCGGCAGTTTCAAGGAAGTAAGGATGGAAGTAGAGCTGTTATAAAAAGCTGTTTGCTGTTTGGTAACTACATTCGTAAAGTGCTGTGGTACTTTGTTTTGTATTTGGTAAACAAACTGAGAAAGTACTTTTATATGACAAAATTACCATAAAGGACATTGCATAGTATTATACAACAGAACATAATAAAACATAACATAAATTAATACATAAATATACGATATAGTATAATATTATTGTAATATAAAATAATATTATGTTAATATAGCATAATAGTAATATAATTATTAGAGTAAATTAATATTTGGTAATATAACATAATATTAAATTATTTAACATAACATATTAATGGATGATGATATAATATAATATATATTATATTTATAGTATAATACAATAATAAAAGTATAAAATATTATAATTATTAGTATAAATTAATTTCTCATAATATAACATAATATTAAATTATTTAAAATAACATATTAATGTATTATAATGTAATGTAATATAATACAATATTTATAGTATAATACAATAATAAAGGTATAAAATATTATAATTATTATTATAAATTAATTTTCCATAATATAACATAATATTAAATTATTTAAAATAACATATTAATGTATTATAATGTAATGTAATATAATATAATATTTATAGTATAATAAAATAATAAAGTTATAAAATATTATAATTATTAGTATAAATTAATTTTTCATAATATAACATAATATTAAATTATTTAACATAACATATTAATGTATTATGATATAATATAATATGATATTATATTTATAGTATAATACAAAAATAAAGGTATAAAATATTATAATTATTAGTATAAATTAATTTTGCATAATATAACATAATATTAAATTATTTAACATAACATATTAATGTATTATGATATAATATAATATGATATTATATTTATAGTATAACACAAAAATAAAGGTATAAAATATTATAATTATTAGTATAAAATAATTTTTCATAATTTTCCATAAAATAATTTTCCGCGGTCCAGGGGCTCTTCTTCGTGGTCCACGCTCGAGGAGGACCTCAGCATGGGCCGCGAAGTTGATGATAAAAAAAAAACAATAGATTGATTTTGGAAGGTATGGAAAAGGATTAAAAAATTTTTCTTCTAAAATGTGGTTCAAGAGATGCATACAAAATTGAAAAGAAAAATACCTTTTCTTATGGAAGGGAGTCTGACGGCTAGGGTTCTTGGCTCCAGCAGATTTTTAAGTTTATAAAGGGACAAACTATGTAATTATGTTATTTTAATATTGGCATTTTTGTCAAAAATACAGCTTTCCGAAAAAGCTGAAACAGCTTCCTCCCAAAAGCTCCAAATTGGAGCTTCCTCCCAAAAGCTGTTTTCAGCTTCCCGCAAAAGCTGAAACAGCTTTTTGAAAAATTTACCAAACACAGTTTTTCATCTAAAAGTACTTTTGGAGGGCCAGAAAGTGCTTTCTTAGCCCTCCAAAAGCTCCCCAAACAGGGCCTTAGTTAGTACAGAAGGAGTCCAATTAAAAACATTCTTTTTATTATTATTATTATTATTATTATCTTTTAGTTTTTTTATATATTTTTGGCAGTGTCCTCTCTCCTTTTAAACACCGATATTCCTTCTTCTTAACCTTTCCTTCCATTCATTCCTCCAGTCCCAGGCAACCCAATTCTCACCTCATTAATGGCCTCTCTTTTGCTGCCCTCTGTCCATCCCAGTTGGAGCTCAGCCAGCAGCTCGAAATTGAAATCGTCCTCATCCAAACACCTCTCCTTTTTCTGGTTTCTTCTCGCTCCTCTTCATGCCCTCCTTTCTTTTCCTTGGGTTTTCCGGGTTCTGCCGCTCCCATCTGCTTGAGTCGAAAATGTCCTCAGCTCTTGATATTATTATTCCCTTCACCCTTTCTCTTCCTTCGCTGTTGAAAGCCTTCCCCGTTTCGATCTTAAAGGCTTCTCCCCCTGTTCTGTTCCTGGTGCTCGTGCTGCTGCTGTCCTCCGTCGACCTGTCGGTTGCCTCGCGGGCCACCCTCATCTGCGGCACCCGCACCGCGGCTCCCTCGGACCGCCTGGCCTTCGCCAAGAACTTGAGGAGCGCGATGGAGGCCATCGCCCCGCAGGTCTCCTCGAAGCGGTATGCCAGGGTCGTCGCGGGAACCTCGGCCGACGACCGGGTCTATGCTTCCGGTGAGTGCTCCGAGCATCTCTCCAGGCCTGCTTGTCACCGCTGCATCGCCTGGTGCAAGGCCCAGATCCTCCGATGCTTCCCCGGAGAGAGACCGACTCGGGGCGCTCGGATTTACTTGGATGGTTGTCATCTCCGGTAAACCATTTGATCCTCATAACCGTTGCGGAACAACAATCGGTGTTCCTTCCTTCTCGTCTATCTATACTTCCCGCATCCAACTTTCTTTCTTTTCTTTTCTTTTTTGGTGCCAATTCATCTATTTTGGCGTTCGACATTCGATTTGTATATGCGACCGTCAGCTTCGATGACTACGACTTCTTCGGAGAGGCACCGGGACTCGATAACCACCTGGTCTGCAGCGTCGTGCATTCGAACGGGAACCGGACTGCTTTCGCAACAGCCGCCAGAAAGTTCGTCGGAAAATCGAGCATGCGGGCTCCGCCAAACGACAGCTTCTTTGCGGCTTCTGTGGGAAAGGAAAATTCGAGTGTTCATGGGTTGGGGCCGTGCTGGAAGTTCGTGAACAAGAGGTCGTGCCCAGAGTGTTTGCCGGATGCAGGTACGAGAATTGGTCATTGCTTTCCTAAACAGGGAGCAAGTATGCTGAGATCAGGGTGTTACATGAGGTACCCCATCAGTCAACTCCACAACGATTTTGAAATCCATGTTGTAGTAGCAGGTGAGTTGGATGTTTTACGCAAATGCATTTTGATGGACCTTGCTTATTTTACTTCTCTTGTGCAAGGATATCCTGCCATTTTGTTTGTAAGATTGTATTTTTCTTTTCTTTTTTTTTTTCTGGTACAACATGCAACCTTTGTATACTGATTTTAAAAAGCACCGCATATGTGAAATTGAAGATTATGTTCGCACCATTCCTATCCTACTAAGTATGAAAAAAGAAGGGGTAAGAACCAAAGAAACATACTTGTCCATATAACTCTGGTTTTTAACTGTAATTTCTACTGGCAAAATCCTATGCTTCTTTCTTAGATGATGCAAAGTTTTTTTTCCCAAAAAAAAAAATGTTTCATTTTGTCCTTTTTATTTAAAGGATCTTGTTTTTGTTCAAGAAATGGAGGATCTATTGTTCAGCACAATGAGATGATTGTCTGAAAAGGAATAACTTAAAATCTTGGTAACCAGGCACCTCTACCTTGGATACTGTATCTGCTTCTGAATCCTTCCAAAAAAACTCAACTCCAGCATTTGCTTCTTAAGTACTTCCTTACTATATATTTGTTTGAAGGGATGCAATTCCACACAGCCACACCAAATCCTGCTCGTGCAGTCCCGATTCAGCTAATTAAGCTTAAATGGTCTATTAATCAGTGATTCTGGCAGGTGATTGTTAATGCTCAACTATTGTGCGGTTCAATATAGTTTTTTGAAAAACTTATGAACAACAGAAATTTAGATCGTAATTGATAAAGCCATTTTCTTGAAATATCCATGTAAATGCGTAATTCTAATACGGGAAATTTTTTAATGCTCTGATATTCTGTGGTTTGATCTACTTTCAGCAATCTTATGAACAACAGCAATTCAGTTCACAGTAGATAAAGCCATTTTCTTGCAATATCAACGTAAACGTGTATGCACGCATATCTGTGTCTTACCACTTCAAGAATTTAACAAACAACAATGATCTCATATGGAGTTGGCAAGGTACAGTCTAAGCTTGAGAACTTTCTGTGTGGCACTCAACCTAACACCATTCTATACAAAGTGGTGTTAAATCAAAATTTAATGCAGCCCAGGGCAACAGAGAATCTTGGCATCCATGATAGAAGGCAAGCTAGCTTGTAGTGAAACCTACAGTATTTATTATGCGGTCTAAGCTTATTCAACATGAAGAATAGCTCTCAAAGATTTCTGTAAACATGGAAATGTGTCTGGATAAAGAAGAAAGAATGCATGCATGCATGCATGTATATATACACACACACATGTATATTCGCGCGCGCGCGCGCACAGACGCAGACACACACGCACACATATATATTAAAATGCATATATGTATGTAGGGAACTCATTTCTATTTGATGTACAATTTTGAGCATATTATGCTTTCCGGTACATGTTCTAAATCAGATTATTTTTTTCTCGAGGAGACATTCTAAATCAGAGATTGAATCTTTCTTTTATTGTAGCATCTTAAGTTAAATGAGCTGCATTTATGTCTCTAAGTTTGTTATGGTATTGTTGCGTAACCAAAATGAATAATGATGTAATCTTAGGGACATGTTCTGGAATCAACATTATATGCTTTCATTATTTTCAAAGAACCACTATCTTTAGCTACATTATTTTATATTATTAACACAATATCCATAACCATCAAAGCATTGCCCCGACTGTTTGGTGTTAGCTTTTGAATCCTCATTGGTTGATCATTCCTACTGCAGGTCACTCTGGTGTTACAGATTGTTAAGAAGACAACATATGAAGCATATATTGAATGTGTTTTCAGGATAGGGACACAACATGACAAGGATATGCTGAAACATGATAAATCTTAAAAAAACAATGATTGAATGTGGCTAGGATGTGGCCAGAAAAAAATATATTAGTTCATACATATGCCAAAAAGCCATAAGCCATAGCTTGCTTATGATTATGACATATGAATGCTCATACAAATATTTATAAACTCCATCATATGGTCATTATTCAAAACCATAAATCATATCCCTATTTTATACAATAAGATCAATTATTTCAAATTCATAAGTTGAGTATACATGATGGTCATCACCAAGGTTTGCTGGACCGGTATCAGGGCTTGTACTGGTCGGCAATCAGTTCGATACAATACCATTTTGTACCATATCGTGTTAGATTGTACCAAAATAGGGAGGGGGAAGGGGAGAGGCAGAAGGAGAGGAGGAAGAGAGAGTGAGAGAGGAGGGAGGGAGAGGGAGAAGGGGGAGAGGAAGGAGAGGGAGCTTCAAGAGAGGGGAAGCATTGATGGGGGGAGAGAGGGCGATGGGGACCATTACGGGGAGCTTTAAGCCATCGACAAAGAGGGAGAGGGAGAGAGACCTAGATTCCTCTCTTTGGAAACTCTAGAAATTGAGAAAGAAAAAGAGAGAGACGGGTTTTTCACAATGAGAAAACTCTCCGAATTTAGAGAGAGAGGGAGAGAGAGGCATGAGGAGGCTTCGCAACGTCAGGAGAGCTAGAGGGGAGATGCAAAGCAGCCAATTCCAAGGGGAGACTTATGTCTTCACTCCAGGGGGTGCGGACACACCTGCGCGGATTACAGGTGACGGTTACAAGAATGGCGGGGAAGTGAAGAACTTTCCTTTTCACTCCTAAATGAAAGCTAAACTAAACCGATTAGATGCTCCGAACCGTGCCGGCCGACCGGTCCGGTTCGATATGCCCCAAACTAGACGGTTCGACACAGTTCACCAGATCTTGGTCACTACTAAGAGAGCAGCATTCATGAAAAAAATAAAAGGAAAACCCCTTTCTCTCATCCCAAAATATATACAGAAAGGGTCGTGTTATAGTTTTCAAAAAGTATGACACATAAAATAACTATCATATATGCATCCTAGCCAAGGTTTGAAATATTGGGGTATTAGGATGTACTCATTTTGTATTATTATGGAACGCGATGTGGTACCCTGTATCTACTCAGATTGACAAATAAGGAGCAACATGGAATGGTATGATCATGGCTCCATATGGGGCGTCATGTACTATGTTAGGTCAGTTTATCAAAATTTGATCCTGCCTATATCTGATGTATATTTCCATGTGATACATATTAGATATAGATACAACATGCAATTTGAAATATGCGTATCCTAGGTTTTATGCTAGCATAGTCCTATAACAAACAAACCTTATTTCACAGGGCATACAAATTCCCAAGTAACTTGTAAAATAGATACTAAAAGATTCCACTTGAACTCAACATTTAAATAATATAATTTGAAGCACTACCTAGTAACAATGAATGTAGACCCATCTATATTTTCTTGAATAAAACTTTAGGAAATCACATAGCCAAGGTTTTCATCTCAGCTGAGGCATTGATTTTTATCATTCTTGGCCATTCATCATGACAATAAAATCAATGCCTTGGACCCTATTATCTCAGCTGATATAAACAGATTTATCTTGATATATATATCATCCAACATGATATCAAATTATCGGCCAATATTTCCTAATCAGGTTTTATCATAGCAATTCATTTTTAATTATTAAATACTCAAATTAATTTTGTAAGATAGTAACTAATCTCGAAACTACTTTATTGTGCCAAATTTTGATACCTAGATCCTAAAATTTTGGCCTAGATCTTGGATATGTTATCTAGATTCCTAAAATACCATGTGGGATACATAGCAGACACTTGGATATTTAGGAAGTGATATGGTTGCCGCTTTTAAGGATTGGCGGAGAGTTGAGCTCTTCCAACAAGTTTGACCCTCTATTTTTATATTAGAAGTGAATGTTCTTTCCTTTTATTCATTATCCAAGGATCTAAGCATTGACATAACTTTGAAAAATGTTATTCTTAAGTTAATTGGATAGATTGAATGACAAACATATATCCTGAAGGGCCTTAACAAAAGTATTTATTTAATATTTATTTTAATATTTAAAGAAAGAATTTCAATTAGATATATATTTCAACAAAATTTAATATTTATCCTACATATCTCCATATCTCCTTTTCCCCTCTTGCCGAGTCAAATACTTGGATATGTGTTCGTGATCGGTTCTCATATCCATATCCATGCAACGCTGAATCTCGAACCATCTTAGTATCAACCACCCTCCTAGGTAGCGGAGATCTCAAGGTTTGAAAACCTTGCATGAGCCTTGATTTAACCCATGTGTTCTGGGCTCATGAGAATTAACTCTTAAAATCTTAGAATAGATGTGAAATCTTGGTAATTCAATTTCAATTATTGGGTTGATTTTTTTTTTTTTAATGCAATAGATCTTGTTCGAGGATTTCATTTCAATCAGCCTTTTAGGCTAGAATTTATCCCTCAGATGTATATGCAGTTACTCATGTTGAACTGTGTCTTCATTTCTCGTTACCTATACTGTTACGAATTTATGGGGACTGCAGAGAGTTGCATGGAGGAAATTTTTATGATGTGAGGAAGTGTCCTTAGACCTAAAGGCATGGACATCGGTCATTGGGCAAGGATGACTCATTCAATAAGGTGCTTGTATGAGGACTTCACATGTCTGAAGCTAGAGAACATGAAGTATTTGACAATATAAAAATAGAATGATCTTTGAAGATAAAAGATTTGAGACAACAATAAAAGATTGCATATGTAGTGGGCATAAAATTTTTAGCTATTGAGGATGCTGAGCGTCTATTGGGCCTGGCATTTCTACATGCTGTTTAGAGTGGACTGACATAGTTATGGTACATGATACTAATTTCATGAATCACGGTTGCAACTCACAGATCCTAATATAGGCTTTTTCCCTGGAGATTTTGCAAGAGTTGATATGAAAAGGCTGAAAAATTGGTCATACTAATTTTTTAAGCGGTAGAATGTTCTGATGCTGGTAAAAGAGGGTTTGGGGGAAAGGACAATGGTTTTCAGGATTACTATATATGTACATAGTATAGTGATTCGACTTGTATCAATCGTACTTGCAGTGGTCATTGTATCTCAACTAAAATGTTGGATTGCCCAACAAATCCAGTATTTTAACTTCATGCACTGTTATAGCTACTGAAATATGTCTATAAGCTCTTTGGGATGAGATTGTGGTTTTCTTTTAGCAGTGGTACTGTCTAAACCTATTATTCTTTCATCTATATTTCCATTATACACTTGTGGTTTTCTAAATTCATTAATTACTGTTTGTTATCAGGCAGGCACATCATTAAACTACCTGTGGTTTTTCCCATTGTGGTGATTCTGATGCTTATCATGGTACTTATTTTCTTTGGAAAGAGAAAGGTTGAAACTAGGACAGGTAAAACTCCCTTTACTGGACACGTGAATTATGTTATTCCTTAGAATGATTAACAAACAAATAGGGATTTGAGCCACTTAAACTTTTCATTTCAGTGAGGAAGCAACTGGGTGCTTTAGCAGCTACTGTTATAAAATCCAGTCTCCACTTCAACTATGAAATGCTTGAAAGGGCGACAAATTATTTTGACAGTTCCAATAAGCTGGGTCAGGGAGGATCTGGTTCGGTGTTCAAGGCAATTCCCTCTGACCAAGTCTTCATGGAAACTTTTCTTTTGTGGACCACTTCTAACTGTCAAGTCTTTTTCTTGGACAGGGAGTTTTACTAGATGACAGGGTTGTGGCAGTAAAGAGGTTATTTTTTCATACAGGACAATGGGAAAAGTTCTTCAATGAAATCAATTTGATAAGTACAATTGATCATAAAAATCTTGTCAAGCTGTTGGGCTGCAGCATCACTGGCCCCGAAAGCCTTCTTGTTTATGAATATGTTCCGAATAAGAGCCTCTGTTATTACTTTTCTGGTGATATACTATTTTGATAGTGCTGAACTGTGCATGACATTTTTCGCCATCAAATCCCATCTTAAAATGCTAGGTTTTTCTTTTCTTGATACAGATAGGAGGAATGCTCAGCTGCTTAGCTGGGAAATGAGATACAACATCATTGTCGGGGCTGCAGAGGGTTTGGCCTATCTTCATGAAGAATCACAGTTACGGATTGTGCATAGAGATATAAAACTCAGCAATATATTGCTTGATGAGAGCTACTCTCCCAAAATTGCTGATTTTGGGCTTGTTAGATTGCTTCCAGGGGATAAAACTCACATCACCACTGCCATAGCTGGAACCTTGTAAGTATAATTCCTAGTTTGGCTTGTGTTAGCAGTCCTTATTTTTTAATATTATAGCATTGGAAATAGCATTCAATCATGTCTTGGAGTTTCTACGATATCTTTGCTTCCTTTTACATTTTTGAAGCAGATGAGCTGGCTAGATGCTGCTAATTGAATGAATATTGCAAACATTACTGTGCCGAACTCATACTTTTCACTTCAGATGATGCATATAGCCAGGAGTAAACAGTTCATATTTTTTGTACTAATTATTACAAATACTTGTTTTGTAGAGGCTACATGGCTCCTGAGTATCTTGCTAGTGGCAAATTGACGGAAAAGGCAGATGTATTCAGTTTTGGGGTTCTTTTAATTGAAGTTGTCACTGGAAAGAGGAACAATTCCAGAAAAGACGAACAATCTAATAATCCACTTGGTGTTCTACAGATGGTAATATTCTATTTCCTGATACTCATAATTTCTCATATCAGAAAACTGTAGTTTGGAAGTAGAACAAAGCCATCAATCTTACCAGTCATTTATCTTTTTGAAACCACCCCCCCCCCCCCCCCCCCCCCCCCCCCCCACCCAGCAAACAGCAACATGCAAAAGAAAAAAAAAGAAAGGAAAAGAAAAAGCACAACAGCGACAGCAAAGAAAAATAAAAAGAAAGAAAGATGTTACATTATATCTGGCTCCTTTTTCAGGTCTGGAATTGTTATACATCGAATAGAATGCCGGAAGCTGTTGATCCAGTACTAGAAGGTAATTTTCCCTTGGAGAAGGCATCTAGGGCACTCCACATTGGGCTGCTTTGTGCGCAATTATCTGCAGAACTGAGACCATCAATGTCAGCGGTAGTTAAAATGCTCAAGGAGGATGATACCATCACCCAACCAACCCCACCACCATTTCTCGGTTATGGCACAGAAAATGCATTAGCAGCACCAAAGAAAATTTACTCGCAGCATGGATCCAGTGCATCTTCAATTAACAGTACAACAATCAGTATACTTGAGCCTAGATGAAACAAGAGGGGGAAAATCCTTTCTTGAATGATTATCAATTGGTTTTTCTGATACTGATGTCCTTGCTAGGGATCAAATTACTCTTAAGTTATGAACAGTTTGGCAAGATTCAGAGCATAGGTTGCAAATTTTTTCTGGATTTGAGCCATCGGTCTTAGTTGAATCAAGGGTGCATCTAAGCAACGTTGTGCTGTGTAACTTTTGATCATGATTGATGAGACCATTGAAGCACCAAATTTTGCTTGCTACTGAAACATTTACCTAAGAGTCATACTGCTTCAAATTATTAACAGCGTCAAAAATCTAAAAACTTTCTCCTTTCTTTTGTTAACCTACCTGTAAAATTTAGGCCGGTCATTGAGAGACCGGCTTGTGAAGCTTGGCTGGAAACTTGAGATGTTATATAAAAATCATTGAATGCTGGGACCTTCACAATGCTATATTGATATCTGAATTATGTTTGGCTTCATTACGTTTTCAACAAACTACTGAAACTTCTCAAGTTATTCCAATTGATCGATAGCCATGTGCTCTTTATTAGACATTTTTGGACGACAAATGACACTGCTTGTGCTGATAGCATGCCTGAATCAGGGAAGTGGAACGACGAGGTTGTACCGATGGAGACAGCTTCCACATAGCAAGTTCTTGAGGGAAAAAAAATAAAATTTCTTTTTTTTTTTTTGTTGATGAAAAAACAATAAATTTTTCAAGGAACTTGGAATGACAAAGATCATGATAAATATATGGGTTATTATTTTAAAATGGCATGCATCAACATCCGGGCAGCCATCCCCATTTGGTGGCCGCTAATTCCAACAACAGATGCAAATTATCTGTAAGGGGAAAAACCCGCAATATGAAGTCACGGGCAGCTGCCCGACCTGCTTCTCGTGGCTGGTGAAAGGACTGAATGTAAGGTGGCAGACAGACGTGCATCTAGTTTCCCTAATCGTCTTTTTCCCTTTCCATTTATTCTATACAATATACACAGCAGATTTATGGAGTCAGACTCTACATGGATTGTGAATTTGTTACAACAATCAAGTAGTAGATTCGTGCGTGCGAATGTGTGGATACATGTAAGCATTACCCTTCGGAAGCTTTCATTAACCGAACGACATGGTAATTGCATCAAAAGGTGGCATGGCTTGATAGGATAGACCGCAATGACAAGTTAAAATGGTTCTGCGTCTCTGCGATCAGCGATCCCCAACCAACCATCCAATAGTTCAGTCTTGTTACCAGAAGCAGCCGAAACATACCTGATCAGTGATCAAGCACCAATCACATTTCAGCAATCACCTTTCATAGAACTAAAATATTTATGCATTGCATTCAGAAGCAGATTAGGTCCATGCACAACCGACCATGTGGTTTTAAACTGTTCTACAGGACTCACTATTTACAAACCAACGCTCTTTAAAAATCAGCATTCCAAAATTACACCGAAGTGCTTGTCCTGTCCACTATCGAGCTGCCACCAAATTTCCCATGAGGCCTCCAGCAATTTCATAATGCTTAGCATCGGAAAATCCCACTTCCTTGGCAAGCTTCTCCAACTCTTTTCCTGCACACAAAAGTTGAACCGTAAGATAACACCAAGAAACAGGCAATAGGTTTTTTGGCCAAAATGGATGCAAAATTCCTTGAGCAATGGAGATATAAATGCTAAGAAGTACAAAGTACTTCTCATAATTTTGGAACTTCAACGGTTTTACACCGAAGAAAATAAAAGCCACTTATATACCTTTCAGAAAAGTTCCAGAGAACTGAATTAGGGTCTACCGTTCGCATTGGAACATTAAAAAAGGCATGAGACAGGCCTAGAAATATGCAGCTTCACTTTCACCGATACTATAACAGTTTCAATTGCCTGTTTGACATCATCTCATGAAGGGGCCGATTCCTAGATTTAGATGGAGCTAAAACAACAGATTAAGTGGCCTAAGTTTCACTTGTCCAGGATTCATTGTCAACTAGATTGACTTTGTTGTGCAGCAAAATTGAGCCAGTTGAAATGATTTAGCTGTGCAGTGCACAAGTTCATCGCAGTTGATATTATATCATTCAGGAGTATGTTAGCATACGGAAATATATAAGTTTGAAGAAAGAAAATAAACCTGTTAAATATTCAGCAATTGAGGCTTTCAAGTATCTGTACTCTCTCGAGAACCCGTAGTTACTTGCAACAGGAACAACCACATTGTCGATCATCCATTCCTAAACAAGAAAAGACCATATTATTTTTTAACCCAGGTTAAAAAAGCATGATCCCCGGGTCTCCCAAGAAATTCTAAACATGGTGCCTCAGACTTCAGGCACTATTGCTAATGGAAATAAGACTTCCACTTCAAAGCGGTCAACCTGATACAAACTGGGGTATAGCGCAGCACTTGCACGCCTCCCACATTTGGTGGACATTCCAGGTCAAAACCTTGGGAAGTGATTGTCCCAGGTGTTTTGCCTGGTCAATTCTTACATCATTTCTTTGAAATGATTGGTGGTGCCACTACTGGTCCTGGTATCATGGCAACTAAATACCTGAGACTGTGTTATCAGAGTTGAGGTGCTCTTGTTAAAATCTAATATAGACACTCTTGAGCCTGAAAAATCCATCATTAAAAAGGAGATGAATAAGAATCTTACAGCCGCAATCAGACTCATGGAAACTAATATTTAATACAGACACCTGGCTTTAGAACACGAAATATCTCCTTCATAGCTTTATGTTTGTCAAGCAGATTACGTAATCCATATCCAACTGTAATTGCATCAAAGTTGCTATCTGCGAATGGTAACTCAAGGGCATCACCCTCAATCCATCTGCAACATGCAGCACATATGGATATCAGTAGAAGGATATAAAGGAAACAATGTCCTATCACTGCTACAGACAAAAACTTTATACAGAGTTTATCTGTAACTCAGAAGATCCAAGTAGAAGCACTTGGTGTACAGTGCTATGGCGAGCCATGAAATTTCAGCTATGTTTATTAGATACCATAAATGGCTCTCATACATTAAGTAAAGAGTAGATTGCTCAAAATTACCCAGATTACTGAAGCGAATCCTAAGGTGTCAATGAAACAAGCAGACCTACAAACCTTTAGGTTTCAAAAATATTTCTCTGTTCCAGTTTAATTGATGCTTACTCGATGTTCTTGTAGCAAGCCTTCCAGTACAAATCTTGACGAGCCGTGGCAATCAACAATTGATCTTTTGAGAAATCAAGAGCGCTCACCTGATGGAATTGTGGTGAAACATAAGACCCGCCAACTAAAAAAATTGCAGCTCAAAACATTTTTAATATCTATCATTTTCTTTTTCTTCTTCTCCTGAACACGTAAGTGGAAGGAGAGGAAAAGAGCAAAAGTGCATATCAAGTACACCAGGAATATTTGCAATTGCATCCTCTATGACCACCCACACTATCTTCAAAGGCACCAGTTTATCCAGTCATCGGTGCAAACATGCAAAAGTTTTACTATAGAATGGAAATGTAAACAAGGTAAACCGAGGTAAAAAAAAAAAGAAAAAGATGACGAGATGCTAGATTGATGGAGGAATGAGTGCAGAGAAGGGATGAGGCTCCAATGAACAGGGGGCAGAAATACAGGTTCTTTTCGTTGTGTTCCGTGCATAAATGTAAGATCTTCGCTAATTAGATTGTTTTCCAAGGCAAATGCAAGGCCTCCACTCCCCTCGTCCGTAAAGGAATCGTTAAGCTGGTACCTTGATATGAAAAAGGTGCAACAACTCCCAGGTCTGATGTTAGTAAGAGATTGTACATGGCAGACAAGCAGCCAGGGGCTCTAGGCGCCCAGTCTTAATAACTTAAGAGCAAAAATAGATTGAGAACAGATAATAAATACAAAGGGAGACCCTAAAAACATAGCTACCATCCAAGAACGAAACACGACGTATCAAATGAAATGTACACCAAGTTCCTCTTTTTGTTTTTGAAAAAAAAAAATCGAATTCTTAACTCGGCAACAATCCAATGCTAAATCGTATAAATAAGCCTCCATACCCGACCGTGATGCAAAATGGTAAGGCGGACGCTACTTAGGGTTTACTGGGGAACGCCAGGCCGCCAAGGGGGAATTCGAATTCGGGCGCAAGAAACGAAATTCTCATAGCTGCTATGTACATGATTTAACTAGCACAGAGCAAAACTCCAGCGCCCCCAGCAACTTTATCAGGGATCAACTTAGTACGAAACCTATTATTAGAATAATTGAGAAGAAGAAGAAGGAAAAGAAAGGGAAGCGGAGAAAATAGAGAATCGGAAGCAGCAGCACCTGGCCATCAGGTCCGACTTTCTGGGACAGGAGGAACGCCAGATCACCGCTTCCACAGCACAAATCTAGAACTCGATCGCTCCTTTTCGCTCTGTATTAGGATTATTGCTATTATGACTGCTATTTCTTTTGAAAAACTAGTAAATAGTCTTCTCCTTCTTTTTTAGTAAAAGGGGGAGAAGGGGTAGCAAAAAATTAAAAAGAAAGAAAAAGGCCGGAAAGGGAAAGGAAAGATGGGGGGGGAGCGGTGTAAGTGCCGTTACCCGGCCCAAGAGACGGACATCCTCTTCCAGATCCGATGCTGGCCGAGGCTCAGCACCTCGTTCAGCTGCTACAATAATTTTACGAATTAATAGACAAAAATGAAAGAGATCGCGTTCGCAGGAGGTGGTGCGTACGTTGTCGTAGACGGGAGCGATGCGGCTAAAGAGCCCCTGGCGTTCGGCGGAGCACCGGACTCGACGTCGACGACCGCACCCCCAAGAGGAGGAGGCGGGAGGTGGAGCGGCAGAAGCCATGGCGAAGGAAGCGGCTGGAGTTCGTCACGGACCCACACTGATAACGCTATCGGAAGAGAGGAGCCGCAGCAGCCGCAAATCCATCCATGGGATATAATTATAAGGTGGCGGTCATGTCATAATTGTCAGGGCCAGAAGCAAAAACAAAACAAAAAAAAAAAGAAGAAAAAATTGTAGGGACACGTCTTGAAACTTCGGACCACCTCTCGACTTTACACGTAAGCCTTTCAAACGGATTCTCTCTAGGATATATATATATATATATATATGCACGTGAGGTGAAGCACAAAATTTTCCAAGGGATCGATCCTTGTGCGCATAGACAGCGCCAAGCAGTGCAGCACGTATAAGCAGGGGCGGCTCAATACATTTGGGGGCCTAAGGCAAATCCAATAAATGAGACTTCTTTTTTTAATAATATTTTTTTAATAAATATAAAATATTTAAAAAAATGATATAGAAATAGATAGCTATCAAGTATATTATTTCAATAAAAATATATAAATTTAATAAAAATAGGTAAAAAATTTTTTTAATTTAATATAATTTTTAAATGAAAGTAAATAAAAGTAATTGCTCGAAAAGAAGGGTCATAAAACTGATTAATTAACTAAGATAATACTTGACAATAGTGTTTACCATGTCAAGCAAAAGCCGAATAGGAAATGGTTATCTCATGCCACTTCATTGTCAAGGTAATAAAAAAATTGCACCTCTCTATAAGAGAAAGTAGGGGCATTATGGGAAATTCACTCCATCCAATAAATAAAAGTCCCATCCCACCGTCTCCCCTTCAAGTGAGTACCCAAGCAGCAACTGCAACATCACAGCACAGCAACCATTCAACTCCCTCTAGCTCCTTTTCTCTCTCTACCACCCAAGAGGGGAGAAGAAACCGAGAGGAGAAAATTAAAAGAATCTCCACCCTCCAAGAAGTCCATCTCCGATCCCCCTATCTTTCTTCCCGATGGCCCAGCTGGATCAGGAGTAATGTGAGGGAAGGAAAACCAAGACCAAAACCAAAAAAGAGAAGGGATGAAAGATAAGAGTGGAAGACGAAGGGGGGAAGACGAGAATGGAAGGAATGAGTATTTGTATAGCTGCAGCATCTTCCGGTGGGGGCCTTCCCTGGGCCGGGGGCCTTAGGCGACCGCCTCAGTCGCCTAAGGCTCGAGCCGGCACTGCGTATAAGGCATGGATTAGAGTTGATGCAAGACTTTAGCATATTATTAATTTTGTTAAAATTTTTACTTTTGTTATTTAATCAGAATTTGAATGTTATTATATATATTATTTTTATTGCGTATTTATCATGATATCATGATGAGACGCTTTGCATGCTTATCGGAAAGCTTTCTATGAGTATGCGGTCGTTGCCGCGACCTGTGGCTCGTGATCTCAGGTTGGAGGTATGACATCATCCCTTTTCGAGGGAATGCTCACTAGCAGCAATATCCTATGCTTGGCATCCTGCAAAAATTTAGATTACTTCTACTGGGAAGGAATTTGGTGCAGGCTCGTCTTCACTGTCTTCGTCTTCTTAGCCAATTGGCACGTTCTCAGGCCTAAACATTGACATTTTTTTTTTTAGGAACAAAATCTTAAGACTTTTTTTTATATATATATAGGAACAAAATCTTACTCTCCCAACTCATTTTTTCAGATGTAGTCCAAGGAGAAGTAGCCTTTGGAGACAGTTTGATGATACCCCTGGCCAACGGATACGCATATAGAAACCTGAAAATTTTATTTAACAAATATGGGCAATGTATGAAACCAATTGTTAAAATAATGCTAAATTTTACATATGTTTCATATCCATTAAAAAGGACAGAAAGGATACGCATATAGAAACCTGAAAATTTTATTTGACAAATATGGGCAATGTATGAAACCAATTGTTAAGATAATGCTAAATTTTACATATGTTTCATATTCATTAAAAAGGACAATAAGAAAGCTGTAAAAACCAACAACAAATAATGCTATATTACATTGAATCGAATTCAAGAGAACGCAAGTGCTGGATTTGAGCCTACAGCTTGAACTGTTGGTACATGTTTGCGTGCACAGGAGGTAATATACTGATCATACTGAAAACATAGTCTATGTTCTCAATTAAGTGATGGTGTTTGCTATTTGGCCATAAATGTGGATGGTAGCCATCTCTGCTTAAAGGGGGCAAGAAAAGACTATAACACCGTATGGAAATAAATGTGCTGAGCTGAACTGAAATGCAACAAATAACCACAACCACCAATTCCGTACCAAAAAACCACAACCACCAATTGACAATGGCAAGCTAGCTAGAAACACAAAGTCTTGCCATTCATGGCATCCAATTACATAACATGCTAAAGTTTCAATGTCTTGCCCTCATAAGTGATATCTCTGCCCTCGGCGGCACATGATGGAAACAATTCAATCAGTTTTTCATCAACATGCTAAGGTTTTCAATGTCTCGCCTTCAATCAGTTTCAATGTGCTCATGAGATTCCTTCAGTGTGCTCATTCTCAAGCTCTTTTGTTCTTATAATGCTCCAGAACTTTATCAGAAAGAGCATGCCAAAACACTGTCCGGGATCTCCTCTAAGCAATGCTCCTCATAAGCCAAAACCAGCAGCCGAAGTTTGCTCGTGCTCTTGTTCATTGTGGAAATTTTAACTACAAAAGTAAATAGAAAAACCATCCATCAACTCCGAGCTTCCGACATGCATCTATCTTCTAATGCGCATGCAATCTCTTCATTCACAATAGGTTTCCTGAGATTATGACCTGACAGCTTTTTACTTGAAAATAGGACAATTCGCATCATCATTCTGCAGTCTCCAAACGTTCAATCTTTGGTCGCAAATGTTCAATCTATGTCATTAAATCAAATAAGTTATATTTAACATATTCCAGATGACATGCAACTGCAGCTGTGCATCAAGCCAATGCTAACTATAGGATCTTAATTATCGAAGAAATTAAACGGCCCCACTTCCACCACTAAAATCTAGTATAATTACTTTTCCCTTCATTTTACGACGCGATGCAATTATCAATCACATATTCTTTTCTCTCTTATTATAATAATAATAATAATAATAATAATAATAATACGAGTTAAGTGATGCCTGTCCACCGCATGCACGCGGACAGTGATAGCATTGTCGATGCACGAACGAAATTAGTGAGACGTTACATCAGCTCTCGGCTCATATCATCTTCAAAGACGCGTCAGGACCTTGGAGGACGCGCTTGCATTCCAAATCTGGGTCCGGTTTGAGAAAGCGGGCGAGGTAGCATGATTAGATGATGCCAATTCGAATTCTGCCAACTCAACGAATGCTGCTTTAATAATCGACAGGCGTCTACTGAAATTTAGAAAATCAACTAATAGTAATATCCCCAATTTATAGGACCTGCGCTGCCTATTGAAAGAGCCGTCTAAGTTCAAAATGAGTGGAATAACACCCCGGAGAGGTGACTGATGTGTGTAACGAGCGAACAATGTACCCAAAAATTAGACAATCAGAAGAGAAAAACGTCCAAAACATTAGACGAGACTGCAGAACAATAGACCCCTCCAAACCATAGGCAGGTTCGAGGATATTAAACACTGAAAAATAGGGGCAATTAAGCCAGTTGGGATCAATATATAATATCTTAATCAAACCTGCAATGCAGTTGCAACGTCCCCGTCAAATATATGATTGTCTTTGGGAATCATTAATTACATCATCGAGGATGGTGCCACCTTGACATCATCCCCGGCGAGAAATTAGTGGAGTTGCGAGTCAAGCACCTCAGTTTTTCTTTCAATCGACATGGCCTCAGTCATCCACATAGAAGGGTGCAGGGAGGCCTTCCATGACACCAAACGGCATGTTCTCAGACGGTCTCCAGTGTCTCTTCCGCTGATTTATGAACCAGTTATTTATCTGCTTCGGGTCCAGTCCCGTTGATTCGGCCAGCGCAACCTTATCAGCTTCCTGAATTTTATAAGCAAAACAGATCAAACTAGTTTATTGCCCTTGCTTCGATAGATACAATTCTTTGGTACTTTCACATGTTAAATTTGGCAATAGACAATCTGTTGCACTCCAACATGGCCGCACATTTTTTTAGAACAAAGCCCGCAGAAATATGCAGGACTTATATATTTAACTCAACATTATGTTAAACATATAGGCCCCGCATATTCTCGGAAATATGCAAGCTGGTAACCCTATTTCTCATCACAACTCCTTGGTGACGGCCATATTGCACCACAGGTATGTTTTTAAGCAGTCTCAGTTTCAGTGCTTGACAAGAAGATGCTCATACTTACTGTTGGGTATGGCCATTTGTAGTGCGCTTCCCACCAGTCAAGCAGCTTCCGCCGTGCCTCCTTTGGTAGCTTTCCTTTCTTCTTCTTCTTTGAGAACTCCCGCTTCAAGCTGCCTAGATAACCGCTGTATTTGCGAAGAAGCTTGTCCTTGAGATCTCTATCTTCACTTTTTGAGTGTAACTCCGGAACCTCTACTTCCCCTCCATTGAATTCCTCCTCCGATGATCCAGCAGTCTCGTCTGTTCGGATGAGACACATTACTTGCTTAGCATGGCTAAGAAAGAATCGTCTAGGTCGACTTGAGATGCAAAAAGAAGCAATTCAGCTGAATACAGAAGCACACATATATAAGATCGACTTTGGAACTGAAAAACAACTTGTTTGGAGGGGCAATCTTTGGCTTGGCTGCACGTACGCTTGTACATATAAGATCGACTATGGATTCAGATCCTTGAGTTTTGAAAGCGGTATATGAGAAACCCTCCACCTCACTCAATCCAGCCACCGAACCCTCCCTCACTCTTTCCCACCATGAAAGTAGCAAAAATTAAACAAATCTGTCGATGTTATCTCTCCACGTACGAAACAGATAATAGTGCATCCATAGTCGGTCCCCATAATTGGAGCGCGTACCTCGGACAGAATCCACCGCAAACACTCATCTGTATCCCTCTTCTTTTTTTTTTTTTGCGGCGGTGCTGGCATTCGTCCCTCTCCAGTGTCCGGTTTCTTTTGATTTTCAGCGATCCATATGAATAAAACAACAATCTCTCTCATTTATGGAAAAACCCTTCGAGCAAGTCTCCTAGCATCTGCCAAGAGCTTCCATATTGAAATTAATGATCCCGTATCTCCCTTCACCTATTTCTCTATCTGTGAGTGTCTCATAAGAAAACACTCCCTGTGAAGAATAGTTTGCTCTTATAAAAAATACGCACTTTTAAACATGCCATCCAAACATAAGCGCCCATATCAACAAAACTTGCGCACGTGAAAGAAAAAAACTCTTTCTGGAGATTAATTAATTAAAGCAAATTTATCACAAAACCTACCATTATTACTCATCAATAATTATGAAATTATTTCCGGTCTTTCAGAATGCACCTCTTAACCGGACCAACGCGCGCAGATCAAGCCATCAGATACAATTTTCGTTTAAGATATGAAAGAGCATTAGATCAGAATATACCTTGCGTCAATAATGCTTCCTATGTAGAATATTATTTCGACGCGCATAATCTGGTATACTTTGCCAGTCCACCTCAAAGAGAGAGAGAGAGAGCGAACGCGACACAAATCTAATAATAGAATTCTCTGGATGCAGCACCGACGGCTCTGAGAGATCAGAACCAAAGAAATTAAGATATAGAGGCATTATAACAGCCTCCACGCCAATGCGAACGAGGAATTTAATGGGCACGGCAGACTTGATTTAACGGGCAGGAGGGGCCAGGGCGCCCCACGGTCAAGGAGAGGACCGGCGAGAATTGCGGAGGCCTCCCCCACCACCATCATGCACTCTCTTAATTTCCCACCGGCACCGCACATAGCTCCGGAACAAACTATTAATGCTTCGTTAGATCACGACGAACAGCACGTAAGAACATAAGCTCTACTGCAAAAGATAAAGCTAAAAATCGGCTTGTATCCATATATTTTCGATGAATGGATACAGATATAAATAAATACTATCATTACTATCAATAATTTTTCAAAATTAATACAGATGTAAATTCAATATAAACTCTATTCATATTTACTTTAAATAGATAAAATACAAGACATCCATAGTTATATCTATATTTCTTCTATCTAAATCTAGATATAAATAGGATGTCATTCAGAAGTAAACCGGATTTTTAGTTAAATTTAGTAATAAAAACTAACATTAATTCTATATGGACAAAAACATAATCTACTATCTAGATCACACACATGATGCACACATAGCTAAGAGAGCTAAGATATATTTATTGAACAAGCATGAAGACTAACCTAATTAAAGATCTGGGTAGGATCGGATTTGTATTAAAAAAATAAAAAAAAAACAATTATTTGCAAAGAAATTAATATAGAATATTAAAAAATAATCATAAATTATCTATTTTTGAAGAGTTTATAAGAAAACACGGATGGAGAGGTAAAGGAAGGTAACCCCAAATAACGCTAATACGACCAGCAAATAATTCTTAAATGGCAAACATGATGGATAATATGGCACCGGCCAAATGGCAATGTGAATAATGCCCGCAGACTGAAGCGCAAGTATATTTCTTGTCCAACACACAAAATATTCGTAAAAAATTCGTTGAAGCCTTCCTAGATTAATCGATACAGCTTACGTTCGGACTACCCAGCCATGGGGAAGCTGCAGTGCCTAGATGATTCATGCTCGTGTCGACTGAAACCAATCCCCGAGAAAGCAAAACCATATTGTAGTTTTGTAGCTACCTTAAACTAAATTACATTCAAAGAGCATTCTATGAAATAATGAGCTGGACATGGAAAGGACGCAAACATGAGAAATCCGGTGCACCATAACCCTGAAGAAAATTAGATGCCAACATGAACTATGGAGGCAAAGTAACATGACAAAACGACCATGGGATGTATGCACGCAGCACAGACAGAGATGCAAGAGAATTTCAAGAGAACGCGTCAGTTCAGAATATATAGGAGAACCAGCCCCGCCCACCTAGCCGCACCGAGCACCTAGCTTGGTTTCGTTTTATCAGAGACAAGACCATGACTCGCACAGCCTGTAACTGATGCAAATCCACACGAGAAACAAATCTATTAGGTCAGCCAGACTAGAAAGAGATGATTTTCTCACCGGGGAACTAGATAGAGAAGTTGCAGCATCATGAACTATAGTGCCTTTTTATCATTATCTCGATCTTCCGTGTTCTTTTCATTGCCAATCTATTGCTAAGAAAGTATTTCAAAATCGACAAGCTAGCTCTTTGATAGGCCTATTGAAAAGCTAGGTAAAACCAACCACCACTTCAGCAAGCAACCGATCACTCCTACAACAACCAAGAACTTGGCGAGCGAGCAAGCGAGCGAGAGAGAACCCGCCTCCACTGCAGTTACCTGGGCACACCAGCCCAAACATGGAACCTAGGACATCTCATTGCTAAGGAAACGTGTATTGTCATGGGGGCTAGCCCCAGTTTACCCGTCCAATGAAAATTCTAACCATTAAAAAAAACAAAAACAAAAACCAGATGGTGGTTACCTGATCCTACTGGGGAGAAAAAAGGTATTCCTTCAATCTCTTAAACTTGATTCTCTCGAATAAAATGACAATAACAATTTTCGAAAGCAGACCTACAAGTCATTTGCTTTTATTGCTTGTTTATGATCCATATATTGCGGTACACATCATAGGTAGAAAATAAGGTTTAGTTCTTTGCTTTTAATCCACTTGTTGGGATTCTAGAGTATCGAAAGTAGAGTCTATGTTTTTCCATTCAACTCCCTTTGTTCTTCTTTTCCAAAACCATATATAGCATATACTTTCTGCTTAAACTAGTGAGATTCTCTTTATTTGAATCAGATTCCTTTAGTTAAAAAAAAAACAAATTTTCTACTATTTTATAAAGATATAACTTTTTAAATTATGCCGGATTTTCTTTCTGATCAGAAGAGATCAAAATTTTTAACGTATCATATAACTTTATAACAAATTTTCTACTATTTTTGAGCTAGTCAAATCCGACCAAAATTTGGTTGGATTCCTCCTAATTAAAAGAAAGTACAAATTTTCAAAGCCGGACAAAAACCAGACTTTGACTTCTACATAAATTTTATTCTGACTTCTACATAAATTTTATTTTTAATTTTTTTATCAGTAACTTCTTTTTTTTCTGATTAGAATTTATATCTTTCTTCTTTAATCTGAGATAGATACAATGCAAAAAAATCCGCGACGATAAAATAGAAAATGACAGATTAGAAAGTCGCAGAAACATGAAATATCCATTGGCGGCAACATTTAAATGCTTGACATGTTTGCTGTTTATGACATCGCACTTCCCATAGAACCTATTCTTTTTTTTTTTTTTAGCTTTAGCATAGAACCTATTTTTCATAGGTTCAACCAGTCTCTGTCATGATTCAGACAACTAGACTTCGTAAAGTACCATCCTTCTACAGGAAATGTATACTAAGAAAACTGAACCAGACCAAACCTGCAGCGACCCACCTGAAATTTCCAGCATTTGTACGATCTTATTAGCTGGGGCACCCGTGTGGCACGAAACTTGCACATAAAAAAGTCTGGAACATCGCAATTATCAAACGCACCAAAAGTTATATGAGTGATCAAATCAAAAAATTTAGGCAGCAAAGCAATACATCTTTTGATTCCATGAAGGCTTTTTTTTTTGCTGATAATTTAGCATTCCCACTCAGTACGTATTCCCTGATAATAAGGAGTGGGGGGGGGGAAACAACTATAGACAAGCACAACGGGGTGGGGGGAATCTAGGCAAACAACTATAGACAAGCACAACGGGGCGTACCAGACCTAAAGGCAGGGCAGCAGGAAAAGGTGGTTTTGTTTTCAATTTTTCCGTCTACATTTACCCACCACATGGAAGAGCATCGACTGCACGAACCACACAGAACCATTCACCGGAGGCAATGGCTTAGCGAAAGCATCACCATGAGGCAAGAAAATAATTAAAAGAAACAACTCTGCTGAAGGAGGACTGGTCTAAAAGCATGGCAGACGGAAGGGGAAAAAAATATTGCATAAGACAGCGACAAAAATTCGGTTAGCAATAAACAACTCACCACCCGAGCGATAAGCATCAGAGATTTGATTATCTGTCTTCGTACTCGAGCCTTGGTAATGCAAAATAAGCATATAATAGTTTAGACCGAGAGTCCAACTCGTCACCCATGGCTCTTTCCGAGAAAGCAGCAGCAGTTCGAACTAATCCAGCTGATTCAAAACCAACCCAGGCCAAAGATGCAAGTCTGTCGAGCAGCAAAGTAGTACTTAAGACAAGACAATTCCGGGTTAAGTCATGCGCTTCGCGACCACGAGCGCAACCAAAGCCACCTACCCGTATTGGAGCGTCGTGTTATTAACGCAATTGTCGCCATGCCGGTATTCACGAAGGAAGTTAAAATAGATTGCAATTAGAAGATTGGACGACTTCCTAGGAGGTTCTTGCCTTCATCGAAGAAATACTATATGATGCTTGGTTTGCTAACTGCAGCCCATAGATGAATATGATGGTCGATCCTTCGCCGATTAATCTCGGGAAGATGGCACCTTCCCGAGGATCCCATTGCCCCAATTTCCAACGCGACGTCCAGGCAAAGGCATCATCATCCCTACATCGACGTAATCCGTTGAAACTCGGACCTAGGTCGGCAAAACCGAACTCTTTATAGAAGACCTTGCATAATAGATCGGAGTAGAAAACAAATACTCCAACGGAACCTATGTATGAAAATATCCAGAGAGGGGGAAAATAGAAAGGAAAAATATGGAACCACAGGCTTTCTTTGCAGGTATGTATTTTGAGGAAAAGCGATACTGACAAAGCAAAGGAGAAGGGTGAAAAGAAGTGGAAGGCAGCAATGCAGGCAGTGAGGGAAACGGGGACTCCCACAGGTGGGGGTGAAAGCGAGGAACACGGGAGAGATTTCAGACTTGAGAGATCCCCACTTGTTGAAACTACTATAACCACAGCCAGCCGACACGTCCCTCTGATTATTCTTTCTTTCGTTCGTTCGTTCCCTTCTTGTTTTTTCTTTTACTATTTTTTGGTCAATTAAAAGGAAAGAAGGAACTCCATGAAAACCGTCTCACCCGACCCAAAACCCAGGCCCGCCGGCAGCGGGGGCGGCCATGACCACCCCAACTTCCCACGTTCTCTTCTCTCCCCCGACTCCGTCCTGCGTCTTTCTGGCCTTCCCTGCTTTTTTGCTAACGTGCGCGAGCTCGTTCTAGCATGCACCACGGAAGCTATGATGCTCGATCATTTCTCCGAGCAAAATAAACAAAACAACAAACACACACACACACATATGCGCGCGCGCGCCCACACACACACACACACACACACACACACACACACACACACACACAGAGAGAGAGAGAGAGAGAGAGAGGGAGGCAGTAGGGTTTCCTGGGGTGGTACCGGAGACGTAGGGCAGGGAGGTGCTTGTCGAAGGCTTGCCGAGGTCGGAGAGCTGGCGCTCGACGGTGTGGAGGAAGGTGATGGCCTGGTCGAACGGCCGGGACAGGTCCGACCGGTACTTTACCAACACGTCGCAGAACGTCTCCTGGAGGATTTTATAAAATATGTATGGTCATATCCTATGAATTGATCATCCCTATATATCTTGTAGGGGAAGATGGTTCGGAGAAGGAGAGAAGAAGAGACCATGAACTCGTCGAGCTCGGGATCGGCTCCGAGGAGGCTCGAGACGGCATTCCGCTTGGCGGTGTCGTTCGCCCGCCGAATCTCGTCCAGGAGAGACGCGATTTCCGGAGGCGCTCCCACCTGTATACGTACATGTACATAGCATGGAAAAGATAGTGAGGCAGTGGCTGCAGAGAGAAATAGCAACTGAGTTTCTCCATCGTCCCACAAGAATCGAGCAGGACAATCACAATTCTGATTCAGAGAGAATATAAGTATAAAAACACACACAAACACATCATGAACTCTTCTCTCCTTTTTATCGTGGAAGATGCAGAAAACAAGTCCGATCAGAAGAGAAAATTTTTTTTAAAAATGAAAATAAAGCAAAAAAAGAGAGAATATAATAACTTTATTTTCGTCCTCTTTCTGTTTGTTTTCGAAAAACAATAGACCGGAGAATACCTAGAACCCTAATTAATCCAGAGGTGCAAAAGAGTCAGCGAAAAGTCTCTGATCGAAGATCGAAGGCGGGGAAAAAACGAAAAGGTTAGAAGACAGCCAATAAGAAAGGAAAGGATGTGTGACGACAGTTTCTGGATATATACTCAAGCAAAGAAGAAACGGATCCTTGTTTTCCCTCCTTTTGAATCTCTTGGCGAAGAAGACTACCTTTTGGCAACTTATATAGGCCTCGAGGAGTTTGGGATAACGGGGGTGGGAAGCGATCCGCGCCTTCATGTCCCCCGCCATCTCCTGCCCTCCTTCCTCCGCGATCGCCGGCGGCGCCCTGTCCCCGGCGGCCGCCAGCAAGCACTGAAGCTCCTCCGCCGACACCAGTCCGCCTCCCGCCGCCGCCACGAAGTGCATCCCATACATTTCCTCCATCGACGCCGCCCGAGAGATCGTGATCGAAGCGACCGCGATTTAGATATTTTCGGAATTTGGTTTATTTATGGATAAAAAGAAAAGGGAAAGAAGAAGGAGGGAGACAGAACGGGAGCGGTTTGCATTTTTCGCACCAGAGTGATGAAATAAAGAAAAGAAGATGGAAGAGCCGACGCCTTTCTTCCTTGATGTTGATATGAATGAATAATAGCATGTAATTATAATAATACAATGCCCCAGTTTAATTAACGTGATTAGCAGCGGAAAGCCGCAGCCCCTCGTTTTTGTGCTCTCCGGCAAACGGTTTTCGGGCCCATTAACTTGGACCTTGAGTCCTGACCACATGCGTGACTCCACCCAACCTGGAATCGGTCGATAAGCTGGCCTCCCGCTTATCGGACGGTTACCTGCCGTCTTCTGCCGCCGTGTCGGAACCCGGTTAGTTGCATGATCGGGCCCGGGTCGTGACGCGCGCCATGGACGGTCCTCGCTCCCGAGTCCGCGATTCCATCATGAAATGTGCGAATCGTGAGGCAAATTAGGCCGGAGTGCTCGTCTGTTTGGCTGTGGACATTATCACCGGCTATTCATACGATACGAGCTGCAACCATCGTAATTCAACAAATTTTCTCGGCATCGATCATTCTGCTGGGTTGATGCCCAGTCGAGGTGAGCGATGGCGGTGATTTTTATAAAACTTATCTATAAACTTATTTTTGGTGAGGAAGCGACGGAACTTACAGCCTTTCAAACTTTTGGACAGAACGGTGCCGGGAATCCATGTACCTACCGTCTTTCATGTACAACCTCTCTCTCTCTCTCTCTCTCTCTCTCTCTGAGTATTATTTGTTTTTCTTTTCTTGGGAGCCCTTTTGCTGCAACCCCATCGCGAGCGGTGATGGATTGGATGGATGGATTGATTGATTGATTGATGGGAGGGGGGAAAAAAAAAAAAGAGCAATGAGGGCATCCTATCCCCCATGTAGACGCATGAGCCCCTACATGGGGCCCGAAATTTACTGGAAACGCCGGCGCGGAACAAGAGGGCTGTGAGGGGTGTCGAGGTCATTTTGTCTTGAAGCGTGGCGAGGCACGGAGCGTGGCGAGGAACCCGCGCATCGAGGGGGCGTCCACCAATCAATAAAGTTTGCTCGGGAGTGGGCTTACCGGGAATCTTTTAGGCCGTTCCTTGCTCGGTGAACCTTACACTGACGTTGATCTGCTTTCCGATTTATCTATAAAATAAAAGGGAAATTCTATCTATTTTAAAAAAATAGATAAACTATTTTTTCATCAAACAATAAAATAAATTTTTATTTTTTTAATATCCATAACCTCAATTTTATATTATATTATTAGAAGGAGATAAGCTCATCGGGCCTCCTTTGGTGATTCTTGTTCGTCTATTTGTTTGCCCTATTTTATTTTAATTTATTTGTTGTTTAGAAGGTAGAAAATAGAGTTGATCATCCATCGGACTTGGATATAGAAAATATTAAATTATAAATAGACATATCTCGAAGCCCGACTACGACTAAAAATGATAAGATGGAAAGGAAGGTGGAGTGCTCGACTAGAGACGTGGGAGAGGAGCAAGGGTGGAGAGATTAGGGTTTTCTCGTTGGGAGGAGTGCTTGACTTTCTTTTCCGCCGACTTTCTTTCTTGAGACTTCAGTGAGGAGGCCGGACCTGGAGGCATCCGAAATCAAAGCTGTCTATCTAGCTTACCACTATTAGCTATATAGGAATGCCTGGATCTTCAAGGGCAGCAGAGTGCACCCGAGGTCGATAGCAGAGTGCACCCGAGGTCGATAGCAGAGTGCACCCGAGGTCGGTAGCAGAGAGGACTCTTCTACATGTGGAGGAGATTATTCGTGGCGCTATGCAATCGTCCCTGGGTTGGCTGGAGAAATCTAGAGCTCCCCTCTTGCTCATGCAATGCCCAGGACCATGCTCGTTTCATGGGAGCCCCCACCACCTGGTTTTCTCAAGGTAAATTTCGACGGCAGTGTTGGCGAGGAAAAGTGCACCGAGGTGTGGACTTTGTTATCAGAGATCATGATGCTTGTCTGATAGTGGCTGGGGGATGGCAAGTCTTCGACACGTCTGTGGTTGGTGCTAAGCTTAGGGCTGCATGGAAGAAAGTTATCTATGCATGGTAGGTGCTGGGTGCGGACCGCACCCTGCTCGAGGGAGATTCGGCATCGATGATTGAGTGGATTCAGGATCTGAAGCTCGATACGAGGTTCAGCTTGTTACTCCGCGATGTCTACATACTCTTGGACGATGGTGGTCTAACATGGGTCGTACATGCCTACAGGGAGGTGAATAGCACGGTTGATTGGGTAGCCTCATTCGCAGCCCACCATTTTGGAGGCTTCAACTAGGCGACCATGTGTCGGTGCCCCACCCTCTGTGTTATCTTCTTTTTTTTTTTAATTTTGTTGGTTGCATCTACCTACGGCAGGAGTGAACTGCCGTTGTACCAAAAAAAAAAAGGGGTTGGCATGGTGCACTACTTGGCAGGGTGCATCTAAATTTGTTGTTGCTAAATTTTTTTAGTAGTATGGGTTATGATTAATAGTATGGATCTTCAATTGAGTCCCTAAGAATTGATTTTGGACCTCATGATAAAATTCATCAAGTATGGAGGTATAGGTCGAAGGAGAAAAATTCAGGCAAAGGTAGGCCGAAATATGTGGGAATAGATCAAAATGACTGAAGCGGTCTCAGAGATAATCCCAAACACAAATCCATGTCTTAGGCCGAAATAAAGAGACGGTAAATATTAGCTAACATCGAAAAGATATGCTTACCGGCTAACAGTTGTGGAGCAACTGTGTGGACGAATATGTGTAATGGAGGGTAGCTGGCATTAGTGATCAAAACCACGAGGAGTGGAGGCCAAACATGATGGCAATAGTCGAAATATGAAGTTATTATATGTGAGTATAAATAAGTTAAAATTATACTTTGTAATAATCTTTCAACAATCAATTCAATGCATTTTTTCTTTCTTAGTCTACTTTGGTTTCCATGTTAGAAGTAGAAGTAACTTTAGCTTTTACTATCGTAGCCTAGTGCTACATCCATCTACTATAGCCATGTACTGCATTTCTTTTTTTTTGATGGCGATATGAATATGGTAAAAATTTTTAAAGGTCAAGACGTCTCATTCCATATTAGTCTCCATTCTTTCTTTAATCACTTTTAAGTTGATATGCTGCATACATCTGAATGGAAGTCTACCAGCAAGCTCTACAGCATATCTAAACGAGACGAAAAGAGCGCCAATACCCATAAAATTGACAATCAACTTGGACACGGCCATCAATGGCTCAAGTGTACACCCAAGTTACAATCACTTAAAAATTTCCTATTTGTTTGGATTTAAGGTTTTTTATAATTGACTTGATGGGATCCCGACTAATTACCCACTTCTCTTATATACATATACATCATATTAGTTTTTTTTTTTATATAACACTTGTTTTAACACTCCTGACATTTATAATTTTGTTACATAACATAATAGGAAAAAAGCAACAGCGACAATAACATTTTGGAATATGTTTGGAGGTACCGTAGTGTGGTGGAGGCGGTGGATCTGGAGCGAGCACGGCGGTTTTCGGCGAAGCACGAGCGACACCGCTCGGTTTGTAAAAATAAAAGAATGGAGTTTTAAGAGAAGGAAGGAGTGGTTTCGGGTGGCGGTGCTTAGTTATGGCGGTATGGCAGCCACTAGAGAAGAAAGAAGGAGGAGGAGCTCGGTGGTGGATAGTGTGCGAGAGAAAGGAGAGATTTATAGAGGGCTTTGGGTGGGTTGAGCTCGGTAGTCATTGCATCCGCCCGTGGTCATAATGACGGTTGTGTGCGACCCAACGACCATCGACTGAGTCATCACCGGCCACGACTCCGCAGTCTTATTATCTCAACGACCGGTGGATCGGGCAGGGGAATACGATTCCTCTGTTTCTTTTTCTTTTTCTTTTTTTTTGTTGAAACTTTGTATTGAGGCCGGTGGGCGTTGCCAACTTCAATTTGTGATAGGCCCAATTTGGCGGATTCTCACACCAGCCGAAGTAGGGTAGAGAAGGTAACGGCATTCACGTGTTCCCTCTTGTATGATGTGCAAAGATGAAGATAAAGTTGGTATGTTACAGCAAACAAAATTCTCCCAAATCAAACTAGCATGGTAAGTTGCTTTTATGTAAGTGTCGTGCCGCTGCTTATATCGCAAATGGTCTGGAACTTGTATCGATTGATGTTATATCACAGGTATATATATTTGCTTTGTCTTGCAATCATTTGCATTGGCTCTTCGTTCGCGAGCTCCAGATTCGACGCTCGTGGATGCAGAGTCATGGCAATCAATTCCTACGTGGTTGACCCTGCTGGTCGACAGCTGGCCGATCGCATTCTCCCTCATAGGGTGCCCTCTTCTCTGTTTCTCCATCCTAAATCACTGAGCACTGGCCTTCCGGAGGCTGCCACTGCGGGCCGCCACTCTTCCATTGCACCGCCCTGTCTATGGGTTGGACTCGAGCCCGCCATCTTTGATCTTCCTTTCCCTTCCCCCAAGACCCGTCGATCCATCTCTCTCTCGCGCGCGCGCGCGACGGCCATTTTTCGTCGTTACAATTTATTCATTGCTCTGGTTTTGTATAGCAATGTATCATTTGATCAAGGAATGTAATATTTTGCATTCTATAATAATTGAGACTTGCATAACTGAATTATTGAGTGGTGTGTTTTGGACCTATCATTTTATTATCGATTGCTCTATTATAGGCTGAAAATATGATATCATTTATTGCACTATCACCGACGGAAAATGTGGCATTATCGATTTTTCCATCATAGGCAAAAAAGATGACGGTGCCTTAGTTCAAAATTGCAGATAACCTATATAATTAATATGTATTCTTGAAATGGATGGATGGGTGTGAGCTCTAGATTAACTATGTTAATTGCAGATTGCCAGCTACAGGCTGGACTATGACATTGTGGGTAGTCTCACCACTGATAGGGACATGGTACTATCGATTGCCTTGTCATAATTAGTCAAAAGCTGAGAATAAACTATTGGATATGTACATATAAAAATATTTGGTAGGTGTGGAATTTGGGCTGATATTACTATTATCAATTGCCCCATCATAGGCTAAAAATATGGTATTATTGATTGCCCCATTACAAGCAGATAATCTAACACTATCGATTGCCCGGTCACGAGCGGAAAACATGATCGAGATTGGCCCAAAGTTGAAAAGATGGCTGATGTTAGATCTAGATTATTTGCTTGAAAATGACAAATAAGTTATTTGAAAATATTATTGAATAAATGGTTAAATTGATGATATATGACGTACTATGAATCGAATAGTTATTTTGACATACGATGTGTGTAAGTTTTTTCCATTTTTTGAGTCATGGTGGATTGTTGATATGTGATTTCATGATAATTGCATATATTTCAGTATTGATCATTTGTTATTTCTATCTTTAAATTAATTATATTGGTGTGTGCATCTGGAGATTCTCACGAGTATTCGAGAAAATTACCAAGCTTGATATTGATCAAAGTAGGTGGCCTAGCCTCCTTTCCGCCAGGAAAAAAAAAAGAAACAGCTATGGGCGGCCCATGAGTATGAACCTTGGGCTACACCCACGACTCGGATTGTTGCGCTTGCGGCTGCTGGGATAGAGAGCCCATCCAATATCCTCGTAGGGTGGGTGTGCTGCATCGCTCAGAACCCGATGAATTCTCGCACGCTACTTAGAGGAAACTATGACGAATTTCTCAGACTTCGGGGTACAAAGTCAGCATCAAAACCTGTAAATGAGCCTTAGGAGGATCCAGCAACATCCGCATCTAATGAAACTTGGTATCGGCAGCAACATCCGTATCTAATGAAACTTGGTATCGGCAGCAACATCCGTATCTAATATAGCCGACAAACCTAGTTCTGTAATAATGCACCACCCTACGCTTTCTAGTTGCTGCACAGTTTTGGGATCGCAGAAGCGGTCTCTAATACTTTTTTTAAAAAGTAAAATTAGTTAAGAACCTGAACTAATAGGCGCGGCGTAAGCTGCAGATGAATGGTCTAGGAAATATAAAACGAGGTGGAAACAAGCAGACTGGTTTTTGCTGTTGCGAGGACAGAAGAAGAGGATGCTATGGCAAGCATGAATATACATGGAGCAGACTCGAGCGACGAGGAGGAGGAGGAGGAGGAGGAGGAGGAGCATGCTTGGAAGATGGGTCCAACAGAGGCTTGTTGGTTGCTGCTTGCTCCTTGTATGAACGGCTTCTCCGACTATGGAGGCCTGAGAATTTTTTATGGTTAGATAATTCGATTAAGGTTATTAGATCCTTGACATTCGTCTGGCAAAGGGAAGCAATGTCATGTCTGTGGCTTCCTATTCGGCCCAGTATAATTTCCATCCGGTAAATTGATTCCCACATTTTCTATGTTCCTGTTGCTTGTTCGCCAACCCATGTCATCTTCTTTACAATTGAAATCAGGAGACTTAACTTGCACCGCGAGCTGCTGAGAGATGCCTTCAAAACGTTTTAGTTACTGCCAGGATCGCTATGAAATTTAAACAACTGAAACAACTCTATGCGACCTTAACATCATCCTGAGGGAGTCCTGCACAAACTTTGGGTCTCCGCTCCTCATCTTGGAGTCATTGTGCACCATACAACAATCAGGTGCTGAGAATGTGATCCTGAAAACTTGCCCTCTATCGGATAGGCGTCCGCTTTCGTGCAGCAGAATGTCCTATTTATTTGATTCCGGACCCATGATTGAAAATTTTGGAAGAATTTTTTCCCCCAAAATTTAATTTTATCTTACCTGAGTTTGCCTGCTTCAATTTCTAACTCATACATGCATCTTACTTTCATGGTTAATAAGATCACACTTGAGAGAGATAAAACAGCTGAGGGAGGAAGGGAGCAGAAAGAAAAGTACCAGATGTCCTAGTTCTTAACTTCAAAATATATGAGTGAGCAATTCTCTTCAAACGATCTCTTGCTTTGGTTGTAAGGTCTGCAACTCTTTTACTCTGTACTAGGAGCTTCTGAACCTGGTTCTTATTTCGGGCGCACCACCCTTTTCATCAATATATATATATATATATATATAAGCACCACCCTTTTCACCAAATACACACACACACGAGCGATAATTGATGAAGTACTCTCCAATAATAATGATTGTCGATTTAAGAGAGAGAGTGTGTCGTGCCCCGAACCCAACACCTAGGTCGATTATGTGACACGGCCATATACTCCCTAAGACAAAAGCCTTAGAGAATATGTTATGCCTCAAAATTTATTACAACCTTAACATCATCGAATAATAATGATCTCAATTTCTAATAATTAACAAAACCGGTATAATTACTAAATTAAATCATCTAACCACTATCAGTGATGGTCTATCTATTCATCCTTTCACCTATGATCTCAACTATAGCCAAGTACCAAGCGACCTGCAACACTGAAAAAAAAAGAGGTGATGTGAACTTTACGGTCTAGTAAAAATTTCCACACATCCACACCAACACAATAATATACATGTGAAAATAGCAAAAAATCGTTACTGAAATGATAAACCGACTATCAAAAATACTCGAATAACAATATACACATGTATATTAAATATTAATAGAAATTCAACCACTCAAGAGTAATATATCGTACGATATTTCATAAATTTTTAATAGTATTTTCAGACAATTTTTCATTCCTTTTCTTTTTAACTCGATCTGGATCCATGATGAATACCGGCTCGAAGCTCCAAGTCATACAAAACTAACCGCGACTCCTCTAAGATTCAACCCAACATTACAAAGTACCTAAACCTGCCATTAGTCCACTAAAACATGTAGAGAGAGAATGAGTAGTGAGAGAAAGAGTGATAAAGAAAGAAAAATAGAGAGACCAAGAGAGAGAAGAACAAGAGAGAGGAGAGAGAAGAACAAGAGAGTTGTGAGGCCGTCTCTCTTTTCCTCCCTCTCCTTTTCGAAACAAAGGAAGGTCCTTGATTGTGCTCGTGTTTGGCGACCTCTTGCGACCAATGACCCCGATGGTGCTGGCGGCGTGCTATGCCCGACGACAACTGGCAAAACAGAAGAAGTATCAAAATAGGGGAGACCCTATTACCAGCAATCTGACGGCTTGCCGACTGAATTCAAAGCAAAAATGGTGGCTGTAATGGTGCCCGGGGTCAAGGGACCCATGGTCGGCGGCAACTAGCGGATGACAGTCAAGAAAAGAGGAGTTTCGACCTTCGTTAAACTGTGGAATCCACGACAACTAGGCAGCCAGAGCTCGAGCCATGGCCATAAGCTACCGCGGGGCACTGGAGGCGAAGAAAGCCCTCGGTGACAAGTGCCGGTGGTGGAACTAGCCAGAAACATATGAAGGAGGGGTTCATTTCCAAAAATAGAAAAAGTAAAGCATTCCTCTTCTCGGCCAAAATCCGGCGATCACCGGCAGACGTTGGAGCTCCTAACGACTCCGAAAAAAAGAGAGAAAGGGTAGCTCAAGGGGGCGGTCCTTACCTAGTTTTCTAATGAGGATAGGTCGCGATAATGATGAGAAGGTGATCGGCACTTGGAATGAAGAATTAAGAGAAACGCCGGCGGTAAGCTCCGATCGAAGTTACAATTCCGGTGGGGTGATGAGAGAGGACTCAAGGAGGGCCTCTAAATAGGCTCGGGGCGACCGGATTCCGACCTAGGGTCGGATTCTATCCGGTAAGATCAGAAGGAAGAAAACTTCCATCTGGAGTGCTTTTCCCTTCAGGCACATGCGCGGCATGTGCCGATTGTTTTTTCTCTTTGGGCCTATTTTGATGATGGCCCGGGCCAGAGGGCTGGGTCTTACAATATCTCTCTTCTCCCTCTCCCTTGGATCTTTGCTAAAATTTTTGTAACTTTTCTTGGTTTTTGACCCTTAACAAAAGTCCGGTGGCTGCTCCTTCAGCCTCCCTTATCATCATCATCAAATAATAAGAACAACAATAATAATAATAATAATCTTTTTGGACCGTTGGGAGGTGTAACTCGAACCTTCGGCAAGAAGAGCGGGGGAGATCAATTATTTGCTGTACTCCGTTGGGAGGTTTGGTGAGAGAAGAGTGCAAGAAATTTTCCAAGAAGGAATTGCTTCATCCATTCAGACTCAGTACTCCGGAAGATTCTTCATACTTTTCCCAATTGGGAGCACCTGCGCTCCAAGAAACATAAATCTGTGGTGCAAGGTTTTAATCAGGAATATGGGGTTGATTATATTGAAACTGTTGCTGGTGGTCCAAACCGAGAACGATTGGCACGGCGGTGTGAACGGGGTTCCCTTTGAGTTGCTTTGGTTGCGCTCCGCCTTCCGCCGTGAAACCTGCAAACAAGCCTCGCACCACCACCGGGATAGTGGGGGCCCTCCGACGATCAAGTCAGAGGAGATCGAAGGAGAAGGAGAAGGAGAAGGTAGCAGGTGAGTTGATACTCTGGAAGATATATCTTACCCTCCCCCTTCCCCCCCAGCCTCATATATATCAGGCTGGGGGGTTTTTCCGGGGATTCGTCATCGTGTGGCACGATGGGGCTGCCACTGACATGGCCGTTACAGGGCGTCGTGGGGCAGCGCTGGGTACAGCCATGGCAGGGCATAGTGGAGCTCCGCTTTGTACGGCTGTTACAGGGGATCGTGGGGCAGCGCCGGATACGGCCGTTGCAGGGAGTAGTGGAGCAGGGGGCCGCGGCGTGCCTCAGAGGAACAGTCTGTTGTTGTCGAGAGATTGTCGACTCGGGGTCGGATTGCTGGGTCAAGGGGCAGCCGACTCGGGGTCGGGCTGCGGAGCCGAAGATATCCGACCCGAGGTCGGATTGCTGGATCAAGGGGCAGCCGACTCGGGGTCGGGCTGTGGAGCCGAAGATATCCGACCCGAGGTCGGATTGCTGGATCAAGGGGCAGTCGTAGTCTTCCTGGGCGCGCGCGCCGGTCACGTGGGGCATGGTGGCTAAGTTCCCCCGTAACAGTAGCCCCCCACTCCCGAGCCTGGAACCAGGAGGGGAACGGGTGAAGGGAGTGATGCTTCGAGATTGCCGCCATCCCTCGGAAAGGCGCGCGCGCTCCGAGCTTCCCGCCTTCTTTATGGCGTATGGCAGTTGTCGCTGATCTGGCGGTCTGCGGATTTCGGCGGACATCCTTCCTTAATGGCGTCGATTCGCCTTTGGGGCGCGAACAAACTTTCGGCAGCCAGGCGTCCTCTGGCGTCACCGAGGCGTCACCCGCCTTTCCACCTATTTAACCGGGGGGCCCTCCCCCGTCCGCCTTTCTCTTCACAGGCATCTTCAAGTTTCTCCCTTGTGCCGCTGCCGTTGCCGCCGAACTGTTCGTTCGCTCCTCCTTTGACGCTCTCGGAGCCGTTCTTCCTTCCTTTTCGGTGAGTTGCCCCACTCTTCAATTTAGGGCTCTCCGTACTTTCTCCTTTCGTGTTAGTGTACTCCAGTCGTTCCGGTGCCTTCCCCCCTCTTGACCCCGTCCTGACCGTAGGTTCACTGGCCATTAGGGATGGACGAAGTAAGGGCGGACCGCATTCAGTCGGAGCTGGTCCCTGAAGACCTAGATAGGTTCGTGGCCCGGTACCACCTTCCCGAAGCCTGCAACATTACGCTCCCGGGGCCTGAGGAGAGGATGTCCCATCCTCCTCCAGAGAAGGTCGCCATCAATGAGGACATCCTTCGGGCTGGGTTCCGCTTTCCCCCCTCGGACTTAGTCGTGCAGGTGCTTCGGGGTTTAAGAGTGGCGCCGACGCAACTGGTGCCGAACTCATGGCGTATCCTGACGGCCTTCCAGGTTCTCTGCCGCATGCATGAGGTTCCCGCCACCCTGAATGTCTTTTGGGAATGCTACGGCCTGAACGGCCACCCCCGGGACAGAGGGTGGTGGTGCTTTGAGGCGCGGCGAGGGTGCGGCCTCGTCAAGGATGCTCCTTCCTCCATTCACGGCTGGAAGGAGCGTTTCTTTTTCATTGACGTAGATCCCTCTTGGAGAATCGGGACAACCTGGGAGACGCCGATGAAGTCCCCGATCGGCTTATCGAGGTTGTCGAGGGAGGAGTCCGATGGCGTTGCCGTCTTGAGGGGGCTGGTTGCCGAGGGCCGGCTTCCCCCGGTGGCCCGCCTTATTTCCGAGGATGCCTTGGTGAACGTCGGTCTGAGCTCGGTCCCCGCCGACCGTGAGCCCGCCACCACTTCATTTTTAGCTCTTTTCTCCTCTTTCGTTTCTTCTTTCCATTAGTTTCTCAGTCTCCGACCATCTCGTCCTTTTTGCAGAAATCGACGACGTCATGCGGTCGGACAAGGCGATGGCTGTCAGTAGGGCGTCCCTACTGGAAGCGGTCCGGAGGAAGAAACGGACTCCTCCGAGCGGGGTCCCACCGGCGAAGAAGTCCCGCCAGCAGGCGACTCCGACGCCGACAGACGGGTCCGGACCCACCGATCAGGGGGGCGCCGCGGGCTCGGACCGACAGTTGACGCCGTATCAGCCCTCCGGTGATGAGACTACCGCTTTTCCGGAGGCGTCACCCGGGCGCGCCCGAGACGGCCGGGTCGGACGCAATCGGTCCCCAGCCCGGCCTTCGACTCGGTCAGCTTCGGATGATACGAGAAGGAGCGCGCCGAGGCCCCGGCCGAGCGGGACCCTGTCGATTTCTGGAGCGGCCCCCGCCCCGAGCACGGTCAGCATGACTCTCCCCCAAGCAATGGGTAAGGGTAAGGCCGCAGAACCACCGTCCGGCTTCGGGGCGAAGTCGGGGTCAGCCTTCACTTTCGCCGGCGCCCGAAACCTCATCGAGACGGTGCTGCTGGAGAGTGACCGTAGGCGGGTCCGGCAGATGGGGATCCCTGACGTCGGAGCTGCCAGCTGCGTCTGTCTCATGTCGGTGAGTATTCTTCTGGCCGCTTTCGTCATTTATAGGCTCTATTGATCCCCGCCTGACACCCTCATTTTTCCTATTTCTTAGCTTGCCCAGTACATGGTCTGTCTGGAGGAAAGCCACGAGGAACAGGCGAGGCTTCTAGCGAGGGCCGAGAGCCGACTGAAAGCTGTAGAGGAGGGAGGCCAGGCTGCGGCAGGGAGGACGACCAGGGACCTCGAGACGAGGCTCCAGGTGGCCGAAGAGCGGGTACTCGGCTTCGCCGCCCTCGAGAGGCAACTGTTGGAGACTCAGGAGCAACTCAAGGTTGCCTCGGGTCTCGAAGGCGAGATCAGGAAGGCGGAGGAGCGGGCCGAAGAGCAGTCCCGGAAGGCTGCCGACTTCCGGGAGAGGTGGGAGAAGGCCCAGCAGTCAGCCGACAACGCCCGCAACCGAGCCCGATCTCTTGAAGCCAAGCTGGCCGAATTGGAATCGGCCTTGGAGGAGTCCCGCGCGAGCAACCAGGAGCTTCATTCGCGCCTGGAGGAGGCTGAGGCTGCTCGCGTTGCTGCCGAGGCGAAGCACATGGAGGCTCGGGCCGATCTGCTGAGGGTCTCCTCCGAGGCGGACGACCGGATTGTGGCGAAGGTCATGGAGGCGAAAGCCCAGATTACGGAGCGAGCGGAGGCGGCGCTGGCCGAGAAGAGCGCGAAAATCGGGCGTCAGGCGGTACAGGCCTATCGTCAGTCCGCCGAGTTCATTCGTGACATGTCGGACGCGGGGTCCGACTCCTTTGTCTTAGGCTTCGATGAAGGCCTGGCGAGGGTGTCCGCTAGATACCCCGAAATTGACCTGAGTGGGGTCTCCCTCCTCGACTCCCCTTCGATGCCATTGCCTGCTGATTCTCCAACTGTCTCCCTACCCCTTGCGGGTGTGCTCGCCGTTCCCGACCCAGGGGTTCCTCCAAGCTGACCCTCTGTATTTTTCTTTGTTCTTTTCTTTGTATGTTGGCGTTTTGCCATGTTGTATGGGTCTCGGCCCTGGTGCAACGAAAGTTAATGCAAACAGAGTATTTCCTCATTTCACTTTCATCCTTCCTCTCTTTAACTCTCGGTAGCGCCTCGCCGACTCCTGACTCTTGAAGTTCCTCCGGCGCTAGGCCAGGCATCCGAGGGTTAGGCCTCAGAAAATTCATCCGGCGCTAGGCCAGGCATCCGAGGGTTAGGCATCAGGAAATTCTTCCGGCGCTAGGCCAGGCATCCGAGGGTTAGGCCTCAGAAAATTCTTCCGGCGCTAGGCCAGGCATCCGAGGGTTAGGCCTCAGGAAATTCTTCCGGTGCTAGGCCAGGCATCCGAGGGTTAGGCCTCAGGAAATCCTTCCGGCGCTAGGCCAGGCATCCGAGGGTTAGGCCTCAGGAAATCCTTCCGGTGCTAGGCCAGGCATCCGAGGGTTAGGCCTCAGGAAATTCTTCCGGCGCTAGGCCAGGCATCCGAGGGTTAGGCCTCAGGAAATCCTTCCGGTGCTAGGCCAGGCATCCGAGGGTTAGGCCTCAGGAAATCCTTCCGGCGCTAGGCCAGGCATCCGAGGGTTAGGCCTCAGGAAATCCTTCCGGCGCTAGGCCAGGCATCCGAGGGTTAGGCCTCAGGAAATTCTTCCGGCGCTAGGCCAGGCATCCGAGGGTTAGGCCTCAGGAAATCCTTCCGGCGCTAGGCCAGGCATCCGAGGGTTAGGCCTCAGGAAATCCTTCCGGCGCTAGGCCAGGCATCCGAGGGTTAGGCCTCAGGAAATTCTTCCGGCGCTAGGCCAGACATCCGAGGGTTAGGCCTCAGGAAATCCTTCCGGCGCTAGGCCAGGCATCCGAGGGTTAGGCCTCAGGAAATTCTTCCGGCGCTAGGCCAGGCATCCGAGGGTTAGGCCTCAGGAAATTCTTCCGGCGCTAGGCCAGGCATCCGAGGGTTAGGCCTCAGGAAATCCTTCCGGCGCTAGGCCAGGCATCCGAGGGTTAGGCCTCAGGAAATCCTTCCGGCGCTAGGCCAGGCATCCGAGGGTTAGGCCTCAGGAAATTCTTCCGGCGCTAGGTCAGGCATCCGAGGACTGAGCCTTGGGGAATTTCGCTCGTTGGTTGGCCAAGGCTGGCGCAAGCCGAGGCGACCGGTCGGGGCTTCAGGCTAGTCTGCTCCCGGGATGATCATCGGGTTAGCCTGGCATCCGAGGGCCGAGCCTCGGAAAATTCCGCTCGTTGGTCGGCCAAGGCTGGCGCAAGCCGAGGCGACCGGTCGGGGCTTCAGGCTAGTCTGCTCCCGGGATGATCATCGGGTTAGCCTGGCATCCGAGGGCCGAGCCTCGGGAAATTCCGCTCGTTGGTCGGCCAAGGCTGGCGCAAGCCGAGGCGACCGGTCGGGGCTTCAGGCTAGTCTGCTCCCGGGATGATCATCGGGTTAGCCTGGCATCCGAGGGCCGAGCCTCGGAAAATTCCGCTCGTTGGTCGGCCAAGGCTGGCGCAAGCCGAGGCGACCGGTCGGGGCTTCAGGCTAGTCTGCTCCCGGGATGATCATCGGGTTAGCCTGGCATCCGAGGGCCGAGCCTCGGAAAATTCCGCTCGTTGGTCGGCCAAGGCTGGCGCAAGCCGAGGCGACCGGTCGGGGCTTCAGGCTAGTCTGCTCCTGGGATGATCATCGGGTTAGCCTGGCATCCGAGGGCCGAGCCTCGGAAAATTCCGCTCGTTGGTCGGCCAAGGCTGGCGCAAGCCGAGGTGACCGGTCGGGGCATCAGGCTAGTCTGCTCCCGGGATGATCATCGGGTTAGCCTGGCATCCGAGGGCCGAGCCTCGGGGAATTCCGCTCGTTGGTCGGCCAAGGCTGGCGCAAGCCGAGGCGACCGGTCGGGGCTTCAGGCTAGTCTGCTCCCGGGATGATCATCGGGTTAGCCTGGCATCCGAGGGCCGAGCCTCGGAAAATTCCGCTCGTTGGTCGGCCAAGGCTGGCGCAAGCCGAGGCGACCGGTCGGGGCTTCAGGCTAGTCTGCTTCCGGGATGATCATCGGGTTAGCCTGACATCCGAGGGCCGAGCCTCGGGGAATTCCGCTCGTTGGCCACGCGCCTGTCGCTTGCCGCTCGACGGGATTTCTCCGTGGCCAGCTACGATCGTGTTTCTCCTCTTCTCCAAGCGTCGCCTGGGGAACACCAGAAGGGTATTAAATGCTAATTGAGGCGTTACCTGAGAAATCGGATCGCCAGTTGCTGCTTGCAAGGAGTGTCAGTTAAGCGGCCGCGATACGCGCGTTCTTCGAGGCGGATGCGGCCTGGGCGCGAGCGGAGATACGTGGGCCGTGGGATACACACCGCCCGGAGTGTCCTGCATGAGGAATGCAATTAAGGAGAACGACGCTTAGGAGATCGTGGGAGGATACGCCTCGAGAGCTGGAACGGCTCCGGATTCGGTGCGCCCGCCTTTATTGGAGCCACCCGCATCGGAACGACCGGGGGGCCACAGTTTGGCTATAAATATAAGTGCAGGCGCGGTGGAGCCTGCCAAGCCGGAGCTATTCAGGTTGCCATAGATCGTGGACCTTCTCTCCGGCGTGTGGCTGGGAAACCCCCGCCGGAGGAACGGGAGGCGCGCCCCTCGCGACTTCCGCCAACTAGCCGTTTCATCTGGGATCAACAAGGAGGTTCTCCCCGGCGGAACTCCGCTCTAGGCGTTTCATCCGGGATCACATCCCCCCTCCTTTCAGCCCCACCTCCCGATTGAGCTCTGCGCCAGACGCTTCATCCGGGATCGCGCCTCCTCGCGCTCTTCTCCCTTGTATTCCTTCCCTCCCCTTCTCCTGGGGAGGACCGGAATATCCCTTGGAGGTGGCGTTCCTCTGGAGGTAGCGGGAACTCCCCCTTCGTCCACTTCTTCTTCGTCCGCGCCGGCTCTTTGTCTTTTGCGTGAGGCGTTGATGGCGCCTCCGGGGAGAAGCACCCACGCCCGGTGGGATTGCAGCTGCTTCGGATGGAGGGTTCGGGATCCCAGATCTTCGGCTCCACGGAGTCTCCACCTCTTTCTTGTTTTCTTTATTCCCCAATTCCCCTCTGGGAATTCTTTGTAATCACACGAACACACCGTTGTAACCAGGAATTATTTAAATGAAAAGAATTGTACATTTTTCGAACTGTCTTCCTGGCTTTGTCGTTCTACTAGTGATACACCCGCAGGTTAGCGGAATTCCAGCTTCTCGGAATTTCTCGACCATCTAGGGCCTCCAACTGGTAGGAGCCAGGTCGGTTTACCCAGCGAACCCTATACGGGCCTTCCCAATTTGGCGCCAGCTTCCCACCTTCCGCGGGTTGAGATGCTTTGGCTTGCCTTAGCACCAGATCTCCGATTCTGAAAAGTTTTGGTCGGACCTTGGAGTTATAATATCGGGCCACCCTCCGCTGATACATCGCCATCCGAACCTGTGCCATTTCTCTTGCTTCTTCCAAGAGGTCCAGGTTCCCTCGGAGTTGCTCCGAATTGGCCTCGGGTCGGTGCGCGGCCACCCGGGGCGAGGGGAGTCCGAGCTCCACGGGAACAACCGCTTCCGTGCCATAGGTTAGGCTGAAAGGCGTCTCCCCGGTAGGGGTCCGATGCGTGGTCCGATACGCCCAAAGGACATTCTCGAGTTCTTCGACCCAAGCTTGCCCCGTCCGACCGATTCGCGCCTTAATTCCTTGGAGGATTGTCCGATTTGTGACCTCGGCCTCACCGTTGGTTTGGGGATGCGACACAGATGTGAACCGATGCTCGATCCCGAACTCCTCGCAGAAGTCACGGAAATGCTTGTTGTCGAACTGTCGACCATTATCCGAGATGAGGACCCGAGGTACCCCAAATCGGACACTGATGTTTTTCTTCACGAACTTCCGGACTTGCGCCTCCGTGATAGTGGCCAGCGGCTCTGCTTCCACCCACTTGGTGAAGTAGTCGATTGTAACAATCAAAAATTTCCGCTGGGCTGAAGCGACGGGGAATGGTCCGAGGATATCCATTCCCCACTGTGCGAAGGGCCAGGGCGCGGTGATTGGTGCCAAGGGGACAGAAGGGACTCTCTGGACGTTGGCGTGGCGCTGGCAGGCGTCGCATTTCCGTACGTGATCCTTCGAGTCCTCCAACAAGGTAGGCCAATAATAGCCTTGCCTCATGATCTTGTGCGCTAAGGACCTAGCCCTCAAGTGCGATCCGCAGACGCCCTCATGGACTTCGCCGAGGACGTAGGCCGCCTCCGAGGGGCGGAGGCACCTTAAGAGGGGGGCGGTGAACGAGGTCCGATACAGCCTCCCTTCATAGAGTACGTAGTGGGCGGACTTCTTGACAAGTCGCCGAGCTTGATCTTCGTCTTCAGGGAGGATCCCTTCGGCGAGGTAGGCGACGAGCGGGTCCATCCAAGACGGCTCCGGATCAATCGCCATCACCGCTCCAGCCTCGCCGATGCTCGGGGCATCCAGGGTCTTCAGGTAGATTGCCCTTGACAAGTTGTGCGCCTCTGTGCCCACCAAGCGGGACAACCTGTCGGCCCTGGCATTTTCGCTTCTGGAGACCTGCTGGATGTCGACACTGCCGAGGTCGGGAATGAGTGCTTGCACCTTCCGGACGTAGTTCTGCATGGTCGGGCTCCGGGCCTCGAACTCCCCACGAACCTGCCCGACCACCAGCTGGGAGTCGGTGAAGACCTTCAAACGCCGAATGCCGAGCTCCCTGGTGAGTTTGAGTCCCGTGACTAGGGCCTCGTACTCCGCCTCGTTGTTGGTCACTGGAAATCCAAACCTCAAGGCATACTCGGCTATCACTCCATCAGGACTGGTAAGGACCAGCCCGGCCCCTCCACCCTCGGGGTTCGACGACCCATCGATGTGAAGCGTCCAGATCGGGAGGTCGAGGCTGGGCGTTTCCGGCGGTCTAGGTTCCGCCTCCTGCACCGTGCACTCAGCGAGGAAGTCCGCGAGCACCTGGGCCTTGATGGCGGGTCGAGGCTGGTAGCGGATGTCGAACTCATCGAGTTCTACTGCCCACTTCACCAGTCGTCCCGCATTCTCGGGGTTGCTGAGGATCTGCCGTAGTGGTTGATCGGTTAAGAGGGTGACCGAATGAGCCTGGAAATAGGGGCGAAGCCTCCTGGTCGCGGTCAGCAGCGCGAAGGCGATCTTTTCAGCCTTCGTGTACCGCGTCTCGGCATCCCGTAGGACCCGGCTGATATAGTACACAGGCTTCTGGAGCTTTGCCTCTTCCCGAACCAGCACCGCACTGACCGCGGTTGGGGAGACCGCCAGATAGAGGTAGAGCATCTCCCCTTCTTGCGGCTTGGACAGTAGGGGAGGAGACGCCAGGTATTCCTTGAGCTGGTCGAATGCTGCTTGACATTCGGCCGTCCAGAGGAAGTCTTTCGGGCGTTTTAACACCTTGAAGAATGGTTGGCAGCGTTCGGCCGATTTTGCCACAAATCGTCCAAGCGCGGCGACCCTTCCAGCGAGCTCCTGAACCTCCTTTACTTTGGTCGGAGGGGACATACCTTGGATGGCCTTGATTTTGTCCGGGTTGGCTTCGATACCCCGCTGGTTGACAATGAAACCGAGGAACCTCCCGACCGAAGCGCCGAAGGCGCACTTCGCTGGGTTCAGCTTCATGCAAAACTTCCGCAAGGTGGTGAAAGTCTCCTCCAAATTCGCGATGTGCTGGTCTGCATGGCGGCTCTTCACCAGCATATCGTCCACGTACACCTCCATGTTCCGGCCGATTTGCTCTTTGAAGATTTTGTTGACGAGGCGCTGGTAAGTGGCGCCAGCATTCTTCAGACCGAAGGGCATTACCTTGTAGCAGTACAGCCCCCGGTCTGTTATAAAGGCAGTTTTCTCCTCGTCCTGTGGGGCCATCATTATCTGGTTGTAACCGAAGAAGGCGTCCATGAAAGACAGCAGCTGATATCCGAAAGTCGCGTCGACCAGTTGGTCTATTCGCGGAAGCGGAAAGCTATCCTTAGGGCACGCCTTGTTCAGGTCGGTATAGTCGACGCACATCCTCCACTTCCCGCTCGCCTTCCGGACAAGTACAACATTTGCCAGCCACTCGGGGTAGCTTACCTCCCTTATGAATCCTGCCTCCAAGAGCTTGTCTACCTCCTGGTCGACCACCCGGATCCGATCCGGGGCACAGTGTCTCTTCTTCTGCTTTATTGGTCAGTGGGTCGGGTCGACGTTGAGGGCGTGAGAAATGGCCTCCGGGTCGATCCCAGGTACATCGGCCGCCGACCAGGCAAATACGTCGGCATTGGCTCGGAGGAATTCCACCAACCGGGCCCGAGCTCCCGGGTCGAGATTGGCGCCGACCCGGACCGCCCGGTCGGGGCGGCCTTCCTCAAGGGGGACTTCGACCACACCCTCGGCCGGCTCCCCCTGCCGCAAGGCCACCTCGTCTCTGGCATTAAGGGACTCGACGCTTAGGGCTTCCACGGGCTTCTTCCCTTTGAGGGTTGCTAGAAAACATTGCCGTGCAGTCGGTTGGTCACCTCGGACCTCTCCGATCCCGACCGCCGTGGGGAACCGCATGAGCAAGTGGTACGTGGAGACCACCGCGCGAAGGGCGTTCAGCCCGGGTCGCCCGAGGATAGCGTTGTAGGCCGAGGGAACACGGACGACCAAGAACCCGAGTCGCACCGTGGCTTCTGCGGGTGCGACGCCCGCAGTCACAGGCAGCTCAACAACACCTTCCGCCGGGACAGCGTCACCGGTGAATCCTACGAGGGGGGTGGACACTTTGTGCAACAACTGTCTGGACAAGCTCATCTTTTGGAAGGCCTCGTAAAACAAAATATCAGCTTAGCTTCCACTATCCACAAGAACACGCCTTACATCATAGTTTGCCATAGTGAGGGAGATCACCATGGCGTCATCGTGGGGAGTCTGAACCCCCTTTACATCCTTATCAGAAAAGGTGATTACATTGCCGACCTTCTGCCTCTTTACGACGGCCGTCCCTGACGCTTCCGTCGAGCCCCCTGCGTTCCTCACGGGCCGAGAGCAGCCCCCAGTGATAGTGTGGATCACGCCCGCAACGGGTCGATTCTGCTCCCGAGGCTCCGGAGGAGCCGGGTCGGCCGGACGCGGGTCTGCGGGGGGACGTCGGTCGCTCACATATCGACCGAGACGCCCCCGACGGATAAGAGCCTCGATCTCGTCCCGAAGCTGGAAGCAGTCCTCTGTGTCGTGGCCGTGGTCTCGGTGGTACTCACAGTACGCCCGGGAGGGCCTCTTTCCAGGGATCCTTCGTATCTGTCTCGGGGCCGGGAGGTCCTCCCGCCCCTTGATCTCCATAAGGATCCGGGCCCGGGGAGTCAGGAGAGGGGTGTACCGGTTGAAACGTCGGGGCGGAGAACGAGGGCGTGGGGCGCCGTGGTTCTTCGCCGGCGTCGGGCTTCTGCGCCGACGCTGGGGCGTCGGGCTTCTGCGCCGACGCTGGGGCGTCGGGCTCCTCCTCTGGTGTGCCTCTTTCCGCCTTTTCTTTCCAAGCTTTTGTGGGATCTCGGCGGCCTCCTTGCTCCGGTGGGCGGCCGCCTCCTCGGCGTCCGCATACTGGTTCGCCCGGGACAACAGCTCTGGGAAGCTCCGCGGCAGGCGTTTGTCCAGGGAGAAGGTGAGTCTACCCTTCCGGAAGCCACGCTTCAGGGCTGAAAGAGCTACCTCCTGACTCAGGTTCCGGACCTCCAGCGTAGCCCTGTTGAAGCGGGTAAGATAATCCCGCAGGCTTTCTCCCTCGTTTTGCCGGACATCAAAGAGGGAGTCGGAGACCAGTCGCCGCCGGCTACTGACGGCGAAATGAGTGATGAAGAGGCGAGTGAACTGGTCGAAGGACCGGATTGAGTCAGCCTCCAGCCCGGCGAACCATGCCCTCGCCGGGCCACGGAGGGTTGCCGGGAAAGCCTTGCAGAGAAGAGGATCTGATGCTCCATGGAGGAGCATAAGGGTCCTGAAACTCTCGACGTGATCCCGCGGGTCCGCCGCCCCGTCATAGGGCTCGATCGCCGGCATTTTGAACCCCGGCGGATTCGGGGTCCGCAGGATCCTCGAGGCGAGCGCCGGCTGGGAGGAGATCTCTAAGTCGGCGAAGGGATCTTTGGAATGGCCCTTCAGGACCTGGAGTTGTCGGTGGAGATCGTCCACCCGCCGGTCCAGGGAATGCGACCGGCGGGTGGGAGACAAGGAGCGGCGAGAGGGGGACCGACTGGAGCGCGGGTTCCTCGAGGACTGGGGGGTCTGGGAACGCGCCCGGGCCCGCCTCTCGTACCCCGCGCAGCTCCGGTGGGAAGGTCCCGGCAGAATGGAGCGTGCTCGAGAATCCTCCTCGCGCCGGCGCTCCTCCCCATGGGAGAGGAAGGAACGCGGGTTGAGGAGGACAGGCGAACGCTCAGGCAGCGGCGGCTCCTGAGCCTGCTGCGGCGCCCGGGACATCGCACCCTGCAGATTCTGCACTGCCTCCGCGAGGGTGCGAACCTGCTGGGTTAGCTGGTCGAACTGGGCGGCTTCGACCATCTGAATGGGCGGTGGGGCGGTGGAGTGTTGCTGAGAGCGTGTTGGGGATGCAGCGGCCTCCCGGCCAGTGGCGCGAGAGGCCCCGCGACCGGAAGCATTGGAAGCTCCACGACCACCTCGCCGTGCCATTACGATCGCTCTGAGATCCGGTGCCCTTCCTCTAGCGCCAACTGTTGCTGGTGGTCCAAACCAAGAATGATTGGCACGGCGGTGTGAACGGGGTTCCCTTTGAGTTGCTTTGGTTGCGCTCCGCCTTCCGCCGTGAAACCTGCAAACAAGCCTCGCACCACCACCGGGGTAGGGGGGCCCTCCGACGATCAAGTCAGAGGAGATCGAAGGAGAAGGAGAAGGAGAAGGAAAAGGTAGCAGGTGAGTTGATACTCTGGAAGATATATCTTACCCTCCCCCTTCCCCCCCAGCCTCATATATATCAGGCTGGGGGGTTTTTCCGGGGATTCGTCATCGTGTGGCACGATGGGGCTGCCACTGACATGGCCGTTACAGGGCGTCGTGGGGCAGCGCTGGGTACAGCCATGGCAGGGCATAGTGGAGCTCCGCTTTGTACGGCTGTTACAGGGGATCGTGGGGCAGCGCCGGATACGGCCGTTGCAGGGAGTAGTGGAGCAGGGGGCCGCGGCGTGCCTCAGAGGAACAGTCTGTTGTTGTCGAGAGATTGTCGACTCGGGGTCGGATTGCTGGGTCAAGGGGCAGCCGACTCGGGGTCGGGCTGCGGAGCCGAAGATATCCGACCCGAGGTCGGATTGCTGGATCAAGGGGCAGCCGACTCGGGGTCGGGCTGCGGAGCCGAAGATATCCGACCCGAGGTCGGATTGCTGGATCAAGGGGCAGCCGACTCGGGGTCGGGCTGCGGAGCCGAAGATATCCGACCCGAGGTCGGATTGCTGGATCAAGGGGCAGCCGTAGTCTTCCTGGGCGCGCGCGCCGGTCACGTGGGGCATGGTGGCTAAGTTCCCCCGTAACAGAAACATTTGCTCCGGTCGCTAAAATGACAACTATTCGTACTTTTGTAGCTGTTGCCGCAATCAGATAGTGGATATTTTTCAAATGGATGTTAAAAATACTTTTCTTAATGGTGACCTACATGAAACAGTTTACATCAGACCACCTCCAGGATATCATGCGGCTCCCAATTTGGTGGGTAAGCTCAAAAAGGCTCTTTATGGTCTGAAGCAAGCACACCGCGCATGGTTTGCAAAATTGCGTGGAGTTCTACTAGCAGCAAATTATCATCAAAGTCCTAATGATTGTTCCTTGTTTATCTCTTCCACCCAACGAGGTAATATATTTGTTTTAGTTTATGTTGATGATCTCTTAATTACTGGTGATAATAAGGATGGCATCCAATATCTCAAGGACACATTACAATCTTCTTTCCACATGAAGGACCTTGGTTTAGCTTCCTATTTTCTTGGATTGGAGATTTCCAAAAATTCTCAAGGATATTTTCTGAGTCAACGGAAGTATATACATAATTTGATCAAACTTGCTCAACTATCAGATGCCAAAACAGTTGCTACACCTCTTGAACTCAATGTTAACTATGGCCGTGATGATGGGGATCCCCTTCCTGACCCCATGACTTATCGCAGTATTGTTGGTGGACGTGTATGTCACAGTTACACGGCCCGATATAGCTCATGCCGTACATATTGTTAGTCAGTTTGTTTCTGATCTGTGGCGTTTGCACCTCACGGCTGTTCATCGCATTATCCATTACCTTCGGTCTACTTCTCATATGGGATTATCGTATGCCACAACTTCTGCTTCGTTATTAACTGCATACTCGGATGCAGACTATGCAGGGTGTAAGGATCCACCACAAGATATTGTGTTTTTTTGGGAAGTTCTCTTCTCTCCTGAAAGTTCAAGAAGCAACCAACTATATCCAAATCCTCCACTGAAGCAGAGTATCGTGCAATGTCTTCCACCTCTAGTGAGATCGTTTAGCTCTGCAGGTTACTCAAGAATTTTTGTCTTCCCCAAAGAGTCCCTACACCTTTGTTATGTGACAATGAAAGTGCTGTTAAGTTTGCGTGTAATCCGGTGTTCCATGAACGCTCAAAACACATTGAAGTTGATTGTCATTTTGTTCGAGAAAAATTTGAGCAAGGTTTAATTTCTCTTCCTCATGTATCATCTAAGGAGCAGCTGGCTGATTTCTTTACTAAGGCACAATCATCACTGCGACACAACTATTATATTGGCAAACTGATGATGGATCATCATCAGTTTGAGGGGGAGTGTAACGGACATGAGGACCCGTTCAATCTTCCCAACTCAATGGCTGATTTAGGGGGATATTGGTTGTAACTTAGTTATTAAGGCTGAGGTGTACAGCTGCTATACTAACCATAATTGGTTGATGACTATATAATATAAGGGATCCTGAGGTGTTATTTGTCTTCTTCTTTTTCGTTGTTTCTTCTTGTATTTCAGAATTTGATACTCAGAAGCAAAAATTCTTGGAACCGATTGACTTGCAGTCTCTGATCAGCCAGCAAAACAGCAAATCTGTGACCAAACAGCCATAGAATTGGAAGAAGGCATAGATGATTATCTGCACTATTGTCAAGCTAGGAGTTTTCTTTTTCAGCAATATATTCCCATTTATCCAGCTGGATTTGTAGGTTTGCATAAGATTGGAGAACATCATGTGATCAGTTTCCAAAATGGGGCCAGAACAAAAGGACCTCGCCCTCTTTTTATACGTAAAAAATGTAAGTGATTAAACGATTTGTCGATCGTGTTCGACTCTTTCCTTCAAAACAATTTAGTGCCCGTCACAACTCTTGGACTCTTTTAAGATCTTGATAAGGTTCATATTATGAGAAACATGTTAGAACTAGTAATTTGGAGGATTACAGATATAAAGAAAAAGTGCATCATTTACAAATTTGAATTTTGTATATACCAACCACATTGATCAAGGCAATCAGCTGAAGATATTAATTTGTAGCCAACAGAGAAATCGGTGACTTCCTTAATGTACTAAGCTGGTCGCCATGGATCTTTTATTACTTATTGTCCATTATTTTGAGCCATCCAACTCATCCCCAACTTCAATACGATGTTCTTTTCCACTGCTACTTGACCATAAATTGCACGAGAAATCAGTTGTGCCACTTAATGCATGAAGCTAGCATTAGTGCATATGCTCCTTATCTTGATCATATCATGTATATTTTATGCATGAACCTACGTATTCTCCATAAAGAAGTATGTAGCATTAGTGCATATGGCCTTTTCGTGATTGATGCGTACTGGAAAATTGATGGAGTATCTGTTCATTGTAAATTGTTGTGCTGCAATACCCAACATTTCCTGGAGGTCAATTGGTCATCTAGAATAAACATAGCTGCTTGGTTTAGTGCTGAAGGTGAGATCCTGGTACGGCTTGGCAACTCATGCAGAATAAGTGTACGTCTCATGGTTGACATACTTCGGAATGATGGTAAGTTGCACTTAATAGCCAAACTACATCGTTCTTCGGAATGATGAGTAGATCGATAGACCAATTGCACTAGCTATAGTTTTGTTATTTGTTATTTGTTATGAATTGGAATCATTATTGTTCAATGATATTGAAATTGTAATAAATTTTTAGGCCTTGCATATTTTTATAGGGCTTTGTTCTAGGGAGCATACGGCTATGTCATGCGCTCAGACCTGGATGCTAGGTTTGGGGCTTGACAAATACAAGTCGGAGCATTACATCATGGAGAAAGAAGCAATAATGAGAGGAAAAAACAACAACACAAACTCTTTAGGCAAATGCGGTGCTAAACCAGGAAAAATGAGAACTTTTCTTTTCCAGGGAAGCAGATTGAATCCCTCAACAAGGTATGAGTAGGCTAGTATCTCCGCTCGATCTCTGATTGCAAGGCTGGAGCGCACTCTTAATAGTTCTGAATGAGCTACCCTATCGGCAAAATACGTAAATGGTGTTCAATCCTGATGCTTCCACCGATGCTTAATTAAGACTTCTCAAACATCATTTCAAATCAGTCCATTTTTTTGGCCTTGTGCTAGCTGGATCTTCCCGTGCTCCACCAATTATTTGCTACTGTAGAGGCAAGGCCAGAGATTAAAAAGCTGGATACCTTCGGGTGCAAGTAAGCTCAAAGAGGCGTGTTGATTTAAAAGTACTCCAGCATTCCTTTCTTTCCAACATGTCCAGGTCATGGCCCCGATCAGTCCAAAGGTCGCGAAGATTAGAAGGCCATCTTCTCAAGTTCAATTGAATCTTAATAGAGTTCCAAAAGCTTCATGCGAAGGAGCATTGACTGAACAAGCGTGAAACGTACAGATTCCAGCCTCGATCCACATAAGGTGTACCCTGAGAGGAAGACCTTCGATCACTGTGCCTGAAATAGCTGCCCTCCAAACGGCGTTGCAGTAGAGGAGGCACATACATGAAACCACCATTATTGATGAATATATACCATTTTGGGTAGGTTTCCAACTTGGAACATCGGCGCCATGGTGTCTGTAGCTGCCCAACTTTCTATCCATTCAGAAGACCTCTAAGCCTGATTTTCCATGTGGGAGATCTCCAAGACCGTCGATAAACAACAGAATATGCAATTTGGCCAGAGGGCTCTTAATTAGGTATCCATCCTACAAAGGAGAGCTAAGAAGCATGGAGCTCGCTCAGATGTCCTCCCAGAAGTGGACATCAACTCGACTCCCCAATGTAAACGAAAGACGGTTCCAAAATTAAGGTGCCGAGTCCTGAAAGCTTTTTTTTTTTTTTTTTTTTCATTTTCATGCCAAACTTTTTCCATGGACTAGTATTTCTCTGCTTCCACAGGGGGGCATCCGAGCCCGCGATAACCTTCCAAGCCTATTTGGCAAGATTCATCCCATCAATAATTGTTTTATGCCCAATCATTTCTGCTCTTTCGATGTACACCGTCGTCCTAGCTGACGAGGCAATGGAACTGGTCGTTGATATTTCCCTTCCCTCTCCAGGGAAAAGCATGCTGCATCTGGTCAGCTTTGTTCGGAACCCACCTTTGGCAACTTGAGAACTGATATATGAGTTTCTTCATAGAAAAAAAGAGAGAGAGAGAGAAAAGAAAAGAAAAGTGATATATGAGTTTTGGAAAAAAAACTCTAGTAAGCATAGCTCATATCGACACAATAACAACTCTGAGCCCAAATCCCATAGAAAAAAAAAAAAAGATTCCGATGTATCTTTTTCCTTCCTACAGACTAATAAACTCATATGCTGCAATTTATGCTGGGATTTAGATCCTTAGAAGGTAGCCCAGCAGATTTAATTTCTGCATGATATTTAAAAATATCCAAACATGCTCTAAATATTAAAAAAATAATTTAAGTCTGCATGAAGTGACAGCTTTTTCTCTTTTTTTTTTGTTGATGTGAGAAAATTGTGCAAGCCAGTAGGGAAAGTAGGATTAAGTTCCACCGAAAGAAAGAAATAAAAAAAAAATAGGATTAAGTTCCACCAAAAAAAATCCACCAAGATGGTAGCACAGAAGGAACAGGGCGTTGGCTTCCACCGGGGTGGTCCAGGTTCGAAATGCGTGGGTGTTGATTAAGTTTGGGGATCGGATGTTCCACGCTCGCTGGTACTAAGGTGGCGCTAGGTTGATGTACTCACACGTGGGTGTTGATCCTAGTGAGGAGAGCCCACAGATCGGGGAAGGTATGCAAAAATTTGCGGCATGTATCGAACATTTTCTGGTGGAAGGGAGACTAGTGTAGATTGCTACGCAGGTGAGATTCGCCTCTCCCTCTCCCCTTTTATTTTTTTACCACAAAAAAAGAAAAAGAAAAAAAAAGAAAGAGGAGGAATAAGTGGATAGCCCAAGTGTTTATGATTGGGCGCACATCCGATGAGGGTGAAACGATTGATAAGTCTCAAGGGGAGGTGATTGGAGGCCCACCACCTTGTCATGTCCTGACCATGATCTGCCACTTTAGGCAGCAGCTAGCCTAACGCGGCTTTTCCATGGCGGATGGTGGGAACAGTACAGCACGACGAAAGCCCATTTTGGCTGACGGATATCGTGGATGGATGTCCATCTGTTATCCACTTGTCGAAGCTAAAGCCCTGTTCGACCAATTGCATCATCGATTGAGTTGACCCGTCGGTCAGTTGACGGACTGTATCGCCAATTCTAGATGGTTTTGTGGACTAAGGATTGAGATCGATCTAGCCAAGCCAGTGGTTCGAGCATCAGTGCGGGACTAGAAAGGTGACGGACCGAGGGAAAAGTATCAGATAAGCATGAGCTAGTGGATGTGCCGATCGATGCACCACCAGAAAGTAGGGAAACCCTTGTGTTTTTAAAAGCAATGCTCCAAGAGAACGAGGAGAAGACTCCTCTGTCCTCTATAAGAATTGGCCCCTTGCTGTTCTTGGAACTACCAAAACACCCCCCTAATTCCTGGTAACGCAAGGGGGAGATTCTCTCGTCCATGCGATCGATTGCATTCCCATTGTCAGCCATCACAAACATCAGGCAGCTCGAGGTGCAAAAACCTGCGAACTCGGCAGGATTTTAATAGCAAAAACAATGCTAATCGGACTGTCATTGATCTCTGTGTCGGACGACGGATAGTTATTTTCGTAGATAAATATGTTTTAAATATGACGCCACGGTGTAGATCAGTAGCCTCGCGGAAGGATAACAGAAACTTCTTATTTTGACGGAAAAAAAGAAGGATAACGCTGTCATTTCCTAGAAAGAGAGAGAATGCAATTCTTTCTTGCACAACAGTGTCGTTCTCAATCAAGTCCAAAAGCAAGCGCACTGGCTGAGGACGGTAGCTTTGGTTGTTGAAGGGTCTGTTGCTCCACTTCACACTCGTAACAGCTATTTAAAGGAAAGCACTGGAATTCCAATTATGTTCTCCACCGGCCTTCATTAGATCCCAATCCCATTTGGATACCAATTACTTCCCGCTTAAAAAATCCACTCTGAAGCTCCCTCGCTGCCAGTGATATGGCAATGGAAGATCTCTGGCAGGAAGCCATCCATGGGTCTTGAAAGCATGATAATTGGAGGGAAGGCTGGCTGGTCACCCCCTCCCCTCCAAACGCATCTGCTTGTCCGTGTTCAGGTCGGCAGCTTGGGCAAATCTAGCAGAGCTTCTGGCTGAAACACGGAAAACCGGCAAGTCACGCAACGGCAATGGCTGAAACTCATCTGCTGGTCTCCATTTTATTCTTTCCTTCTTTTTTTTCCTTTTCCTTTTAAATTAAATCCTTTCGTACGAGGAAGGAAGCCGCAATCCTACCATGATTGCGCGCGCAGCACTTTGCTGGATTTGGTGTTTCTACAGAGCGAGCTCGCTCGGTACTCCATCTGGAACCTGATATTATTCCCGGGCATGACCTGAGGGTGCCAATGACTTACTTTGTTTAATTAGTAGCGATAAAATGCCAGTCCGAAACTATATATATATATATATATATATATATGCGAATTGTTTGGTAGAGATGCATTCATGCTACGTCAAAATATCTTCTTTCAGCATGGTTTGCTGCTGAACCCCGACAATTTAACGTGCAGTTTGTGGAGGAGATATGTACGTAGTTCCGGTGCATCACCTGAGGTTGTCGGCTTGTTTAGTAGCTATAAAATGCCAACCAGAGTTCCAGTACCCTCCCCTGCAACCAGATCACAATAAGTGGAGAAACTATATATGCATTTGGTTTCTCCAATCGATTTTATTCCTTCTTTTTCTAACAGTGGAGAAATTATAAATGCATTCAGTGTCTCTAATTGATTTTATTCTTTCTTTTTCTTGTTAAAAAAGAAAGAGTGAAGAAGTTATATTAGTTTTAGCAAAAAAAAAAAAGAAGTTATATTAGTTCTTGAATATAAAAATACGTACCGAGATCCCAATTATACGTGGGGAAGAGAATTAAATTGCATGGAACACCCGCTCGTCGGCCGAAATATCTCTAGGCCCTACCTGGAGTGGGATGAGGGGGCGCGGATAAATATGGCCGGTGTGTTAATAGGAATGCAGCGCTCTTAACATCGACCATTCTTCACAGATTGAGAATATATATGTTACCATGCATGCATGCTGTGATTGATCGATGATCTTTGTGCGCGTGGCTGTCAATGTTTTTGGAACAAACACAGCGGACGGACTTGAAATGCAATAGTGCGGGCATCCCAGACCAGCAACAGATGTAAATAATATTTCGTCATTTCAAAGACATTCTGATCAAAAGAAAAGAAAAATTCAGATGATGCATGACAAAATAATATGATTATCTTGGATGACATAGTGAAACTTGGGCAACACAGCATGCAGACAGCAGGCAGATGATTCGGCTTTGATGGTTCCAACTTAATCTAGTTAATACAACTCGATCTTTAATATACTTAATCTAACCTATCAAATCCAATGCCTGCGATCGATGCTTACCTTACCTGTTAATTTTCAGAATAATTTAGACGGCCAGGTTATTTATGCAGGCAATTCTTATGCGAGAGACCACAACAGTCTGAATTGTTGACGGAGAAAAAAACTCCTACCACATGCCGCTTATTTGGGACCCCTTCAAAGGTTGCTGGGTTAGAAAAGAAAATTTTGACCTACATATAACTGACCTTAGCTAAAAAATCTCTCGATCCAAACCCAACCAAAATAGGGCCTGGTCTGGTCAGATTTTCAGATCGGGCCATTTTTTTGCTGCCCTTCTAAGAGGCTGCCATGTGAAATTCTGGACAACGACCCCAGGCCGTATCAAAAAAAAAATAAATAAATAAATAAAAAAAAATACGGTAGCACAAGAGAAGAGAGTGTAAGATGGCAGGCATGCAGGAACCCGACGTTTGTTGACAGGGTCCGATGCATTCTGGTTCTGGGCCGCTCATTTTTCTTGCTATGCCGGCCCAGAAGCCCAAAAAAACCCACCGTTCCTCGCCCGCGCCGCCTCCGCGAATTAGGGTTTTTCCAGGTACAGACAAAACCCAGCCGTCGATGCGCGGGCTTTCGCATCCGAACCCTCCGTGCCCATCCGAGTCCCGCCGCGATAAATGATGAACGAGAAGGGGTCGCTCCCCCGACCAGCAGCGGCTCTTTAACCCTAATACGTCCCTCTCTCTCTCTCTCTCTCTCTCTCTCTCTCTCGGGTTTTCTTCCCCCCACCCCAACGCACACACAACTGCACCTATACTATTCATCGAGAGTGTTAGCTCGGTTTCTTTCGAGAAGAATCTCGATCTCGAGCAGCCGAGGCCGGGATTGACCTGATCTGATAGCTGGGTCATCAGCTATGTCGTCGACGAGCTCCTCGTCGAAGGCCTCGCTAACAAGTAATTAATCTACCATTTCTCCTCATCGTCCCTTCTTCATTGCTTTATTTTTTCTCTTTCCTCTTTTCTTTTTGATTTGCCGAAGAACGCTGTCTGGGTCGATGTGCGCTGTGCTATTATTCATTCCATTATCGGTTTTCGTGATGCATCCATTTCAACCTAGAGGAGAAAAATAGTTGGAAACTCATGTTTCCTCGTGCCGATGCTTCTCTATCTGGTCGGCGGGCCTCACTCTTTGCCCGGTCGATTCGTTCCCTTGAAGCTATATCAAGATTTCCTTCTCCTTTCTCATTTATCCCGGGTAGATTTGTTTTGAGCATCTACACGATCCGGGGAGATGGAGGACATCTTTCTCAAGCCCTTCTTCCACCCCCTTCTCCTTCTTACACTTGATATGCAACCCTTTAATGGTTTTCTGGATTCCTTTTTTAAGGTATTTGCCGACTTATAACGACGATGATGACATCATGGTTGTCGGTTCTTTTCTTTGATTGTGCTGTTTGCTTCATAAACTGTTCTTTGAGGATTGTCTCAGTTCCCAATGCACTCTGTCCCTTGAAGCTAGATCAACTGTTGTAACGGTCTTCACTTCTTTGGCCAACCGAATGCCTACAATTGCTTGCTGGATTGCTCTATCAGTACGCACGATTCTCTACGGTTATATTCTTTTTTTCCAAATTTTTATCATGTTATTCATGTATTTTCTTCGTCAATGGTTTTATTCGCTTGTACGTTCTTTGCTTGAGTTGTATTATAGCAAAATTTCCATGGAGCATGTTTTCTTGATAGCAATATATGACGGCAATGATGATTCTACAGACCTGTAATGATTATTGCGGAGATGATCGCATAATCAAAGAACATCTAAGGGACTGAGTTGTCATTTTGTTCGCTTGGATGGAAATTTTGCTTGTATTGTTTACATTGTTGCTTTTTCTGGGATCTGTATTCTTTTTTAATATATAATTTAATCTGGAAGCCACAGTCCTGCACCTAATGTGAAACAGATCTTTCAACTGAACAACTTATGCTGTGCTCCTTTATAAATGATTCTCTATTTTTTTTTTATCACTGCTTTGTTTGTGTTTTGCGCCTATGAATTGCTTGGAGTTCATGGGCCTTGTGAGCAAGTGAAGCAAGAAAAACATGGCTCCCCTCGCTATCCAGTGCAGATTTACTTTGTTGCATTTGGACGTTGGGGAGCTATATGTTATACCAATTGTTTTGAATATGCTGGTCATGTAAATCTTAGATTTATTTAAACAAGGATGTATCATTTGGTCATTATGTTTGTTGGTCGTGTAATGCATGCATCGCATTACTACAAAATTGTCCTCCTCCTCCGTTTCTCAAGGAATATAGAAACTTGCAGCTTGCAGTTGGTTTCTTGATAATGAGATGTCTATATCATCTCAATGGTTTTGTCTGATAGTATGATAAATTTGATGTCACTATCATGACCTACATCTTACTACATCCTGGTGTGTCAACTTTTTCTTGCAAATGGTTCTCATTTGCTGATGTTACAACCTTTAGCATGCTATTTCGCAAAGTCGATCAGATTAGTCAATTTAGAATTGTATTCTAATGATAATGAGATTCTCAATGCCTGTACAGCCCAAAATTTCAAAGGTTTGCCGTGTGAACGTCAAAGTCCTTAGAAGAGCTTTCTACCAAAGTTAATTTGCTTTCTGTGCGCCTTGGGAATTCCAAGAGTGTTCAAGTAGTAGGGCAGCAACTGAAAATAAATGTGCTAAAAGATTGTTAATTATTACTTTCAAAACTACTGTCTATGTGAACCATGTGTTAAAAGTTCTTTAAGGGATTACTTGTAACTATCTATGTAAATAATATCCATCTTGTGTTTCTTTTTACAGTCATTGAATTATGAGATGAACAAACATGCAACTTAGTCCAGTGGTCTATATAAGTTATACATGTACAGAAAGCCTTTGCTGCAATCTTTACTTGGTCTTCTAGATACCACTGAAAGTGCATCATAGGTTCTTCGGTGTTTAGCATGCTGTTTTTTTTTTTGAAAACCATGGCTGAACCTGATCGGGTTGCCTACGTACCCCTTCACAAGGAGGATCAAGCCACACGTAGTTTTTTTTAAGTTTCAAAAATGCAGCGGAAAAATGAATCAAACAATTTAATTCATGCATGCTTACAAGATCAAATCTAGAAATCAGCACATTAAGAATACATAGGATTATGTCGGAATGGCATGATATTTTCACATTATGTGATACACTTAATTTGCCCCATTAATTTTTGCATTTTAATTATACTTTTAAAGCGTCCAACAAAATATTTAGTTTTTCACACATGCTTGGATGGTATTACCTCTTGCTACTTGGGGCAAAAGGTATGAGAGAGTCAGCTTCCATGGTATTCTAGGAAGAGTCAGCTCCCATGGTGGGTGGTTATGAGAGAGAGAGCTATAGAGAAATTTGAAGGCTAATCTTTGCTATGTCATTTTGCAAAAAAAAAAAAAAAATGTTGAATAGATTTTTCCGGTGGGTGAATAGATTTTTCTATGACCGGCTAAGTGGGATGTAGGAATTAGCATCTTTTTAGGATATATTAGCAATTTTTAATATGCTGGTAACTAATACATGATTTGCTTGCTGTTTTGTTGTCATTGCAGCTGCACAGGCGAGGGATGATCTAGTCGAGCAATTGAAGGATGCGGCGAAAAATGTTGATGCGAGAACTTTCCCTTCAACTGAAGCATACTTTATATCTTATGATTAAGGGTTTTTTTTTTTTTTTGGAAAAAAAGAGATTTAAGTCCAGACTCTTCTTTTTGAATAACCAAAGTTTTTTTTAGGTCTTCTGATTTGTTGCAGAGTTGTAAGAGATGGGTTTTTTTGTTTCTAATTGTATCCGTGGTTTTTGTTGCAGTCATTCAAGAGTTAATGAGGCCATCTGATGCTGTGATTCATGCGTCTGGTCAGAGGATCGACATAGTGTATGGCTGAAATGGGCGAACTTAGGCTTGTGGTGTGGAAATTTATTTGATGTCTACCGGCCAAGTTTTCGCTGATAGTTGTTGCTGCAGTTATCGGAGTCATTGCAAAAACATGACTGCATCTCTGCCGGCCCATTTTTGTTGATAGTGGTGATAGTGTCGATACTGACTGGCCTGTTTTTCTGGCCCGAAGACTTGCGTATTAGGCGAGTTGTGCAATTTTGCAATTTTCTCCTCGATTTTATTATCCATCGGCATAAAAGCCATCATCGTCATTTATGTTTAAACGTTCAAAATTGTTGGATTGTTGTGAGGAAAATGAATGCCTGCAATCTTTTATCTTGGATGTCCAAGAAAATTTTGAAATTTATTAGTTGATATTAAAATTAAATTAAAATTTCCCTATTTATATTAATATGGTGCGAGTTTCGAAATCTAGGTCATATGCCATTATAGTATGTTGTATATGATCGTATTAATATCTTAAGGTAATACGAAGATTAAAGTATAATATTATATTGTATATTGTGATAACATAGAATTCTGGAATATTTATAAGAGTAATATTAATATTTGTATATAACATCAAATTTGAAGCATAATATTGCTGTATTATATAATATTATTCTTTTGTATATTTTATATTGGGAAAATATAAATATTTTATAGCACTATTAATAGTACCATATGAATTTAATATTTTGTACTATAATACTGATATTAAATAGTTATTATAATTAATATGAAACATTACATGCAGTAAGATTATTATAGAAATATGATATAATGCAATATAATAATATGTTTTGTTATCATGTTAATAAAATATCACGTGTTAATTCTATAATGGAATACTGTAACCTAAATTTTTATGGTAATACTATATTATTATAGATTACAAAAAATTATTAAGTTAATCTATAACAGTAAAATAGTATAATATTATACTATTATAATATTTTATTGTAGTATTCAAAAGAATTTGTTATAGTTAATTAATAATAAAAGAGGATTACATCATGGGTGAATGGGTATAAAGAATGAGCATAAGGTTATTCCAACATGGACATGGAATAGCCCATACCCCAAATTATTTGCATAAGATGGTTTTATCAGGCATTAGCCTAGTCCAAATCTATGCCCATGTTGACATGATGTTCCGTTGGTATAAGATTCCATTAAAGTCTTATATATTTGTTATGTGACCTGCTCATCGGCGGCCAACTTTATCTTAAAGCGTAATGGAATGGATGATGCCAAGCTCATTGATTGGCGAAGCATGAGATGACTGACTTGGGAGGCGGAGCGGGTCTCCGCCAAGGCCAGATTCGTCTAGAGCAGAGTTCGGGCCCATCGACAATCCTGGAAACGGTGGCGCAAGTATATCAGGTCGCCTCTCTCAAAACTGAAGGAAGAAGCAGGGACATCTCAGAAATTAAACTCTCTCTCAAAACAGAAGGGAGAAGTAGGAGGAATGAAGAAGAACTTTCGACCTTGCAACGATGATACCCTTGTCATTTTATTAACCAGTCCGGCCGTGCATCCATGCCATCAGATGCCCCAATGTTCCTGTCCCATCTACCTGTTTCACGGTGGCGTCCAAGTGAAACAAACATATGCACTACGCTATCAACCGAGCAAACCTTGCAGCACGCCCGACATCTCTAAATTTCCATACTTTCTCAATTAAGACTCAGGCGAGACCATAAACCCACCAGCATCTCCCCCGTACATGGTAGAAGGAGGAAATCTCTAGCAGAAATAGTTTAGCTACTCCTGCACAACCTCGCTTTCCTTTTGTACAAATGAATAATACATGCAACCCGACTGCTATAAATAAAAACCACGATGATAAAAGAAAAACAACATTCTTCATCCCCAGGCGTCCAAAACTCAAGACATGTACAATTGAATATGTATATATATATATATCTATATCTAGGGAAGTCACCTAGGACCTGAAAGCTCAATTGCTTCTACCACAAGTGAAGAGTCCTCTACATAGTCCGAGTGTTTCGGAGGTGCTTGCTCGGAGGAACCAGACTTTGGTGTGTCAACCTTCTGTGAGGCCTCCCATTTTTCTGCCAGGCCATCACCTTCCAGCATTCTCACCACTTCTGACATCTTGGGCCGGTGGGATGGATGGAATTGTGTGCAGAGGAGAGCCACCTGAACCATCTCCTCCAGCTCAACCCTGTCATAGTTGTTTCTGAGGTCCTTATCCACCATCATGCTCAGCTTGTTCTCTTGATGGAGTCTCTTCACCTGCAAATAAGAAGCGACCATGAGCTAACTACAGCTACGGCATGGTCGAAGTCAGTATTGTTAGGTGTCCTCACACAGCTGCTTGCTACCACAAAACAGATCGATGACTCGACTGCAACAATAAACAATCCAATAGGATGAAGGTTATACGATGCTAACTCATAACTTCTTTCTGTTCTCCAGATCCAATGGATCGTAGAATGACTGAAGAATAATGCCCCTCATATTTCTAAGCCAACCGTCATATGGTCATAACTACCTAACTTCTTAGCTTCTTTCTTTTGATGCCACATGGTAGGTCTTCAAGGGACCTTATAGGCAGTTATCCCCATCAAAATCCAGAGACAGCAGCAGAGACTTTTCTTTTTGGTCTTTCCCTCCTCATTTTCTAAAGATCATTTTTTTCCGTTTCCTAAAAGTTCATGGTGAGTTTTCGGTTGGTAATCTCTAAGTGGTTTTGCAGTCCGCCACTTGCCCGTTCCTCTAAAAGGTCGGAGTAAAGACATGCTTGCACTAGTCCCTTAGCAAAGACCGGTCATCGACAAAGCGTGCAGCTCACTCGGATACTGCAGCCTGTTTTCTTGGTTAGAGAGATGCCTTAAGTACCGTCTGGAAATAGAGGCTCTGACATGAGTCACAGCATATCAAAAACAGGGCAAGGGGATTGCAGTGTGGCAAGGAGGGGGAAAAGGGTTGGGTGAGGAGGGAAATCCTCTAGAAAATAAGCGTACTAATTCCTCCATTCAGAATCCTGAGATATACTGATTTATTTTGGAGGGAAATCCAGTTCTCCCAAAATTATAATACAACTCAATTATTCGAGAGTAAACCCCTGCTCAAGTTCTTTATTCATGCAGACCCTTACGGCTTTATGATTCTATATATGCAAGATGGTGAAACAGAGAGCTTACCCAATCAAGCATTACTCCCTTCTGATTTGCTAGCCGGCCAAAATCCAGTGCCCTCTGACCGGTAATCAGCTCAAGTAGCAGGATGCCAAAGCCAAAGACATCAGTCTTCTCTGATGACTGACCTGTGGACAAGTATTCTGGAGCTATATGCCCAACTGTCCCACGCACTGCCGTTGTAACATGTGATTCCTGATGATCCAAGAGCTTTGCCAAACCAAAATCCCCAACGACTGCTTCAAATTCTTCATCAAGAAGAATATTGGCAGCTTTAACATCACGATGAATAATTTTTGGGTCACACTGCTCATGCAAATACAACAACCCCCGTGCTGTTCCCAAAGCTATCCTCTTTCGCCTTGACCAGTCTAAAGCTGGCCTACCACGAATATGTTCTGCCAAGAAAAAGGAACAAGATATAAGCAAAGCGATGATACTTGTGTGATGTGACTTTGTCGAAGAGTAGCAAGCTTTTAAAAATATTTGATGATGTAATCATGTTTATGCAAATTAGTTTGTATATCTTAAAATAAAACTGCATTCCAATACATCTCAGCATTCTAGCATCAGAGGAGATGCAAGGCAGAAACAAGTGGCAAAAGCAGTTGCAAATGGCAGCTCGAAGAAAGTACAAGGGGGAGTGACACGAAATGCTCTTGGAACGTACAAGTACAAAGGAAAAGGAAAACTTCCGCCCCGATGTTTTGAACTAAATTATATAGAGCTAAAATCATTTTGCATGTATTCTTGGTGGTTTCTGTTTGGAGGTGGTTTCTGCTAGGAGGGGAAATGGAGTAGTATGGCTTCCCATAAACTTTTCTGAAGAAAATACATAGGATGATGGTACAAAATTTCCTGGCAGCCATGGAGGAATGGACATGTTATGACAGTCATAATGTTGTTAACTCAGAAGCCTAGAATGGCAGAAGTACATTTAATCATGACATAACTAATCACGAACAATGCACCACATATCACATGAAATAGAACGAAGGGTCACTGTAGAACTGCTCCTTTGCAAAATAATTAACATGCTTCTTGCTAATATCACAACTTTCATACAAGAGAGTCATATTTCATTACAGGTAAATGATGAAAGAAAAAAAAAAACACTTCCAGGATATAAAAATAATTACAAATATTTTCATTGTCTTAGCTGATAAGCCATGTCACCGATCATTTGATGTTTTCATACCCAAGGACCATGACATAAGCAATCTAAAATAGGAGATGCTTTCCATGTATCACAGTATTAACTGACACCTATCTCATACAGTTACTAAGAGTTTCTACTGTGCTCCTGATAGGAAGAGTTTAAAATTTTCTGGCATGAACAGCAGAATATCCATGCACTAATAGTAACTTGGGATAGCTGGTTTAAATCATGCAAAAGAAAAGTATATGCAGGCCACCAAGTACACACCTCTTAATTGAGAAGCAACACTTCCATTTGGCATGTAAGGGTAGACAAGTAGTCTCTCATTCTCAGTTGTGCAGAATCCCCAAAGTCTAAGGAGATTCCGATGAATTGCCAAGCTTATCATTTCAACTTCAGTCTGAAACTGAACTTCTCCACCAACGGTATTGGAATCTTTCAACCTTTTAACAGCTACAATTGTGCCATCACGCAAGCATCCTTTGTACACAATACCATAACCCCCTTTTCCTAAAATATTTTTTGCACTGAAATTATTGGTGGCCACTCGAAGCTCCTTGAAGGAATAACGTTTCAAATGACCCAAGCATATTTCCGGGTCATATTGATCTGAAAAGAAGATGTTATTGCAGAATAAGCCCCATGATATATAGACCAAACACATTCAAACTTTACCAAATTTGAATAATGCATTTCTACCATTCAGTCATAAAAAAAAAACGGTCACAATACCACATGGTAACTCCACCTTAGATAATACATGAAGAAGCGAACAATTGTACAAGCAAATTAACATTCCACAGAGCATAACGAGACCTCCATTTTTGTCTCTTTCTCTAGGATAGCTCTTTTTTCTATGACACTTCCATCTAAAAGCTAAATAAGATAAGATGATCAATTGCAACCAGACTAAAGAATATCCTGGGAAACAAAAATAACCGAATCCCTAATAATTCAATATAAGTTACAACTAAGGTTACACAGGATTGTGCGTTTTGTTGTAACCTAAGCTAGGTTTCTATCCCCTTTACATGCTTAATTGCCATTTGGTTTGGTTAATCTATTGTTGAAGTGGAAATACTTTGATTCTCTTATCTGACTAGAAGATCTCTGTTCCATATGCTTTACGCATGTTTTAGTAATATGTGCTCTCTTTGGGACTGATAGAATATGTTTTTATATATACCTTATCAATCCTGCACATCTGTCACTTCTATGCGTAGTCAGAGGATGGGTAGGGGTGCATTCATGTGCCCAGCTTTCTTAAAACCGTGTGCGGTGACAGAATCTCATCCCTGCATTTATGATAGACCTTAAATTTAATATCACGAACAGATTGTATGATTTTTAAGTATCCACGCTGTATATTTTTTTAAGCTTGTTTTATTTGTCATTGCTTGTTTGAATTAATATACTGCCAGCTCATATTAGTTTATCTTGAACATTTCATAATAGTTTAGCACAAATCTTCAGAAATTTTATAACCAATCAATGCATGTATTGGTGTTGGTTTATGATGTTAGGCTTACTTAGATGAAATAAAAGCATTACTTGAGTATTTAGAAAATGACCTCCACCAATAAGTAATCAATTGAAAGTTTCCTAGATTAAATAAAGAAAGGAGAAAAGAAGAGGGAGTTCTCATAGCATTAGTCAGAATGTTGGTTGCAAAAAGATAGTGCCAAGCATCCTTTTGTGGCAGTGCATACCAATTATCAGCACTTAACACAGAACAAGTCCTTGTGCACCATGCTGACATTGGACTAGCAAAGGAATGATATATGATGTGTTACTGTTTGCATAAATGTCAAAAAAAAAGAAAAAAACAAAGGAACAATGTACAAGATTAGGAGCTCATTAATTATTTTTATGGCACTGCACGGTGACATATGAATACAGACCATTGACATGGTGAGTTTACATTAAGCTTAAAACTCAAACCAAACAACTTTTTAGAGAATGGAGAAGAAAATTAGACGAAATTCAAATTGAAAAAAAAAACTTACCATTTACATCAAAGAAAATCTGTTGATTGTGTCTATGCCGCCACCAAAGAAGCAAGCCAGCAGCAATGACTATTAAAGTAACAGAACCAATACTTGCACCAGATGCAATAGCGACATGATGGTTTCTCGTCACTTGAGGCTGTGGCTGAGCTGAGAAACCCAAGATGCCTATTGATTAGAATAATCATCAGAGAAAATTTACTGAAGTGTTCACTCATTATCTGGGAGAATAAAAATTCTCCGTCAGTCATATCAATTTTAAATACACACCCTTCAGATCGTCTGGTGGATATGAAATTGGGTCCAGAGACAAAGAAGAGCAATTGTCTCCGGCGTTTGACCCACATATCAGAGGATTTCCAACAATACTGGCAGCAAATTCAGGAATCACAACAACTTAGTGATACATTGCAATTTTAACCTGTGACTCCATAAGTAATGAAATGAGAAAAGGGATCGAAGAAAAAGAACAACTTACTTGAAAGTTCTTGCAGATATATTGAGCAAGGAACCACTCAAATTGTTATATGAAAGGTCCCTACAATCAAAATCAACTTTAATGATGATCTCACGAATTTAAGCTGGGAAAAAAGAAAGAAGGAAAACTATACATATCCATATAGCTTGAGGAAAGGACGAAGAGTTAGAGGACACAAGGACATACAGAAGAGTGAGACCTTTGATGTTGGACAATGAATCAGGGCAAGGTCCAGATAAGCTGTTGTTGTTCAGTCGCCTAGCTTGCCCAAACCAGAACATAAAAGAGATCAAAAATATTGGCAAACATCAAAGCATTCATGACCACCATCAAAGGTCATGAACAACAGCTTAAATAATCAGTCTACCAGCTTAAATAATCAGTCTGTTTAGGAAGAACAGTAAGAAATTTCTAAATCTTACAGATAATTCAGATTGCTCAGCTCTCCTAATGAACTCGGTACTCCGCCATCGAACTGATTGTTGGAAAGGTCCAGTGTCTGGAGCTTCTCCAACTTGCCGATATCGGCAGGGATAGGTCCAGAAATCGCATTATTCTGCAGAAGCCTATAGAAACAGATGGCACACCTCATTTGCCACAGAAACGTACAAGCTAAAGGCATCAATAAATCTCAACAGCAAAATGGTGAATATTAAACTTTCAGCTCCGGAATGGGAAGAGAGAATTTTGTCTTGCCAATGGCTTGCATTACATGGATGGGCCTTTTATATCTTAATGAATAGGATTGTTTTACACCAAGATGTCGGGGGATAGTCTACATTAAACTTTAGCATTCAGATATAAGGCTGGTCGGCCCACTTACACGGACTGCAGATTCGTAAGATTTCCAATCCCTGGCGATAAAGTCCCAGATAAGCGTTGGCTGGGCATTCCTCTGGCAATTAATTAGAGAAAAAAAAAAACATAACAAAGAGAACGAGGAGCGGCAGTTACCAAATGATATGCAAATGAGGAAAATGGTCAGATGCCGTGAAAAGTGGCATCTTTGTCTTACATAGCAGAAACATATCCATCAGCAGAGCAGGTAACCATCCTCCAGCTACATGGATCTACCGAGTTGATATCCCAATTCTCCAGAACATTATATGGGTCGTTTAGTTCCATTCTTATGGCCATCAACGCAACAACTGCATTTGTAGAAGAAGCAAAATCAAACGCCTTGGACACATGGGTTTCATTGTCCTGATAGTTGTTCTTGTTCAAAGGAAAAAAAGTAACGATCTGAAGCTCAAAAAAATAAAAATAAAAACAAAGCAAAGCAAAGCAAAAGAAAGAGAACGAAAGCTCAAGATCCACCGACCTTCATAGTTTATACCAGAGGGTGAAAGAGTAGCTGCAGACACCAGCGGCCCTGCCCATAGCAGCAAGCCAAGCATCCAAAAAGGGAAGCCCGGAACCCTCCTCTCCATGCTCTGTGTCTCTCCCTTTCCCACCTTATACGCCCAGCCCATCTGCCACGGCACCGCACCCGAAAACCAGCTCGCCAATTCCACACTGGGACGCACTCGTCAGTCCAAGACCGCCATGAGAGGCCAGCAGGAAGCCACCTTTCCGACCAAACCGCCCCTTGGGCCACAAACCCAGATGATTCTCTCTCTCTCTCTCTCTCTCTCTCTCTCTCTCTCTCTCTCTCTCTCTCACTCACTCACTCTCACTCACTCTCTCTCTCTCTCTCTCTCTCTCTCTCTCTCTCTCTCAGGCCATAAGGTACCAACAAAAGGAACCACCTTTCCAGCCACGCTCCATCCAAAAGGCCACCCGATGCATAATCCAACGCTGGGACGTGAAAACTTCACGGCCCGGATCAGCGAGCAGCCAGGGAAGGCGCCGAAAACCTTTCTCTCTCTCAATCTCTCTCTCTCTCTCCCCCTCTCCCTCGATCAAATTCCAGCCATCCCCAGCAAAAGAGACAGATTTCTTATCGGAAGGAATCCTCTGCTTTTGCTCCTCCTCTTCTCCAGCAGCGTCGTCTTAGGACCTGGTTGATATATACGATTATTAACCAGATTTGTCCGCCCCAGCGCTTGGGGCAGGCGCTTCCCCTTTCTCCTGTCCCACAGCCCCAGTCTCAGTCCCAGCGAAAGCAGAGAGAGAGAGAGAGAGAGGGAGAGACGCCTCCACTCTGAAATGCTTGTATGGGAACACACACACAGGGGGAGCCACCGCAGCAGCACGCATCAACCAAACACGCAAACAGCCAGGGCTAACTGCCAAACGCGACACGGTTGCAGATGCGAGAGAGACAGAGACAGAGACAGAGACAGAGAGGTCTGAGCTCCAGAAATAATGTATATTATATTATTGATTGTAAAATTATAAAGAGGACGAGCTCCGGAAATGATTTTATTGCTCTTGAGTTTTCGTTTTTGTCATGAAGAAAAGAAAAAAAGAATTAAGTGTAGCTGGTTGATGCGTCACATCACTTGCGGTATTCTTCACCTACTTCAAGCCTTCCCTGAGGCCAACCAGCAGCAAACGATTCTTGTACCAAAAAAAAAAAAATAAACGACGATCGATTCTGTCGATACGCATGCTGCCTTTTGTCTTTGCAATCTCCCAGTGGTGACGGGTGGAGTCACGTTGAAGAATTTGTAATTTGTGTCCCCATTTATCGATGGACCGAGTACAGGTGTCGCAGCTAACCACATGTTTAGAGCTTACCCAAAACAAAGATTAAGAAAGAAAGAAAAACAAAAAAGAAGAAGGATGCAACCTCCTTGGCATGAATCCACCGTACGTTGAATCACCCATCGCACAGCTCTCAAAGCGTTCGAACTCCGTCGTACTCGTCCATTCATGTTCGCGGATCTCGGACCAAGCGGTGGGCGATCAAATGCTGGATTCGCGCCAAAGGAGAAAGTCCCACACTCTTAGGGCTCGTTTGGTTCGCGGGAAGCATTTTCCTTCCTAGGAATATGATTCCTGGGAAACAAATTCCTAGGAAGAGGATGCCTAGGAAAGTATTTTTGGCATGTTTGGTTGACCATGGGAAAGTGACAAATTTCCAAGGTGCTTATGTTTGGTTGGCCATCCACTTTCCTAGGAAAGTTATATATAATTCCTATTATGCCCTTAATAAAAATTAGATTTTTAATGCCTCTTTAATGCTTCTTTAATGCTGAAGGGACTTTTTGGGAAAAAGTAAAAATGGAGTGATTCCCGCCTCATGGGAAAGTAACTTTCCCATGTTTCTCATGGGAAAGACTTTTCCATGAAATGTGGGAATCACATTCCCATGGGAATATAACTTTCCCTTCTCTCTCCTTTGAAAACTCCAACCAAACAAGAGGCATCTCATTACTTTCCCGTTGACCACACTTTCCCCCCTTCTTTCCCGCGAACCAAACGAGCCCTTACATTAGTCTAGCAGGCTCAGGCAACCATAGTTATAGGCTTAGTTAAAGCGTCTACAAGCATCCTTCTTTCCATCGAAATATACTCCAAGACTACCTTACAACGTGCATCAATGTCCCAAATGTAGTAAATGAATGTCAATGTTTTTGGTCTTCCCATGATATATAGATCCTTCACATGAGCCAAGGCAACTATGCTATCACAACGGATCATTGCAGGTTCAACCACACGAGCTACGACTATAGTTGCATAAAGAATCTCCTCAACCAAAATAACCTCCTATACTACCCCATACAAGACAATATACTCAATCTTCATAGTGGATAAGGTATTATTGTCTCTTGTTGCTCCAACAGATGGCACCATCATCGAGCAAGAATGCATAACTGAAGTAGATTTATGCTCATCCCAGTCACCACCCTAATCTGCATTGCTGTATCATCTTACACATGGATCTCTACCATGATAGAAAAGCTTGCAATTAGTGGCGCCATGAAGATACCACAAATCCTCCTTATCACCATTAAACGAACAAATCTTGCATTACTGTGGCAATGATTTACTAACCCAATGGCAAGCATTTATCAGGTGGAGTGAGGAATACAACATATATCGGACTTCCAACAACACTCACACATGGCATCTTAGCCATCTATTTCCTTTCAGAAATTAGTCATAGGGCGAAGATCAAGGCTCAAAGTATGCTCCTTCTCCGCGGGAGTTTCAATAGGTTTGGAATTATGATTTGAAACTGCTTTAGTATCTTCCTCAGGATCTCAACTCCAAACATAAGATTCTCTTTACTAATGTCTTTCATCTCAAAATTAGAGGATAACCACTCTTTAGTGGTGGTAATTATCTCAACATCATTAGGTAATAAAATGTCATCAACATACAAAAAAAAGGATAAGCATGCTTTTCTTGGACTGCTTCAAATACACGCAATGATATTCCTCAATCATCATAAACCCATATAAGATAATGGCCTTATGAAATTTTGAGATACCACTACTTAGATGGTTGTCTTAGGCCATAGATGAAATATTTGAACTTCCAAACTTTGTGCTCTTATCCCTCAACCTCAAACCAACAGGTTCATCTATACAAATCTTTTCGTTTAATTCTCCAATGATAAATGAAATTTTAAAATCCATTTGACAGAGCTCTAAAACTGATATATGATAATGGTTAGAGTAAGAATTGAGATAAGTCCCACTATTGGAGCTAATGACACATCATAATTTATAGTCTCCTGTTGGTTGTATGCTTTCATCACAAGATGGGCCATATACTTGTCAATTAATCCATTGGCCATGTGCTTGATCTTTAAGACCACATGTTTCCAATGACCTCGCACCCAAGTAGAAGATCAATCAACTCTTGTACTGGATGTGATACTCGACCCTTTAAGCAAATTGGGCCTAGTCCACTTGATCGGCCCAGCTAATTTGGGCCAAAAAAAAATTATCGGCATATGCTGTGCACATGCTTGGAGAGGAACAGGACTCCCGATGGGAGTCTTCTTCCACTACAGCCAAACATCGCCAGAAAACGAGGTAAGGATCTGAACCCCTTGAGCTACCCCTCTCTCTCTCTCTCTCTCTCTCTCTCTGGGGTTGTTAGGAGCCGGATTTTGGCCAAGAGGAGAAAAGCTCTATTTTCTCTGTTTTGACTAGTCAAACCTATGTTTTTCTTGATTTTGGTTGTTTCCATCGCCGGTGCTTGCTGCTAGGGTCATCCTCCGATCCCTCGTAGTGGTCGGAGACCATGGCCAAAGCTTCGGCCATGCGAATGCTTGATTTTCTCAATTTAAGAGGTCAAAACCCATGTTTCTTTGATGAAATTGGTGCTGCCGGCGCCGGTCAACGTCGGTCATAGGTCCCTTGACCCCAGACACTACTGCAGCCATCGTTCGCTCCTTTGAATCTGGGGATGATCACCAGATTGATCATAGGCAAAGTCTTTCCTATTTTGATACTTCTTGTCTTCCATTTTGACGGTCATCATCGGGCATGGTACGCCACCGACACCATCCGGAGTCGTCGGCCGCTGGAGGTCACCGACCACAAGCATTGTTGACGACTTTCCACTATTTTGGGAAGAAGACAGGGCCTCACATCTCTCTTCGTCTTTCCTTATTTTCTCTCTCCTGTCTCTAATTCTTAACTTAGTTTTGTAGGAGAGCAATTTTCTGGGCAAGAAGACGTTGAGCATGGTTCTACTTGCCTCGATTCATAGATTACAGTGTGGGCATGTGATTAGTCTGTATGGGCCGTCAGCAAAGAGGTAAGAATCCTTGTATACTCACTTGCATGATTATAGATATTTTGTACACATATATATGATATGCTAATGATCAAGTTAAGTAAGATGTAAAAATTCTTTTATGATGGTTTCTTTATTAAGCCATATTTTGATCATGTATGCTTGTGATTGATAGTATGATGGATGCATATATAAGTATAACTTATACTAGTGGAATTGATATTGAGGTTGTAATAAATTTTTAGGCTTTGCAAATTTTCTAGGATTTTGCTCTAGAAAGTATGCGGCCGTGTCTCATAGTCGGACTACGGTATTGCGTTTGGGGCATGACAAATGGTACAGAGCAAACCCAGTCCATTACCCATATGGACTAAAGAACATTGCAGTATGAGCTCATTGAGGCTAACCACGGGTCGATCGTGATGTTTGTGATTAAATTTGAATGATTTAGACCCTTAGCCTAATGAGGACGTTGGAGTTTAAATAGGAGGAGTATGTGAGGACTCGTATGGGTGTGTATTTAGTCTCACATCGGTTATTCATCAGAAAAATTTTGGATATTTATACAGGACTAAAAAACTCAAAGTATACCTTCTAACTAGCCATTTTGGATGAGATTCTAAGTTGTGACAAATGGTATCAGAGTGAACTCGATCCATTGCCTATATGGACTAAGGGACACTGCAGCATGGGCTCATTAAAGCTGACCATGGGCCGATCGTGATACTTATGATTAGATTTGAATGGATTTGGATCCTTACCCTGACGAGGACATCAGAGCTTGAATGAGAGGAGTATGTGAAGATCCGTGCAGGCGTGTGTTTATTCCTATGTTGGTTATTCACCGAGGAGAGCTTGGATACTTATACAGGACTAAAAAATCTAAAAAATATCTTTCGGCTAGCCTTTTTGGGTGAGGTTCTAAACTGTTACAAATAGTATTAGAGACTAGGAGACATTGTAGTACGAGTTCATGGAGATTTACCATATGATAGTCGTAGTGCTTGTGATTAGATTTGAATGAATTTGAACTCTTAGCTTGATAAGATATCAGAGCTTGAATGGGAGGAGTATGTAAGATCCCGTACGGGCGTATGTTTAGTCCCACATCGGTTATTCGCCAAGAAAATCTTGGGTAGTTATATACAGGACTAAGTAACCCCAAAATATTTTTGAGTTGTTACACTTGATTCTTTTCCATAACCCTAAACTAACCTTGCATAGTAACTTGCTATTCTTTGCAAGTAGGATGTAACACCTCCTTTAAAGAGGTAGAGTCATCATCATCTAGTAGAGCATACATAAAAGATTCTCCTTAATCTTAAAATGACGAGGAATATTCTACTTTGCTTCTATGGAAATGAAGATCTCGAGAATTATCTTTCTAGTGATACACTCCCACTAGGCAGCAAGTAATGCCCACTATCCCCGGCAATTATAAGATCATCATTATAAGGATAAATACTTAATTCCCAAGAGAATGTATAGTGATTTACTAGGCCGAGATTAGCAAATGAGCTCAAAAGATCATCTCCAGCTAATCTTGCCATCCTATTTTGCCCAATGTGGCTATAAGTCTGGCACGCTATTTCGTAGGCTCAAAAACAACATAACATGAGAAGGAATATAAGACACAGAATAAGACGGACTATCGATATCAAATATAAATAAGCTGTTTGCCAAGCAGTCATGTCCATACAAAATCTTACCTAAGTAAATATCAAGCCTATTATTACGAAAACTAATAAAAAAAACCAAGTCCTAACAAGTTTACCGCAGAAAATAAGTTTCATCGATCTCTAGGTGCATAAAGAACATCATGTAGTTGGAGCGTGAGACCTGTGCGCATCTCAAGTTGTTAGATTCCAACTCCTGGCGCCTTTCTCTACTAATATTCCCCGTGAAGACGCGTTGGTTGGCTGCTGGATCTCAGCATTATCCACAAACCCTGCTTGGTCTCTTTAATAAATAAAAAAATATTTGGCTGCTCTTTTGTACTTTTTGATGCCACGGTCAGGGCGGAGGTGACCGCACCGCGGCCTCGAGTAAAGAAAAACGAGCGGTGCCTCGGCAGGTGGCGTGAAACAGCTGCAGGACAATGGATGTGAAATGAGGAGGAAAAAAAGAAAAGAGAGAGAAGCTTTTGGCAGCTGGTCGACTTTGTTCTCTGTTGGCTTTTTAGTTCCGAACGGCCCCCACTTCCATGTGGTGCCGCGTCTCTCGTACACGATTTTTCCCTCGCCTTGCGCCACCCCTTGGACATACATGGATACAAAAGCACATGGCCTACCCCGTTGCTTTATTAATAAAATTTTTAATTTAACATTTTAAAATTTTAAAATTCCGAATATTTATCTTCACATAAATCTAAAATTTATTTTTTTATCCTTATTTCTTTTTTCGTCCGTAAGATTCTACATCTCCTATTGTTTGTCACCGTCCTCACAAGGCATCTGAACAGATGCTGTCCAATCGAAAAACTTCGATAAACAAAAGAGACTGGTCGTGATTCTAGAAGATACAACTCTTGATGAATGAATAGATTATACGAAAAGGTGCGTTCATACGAAAACGGTGTTCAACCTAGATACTAGTATATTATTCCCGAGCAATTTCATTGTGGCTTAGTTTTGTAGTTCTCCTGGGATTGTAGATATCAGTGGTGTAGTGTTTGCGTCGCTCGTCCTCGCTGCAACGTCGCGTCATGTGAGTTGAAAATTAAGGATTATTTGGAAAAATGCAAGAGCTTGTTACAATTGAACGCATGGCAGGGTTCGGTCATCCTATATTTTTGTTTGTTGAGAAACAAAGAAAAATGATCGAGTGATCCCAAGATGGGAATCTAGGCTGAGGGAGGGAGGGAGGGAGCTCAGAAAAGGAGGCGTCACAAGGTTGGCTACTCGAGAGAGAGAGAGAGAGAGGTAGCCGCAATCGATGGGGAAAAGGAGGAATGCCGAAGGTTGCTGCGTCACATCAACAGGTCGAATGATCGATCATCCGGTCCCCATGGAAATTAATGATTCCGGAAAACCAAAACGAGCGATGCTCGCGTGACCCAAAAGAAGCCCTCCCCTGTATCAAAGATATGATGCGTTGCATTCGTGGGCTGTAAGAAAGGCCGGTGCGTGCCTGCCTCGCTGCTGAAGTTGGGTGCAGGGTTCGTGCGCTCGAGCCTTGACGGGGAGGTAGTCATCATTAATCCATCCATCCCCCCTTCCTTCTTCCTCCTTTTTCCTTCTTCATCTCCTTCTTCTTTCTTCTTTCTTTTTTCTTTTTTCTTTTTTCTTTTTTTTTTTGTTGAAACGGATGTATCATAGATGCCTCGGTCTAGAGGAAGAGAGGGGATGGATGGATGGATGGATGATTTTTTTTTTTGTGGTAAAAATGGTAATTCATATAGATCTTACGTGAGTATATCCTACCATATCAAGAGAAAGTAAAGAGTACAAAGATGATGGTATACCCCTCATGGAAGTCTAGATGATCACTTCGGAGTGCTGGACAACAAAAGGAGCGACCCATTCTGCTGCATTGTTCACCTTCCGGAACATATGTAATGCTTGAAAAAAGCTCAGCTCCTGAATCAATCTGCGAGTATTGCAGATAAGAGGGTGCCCATCACCATATCTGTCTACTCTCCGCCCCCAATCAATCATCACTGACGAGTCCCCCTTGAGGCATATACGCTCAGCACAAGCATTCACCTTGCAAAGAAGATGCCCTCCTAGACTGCCCCTAGCTCAGCCCCAACTGCAGTAAGACCACGCATACGGCGACCACCTACTACTATCATTCCGCCGAGATGGTTTCTGATCACAAATTCAACTCCTTCCAACGTTCGGTCTATCGACATGCTGCCATCAAAGTTTACTTTGAAATGATCAAAGGATGGAGACGTCCAAGAAGATGGATGGATGTTTAGATGGATAGGTGATGCTAGCCAACCAGCGTGAGGCATTCCTGGATTCTCTGCAACATGCGTGGATAGATATAGCTTAAACAAACGTGATCGAGCCCGGCCGCTAGCTCGAGTCGAGGCTCGAGGAAGGGGTATTTTTGTCGCTTCGGGAGGGAGGGCTTGGCCTATTGTATCCGTCCCGGGGTGCCTGGCTTGAGTTTTCGTTTTGAATTTATGATTGGCTGCCCGTATCTCAGCCCCAACTGCAGTAAGACCAGGCATACGGCGACCACCTACTGCTATCATCCTGCCGAAATGGTTTCTGATCACAAATTCAACTCCTTCCAACGTTTGGTCGATCGACATGATGCCATCAAAGTTTACTTTGAAATGATCAAGGGATGGAGACATCCAAGAAGATGGATGGACGTTTAGATGGATAGCTGATGCTAGCCAACCAGTGTAAGGCGTTCCTGAATTCTCTACAACATGCGTGGATAGATGTAGCTTAAACAAACGTGATCAAGCTCGGCTGCTAGCTCGAGTCGAGGCTCGAGGAAGGGGTATTTTTGTCGCTTCGGGAGGGAGGGCTTGGCCTATTGTATCCGTCCCGGGGTGCCTGGCTTGAGTTTTCGTTTTGAATTTATGATTGGCTGCCCGTATCTCAGCCCCAACTGCAGTAAGACCAGGCATACAGCGACCACCTAATGTTATCATCCTGCCAAAATGGTTTCTGATCACAAATTCAACTCCTTCCAACGTTTGGTCTATCGACATGATGCCATCAAAGTTTACTTTGAAATGATCAAGGGATGAAGACATCCAAGAAGATGGATGGACGTTTAGATGGATAGCTGATGCTAGCCAATCAATGTAAGGCGTTCCTGAATTCTATGCAACATGCGTGGATAGATGTAGCTTAAACAAACGTGATCGAGCCCGGCTGCTAGCTCGAGTCGAGGCTCGAGTGAGGGGTATTTTTGTCGCTTCGGGAGGGAGCCCGGCTTGAGTTTTCTTTCTGAATTTCTGATTGGTGAGATGGAACATGGGGCCGGCCTACTTGTCGCCCATGCACTGCACCGATCGCCGGCTGACACCAAAGATGGGTGTTCCCGTTGGCGAGCGGACCGGTGCACTCGATCGAGATAAATAAATAAATGCTGTCCCTTCGCGTACATTTATTCCCTCACCGCTCTTTGAGTTCGATATAGTTTTTTATCTCCTTTAAAACGGCCATTGATCCGGCGTCCGAGAAGGAATAAAGCAATTTATTAGTGGCCTCCCTCCTTGCTTAACGAGTCCCGACGGATGAAACCGAGGTAAACATATATCCTCCTGCCTTCTGCACTGTTTTATATTACAATATTCAAATGGGATCGTGCGGTGCGATGCGATGCACAAGCGCCGATGCGCAACCGATGGGAGCACGCCTGAGACTGCCAAACAAATCATCTTCCTTTTTAGAGACTCGACTTCTATCGACATCTATTATCGAGGATGAATCCTTCACAAGTTTTCCTGCCCAGATTCCACGATTTTCCTGGCTACAAAGGTCTGGGGCTAGAAGATCAAACGTTGGAAGCACGCAGAATTAATGTGCAGCGATGCGCTTTGATGCAGCGAATTGATCCTCCTCCTCTCGAGCTCGGCTTTTAAGCTTATATCACCCTCCACAAATTTGCACAAATCTCAAGATACTCTGTCCTCTATCATTATAGATCTCAAAGCATTCCATCTAGTGTCATTCATTTGCCTGCATAGATCTTAAAGCACTCTATTCTTTATCATCCATCCACTTGCATAAATCTCAGAGTGCTTCATCTTGTATCATCCATTTATCTGCATAGGTCTAAAAGGGCTCCACCCTCTATCATCCATCTATATGCAGAGATCTCAAAGCGCTCCATTTTTTGTCATCCATCTACGTGCATAGGTCTCAAAATGATCCTTCGCCCTCTGTTAACCATCCATATGGACAGATCTCAAAGCACTCCATCTTATCATCCATCTGCTTGCACATATCTCAAAGCGCCCTATCCTCTATCATCCATCCACTGCACAAATCTCAAAGCACTCTGTACTATATCATTCATCCGCTTGTATAGATCTCAAAGTACTCCATCCTCTATTGTCCATCCATTTAGATCTCAAAGCGCTTGCCTGCTAATATTCATATGACTGCACAAATTTCAAAGCACCCCATTCTTTGTCTTTCATCCATCTGCATGGATCTCAAAGCACTCCATCATTTGTCATTCACTACTTGCGTAGATCTCAAAACTGTCCATCCATGTGACTCTTTTTCTTCTCCTTCAATTTGTGCCAAAAGAATAGGCCCTTACTAAGTTAGTGGGAAGGGCAGTTCTGAAATTTGATAAAAGTTTAGTTATAAGGTAACTCTCATGTGATAACATTTTGTAATTGAGATAGATGGCTAGACCACATTATTATAATTTTAAAGTTTTGATAACTAATTAACATTTTTTTAAACTTTTGGAGTCTAGGTATAAATAGCCCAAACTTGGAGATAAGCCTTAAACTAAAATTTGTAAAGTCTACTCTAGAACCATCTATAGAAAATATGTGCTTGGGAGGAAGCTGGATCGGATCCTCATTGTGAATGTTGACCAATCTGTTGCTTGGTTTCCTTCACTATTGATGTATCGCTAAGAACGTCTATTCAATACTCCTCCATATCCTTTAGAAGAGGGTTATCTTGTGCCTATTAAGGCCCTATTTGATAGAACTGTTGGCAGTAGAGCTTTCGAAAGTAGAACTTTTATAAAAAGTTATTTGATGTTTAGTAACTATAGTTTTAAAGTACTGTAAGACTTTAATATGTGTTTGGTAAACAAACTGAGAAAGTACTTTTGATTTGGCAAAATAACCATAAAAACATTGCATAATATTATACAATAGAGCATAATAAAATATAATATATATTAATACATAAATATATAATATAGTATAATATTACTATAATGTAATATAATATTATTATGATATAGTAATATAATCGTGTATACTATAGCATAATAATATAACATAATTTGATATTATATAACATAATATATCAATATATTATGATATAATATAATATAATATTATATTTATAGTATAATACAATAATAAAGATATAAAATATTATAATTATTATCATTATATATTAATATTATTATTTTCTATAATTATTATATTTTATTATGGTATTTTGGTCCAAAAAAAAATTTATGACCTAAAACAACTTTTCGATAGGCTCTAAAAATACTTTTCCAAAGAAGCTAGAACCCAAAAAGCTATTTTAGCTTTCTGGCAAAGCTAAAGCAACTTTTCAATTTTTTTACCAAATACTTCTATTCCATCTAAAAGTGCTTTTGGAGGGCAAAAAAGTACCTTTTAGCCCTCCAAAAGCTCTGCCAAACGAGGCCTAAAAATATTACTGTTAATCCAAGTTATAATGGCAAGAAAGTCCCCTTCTAAGCAATCCTATTCAGCGCTATCACAGAGGACAGCAAAATATAGTCCAAGCCAAGCTTCCACTAGCTCTGCACAAGGCACCAAACAAGATGGCGGATGTTTGCCCCCAGTCCTAAGGAGTCTGACCTTTTTTTCCCCTAATAGCACCATCAAAATTAATCTTCAATACTCCAAGATCAAAATTAATCTTCAATACTCCATAAACCTGGTTGCATTTAATTATTCCATAGCTACCCCAGTACCTTGCTTGGGCATTGAAGGAAGTATTTAACTAGTGCTTCAAAATATCAGCAAAGAAATGGCCTGAACGCTTACTGTCCCAATGAGCCAGGCAATATAAGCAATAAGGAATTGATATCGTTTCTCTACCAGGGCCCGGGACAAGTATTCCGCTAGAGCCGGCAAAGAATGGGGATAAAAATCCTGGCCAAACATAGCACTCAGCTGCTGCCAATACTGTGTAGCACTGGAACAAGACATCGTAACATGTTCACAATCTTCTATACGGCCTGGACATGGATCACAGGATTGGCAATCCTCATCGAGTATGCCCCGTCTGTATCAGGACATTCTTACGGGGAATCCAAAGCCATAGCAGCCTCCACCAGAAAGTTTTCACCCGCATAGGAACATTTAGTTTCCAAACCCCGCTAAAGTTCGTAGGATTACCTAAAGGAAAGGACTCATCCATCATGTGATACAGTCCATTTCAAGGGATTCTCTCATCATGTTAGCCAAAGGCATTTTGTTGATTGCTACGCTGCTTGGTTGGCGGAACTCTCGCCGTTGCTAATCTGATCGATTCAATCCAGTATGCATTCGAGGTTTCAGTGTCGAATGCTCCTTTGTACCTCTCACATGGTGAGAAACTGAGGCACACTTTGATACTGAATTTCTAATTGGGGAACATTAGTCTTCGGGTGCTGTTGTTTATGTGGGGCAATCCATCCTGAACTGCTCATCTTTATGGTCCTGAAGGGACGCGCTACCCAGTCAAGGGGTTTAAACGGCAACTTCCGATCATTTAATGGCGAGGGGTAGGGACTCAGCCCTCCAACAAAGTTTAATTACAAGGAAGTTTCGATCATGCCGATCTTCTCTGTATCGTTCCAATTTACCCCGAAGAGGCACACCTATAAGCTAAATTCTGAGCAACAAGAGAGAGATTCTACTTAATCTTAAGGTGCAGTTCCTCTGAAAAATTGTCATGGATTTACAGAATGGAGCAGGCGTCGAAACTTAGGCCAAATATCTGATTCAGAGTTATAACCACCCATTCGACCTGTACTACTGATCTGATCAAAATCCTGCATGACATCCAGCCTTCCATGGAACCAACAAGCATTATGTTTTTCATTTCAGAACAGACGCAGAAGAAGGAAAAATGAAACAGCACAAGCCCTAGCATGGATATGGAAACAATTAATGCCACATAAATTACAGAATCAGAGACCTGTGTTGCGATCTTATACTGGTGCCATGATGCAATATCTTCGGAGCACTTCCAAGTCACAAGCATGATGGTTCAAATTTAACTGAGGGGTGGCTCATCCTCTCAATCTCTGCATTCACCACATGAAATGAGGAAAAGTGAAACCAAATATGACCTTTTCATAACTTGGGGATCTACAAAATCATTTAGCAAGCAAGCACAACTGCATTTAGAGAGTCAATACACTTACGTTGGAGGCTCCTATCCATAACTCCAGAGTATCAATGGCTTTGCCAGATTGATGTGTCTCTTTTGCTAGAGCCACTCCTTCAGCGAAAGTGCTCACACGGCCGCCAACCAAAAGTGCAGCAGCCGCATTCAGTACCTGAATGTTCAAGGAGAATTGGTAAAACTAGTTATTTTTCAGAGACATCTTTTTGAAACCTTTCCCCCCTTAAACTTATCACAGTACGTTACCATGCACACACACGCACATGCATGAGAGAGAGAGAGAGAGAGAGAGAGAGGGAGAGAAGTCAGTTAAAAAAGCTGAGTGCTGCCTAAGTGGGATCACCACTATTGATGACTTGAATTAGAGCATCAGTTTTTATATTTATTCCATAGGTTGTGGCTGAAACGAGCTGTATGTTCTGACCATATCAAAAAAATTATTGAAGTTACGGGCAGCCTTGCATAACATAAAGCAGGAGGGGCAGGGGAACTATCATAACAGCCATTCATCTAGATGACCGGTATGTTGTCAACCTGCTTCAAGCTCTTTGTTTACCAAAACTGAATGCCAGTATCCTCCCTGAAAGGATCTTAAAACCTTTCATACATGAACTAATACTCCATAGTTGTTTCTCATTGGCCATATTATAAAAGAACAGAATAGAACCGAAACTCCTGTATCTGGAAAGCTGATCACAAATAATGCCTATGGAGATCCATGTAAAGTCTTTTCCTATAAGATTTGGGTGCCAGTTTAAATTTGTAGTGTAATGATCAACTTGATATTTTTGAATTACCACATTTTGGCAGACCATTTATTATGAGATGATGAATGCTTGCATTATAAGGTTTGTCTGACTTGGAGAATTACATATACCTTCAACACGTTCTCCACATTGCAATCAATTTTCTTTGAGAGAAAATCATGATGCTCGAAGCCCCTGATTATGAAACTTTTTTTTCCTACAGGATTGGGATAAAAATCATGTAGGAATCAGGCCTGTTGGCCCATCTAATTTCTATTTTCTAAGAATCTATCCAAACTTAACCCATATCCTAGCCTTTGGGTTGCAAGAAGGAAAAAAAACCTATAAAGGTCCTTTTTCTTTCCATAAGATTTGGGCTGGATGGAATCTGGTTGATATAGAGCCATGCTTAAATGGATGGCCCAATCCATGAATCCTATAAAATTTTCAGCCCAATCCTGTAGGAATAACCAAATAAGCCCTTAAAGTTAAAATTTGTCCAATAAACACTCATAGTCAAATTCTTTCACCTTCTAACAAGATATGTAAAGTGAAAACATCCTTTTTCCCTAGCACATCCACGAATAAATTAAGCAACTTTATTTTCGTTTCTGATGTGATGATTTTATACTCATCAAAAGTTCGCACACAAATCAAATTAATATGCTTTAGGAAATTCTTAGAATGAACCATTATATATGTCATGATACCAATATGGCCTCAAAGACCAAAGCATATTTAAGGTAGCCAGTCTAGTTTATCCTCATTAGGTAATGATCAATTTTATCACATCGGAAATAATACCAGGAAATCCTACAAGGGCCACAATAGAGCTTAAATGGCAAAATAAAACTGAAAAGTAGCTAGCGCTTTTCATCCCCGACCAAAAATGAAAAGCTTTGCCTCCTTGAAAAAGAACAAAGGAATCAAGATCAACTTTAAGAAGTAAATAATTCAGATAGAAGGTCTTACAAGAGCATCTGCAATTGATCCCTTCTGACCAGACAGTACATCTCTAAGAACTCTAGCATTGAATTCTGCATCGCCCCCTCTTAAGTTTTCCATAGTACATCGAGGAATACCAAATTCCACTGCAGCATCAAGTACTGGATCAGTAGGAACATAAACCAAGCCAATGAGCTTTTATTTGTAGTTGTGTTGGATTAAGTGTTCCAACAAATGCAATTGCAAAAGACGTGTTGGATTAAGAGTTCCAACAAATGCATTTGCAAAAGACATGTATCTACAAACAGTGTGTACTTCAGTTCATCTTATCAAAAGTGTTGGGAGAGAGTGATCGAAAAAGTTAAATACATGGATCAAAATGTAATTTCTGAATCTTTCCAGGAGTAACATCAAGAAAATATCCAGGTCCTGAAAAAAAACAGTAGTTTGTTACAAATCACTAAGGTGAGGATTGAGGAAATCAAAGCTCTCTATGAGTTCTAAGATAAATGACTCAGAAGGATGCTCATCAAGTCGGGAACTCATGAGAGAGACACTTCAAATTTGAATGATTTTGTAGCAGTCCAAATAAAACTGTAATATGATATTTTACCTAGTGGACTTATTTCATCCAAACCCTCTGAATGTACTACTAATGCTCGTTTCATTCCAAACCGTTGCAATGCTTTAGCCATCTTCATCACCTATTCAAGAAATTAATCCCACTTATATAATTCATAAAACTGGCCTCTAAATCAGTACAAATAAATCTTTAATAATATTAAGATGAGGTTGATTTACCATAAACATACATAGAGGCTATGCATGAGTCTCTCAGCAAAAAGTGCTAAACATATCCAATGATATAAGTCTAGGCCACTTCTACTGGCATTTGAATTTACAAGTGCAATGACCATGTTGGATCACTATCAAATTACACAGACTAGGTATGTGGAACCTAATAGCACTTTTACCATTAATTTTAGCTTGCTAATTCAACAGGATAGCCATGCCTAAGATACAAAGGTAACCTTAGTTCAGATAAGATGGACTTAACTTTGATGGACAAACCTAACATAAATTAGTACACACTTCTTGTGCAACAAAAGTAACTTTAAATTAGTACCCTAAATCAGGTTCGTTGTGTTTTATTTTTGTGCAACATTCTCTCACATTCTTGTTTATTCATGATAATATGTGCAATGGAAGAGCAGGGAGTGGAAGGATGAGAGGGTTCAAATTGTTTGGTATTGAAAAAATTGAAACAAATGTTTCATCTGCTGAGTTAGAAGGGACTGATGGAGAGAATTCGAGAGTTAAGTTTTGAGATGTGATGTTTTGATGGGTATTAGCCTGAGTTTTTGGTGCTTTTGCCCTTGTGTCAAAGAAATGAGCAAGGCAAAGAGAGTGTGAGGCGGTTCAAGCATTAAAGAAAAAAACTCTCAGCCCATACTCAATCCATTTATAGTTAAGTTGGAAATTGTAAAGTCATGCCAAAACCATTTATTTTACGCCCACCAACCCATTTAAGTTTTTACTCACCAATCATACAGATAATTATAACGAAAATGGAGCAAAACATGACATGCAAAGACTACAAAAAAGAAAGTCAAATTTAACTTTAAACATATCATCATGAATACAAAATACTTAGAAATTTAGGATATATCATAATCATAAACTAATAAAGCACAAAACTAACTAAAATGCAACCCCACATTCCAAAATCCCATGGCTCAACCTGTCCATTACTTTTTATATCCCCCCTTCTTTTAGCGAACTGAACCATATGGAAAAAAATTGAAGAACTATGAACTATCAGCTTTGTGAGCCAGTTGGCTCCCGATTGGATCACAGTGGGTGATCCATCAGGCTTGGGGGCAAACCCAAGCTGATCAGTTTATAAACAGACTGATTTCAAGTTGACCTGAAACCAAATCCAACTTCAAAAAAACCCCAACCAGACCCATTTATTTTGAGTGGGTTCATGCAGGTTGGTGAGTTCAAGTCAGAATTTAGCCACCCTATGCGCACCATAAACATGAATGTCTAAGGTGATCAACAAGGAATATGATAAAGAGCATTATATCAATGTGCTCAGGACTAGAGAGTTGCATATTCTGGCCTGATGCGATGTTAAATAGAACAGGACATAACAAATTTGTTTTCATGACCTAGACATATGCATCAATCAAATGTGCAGAGGAAAGAAAACTTGTTCCTTTAGAAAAAAATGAAACCCCAACGATTGGAAAGGAGAGATTCAAGAGTATAAACACAGCAATTTTGGTGTGCAAATAGCAGGGTCTCATCAAAAGGGATAGGAGGTGGAATAATGTAGGAAATTGATGGTAATTTGTGAAAACCTCATCACGGAACATGGGAAAAATTTAAACAGTTTGGCGGTTAGGAGTCTAAAAGACTAGATTGGATTTTGTTTGTTCATAATACAACAAATGTGAGAGCACAAATAGTAGCTTAGGATCATACAAGAGAAAATCCTGGAAGGGCATGAGTCGGTCAAGGCAAGGGTTTCCTTGTAAGAAATATAACTGGATTGGACAAGTCTCTCCCAAGATGGCTCTTCTTTGTATTTAGAAGAGACTTTTCAACTTATGACTTTCAAGAAAATGGGGATGTTACTAACATCTATGCCATAACTATTTGTCCAATTACAATTTTGGAATGAGATATTATAAGATTTGATTTCACTAGAAGAGAATTGGTGTCTGGTATAGATTGCAGCATACATTTTCTTTTGAAATACAATGTTACTATTTAGTATGAGTCCAATTGATTTCTTAGACTATAACTAAAGATATGAACTAATCAATATTTCCTCTAATAAATTCAACTAATCAAAATCAATCATTGGCCAAGATCAACTCTTTGTTTCTAAGTTTTGGAAGCTCATTTATCATTGCTTGAACTTACAGAATTGCTTATGCCTACCCCCAACCAAATCCGCAAGTGCAGGAAAGAAGTAGACATTTGGAGGCTGAGACATGTTATATTAAGAGAAGTTGGTTGAAACATTAAATCACTATTGATGGCGAGAGATTAGTAGAATCTTGACCATCTAAATAGTATTTCAATATGAGTAGCAAGAAAGTTTTAAAATGACCATGTGTAACTTAAAGTTGAATGTTATATTTGGTGAGATCAAAGTCCATCGCATTTGGCTTTCAAAAATAATAAATAAAGATAACGCCTTTAAGAAATGTCTATAAGTAAGTGAAATGGCTGAAGAGAGGACTATAGTGGAGATAATGCTTTAAGGAATGAACTATGAGTAAATGACATGGCTGAAGAGACGACTATGAGTAAATGACAAAGAGTGGGCAAGAGAAAAAAAAAAAAAACACCACAAAAACTTTGCAGAAATTAAACTTGCAATTTATATGATTCCAAATAGAGGGCCATGAAATTATCTTCAATTTGCAATCCTAATGGGCTCAAAAAATTCCTAATTTAACCAAAACATAATAATTGGGCCTCTAGATGATATTCCCACTCATAATACGAATCAAAAACTCAACCCCCCTCCCTTGGTTAAAAAAAAAAACTGAAAACTGAGTAACAAAAACCCCTAGAAAATTAGAAAATCCTAACCTACTCCTGCAAGACTTGATTATAAGACTCTTTAGATTCAATGAAATAGTAAATTCACCAAAAATAATTAAAAAAAACTTAAACTTCAACAAAAGTTTCTGCTATGCAGATTTTGACCACAAAATTTACTGGACAATGTCAACATGCTTGATCAACCATCAAATACGGTAATGAACTTTGAAGTATGGGAAAGGCCCTATGTTATGGTGAATCACCAAGCCATTTATCAAGAAAGCCTCCACTCAACAAGTTTTTACAAAATTTTAGTCATTCACCACTACCCATTTCATAAGTTCACCCACTCTTGTGTTGCTCTTTCATTGCCTTAAATTCCTTCTGGAATTGGAAGGAACCCACCATCTATTCTTTCAAAGTTATTAAATTCATCAAATTGATTTAATGAAGACCAATGTTTTAAATCCTATGAGTCAGGGGTGTCCTGGTTTCTCCATAGAATGTGATGTCCCACTATCCCACCTCATCCCAGCAACAGTCCCAGTTGATAGTTCTATAGGTATTCTCTCTCTCTTCCTTTCCTTTCCTTTCCTTGTTTTCTTCTTTCTCTTTCTTTTCTTCCTTATTTCTTTCTTTCATTCTTTTTCTTCTCCCTTTCTTCTTTTTTTTGTCATTCCTTCTTCTTCTTTCTGTTTACTTCCTTTTCTTCATCTTTCCTTCCTTTCTTTCGATCCATATTTCCTCTTCTTTCCCTGCAGAGTACTGATCCTATCCTGGTCCTCTTTTCTCATAGAAACGGGATGGGAATTATTAGCACTAATTGATGACTATAATGACCATGCTGAAGGGCACTATTAACATCAATTCTATCTCACATTCATCATGGCATCAATTAAAGAGTTATATTTTATGATATGCAAACTCAGAAGTTATGCTATCACTAATGTTGCAGTCAGAAGCAAAGAGTATCAAACTAGCACTTACAATATCTTCATTGCAGACACCAACAACAGCAAAAGGTACCCGTGCTGGATTCAACATTGGACCAAGAATGTTAAATACTGTCTTCACTTTAAGACTTCTCCTCACGGGACGGACAATTTTCATAGCTGGGTGGTAATTGGGAGCCATCATGAATCCAACGCCTGCTTCCTTCACGCACCTTTTCACCTCCTTATGCAATAAACATAATATTAGCGCTAAAGATCAATATCTGTTGATCATAGGAAAAGCAGGGAAAATCTAGATTGCAACAGCATGATCAAGACTGTGTCATGCCAAGCTTAGCTTTGAGGGTTCTTGTTCTGTTAGTGAGGTTATCCAGTTTCAGGTGCTCTTCACTACTTAAGGAGAGGAGCACCATGCTATATGAAAATAAAAATGAGAGCCTACTAGGATAGAGCTTATCAGAAGAATCTTTTCAACAACAGCAATCATTCATGGTCTAGCAGCTATACTACCTCGGGGCCCAAGTCAATATTCACGCCCAATGCCTCCAACACATCTGCGCTCCCGCAAGCGGAGGAACTGGCACGGTTTCCTTGCTGCAAGGCACACCAAAAGCATCATACATTCGCGTATACGATATTTAAAATTAAATTCCAAGCTCGCAAGGCTTAATGCGAGAAGGATGAGTCAAGGCTTGTTTTTCACCTTTGCAACTCGCGCACCGGCAGCTGCGGCGAGAATAGCAGCGCCTGTGGATATGTTGACGGTGTTTGCACCATCACCGCCCGTTCCAACAATGTCCACTGCGTCATCCAATGCTTCCACCTTGACGCCGCACTTGATCATGGCCCTCGCCAATCCCACGATCTGCATCAGCGAAGCAGAAAGGTGTTCACATGCAGGGCCGCCAAGTTCTATGCAGCGGTCTGTGGGTCAAAGGCTAAGATCTTGGCGACGGAAACTAGATGGAAGTTGAGCGTGCGGGGGGATGGTTACCTCCTCGAAGGTCTCCCCTTTAGCTCTCAGAAGGACGAGGAAGGCGCTGATCAGAGCCTCGTTCGCCTCGACGAGCAGAAGGTCGAGAGATGCCTCGGCCTGCTCTTCGGATAGATCGACCCGATCTATCAGCGACTCGATCAGCTAGATGTTCGTCCAATCAATCAATCAATCAATCAACCAATCGAACACTCATTCAATAAAAACAACAAAAGAGTAGAAGAAGATTGAAAAGAAGAAGAAGAAGAAGACGAAGAAGAAGAGGGGAAGGAAGTAAAGACGTCACCTCTTTGAATGATGGCCTCAGGGATGTTGCCAGATCGGGCGCCTGAGAAGTTATCGACGGCCTCCTTGCCCGCACGCCCACGCGGGGAAGGACGGGCGCGGAAAAGAGGCAGCTCTGGTGGAGGTGATCTGGCCGTTGATGCAAAGGCCTCCTCCCCCCCAAGTACGGAGGAGGAGAGAGGAGGGACAAGCATCGGTAGAGCGCCATTTATGGATCGGTCGGGAACAAGCTCCTCGGAGGAAGTGGAAAGAAACCCCACCCACGAACGAAAGCCAAGCCAGGCCACAAGCTCGGAGCAGAGAGTAGGAACGGGGAGGAAGACAAACAACCTAAGCGCGCGCCGGGGGCCGGGGGGGGGGGGGGGGGGGGGGGTCGATCGATGACCAGGGAGTGCCGGAGCGGGGCGAAGGTTGTTCCGGCCGTTGTGTTTTGGGTGGGAGGAGCAGCAGCGGACGAGATGACTATAAGAAGAAAGAGAGGCGAAGAACGAAACGGAAAAAAGTCTCGCGTCGCGTTTGCGTCCTCCACCGTGCCCCACCGAATCTTGACTCCCGCTCTCCCCCCGTTTGATCAATTTGACAGTTTTTTTTTTTCTTTCTTTTTTAAAAGATTAGGTTGCCTTAACTCTCTTCAATATCTTTTCGTTTTCGAAAATAATAAAGAATTGATCTCTTTATCTTTCCAGAAAATAAGAACTTGCCTTTCTATTTTCAATAAATGCAAATGTAAAACCCAAAAAATAAATTATTTTCAAATTTATTTTGAAACTATAAATTCAACATATTTTGTGTACGTAGAAAGAAGGGCCGACTGCCATATAGCAAATAGGGCGTGGAGTGCCACAATTAAGTAAACCCAGCTCCATCTACCGAATGATCAAATCAGCGGGAGACTGCACCTGGGCAATGCAGTGCGGTGGTGAGTGATTTTATTTATTTAGAAGCAGAGGGGAGGAGAGAAAAGATATGAGACGAAGGAAATTGGTTGGGAGAAAATAGTTAAATGGATGAAGGTGAAACAATATCTGGACTCAATTCATCGGTCTGCATTTGGGGCCAGGAGGAGGATCCCACCCTCGACGTTTCTCGCCATGTCTCATTCAGTGCTCTCTTGCATGTGTTTTGAATTAAAATAACTCGGAAACACAATACAAGCATCCGTGGGGTGTGGACTAATAATTGGCGTTGCTTCATGTGATGGCATGGCCACATGCCTCCTTCCAATTGCTCTCAGTCCGCTACCGACTCAATAGGTGGTAATTCGGTTGATTAAAATGAGCAGAGGTCAAAGCGTAGAAGAGAGATTTTAAGTGTTTCTTTTAGTAGGAAGAATGTTTTCCTTTTGAAGCCTGTAATATTGCTGTTAAAAAGAAATTTATCTAGAAAAGAGGGTCAAATTTGCCTCTCCACTTATATGTCGTTTTAGACTACAATTTTATCAAGTAGAATCTCATAAAATGCACTGGAATCATAGCCTCTTAGATAAATTATCTATATGGATACTTTGAGAAGAAGAAAAAAAACATCAAGGATAAGATCATGGTCTCCTGCATCATGATCATGTATCAAAAATATTTGGACTCAATACTAGATGTAATGGGCAGCTAATCTTGCAATTTCTTCTGCCAATATTTTACGAGCACATGCCTCATAGTTTCATTAAATAGTATTGTCATTAAATTGGACCTTAGGATCCTCTAGTAACTCTTGCTCAAAATCATCCTCATGATCTTAGGGTTCCTTGAAGCTATTTGGGCCAATGTAGTTGTGTCTCAAAGCGAATTTGACATGCTGCCTATTAATTTTTTTTTTCAACCATTAAATAAAGGATTGACTAAAATGAATATGCTGACCATTCCCTATCTGGAAAGAAAAAAAATATCGCCCATAATTAGGGGTTGTATATAGGCAGGTTGGTTTGGGTTAAAATCTAGTATAAAGCTGATCCGATCTCAATTGTTTCTTAATTTTCAGACCAAAATTGAATAAATCAATATTGGAACCAACCCAACATAACCTAATCATAATCAAATTGGTTTGAGTTGGTTCTCAGATTACCAAAAAAAATTTGAAAATGGCAAATAAAACAATAATTTTATTCAATAAAATTAATCAATAATAAGAGTTAAATTAGAAAAGATTATATGTATGTATGTATGTATATATGTATGGAGAGACTTTGGCTCCAAAAGATTTCTATTCAAAACAATGAAGGATCTCTCAATTCTCAAGGCCCAAATCAATACGATCGATCATGATTTATATATATTCAAAGATATCTTATTATAAAATTTAAAACATTCATAAATCTAGACTGTTATATGTTGCAACCTACAATCACAATAAATCATCTCAATCAAAACAAGCACAACTAACCAAAATCATGAGTGGAGAACCTATGAAAATCAACCACATATGAGCATGCGTACAAACACACATGGATGTATGCATATGGATCGAGTAGGTTTGGATCTAGGTTATCAAAGCTTTCGATCCAAAGCTGAACTAATTTGACCGAGTTTAAAAAAATTGGAATAAGAATTGTCATGATCCTATTAAGAATCCCAACCTAACCACCCTAACAAGCCCGGTACGGCATCGGTCTTGCTTGACCAAACCCATATGCACCCCTAGCTATAAAATATAACTGCATGACCGCACATTCAATCTTAAAAGCTGTTGGATTGATGATAAAATTAGAGAAAGTTGGAAAACTATATTTGGTTCATGCTATATCACTCATGGAAGATGAGGCGAATAAGGTTGACATAGAAATCCCACCAGAACTTGATCTAGTCTGAAATGAACTCTCATCAATCAAAAAAATGGAAATATGTATAAAGAAAAAAAGTTCAAATCTGCAAGATAGAATCTGTACTATATATCGTGCCATGGTTGGAAGCTCAGCAAGGGGATTGTGGGATTCTAGAAGGCAGGAATCCAAGTCATCATGGCGATCAATATTCCTGCACGAGGAAAAAAGTAACACGTCATAAAACGCTTCTTTCAAGCTCCTCAAAGCGAGAAGAAATACTCATCATAGAAGCAATATCTATTAATGTAAAAATTCTCATATAATAAGAAGACAAGAGAAATAGTCATAAATGATAAAAATAAAATTATTTCTGCAAGCACTTCTTAACAAAAATTGTGGATTAATATTGATATCTATTGACGTAAACTTTGCGGAGATATTTCTTGAAGGGGAAAAAATAGGTTGGAGTTCCTCTCAAGAGGTGGGTTGGGTTGAAAATAAGGATAGAGAGGTGCGAATCAGCATTTTTCTAATCTGAAAAAAAAAGAGAAAAAAATTGTGCAATGATTTGTACGGGCCAAACGGAAAAACAAACAAGGAGAGTTTGGAAGCCGCAACCGCATACCTCCGACTAGAATTGACAGGGACAACGAGCCATCAACGCTTGCGCCCGTCGAGCCCACTGCATCCACATCAAAATTTGTCATCTTCAACCACAGTCGTAAAGGTGAGGAAAAGAGAAGGAAGACTTGCAAGCCCGTCGTCTACTTGTTAGAATGTTAAGGATTAGGATCCTCGCCGTCAACTTTTTATTTATTTTATTTATATATTTATTTACTTATTGGGGGAAGAAGATGGTTGGAGGAGGTTAGCTGGATAGGGGACACGGCAGTTATCTTCGGTTACGGACCCGAGTCGCAGTTGGAAGTGGAGTTCCGATCCCCGCAGAGGCAGAGGTTGCCGTTGGTGGTTTCGTCGTAGCCGCACACGCCGCCGGTGGCCCGGCAGGCCCCACAGAAGCCCTGGTGCTCGGCGGGCAGCGAGTAGGTGGCTCGGATGCCGTAGGCCCATGCCCCGGGCCCCAGCGCCCGCACCGGGGCCAGGCTGTAGGCGCTGCTGTAGCCCTCGCACCCCAGATGGCTCAGGTTGATCGCCCGGATCGCCCCGAACTCCACCGCGCAGCACTCCGGCGGGCTCGCCGCCCCGTACGCGGCAGAGTCCCTCCTCGAGGTCGCCCCTCCGCCGCCGGGGAACTCCGCCCAGGCCGGGCAGCGGTAGTACTCCTCGCAGCCCATCCCGGAGACGTTGCGGCAGGGGAGGTGCTTCCCGGGGAATCCCTGGAAGAGTGGCGACTCGGCGCGGCAGCCCAGCAGGAGGAAGACGTTGTCCGGGTCGGGCTGGAGGTAGGGGGCCCGCCACGGCTCCACGACGAAGCCGTTGCCGCGGCCACCGGGGGAGCGGGCGAGGGCGTAGCAGTCGGACATGGCCGGATCGTGGAGGGTGAGCCCCCGGTAGGCGTAGTCGACGTCGAGCACGCGGTAGGAGCCGGAGGGAAGGTGGAGCATCAGCACCCCGTTAATGCAGAAGAGTAGGTCGCGGAAGCCCGCGTGGCCGCACCCGGGGCGCAGGCCGAAGGGGTAGTCCACCGTGATGTTGCCACAGAAGGAGCGGCAGGTGCTTACGGCGACGCCGGCGGAGGCGGAGACCGCCGGCGGGAGGAGGCCGATGAAGAGGAGGAGGAGGAGGGTTGGGATCATGGCTGCCGCAGTCGGTCCGAAAGGAGCAAGAGTAGTGAAGAGTGCCGACCGAGAGGTGAATAGCTAAAGGAGGGGAGACGTGAACTAGAAGGAAAGGAGGATGCTTTTTTTTTTTTTTTTTTTTAATGTGCGTGTGTGTATCTTTTAAAGTAAATGTGGAGGGAGGGAATATATCCTGTGCTTGGGACGGGGTGGTGGGATCGATCTCCTTTTTCTTTTTTCGGGGGCTCGGCTGGGTTGGGCCCTCGGCTCTTATACCTTTTCTTTGTCTCCAGAGAGAGCTTACAGAGAGCGACGAATGATTGGGTTTCCCTCCCGTCTCGATATCGATGACTTCACCACCGGCATTCAGTTTTACTGCGTTCGGGTGCTCCGGCTCTCTTCTCTAGCAGCCCCTCTCGTGAATTGCTGCTGTCAGTTACAACTCCACTGGTGAATTGCTGCTGCCAGTTACAGAAGCGCAGCATAACACGGGGGTTTTGATGGTTGCTGACCACCTGATGAATAAAAAGAATATCCATGGAAAAAAGTGCTAGCTTGAGCTAGTCTTATCTCCAAATTCCACAGCAATTCTTTGATTTTTGGTGCTATCCCAAGATGGTCCATTAATCCCATCTATCCATCATGTCATCAAGCCCAAATCAGTCATCCTACAGTGGGCATTCATCCAACACTTTGGTGAATCCTAGCTACCCAACACACTATCAATATATCACCCACCATCCATCATTTGAGGGCTTCCATCACCACCTCAGTGCCCTCGAGATGATCTAATTCTTTTATATATATATATATATATATATATATATATATTATATCCATCGTACTATCAATCACAAATATACACAATCAAAATATAATTTAATGTAAAAACCATCATAAAATAATTCTTGCATCTTATTTATCTTAATTAGTAGCATATCATATATATATATATATATGTACAAAATATCTATAATCATACATATGAGTGTACAAAAATTCTTATCTCGTAATTGATAATACAGACAGACTAATCACCTGCCCACATCGCGATCTATGAACCAAGGTGCCTAGACTCTGCTCGACATCATCTTTCTCTGAAGATTATTTTTTATAGAATCTTATCAATATCAAAAATCATCCGAGGCATCAAACAACTCAGAACCATCTACTGGTCCACTAAAAGGTCCGTCATTACGTAGTAACCCAAGACTACCCATCAGTCCCTTTTAACCAAAAATTTCTCTGAATCAACTAGAGAGAAAATACCAAGATAGCAAGAAAAGACAATTCAAAAACCTGAGACTCTAACTTCATAAAGTACCTAGATCTATCATTGGTCTACTAAAATATGTAGAGAGAGAATGAGTATAGAGAGAGAGTGATAAACAGAGAGAGAGAGAGCAAGAGAAAGAAAAACTAGAGAGAGGAGAGAGAAAATGAGGGAAGAAGAAAAAGAGAGCTATGGGGCCCTCTCCTTTTCTCTCTCCCTTTCTCGAAATAGAAGAAGGCCTTTGACGGCGCTAGCAGCCGATGACCTCTAACAGCCGAGGACCCATGGCGGTGTCAGCGATGTGTCATGCCCGACGTTGATCGTCGAAATGAAAGAGAAGAAGTATTAAAATAGGGGAAACTTTGCCCATGATCAATCCGGTGATTCGTCAGCCGAATTTAAGAGATAGAACGGTGGTGGAAACAGCCAAAATTGAGAAAAACATGGATTCCGCCGATCAAAATAAGGGAAACAAAGCTTTTTTTTTCTCGGACAAAATTTGGCGATCAACGGCCGGCGTTGGAGCTCCTAACGGCCTTGAAAGAAAGAGGAGAGGCATAACTCAAGGGGCTAGGTCCTTACCTAGTTTTCTGGTGGCAATTGGCCGTGGATGGTGCGGACGGCAACCAACAATTGGAGAGGGATTAGAAGAAATCCAACGATGGCTTCAATTGAGGGCCCGGGCTCTTCGGTGGGGGATGAGAGGGGACTTAGAGAGGCCTCTATATAGGCTCAGCCGTGACCAAAATCGAACCAGAGGTCGGATTCCATCCGGCCAAATCGAGAGGAAAAAGACTTCGATCCAAAGTCCTCTTTTTCTAGGTACATGCATAGCACGTGCCGATTTCTCTCTCTCTCTCTCTCTCTCTCTTTGGTTTTTGGGCCAAATTCAAATTGCTGGTCAAATGGATCAGGCCCAATTTACTTAAAAGGGTTTTACAAAAACAAACGTAAAGATCGAAATGGCAGAAATAGAATGGTCTTTCCACTTAATAGTAATGGAAAATTTCATGAGCTCTATCCTCATAATGGACAATTTGCTCAAGCCCCACCCAAGGAGGCCGATACCTCTGGTAGAGCCCCTTGCATTCAGGGAGAGCCAGGAATCAACCTGACCACCAGAGAGGGATCTAAGGGTGGAAGGAATGGGATTATAAGTTTAGGCTCTTGGATGCTCACTGCATAACATCTAGAGGAGATGACACCATCACGGACTGCACTTCTCTTGGGGGGTTCCCCAAGACCACGGACGTTTCAAATGAGTAGGGACATTAAAAGAAAAAAAGAGCACAAACCAAGAAGGAAACAGAGGACTTGAAACACGTGGAAGAGCGAGAGGTCAAACTTGGAGTAAAGGACATTAGACAGATTAAGCAGCTTTAGATGCCCTCTCCTTTTTCCATGGAGAGGATCAAGAAGATCATGGGAGACATCATGAGGGTCTCAGGAGGGACACCGGGAAGATCAAGGCATTTAGAGCTTGTCGTTCAAGCTAGATTGCTTGACATATCTCACGCTTCTTTCAATTAAGTAATTCCTCCCTCTCCCCTTTGTCATTTTAATCTCCGTGAGAACTACTCCTGTTGTTTCTTTTGATGGACTTCGTCTTTTCCTCCACCTCCTCTTCCTTTTAAAAAAGAAATCTTGGGATTGATCGATTAAAAAACACACACACACGCATACATAACACACAAAGAATCTTGTTAAAATCTTTGTTTGCGTGCTGTGATGGTGATGACGATGATGATATACAGCGAGGATAAACGTGCATGAGCTCCGAAGATGGAGCTCCCGAACTAGTTGAAGGAGCTCAAGATCGAGCTGGCACTGCTACACGTCGCCAAGGTCACCGGAGACACCCCCAACAACCTCTCCAAGATGCCTTGCCCCTTCTCTCTCTCTCTCTAATGCAGCAAGGTGGTGCGGCTCTCCGTTGCTTGCGTGCACACTCTCATCTCCCAGAAGCAAGTGGCGGCCTTGAGAGAGGCCTGCACCAAGAAGAAGCTGTTGCCTTTGGACCTCCGCTTAAACAAGACCTGTGCCATCAGGAAGAGCCTCGCTAAGCATCAAGTGAACTTCTTTGCCTTGGATAAAGAGTCCACATTCACCTTAATTTTTAAACAAAGTCCCTTTCTTCTCATGAATGGAATCGTTATGTGGTTGGAAATGTTTCTGTGGATTTCTAGCCGCCCGTGCGTCTTCTTCCCATTTCTACATGCATGATTTAGTAAATTGGCACTTGAATGATTTTTTGAGGTCCCATTTCTGCCTTACGAAAAATGGGTAGTTGTTCACAGGATGTCGATCAGAGGTCGATCAATAAGGTTGATTAGCGAACTGGCCACCTAGAGTCCAGTGATTTAATTTTTTGCATGTTGGTCCCCTAAATTTTGAAAGAATACTCCCCAACCAAATAGGGTAAGTGAAGAAAGGAAGCACAGTAGGAACAAAGAATTAACCGCTAACCGCCAAGCACTGCTTTATGGTTGAACTTCATGCCTACCTAATTTGACAAAGCAAGATCAAACATGCAACTCCAAGCACAAGCATCATTATGACGTGACAGGCGCAAGTACAATTCTAATTTCTAGACCAAGGAATGATATAATCTCCCTCTGGACGATCTGATTGGAAGGGTTGCCTAATTGCGTAAATTTGTTCCTTGTGGTGATTCTTTCCACCATTTCACTCAAAAAGAGAAGAAGAGAAAGGAAAGAAACTACATCAGAATCAAAGTTGCGATTCTATTGTTAGCCATCTGAAATAGGAATGCCAATTGATTAGTCAGGTAAATAGAAGTTTGAGAGATTTGTTATCTATACCGAGCCCTCTGGTGCAACATGCACCGAACAAAGGGAGGATTGGAAAAAAAAATTATAAGCTCGCTATATGGATATTCCAATACAAAACTCCCAACTCGAAGACAAACGGAAAGCTTTTTTGCATGCATCTATACCACTGATGCAGGGATAATCAACCAATAACTCTTCAGTTTGATTTTAACTGCTCTCCTGCTTGTTTGGGGCTCCCACCAGCCAACATGGATATAACTGTTTTGAAGGGCCAGCTAGCCGAGGAACGGCTGGACCTTTGCAAGCCACTGTGAGGAATGAAGCCACAGTAGATAATACTGATTCATGTTGGCTTACCTCATTTCATGATAGGACTGAGGAAACCATCTGGATAGCAGAGTATGCTTCAACTTTATAATCAATGGGAATACAGCATAGCAAGGGATATGCATCAATGCCACCATAAAATACCTGTTGTCATGTGAGTAAGAGGAGAGATGTCAGCTTCAGGTAAGAAGTCCTTGTTATGCGCTGGTTATGGGAGATAACTTCATTACATGGAAGTCTGATTTTCAGCTTCCGAATGACACATAGACAGCAAATTTATTTTTTCATCTTCTTATAAATTTGTTTTCAAAAAATCCATGCTGGCTCATAAAGCTGCAGGACTGCTTGAAGTGATTTGCAATGGAAGATAGATAAGATTAATTACATTTCGATATGTAGATTTGAAATAAAGGTTCAGCTTTGCTGCAACCGTAAGATTGCTTCATTATAACCTAGAGGTTGTGGATTTAAAACACAGAAACAGCCTCTCCATACATGGGATAAGGTTGCGTACATCTGAGTCTCCCTAGACCTTGCAATGGCAAGAGCTTCACGCACTGAGGCCTTTTCTGTATGTAGATTTGAAATGCTAGAACATTTTTCCCAATCATAAAACTATTATTCCACTCACTTCAAATTTGGTTTAGGCACTGTGAGTTTGTATGCTCAGAGTGAACAGATATAATCAAGTTGCAGTTCATAAAGTTATCACTATTAGAGCTAGTGAGCACTTAAAATTTCTGAAAGAATGTTGACTTTTGTGTTCATATAAAAAACTATTTATAATAGCAAGATTGCTTTCTCTACCAGAATTTCCAGGCCAATATGGCAGCCAGTTCATATTCAAAGAAGCATGCAATGACCCATATGCAAACCTTAAATAATATGCAAAAGGTTACTGACGAAGGGTGGAAAAGAATGCTAATGGTATCTTTGGAAAAAGACAAAATAAGGATAGATTTTCAATGAAGAAGAAACTGACATTTGAAAGATTATCTCGATATGATGGTCTTATCTGAGAACCTCAAGCATAACTTTTGCTCAACTGAAACCATAATTGGTCCATTTCTCATGTATTTCTATATATAAAAAAGATGTTATTAATTTCAGAAACTTTAATTCAAAACCGAAATGTGGATAGTTGTATATTTTTGTAATTTAACACAATCCAATGCCTGTGACATCATAGACCGGTACCATACAAATGAAACACAGTTTTTTTCAAATAGAAAAGGCATACCATATAGGGGCATGAGGTGACGACAAATCAAGAAATGGATAAGGCCACCTGTGAAAAAAAAAAGATAAATAAGTAAACACAACAATACATAATGGAAAGAGAAAATTCTTGTTACAAACAAACCATAAGAGATGAAGCCTACCGGATCGAGATACAAGCATGGACCACCCACTGAAAGATGACATATGTTGCTGTCCAAAGTAGGAAGTATGCAATCCGGAACCAGGGGAAACGCTAACACAACCATAGAAAAGAACAGAGTCAATAAGCGGTTCACTAATCCAGTTATGATTACTCAACCATTAATGGTGACAAAGGAAAGAAGCATGTACCAAACTATTCAAGGCAGTATCGCCAATTAAGAAAACTGCATTGACTGAATGCATGCCAATCAGCAACTGCATCAAAAGGCAAACATGTATATACTTTTAGCATAGAACAAGGATAGAAATTCAAACATCATTTTTTTTTTTTTTTGTATTTCTTTATATTAATTTTCAATGGTTTAAGTCTTATGACAGAACCAAAGGTGTCATAAAACATCTAAACTGTTAAATTAATTGGTAAATGGTAAAAGTTATTGGATATATATTAGCATCCTTAAGTGAGAGAATATCATTTATCTATAGTCATTCCCATCTCAATCAGGTGATCGCATGTGGTGCATTCATCAAGTTCAATATTAAAAGTTGTAATTAAGCATATCACATGTTGCTATTAAGGATTAGTTAATACATTACTAAGGATTAGTTGTTTTATTCTAGAAAACAACTTCTTAAAATCCAGGTATTTTTCTTGATGCATAAATGAGATTGCACAGTTTGCATATACTGATGACCTAAAATAAGATTCAGTCCATTCAACAAATAGTATGAAGAAGCTGTACTCTACAAATGTTACTAAGGTCATCTCATTGACATCACCCACCATCTGCTGGAAGATGAATACTCAAATTTGGTCATATGAGAGCAACATAATACCAATGGAAAATATTAGGAAAACAATAGAAATTGAAAGTTGGAATTCCAGAACCTGCACTTACAAAATTTAGGCTATAATCTTTGATGGCAAGAAAGGGAAAAATGATGAGCCAAAAGACACAATCAGTGAGCATCACAGCACCTGCATTTGTCTGGCAACAATTTTAAGAAGCAAATTAGCTGACTTGCAAGCATAAGAAAAAAGAATTGATTATGGAAAAATAATGAAATAAGAATGACAAGAAAACTGAATGTACATGAACAAATTATCTTGTTTGTTTCAAGTTAATTAAAAGCACGTAATGTCTATGATTTCATTTTTTTTCCCTCTTTCTTTTTTGGTTTAAATAGAAATCTGCATGAGTCGATGAATGATGGGCATACAAAACTAGTCTGCAATTTCTGAATTCCTCCTCCACATACAGGTCTGACATATCCGGTTGCAAAATAGTTCCCTAATAAATACTCCATAGCCTAATCTTCCATTTTGAATCTAATTTTCAAGAACAACTAACTCAACTTATCAAAAATTCATAGGGGCAGCTTGGATGCTTGAACTCATTGTTCATGGAGGAGGAAGAGGAAGAAGAATAAAAAGCAAGAGCGATCCGAGGATGCCATCGAATTTCTGACCCTGATGTTTGGAGGATAAAATAATCAAACTAAGAGGTGGCTTTCCTTATCTCAGAAAAATTGGGATTAGAGGCTCCAAGACTCCCATGAGCAAACTCCTTCTCTTCTCATTCTCTTTTCAAACTAAAATTTCTGTCAAGAAAAAATTATTCATGGATAAACTGTTTGTGCATCCAAATTATGGTATTATCATATGTCTCCATTAATAGAATTCTGCTTCTGGTGGATATTTCTCTCATCCTTTGCTCAAAAAAGTGGTATTCATATATAAGACCACCCCTGACATACAATCATCTAATTCAGTCATTTATGGATGAGTAATGCTCCAACTTGAATTTGTATCCTATTTTCTGTCCAACATCTGAGGACACAGATGTTGTATGGGAGGTATTATCAGTGTCCCCAATCATCATAGAAATCTGGACAATAAGTTGCGCTGCAATTAGATTAGCATCTATCTTAGCAGAACGTATGAAGTTCAAGTATAAGATTAGCAACAGCACCAGCCTGTTGAACATGGATGGCTTTATAAATGTGGCCTGACATCACTGTTCAGAGGCTACCCTCAGTTCATATCTCGTAAGACTGGCCACGCATCAAATATCCAGAAGCACAAAATACGTGCTAGAAAGTCTTTTGACTAACTATTAACTAGTCGGTATATTTTAACAAACTATTATGATAAATATATCTTCAAACACAAGACTTGGTTCATGATATTAATGGCACACATGGATAGAATCATAATCTTCACAACTCACCACCTATGTAATCAGTCAGTATTTGTGAAAACATTTTCTTTCAAAGTCCCATGGCTGATACCTAGCACTCACAGAAGAAATTAAATGAAATTAAGATAGCATTTGCAGTTGCTTGAAAGATAGTTACCTGATAGATGATTTGAAATAGATAACCCCAAAATCCAGCGATTTCCCAAATGTTGTCTCCTTCTTGGAAGCCAGAGATTTTCACCGAGTCACGCGCGCTTGAATTGTCCTCAATTCTGGAAGCCATATATGTGCCACGTTCTGCATCTGGCCTTACAAGGTCCAGCTTATCCCCACCAGCTTTATTGAGATATTGATGGCACCCATAAATAGATAGCAGCGAACCAAGCTAAAAGAAATGGTTTGGATTTAACAAATTTATTTTAACATACGTTAGGCATAACTCCGAAATTATTCTGATGCTGCTAATCACCACCTTGAGAAAGCAGCACAAGTACAAATAAATTTAAATAGTGAAGCTTCATGCTAAAAGCACATACCCCGAAATAGGCGGTAACCAGCACAAATGTCCACCTGAGCGAAAAACATGATAAACATATCCGGCATTAGAGGAGGCATTAATTGCATCTTCTATAGATCAAATCAAGAATTTTGGCAACTTCATATAACAAGAACAAGAGCCCCGTTTAATCTGTGACTTTATAACATACAAACTTTAGCTTAAACATCCTGCGATGAAAGGGCAAATTGTGAGGAACAAAGCATTCCGATGAAAGGAAATGATATTTCAATGATGCCACGATCATGGACTTGAGCTGTCAGTGGGAGAGAGATGCTATATAGGTGACATAAATGCAGCTACTAGGGTCAAAGTCATCGCAATCAGGTGCTCTGAATAAGCAGATTCTGTTAAGGAAACAGAAGCTGAAAGAACTAATAAGCTGAAAGAAAGACAGGGTTAGCCGGGATAATTACACCAAATATGCATGTGTGGAAAACTGATCTACATGTGGATGAGACTTGAAGAAATTCGAGCCCAAAATAACATTGGATACAGGAACAAGTTGACTTACTGAGTGTAGTAGTAGAAGATGTCAGCTCCATCCACAATGGCATTGAGGACGAGCAATGCCAGAAGTATGAAAAACGCTATAACCCGAAAAGCCAGCAGCCAAGCAGGATGGATTTCCTTAAGACAAGGCCTCCAGGACTCGTCCTTGTACAAGGTTCCCAGTGTTTCCTGTTGAGTCTCTGCTCTTTCTTCTCTCTCCGTGTTGGAACCTTCATATTTCCATATCAGAATGGATGCTATGATCATGCAAGACAGCACCCATATTCCACACAGTAAAACTCTCCAGTTTAGCCAATAATCCGGTTTGGTGGTATCAGCGGTCATGGCTGGCTGCCAAGAATTTTTTGAAGGTCCTGTCGAGAGATGCATGGGGGATTAATTATTCTCTCACGCCGGTATCTAAATAATATCCCAGTGTTCTTGCCCCCCCCAACTCCCCCAGTCACATAGAGAAATGAAACAAAGAAATGCCAGGATTATGAATTATTTATTTTGAAATGAAGTTTATATCGAATGGAAAGATCACGAATTCCTTTCTCGAGCGGAAAATTGGAAACAAATTAAGTTTGAAAAAAGGAGTACATGGAAACAATTCAGAAAACTGACAAGAGCAGAAAATGTATGAGCAACCGCAAGCCCCTCAAGTATCTGAAGAAGAAGAAGAAGCAAGAGAAGAATATGAAAACGATAATTGTATTTTTCGCAACATATACCACAAATCAAAGGTCAGAAATTAGTTAAAAAAAAGGGAAGAGAAGAGGAAGAAGAAGAGGCCTACAAAGGAAAACAGCAGGAGACCCATTCGTCCGCTCACCGTTCTACAACAGAAATTTTCCGTCCAAACTAGTTCAGCAGAAAACAGGGGGGGAAACAAAGGAGGAAAAAAAAAGAATGGAAGAAAGGAAAGAGAGAGAAAATGTGACAAAGAAGAAAAAAAAAGAAAAAAAAAAAGAAGCAGCAGCAGCAGCACTTAAAGTTAAGCAGCTCCGGAACTCAAGAACGAAGAAGAGAAGAAGAACCCGATTCTCGAACGGGGCCTCATGCAGAGAAAATTCACCAAGCATCGGCTACATGACCGTTAGAGCTGAATGGCAATAAAACCAGCCAGACTCGCCTCCCAACTCAGGGTGGGCTCAGCATCATCTAATAAAGCCAAGCTGCCGGGGAATGAGCACGACAAGGGATTCCGGACGCAATGTCCCAAGATGCCACCACCCCGGCACGCAAGCCCTCGATGCGTGCAATTCCGCACCTAAAACTTAATTAATGGAGTTGGGGGGGTGGGATTTGACGAAAGATGCCCAACGATGGATGGCGGGTTTTTCACCGGGAAGAGGGCAAGCCATTATTATAGTTGTTATTGTCGTCGTTGTTCGATTAACCAGTGGGAAAATGAATAGACCAAGAAAGAGGAAAGGAAAGGCGGATGCTTGCACACAAGAAAAAGCAGAGAACAACTGAAAGGCGGATGCTTTGCTTCTCCCCTCTCTGGAGGGAAAGGAAACCAGGTGGGAACACGTATACCTTTCTCCTCCGTACGTAGGCATACATAACATATAAATATATAGTATCTACCTCTCTATCTCCTCTAGATATGCGTAGATATACGTAGAAAAGGAAAGCGGGGATACCGCGCGTGCTTTGGGAACAGGCTGCACACTTGTTATTCGCAGCCTCCTCCCTCTAGATTGTCCGGTGACCGCGTCCGGACACACTTTGAACGGTTTTTCGGACATCTGAATGCGTATGTTGTATAGAAAACAGACGGCCCTTTCTTTCAGACACACCAGTCCTTTTCCTTCCTTTTTTTTATTGAAAAAGAATGCCCTGAGGAAGATTGCTTGGGGACTATGGATAAATCCCCGTCGTGCAGAGAGACAGATGGGGATGCGTATAATAATAGGCTACTAGATTGCTTGGGGACGCTGCCGTCTCTCTGTGGGGACGTCAGATATGGAAAGCGGAAGGGCCCCACCCCCACGACCCAAGCCGAGTTTGGCCTTCGGAGACAATTCAACGGAATATAACAATTTAAAATTGAAAACTAATTACTAAAAACTTTAAAAAATAAATAATACAATTTTTTTAAAAAAATATGATGTTTCTGAAATATTTATATATATATATATTTATTTAAAAATAAATATAATGATGCAAAAGCAATAAATGATAGCAAAAAAAAAAAAAAACACTACTAAGAATAGCATGTGGTATTATTAATTTATTATTATAGCACATAAAAAGATTTAAATTAATCATCAATAATTAATGAATAAACTGTGTAATTTGTGTTTAACTCGAGAATGACTAAATAATTTTGGATCCATTTATTTTTCAATAATCAGCCGGTTAAGAGAAATACTAAGAATATTTTATTCTTTAGTTATTTATATAGGCCCAAAAAAACCTAACTAATACATTCTGATTAGCTTCTTCTTTTTTTTTTTTTTTTTTTTTTTTTTTTTTGCGGGTTAGGTCTCCCTCCCCATGTAAATTTAAAACGAATGCACTCGGCTATACCCAAGTCCACGGTAGGACTCGGATGAACAGTTATTGGTTTTCTGAAAGTCACGTTGGATCCGTATCAGTTATACATTATTTGATTTTTAGATAGGATTAATATTTGGATGGAAAAAACTGCTCGGCTCGCTAAAGATTTGAAAGTCCGTGATTAGCTTGAGTGCAGGTGGAGCCCAACCGACACAACTCAAACCCACCCAAATCCGACCCCCCTCCCAGACTAGAATTAGGTGCTGGGAGGCGAGAAGCGGCGCTGGTAGCCCTATTCCATGTCGTAGTAATTCTTCATGCATCATGAGATATGGAGAAGGAACTGCTCCGAGGAAACAAGGCAAACAACCCTGGCTCCATGAACTGATTAGTCAGGGCCAACTCACCCCTGTCAGCTCCTCTTCCAAACAATCAACCACCACCAGACAAGCCAGGCAAACCGCACCATCAACCACCACTAACTGGGTATAGGAATAGGATCATCCCGCCGGAGAACTACTCATTCCTACCGAAAGAATTGGAGCTAGGGAGGGAAGAGCATATATACCTTTCATCGGTAGCAGCTCCACTGATTGAGCTCAAGTTGGATCCTGGAGAAGAGAAACGAAATAGGAGAATATGGAGAGCCTGCGCGTGTTTGATGGCAAACCAAATTGAATGGTGGTGGCTTGGGCTTGGGATGGGAAGAGGTGTTTATGAGCATTTCGCAGTTCCTCATCCCCTCCAGAAAAAAAGTGTGAATGCGGCTCTGCCTATGTGTTGCGTGCCAGACGGGTAATCGGGAAGAGAAAAATGTCCCCGCGCATATGGATTGTGCGTGGTAACGAACCTTCGTTGTGAACATGAATAGTGTGAGCAGGCGACCACCATCCTACCCAACTTCTCAGTTTCACGCCCTTTTTTTTTTTTTTTTTTTGGGTTCACCATAGTACAGATACGCCCAATAAAATCAGAATTTCACTGCCTCTTGGAACGTAGTTTTCATGCATAAACGCTGATCATGTTTTCTACCCGAGCGATCTTATAATTGCCTGCAGGCTTATTCTAACGGGTGCTGTCCATCTTACATGATTTCTTCCTCCACCATCTTAGTAAAATAAAAACACGACCCCATCATCCGGTATGATTCTTTGTCATGTCCACGGGGCAGTGACCCAAGTATTAAAAAAAAAAAAAACAAAAAAAAACCAAGGAGTATGGAAATACAAATAGCCACTTCAATACATATCTATGGAATCAAAAAAACAAAACATAACTGACTAAATATACCCATATACAAGTAACAAGTCCACAAAATAAATTGCAATCATTGCGCGCCATTTACACCAGTTCACGCACACTGCCACGGACTTGAAGCAGTGCCACAATAAATTAACAACTAATTGACTTGTACAATATTGCTGCTCGCTCCGTTTGACCAAACAATCAATCTTTAGCTTCCATCCAGAGAACAATGCCATCACCTCCCTGTACTCCTAAAGGGGTTCGTCCGTGTCATCTCCAATGATGGAAAGGGAGAATGGGGCAATGGCAACATTGAAAGTTGATGAACCCACCCTATCAACGTGCTTCATCTCAAAATCACCCTCCTGCAGAACGATAACCGGAAAATAAGTAATCTTTCTTTAATCATGTGGAACTCAAAGTGGGTTAAACTTACATACGGTTCTTACAGGTCCAACGGAGATGATGAACAGGAAATTTCAAGTGTCAATTTATGAAAATTCAATCTACCGGTCAGAGGAGTCCAGAACTATTAATGGAGAAAAAACATCTATTTTGGAACCCCTCGTTCAAGTGCAGTCAAAAACGAATGTTGCATAAATCCATACCGGAAAGGTACATGATAAAATATGAAAAAAAATTTCTTCCCAAGAAAAGAGAAAATGTGCCAAATATATAATAAACAAATCATATTGTGTGATATCTGGAAACCTATATATTTCTTGTCATCTACCTAGCACAGATACATGAAATCAACCCTGCCTTTGAATTTTTGGATAATCTTCTCTCCTTGCTCAGTTAAAACACAACCGCGCATGCACGTGCATGCGCGAACACACCCATACACACAACACACGCGCAGAGAGAGAGAGAGAGATAACTGTAAGCTTACCATTCTTCCACTAGGGGTGCTTAATGGGCATGCAGAGGAGTACTCAAATCCAGTTTTAGGAAGTATAACAGGCTGCTCTCCTATTACACCAACACCCCTGGAAAGGAGAAAGTTTCCAGTTGGGGCAAATGTATAACAGGAAACATAAAATAGTGGATTAATAATAAAGATGATAGAAAAGTGTGCTGACCAGATATTCTCAGTTTTTCCATTGGCATCAGTTATGATCCAGTGCCTCCTGAGAAGCTGAACAGGACGCTGTGAAGTATTAGTGATTCTAATGCGATAGGCAAAAAAATATTGCCCTTTTGATGGTTGGCTCCTTCCCTCAATATATACACTTCTGACTTGCACCCGGATCCCCTGAAACATTCAGCCCCCAAACGATATCTTATAGACATGCAATTAGGGATTTGCATGTATACATCTTGAAAGCATTTGATTTGCATGTATACACATCTATAGTACTTACTTGTGTACATTTGTATGTAACTATAAACATATGTACATGCACATCCATGTACCTTTTTTAAATGGCAAAGTGTTTATTTGACAACATAACGTGAGAGAACAGTATAAAAAGGAGAGAGAAAAAGCACATAAATAATAAATTAGAGAAAGCATGCCAAAAGTTCAGTCACAAGGCCATCAACAGTGGCATTCACTATGCTTGCCGCTAACCATTATCCTCAGATAAAGTTGCGCTTATCTTATTTAAAAAGAGCATCCCAGTACATGAGGTTCCCACCATTACCGGGTTTGGGGAGGGTCAGATGTACGCAACCCTATCTCCGCATGAGGTTCCCACCATTACCATTGCTCCAAGGCTTCCCAAGGCTAACCTTGTAGTTGGGCATATTTTATTTCATAACAAGAATAGGCATGACAAAGATTCAATTTAATGTTATTACTTGCAAGGGCATCAATAATAGCATTTGCCAATTATCCCTTAGAAAAGTCAAACTAAATATACTTGAATGTATGCTGTTGTATATAAAAGAATTTAATTAAATTTGACTTCAAGCACTAGTAGCATTTCCATTTGAAAATGATTAAACTATGGCTTCTAGGCTTTGAAAAGATACATTTTCAATTTATCGCAGTTCATTAGGCTCTACACTTCAAAATCCTCTACCTACAAGCTTAGGATGTGAAAATTAACAGATGAAAGGGGTTTACACACCCTACGATGATACTGAGCAATACTAGCACCTTCTGTTACTGATCATTACCTCTTGATATCGACAAGGTGGTAATACCTCGTTGGGACAGCATGTGCCAGCTGGTGTTCACTGGCACAGCCGGCACCTCCAATCATTGGTCCTTGCTAATTATTTTGTTTACTCTTCAAAACTTATATTTGACTTAATAGTCCAAATTTATTCTACCTATGATTTATAACTTGAAAAAGCGTGGCACCAGATGTTCTTGGCATCTACGGAACATTGATAATCCTTAGTTGAGATCATTAACCAATATATAACGGCACCCAATAAAAAACTCAACTACAACAATATTGTGTCAGCACTCGAATCAAAGCCAACATCCATTGCCAAAGAATGGTAGTGTAACCAAGGGAGCCACCAGTTTTAAATATTTGACATATTTATTAATTATCAAGTAGTTGTGGCATAGTTCAGAGCAAAAATTGTCTGTAGATAAAGTGTCAAGATGATTAGCCTTGCTCATTTTATAGAAGAATCAGTACAATGTGCACCAGAAATAAAATTCCCATGATGCAAAGATAAAAGTCTAAAAAATTAATAAATTTCTGCAGGACCATATATTTTCTGATATTAAGAACCGAGACAAGCAATCAGGCTCATTTCCCTGATCACTGGACTAAGAATTTAAAAATATCACCAGGTTCAGCACCTTAACATTCCTTGTAATCCATTCGCTTCCATCACCTAAACATAACCTTTAATATATTTGGAATGTCTAGTAGTTCACCTGCTTTACTTACAAGACCGGGCCATAAGTTGTGGTCTAAACCAATCACGAAGACCACATTATCCCATCCTTTGCTACTTAAATCATTTCATTGCAATACACAGCTTTTACAGTTTCACCTTGATAATCAATTAAAACCTCCTTTCAGCCCATTTATGGATTGTCCAAGACACACATCAGCCGTATAGAAGAAAGACTGTTAAATGCATTATTATAATGCATCAAAGTTTGACTAGTGATTCCAACAGTAGCATAACAGAAAAATTCGGCAGAACAAATTCTTGGTGCTTCTTTGGGAAAAAGTTTTGATTTTGTTTTCTTGCTAATGATGGGCATTGAGACAAAACTTGCCATCCTTCAAGTTATAGCTTCTAAGACTGTTATTCGAAATATAAAAAGTAGTCTTTAATTTGGCACATATTAGAATTATACATGACTTACATTTCAGAATATTTTTGCTTGGCCTACATCATGCATACTTCTGATCAGAAAGAATGATGAATATGGCAAGCAAAGAATGTAGCAACGCATATGCATGTGTGTGATTACCATTGGCAAAATTTGCATAACAATGCTTTTAGAGAAAAGGTTGCCCGAAAGAAACAGAATTAGAAAAAACCTTCAGAAAAAAAGAGCAAAGTCCTATTTAGATTCTGCAAAGTAACTATTAATTGTGCTCCATAATAATGTAAGCATCCATAGTTAAGAATTGCCGAACCGGTATCGAGTGTTATACCGGTCGGCGCCCGGACCGGTTCGGACTAGACCGAATCGATCGCCAAATATGCCACAGCGCGGCACGCTGTGGCCAAACATGCCACAACGCGCACGACGCACTGTGGCAAATCTAATCGGACTTGGTAGGAACCGACCGGTTCGCACCGAGTCCTAGCCGAACCGGACGGGGCTGGAACCATTTTCTATGCCTGAACTGACCCGATTAAAGACCGGACCGATTCGGTACGGGCTGAACCGGCTGGTGCAGACCGGTTCAGCATTCCTTGTCCACAGTCATAGATAGAGTGACCCTCAAAACAAAGATAAGGGATGACGGAAATGGAAGTCATGTGTGGCTAACTCAAGTCATCCAAAAGACTGCACAGATAAACTAGGAACATACCAGAGTAGTAGCATCACTGGAACACGTAAGGAGAGAGTGTGGAGCCACAATCTTTAATTCATCTCTGTACATGGCTGCATCCTGAAGAATTTTCACATAACAAAGGGGAAAAAGGGAAGAAAACAAAAAGAACAATTGAAGGTAAGCTTTGATTTCTCTGATTTGAGCATCTTGGGAGAGAATCATTCACATAACTAAGATGATCAACTACAACCAAGCATGAATATACATATATCCTTGATATACAATATGTAGAGCAAAGAATTTGTTATCAAGTTATGATCCATAGGCAGTAACAAGGCAACCTAAACTATTGTCAAACAAAATTACAAAATCAAAATTGTGTACCAGATAACGGTACATGCATAGAAAGCAGGGGAGGGAGGGAGATGGGAGAGACGAAAAGATTTAGATATGCTGATGAGAAAAGTGAAAAGTAGAACCATCTTTAGCCATTTGCCTTCATGAAATGTAGGGGAACTACATATCGATAACCTAGTTGTAGTAAGAGGCAATTATTGGTCAGAATCTAGCATTTTTGCCACCTACAGAGACATTTGTCAAGAGTCCTTATAAAATTGAAAACTTAAGACATGAATTAATAAGGAGAATTATCACTACTGTAATGTTTATACAACCCCAGGATGTCACTACTTAAGCCAAAGAAGCCACCAGCCTCTTTCTGATATGCTCAGTCTCATTTCAAAGTACCAGCCATTTCTCTCTCCCACTAGCCCACCAGATAGTAATTCACCAATGAATGTTTCCATTACCCTATCAAATAGTCCAGTAAAGAAGCCTCAATGGATATGATTCTTGTCAAACATCATTTAGTAGCGATCATAACTATAGATCTTTACATGTTTATCTTTTCATTTTTAAAATTGTTGAATCATGCTTGTAATTTGATAAGATTCTATTTCTTCCTGATTATGATAAGGGTCTTAGAGCAACAGAATGAAAACATAGTAAACAGAATGCAGGAATGAAGTTTTGATAGATATGAAATAAAATTTATCCTCATTTTATCAAATTTAATGGCCCAGGAATATCATGATATGATCAATTTTGCTACCTTGTAACTAATATAAAAAGAACAGAGTGAGAAATGAAGACAACTATTAGAACTAAAGTATGATGGATGACATAGTGTGAGGACCTTGTAGCTCGTGTTAGTCCCACATGGGTTGTGCACCAGGGATATCTTGGATACTTAAGCAAAATAATTACACATGGTATCAAAGTGGTCATGACCCATAATTGATGTGTGACTATGGGACGCCGCAGCAAAGGCCCTTTTATAGGGCTAATGATGAGCTGGTCATGGTGATTGTGATCGGATCTTTGAGATTGGAGCCTTCCTATGGAGAGGATGCTTGGATTTATAGCGTGTGAGGACTCTTGCAGGCATGTGTTTAGTCCCATATAGCGTATGAGGACCCTTGTAGCCACTGTGCCAATCTTGGATACTTAAGCAAGGTCAAAGACCCCATATTATTACCTTGTAGTTAGACTTTTTGATTGAGGTCTTAGTAGTTTACATGTGGAGTTTGGTGAAAAATTCTAAAAGGTTGTGAACTTCCAAGATCCAAAATATTAGGCCACAGGGAGGGATTGAGCAAACAAGATAAGAAAGAAACATAAGAATTCTGAGATTAATGTTGTATGATATGGTAGACAGGTATTGCACTATTTGAGGTCAAAATGATGAAGAGTCGCTTTAGATGATACGGTTATGTGAAGGCCGGAGGAGGCTCAACAAGGAGAAGTGCCTGTTCATACCAAAAGTCTAGAAAAAAAGATTCTAAGACTTGCACTAACATGGATGGAAGTAATAGAGGACTTACAAAGCTGATCCCAAATGGTCTAGGCAACGCTATATGTATAGATATCTGAAAATTTAGCCTATATAGTCATAATACAATCAATTAAATGTTTATGGTAACCTTTTTTTGCGGAAACAATATGGTAACCTTTTATTCAGAACTCTATTAAGTAGTCATAACAGAGAAACTCATTAAAATCTGTGAAAAAGAAGATATCTTGACATCAGTTATATTTTTTTCGTTGTTTTGCATAATTTAGATCTTTAATTATCATTTACTGAAGATGCTGTTATATTATTATTTTTCTTAATCTGGTCTTATAAAAGAATTGTTGTTCCTTACGATACCAAGCTTTTTAAATTTTATATTTGATAATATTATTTCAAGTCTCCACAAAACTCATCTTAATGTTTAAACCATTTCAAGCAATGAACAGGGTGAAAATGTTTTATCCTCAGACTCAGGCAAACATTCTAAATCCAAATTAACAGCGAGAGTAGCACCCGGTCCCGTATCTTGTGAAACGCCTTGTAGTGCACAAATAATGGCTGAAAGATCAGATAGATAATTTGCTCACTGATACCATTAGTCTAAACCTACCAAATTAATGTTTGATGTTTACCATGAAAGAGCCAAACACCGGACCAGAAATATTTCTAACCAACCTACAGCCACTCTAGAGGACTGATGAGTTCCACTAAACTTAGAATATCAAACTAGCATCTTGGAGTTCTAGTGGCCCTTCAAGTCCATGCGAAACTAATTAAACTGCTTAAGCATTTCATATAAAGGTTATCTTCTGGATCCACTTCATATTTTCTAGTCCATGTTTTCGCTACTTTACAATCTTATTGTAGACCATAGTATATGAAATGTTCGACTTTGAACACTGTGAACATACTTGCATATGCAGTTCCGAACAGAGATATGATTAAGTTCAGAGTACTCAAGCTGACATTCATAAATTTTTTTGACGAAAGTCTGCTCTTTTAAAACTGAAGAAAACAGCTCGAACAAAGGAAAAGGATCAAAATAGTGTACCTCGAACCTCTCTTCATCGATTGCCTTTCTCATCAATCTGCGAAGGCGCAATACTGGCTCCTCCTCCTCAAAAGATTTCAAGGAGTCCCTTATTCTAGCAGCCTCCTTGTAGTCCTGACAAAACCAGAGCATAGAATTTCAACTTACAAAGGAGGGAAAGATTTTCCCTCAAGAAAAAACAAACAAAGAAAAAGAAAGAAAACTGTTCCTGGAAGGGGGCAAAAAAAAAACACAACTTGCTTTGTCTAGACAAAAATGAAATGAAAAAAAGGAGGAAAATCATGGAATTCCTTAGTTGATTGTTGATGAAATCCACTTTTTTTTAAAAAGAAAAAAAAGAAAAAGTGTAACATTCATGAGAAACAAAAATGCTCCGTAAATCCACCACGAACCCATGGAAACCTCTACGAGCGAATGAAAATGAAAGGAACGGATGGAAGTGGAAGCAAGGACGGACGGACCGACCTCGAATTTGGCAGCGACGGCCATCTGCTGCTTGAGCAGAGAGTAGGTCTGGCTCCTCGACAGGAACGAAGCCGCCGCCTTGTCGCCTTCCCTCCCAACGATCCCATCATCTCCAGCGCCGGCGCCGTCCCGCTCCGAGGGAGACGAATGATCGGAGGAGGAGACCGCCATGATCCTCCTCCCCCTCTCCCGTTGACTCGGCCAAGCAGAGGAGCGGAGGTTGTTCAGGCCCGGCACCAGCTTCAAGCTCAAAGATTGCATCTCTCTCTCGCCCCCTTCCTTTCTTCGCTAATAACGATTCTCTTCTTATCAAGGAGTAATTTGACTCTTCTTTGGATTGGATTGGATTGGATTCGGTCGCTCTCTTTATCCCTCTTCCTCCTCCGACCGAACCCCGCTCCCCTCCTGAAATGACCGACTGTCCATGGGATTTGGTCCGGGGGCGTCGCCTCCTGCCGCCGCCAATGTAATTAGAGATTCCTCCGCTCTCCGTCACCCAGATTTTCTTGGCTATCAGACGCGCACCTGAAAATCAACAATTTTTTTTATTTTTTCTTTTAAGGATGCAATGTTGATGGTTGAACCTATCACGTATGTCGCGCCCAACCAGATAGAACAAGAAACCACATCCAAATCCCAAATTAATATATATATATATATATATATATATATATATATATACTTCGACCGCGACACCTGGAGTTTTAAGGTACGTATATGGGCACACTTCTCCCCGTATCATTTTTGTTATCGATCTTCATGACGAGGCTGGATAGCGCTTTTAAAATGATCTACGAGTACCGCGAAATTCATAAATTATAAACAATTGTGCAATCGATTTCAATGTCTTATTTGCACATTGTTTTCTCGCCATCATAGGGAGGAGATGTATGATGTATCTAATAAACTGGCCGGTTAGGTAGAAGGGCCAATTATGAACCGACCATTTGTTGTTTCGAAAAGTTTCTTTATATTTATTTTTAAAATAAAATCAGATGCTTGATACGATGGTAACTGCCCTTGCACTTGAGACCCCTCTTTGTTATGTTGAAGGAAACAAAAAAACAGGCAAGATTTCTTTAGAACACTAGTGGAGGAGGAGGAGACACTTGCCGAATCCTTGGCCGGTGAGACGTTATAAGATCTTCTGGCCCCGGCGGTCCCCACCCACTTCTTGCGGCGACTCTTTTTTCACCATCATTAACCAACAAAAAAGAAAATTATGGGAACACAATCGATATACAAAGAAAATTTTTGATTATGATTTTATGTGACCTCGCTATATGGCAGTGAGAAATCAGAAATTTGATATGCATGATTATCTACTATAACAGCAGCTTGCCACGTGGTCACCATTAAAGAAGCCATCTAGCTATTTAAATCTTCTCCAACCAGCGATAGCTACAGCTCACATAACATGTAAACGGTTATCGAGCAATTAAATAAATATTCACTTACTCTATAATGGATACTGACTCTTGCCTTATATAAGTAATACCTGAGAGACCTCCAAATATACTCTTATATGTGCTCACTGCTGCTCTTGTTTTCTCTTATTTTTTTCAAATCTCTGTTGTTTTTATAAAACTTTTTGTCTGATTTAGACATTAGAGAATTTTTCGTTGGACAAATTCTAGCAATTCTTTAGTATGAACTTTCTTTTTTATTTTTAAATCAATTCCTAAGTATATTTTTTAATCTGGGCACAACCACAGCTAGCGGCTACTTATCTTTTCAGCTCGAAGCCCATCCGACCTCTTCAAGCTCAGCGCTAGAATTTTGGCGGCAACACTTCTATTTTTTTAAAAAAATAATTTTACATTCAACTCATCTATAACATAATTGGCTCATGAATAGAAAGAGTACTTGATTGATAATCACAATTTTATCAAATTTATAAAATACTTTTATAAAATTAAAATTATAAAAATTGATAATTAGGTTCGGCTCTCTTTTGAAAGTTATGTACATTAGCTTGAGTTACTTAACATATAACAAGTGATTGTAATCAAAAGTATTTAATGAACAATTATGTAATTTATACATGGTATTGATATCTTGAAAATGGACGCACATAAAGCGCATCCAATTCAGCCGTCATCTCCTTCCTCATGTTTTCACCTTCGATTTTGCATGGAAAGGAAAATAGAAGCAATTAGCAACCTCCTCCCCCTCCCCTCATCCATAAAGTAGCATTCTCATTGGTATAAGAGAATGAGAAGTTTCGAATTATATTAGCCCTTTCATACATAAATAATAAATCATAACTGTTCATACTATCTCTCACCTACATCGCTTGTGTCTAATATTGGAAGCAAAGAGCAGAGATAAGATGGTAGTTAAACATGATAATGATCAGACTGAGATGACGACATAATAGTAATTCATTTTTTTTGAAATAATAATAACTAACTATGAATGGCCTTTTCCTAGAAAAGATACGCGTGCCACAAACATGTACATGCCTACATATGCACGTGCACAAAGAGATACGAGGGAACATAATACTCTATTGCATTTACACTTAACAAAAATTAAAAAATGATATATTATAACTAAATCTAAGTATTATATTGATAATTAACATGTTGCTGATAATTTACCTTATATTTAGTGATATATTTGATTTTTTGTGATCACAAAATTTAATTTTCTGACTTATAGCCATATTATATCTATACTTCAATATCCAATGTGTATTCATATCGGTTTAAAATAAATATGGATATAAATTTTTGCAACTTATTAATATTTATATCCATATTCATATTTATTAAATATAAATAGACATAGATATGGATATACTGATATTTGATCTGTATTCAATTTTTTTCAACCCTACCTCCTATATGATGCAAGTCTCTTGGAAATAGTGAAGGTTCTGAGCAACCACTATAATATTATGTAGCAAAGGGAGTAGTGAATACGATGATATTTCTCCATGAGCAAGAAGATCTACACAATAATAGAGCAGCGAGATAGGAGGAATAAGAGCAATAAATTAATAAGAGAATGTTTGGAGATAGTTATCACATTATTCTGTTTGAACGGGATAAGTTTGTAAAGTGAAGGATGCTTCTCAAGATTCAATATTTTGCATGGCCCTCTGTTGATGATGATATTGCAGAAACGTCTCCCAATGGTGTGAAAAATATTGGTTCAAAACTATTTACACCACATCCAAATCGATGACTGTGATTCATAGACTGGTTAATGACAAATCTCGAAAGATCATTTGGTAAAGATAGAGTAATAGTAGATGTACGAAAAGGACATCATATGCAGCCTAAATAAGAGGTTCTAGAAGGATGTTAATTTGATTAAGTACCAAGGTACAGATTGAGAACTCAGTTAGCAGGTTAAAGTACAAGTTATAATTGACTAGCAACTTGAAATTTTACTCAATCAACAAGCCAGAGTACTTGACCAGTAGGCTAAGTACTACTGAAAAAATGCCAACCTCAGATCCAATACTAAGGGTGTAAGTTGAAACACAAAGGGTGCAAGCTGAAACATAAAGGGTGCAAGTTGAAATATCAAGAGTGTAGGCTGACTAGCTGAAGAATCAGGATGCAAACCGAGTATATGGGGGGCAGACCAAAGGGACAAGAGCTATCGGCTTAGGATGAGGACTTTAGTGGAGTGGAATGCATGGCAAGTGACTAACTAGTAGTTACCACTACCCAAAATATAGGAGTGGTAGCACTACATAGAGTGTAGAAGTAGTGGAAAGATAGTAACTACCATGTATAACAACAGTGGATCATGTGATGCAACCCAGTAAGAACAAATATCAAAATTGAGTAGTGACACTTATTTTATCACTACCAAGAATGTAGGAAGAGCGGTAGCACTACTAAAAATATAAGAGCAGTAGAAGGAAAGTAGCTACCATACATAGTAATAATGGCCTACAAGATGTAACAAAACTAAGTGCTGACATCTATTCCAACAGTCAATAGTAGCTAGTTACAAGTATTAAGTTGTTACTTTGAGAAGAGGCATTTACTAATTGAATTTGTTTATCTTTCATTATCTTTATTTATCATCTAGTCTTTAGCTTTAGATCAATAGTTTCATAGTTATAGCACCCTTCTCCACAAAGGTGACACCTTAGTTGCGAAAGTTTTTAAAGGTCAATGCAATCCCACGTTGAACCATCCTTTCTGGTTTGGACATCAATTGCATACCCACACATCGATCCACTCCCATTCTCTCCTTTCCACCCGATCATGGGAGAAAAATAGGAGCAACAAAAGCCAACCCTCTTGTTTGACTTTTGCTGCATACAGCAGTACCAACAAAGACAAGCCTTTGGCCTCGATCTAGTTCAAGCTTGACGGTGGTGTCATCATCTGATTCCTCATCGTATATGGGTTAACTAGCCAACTTTTGTCAATCAATGTCATATTCTTCATACTCACCCTCCCGTTCATCATCTATATCAACAATGCGGAGTTCAGTGATGGACGTCATCATGAAATTCAAAAGCTTAATGCCTTCTTTCTATAAATGCTTAACATGCAAAAGTCATGGGGCAAGCAACTTCTAGGGATGCTTGTGAGGTTCTCTTTTTTTTTTTTGGGGGTGTTTCTTGTTGCTCCCTAGTTGGTATGGCTATAAGATATCGTAATGAGTCCACCTTATGGGACTGAAGCAAGCTTCTTGTTGCAAGCCTTGTGAGTTCGTCGAGGGATATTAACGGCTACGAGCTTTCCTTAGCTTCCTTTTAGCATGCAATGTCTTTTGGTTGGTGCCGTTCATATGCTATTTTGTGTGATTTACAATCTCATCATAGATTGAAACCAATAAACCATTTAGATAATGGAGGACACAAGTTCCTTCATCCTTATGCTGGCATGCTAAAGATTTTGAAAGTCTTCTCTATGTAGTTGGTGATGCTCTTTTCACCCCGTTTTAGATTCATATAGGATTAATAAAAATAGTGAGAGTGATCAATTAGAAGAAAGTGGAAGCATAAATGCTTCTCCATCTTTAGCCAATTAGTGATCATCTTCATTTTCCAAATGCTCACTCAAAAGCATTAAATATTCTGCTACTAGATGGATGCATCTTCCCATAATTTTAATGACATAATCTTCATCTTCGTGTTATCTGGGATGTCCATAACTTCAAAGAACATCTCAATGGTGGTGATCCAGTCAAGGAAGAACTTTGAATTAAACCTCCTATAAAACTCAAGAAACTTGGGTTCGATGTCAAAGAGCAATGAACATGTAAGTCTCTCTCATCAAGTGGAGGAAGATAAATTGATCCTCGATTTAGAACACAACGGTGGATAGGGTTAATGAGATGCTTGGAAGATGCATCCAATAGTGTATCATCCTCTCGATCTGATTCTTTAAGACAACAATTGCGACCAACCTCGTGATCATGCTTCATCTGTAGTTGCACTTTCTATTGTTGCAATTGTTGGATATCTAGGTCTGTCAGTTCTATATCCTGCACTGAAGCCTTGTAAGTGATTTGATGAACCATGAGTTCAATATTGATGTAGAACACCACGAGCAAAATGAAATACTCTGATGCCAAAATACTGCAAACTACGATCCCTCTTCTTGAAAAAGAAGATCTACATAAATAGAGTAGCAAGATAGGGGGAAGAAACAACAAAGGAAACTCTCAAAAGTCATAAAACAATAAAGAAAAGATAGAAAATTTATTCAATTGAAGAAGTCATTTTACAATAGCTAGACATCTATATTCATAGTTGTAGTGTGAGGATCCATGCGGGCGTATGTTTAGTCCCACATCGGTTATTCGCTAGGTAGATCTTGGGTACTTATACATGATTAAGAAACTCAAATAATACCTTCCAGCAAGCCATTTTGGGTGAGATCCTGGGTTATTACAAATGGTATCAGAGCGGATCCAGTCCATAATCTATGTGGACTATGGGACACTGCAGCATATTACATTGGAGCTGACCACTAATCGATCGTGGTGTTTGTGGATAGATTTAAATGGGTTTAAACCCTTAGCCTGACGAGAACGTCAGGACTTGAACGGAGAAAATATGTGAGGATCCGTGCAGGCGTGTGCTTAGTCCCACGTCGGTTATTTGCTGGGTAGAATTTCTTAAACCTATCTACGTTTGTTTCTTATTGAACATGTAAAAGATTTTACTGATAAAAAATAACTATAGGAAAGAATCTCTCTACTTAGATTTGATGATATCAATGTTATTTGATCATATGTTCAAGATTTATTTTTGTTGCTGGAAATTGGACCCGGGGCCGCCACGGAGCCAGGGGAGGAGGAGCTCCGCCGCAGGGAGGGCGGACGGCGGTGCGCCGGCCGGCTGCGTCCTCCTGGAGGGTGAGCGAGTGAGGGAGAGTGCGTCCTGTCCTGTCCTGCAAAAAAGCCGGTGGCCGGGCTCCCCGGCGCCGGCCCTCCGATGCTTAAGTCAGAGGGGGCAAATATGTGGAGAGAGCAAGGAAGAGATATGTGGAGAAGATGAAGAGAATATTGTGCTCAATTGTGTCTGTGCTGTTTACTTGTGTTCCGGTCCCCCCCTTCTTTCCTCCCAGGCTCCCTTTTATAGAAGGATTTAATGTTGCCCGGGAGGTGACAGGGAGTTTGTTCTCTTTTGTAATAATTGGGCACGATTTGGCCCATTAATGGCGTAGTGGAAAATAAGGCCGAATTAGACCGGAACCAGGGAGTTGTCACGGTCGATCGGACCTGTTGGAGTGGTTGAACCGCCGGCCGTGGTAGGCCCGGGGTCCATGGATGGTAAGTGCATTTATTACCAAGTGAACCGGCGGTCAGGAAGAGCCATACGCTTTGATGGTTCAGTGATCCGGAGATCGTCTTGAGCCGTGCTCATTAAATGACTGAGTGCATCGGAGACTTGAGGGGGTCTCATGCATTAATGGCGGGTCGTGCCAAATACCTGCGGAGATCTTATGCCTTGATGGCTTGGAGATAGCGGCAGGTTGTAGTGGAGTTGTCAGGTCCCTCAGGGGGTTAGGCAGGAGTTGAACATTTGGTCAAGGCAATCGGCTCGGCAGGGGTGCCGAGCCGAGCTGGTCGCCCAATGGGGCGCCCTGTGGCGGGGTCGCTTCTAATGCTCCTGGTCGGCGCCCTTTGGTCGAGCGCCTTCTAGCCGAGCGCCTTTATTTCGTGCTCTTTCCTCTCTGGTCAGCGCCTTCTAATCGAGCGCTTTTCTGGTCGGCGTCCTCTGGTCGGCTCTTTCTAGCCGAGCATCCCTACTTGGTTGTGTTGGTTGGTCCGAGCGCCTCTTGGCGCTCCCTCTGGTCGGCACTCTTGGGCCGAGCATCTTTTCGGATCGGCGCTCTCTAGCCGAGCACCCCTCTAGTTGGTGCTCTCTGGTCGGCACTCTTTGGCCGAGCGCCTTTCCGGTCGGCGCTTTTTGGCCGAGCGCCTCCGTGGCGGTATGACTTGGGGTTTTTCCCCCAACACTACCCCCGACTTCCGAGTTCCAGTTGGCTACCAGCTGGAGCGCGGGAAGTAGCTTTAGTTGGGCCATTACGAATTCCAAAAATTTTAATTTATTGCGCATTTTGAATTATCGGACGCTTCGAGATGCCTTTAATAGGCGGCGTCTCTTCTTTTCCGAAAATCCTCATTATTAGGACACCTTTTGCGAGGCGTCCTCGCGCCGTGGGCTCATGATGGGGCCGCACGATCCGATGGGGCGCTTCGGCGTTCGAAGCGTTAGCCCTAATTAAATGCGTCGTTCTGTCTTTTGGACCGACACGTGTGGTCATCTCAACGGGGTGCGGCTTTTCTTTTGCCGATCGGGGCCGTTGGGGAGGTTTATATAAACTCTCTCCTGGCCCTCCGTCTCCTTCCTATTGCCTTCTGCTTCCAGCTTTTCTTCCCCCAGCTTTTCACAGTTCAAAGTTCTTTTCTCCGGCATCTTCCTCAGGTCCCCCTTTTTCTTTTTAATCTCTCTCTCTCTCAATGGGTTCTCTTCCCAGTGAGGTTGTATCTACCATGAGCGTCCTGGAGGTCGAAATGACCGAAGAGTGGTTTTTCCCTCTTCACGGGTTTCGTTTGGAACCCGCCAGGCATGGGGATCGGGTAACCGATCCTCCGGTAGGCCGGATTGGAGTGTACCTAGAGTCACTCTGGGCCGGTCTCCGATTTTCTCTTCACGGCTTCGTGAATGAGTTGCTGATGGTATGCCGGCTGGTTCCGGCGCAACTCGCTCCGAATGCCTGGAGGACAGTGATCGGTTTCCTGTCACTGTGCTTACTGCACGGGATTCCGACCTCTGTCAACGTTTTCCGGCGACTTTTTATTTTTAAGTCGAATCCGGAAGACGGTGAGTGGCTCTACATCGCCCTTCGGGCGGGTCGGCCACTTTTTCATGGTGCCCCCTCGTCCATTCATGTCTGGAAGAAGAAATTCTTCTTCCTAGGTTCTGAACGGTCCTGGGGGTTTGACCCCAGGTGGGGGCCGGCCCAGCTCAGGTCCATCAACAAACCCCCCCAGCTTTCTCCACGTGAGCAGGGGATCATCGACACCATCCGCGGCCTCGGGGACGGCATTTTGCTGAACGGCCTCATATGTGAGGACGCTCTGATGAACGTGGGCCTGAGCTCGGCACGTCCCCACAGTAAGGATAGTTACAGTCTCTTTTTATTTCCTTACTGTTCTAATGTTCTAATCCTGTTCGCCTTTGCAGATATCGCAAAGATGGTGACTAAAAGCGAAGTCCTCTATGCTCGCTTCCAGAAGAGGGCAGCCGAGCTCTCGGGCGAGCCCGCCGAGCCGAGGAAGAAGCAGAAGGTCTCGGCGACCTTAGCGACCCCGGTGACAGCAGTGGCCGAGGCGGGTCCTTCTCGCCCCGCGCATTCCGAGGCGGGGCCTTCTCGCCCCGCGCATCCCGATGCTGGTCAGAGGGAGGGCGCGGATTCCAGGGGCTCGGGCTCCCGGGGAGCTTCAGCAGTGCTCCCATGCCCGGTGCCCCTGGCACAAGTTCCTGGTCGGCAGGATGCTCCAGTTGCCGACCAGGGGAGGAGTCCTGTGGGTCCCGTGCTTGCGCGCCCCGCCTCAGTCGTGCGGCAGTCGGATCGGCCGCTTGTCCGACCCCAGCCCCCTAGCTCCGAGCCGGGGAGCAGTCAGGGAGCCTCGGGGTCGGCTCCGCCGAGGCCAGCCGATGCTGGCCTTCCAGGCCCATCAGGCTCGGGGGAGCGAGTGCCTCTTGCACTCACCTGGTCGGTATTCGAGGGCGATTCAGTCCTCGAAAACCCTCGAGTGGCGCGCGAAGTATTTCGGGTCGCGCTGCTCCCGACCGGGCCACGATACAGTCCATGAGCTACAATGCCTTCATGGACGCTACCCGCTGCAACGCCGTCCGGGTAAGTATGCCTCTTGCACTCACCTGGTCGGTATTCGAGGGCGATTCATCCCTCGAAAATCCTCGAGTGGCGCGCGAAGTATTTCGGGTCGCGCTGCTCCCGGCCGACCGGGCCACGATACAGTCCATGAGCTACAATGCCTTCATGGACGCTACCCGCTGCAACGCCGTCCGGGTAAGTAAAATTTTTCATCTGTGTAATTTGTAAAAAATTTTTACTCGCAGCGCCTTATGTTTTTCTTTTCGTCTCTTTTACAGCACTTGCATGAGACGGAAATGCTGATGCACATAGTCCAAGACTACCGGGAGCGGGCCCGGAGGTGCCAGCGCGGTTACGAGGAGGCCCAGGCGAGGTACCTGGCCGCCGAGGCGAGGTACCAGGCCTCCGAGGCCGAACGTCAGGTGCTCCAAGAGAGAATTGGAGCATCCGAGGAAAGAATTCGAGCTCTGACCGCCGAGCTCGATGAAGAGAAGGGCGCGCACACACTAACAAGGTCCGAAGTGCGCGCCGCCGAGGCTCGTTTGGCCGCGGCCGAGCTGGCGTCGGCCTCCCGCGAGCAGGAGATAGGGAATGCCCGCCTCCGACACTTAGAGCTCGAGCGGAAAATAAAAACCCTCGAGCGGAAGGCCGCATACCACGAGGCTCGGGAGCAAGCCCAGAACGCGGTGAGGCTTTTCCGCGAGTCGGAGGAATTTCACGACCTCCTAGCAGAGGAGGGCGTCAACGGGCTAATTCAGGGCTTCCGGGATTTCCGCAACCAACTGCGGCGGCTTCTTCCGGATTTTGATGTAAACCTGCTTCAACCGGGAGCAGGGGTCGAGAGGCCGGAGGCGGAGGCAGAAACTCCGGGGGCCGACCAGGGAGGTCCGGCCGAGGCGACCGAAGCCGCCCCTGAGGCTACTCCCATTGCTGCCGAGGCTACTGAAGCCCCGACTGCTGAGCCTACCGCTCCCGATACTGCCGAAGCCGAAGTGGTCGAGCTCGAGCCTTGATGTAATTTTTGTTATCTTTTAAAGTCGGGATGGCCCCCCATACTTGTAAGGGCCGAACCCGAATTTTTGTACTCAGCCTACGGGCTTTTTGAAATGAATATACTTTTTTGGAAACTCGTCTGTTGTAGTCCAAGTTTCTCTGCTCGGATCCATTTTAGGTTTCGAGGATATGGGCTCTAGGGCCTCAGCTTTACCCGCCACAGGGTTTGGTTTTAGGTTTGGCTAGCCGAGCTCCATTGCTCGGTCCTTCGACCAGTGGTATAGCGACGCTTATGCTTATACCAAGGGGATTCGGGCTTGGAGAACTTTTCCGAGCCTAGTCCAGAATTCGACCAAGCCCTGGGGCGGCCGCTAGGACAGATTTTTTAGCGTAGTGAACTTCGAATCCGAGCCTCGGGTTGCCAGGGCGAACCGGGTTCTTTTCCAACGAATGGGTCGAATGCTCGTCAGCTCGTGACGAGGATTCAACAGACTGTTTATACCAAGTTTGTTGGTATCGTGAGTGTTTCACGCCGAGGCGACTAAAACATTCTGCTCGGAGTCCACTCTTTGAGGACGTCGGCAGAGAAATCCAAAACAGATAAGATAATGTAGAAACATTAAGTAAATGGGTACCTAGTACCGTGTGCGTCCTTGCGCCGAGGCGACTGAAGACGCTTCCTCTGCTCGGGGTCCGCTCTTTAAGGACGTCGGCAGAGATCCAAGAATAGATAAGATAATGTAAAAACATTAAATAAATGGGTATCTTGTACCGTGTACGTCCTTGTACCGAGGCGACTGAAGACGCTTCCTCTGCTCGGGGTCCGCTCTTTAAGGACGTCGGCAGAGATCCAAGAATAGATAAGATAATGTAAAAATATTAAATAAATGGGTACCTTGTACCGTGTGCGTCCTTGCGCCGAGGCGACTGAAGACGCTTCCTCTGCTCGGGGTCCGCTCTTTAAGGACGTCGGCAGAGATCCAAGAAAAGATAAGATAATGTAAAAACATTAAATAAATGGGTACCTTGTACCGTGTGCTCCTTGCGCCGAGGCGACTGAAGACGCTTCCTCTGCTCGGGGTCCGCTCTTGTACTGTGTGCGTCCTTGCGCCGAGGCGACTGAAGACGCTTCCTCTGCTCGGGGTCCGCTCTTTAAGGACGTCGGCAGAGAAATCCGGTGATGGAGAATGAGCCGAGCTTGTTGGTTGAAGCCGGTGGAGAACGAGCCGAGCTCGTTTTGGTCAGTGAAGACCGCATCCCAACGTATCGGGGCATCCCGAAGAATCGGGGCATCTCGACGTCTCGAGGCATCCCGGCCGAGGTCGGGGTAGGAGAACGAGCCGAGCTCGTTGGCCGATGGAGCACGAGCCGAGCTCGTCGGTGGAAGTCGATGGAGGACGAGCCGAGCTCGTCGGTCACTTAAGACCGTATCTCGACGTCTCGGGCCATCCCGACGGATCGGGGCATCCCGACGTCTCGGGGCATCCTGACCGTGGTCAGGGTAAGAGAACGAGCCGAGCTCGTTGGCCGATGGAGCACGAGCCGAGCTCGTCGGTGGAAGTCGATGGAGAACGAGCCGAGCTCGTCTGGTCAGAGAGGACCGCAACTCATATCTCGACGTCTCGAGCATCCCTATAGCCGGGGCATCCCGACGGATCGGGGCATCCCGACGGATCGGGGCATCCCGACGTCTCGGGCATCCTGACCGTGGTCAGGGTAGGAGAACGAGCCGAGCTCGTTGGCCGATGGAGCACGAGCCGAGCTCGTCGGTGGAAGTCGATGGAGGACGAGCCGAGCTCGTCGGTCACTTAAGACCGTATCTCGACGTCTCGAGCCATCCCGACGGATCGGGGCATCCCGTTGTGGCAGGGCATCCCAATATATTGGGGCATCCTGACGTCTCAGGGCATCCCGACGGATCGGGGCATCCCGACGTCTCGGGGCATCCTGACCGTGGTCAGGGTAGGAGAACTGTAGAGTGATTGATTAAAACCTTATTTGATTTTGATGGGCTCAAAGCATTAGAGTATATATGTTGTTTACTAATGAATTCAATTGAGTGTTTCAGTGAAAATCTTGTCTAAGTGTCTCAAGCTTGGTTCATAATATTTTGGATAAGTTAAGAAGTCAGTTTGAACCAAAGTCTGAGACTCGAGTCGACTCCAGAGTATTACGAGTCGACTCCAAGCGTATCAGGATCACTGGCACGGGCTCGAGTCGACTCCTGACCATTACGAGTCGACTCCAACTGAGAACAGACAGACAAACAGAAAGCATCAACTCAAAATCTGTCAGCGAGTCGACTCCTAAAGTGCGCGAGTCGACTCCGATGTTTACCGAGTCGACTCCGAAGAAGTATGAGTCGACTCCAAGGAGTTACAGGCAGAAAAGTCAGAGAGCGGTTTTCGACCCTGAGATTCGAGTCGACTCCTGTGAAACGCGAGTCGACTCCGATGGTTGGCAGGTCGACTCCAAAGATAGTGAGAGTCGACTCTCAGCAGTACACAAGGCAAAAGTCAGAGAGCATTTTTCGGACTCTGAGATTCGAGTCGACTCCCGCATTGTTCGAGTCGACTCCAAGACTGGACGAGCCAAAAGACAGTAGATCGAGAGTTCGGGCTCTGAGCGCCGAGTCGACTCGACTCGAGTGGACCAAGTTCAAAAATAGATCCACGGACTCCATGGGATGAGCCGACTCCGAAAATGCCAAGTCAGCTCCAGAAGTTGGCGAGTCGACTCCGGGTCAAGTCGAGTCGACTCCCAGTCGAAGAGGCAACTTTAATTCAAATCCGAAACAGTTGCCGAGTCGACTCCAGAAAAGCATGAGTCGACTCCCGCTACAGCCGAGTCGACTCCAACCCACCAACGGACATATTGTCAGGCTGTGCAGAGTGTGCAGAACGGGCAGAAAAAGGTCTCTAACGGCTAGTTTCCGTGGGGGATGGCTTAAATAGCCACAGAAGACTGTAGCAAGGTAGAGAACAACTATTCCACTCAAAGTAATCAAGCTTTCAATCTCTGCAACCTGGTTTTCAACGAAAAAGAGGAAAGAGCAACATTAACTGCATCCACCTACTTCTTCCCAACATTGAAAGAGATCTCCTCCTGCATTCAAGTCGATCAGACATTCAAGAGGAGACCCGAAGTTCAAGAAGCCCTACTCTACTCCAACTCTAACGTGTTTGAGGGCTTCTAACTTCTCTTTTGTTTATATTGTTATTTATCTGCTTTTGAGAAGCTCTGTTTTTCTGTTACTCCTTTTTACTTCCATCTGGTCTTTGCTTGGTTCAATCGGGGGATTGAATCAAGGGTATTGAGGTTGGTTGGTGAGCCGAGTGTAAAACCAACGTGTAAGGGTTCGATTGTGATCCCGGAAAAACAATCGGGTTGGTTCTAGTCGGTGAGCCTGGGAAAACCGACCAAGTTCGTTGTGAGCTCGTAAAACAACAAGTTTGGTTGTGAGCTTGGAAAACAACCGGCTGTAATCCAAGGGGTTATAGTGAATTCCCAAGTGAGACTTGGGGAGTGGACGTAGGAGCAAGGGTTAGCTCCGAACCACTATAAAACATTGTGTTTGTGATTGTTTGTCTCTCTCTATCTCTCGCATTTCATTCACCGCACATAGAAACTAATTAATCATCTCGCAAAAGCATTAATTAGTTATCCACAAAAGTTTTAATAGCCAAATTATTTTAAAACCCAATTCACCCCCCCTCTTGGGTTGTCTATCTGGGCAACAAGTGGTATCAGAGCCTATACTCTTCTACCCTAAGAGTCAAAGATCAAAATGACAACCCCATTTGGATCTTCCCACATTGAGGGTCAGTCCACCCAAAGACCTCCATTCTTTAATGGATCTGACTACTCATATTGGAAGGCTAGGATGAGAATATTCATCCAAGCCCAAGACTATGAGATGTGGACCATTGTAGCAAATGGGCCATACATCCCATCCATTTATGTAGAGGGGGTCACTGTACCCAAACTCGAAAGGATTGGGATGAACACGACATGAGAAAGGCACAACTCAATTCTAAAGCAATGAATGTGCTTTACTGTGCACTAGATAGGAATGAATTCAATAGAGTCTCTACTTGCAATTCTGCAAAGGAGATTTGGGATAGACTTGAAGTGACCCATGAGGGCACGAATCAAGTCAAAGAATCCAAAATAAATATATTGGTTCATAAGTATGAACTATTTAAAATGGATTCTAATGAAACAATCACTTGCATGTTCACTAGATTCACTGACATTGTCAATGGCCTAAAAAGCCTTGGCAAAAACTATACCAACAGTGAGCTTGTCAGGAAGATTCTTCGATGTCTACCAAGGTCATGGGAAGCCAAGGTGACGGCAATCCAAGAAGCTAAGGACTTGAACAAGCTTCCACTTGAAGAGCTCCTTGGATCCCTAATGACTCACGAGCTAACCATGAAGCAACACAGCGAAGAAGAGTCCTCACATAAGAAAAAGGTAATAGCTCTTAAATCCACATCATCTAACAAAGATTTGTCTTGCAGTAGCAGCAGTGAAGAAGAAGATCATGAGGGAGATGATGATGAGGCTCTTCTTGTGCGCAAGTTCAGAAAATTCATCAACCACAAGAAGTCCTATCATCAAAGGAGAGGCCCCTCAAATTTCTATCGCAAGGATAAAGGTAAGGAAAGGGAAAATGAGGGGATTGGATGCTATGAGTGCAAGAAGCCGGGACACATCAGAGCTGAGTGTCCCTTACTTAAGAAGGGCAGCAAGTACAAGAAGAAGAAAGCCCTTGTCACTACCTTATCGGACTCCGACGCATCATCTTCATCATCGGATGAGGAACAAGAAGAAAAGGCCAATTTCTGCTTCATGGCCAACGAAAATGAGGTAACATCCGAAACGCATCTAGATTTTACTTTTGATGAACTTTATGATGCATTTAATGAACTAATGATTGAATATAAGGCTATAAATATTAAGAATAAAGAGCTAAAACTAGCTAATCAAACTTACATACATAAATATGATAAACTAGTTAAGGATAAGGACTGTATCACCAAAAAAAATCTAGAACTTAAGACAAGCAACCAACTCTTAATTAAAAAAACTAACACCTTAAGTAAAGATAATGAAAAACTAACTAAGAAAATTTCAGAACTTAAAAACAATAAACAAATTTTAAACGAAAATCTCATAAAAGACTTGAATACTCTAAAAACGGAAAAACAAACTCTAACTAAAGAACTTGGAAAATACAAACCTTTGGTTGAGAAATTTACTTATAGTTCTGAAAAATTAAATATGATACTTAATAGTCAACGTGCAGTATTCAATAGAGCAGGTTTAGGATATAAACCTAAAAATAAGCAAAAACTTCTTAGTAACTTCTTTGTTAAAGCAGGAGAAAGTAAAACTAAGAAAATAACCTGTTTTTGTTGTGGAAAATTAGGACATAAGGCAAATGTGTGTAATTATAGAAAAGAAAAATCAAAAGAAAAAATTAAAAGGGTATGGGTTCCAAAAGGAACCAACATGACTAACCATGAAGGACCCAAGAAAACTTGGGTACCTAAGATTACATGATTTGCTTGTGTAGGAGTGTCTTGCAGCCAAGGTCAACAAAAATTGCTGGTACTTGGATAGTGGCTGCTCAAGACACATGACGGGTGACAAGGATCAATTCTTCACCCTTGAAGCTAAGAAGGGAGGTGCTGTGACTTTTGGAGACAATAACCAAGGTCACATCATTGGTATAGGTAAAGTTCAAATTACCCCTTCTACTTTTATTGATAATGTTCGATATGTTGATGGTCTTAAGCATAATTTATTAAGCATTAGTCAATTATGTGATAGAGGCTATAATGTTATGTTTAAACCATCACTATGCATCATAACAAACCCAAATGATAATAGTTTAGTTTTTAAAGAAATAAGACGTGGGAATGTGTATGTTGTAGATCTTGAGGATCTTGCCAAACACAACCCATGCTTAGTTGTTAATGAAACTAAGGACAATGATGCTAGTTGGTTATGGCACCGTAAGTTAGGTCATGCAAGCATGGACACAATATCTAAACTAGTTAAAAGAGATTCTGTGATAGGGTTGCCAAAACTAAGATTTGAAAAGAATAAAATATGTGAAGCTTGTCAATATGGCAAACAATCTAGGAACTTCTTTAAATCCATAAAATGTGTCTCTACCTCTAGACCTCTAGAATTATTACACATGGACCTATTCGGACCAACTAGAACAACAAGCCTAGGTGGAAATAAATATGGTCTAGTCATTGTAGATGATTATTCTAGATACACTTGGGTTATGTTCTTAGCACATAAAGATCAAGCTTTTTCAGTATTTAAAAAGTTTCATAAGGAAGTAACCAATGCTAGAGATACTACAGTAATAGCTATTAGAAGTGACCATGGTACCGAATTTGAAAATCATTTATTTGATGAGTTTTGTAGTAAAAAGAAAATAACTCACAATTTTTCTGCACCTAGGACACCACAACAAAATGGAGTTGTGGAGAGGAAAAATAGAACTCTAGAGGAAATGGCTAGAACTATGTTATGTGAAAGTAACCTCCCTAAGTACTTTTGGGGAGAAGCCATTAATACTTCTTGTCATATATTAAATAGAGTTTTATTGAGACCCATTATAAAGAAAACACCTTATGAACTTTGGAAAAACAGAAAACCAAAGGTAAACTACTTTCATGTTTTTGGATGTAGGTGTTTTGTTCATAATAATGGGAAAGATAATCTAGAAAAATTTGACTCAAAATCTGATGAGGCTATATTCTTGGGGTACTCTACAACTAGCAAAGCCTATAGAGTCTTTAATAAAAGAACCCTAGTTATAGAAGAATCTATACATGTTGTATTTGATGATTCTAGTGACATCTCTTCTAGCAAGAGAGTTAATTTTGATGATGATGCTGAAATTCTTGAAGAAAAGATAGATGAGATGACATTACAAGATGATAATCAAAAATTAATTGAAGGTGCATCATCAAGCCAAGAGGCTATTGTGGATCATGGACTAACTAAAGCTTGGAGGTATGCTCACGGGCATCCTAAGGAATTAATTCTAGATGATCCATCTCAACCTATTAGGACTAGGGCATCCCTTAGGAACTTAAATAATCATCCAGCCTTTGTTTCTCATTTTGAGCCCAAACACATAGAAGAAGCTGAAAAAGATGTAAATTGGATAAATGCAATGCAAGAAGAATTAAACCAATTTACTAGAAACAAAGTATGGAATCTAGTTGAAAGACCTACTGAATATTCAATTATAGGTACCAAATGGATTTATAAAAATAAACTTGATGAAAATGGTACTGTAATAAGAAATAAGGCTAGATTAGTAGCCAAGGGTTATAATCAAGAAGAAGGTATAGATTTTGATGAAACCTTTGCTCCGGTAGCTAGACTTGAAGCAATTAGACTTTTACTAGCTTTTGCATGCTCTAAGAACTTTAAGTTATTTCAAATGGATGTAAAAAGTGCATTTTTAAATTGGTATATTAATGAGGAGGTATATGTAGAACAACCTCCTGGTTTTGAAAATCATCAATACCCTAATCATGTTTATAAATTGAACAAAGCACTTTATGGTTTAAAACAAGCACCTAGAGCATGGTATGAGAGGCTTAGCAAATTCCTATTAGAACATGAGTTCTCTAGGGGTAATGTAGATACTACATTGTTTCTAAAGAAGAAAAATAAAGATATGTTGTTAGTACAGATTTATGTTGATGATATTATTTTCGGTGCTACTAACAATCGTCTCTGCGAAGAATTTGCTAACTTGATGCAGAGTGAATTTGAGATGAGCATGATGGGAGAGCTGAATTACTTCCTTGGACTTCAAATCAAACAATCTGAAGGAGGCATCTTCATCAATCAAGCCAAATACATCAAGGAGATGCTCAAGAAGTTTGATATGGAGGGAAACAAATCAATCAGCACCCCCATGAGCTCATCATGCAAATTAGACCAAGATGAATCAGGTAAATCTGTAGATCAGAAACTATATAGATGTATGATAGGATCTTTATTGTATCTTACTGTAAGTAGATCTGATATCATGTTTAGTATTTGCATGTGTGCTAGATATCAGGCTAATCCTAAGGAATCACATCTAATTGCAGAAAAGAGAATCTTTAAATACCTAATAGGAACAAAGAATATAGGGTTATGGTATTCTAAAGAATCTAGCCTGAACTTAATAGGTTATACAGATTCAGACTTTGCTGGATGTAAACTTGATAGAAAAGCACCAGCGGGTCATGTCAATTCCTAGGAGAAAACTTAATATCATGGTTTAGCAAGAAACAAAACTCGGTTGCATTATCTACTGCTGAAGCTGAATATGTTGCAGCCGGGAGTTGTTGTGCTCAAATCTTATGGATCAAACAACAATTAGAAGATTATGGCATTAAACAAGATAAAATACCCATTAATTGTGATAATACAAGTGCCATTAATCTAACTAAAAATCCAATTCAGCATTCAAGAACTAAACATATTGAGATAAGACATCACTTCATAAGAGATCATGTACTGAATGGTGATGTGACACTCCAATTTGTTTGTACTGATGATCAATTAGCTGACATTTTTACAAAACCCCTAAGTGAAGAGAGATTTAGTGTGCTTAGGAGGGGATTAGGAGTGATTGATCCATCCTAGTGGTAGTTTCCACTAGATTCATTGATTTTGATGATTAGATTGTGGTTAAAATAGAGTTTCTTTTCAATGATTATCAAATCAGATCATAATTTAGTGATTTTCCCTAATTCGGCACGAACATAGCATGATTTTTAGGTGCGTGCCAAAGTTCGAGACGACTCGAGTAAGTTTCAGAGTCGGCTCGTAAGGGGGAGTCGACTCGCGCTTAGTCGGGAGTCGACTCGAGGTCGATGGCAGCAGATGTAGAGTCGACTCGCATACAGTCGGGAGTCGACTCGCGCATAAGGAGAGTCGGGGTCAATAGGCGCATAAGGAGAGTCGACTCGCGCATACTTTGGAGTCGACTCGCAGTCGGGATCCGACTTTTTAACCCTAGCTCCATCGTTTTCAAAACATTTCTATTCTCCGCCGCCACTGTTCACAAGCCCTAGAGCCGACTCCTAGGTCGTCCCCGGTCGTCCCCAAGCTTTTTCCGTCGACTTTTCACCGTCCATTAGGGCTTTTCCTCCCATTCTAGGTCGCTATGCCTCGTAAAGCCGTCGTCCGGAAGAGGCCCCAACCCGAGGCCGGTCCCGAGAGGCGCTCCAAGGCTCGGCACGATCCCGCGAGGTCACAACCTCCGGCTCGTTCCCCACCGAGGGCGGTTCCCGCGAGGCCGTGCGCCGGGAAGGCGGTCTCCACTGGGAGATACGTCGATTTCGACTATCTCTCCCGGGAGGGCTTCACCATAGGTGAGAGATTGCGTGTCCAGGGCTTAGAGTATTTCCTTACATTAGATCTCCCCACTTACCCTGGATTAGTTAGAGAGTTTTACGATACCGTCCATCGGGGAGATGGGGGTATCGAGGGCACGGTAGCCGGTGTCCCTCTGTTCATTACGGAGGATCTTATTGCCCACATCCTCCACCTTCCACAAGTAGGGGTGGCTCCCACACACCCCGAGGACAGGACTGAGGCCCTTACGGCCATACTAGGATATCCTCCTCAGTCCCCTTTAGACGAGGTATCCGCTAGCTCACTTTCTGTTGAGGTGCGGATCCTCCTGAGTATTTTGTCTAGGTCCATTTTTCCGAAGACTGGCCGCTTCGATTTTGTGTCTGAGAGGGACCTCGCCCTTATGTTTTATATTCTTCAGGACACCCCAATCAACTTCCCCAAACTCATTTATAGATATCTGTGTGAGCCCCTAGATAGACCTAGGCTCACCCTCCCCTACGGTATGATGTTCACTCTGTTGTTTAGGGAGTACGAGATTCCCATTCCTGAGGGGGAACCCTCTAAGGCGTTGCGATGGACTGATCGCATGCGGCCGGAGACCCTACACAGGATGGGGTTTCGGAAGGTAGAGGGAACATGGGTTAGGAAGTCATCCACCTCCACACATACCTCCAGACACTCTCCTAGCCCTGAGCCAGATTCTGACTATCCTGACTTTCCCTCCACTTCTGCTCCTACCACCTCAGCCGGACCTTCCTCCTCAGCTCCACCACCTATGGAGGTCCGGATCGCTCCTGAGCAGCTCCTGGAGTTGCGGCAGGAGATTGTTAGAGACCTGCGAGATGAGCTACTTCGGGAGCTCCGAGGTTCAGTGCCAGCTCCCACTCCTGCACCCACATCTTCTGAGTTGGTCCCTTCCTTGACAGCCGTGACTGACATGACGGCCCATGTACGGAAAGAGATCTACAACGTGAGGAGTTTGATTCAGGCTCAGTTCTCCAGTATGAGTGAGGTCACGGGCATCACTCGGAAGATGCGCGATGACATCCGGAAGGACATGAGCACCACTACCCAGGGGGCCGAGCGCTTGTCGAATGTGCTCATCGACAAGCTGGACGCACTGCAGAAGTCGGTCCTCGAGCTCGATACGACACAGAGCAGGGCCATTCAGGCCGTTATCCGACAGCTCGAGAACGTCACCAATGCGGTCCAAGCACTGGTTGAGCGCATGCCTTGGGGAGCCACATCCTCGAGAGGAGGAGATATATCCTCGAGAGGAGGAGATACATCCTCGAGAAGGGGAGCCACATCCTCGAGAGGAGGAGCTACATCCTCGAGGAGACCGTAGCTGCTTTTGTGTTTTATTTTGACATGTACTGGTTTGCTTTACTTATTGTATTCTCAAATGTATTCACATACACATCAATACAATGAGTAGACATCTTATCTTCATTTCTGTGCAATTTGATCTATGATTGATTGTGTGTTCTGCTTACCTTCTTTTTTTTTGATACGATGACAAAAAAGGGGAGAAATATTGAACAGATATGTAAATGGAATCAACATAAAAGAAATCAAAATGAGAATCAAAAATTAAAACATAATTTGTTCTTAGTGGATTTGGTACCTCGAGGCTCATTATCTCTCTTTTGGGGCTCCTAATGGAGTAATCTCCAGAATCTATTCAAGGGATATTCGGAGATTAGCTGAATCCAACTCAAGAACAAATTGACAGATTTTCCCTCTAAATACCAAAATTTAAAATTCAAAAACTTCAATATACTAAAAGGAAATTCAGAGAATCAAAACATAGTAGAATGCATATGTTGAGGGAGAGAATCTGAATTTTTAAAAAAGCCAAATCATTAAATATATATAAGCCAAACAATTGATTGCATGATATGAAGGCTTATATAATTTCAAATGAAAGGGGAAGCTTTAACTCCAAAATTTATTGTTTCACACCTTTCAAGCTTGGATATATTAAATTACCAGACATATGAATTCATTTATGGATTTTATTTCCTTGTTTATTGAGCAATTCACTTTACATATACTCAAAGTTTTGTCATCATCAAAAAGGGGGAGATTGTGGAGTGATTGATTAAAACCCTATTTGATTTTGATGAGCTCAAAGCATTAGAGTATATATGTTGTTTACTAATGAATTCAATTGAGTGTTTCAGTGAAAATCTTGTCTAAGTGTCTCAAGACTTGGTTCATAATATTTTGGATAAGTTAAGAGTCAATTTGAACCAAAGTCTGAGACTCGAGTCGACTCCAGAGTATTACGAGTCGACTCCAAGCATATCAGGATCACTGGCACGGGCTCGAGTCGACTCCTGACCATTACGAGTCGACTCCAACTGAGAACAGACAGACAAACAGAAAGCATCAACTCAAAATCTGTCAGCGAGTCGACTCCTGAAGTGCGCGAGTCGACTCCGATGTTTACCGAGTCGACTCCGGAGAAGTATGAGTCGACTCCAAGGAGTTACAGGCAGAAAAGTCAGAGAGCGGTTTTCGACCCTGAGATTCGAGTCGACTCCTGTGGAACGCGAGTCGACTCCGATGGTTGGCAGGTCGACTCCAAAGATAGTGAGAGTCGACTCTCAGCAGTACACAAGGCAAAAGTCAGAGAGCGTTTTTCGGACTCTGAGATTCGAGTCGACTCCCGCATTGTTCGAGTCGACTCCAAGACTGGACGAGCCAAAAGACAGTAGATCGAGAGTTCGGGCTCTGAGCGCCGAGTCGACTCCCAGGATTGTCGAGTCGACTCGAGTGGACCAAGTTCAAAAATAGATCCACGGACTCCATGGGATGAGCCGACTCCGAAAATGCCAAGTCAGCTCCAGAAGTTGGCGAGTCGACTCCGGGTCAAGTCGAGTCGACTCCCAGTCGAAGAGGCAACTTTAATTCAAATCCGGAACAGTTGCCGAGTCGACTCCAGAAAAGCATGAGTCGACTCCCGCTACAGCCGAGTCGACTCCTGATCGCACGAGTCGACTCCAACCCACCAACGGACATATTGTCAGGCTGTGCAGAGTGTGCAGAACGGGCAGAAAAAGGTCTCTAACGGCTAGTTTCCGTAGGGGATGGCTTAAATAGCCACAGAAGACTGTAGCAAGGTAGAGAACAACTATTCCACTCAAAGTAATCAAGCTTTCAATCTCTGCAACCTGGTTTTCAACAGAAAAGAGGGAAGAGCAACATTAACTGCATCCACCTACTTCTTCCCAACATTGAAAGAGATCTCCTCCTGCATTCAAGTCGATCAGACATTCAAGAGGAGACCCGAAGTTCAAGAAGCCCTACTCTACTCCAACTCTAACGTGTTTGAGGGCTTCTAACTTCTCTTTTGTTTATATTGTTATTTATCTGCTTTTGAGAAGCTCTGTTTTTCTGTTACTCCTTTTTACTTCCATCTGGTCTTTGCTTGGTTCAATCGGGGGATTGAATCAAGGGTATTGAGGTTGGTTGGTGAGCCGAGTGTAAAACCAACGTGTAAGGGTTCGATTGTGATCCCGGAAAAACAATCGGGTTGGTTCTAGTCGGTGAGCCTGGGAAAACCGACCGAGTTCGTTGTGAGCTCGTAAAACAACAAGTTTGGTTGTGAGCTTGGAAAACAACCGGCTGTAATCCAAGGGGTTATAGTGAATTCCCAAGTGAGACTTGGGAAGTGGACGTAGGAGCAAGGGTTAGCTCCGAACCACTATAAAACATTGTGTTTGTGATTGTTTGTCTCTCTCTATCTCTCGCATTTCATTCACCGCACATAGAAACTAATTAATCATCTCGCAAAAGCATTAATTAGTTATCCACAAAAGTTTTAATAGCCAAATTATTTTAAAACCCAATTCACCCCCCCTCTTGGGTTGTCTATCTGGGCAACAAGAACGAGCCGAGCTCGTTGGCCGATGGAGCACGAGCCGAGCTCGTCGGTGGAAGTCGATGGAGGACGAGCCGAGCTCGTCGGTCACTTAAGACCGTATCTCGACGTCTCGAGCCATCCCGACGGATCGGGGCATCCCGTTGTGACAGGGCATCCTGACCGTGGTCAGGGTAGGAGAACGAGCCGAGCTCATTGGCCGATGGAGAGCGTATCACGAACTCACGAACATCTTCAGGGAATCCTCGTAAGTCCCCCATCATCCCGAGACATCGGGGCATCCCAACCGTGGTCAGGGGAGGAGAAATAAACCTGGGATCATGAGATAACCAGGAAAATCGGTGAGCTTGGAATGAGTATGCGGACCATAAGTTTATTATGAAATAAAATTCATAGAACGAGATTCAATAGTTGAATAATGAGGGACCCCTTGGGGTTCTACTGGTGGTACACGCGGAGATTTTCAGAGCTCCAGCTCCGCGGAATAGGAGTCCCATCTAGAGACTCCAATTTATAAGTTCCGGGTCGGCGGATGCGCGTGACTCGGTATGGTCCTTCCCAGTTCGGGGCCAGCTTCCCTTGCTCAGTTGGTCGGGAGGCTTCAGCTCTTCGGAGGACAAGGTCCCCTGGTCTGAAAGATTTGACTTTGACCCTGGCGTTGTAGTACTGAGCTGTCTTTTGCTGGTACCTCGCCATACGAACTCGGGCGGCCTCCCTCGTCTCCTCGACTAGGTCAAGGTTGCTTCTGAGCTGTAAAGAGTTGGAGCTGGCGTCGTGATGCTCGACCATTGGAGAAGGAATCCCAATCTCCAGTGGGATGACAGCCTCCGTCCCGTATGTCAGGTTGAAGGGAGTCTCGCCGGTGGGGACGCGGAACATGGTCCGGTAAGCCCACAGGACATTGTATAGATCTTCGACCCATTGTCCTTTGGATTTGTCGAGCCTGGCTTTGAGACCCTGCAAAATAGTACGGTTTGTTACCTCGGTTTCTCCGTTTGTCTGAGGGTGCGCAACCGAGGTGAAGCGGTGGTCAATGACAAGCTCGGAGCAAAATTCTCTGAAGTGAATGTTGTCAAACTGGCGACCGTTGTCAGAGATGAGGATGCGGGGAAGCTAGAATCTGCAGATTATGGACTTCCAAACAAAATCCCGCATCTTCTGCTCGGTGATCCGGGCAAGGGGCTCGGCTTCCACCCATTTTGTGAAATAGTCGATGGAGACGACCAGGAACTTTCTTTGCCCAGTGGCCAGCGGAAATGGCCCTAGGATGTCAATTCCCCACTGGGCAAAAGGCCAAGAGGAGCTGATTGAAGTTAAGGGAGCCGAGGGCCAGCGTTGGACATTGGCGTTCCTCTGGCACCGGTCACATCTTTGGACAAAGTCCATAGCATCCTTCTGGAGTGTCGGCCAATAATATCCTTGGCGCAGAATTTTATGGGCCAATGCTCGCCCTCCCAGATGATTTCCACAAATTCCTTCATGGACCTCGCGCATGGCGTAATCAGCCTCCGTTGGGCGAAGGCATCTGAGGAGGGGAGATGTGAAAGATCTCCGATAGAGCTTTCCCTCGTATAGTATGTACCGTGTGGCGGAGCGCTTTATTCGGCGAGCTTCTTGTTCATCGGTGGGAAGGACTTCATCTTGCAGATAGCTGATGAGCTCGTCCATCCAGCTCGGCTCGAACTCAGTGCAGAGGGTCTGCTCTGGCTCGTCTGTACTGGGCTTTTGGAGGTACTCCAGTACTGCCTCCTTGGGAAGCTCGCTCATGCGAGAGGACGCCAGCTTTGATAGCTGGTCGGCCCTGAGATTCTCCGACCTGATAACATGTTGAATGTGAAAAGAGTCCAGGGTCGAGGCGAGATCCCGTACCTTCTGAAGATACTTCTGCATGGTCGGGTCTCTGGCTTCAAAGTCGCCCATAATTTGGTTGACGACGAGCTGAGAATCACTGAAGGCCTTCAAGTCCTTTACTCCTAGCTCTTTGGCTAGCTTGAGCCTGGCGACAAGCGCTTCGTACTCCGCCATATTATTGGAAGCAGGAAACTCGAGGCGCAAGGCTTGCTCAGCGACCACCCCCTCCGGGCTGGTGAGGATAAGTCCCGCTCCGCTACCCCCCGAGTTTGAAGAGCCATCGACATGCAGAGTCCATGTCAAACTCGAGGTCAGAACCATTAGTGGCTCAGGTTCGGGCTCGGCCTCGTCCGGTATGGTGCACTCGACTATAAAGTCTGCGAGCGCTTGTGCTTTGATCGCCGGTCTGGGTCGGTACTCGAGGTCGAATTTCTCGAGCTCGACGGCCCATTTAGTGATCCGGCCCGCACGGTCTGATCTTTGCAGGATTTGCTTGACCGGCTGGTCGGTCAGTACAGCCACTGTATGAGCTTGGAAGTAGGGTCGGAGCCTCCGAGCTGAGATGACCAGAGCATAGACAGTCTTCTCCAGCTTGTATCGGGTCTCGGCGTCCCTCAAGACCCGGCTGGTGTAATATACTGGCTTTTGAAGTTTACCCTCCTCTCGGACCAGGACCGAGCTTACTGCTACAGGGGAGACGGCTAGATATAGATAAAGCAGCTCTCCCTGTTGAGGCTTTGTGAGCAGGGGAGGGGAAGCCAGTAGATGCTTGAGCTCCTCAAAAGATTGCTGGCACTTGTCCGACCACAAAAAGTTCTTCGGCTTCTTGAGGGCTGTAAAGAATGGAAGGCAGCGCTCGGCCGAGCGGGAGATGAATCTCCCAAGGGCTGCCACTCGGCCTGTGAGCCGTTGTACCTCCTTGACTGTCCTGGGAGGCGTCATCTCTTGGAGGGCTCGGATCTTTTCGGGGTTGGCCTCGATTTCCTGTTGTGTAATAATGAAGCCGAGGAATTTGCCGGAGGTGACTCCGAATGCACATTTGGCTGGATTGAGCTTCATCTGGTACTTTCGGAGTGTGGAGAAGGCTTCATTGAGGTCGGTTATATGGTCTTGTGCCACCTTGCTTTTCACCAGCATATCATCAACATAGACCTCCATGTTCCGACCTATCTGGTCTTTGAAGATCCGGCTGACCAGCCTTTGATAAGTTGCCCCGGCATTTTTTAAACCGAACGGCATCACTTTGTAGCAGTAAGTTCCCCCGTCGGTGATGAAGGCTGTCTTTTCCTCATCTTCTGGCGCCATGCGGATCTGGTTATATCCGGAAAAGGCGTCCATAAATGCCAGCAGCTCGTGACCTGAGGTGGAGTCCACGAGCTGGTCAATGCTGGGGAGTGGAAAGCTGTCCTTTGGGCAGGTTTTGTTTAGGTCGGTGTAGTCCACGCACATGCGCCACTTCCCGCTGGCTTTCTTGACGAGGACCACGTTGGCGAGCCATTCCGGGTAGGATATCTCCCGGATGAAGCCAGCTTCAAGGAGCTTGCCGACCTCCTCGGCTGCTGCTCGCTGTCGTTCAGGGGCAGCGCCTCGTTTCTTTTGTCGCACGGGCTTGCTGGTTGGCTTTACTTGGAGCCGGTGGACCATGATCTCCGGGTCTATCCCCGGCATGTCTGCAGGCGACCATGCGAAGACATCCATGTTGTCTTGTAGAAAATTGACGAGGCGACCCCTCTCATGCTCGTTGAGGCCAGAGCCGATCTGCACGGTTAGCCCGGGAGAGATCTCTCGTAAAGGAACTTGAATTAATAACTCACCAGGCTCTACCCGCTCTTTCTGAGGGTTGACCCGTGCCTCCAGAATCTTAGTCGAGGGCTGGTCGGTCGCTGGGACAGGCACCTCGGCTGGTCGCTTTGCCTCGTGGGTCGCCAGGTAGCATCGCCTTGCCACCATTTGATCTCCTCGAACTTCGCCGACTCCCTGGCCGGTGGGGAACCGCATGAGCAAGTGGTGAGTTGAGACCACTGCTCGGAGGGCGTTGAGGCCTGGCCTTCCGAGGATGGCATTGTAGACTGAGGGAAGGCGTATCACGAGGAAGCTCATCCCCACGGTACTTTCACGGGGGGCAAGCCCAGCTGTGACCAGTAGGTCAATCTCGCCCTCTACTGGGACTGAATCCCCAGTAAATCCAACTAACGGAGCATTCATCCTCCGTAGCTGTTCTTTGGTCATCCCCATTTTACAATAGGCACCATAATACAAAACATTCGCCGAGCTTCCATTATCGACCAAGATGCGCTTTACATCAAATTTGTTTATGATCATGGAGATGACCATGGCATCATCATGGGGAGTTTCGACTCCCTCTAGATCATCATCTGAAAAGGAGATGGCTTCAGAGGCGCGCAGGCGCTTTGAGGAGATTCCTTCCCCTGAAGTTTCTCCAACCGAGGCCCCGCCTTGGATGGTGTTGATGACGCCGGCGATGGGCCTGTTGGCATTTGAACCTTCAGGCCGTGTGGCTCCTTCGGCTGGCTTCTTCTCTTCACGCCGGCCTTGCACAAACCGATCGAGCACCCCTCGACGGATGAGTGCTTCGATCTCGTTTCGGAGCTGATAACAATCCTCAGTATCATGGCCGTGATCCCGGTGGAAACGGCAATACTTCCGGGAATCACGACGGATTCTGGTATCTTGTTTCGGAGGTGGGAGCCGGATGCGATCCCGACCCTCGATCTCCATGAGGATTTCAGCCCGAGGAGCATTGAGAGGAGTGTATTTTTCATACCTCTCCTCGGGTGCATGGGCCCGCAGTTGGAACTTCGGGCGGAGTGGTGACCTCTGCTGTGGCGGTCCCCTCAACCGGGGTGGACTCTTCGGGTGGGGCGGATTCTTAGCTCGTCGCGGAGACGGGCTTCTGGGCTGGCCGCGCTCCTCGCGGTGTCTCTTCCTAGGGTTCTGCTTGGTCCCGCCCCGCCTAACGGCCACGGCTTCCTCAGCCTTGGCGTACTTCCGCGCCCGGGCGAGCATTTCGGGGAGGTCCGCAGGGAAATTCTTCTCGATCGAGAAGAGGAACTTGTAGGACCGGGCTCCAGTCTTCAGTGCTGACATTGCGATTGACTGGTCAAGCTCCCGGACCTCCCATGTTGCGGCGGTGAACCGGTCCAAATACTCCTTGAAGGATTCTCCCTCCTTTTGTTTGACATCAAGGAGGGAGTCGGATGTCCGCCGCTGGGGCTGGCTGGCGGTAAAATTGCCAGCAAACTGTCTGCCGAGCTGCTCAAAGGAGGAGACAGTATTCGGCTTCAGCCCGGTAAACCACAGTCGGGCTGGTCCTCGGAGTGTCGCCGGAAAAGCCTTGCACATCATGGCCTCCGAGGCTCCTTGTAGGGCCATTAAGACCCGGTAGCTTTCCAGGTGGTCAAGGGGATCAGCCTTGCCGTTGTAAGGCTCCACCTGGGGCATCTTGAACCGTAGCGGAACCGGTTCATCTTCGATCTCCGGGGAGAAGGGTGACTTCATAGTGAACTCGAAGTCGCCGTCACGTCCTGATTTTCTCCCGTGGAGTGCCTGGATCTGGCGCTCCAGCTTCTCGACCTTCTTGTCGAGTTCGTCATTCTGAGGGATCGCTGCAGCGGTTCGTTCGGGTGCAGGTTGCCCCGGAACCGACTCAGCTTCTGAAGGTTGTGGCCAGCCTCCGTGGCCTCTGACTGGGTGCTCTCTCCAGAGGGAGGCCTGGACTTGAGAGTCCTGACCTCGAAGGGGAAGTCCACTTGTAGGAGGCTCCGGTTGAACTGGAGCCGGAGGAGGTGATGCCGTTGGGATGCCCCTGGGTTGCAGGCTTTGGACAGCGGTGGCCAAGGCCTGCACCTGTCGCACCAGGGCATCAAACTGCTCCGGCCGAACTTGAGGTGCTGACTCGGCCGGAGGTGGTGAGTTTTGGACAGAATGTTCAGGACTGGGTGGAGGACGTCGAGAGTCGTTGGAAGCCCCTTTGCTTCTTAGCTTCATGGCAGCGACTCGGGCCCTTCCTCTAGCGCCAACTGTTGCTGGAAATTGGACCCGGGGGCCGCCACGGAGCCAGGAGAGGAGGAGCTCCGCCGCAGGGAGGGCGGACGGCGGTGCGCCGGCCGGCTGCGTCCTCCTGGAGGGTGAGCGAGTGAGGGAGAGTGCGTCCTGTCCTGTCCTGCAAAAAAGCCGGTGGCCGGGCTCCCCGGCGTCGGCCCTCCGATGCTTAAGTCAGAGGGGGCAAATATGTGGAGAGAGCAAGGAAGAGATATATGGAGAAGATGAAGAGAATATTGTGCTCAATTGTGTCTGTGCTGTTTACTTGTGTTCCGGTCCCCCCCTTCTTTCCTCCCAGGCTCCCTTTTATAGAAGGATTTAATGTTGCCCGGGAGGTGACAGGGAGTTTGTTCTCTTTTGTAATAATTGGGCACGATTTGGCCCATTAATGGCGTAGTGGAAAATAAGGCCGAATCAGACCAGAACCAGGGAGTTGTCACGGTCGATCGGACCTGTTGGAGTGGTTGAACCGCCGGCCGTGGTAGGCCCGGGGTCCATGGATGGTAAGTGCATTTATTACCGAGTGAACCGGCGGTCAGGGAGAGCCATACGCTTTGATGGTTCAGTGATCCGGAGATCGTCTTGAGCCGTGCTCATTAAATGACTGAGTGCATCGGAGACTTGAGGGGGTCTCATGCATTAATGGCGGGTCGTGTCAAATACCTGCGGAGATCTTATGCCTTGATGGCTTGGAGATAGCGGCAGGTTGTAGTGGAGTTGTCAGGTCCCTCAGGGGGTTAGGCAGGAGTTGAACATTTAGTCAAGGCAATCGGCTCGGCAGGGGTGCCGAGCCGAGCTGGTCGCCCAATGGGGCGCCCTGTGGCGGGGTCGCTTCTAATGCTCCTGGTCGGCGCCCTTTGGTCGAGCGCCTTCTAGCCGAGCGCCTTTATTTCGTGCTCTTTCCTCTCTGGTCAGCACCTTCTAATCGAGCGCTTTTCTGGTCGGCGTCCTCTGGTCGGCTCTTTCTAGCCGAGCATCCCTACTTGGTTATGTTGGTTGGTCCGAGCGCCTCTTGGCGCTCCCTCTGGTCGACACTCTTGGGCCGAGCATCTTTTCGGATCGGCGCTCTCTAGCCGAGCACCCCTCTGGTTGGTGCTCTCTGGTCGGCACTCTTTGGCCGAGCTCCTTTTCGGTCGGCGCTTTTTGGCCGAGCGCCTCCGTGGCGGTATGACTTGAAATTTTTCTCCCAACATATTTTTTTAATCTATATTGCCCTTCCAAAACTAACTTCGGTTTGGATCCAGTATCAAACCGTTTTGCTTCTCTAGTCAGCCTTGGATATAAAACAAGTCAAATATGTGTCGGCTAGCGAGGTATTGGAATTCTAGGCTGATACGTATTATCAATAAGGACAAGACCGAGTAGCAATACGGAGGAGGAAGAGCATCTTGCCCTAAATCCATCCGGGTTCATTTGAAGCCGCCCGCCAGCCGACCATACGAGACAGAAGTGTTCCGTACTTCCATTGAAAGGGTCGCGGTAAAGAAGGGCTCCAAATCCATGGTCAAACTTCAAAGCCGTGGTCAAAATAACAACCTGCAACAAGGTTCCCAACAAAATATAAAAATCGAGAAAATCTCGATTCGCATTTATTTTTTACAAATTAAAAAGAGCCTTAGAAAGTCCCCCACCACTACGGCCAAAACACGGCGAGTCGGTTTCGGAATTTGACGGGGGTCGGCATCCAATTCATTGCGGGGTCGGCCAAGTTGGGCGGGGCTCAAATTTTGACTACGTGGCAGAAACTGACGCATTCAGATTGTTTTTCTTTTTATTTTTATTTTTATTTTTTATTTTTGAGAGAGAGAGGGGGTCTGGCGGGGGTGTTTGCGAGGGGAGTTGGTTTGTGGCGCGGTACGGTGTTCCTGCAGGTGTTTTTATGAGACGTACTTGTATCCTTCGCGCGAAAGAAGGACAGGTGACAGAGACCCGAGCACTTTGAGAGCTGTGCGGTAGATGAAAAATACTATTTATAAGGCAGAGGCATAGGATAGCTTATGTGCTAAATATATTAAAAATAAATTAAATATCTTGTAAAATGAATAAAGTGGTAATGTCGGAATTTCAAAATATCGCACGCTGTTGCTCCTTTTTCCCTTTGTGGTCTCCACAACTCAGTGGAGGAAAAGAGTGATAAGCCATGATTAGCTCAAAAGACTCTAGCTAAAAATTTTAAAAATAAAACATAATAAATACGTTGTTAATTTTATTTTTTTTTTAAGGAGGAAGACTTCATCTGTAATATAATTATGCATGTTTCAATACTTGCACATGCACCTTTAATTGCTAAAGGAAGATACATTACCATTCATCCAAATTCGCATCGCTTCAATATTTCCAAGAGAGCTGAGACAGCTTTTTTTTTGAAGTATTCCATAAGGTTTTCATCTTCGTTGAGACTTTATTTTTATTAGAATCAGGAACCTCTTGATACATACATACATATATATATATATATATATATATGTATGTATGTATGTATGTATATGTACATCGACATATATATGTATAGTTGATATAAACCCGATGAAACCTGAAATATTGGCAGATAAGATATATTTATATCAACCGATATTTTTAATCTTTTTTACTTTTTAAAATAAATTTATAATTATAAAATTTAAATTAATATTTAAATAGAGTTTTTTGATCTTGGATTGTCATACAGGCTAAGATTTAGATATCTTCGTCTAAGAATATGCCTAGGATGTCAAAAAAAACTATTTTTTTAGATACTAGTTGCGTGTGCTACATAGGATTTGTATGCATATACAGAATTTGTGAATGTTGGTAAGTTTTGATTGAGCTGCAAAAGAATGATAAGTGCAGTGTAAGATGGCAAGCTTTTAAAAAATTTTAAGAAGTCTTTTAATTTAAATTTTTTTTTATCATTTTAAATAGATATCTCTTCAATTTATGGGGTATAGAAAATGAATATATTTTGGTCTTCCTAATTTTTCTTAAATACTCACATATAGAATTTTCTAAAAAAAGATTAATAGATGGCTTTATCTTAATAATTTTTTTTGCTGAATAGAAGGCCAGCTTTTATTATATACACTTGGCAATATTTGCTATATATACTTGGCAATGTCATATGCAATTCTTGCCGTAAAAGACTACCTTTTAGAATAAAATAATAAATAATGTAAGATGATATGGTTTTAAAATTTTTTAGAAGTCTTTCAATTAAAATTTTATTTATCACTTTAAATGGATGAAAGTATTTAAAACTTTTTAATTTTTCTAACATACTCATATCGATTAATAGATAGCTTCGCCTTAAGTTTTTTTTATTAAATATATGATACGCTTTTTTAAAAAAAATTAGAAGTCTTTCAATTAAAATTCTATTCATCACTCAAAATAAATATCTATTCAAAGTGTTTTATTTTTTTTGAAATACCCATATGCTGATTAATATATATATCCTTATTTTGAAAATCTTTTGCTGAATGGATGTCAAATTTTTTAAAAAATTTAGAAGCTTTTCAATTAATTAGTGTTCTATTTATCATTCTAAATATATATTTTTTTCAATATTTACGGCATAGAAAATATAAATATTTAAAATTTTGTTAATTTTCAGAATATTCATATATACACATTTAAAAAAAAAATTAATATATAAATTTACCGAATGGATGGCAGTAAGAGCATTAATAATGGAGCCCACCCTGCACTGGGAATCCACTATTAAATGATAAGAGGACCTACGTATGTCGTAAGCAGGTTTCGCGTGCCATCAGCATTAATAATGGAGTCCACCCTGCAAGAGCATCGTAACAGGACGCATACCGCAGGGTTATAACTTAAAATAATTAATTTATTTTGGATGAAAGCAATTATTTTTTGATCAGCATTTTGTATACACATATATTTATATTTTGTTTCAGAGAAGCGAAAGCTGCCAAACCAAACCAACCCAAGCCTCTTCCTCCCCGGAGCACACGCACGCAATATTCGTATACTCTCGTTCTGCCTTTGTCTCCGTGCTCTGTCTTGAGGTGGCGCGGTGGTCAAAAAAAGAACCAAAAAAAAAAAATGCAGCAGAGCACCGCGGCGGCCTTCTCCACCATCTCGCCCGCCGCCCCTCTCCCGGGGCACCGCCTTCGTAGGATCGTGCTCGGGCCAAGCCATATCGGCATCCGCTGTAGATGGAGGTCCCTCTCCCTCTCAATCGCCAGTAGCCCTCTTTTCTTCCCGTCCCGTCCCCGCCTCCGGCACGCCGCCCCCCTCTCCGGTCGCGGGGCCACCTTGGTCCGTGCGGCCGCCGACGGCGAGAGCAAGGCCGGGTCGGAGGCCCTGGTGGATGCGTTGCAGCTAGTGGCTCTTTTCGCCCTCTGGTACATCTTCAACATATACTTTAACATATTCGACAAACAGGTAGCTCTCCTCCTCGTCTTCCTCCTTTTTTTTTTTTAATATTGTTTTCTGTTTTTTTTTTTTTAAATTTACCTTCGGTCTAACTTCGTTATAATAAAGAAAAGAAACGGAAACTACGGGATCATCTGACATCTGTCGAGTGCCTTGTACCGTTTGGTCATTGGCGTCAATCTTCTCATGTGCTTCCTTTTTTTTGTTTCATGCAGCCGTGCCTCTTCTTATACTCTTCATCGTGCGATTTCTCCGCCTTATATAAACTTTTCTTTCCTTCCTCTTCTCTAAAACCCCCTGCAAGCTGAAATTGCGTGCATGTCTAATATAGCCTTGCTCCTCCCGTCCGTCCCCTGCTTCCTTTTTTTCCTCAAAGGGCGGCAACGATAGCTTGTGTAGTTTACGGCAATTAATTGGCCTTTCTCTGTATGAAGGATGTGTAGTTTATGGCACTTAATTGGCCTTTCTCTGTATGAAGGATAAAAAGAAGGATGATATCAATTTGTATGTTGCTAAGCCATTGGAAATCATGGAGGATACAGTTACATTCGCTAACAGGGGATAGGAATGTGACGTTAGATAACCCCGCAAGAAGTCAGTTTTCCATCAAATTTCCTGTAGAATGTAGGAACGTCAACCCATATTCCTAGGATCCTTCTTAGATCTGCTTGAAATGACAGTCATGCTGGTATGCTCCATGCAAGGAAAGATGCGCCGATTATTTGGAGAGCCTGAAACTTGTAGCTGCGACAAGCAGAATGGATGAAATTCCAAAGGACAGCAGAAAGAAGCTACGAAGGAGGATGATCCCTAAAGTGACCATACTTTTTTATGAGTATCCACACACTCATACTGTGTGATCGCTGAAAACTATAGGGATCTCTAAGAGCTCCAGTGAGATCCATCTAGAAGAAAGGATGCCTTGTTAGTGACTTGTGGTGGTATATTTGTATTCTGGTTGGGGAAAAAGAAAAAATGGTCACCATGCAAGGTGGCTACATGGAGGGATCCAAGCAAGTTTTTGAAGAGAGGTGCCATATGCATACATAAGCCTGTATTTACAATGGTTTTGGCTATCTGACCGGATCCTTGGGAAGAATGTAAACTACTCATATATGACCTCTGGTGAATTATACTCAGTATCTGAGCATCTCTTTGCTGTTAGGTTGGCATATAACACTATTTGTACATGAAGTAATGCCAGAAAATAAGATTAAAATATGTTTTTCAGTAATTTAAAGCTCTGGTTTCCAGGGTAAATAAGTCAAGGAACATTTTCCTGCTCCATCTCTTCTGTGATTGACTGAAAAGCTCATTTTGGGGCAATGTGTTCCATTTGGTGTGTTAATATTTTTTTTAACATTTTTTTGTTGGGTAAATTTACTACTTCGTAAAAGAAAGTGATTTTTTTTTTTTGAAACAAGATTTGTTAGAAATCTGCTCAATTTGATTGTTTTGCCTTCTTGTCATCTGATGCCAGAGTGGAAACAAATGAATGATATTGCTATGTATGACAGGTTTTGAAAGTGTATCCATTCCCAATAACTATCACAGCTTTTCAAGTTGCCATTGGAACAGTTCTTGTCTTTCTGATGTGGTCTACAAACCTTTACAAAAGACCTAAGCTTTCTTCTTCACAGGTAGTTCAAATGTCGTGCATGAATTGTTTTTTGATGATGTTGACCAATGCAAAGTCATAAATCTTGCATCTTAATTGTGGGTATCTAAATGCTAGCTTGTAGCAATCCTGCCATTGGCTATTTTCCACACATTGGGCAACCTTTTCACTAATATGAGCTTGGGAAAAGTTGCTGTTTCATTCACTCACACAATCAAAGCTATGGAGCCTTTTTTTACAGTCATCCTGTCTGCCTTATTCCTTGGAGAGGTAAAGTTTTCTAAACTGACCACTCTTGTTGCATCCTCTGGAAGAAGTGGCCTCAGAAAATAAATAATGGTTGTGTCTAGACTTTTATCTTTTTCATTCTGGTAGGATTCTTATTTGGTAGTATTTTTGTGCTCCTTTTTTCTGAAATGGTGATCCACTCAGACCAAATTCTAACCTTCAGTTTAAGATCAAACATGCCTTCATATCCTTAATGCGATGGTGACAAATACACTCCATCTTCTCGTCAAAAAAGAGGCGAATTGAACGTGTCACTATCAGCAAATGCTTAGATGCTGTGGCCTCATATATTTGTGCTTTTTAATTCTTTAAACACTTATTGCAATTTGCAGTTGTCATAATGCATCAATGTACTTATTTTTGGTTAAATGTGTATGCAGCTTCCTAATATTTCAGTTTTAACTTCTCTTGTGCCAATTGTTGGTGGTGTTGTTTTGGCATCCTTCACTGAAGCATCCTTTAACTGGTAAGTAATTCATATTGAAATTAGGTGGCATCTGGTTTGACAACAGAGTAGGACAAGGCTTATTATAAGTCTTATGCCTGCCAAACAGCTTTTGAAAAACACGCATAAATAGAGAATAGTTATGCCGATCAAAGTCACTTATGCTAAGCGTAACTATCTCAAGGGGAAGATGCAATAAGTTTTCCTTAGTCATAAAGCCATCATATGTACCAGCTTTTTTTTATGGGTAGAAAAACCCATCATCCAAAATCTATAAATTGTAGCCAAAGGATAATTGGAATTCCCCTATGATGTAACCAAGGTTTGTCGAATCGTTACTGGAAGGTGTATTAGCTTGCGATTGGTTCAGCACGGTACAAATCCGTACGATGCCATTTCAAGGTGTACTTAAAATAAGAAAAGGGAGGGGGAGAAGGAGAAAAGGAGAGAGGAGAAGAGAGGGAGAGGGAGGAAGGGGAAGGTGCCCTCTAAACCCTAACCCTAGAACATAGAGAGAGAGAGAAGGAGAGACAAAAAGAGGGAGGGAGGAAGGAGGGGTCCTCTAAACCCTAACCCTAAGCATGCAAGAGAGAGGGAGAAAAGGGCAGGGTTGACGGCTTACCAGTGAGAGGGAGCTAGCTGTGCTGGGTATCAAAGCCCTCGAATGACAGAGGAGGCGATTCCTACCAAGGGGGTGTTTTTTTTTTTTTTTTTTTTGGGGGGGGGGGGGGGGGGGAGGTGGTTAATAGAGTCGCTCTCTTGAGCAAATAAATGTTTGAAGACTCGAATTAGCCGACTCAAATAGGCTAAAGGCTGAACCATTGAACATGGACCGTCTCGAATATAAGGGTCGTATCGTGCTGGTAACCAACCAGTCTGGTTCGGTATGCTCTGAACTAGCTGGTTTGGCATGGTTTTGCCATCTTTGGGTGTAACTATTCAAATGGGCACAAGTTTTTCTATTCACATTTTTCTTATTTCCAAACCAAATACAGCCTGAAAGTCTTAAGTACATGGTATTACAAAATGTTGTGCATGAAGCAACTGTTAATAATTTGGTCTTTCTATTCAAAAATCTCTCTCTCTCTCTCTCTCAATGTGTGTGTGCACGCGCACGTGCAAGGCCATAAGTCGTTCTCACAAACTTGTTATTTTGGAAAATAGGGCTGGATTTTGGAGCGCAATGGCATCCAACCTTACCAATCAATCTCGTAATGTAATCAGCAAGAAATTCATGGTTAAGAAAGAGGTAACCTGGTATTTTCAGAATAGGTGTCAGTCCATCTGCTAATATAAGCTTTTGGTACTTGCTTAATTGTTCACATTGCAGTCCACCTGATTGATACTATTTTTTTTAATTGAGAAAATAATAATAGTAATGTCACTATTTATGTCTTCCATATCTGCTGTGCCATATGGTTGTCATTATTGGTCTTGATTCTTGACAAACTCTTCTTAAACAGGAATCTCTGGACAACATAAATCTCTTTTCCATAATTACAATTATGTCATTTTTCTTGTCAGCCCCTCTAGTTCTATTTACGGAAGGCATCAAGTTCACCCCATCATATGTGCATTCTGCTGTAAGTATTCTACTGTGAAACCAAATGACTTACATCGTTTTCCCTTAGATATTACTGTGCATACTTCTTAAATTGTTAGTTTTTTATACCTTTTCCCCTATCCTTGCTTTATAGGGTTTAAATCTTCAAGAGATATATGTGAGGTCTCTTCTTGCTTCGCTCTGTTTTCATGCTTATCAACAGGTGAGTCATTCTTCATTCTGTGTGGCTTTATTTATTACTCTTAGAACATTGTGCTTCTGAATCAATTAGTATCGCATGCTTTATGCTTATGTTTTTACTCAAGACTGAAGCATACACTAAAATGTAAAGAGGGCCTTTAGATTAATTTCTGATAATAACATGATACCAAATATACATCTCCTGAGGGATTGGAAAAGCAATGTTGTTCTCCCTGGTTGGCAAAAATTTATGGATGTTGGAAAGCATTCTTGCTGTTATCCATGAAGAATAATTGAACAGCACATGAGATTTTCATGTCAACCATTTTGAGTATCTATTCCTTTGCCTTGGTGTTTTATGCTGTTAGATAGTCTTGCTTTGAATTTATGTGGATGAATATACTATATAATCATATGTCGTCCTGAGTTGTAAATCCACTGATGATGTGTGCGTGCAGGCACCTGCATGTATACATGGATACGCTTGCGAACACTAGGAGCCATTCCAACGACAAACACATATACTAGGAGTCACATTTCAATGATTGGATAGAGTTAAAAATCAGACCCATCTGATTTTAACTCTCATCATGGATAAGATTTTCATTCCCTGGTGCCAAATAGTCATCCTTGGAAGACTAGTTGAAAGGTCTAGATATGCTTAAAGATCTCCTTGAGGGAGTCTTACTGCCTGCTAAGTGCTACCTATGTCATCCTCGATTTTATCTCCATGTAAAACTTCTCTTGCTGTTATAATCAAAGATGGCAGCATAAGACCATGTTATCGATCCTAATAGGAAGCCAAGAAAGAGGACATCTCACATGTACGGTCAAATAAAAGGAAAGGGAGGCACAAATATCTTATCAGGCAAACCAGTTATCATATCATTTAAATCATAATTTCTTTTCACTTTATATTAAATGCTGGGAAACATGTTCTTTAAATCTTTTTTTTTTGAGTAAGGAAACATTTTCTGAATTCATCATTTTTCATTTTTCTTAATTTAATTAAAGTTTTAGAATTATTTTATAATTTGCAACTGAAATTGCTTGAAGTAGAATAAAACTGTCAAAACTGCTGAAACTGAACCTCATTTTATCTGGCTGAAACCAAAACTGTGACCAAGTTTTTGACTCTTGGTGGGAAGGATAAGATCAGATAACATGCTAACAATATTTAATGGTTGCTCCACAATAATATGGAGTAATGGAGTTAGATCAAGACTGCATGGACATGTGAAACAAGCATGTGAGAGTTATCATTCGTGGAGCATGATTTGGATGTGTGGAATGGTCAGAAAGGGATGTCAAGACTTATGAAGAAGCAGCACTTATTTGTTCTTAAAGCATGGTGCACTATATATGACATGATATTTTCTTCTGATTATGTGGCATGTAGAGCATTTATTTGTTCTGAAAACAATAGCATGTCTGGAGCCCATATGACAGGTAAGTTTTTTTTTTTAAAAGAAAAGGATTGAAAACAAGAACTCAATATGTCAAGGAACCATCTTATGTCTTTATTTTCTCACTCATATCAGGATCCAAAATGTAGATTCCCGTCCATTCAGACAATTTTGATGGGCTCATCATACTAAAACACCAAATGCCTCCAGAAAATACCTTCTTCCTTCAGTGTGCATTTTTTTTTTGAAATGCATTTTTTTAAAAATAGTTAAAACATTTATTTATAAAGCAACAGGCTTTACATACATATATCAGTGTCTTCAATTGATTTGTTTTCCTTTCTTTTTATGAATTAATTTATTGGATAGAAATCTTAGGCTTGGAACATGCATATCTTATGTGTTAGATCTCTTCTCTCTTCTCTCTCTCTCTATCTCTCTCTCTTTGTGTGTTTGTGCGCGTCCACATGCGAGTGTGCGTGTGTAAATTTTAATCACATGCAGGATTGACCTTGTTTCTTTAATATTGACAGATTTCATATATGATTTTGGCTAGGGTGTCCCCTGTCACCCATTCAGTTGGCAATTGCGTCAAGCGTGTGGTGGTCATTGTGGCGTCAGTTCTCTTTTTCAGTATCCCAGTTTCACCTATTAATTGTCTTGGTATTTATGATATTCAAAAACTTGCTGGCACACGAGTGTCCACTTCCAGAACATTTCCAATTTAAACTTTCTCCTCCAAATTGATTGTTGTTGGGCTTTGCCTGCAGGAACTGGTATGGCCCTAGCTGGTGTTTTCCTGTATTCAAGGGTGAAGAGTACCGGGACAAAGCCTGCATGAGAATTCTAGATACGGCAACTCTGACATGTAGTTGTGTTGCTCCCCTTTTCTTTTGTTGTAGATGTGGGTGTTCTCAAGAGTGGACCTTTTTATTGGAAGCATGGAACTGGGGTCATGGTTATTCAGCATAATCTGTAATGTTTTTTTCTTTTTTTTTCCCCCACCTCCCCTTGTCAATTTTTAGCAGTATCTGTCTGCTAGATTTCAAATGACAGATTGTGTTCGGTTGGTCTTTCCCCTCGTATGAGAAGACTGAAGATGATGCATGAACTCTAGACGGTGCTGTGCATGGCATGATGGGCGCAGGGGAAGTTCAGTTACTTGGACCCTGATAGTGGACAAAGAATTTTTCATGGTTGAACCATGTATGTTTGTCACATTCTTCTTTAAAATGATATATGCACATTCGGAGTGGATCCGTTTGGTTCAAGAATGCATCTTGTGGAATGCTTGCTCATAAGTGGGGACTGCCAAACCTAGCCAACTCCAGGAGATCTGATAACTGGTCAAACAACTTAGGAACAACCCTACACCCCTTCAGCCTATCTGAACTGAATGTCTTGAATAATCTCTTGGTCAGCATCACGCTAGACAGCAGGGAACACAATTTTCCGGAAATTGAGAAGAAGGAAAATTTCTCAGTCAATTACTTCTGCAGGTTTTTCATCAGCTGAGGCATTAAAATCATGTGGAAGCTGCCAGTCTCTGAGAAAAAAGTTTGCAGTTGGCTCCCAGTATCACAATAAAATTTTCACTTTCTGACATTCTCATGAAGAGAGGTTGGAGAAGACCAGACTATTGCCCTTGGTGTTGCTCGGACGAGGGAACTGCTGAGCTTCTCTAGATCAATCTAGCACCGTCTGCTTCGATGAGTTCAGTCACGTCCGCTCCCACCTCCTTATTTAGAAGAGCTTTGGTCTGCTTGGAGAAAATCCATCTCTCACAAAGATATCTTCCCAGCTATTGGTTGTTTGAGCTCTATAGGATGCCGGGGAATCTGCAAGGATGCAAGACGCTGTTTAACTTTGAAGCCTCTTCCCCAACACCGGTGCTAGACCATATATTGTTTCTGTTCCACGATTGCACTTCAGCTGCCAACAAAAAACAAGTGCATTCCTTAGTTCTCCTAATCTCAAACCAAACCTCTACTACCTGCTGTAACATCCTTCTCTCTTCTTTGTAATCTTCCTGTCAGCATCCTTTTCTAAGATCCAAAGTTCTGCCACTGGATCCTGTTGGGGTTAGCCAAGTGACACAGACTTATAAGCTGTTGAGACAAAAATCAGCTCAGATTAATAAATCCATATGGTACTTCTTTTATTAGTCAATATAGGACTACTACAGTCTCCCACACCCAACCTCACAATGTCCTTGTCATTTTAATAATAAAAAGATAATAAGTTGTTAATAATTTTGAGGTAGTGAGGGAATATGAATGGATAGAAATTTTATGCACTGATGCAGTTACTCAAATGCATGAGGGTTTACATTTTAATATTAAAATGATAATAAGTTGTTAATAATTTTGAGATAGTGGGAGGGGAATATGAATGGATTTGCATTGACATGATTACACGTGTGCATGGGAGTTTCATGTATTGACTCTAATATTCATATGCTAATGAGGCTAATCATTCTTATGTTTTGTGATGAAATATATTTATCACACATTTTCACTACTCATGTATTAAAGGCCTAATTATTCTTATTTTTTGTAACAGGATATTTGTCATCCTCTTACCCCCCAGCAGCTCATTGTTTCTGCTAATAATGGACCATATTAACTTGGAAAGGTTTCATGAGAATAATTAGCCTGCCATTTACCATTAGTCTCTTAACGCCCGCGCCCCCCTCCTCCCCCCCTGCCGGCGCCTGCCCAAGATTTTAAAAAAAGTTCTTTTGGTGGAGCTTTCGTTTCAACCTCTTGTGCAGAGTTGGTTTTAAGCCATATAACATTTGGCCGTTGTATCCTAGAGAAAGCTCCACCTCTTGTGTAGAGTTAGTTCTAAGCCATACGACTATCTAGATGGACTGTTATATCTTGGAAGGGATAAGTCAGAGAAGGTCCGTCGCACCGGTTTATGGTTTTGCCCACCATATATAGGGGTTTGAATTTCCTTAAAAAAAGGAGATATTAGTACCTTTGTCTTATTAGTATCATCCCCTCAAAGAAAATTCTTATATGTATTGTATTTTTATTTAAATTATTGAATTTTGCATCAATAATTTAAAATTGTTTGGTTGTTCTTAACAAACATATTCCAACTTAGCAATGCCTTTCTGATTTGCTTTCTACCTGAATAAAGGCCTAATTATGGATTGTTCATTAGCAAGATGAAATGCTAGGAGGTTGGTCCGGCTCAAAATAAGCTCGTTCAAGCTTGGTTTAGTTTGTAAAGTAGTCGAGATTGTTGAACATCTGGAATGTCCCTTTGAACTTCTTATGTGACGAGTTTAACCTTTCTATCTGGTATTGTTCACTTGTTTGCGCCCCTATCCCTTAATCCCATTGAAAAGCACAATGTCAATGAAATTTTGGGGGAGGTGCCTCACTTCATTGCTCCTCAAAAGTTTTTTTAAAAAAAAGAAAGAGAGAAAAGAAAAGAAAATCATAATGGAGCTGCAGTAGCAAACAAAGAACAGTGCCATATTTGTTTTTTTGGGTACATATATAATAGTGCCACGTTTGTTGATGGCCAAATAATTCTCTGATGAATTGCCAAAATGGTGCTGCTTCCACAGAAATCAATCGCATAAAGGGATAAAACAGTCCGCAGAAGGTGTCTGAGCACGAATCCTCTATGGTGTAAAATTTGCACCATGGAGCATTGTGCATTCGATGACTGCTATGAGTAGATGGATGGCCATCAAATAAGATGGCCTCAAATGTCATACATAGCGCATCCCATCAAGATATATATGATACCAGCCTACCACCGTTAGCAGCACAATGAAACCAACTACGGCACCTTGATGGTCAAACTAGCACAATCTTAGAAGCAGCGCAAGTTTTATAACCAGGAGCAGGCAAAAGAAAAAGGTGGCGACATTCCTACATCTCTTACTTATACATCACTGTGGTGACGCAATTATCATTATTCTTATGCTTGTTCTTTCTTTTTCTGATAATAAAGTTCGTTTGATCCTTCTAAGATTATATAATATAGATACTTCATCCCAGCTGATTATATATGCAGATTCTTGGAAGCATGCATAACGCGCGGAAAAGGACTTCCCTCCAGTTTAGCAAACCGTAATCCTCATGGATGGTTTCAGAACTGGTTACAGCTACTGCTGCTGGTGCTGGTGCTGTCGGCGCCATTGTTGTTTTGAGCGATCATCTCCACCAGGTCCATCTCCTTCTTCACCTTTACCTTCATATCCGCCTCGCATGGCATCGGCATGGGGTCTGCCATCTCATCCCACGCCATCTCTACGTCAAAGGAGCCCTTCATCCCTGGACAGCACCCCAGCTGGTCAAAGAGGTATCCCACATATCTCTCGGGCGGCACATCGACCTTGTTATCGTCAAGCAGAAGATTATCCATGTCACTGAAGTCGCAGGTCAGGATGTCATCGCTAACTCCACAGACATCTGCACCTACGGCTATGGGCAGACCTTCTGCAGGTATGCATGTCAGGGTCTTTGATGCCTCCGAGCCACCATCATTGCTTTCTGTGCTCTTGAGGCGGTTGTCTGCCGGTGCATTAGTGGCTGCCGCAGATGCTGCTGGGACTGTTGGTGCTGAGCCCCATTGCAGAGCCAAGCTCTTCATGTAGTTCTGCAGGAGGGAGCCTGATTTGGGGTACTTGGAGTTACGGCACCGCCTTCGGGAGAACTGCCTCCGTTTGGTTGCGTTCCAGTGGTTCTTGATGGAGTTCTCGGTCCTCCCAGGCAGCCTCTTGGCAATTTCTGCCCACTTGTTCCCTACTTCTGAGTGGGCTTGGATCAGAATTCTGTCCTCCTCTTCGCTCCAAGTATCCTTCTGAATCAAAACATGAGATAAGGGTTAGTCCACAATATTTCGCCTCGATCGACATCATGAATCCAGTAGCTTCGCTTCCTTTGTGGGTATGAATTTCACGGAGTGGTTATTTGATGTATTGATAGTAGATTGTTTGCATGATACATACTAGAGAATGCCATGCATGAACTTTGATTTTATCCGTGACCTTTTTACCTTGCAAGCCTTTGATGTAGCGATTCCGAGCTCACAAGACAGAAGGATGGATAATAAATGACCTCCCATAGTAAGCCCTTATTTAAAGGTTGTTTAATTGACGTTTTTAAGTTTGCATCTTCACATCTAAGGGCTGAGAGTAATTGTACTTAGCAGAAGATCATTCAGGAAACCTCTGATGCGCCTCTGCTTGATCTTGGGAGAGTAATACTAAATTCAACTTTCAATAGCCAGGACCAGCGGTGATGTCAAACTTGAAAAGCAAATGTAGACCGGTGTAAAGTGATTCATATTTCTAAATACTAGAATTAATAGGCATTCAGGTTCAATAAGAGGAGATTTAGTGAATAACTTATTGACTAGTCTGATTTCGTTAGATATTTTATGACTATTTTGGAGAATGATATTTCCACCATAATCAACCAAATGTCCAATATTTCAAAGAATACATGGCTTTTGGTACGGATAATTTATTTTCTGTTTAATGGGACCGCCATAATTACATGGTCTACGCATCTGAAAGTTAAAAAGTACGCAGCTTGCTGTGGGATAAAATATATTAAGATATATAATCTTCCATATACGGACATTACTCTTCTAACAGCCTCTTTTATTATTTTATTTTACTTAAGTCATTATTTTATTTGTTTGGATCAAATATCCATCTTTCTTTCCTTATTAGAGGTCATTCATGTATGCATGCGTGTTACCTTCTCTTTTGCAGGTACAATACTATGATGTTCACATACATACATATACATACATACATGCATATGTACATACGCCAAGAAACGTATGATGTATATATGCATATGTATATACATATACTATGATGTTCCAATAATGCATGCGTCAGCGCATGCTCTCTTCTCCTCCTGAGCTCAAATCAGGTTTGTAAGGTAAGAACCCTGCATATGTGCCAAGAATACTTTATACACGCGGCAATGCGTCCGCACAACACATGCTAATAGTCTTGCTGGATGCACCATAGACGCCTGGTGTATTAGCTGGAAGTTGTTAACGCTTTATGTTTATTCACATGAAGCTATATATGCACTTAAAGCCAAAATTAAGAAAGAAAAAATTAAAAGAAGAAAAAGAGGGGGTGGGGGGGAGAGGAAGAAGGGATTCAAGATGCAAATGAAAAATTATATCTGGGGAAACGTATAATATAAAGTTATATGCTTTCCCACAAGGCAAATAAGAAGAAGGGAGATGATAACATCCTAGAAAATTTTCAATCGTAAACAAAGAAAGAGGGACAGAAAGATAGAAGAAGTTGAACCTTGATGTTAGGCCTCAAATGGTTGTGCCATCGTTCCCTGCATTGTTTTCCTATCCTCCCACGCAACATTTGAGCTATGTGCGACCACTTCCTCAATCCATATTGCTCTACCAATTTCACTAACAGTCTGCAAGAAAATCCCATACATATCATCAGTAGCTTCAAATTCTGTAGAATTAATTCTTCTCTCGAAAAAAAAAAATCTGTGGAATTAATTAACTAACCTTTTCCTTTTATTTTCGGATGTAGGAAATTAATTGTTAAATTAACAAAATGGTTTCTTGAAGTTGTTATAATTGCTTTGGTGCATGGTGATCAAGAATGACATCGGATCGATCGAGGATAATAGAAGATGCATGCACTTATTCGAAGAGAAAGAAATGCATGAGGGGAAAGACGCCGACAGGTACCTGTCTTCTTCCAGGGTCCACTGCCCCTTCACTACATTCGGCTTCTTGTGGATTTTGGCCCCGCTGCTTTTCTTCACGGGTGTGCACTTCCTGTTCATCTCAGCTCCTCCCCTGCAAGATTTGCTATCGCCTGCGACGAAGGAGAGCTCGTCAGGGGGCCCGAAGGCCACGAGAGGCTCGACGCCGAGAACCATGGAGGACAGGCTGGGATCCGGCCCCGGGCGGCCGCCGTGGCTTCTCTGCGGATAGCCTGATGATAGGCCGGCCATGCACTGGAAGGCCTCAACAGGCATCCCGATCTGGAGGCCGACTTGTGGTGATGACAAGGCCTTGAGGTCGAAGCCGGAAGCGTACGCTTCTGCCGCTGTCGGGACATGATCAAAAGCATCGTCGAAATGCTGGAATTCTTGAAGCCCGTCCGGGTACACGCAAGGTTCGAATGGAAGCCCATTTCCCGTATGGGTTTTGAAGCAGCAAAAATCCATTGGGGGACGGGGGTGGGGGATGGGAGGAACAACGTCGGAGAGGACGAGCGTGGTGGCGGCGGATGGTGAGAGTAGTAGGAGTAGTGGTTGTTTTAGATGTGTTTTGAGGAAGGCTCCGGTGGCATGTCGTTTTCGGACGGGGCAAATGGCATGCATTCATTCATGTGGATTGATGGCCGTGGATCCAGGGTCTGATCGGACGGTCGGAGAGACCTGGCAATTGTGACGGTTAAGCTTCCCGCCAGGGCCGGGAGCGCGGTGCGGTGGTGGCGGAGGGAGTCAGGGTCGCCAGTCCAACCCGTTTCTAACCAGTTAAGGCCCCACTTAAAGAGCGCACACATGGCAAGCGTTGATTGGCTTGAGCTCAAATTCAAGGTGCCTGGCCTGTTCTGGGTCTAGGGCGCGCTGTGTGAACAGGGGAGGTCTGCATTCCAAACCAGGGTAAAATGCAACCCGCTTCTCACAATCTAATATTTCAAACTGACATGTATAACCTTTCATTCACCAACACGTACAAAACTTTGCCACAAATTTTTTTGATATGTGAAGCTTCTAATAAATAAGGTGGCTTTCTTCTTTAAAAAAAAAAAAAAAAAAACGCGGCTACCCATCCTTTTACTAAAACCGAAAAAAATGGAATAGCATCAGATAATTCAATTTTTTTCTTTTTTTTCTACGGAGCATATTTAGCAGAATCATACACACATGTATGAATAACACTGATATATTTATTGAATATCTAAAAATATCTTTCTTTACTATTATTGTTTTTTAGATTGATTTGGTAAAATCAATTTGCACATCCAGTGATTGCTCTCAGAATATGCCATAGCAAAAGGTATTATTTTTGAGACATATATATAAACCAAAACATATATTTACATGTACATAAGATTGATGGTATAATAAAATATCCACTAAAATTTGCAAGGTTTAAAATTTTATTATAGTTTTGAATCTAAAGCAAGCCATCTTTGCAAGCATAACTTACTTTAACCGAGGCATCTGTCCTAATTTCTCTATTTTTTTCTTAAAGAGCCTACAGTAAGTAATGAAAATGTGAACGAAGCTAGTTATCTTTCGAATAATATTAGAATTGTGGGTATTTTTCTAGAAAATATGGGGAAGAGGCATTTTGGTCAACTTGTTTGCCAGCTTAATTACTTACCTACATATTAAAGTCTACTATTCCCTAGAGCTATTTACCTAACCGAAAACTGAAATTAACACAGTCTTAACTTTCTTCAATTGTTAGTGTTAGTAACATCACTATTAAAGCACTTCAATTCTTTTGCTTTTTTCCCAATACTTGGTAACATTCCTAACGGATTGCAGTTTACTTGTGCTAGACTATAATATTTATATGAGTGTCATAAATAGCCTTCCATGATAGTAGATTACTATTTACATTTCCATTATATATGTCTCGGCAAACTCATCTATAAGACATCAATCTAATGTTCATACATCAAAAAGAGGCGAGCACCCTCGTTTTTTTTTCCACATTTTTTTAGGGAGTTGGGGAGCAGAGAGCAGCCGACAAGACTTAAGTTGGTGGTAGTTTGGAGGATCCTTAGATTCAAATGGGTTGGTGTTTGAACTAATGAGAGTTCTTGGACTTGAATGAGACAATGTTGGTAAGGAGGATAAAAAAACAAGATTTACGGATTAATTAGATGCAGTGCTATCTGATAAAGATCTGCAAAAACCATGTTGTAAGAGATTCTTACAACATTTCCTATAGAAAATAGTGATTCTAACAATATAGATATATAGATTTTAATAGCGATATAGTTTTAATGCCAATTCAGATAAAACCTACACACTATGTAATAGTATGTAAAACAACATGAACACTTGCGCAATAAGATTGGCAGCCCCATGATCACCATGCACAAGTACAAATAGTAAAATAAAAAAGAATTTTGGGAAGATTAAATTTAGAAAAATAAATTTGCAGAGAAAACAAATAAAGTTTGTTAATAAATAGAAAAAAAAAAGTAAAGGGCATCATTTCAACTTTTAGCAATTTACATTGGATCCCAAAACTTAAGTTTTGATTGCAATATGGCCTAGCCATCCATCCGAGCTCTAGCGTAGTTAATAATGAGTGTGAAATGACTAATATTGTGAGGACCCGTGCGGGCGTGTGTTTAGTCCCACATCGGTTATTCGCTGGGTAGATCTTGGGTACTTATACAGGATCAAGGAACCCAAATAATAACTTCCGGCTAGCCATTTTGGGTGAGATCCTGAGTTGTTACAAATGGTATCAGAGCGGACCCGGTTCATAACCTATGTGGACTAGGGGACACTGCAGCACGGATCTATTGGGACTGACCACGGGCCAATCGTGGTGTTTGTGATTAGATTTGAATAGATATGAACCCTTAGCCTGACGAGGACGTCAGGGCTTGAACGGGGGGAGTATGTGAGGACCCGTGCGGGCGTGTGTTTAGTCCCACATCGGTTATTCGCTGGGTAGATCTTGGGTACTTATACAGGATCAAGGAACCCAAATAATACCTTCCGGCTAGCCATTTTGGGTGAGATCCTGGGTTGTTACAATATGTGAGGACCCGTGCGGGCGTGTGTTTAGTCCCACATCGGTTATTCGCTGGGTAGATCTTGGGTACTTATACAGGATCAAGGAACCCAAATAATACCTTCCGGCTAGCCATTTTGGGTGAGATCCTGGGTTGTTACAAATGGTATCAGAGCGAACTCGGCCCATAACCTATGTGGACTAGGGGACACTACAGCACGGATCTATTGGGACTGACCACGGGTCAATCGTGGTGTTTGTGATTAGATTTGAATAGATATGAACCCTTAGCCTGACGAGGACGTTAGGGCTTGAACAGGGGGAGTATGTGAGGACCCGTGCGGGCGTGTGTTTAGTCCCACATCGGTTATTCGCTGGGTAGATCTTGGGTACTTATACAGGATCAAGGAACCCAAATAATAACTTCCGGCTAGCCATTTTGGGTGAGATCCTGAGTTGTTACAAATGGTATCAGAGCGGACCCGGCTCATAACCTATGTGGACTAGGGGACACTGCAGCACGGATCTATTGGGACTGACCACGGGCCAATCGTGGTGTTTGTGATTAGATTTGAATAGATATGAACCCTTAGCCTGACGAGGACGTCAGGGCTTGAACGGGGGGAGTATGTGAGGACCCGTGCGGGCGTGTGTTTAGTCCCACATCGGTTATTCGCTGGGTAGATCTTGGGTACTTATACAGAATCAAGGAACCACCAAATAATACCTTCCGGCTAGCCATTTTGGATGAGATCCTGGGTTGTTACAAATATACTCTTGAGTTTTAGCATTGAATTTAGAAAAAATCATTGCCAAATGCCTCATTAATTCCTACTGTTACTCTTCTATGGTTGCACCTGGGCTATCCCTCCTTCCATAGATTGGAGCTCCAGCCATCCACCCCCAGCCCACCCACCCCACCCCACTCTTGTTGGCCCCCGAATATGGGTCTGTCCTACTTTTTTGAATATATAAATGCATGTATGAGAATATATTGCATAACACTTTTTTGAACCATGAATTTGTTTGCTCTGCTATATAAAACCTTTTTAATCAGTTAATGCAAGCACCATAAAAGCCAAAAATATGTGCAATCCAATAGCGCTATAGCTCGGGCCAAAGACTCCTTTCCCTAAACTAACCTTGCACCCGGATGTATGTTATTTAATCTTACACCATTGTCCCAAATATTATTATGAAACAAGAGTACTTCCATTTTACATCATGTTTGGTATGTCGCTTCAGCCAAACAGTACAGAGCTGCACTACGGTGGGAACTATACACAGGGTTAGCATCATCTCTATCTACTTAGGCCCTGTTTGGGGGAGCTTATGGAGGGCCAGAAAGCACTTTCTGGCCCTCCAAAAGTACTTTTAGATGAAAAACTGTGTTTGGTAAATTTTTCAAAAAGCTGTTTCAGCTTTTGCGGGAAGCTGAAAACAGCTTTTGGGAGGAAGCTCCAATTTGGAGCTTTTGGGAGGAAGCTGTTTCAGCTTTTTCGGAAAGCTATATTTTTGACAAAAATGCCCATATTAAAATAACATAATTACATAGTTTATCCCTGTATAAACCTAAAAATCTGCTAGAGTCAAGAACCCAAGCCGTCAGACTCCCTTCCGTAAGAAAAGGTATTTTTCTTTTCAATTTTTGTATGCATCTCTTGAACTACATTTTAGAAGAAAAAATTTTTAATCCTTTTCCATACCTTCCAAAATCAATCCATTGTTTTTTTTTTATCATCAACCTCGCGGCCCACGCTGAGGTCCTCCTCGAGCGTGGACCATGAAGAAGAGCCCCTGGACCGCGGAAAATTATTTTATGAAAAATTATGAAAAATTATTATGGAAAATTAATTTATAATATTAATTATAATATTTTATACCTTTATTTTTGTATTAAACTATAAATATAATATCATATTATATTATATCATAATACATTAATATGTTATGTTAAATAATTTTATATTATGTTGTATTATGGAAAATTAATTTATACTAATAATTATAATATTTTATACCTTTATTTTTGTATTATACTATAAATATAATATCATATTATATTATATCATAATACATTAATATGTTATGTTAAATAATTTAATATTATGTTATATTATGGAAAATTAATTTATACTAATAATTATAATATTTTATACCTTTATTATTGTATTATACTATAAATATTGTATTAATTACATTACATTATAATACATTAATATGTTATTTTAAATAATTTAATATTATGGTATATTATGAAAAATTAATTTATAATATTAATTATAATATTTTATACCTTTATTTTTGTATTAAACTATAAATATAATATCATATTATATTATATCATAATACATTAATATGTTATGTTAAATAATTTAATATTATGTTATATTATGAAAAATTAATTTATACTAATAATTATAATATTTTATACCTTTATTATTGTCTTATACTATAAATATTGTATTATATTACATTACATTATAATACATTAATATGTTATTTTAAATAATTTAATATTATGTTATATTATGAGAAATTAATTTATACTAATAATTATAATATTTTATACTTTTATTATTGTATTATATTATAAATATAATATATATTATATTATATCATAATACATTAATATGTTATGTTAAATAATTTAATATTATGTTATATTACCAAATATTAATTTACTCTAATAATTATATTACTATTATGCTATATTAACATAATATTATTTTATATTACAATAATATTATACTATATCGTATATTTATGTATTAATTTATGTTATATTTTATTATGTTGTGTTGTATAATACTATGCAATGTCCTTTATGGTAATTTTGTCATATAAAAGTACTTTCTCAGTTTGTTTACCAAACACAAAACAAAGTACCACAGCACTTTACGAATGTAGTTACCAAACAGCAAACAACTTTTTATAACAGCTCTACTTCAGACAGCTCTACTTCCAACAGCTCTACTACCAACAGCTCCCCCAAACAGGGCCTTAGTACTATTAAAAAAAAGGCTCCCAAACTTACCTCCACCCAAACTTTTGCTCTGAGCATTAAAGCTTTCGTGAACCATCATCCCTGAAAGAACTAGATAGTTATGCTCCTAGACGTTACTGCTGACACAAGATATGCCCCGATAGTCACCAGAAACTGTTTCAAAATACAACTTTGAAGCACCTACCACAGTTAACAGAAAATGCAGTAATTTAAGCAGGCGTTAGATTACATTACGCCCTTTCTTCCTTGCTTTACTAGTCAATAACCAAAATGCGAACAAGATCACTAACATCATGCACAATTAACTATCTAGAAAACATTGTGTTGGGGGGAAAATGGATTGCCCCGAAGCACGTGGATGCATCGCCGGCACGTGATGACGGGCTCTACGGCAGCAACCCTTAATGCGCCCGACCTCAGAGGCGTCCGACCCCAGCGTGCCCGACCTCAGGGCTCACAGCCTTGCGGCTTTGATCGACCTTAAGTCCGAAGAAAATACAGTCAAAGAATGAAGCAGACCTCTCCACTCCACCGGAAATCAAGCTCCTCTTATCCTCTCCCAGGATCTAATTCCGCGATCTCCGCCTGAGCGACTGTCAACAATTAAATGCGCATGATCTTCACGGACCTCCAGCTTACTCAAAATCTCAGACCATCCACGGCAACTAGTTGACTTACTCAACTCCGTCCAGTCACCCACGACAACTCATTAATTCACAAGATCACACCCAATCATGATGGTAACCCATTAATTCGTCCAGTCACATCACAGGTAACCCTGCACTCCTCTTATAAAAAGAAAACTTCTTCATCTTTAAAGAGGAGACTTTTAGACCTTGCATGCAATATCTCTCTCTTTCTCTACAAAAGCCCCCCCTCTGACTTAAGCATCGGAGGGCCGGCGTCGGAGACCCCGGCCACCGGCTTTTTGCAGGTCCCCCGGAGGACGCAGCCCGCCGACGCACCACGGAGCTCCTCCTTCTTAGCCAGTGGTCACCCTCGGGTCCAGTTTCCAGCAACACATTGAAAAACACAAACCTGGCACAAGTTTTGAGGAGGGATAGGAAGGCTGGAGAAGAAAGTACTATAAGTGGTAAGTAGCCAAGCGGAGAAGATAGAGTAGAAGCATCACTGCATCAGAAAAAAAACATCACCAGAAGCAGGTCCCTTCCTCGACGGCAAGGCGGCTGGGAAACCCATCCCCATCAGCTCGCGGCCGCAATGCCCTCATGCCACCACAGGAGAAGCAAGCGAGCGAGCGAGCGAGCGAGAGAGAGAGAGAGAGAGAGGGGGTTGGGACGGGAGAGGTGAGGAAAGGAAATGTTGGAAAAATGCAATAAAAAAATAATGATGCCACAATTTTTTTTTTCTCTTTACATGATTAAATAAAATATCATTCATCAAACAACAATAATCTCTATAAGCCACTCAAACAATTAACAAGTAAAATAATCAAGCAATTCACATACAAGAAGCAACATAATTTTTTAACGTGAAAATCCTTCGATATGAAAAAAAAACTATGAAGCCAAAAACTTTCACTATTTAGAATAATGAAATTACAATAGATCTTCTCTAATTCAACTATAGGTTGTACAATATCCATAAAATTTAATTTTAGTTTTTACAATAAGAACATTCATCACAGATTTCAACAATAAATAACAACATAGAGGATATATCTCATCAAGTATTAATGTTTGAAATAATCAATAGACAAGACTTTTTAAAAATCCAAACCATTCAATCCGTAGCACTCAATGCCGGAAACAATATACTGAAATTTCAGGCAAATCTAAATAAAATTAACTATCCAATTATCCGATAAAGTAGCACATTTTTTTTTTATTTTTTTTACCATTTTTCGCAAACTACCAAACTCTCCGATTTCCACGATTACCTCACCTCTAAGCCGGGCGGTTTTAAACTGCCATCTTTTTTTTTTTTTATAATTCAAATGAGATGGAGAAGGGACCACACCAATAGGGAGAAAATAATGCTCTTTTAAGTTCTCATAAAAATTGTAAATCTGAGAAAAAAAGAAGAGGGAAGAGATAACAAAAGATATTGATGGAATTTGTATTTAAACTTATATTAGGGGGAAATTACGACTCCTCAGATACACAGTTGAGCCATGTTGCAACCAAAATCTAAATTTGAGATTTAAAAAATTTAGAAGTTTTGAAATGTAAGTATAAATCATAAAAAGTTGGGGATGTGTTGCTGTAATTTTTTCTAAAATAAATTTATAAAAGTGAAATTAATATACACAGCTTCTACTGCATGAATGTGCTAGAAAAGCTCTCTCTAACGATGTGCACGCATTCATTAGCAAAGTAGCTAATGTTTTGATACAGCATATAATTCAAATCAATTAAGATCAACTCCTAACACCATGCATATAGGATGAAAGCTCTCTACTTGTTTACTATATCACACACTCTTCAATAAAGAGACCAAAGACTCCTATTTCAACAAGAAAATAAAACAACAATAAGGATAGAAAGTCCTTTACCTAGACTGCTATAGCACCGCTTTGCGCTATAACAAAGTTAGTCCTACATATAGGAGTCTCCTACCTTAGTTAGAACTCTATGCTGTTCGAAGTGAAATCCAAGTCGGTGATACTGCAACTAGAACAATACTAGAATAGAAAACCTTAATACTCCCCCTCAGCATCAACTCTCTCATCACCATGCCAAATATAACATCAAACATTTGATTGTTGCCAACGAATGCCTAGCAGCCATATTTTCCTGTCAATATTTGATATGGTGCTTGCACCCATGAACCTGCATAACTACTTTTGTATATGCCTGCAACCATACATCTATATGTGGTTGCACTTTCTTTCACTTTGATATTAGTGCATTTTCGCTCAAACATATTTGCACCTCTAACACACTTGTACCCATATGATTTACCATACTCTATACTCTATAGCTCTATGCACCTCCATGTAACCGCCTCTCTCTAAACATGGAAATAATTCTCATGTCTCTTGCTCAATCAATGCTATGATTGGTGTTGCATTAGATATAATCTTTTGGCTCCTTTTGAGCAACTTCAAAATAACTCTCTCTCCTACCTTATGGAATCCCAAGGCGGTACATGGATCATCATCATGTATATCTTCATTGGTTGCGGAGGCGAGCAGGGTTGAAGAGGACCATTCATCGACCTATCCATCATCACCATCTTGCTGAACTCATTTAAGCATGCATATTATTTAAGTTGGGCAACAGATGTTTCTGAAGCTAATTTGAGATGAAACAGAAGGAACGCACATTGTTGCTGGTTGGGATGCTTATGCTCTTGGTTTTGATCAGCGTCAGATGACTAATAGTCATAACTTCACTAGGGTTGGAGAGCTACATCTGGTTTGAATTGGACCAAATCGAATTGACCACTTGAATCATTAAGCATGAGAAAATATTAACTTGGATTAAGCATGTGTTTGCTTGGACTCTCAAATTCTTTCAACAACTAATATCTAATAGATTCTTCTTATTAACATACAATTGTATTAAAGTGCATCTAAATTTAAGGCTGCAATGGCATACAGTTTTTTTTTTTTTAAATTTAAGCAAAAATGTTCTGTTCATTTTGTTTCCTCTGTCAAAGCTCAAAGAAACTAACAAAGAGCACTGAAACAAAGATAAATTTGATCCTAGTATCTAAGTTGTGTCATAGTTCGATAATGTAGTTTTATATATGGATCCAATTCGGATCCAAATTTGTCCGAGCCCAAATATTTTAGATTGGGATAAGGTGACTCGATCCAATCCGAATAATTTATTGGGTCAAAAACTGCAGCCGTGGCTCTAAGTTGACCCGGTCTTCTATTAGGTTGAGTCTGAATTCAACATTAAAATCCGAACAAGAAACCGAGTTAGATCGAGATCACTCATGATCTAGTCTCATCCGATCTATTTGCATTTCTATATCTATTTAGAACAAAAAACAAAACAAATGAATATAATTTTTTTAAACAAAAAAATGAATATATTTTTTTTAAACAAAAAAATGAATATAATTTTTTTAAACAAAAAATGAATATAATTTTTTTTTTAACAGGTACAATTCTAAACTCTAAAATTCTAAACCCTAAAATTTTAAATTTTAAATCCTAAATTCTAAATTCTGAATTTTAAATTTTGAATTTTGAACCGGAGAGCGCTCAGACATTCAAAAGCCTCATGAAACTACGCTGATTCTATTTCTTTCATGCGTCCCTCCGAGTCCGACTCTCCCTCCGACATTCAAAAACCAAAAAACCCTGGCGGAACGAGAGAGACGATCCAAGATGTCGATGTCGAAGGGTTCGAAGACGCTGCAGTACGTCAACTAGCGGATGCGGGTGACGATCCAGGACGGCCGGCAGCTGGTGGGCAAGTTCATGGCCTTCGACCGCCACATGAACCTCGTCCTCGGCGACTGCGAGGAGTTCCGCAAGCTGCCCCCTCTTCATCCGGGCCCAACGCCAAGAAAGGAGGAGAGGAGTGCGAGGACCGCCGCACCCTTGGCCTCGTCCTCCTCCGCGGCGAGGAGGTCGTCTCCATGACCGTCGAGGGCCGCTCTCCCGCGGATGAGTCCCGCGCCAAGGCCCACGCCGCCTCCACCGCCCTCGCAGGCCCCGGAATCGGCCTCGGCGCCGGCCGCGGCGTCCCCACCGCCCCCCTCGTCCAGGCCCAGCCAGGTCTTGCCAGCCCCGTCCGCGGGGTCGGTGGCCCAGCCCCTGGCATGATGCAGCCCCAGATCTCCCGGCCCCCCGTGCCGCAGCTCTCTGCCCCGCCCGTCTCCTACCCGCAGGACGTCTGCCCCCCTCAGGTGCGCGGCTTCCCGTCTCCCGTGGCCCCGCCCGCGCCCTTCCCCGTGCCCCCACCCCAGTTCGGGAAGCGCCCTGTGGGCCTGCAACCCCCTCAGATGATGCACGGCCCCCCACCACCGCAGAGGCCCGGGATGGGGGCTCCTCCACCCGCCAGGCGCGGGATTCCTCCGCCGCCACCGCCTGGTGGAGCGGTCCCGGTGTTTGCCCCGCCGAGACCTTGGATGCCGCCCCCACCACCGCCAAACCTGCAGCGGCAGCAGCAACCTCCTCACAACCTGCAGCAGCCACAGCAATAGTGGTTATCAGAGTACGCACTCTCGTTTTCTTCCCTTTCTTCTTCTTCTTTTTTTTTTTTTAATTTCTGTTTCTTTATTTATCGGTCAAATAAGATCATTTGTGTTGATTACTCTGTGTAATTTTGCATATGTCAGAGTGATTAGAACAGACTAGGAATTCTTCACTTTTGTAAAGTTGATTTTGATTACCAAATTATTTCACATTCTAGATTATTATTAGGAGTTTAGGGTTTGAGTTTTGGGGTTGGAGGTTTTGGATTCGGAATTAGAGTTTTAGGATTTAAGAGTTTCAGGATTTGGGATTTAGGATTGAAATGTTTAGGGCTTAGGGTTTAGAGTTTAGAATTTGGAGTTTTAGAAGTTTGAATTTTTAGAGTTTAGGGGTTTCGGATTTTAGGATTTTAGAATTTTAAAATTTAGGATTTTAGGATTTAGCCCGAGGGTTTTAGGATTTTTGCTTTCTCCGCCCCAATCGGCAGCTCTTTCGACTCTTCCGGCATGGTCACTCTTGGGCCAAATTTGAACCACAACAGTAGTGTAACCAAAGTAGCCACCAGTTTTAAATATTTGACATAATTATTAATTATCAAGCAGTTATTGGTATAGTTCAAAGCAAAAATTGTCTGTAGATGCAGTGCCAAGATGATTAGCCTTGGTCATTTTATAGGAGAATCAGTACAATGCGCACCAGCAATAAAATTCCCATGATGCAAAGATAAAAGTCTAAAAAGATTACTAAATTTCTACAGAACCATATCTTTTTGATATTAAGAACCAAGACAAGCAATCAGGCTCATTTCCTTGATCACTGGACTAAGAATTTAAAAATATCACCAGGCCCAGCACCTTAACATTCCTTTTAATCCATTTGCTTCCATCACCTAAACATGACCTTTAATATATTTGGAATGTCTAGTAGTTGACCTGCTTTACTTAGAAGACCGGGTCATAAGTTGTGGTCTAAACCAATCACGAAGACCACCTTATCCCATCCTTTGCTACTTAAATTATTTCAATGTAATACACAACTTTTACAGTTTCACCTTGATAATCAATTAAAACCTCCTTTCAGCCCATTTATGGATTGTCCAAGATACACATCAGCCGTATAGAAGAAAGAGTGTTAAATGCATTATTATAATGCATCAAAATTTGACTAGTGATTCCAACATTAGCATAACAAAAAAATTCAGCAGAACAAATTCTTGGTGCTTCTTTGCAAAAAAGTTTTGATTTTGTTTTTTTGCTAATAATGGGCACTGAGACAAAACTTGCCATCCTTCAAGTTATAGCTTCTAAGACTGTTATTCGAAATATAAAAAGCAGCCTTTAGTTTTGCACATATTAGAATTATACATGATTTACATTTCAGAATATTTTTGCTTGGCATAAATCATGCATACTTCTGATGAGAAAGAAACTAATTTGATGAATATGGCAAACAAAGAATGTAGCAACGCACATGCATGTGTGTGATTACCATTGGCAAAATTTGCATAATAATGCTTTCAGAGAAAAGGTTACTTGGAAGAAACAGAATTAGAAAAAATCTTCAAAAAAAAAGAGCAAAGTCCTATTTAGATTCTGCAAAGTAACTATTAATTGTGCTCCATAATAATGTAAGCATCCACAGTTAAGGATTGCTGAACCAGTATCGAGTGTTATATCAATCGGCGCTCGGACCAGTTCGGACCAGACCAAATCGATCGCCAAAATATGTCACAGCGCGGCACGCTGTGGCCAAACATGCCACAACGCGCGCGGTGCGCCGTGGCAAATCTAATCGGACTTGGTGGGAACCGATTGGTTCGCACCGAGTTCTAGCTGAATCGGATGGGGCCAGAACCATTTTCTATGCCTGAACTGATCCGATCAGAGGCCGGACCGATTCGGTACGGGCTGAACCAGCTGGTGTAGACCGGCTCAGCATTCCTTGTCCACAGTCATAGATAGAGTGACCCTCAAAACAAAGATAAGGGATGATGGAAATGGAAGTCATACATGGCTAACTCAAGTCATCCAAAAGACTGCACAGATAAACTAGGAACTTACCAAAGTAGTAGCATCACTGAAATATGTAAGGAGAGAGTGTGGAGCCACAATCTTTAATTCATCTCTATACATGGCTGCATCTTGAAGAATTTTCACATAACAAAAGGGGAAAAAGGGAAGAAAACAAAAAGAACAATTGAAGGTAAGCTTTGATTTCTCTGATTTGAGCATCTAGGGAGAGAATCATTCACATAACTAAGATGATCAACTACATCCAAGCATGAATATACATATATCCTTGATATACAATATGTACAACAAAGAATTTGTTATCAAGTTATGATCCAAACAAAATTACAAAATCAAAATCATGCGCCAGATTAGAAGATTAAGAAATAATAATAGTACATGCATAGAAGGCAGGGGAGGGAGGGAGATCGGAGAGATGAAAAGATTTAGATATGCTAATGAGAAAAGTGAAAAGTAGAACCATCTTTAGCCATTTGCCTTCATAAAATGTAGGGGAACTACATATCGATAACCTAAGAGGCAATTATTGGTCAGAATCTTGCATTTTTGCCACGTATAGAGACATTTTTCAAGAGTCCTAATAAAATTGAAAACCTAAGACATGAATTAATAACGAGAATTATCACTAGTGTAATGTTTATACGACCCCAGGATGTCACTACTTAAGCCAAAGAAGACATATATATACATTTTTGTCACTAGTGTTATGTATTTAGGGCTTAGGGTTTAGGGTTTAGGGTTTAGGGTATTTAGAGGGTTTAGGGTTTAGGGTTTTTAGAGGGTTTAGGGTTTAGGGTTTTTAGAGGGTTTAGGGTTTAGGTTTTTTAGAGGGTTTAGGGTTTAGGTTTTTTAGGAGGTTTAGGGTTTAGGGTTTAGGTTTTAGGTTTTAGGGGGTTTAAGGCTTAGGGCTTAGGGCTTAGGGCTTAGGGCTTAGAGCTTAGGGCTTAGGGCTTAGGGCTTAGGTCTTAGGTCTTAGGGCTTAGGTCTTAGGTCTTAGGTCTTAGGGCTTAGGTCTTAGGTCTTAGGTCTTAGGTCTTAGGTCTTAGGGTTTAGGTGTTAGGTTTTAGGGTTTAGGTTTTAGGTTTTAGGGTCTTGGGTTTAGGGTTTAGGGTTTAGGGGTTTGGGGTTTGGGGTTTTAGGGGTTTGGGGTTTTAGGGGTTTGGGGTTTGGGATTTGGGGTTTGGGGATTTGGGGTTTAGGGTTTCGGATTTCGGGTTTGGGGTTTGGGGTTTGGGGTTTGGGATTTCGGGTTTGGGGTTTCGGAGTTTCGGAATTTTGGGTTCGGGGTTCGAGGTTCGGGGTTTCGGGGTTTCGGGGTTCGGGGGTTCGAGGTTTTGGATTTCGGGGTTTTGGGGTTCGGGGTTTCCGTGGTCGGGGTTTAGGGTTTAGGGTTTAGGATTTTAGGGTTTAGGGTTTTAGGGTTTAAGTGTTTAGGTTTAAGGGTTTAAGGTTTAGGGTTTCGGGTTTCGGATTTCGGGTTTAGGGTTTCGGGTTGAGGGTTTCGGATTTAATAAACTTTTGGGGTTTGGGTTTTGGGTTTTGGGGTTTAGGGGTTGAGGGTTGAGGGTTGAGGGTTCGGGGTTCAGGGTTCAGGCATAATTAATATCAACTCTCAAAAGTTTTTTTTTTATTTTCTTCACTTATATTAAATTCTAATGCATACCCTACAACTTTTGAAAAAAAAAAATTAATTATGCATGGTATATAATTATTTCTAATTTATCATTATGTTTGTAAAATTATATTTTTAAGTTATCTTATCCATCCGTGTCATAATATTTTATTGCAGGTTCTAGGTTGGATCCAAATCTTACTTTTTGCACGCACCGAACTAGATCTCACTTCGCCGAGTCTTTTATTTTCATCCATCCCTCCGTCTCCAACTCGCCCTCCGACATTCAAAAACCAAAGAACCCTGGAGCGCGAGGGCCGCCGCACCATCAGCCTCATCCCCCAGACGAGTTGCACGCCAAGGCCCATGCCGCCTCCGCCGCTCTCTCAGGCCCTAGCAGCGGCCTCGCCATCCCCCCGCCCCCCTCGTCCAGGCCTATCCAGTTCTCGTTGGCCCCATCCGCGATGTCGGTGCTCCTGCCCCCGGCATGATGTAGCCCTAGATCTCCCGGCCCCTCTTGCCGCAGCTATCTGCCGGGTAAGAGACATCATGATGTTTTAATCCGAGTAGATGAGATATATGACCTGAACTTAGTGAACTATTTCTTTCTGGAATCTTTGGATTGTCAAGATATTTTGATTTTTAGCACCTCGTTCTCGGCTTTTATATTTTGTCCGGTGTAAAGTCTCAGAAGAATCCCCTCCCACTCTCTTTCTCTCTCTCTTCGATGGAGAAGCGGAGGAGGCCGAGAACGATCCTCGCTTCTCCGACGACCGAAGAAACCCTTGTCAACGTCTCGGAGGTCTAAGCGGGGATCTTTCATTCTACTGGACTTCGATTAGGATCTTGCATTCTGGTGCATTTCTTCTCGCTTTTGCTTTATGATATGGTGTTTGATGTTTTGATCAATGTTCTTGTATTGATTGCTATAAGAATTCGGTGATTCTTTGATTAGATTAGGGCAACTGGACTTGGAGTTCTTGGGTCGGATCTTTCCACTGTTCTGGATGATTCTTGATGAGTTCTTTGAGATTTTTTCTCCGGATTATGATGAATGGGAGATGTCCGTGTCTAGAATCCTTGTCGATGAATCTTGGGATAAAGTGCTGCTAGTGTTCTGCGAAGTGATCAGAACTCATGTGTTGCGGCTCGGGATTTACTTTGTCGTTCTTTATTTGATTATCGGATTTCCTTTGATTTTTTTAGAAAAAATGTTCTTGAACTAATAATAAACTTTGGAGTGTGAACCCATTCCTGCGCTGCTGGGTTTACCGGCTTTGTTGCGGTTGTGTATGATGTTTATGTGGGGATCTTGCAGAGCTGATGTTTTCATCTAAGTAGATGAAATATATGAGCTGAAGTTAGTGAACTATTTCTTTCTGGAATCTTGGATTATGACAATTCTTTGGTTAATCGTCAACTGATCTATATTGTCAGCTAGTGGAGAACCAAAGGCAGTTATACTTGTAGTAAAGATGATCTGATTAGTAAGTCGAAGCAGCTTGGTGTTACAGCACAATTTATTCATGTATTAAGTTAATTGCTATTTTATTTATGATATGTTAGCCTCAGGGTTGAATAGTTGAAATTTAACTTGCTTTTCGATGTATGCTCATATCTAAGGATGCTGACTCTGTGGCCTTGTGTAGTTGGAGGGGCAGAGAATCGGATATCTAAGTGTAGTAACTGCAAGAGTTAAAGAGGATGTTTAGAATTTTGTTGCTGAATGCCAAGAGGCCCACTGGAGAAACTATTGCTATAATTGTCAGAGATAATAAGAGGTTGGCTTCAGAAAAGAAGTACCAGTAATAAGGTGCTATGATGCATTTGATTGCACATCAAGTGCTGGGATCTTTATTTGTTAAAGATTTATTTGAATTATTTGCTACTTTACTTTTGTTATTTGAATCAAAGTTTCTTAAAGACTGGGGATGTTGTGGAATATAGATGGTGTTTAAGTTCCAAATAAATTTCTTAAAAATTATAATTAACAATCTAAGTTTTTTAATCTTTTTAGGTCTCTTTTCTAAAGTTGAACTGGGGGAAGTTCATGTGAACCAATACAAATTTTAGTGGTGCCAAATTTTTGGTGATTGCAGCCAGTAGCCGATAAAAGGTGCCAGACAATGGGAATTGAAACTTACCAATGATGTTTTGAATTATCGATACTTCTAGAATCATGGATAGTCTAATAGATTGCTGGTTATGCTCCAATGAACTATTGATTTGATTATTGGTGTTCTGCCAAAGTAAGAAACTTAGCAATGGGGAGAGATGATTCTATTTACTAATTACTAGTACAGTGTCGTGAATCTTTTGTATGATAAGAAGTATGAAAATGATCATGACTAGTGATATCATGTTGGCCCGTGTGAAGTTTTTTGGTGTATCATTGATATAATCCTAGCTCTTTGATGTAGCCTTGAGCACCTGTGTGGAACTCGTAAACATGGCTATTTATATGACACTTTAGTACGTGTTCTTCGGAAGAATGTATATGTCTGTATTTGGTCTTAATGACAAAAAGAATTTGGGCATAAGGGTCTGCTAGTGTTCTACAAAGTGATCAGAATTCATGTGATGTGGCTTTAAATTTTCTTTTTGATGTTTTTTATTTACAACTTTTTTTATGTCTTTCTGAAAAAAGTTTGTCCTTGGACAAATTATGAAGTTACGAGTAGGAACCTATCTTCGAGTTGCTGGGTTTGCTGCTGAACTGCTTGGCTAAGGGAGAAGCAAAAACAGTTAGTGAATTTTTTTATGTTTGCTTTTTGGCTTGTTGCCATTCTCTAATTAGTTGTATCTTTTTAAAGGTAGAGTTCTTTATTGGATCACCGAGGGAACTATGCTTGTAGGTTAGTGGAGAAGCAAAAACAGTTATTCTTCTAAGGGGTATAAAGATATCCAAATATAACCCAATTTTTAAGTTATTTGATGTGCTGTATACTTCAGGTATGTTATCCTCATGGACGAATAATCAGGATTTAGGGTCATTCAACTCCTCTTCTGCGTATGTCATGATCGCCTCTATGGATCAGCATTTTGCAGTCTTGCAAAGGAATCAAAGAGTTGTAATTATAGTTTCAGAGCATCGGATATATACATGTAGCCATCATAGGAATTAAATAGGATGTTTACAGTGGGACGACTTTAGGTTGTTGATATGAAAAGGCTCATGTGAGAAATTATAGCTATGAATAATGAGAGATGTAAGAGGTAGAATTCAGATAAGAAGGCGCGCCAATTCATTTCATTATAATTCACATGAGATTTAGATGATTCATTAATTTATTTTATTTGATTTACTTAGTATTTTACCTTTGTCATTTGATCTTGAGTTGCTTAAAGGCTTCGGAGTTATAGAATGTAAGCGGTGTTGAAGGTCCAGATGAATTTATAAGAAATTCTTATCGATATTCTAATTCAATTAGATCCTGCATTGGGCGTCAAACTGAATGAAGTTTATTTGAACCAATACAAATTTCAAATGTGCCAAAGCATTGGTGATTGCCTTCACTAGTCCTGGAGAGGTGGCGCTAAAGATTGTGTTTTTTGCTTTGGCAAACTTATAATGTAACTGTTGGTGTGGCACAAAACCAGCAATTCCAAAATTATTCATTCAGGTGTTGTGCAGGAACCTTGATAACAAGAAGCTATGATTCTAATTACCAACATTGGTTTTACATCATGAGTCCTTTCTACAATAAACCTTTGGTTAAAGTTAGTCTTTCTATGGTCTACATGAAGATTTTTTTTTTGTGTGTGTGTTTGTGTGTGCATTATGTAATTTAGACTCCTTGATTTAGCCTTCAGTACGTGCACCCAACACTTGGACATGGATATCGGTATGACACTTGATTACTACTCCTTTGGAAGGATTCCTTAAATGTTGTCAGGACCTGAAACTTCAACATGCTAGTAGAGTGTAACCAAGCCAAACACAAGCGAACTGGGGTCATCTTGAGCTTGACTTTAAATTTTCATGCGAGGATTGAGCTATGCTTGGGTTTGTCCTGAGCTTACAGATTTCAGCTGGAGCTCTGTCCATTGGCTCGTAATAGGGACAAAAAGTATGTTGGATATGAGAGGTGGTGTAGCCTGAATTAATAACATAAATGGAGAAGCTCTGGCTGTTATACTTGTTAGCTGATTGTGAGAGCCTGCTTCTCTGATCTATACATGGTAATAGCTTGGTTTATTGTGGCACAATTTGGTCCTAGGTTATTTTATGCGCTCTAGTGCTTCTGATTTGTTATCCTTGCCATCTACTAGCTGGAATTTAGGGTCATTGAACACCTGATCCATATATGGTTATGTTTTGCCTGGATGCAAAACTTGCAGCTTTTAGTTGGAGGCGTAGAGCATTAGATATTTGTAGCACTAGTTCTTGACTGATATGTTTGTTTTTTCTTTCTTGGGTGCTGTCGACAAGCGTATGTTATATCCCAGCCCACCAGCTTTAACATGGTATAAAGAGTCAATTAATCCTTTCACAAAGAAAAGGTCTGCAGAGCATGCATTTATTGAGGAGAAAATAGCCAAACAGTTAAATGATTTGATAGTACTAAAACTTTGTGTTAAACCTAACACTCTGCATGTGAGTGCCATTCTTTCAAATTTTTCATTAACCTGGTTATTTTTGGGTAAATAGAAGCAATCAATTCTCTTATTTTCCCAGTCAGGTGAATGAGCATATTATGTATTGGCTTCATCTTCTTTTACATCATCTACTGGTATTCGAAATACCTGTTAGCAGTTTCATTAGTAGCATTTCTTTAAAACAGTCTACCTGTAGATTATATATTTAACTTCTTGCATATTTAGTAGTAGTATGTTGAAAATTGATTTCTGTTTTATGCATGGAAATGGAGACCATGGAAATTTTATTATGTTTTGATATATGCAAAAGGTGCCCTATTATTTAAACTGTAGCGTGGTATAATTGCATATGTTCCCTGTGCAGCAGTGTTTTGCTTTGAAGAAATCCTGAGCTTTGTTGTTTTATGAACTGTATGTAGGTTTATAGAGACAGAGGTGGTCTATCTCTGATAAAACTATACAGGAACAAACTTTTCTAATGCATGAATTATGTGGCTCAAAGCCTTGATTTGCAGTTCAAAGAGTTAATTGCTACAGCATGCAAGGTTCCCATCAAAGATAAAAATAGATAAAGGAAAGAGAAAGGAAAAGAAAAAAGAAGATGAAAAAAGAAGATGAACAGGATTAAGATTGGAGGGAGAAGGGAGTGATTATGAATTATTTAATGGGCTTTATTTTGTCCAATTACATATGATGTTGTACCCATTTGACATTAGGAGCCAAAAAGATAATATGGACTGAGAAGGATGGGCATTCTACATAAGGGGGGCAAAATTCCAGGTCCAGTTTGGATCCTGGTCAAACAAGACCTTATAGTTTACGGTTTTCTGCTTGATCCAAACCTGATCTAGATCTGGATTTCAATCAATATAGTGTGTGGTGTCAAACATGGTTTTAATTTGGTCAATGGTATGACCCAGTTTGATGCAATGCTAACTATTGAATGTGATGCATACTAGAGAGTATAGCTTTGAAACTCGATTCTAAGCACCATAATATCCAGATTTACCAACCCAAATCCAACCCAGTTATTAAGCCTTATAGTAAGAAACTGGATTATCTGAATTTACAGATCCAGAACCAGGCTCTGATCCAATTTAGAGCACTATGCAAGGGCCTCAATTTTTTGAATATGCAGATCTGGGAAGACTTGAATTTAGATTCAGATAAATTTTTTGTCCCGACCTGGTTTTTGAACAATGATTTTATTGTATGGATGTAGTCTTTTCAGAGTTGGTCTGTGTCAGTCAGACACGGTGCACAAAATTTTGCCACCCCCAATTCTACTGCTTCTATACAATCTATGCACTAATTTTGGTTGAGACATGCATCGTCAATATCATTAGTTGTTCATTCACTCTTAATTCTTCGCAAAGGAGCATATTTATAAAATTATGGTATTAAAGCAATCCTGATCCGTCAAAAAATATATGGAGTTTACGTTGCTATGCTCTATTTGTTTCCCAACTTTTTTATTTTTCTTCATCACATCCCATCTTTCTCTAGTTTTCTGATATAATGCTTCATAAACATGAATAGAAACAAGAAGCTTATGGTTTTCCATCTATATGGGTTTGTAATTTTTCTCTTTCTTGTCCTTTTTTTTATGTATAACTCCTATTCATTCTATGTTATCCATTTCTTTCATCTTTTTAGTTTTCTTTTCAATGCTATCTGATATCATCCAGAATATTCATGTTCTTGTGGGGGCATTTGCCTTCAAAATCAGGGTGAGGGCAGGACTGAAACCTAGGTCCTTGGTACTAGCTTCAAAGAGTTCACTGACTACACTAGTTGGCACCCTCTAGGGCAATGTCGTATTAATATTCCATTAATTGTTTTAGTCAGCATCCCTGCCACCTTCTCCTCCTCCTCTCAATCCCTTACCTTGACTATACGTACAGATCTATTTCACATCATGTCTCCCCAGGTAATTACATTCCATTCTTGCTCAAATGCCATAGAGCTCCATTTTCACTCTCTTTGTACAAGGAGGTTGCTCGCTTGCTCCCCTAGTGTAATATATCCACACGAGCTGCTAAAGCTTATTAATCTTCTTGTTTCTCGTATGCTTGTAATGGTGTGCATATTCCAATCTCTCTATTTACAACAAATTTATCTGTGCTCAAATCTGGTGGGAGTGAGCAACAGGGTAGACAGTTGCTATTGGTTAATTATATGAACCATGCTTAGAAAGCAACATGCTATCTGATGGTGTTTGCTTTTGTTTTGTTCAATGGAGAAAATTATTGCAATAAATAAATCAAAATTGCCTATCCTCCAAAATTTTTCTGTTTTGTATATGTTGTGCTTTAAATCTGTAGTTCATGATAAGTCAAAATGGTGCTCAAGAGGAGCTCATATGCAGTGGAAGTATTTGGTGCATAGGTAGGAGGCTGAGAGCATGATGCCAGTAGTCAATCTATGTCATCTTTAGTAGGATATAAGAGCATGAATTTTGATGAAACCGATGAAGAGTTTAAAGTTGATATCCAGATGACTTGAAGTATATATATAAATGCTGCTTATGCCGTGAAATCTCGTCACACCTGATTTGAGTTGGAAAAAGAGCCTTGAGGTTGTACTCCAACTGACCAATTGACTAGCTTTGGACCAGTGCTTGAAGTTCGTTGACCTGGAATGATCCAGTTTAGCGGGCAGGTTGTGGGTCAGCAACTCTACCATGGTCAACCTAATTCGTCATGGCAACATAAATAAATACATAAGTGCATAAATGTTAAAATTTTAAAAATTCTAAAAGAGCAAAATAGAAAAATATGAAAAAAAGTGTAACAATAATTCAATTGTTTTTTAGCATTTACATAGTAAAATGATGATATTTTCTATTATCGCATAAACACACACACAAATAGTACAATAATTCCAAAATGATCTTTGCATGCGTTCATATGTAAATAAAATTTTTATTTTAAGTTTATAGAATCTTACTTTAATTCATAACAAAATCCACATGGTTCATAATCAAGAAATCTTCATTTGAACCAAGATATTTCTGTGATTAAAAATTAAAAATATAAGTTCATGATAAGGGATCAAATTCAGAAAAGCTTGAGTATGATATATGAATAAAAAATCTAAAAACAGATCCTTGTTCACTGCTTGCTTCTTAATTAAATCGACAATTTAGATTCAATGATTCCATATCTCACAACATATCTATGTTTTCTGTAGCATTTGAAAAAACTTCATGATGTCAAAATAAATCTCAATATAAGGACATCATCCATGTCAACATTATCTTACAAATTTCATGGCCTGCCAATGCCGGTGGCTGACCACATGCAATGCTGGCGGCCGCAAGTGGCCGCTGCGCAATGGTTGGTGACTAACCAGGGGCCAATTGATGGGTCCAAGGTCCAAATGAAAAGAAAGGCCAACTGGTGGACTAGAGGAGAGGGGGAGAAGCCTCCGGCTAGCAGTGACCAAACAGCGGCAAGCAGCGGTGAAGGATGGGGATGGCAGAGGACAAGGACCATGCTGTCACTCCCCAAAACTAGGGCATCAAATAATTGAGAGCCCTGGCCCTGCTACTTTTCCAAACACACCGAATCCCTTTTGGGTTTTTCATTTTATAAAAAGAAAAGCATTACTAACTCGGGTGGGTGGAAGGTGGGTTAGCCTATTCCGGGTTGACCAGTTCAGCCGCTCGACCCATGCAGGTCAAATGGGTTTCAGGGAATAGCAGGTCCTCAATTCACTCGACCTGCCAATGGCTGCAGGTGCATGGTCAGGCGCATTGACTTGTTCAATTGGAGAGTGTCTCTAAATGTGCTTCGGACTGTCACATGGAGAAGTGACATTCCTATGCACTGCAATAGCATTTTCAGTTCTATATAAACTTGGGCATCGCACATCTTGCCACCACGGTAAATACTGTCTTAACATACTAAAATGGTTGATCCTCTAGCCTCAAGGAAGGCTCTTTGCTATTGCAACTTGAATACTTGAATGCACTTCAGACTGAAATGTTTGCACCAAAAACTACATCAAGGATTCAAGAAAAATCACTATTCGATAATTATTGTTTTCTGTATATGTGAATTTTTTCAGCAGTCTGTCAACCTATGAGTTGTGCTACCGAGAGTTTCTGCTATATTTAGTAGCTGTTTTTAGAGATTGGTGAAGAGGTGGACTAACAAGGAATTCAAGTTGCTATGATAATGTGAGATGTGAGGTGAAAAAGAAACTTAAATGAAAAGCATGTACATTAAATGACCTTTATAAATTATTTCATTTAATTTTTTATACAATACTTAACATATAGAGTTTAGTTGAAATTTTTTCTTCCTATGCCTCCCAAATATTCTTTTTCTTCCTGTTGTCAATTCAAACAATTGGATGTGTCTGAATCCAATTCTCGTGTTCATGCCCATGCAACACTATTTGAGGGCATGCAAACTACTTTTACATTAGTTTAGTGACTTTGGAGCCAACCTGTAAATCATTGCCAATATGGTAGAATGAATGAAGCATGCAACATGACTGGGGTGGACTTCAAGTAGGATTAGGATGTCTAAAATGGAGGAAAGTAGGAAAACATTATTAGCATCGATCCATTTTAGAATAGAGGTGCGACATTTTATGGGTTCCTATCATTTCAAAGAGAGTTGAACAACAAATCTGGTAGTGAGATTTGAGCTTAAATACAATTGATGTACATGTTTGGAAATCTAAAATGGGAATTCACCCATCTGATTATGATCCATTCTGCAACATGGGGGGAAAAAACCAAGATCTCTTACCTGTTCATTGAATGGTTACAAACGGATTTTTCCCCCAGTAACATGCCATGTCAAAATGCATGGTGGACAAGCAATTGAGGACCTATACTATTAACTGTGGTTTGGATATCGTAAAGCACATGGACTAAAATTTTATGGGTCTGAAATCTGAACTCTTCGGATGGTAGAGCAAATCTAGGCAGGTATCTTGTTCGTAAAAGTATCTTTTCTGTCCTTTTTGCAAAGAAGAAATGCATGGGAAGAAACTTCCAGAACAATTCACTTTTGGTTAGTTGGTTCAAGTCCTATTGGTTCAAAATACATGGTGAGCCACCTCAATATAGAATCTACGCCACCAATCATGTTCTACAACATCTAATTTATGTAAAATCCAAAATCATGAAAGAGGTTTCTTCCTATCAAGGGATAAGATTTTTCAATAATAACAAACTAAATGGTTTAATATAATTTCTATTTCATAAATACTTGATCTCATAGGATTTTAGTCAATATTGATGTTTAGATCATGGTTGATGATGGTTCGATATGGTCTTCTTGATTCATGCACTCTAGCACTACCAGCCATTTAATGCTTTAGTTGGTGCATTAACAAGAAAATTGAATTTATGATTTTGGCTTTTAGACTTATAAAACTTTTATATTATGTAGATAATGTGGATTCTTAATTTTTGTTGTCCTATTGTTGGCTTGGAAATTAGGTGATGGTAACATGCTGTATCATGCCCAGCTGTGCTGTTACTTCATTGCATTTTTTTCACAAATTAAATATTTTTATTTTCACACTCAGGGATCATTTTTCTAAAAATTATAACACAGACAAAATTGATCAAAGTTAGCATGCATCTCTATGTAATATAACATTGAAAAACACTCAACAACTCTTGCTTATTTGTTTCAAGTTCGCCTCATAAACTTGTAATGTTATATAGCTTTTTCTTAAAGTTATGTTTTATTCATAAATATGCAGTACATACGAGATCAACTTGATACACTAGAAGATTCTGTAAAGCAATTTTGGGAACTTGCTCAATCAGGTAACTATCTCAGTATTTTGGGGATATTTCAAATTGTTATTTTTATTACATTTGATTCATATTTACGAGGTTTTAAATACCAGGGAACAAGGCCATCCGGGTTTTGCTGTGTAACGGAACGCCTCACGTCCCTACACTTGGGATGCTGGATATCCTATCCTAGTCCATTTCCTAACTCCTATCCTTACATTCAGGATGGTGGATATCTTGTCCTGGTCCATTCCGACTCATCCCATCCCAACATTCAGGATGGTAGAACGCCCCGTCCTACTAGTACTTAAAACCTTGTGTGAGGGACTGTAAATATTTAATGATGAGAAAAAAAATCATGTTCAACTGAGTTTATAATGAAGAAAAAATGGATAGATACATGCGATGCTTGGAACACAATTATTATACCTCATCCATGTCCATTATGGCAACAATTTGCTTAATTCAAATGCTAAATCTAATTTGATATAACCAATTATTATGATTTGAATTTGCTTTTATTGGGTCTTCTTTATTGTCATGAGGCTGTTGGAATTAGAGAATTGCCTTCCCAGATGCACTACTCACTGTACACTAGTTTGTTCTAGGCATTTAACTTCAGTTTTTTTGTCTTTGTTCTTTCTCTTATTTTTTTCGCCTCCTTTCTTTGTTCTTTTCATGGTAAAAAGAGAGATACTCTTTGACCTTTTTTTACCTTGTGGTATTTCTCTCAATCTTTCCCTTCTCATTTATCTTACTTTTAAGGAGTCTTTTTCTTTCAGGTTGATATATGGCTAATCTTACGATTTTGTTAGTGATATCTGAATGCTAATTGCTATTTGATTCCAATCATTTTCTTTTCTGGTTAATGTTGGCCTAATATGTTCTGATCCATCTAATGTATGTCTCAGTGTCGTGACAAGCATAGCCAATGTTTCTGGGGTAGCATCTCTAAGTTGATTTCTTAATATTTGCTGCAGTTTTGACATTGTCAAATTGCTTGTCTTGTGCAGGTCAAACTTTTGGAGCTGCTAAGCAAGATTTATCCATATCTAGTGAACCAGTTGACAAACTATTTACTATTTTCGATGACATCAGAAGAAGTGCAGTAGATGCAAGTGATACAATTACTGACTTCATTGGTAAGCTACCAATTTGTTTACAATACATCATCACATTGTTTGCTAACTGGGTACTTTGTTTTTCTTTTGAGAAATTTTTTTTTTGAAGTATTCTGCATCAGAATTATTGCTTTTGGGAAATGTACATATACATAGTCTTTTATTAAACACAAAGGGAGAATGGTTAGCAGACGGTGAGGGGGTTCTTCATATCAATTTTATATCCTCCAGGTAACCATTTAAAACAGAAAGTTGCAGGAAAAAAGAACATGAAAGATGAGAGTAGGGCTGACAAAACTCAAGCCAAACCCACCAACCTGCCCGAACCTGCCAGTAAAAAACTGGGTTTGGGTTTCATGACCCAGCAAATCAGGGTTAAACAGAACCTACCTGGTCAAATATGTAATGGGTTTGGATTGAGCATCCAGACCCAGTTGGGTCACTAAATTTTTGATTTTTGAATAAAAATATATATAAAAGACTGCTGTAGGACTTGAAGTTCAAGAATTCCTTGCTTTTTTTTTTCCTTCCTTGTTTCTTCTTTCTTTAGGGGTGCAGGGTAGGGGATCAAGAGGTTAAGGCATTCTCTTCAAGCACAATCACTCCCATCACCCAGCTTAGCTGCTGCAGCCTGAGCATTTTTGGTTCTCTACAATTTTGTTGGTTGGAAATATCTTTCAAGATCTTGTTTTTGCAAATGATTGAGATTTCAAAAGTACTTATTATATAAGGTTTTGTATAATAAATTTTAAGTTGTTTGCTGAAATCGAGAACTTTTCATGGTTTAGGATTGATTTTCCTTTGAACTTACTATTCTAGAATATATTATTTTCTCTAATTCAAGTGATTCTTTTCCATCTCTCCATCGATTTCCTAGATTCATATTAAGTCCCAGAAGGACATCTCGTCGGTCGTCTAGTGGGGCACCATCCCAAGTGTCAGATTGGACCATCCCATGTTGCCCTAGCATACCGTTCGGTTCATGATCTGCCGAACCAGGCCGAACTAGTTGGTTGTGGCATGATATTTAACATCCAATAATTTTCCAAAGTCTCATTGCTCTTTAGTTCAACAAGAGTTAGAGAGTCTCGAGAAACAAAAAAGTAAATTGAGGAAACATTTGTCATTAACATCACTAGCTTAGCTGGCATTAGAATATGCTCAAATTGAGGGCAAGTGGTAAAGTTAGCAATGCATGAAATGATACCTTGTATATAACAAAGTTTTGAAGATTAGGTAATTAATTAGTATTAGGAGTCCATTGGTTGATAATGTGTAATCTCCTGAAAAACTTTCTATGTAGCTGATCACTGTCACCATGCATTAGGTCTGAGAGAACTTAACAGGAGTACGATGTCTGGCTGCACGATTATTTGTAAGCAGGCACAATGGATGAGGTCTTTCAGATGCTTCCTCTATGTTCTAGCATAAATGAGCATCACTATTTTAAGCAACCTGAGGATAAGATTTTAGTGGAGTCAAGGTCCATTGCAAAATGGTAGAGGTGGCTCTTGAATATAAGGTGCATTGTTGCTAGTGATAAGCAATCCATCCGCACCATTGCCTAACTAAGCTTGAATATTAGAACAGTTATGCAGAAAGGCATGATCATGCTCAATATGGTACAGTTACCTACCATCATTGCCTAACTAAACTTGCTGAGATAATTGAATGCTCATATAATACACATGCTGAGGAAAATATGAAGGCATGGAAGTGGCTGCAAGTAGGCCGCCTTAAGTAGATCACTTTGAAGGAGCACATTTTTCCCTTGCAGGTAATAAATTTTGCTGCCAAAAGTTTACTATCGTAGTAGCAAGTTAATGAATAGTAATCATCTTGGTAATAAGTGCAAATATCATATAATACTGGTAGCAAATGAAACAATGCAGGGTGAAGCAGCAAGCCATGAAACATAATTTTTTGTGTTCCGTGTGTATCTAGGATCGGACCGACTTATTCTTTGACTCTGTGATAAGTTACAGGCACGTCCTTAGGTAGAAGAGAACAAGAACCTAACTGTGAATGCATTAAGTTTATTAATTCCTTAAAGGTAGCTTGCTACCTCTTGAGTACTTGTGGCCATGGATTTAAGTGCCAATTTCTGTGGCATGCATGATAATACCATGCAAATGCCTTACTGGCATGTAGCAGTAGCAGGGTAGCTGTAGCACTTGGTATGTTGCTGTGCTAATGCTTGTCGACTGTTAGCACCACTCGGCACGGCATGGTACATATCATGCTAGCAACTGGCGGACACACCATCTGCATGTAATACACATCCTTGCTTTGGTTTCAGTTTGATGCCTTCAGTAGGCATGAAATAATTATTGAATATAGCTGGTAGTAAAAAGAGTAGCCATCAGTGGTAAGAAAGGTTGTTTTGTTGGGTAGACAGTGATCATTAAGCAAGTAACAAAGCTAAAATGAATGGCAATAGTACCAGGACTAGCAACAAGAGCAAATAAAACAAGATTGTGCCGGAGGCTTTCTTGATGGTTGCCAATAGTTACAGATGTTGATAGTAAGAGGTGGATGATATGGTCTAGTAGGTACTATGGCAATATCCCATGGAGAATGACTAGAGTATATTGAGAAAGTGGTGGCAGTTGTGGCATTGAAAAGTGAAGGATATTAGTGGCATTGAAAGAGGTGAGATAGTTGTACCAACATTAGATAGCCAGATCTAAAAAATAGATATGGTGGGAAGATGGATGTAGTATGGCTCGCCCATGCTTAATACAAAGTTACAAAACTAGCCTCACCATGTATCTGAAAAACTAAAACAGAGAAAATAAACTAGTGGTGTGATGGATCAGCACTTAGTTCCCACAAACTACACTAAAAAAATAACATTATATAAGAAAAGGTACTCTTTAACTAGTCATTATTAGTCTGTATCCGATAGTTTTGAGCTATATGGTGAGCATAATGATGTTTTACTACTATAAGTGGAGTTCAAGTTCTACTAATTATGTGGTCTGCTGGTAGTTTGTATGTTGCTTACATTACTATATTTTTAAAACTTAATCTATTCACTTTATTCTCCCAACTGAGGGGGGAAAAACTTTGCGTTAGGCATTTAATAGAACCTGTTGCACTTTGCCATTGTAAATAGAATTGATAACTATTCTAGAAAGGATGTTAATGAAGGAAAATACCTGATATGATCAGGATTCTTTCTTTCATCAAGTATTAGTTGAACATATGGCTAAATCGCTTTTCTAAATTAGATTTTTTTTGTTCCAGGAGCAAGGATCATATTTTGGGACATGAGAGATTCCTTTCTTTTCTCATTATATGAAGGCAGCGTTGAAAGTGCTCGCTTCGAAATTTTTATCCCATTACTTGATGGAGTAAGTAGATAAAATTAGAGAGCAATCCTACTTCTTTATTTACTGTTAGAGCATCATTGTAGATCATGATTTCTTCTTCTGGAGTTGTTCATCAATTTGCCCATTCCCGTATTACCATTTTTCAGTAGCTTTATCAGAAACTTGCATAAATTTGCCTTGTAGGTTCTTGACTACATATGTGATCTAATCATCGATACACTTAGGGATCAAGTTGTTTCAAGCATTTGTCAAGCATCAATGGTATTGGTATTTTTCTTCATTTGGCAATAAAATAGTGAATTGG